>NW_027362762.1:969152239-970615968 GCF_046119375.1 Phyllobates terribilis
GGCGCTCTCTCGTCGGCGCTCTCTCGTCGGCGCTCTCTCGCCGGCTCTCTCGTCGGCTCTCTCGTCGGCTCTCTCGTCGGCTCTCTGCGGCAGCGCCCGGGAGTAACTGCTCTTTTTCCTGTTTGAATCCTGATACATTGTAAGGAAACATCAGCTGAGTGATCAGGACAAGGCCAGGAGGGGGTTTCTACTGAAGTTTATATGAACTGACAGCAAGCAGCGGTTTTGGGAATGGTAACTGACACGCAGAGTCTATGAGGAGTTGCCGGTCGGGCAGCAGCGCTCCGTTTCGCACCGTTCTCTTCCCGGGTTACATCGCGGTTCTTGTCGTTGCTGATTTCTCTTTTCATCTTGTAGATTTGTTACGGGATCATTTATGGAATGGGAGCGAAGTCGCTGAGCGAGCAGATGGGCGTCGGGGAGGAGGACGCCGCCTGCTACATCGAATCATTCAAGACCCGATACACCGGTGAGAGCGGAGATGAGCGGCGCCTGCGGCTTTTCTGCCGCTCATGCAGCGGCCGCCTATTTTGAGTTTTGCCTTCAGTTTGAGTGGGATCCGTCATTGGATTTCAACCTGATAAACCCTTGAGATAAGCGGTGGCCAGATCTGTAGACCCGCTTATCTCCTTCCCCTGCTGCAGTAACGAGCCGTTTTGTGAGGAGCTGCGGTTCCATCGCTCTTTATATTTCCAGGAATTCAGCGGTTTCTGAAGGAGACGGTGAAGAATTGCGCTGCCGGAGGCTTCGTGCAGACCATCCTGGGCCGGCGCCGGTACCTTCCCGCCATCAAGGACGCAAATCACCACGCAAAGGCTCATGTGAGTGCTCCTGCGGTTACGGGGCAGGTTTGCTACAGTGTGTCAGCGCTAACCAGCAGTAGAAGCCTCTGTCCGGTTCTGCACTCGGGGCCGATGGATCGGAGATTACGGGGGAGATTCAGGCCACGACCAGCGCCGTCCGGCCATATAACGAGTCCATGAACGCTCGGCCGGCCCATTGATTGTTAGTCCTCGGAAGCACAAGAGCAGATGTGCTGCCGACCAATGCTGATTTCCACGGAAACAATCAGCTGACTAACTTCCGGTTTTCAGGCCATTGAAGTTTCTTTGGGCCAATTATCGGTAACGAGCGTTCTTCGGATCAGTTATCGTCCGGTGGGAAGGATTCTTGTGATGGGTCTTCAGCCTCTAAACATGAGGATTCTCATTCACTGACAGCAAGCAGACACCTTAGACATGGAGAGGGATTGGAGGCAGCGCTGCCTTCTATTCGGCGGCGATCGATCTTATGACATAGGACCAGACGTCTGCCGCCTCCACCGCGGTTTTACCTGTTATAGAAACAGAGTAATGTGTGAATCTGCGCCATGGGAATGACGGTGCGAGGTGTCGCGTCTGTTTCAGGCTGAGCGCCAGGCTGTGAACACGACCGTGCAGGGGTCCGCGGCCGACATAGTCAAAACTGCCACAGTCAACATCCAGAGCCGCCTGGAGGAGGCCTTCCCCAGCGAGCCCAAGTCCCACGGGCACCGGCCGCTGGCCCGGCTTAAAGGTGAGTGGTCCGGGTATGAACGACGGCCCCTTAAATGTTCCTCTTACAGTACTGGATTTAGTGGGTTAAACACTGGAGTCCGAGCAGTTAATAGAAATGACCTTGAGTCGGGATCGCTGGCGGCTGCCGCTCCGCGGAGTCACGTGATCGGCTGGCGGGTCGCTGCCCATTATGTTTGCTGTCCGCACAGACGCGGTGAATGTGACCGGCGAGAGAAGCGGCTCCTGGTGGATCCATCACTGACGCCGAACCAGAGAGCGGAAATATCCACCGCAGTTTGAAGGAAGTGTCTGACCCCGTATGTCCCAGCCACACTGTGCTATGGCCTGGTATCAGCTGCAGCTCCGCTCAGCCTGGGCCTCCTGGTGCATATACAACAGCAGTGAAGACTGACACACCAGGGTCATGGAGGGTTGGGGGGATTTATACACCATGATCTGAGGGAAGGTGGTGACAACCTCCATGCGATTAAGTCTGTGGCTGTCACCTACACAGGATCCATACTCTGCTGTGCAAAAATTGTCGGCGGGTGGGAAAAATGCTGCAAACAGACGGGAAGATGACATCAGGGCTCCGGGGCCGGATCATCACCCCCAGGACTCCTCCTCATTAAAGATATTGACTGGATGTTGGGGGTCATTGTCTGAGAAATCCCCCAAATTTAATCTGCAGTCGGACAACGACCCCCAGCATCCAGCCAGTGTCATTCATAAGAGGAGTCCTGGGGGTGATGATTCAGCCCTACAGAGCGCTGATCTCCCATCATCCCGTCTGTCTGGGATCACATGAAGAGACAGAAGGATCCGCACCAGCCTCATACACAGACGGTCTGGGGTCAGTCCTCCAAGATGTTTGGGACAATCTCCTCCCGAGATCCTCCATAACCTGTGTACAAGTGATGAGGAGAAGTGATGGAGGTGACGGGCGGTCACCAGATACTGATGATGGAGGCGACGGGCAGTCACCAGATGCTGATGATGGAGGCGACGGGCGGTCACCAGATGCTGATGATGGAGGCGACGGGCGGTCACCAGATGCTGATGATGGAGGCGACGGGCGGTCACCAGATGCTGATGATGGAGGCGACGGGCGGTCACCAGATGCTGATGATGGAGGCGACGGGCGGTCACCAGATGCTGATGATGGAGGCGACGGGCGGTCACCAGATGCTGATGATGGAGGCGACGGGCGGTCACCAGATACTGATGATGGAGGCGACGGGCGGTCACCAGATACTGATGATGGAGGCGACGGGCGATCACCAGATACTGATGATGGAGGCGACGGGCGGTCACCAGATACTGATGATGGAGGCGACGGGCGATCACCAGATACTGATGATGGAGGCGACGGGCGGTCATAAGATACTGATGATGGAGGCGACGGGCGGTCACCAGATACTGATGATGGAGGGGACGGGCGGTCACCAGATACTGATGATGGAGGGGACGGACAGTTACCAAATATTGACGACAAGCGGTCACCAGATACTGGCAATGGGCGGTCACCAGATACTGATGATGGAGGGGACGGACAGTCACCGGATACTGAGGACAGAGGCGACGGGCAGTCACCAGATGCTGACAGGATTTACATTTCTCTTTTCTTCACTCACTTTACATTTTGTTAATTAATAACGGTCAGGAAAATATTGAGAAATGTTGAAGAATTCTTTCTTGCATCCCCTGAAGCCCCTCTCCTATAGTATTTATCCAGAGATGACAATCTACAGTGTCTCCCTGCAAATTATCTCCCCCAGCCAAAATAGCTTACACAAACAAATGCCAGCCTAGAAGTGATACAACCTAATTGAAATGCGAGCATCTTTCTCACTGGCAGACCTAGGGGCTGATTAGATGCAGGCTTGCAGTATTTTGCGTATAGCTGTTGAAGTTTGCTTCTCAAATCTATGGTCTCATCGGCACCGATACGAAATATGGAATAACTGAAGTTCCATAATTCTGATAATAATGGGACCTATATTTTTAGTGGCAGGGTCTGCCAAGGAGCTATATGCTCATTTTTTCGTAGCCAAAAACCCTTCCATGGAGCTGTAGTGCAAAAGCACCAGAATAGCAGACCGCAACGGCGCGATGTGTGGTCTCTA
The DNA here is from genome assembly GCF_046119375.1 of Phyllobates terribilis. Classification (NCBI taxonomy): domain Eukaryota; kingdom Metazoa; phylum Chordata; class Amphibia; order Anura; family Dendrobatidae; genus Phyllobates; species Phyllobates terribilis. Next base: position 969,155,901 of record NW_027362762.1, read on the forward strand.
AATGAAGGTAAGATCATAATAATAGAAAATTTGGTATCACTTTTGGGCTTCTGGGATCCTAGAAGTTAGTTTTTTAATAATGACATGGAGGGTTGAGCCAAGCACACATGATGTCAGCACGGGGAGGTGTGGGCAGGTCTCTCTCTTCAGTATAAAATAGTTTGCTGAGGTTGGAGATTCATTTATTGCCAGAGGGGTATAAGGACTATAAGCAACGGATCCTGTTCGATAACCGTCTAATCAAATTAGGTAGCCCCTCCTCCACCTATATTGAATCATCTCAGTGATCGTATAGTAAGTTTCCTCCTTTAATCCTTATTATTTAGTGTAACTGCTTATGTATTTTAATGTCTCTTTGTAAAATCCTTGTATATATATTTTTCCTAAACACTGCCTCCCTTTTGGATTAAATATAAAGTTTAATAGTTCTGTTTCTTGTGTCCTGTAATCATTCCCTCCCCCGAAGTCATACGCTGCCAGAACGCAGGCGTCCGCCCAGGCCTGTGTTATATTTCATTTCTGGACGATGGTGGCAGCAAATAATAATAATCGGGGTATCGTGAAGCTGACAGTGACAGTACGGGGCGTAAACACATATTTCATGCGTTGGAATCCGGAGGTGTGACGCCATGCTCTCACTGGTCGCTTGCCGATACCTCGGTGGAGAGTAGTGGGGACCGTGTGCTCGCGGATCCCTGACGAAATCCGTAACACAGTGACGGCATGGCGAGATATTGTGTGATCTCCCCGGTGTCGTCGCTGTGGAATACCTGACAATAACTATAAACTATTAACCCTTCTAATTCTGGAAGCTTCTGACTTTGCAGCAATTTTTCCACATCTGACAGAAACTTTTGCACAGTTCTGTATGTAATGACGCCGCTGAATTGGGGGATGGAAACAGGACGATGAGGGTCTGGCTGGGGATTTCTGGGGGATTTTAACCTTTTCTTGTATTTTACATTTAGGACAATCTGTAAGAAAAGCAAACCCTTCTACTCCAAGACGCAGCGCCTTCTTTATCCTGCAGCTGCACGATGAGCTGCTGTATGAGGCGGCTGAGGACGATGTCATCCAGGTATCGCTGCCCTATTTATTCCCTGTAGCTCCGCAAGATGCCCGATTACTGCTCCGATGTTCATTGCTGTATTTTATATATACAGTACAGACCAAAAGTTTGGACACACCTTCTCATTTAAAGATTTTTCTGTATTTTCATGACTTTGAAAATTGTACATTCACACTGAACGCATCAAAACTATGAATTACCACATGTGGAATTATATACTTAACAAAAAAGTGTGAAACAACTGAAAATATGTCTTATATTCTAGGTTCTTCACAGTAGCCACCTTTTGCTTTGATGACTGCTTTGCACACTCTTGGCATTCTCTTGATGAGCTTCAAGAGGTAGTCACCGGAAATGGTCTTCCAACAATCTTGAAGGAGTTCCCAGAGATGCTTAGCACTTGTTGGCCCTTTTGCCTTCACTCTGCGGTCCAGCTCACCCCAAACCATCTCGATTGGGTTCAGGTCTGGTGACTGTGGAGGCCAGGTCATCTGGCGTAGCCCCCCATCACTCTCCTTCTTGGTCAAATAGCCCTTACACAGACCTGGAGGTGTTTGGGGTCATTGTCCTGTTGAAAAATAAATGATGGTCCAACTAAACGCAAACCGGATGGAATAGCATGCCGCTGCAAGATGCTGTGGTAGCCATGCTGGTTCAGTATGCCTTCAATTTTGAATAAATCCCCAACAGTGTCACCAGCAAAGCCCCCCCACACCATCACACCTCCTCCTCCATGCTTCACGGTGGGAACCAGGCATGTAGAGTCCATCCGTTCACCTTTTCTGCGTCGCACAAAGACACGGTGGTTGGAACCAAAGATCTCAAATTTGGGCTCTTCAGACCAAAGCACAGATTTCCACTGGTCTAATGTCCATTCCTTGTGTTCTTTAGCCCAAACAAGTCTCTTCTGCTTGTTGCCTGTCCTTAGCAGTGGTTTCCTAGCAGCTATTTTACCATGAAGGCCTGCTGCACAAAGTCTCCTCTTAACAGTTGTTGTAGAGATGTGTCTGCTGCTAGAACTCTGTGTGGCATTGACCTGGTCTCTAATCTGAGCTGCTGTTAACCTGCGATTTCTGAGGCTGGTGACTCGGATAAACTTATCCTCAGAAGCAGAGGTGACTCTTGGTCTTCCTTTCCTGGGGCGGTCCTCATGTGAGCCAGTTTCTTTGTAGCGCTTGATGGTTTTTGCAACTGCACTTGGGGACACTTTCAAAGTTTGCCCAATTTTTCGGACTGACTGACCTTCATTTCTTAAAGTAATGATGGCCACTCGTTTTTCTTTACTTAGCTGCTTTTTTCTTGCCATAATACAAATTCTAACAGTCTATTCAGTAGGACTATCAGCTGTGTATCCACCAGACTTCTGCACAACACAACTGACAGTCCCAACCCCATTTATAAGGCAAGAAATCCCACTTATTAAACCTGAGATGGCACACCTGTGAAGAGAAGACCATTTCCGGTGACTACCTCTTGAAGCTCATCAAGAGAATGCCAAGAGTGTGCAAAGCAGTCATCAAAGCAAAAGGTGGCTACTTTGAAGAACCTAGAATATAAGACATATTTTCAGTTGTTTCACACTTTTTTGTTAAGTATATAATTCCACATGTGGTAATTCATAGTTTTGATGCCTTCAGTGTGAATGTACAATTATCATAGTCATGAAAATACAGAAAAATCTTTAAATGAGAAGGTGTGTCCAAACTTTTGGTCTGTACTGTGTATGCATATATATATATGACCTCTGTCCAACATCTCGCTGTAGTGTAAAATCTCATCATTGCTGCTCTGTGAACTTCCAGATAATCAGACGGGGAAAGGAATATGACATACCGTATTTTGCGGATTATAAGACGCACCCCAAATTTTGGGGAGAAGAATAGGAAAAAATGGGCTGCCGTCCCCTGCGCTGCGGTCCGGTAGGTGTCCGGTGGTGCAGGGGCTCCGCTGTGAATTTGTAAACTCCGGAGCCCAGCACCTTCCATACTGTTACATGTTGTGGTCTCCGGGAAAATGGCCACCGGAAGCAGCGCATGCTCAGATAGAGATCTCAGCACCGAGATCTGAATCGTGCATGCGCCGCCTCTGGCGGCCATTTTCCAGGAGATCGCAACATGTAACAGTATGGAAGGTGCTGGGCTCCGGAGCTTACAAAATGTCCCCCGCACCACCAGACACCTAGCTTGCAGTGCCCTGCGCTGCGGTATCTTCAGACTGCAGCGATCCTGAGACCCCACTCCACCAGCGCCGGTAAGTTCGCATTATAAGACTCAAGCCCATTTGAGGGGGGGGGGGTTCTTATAATCCGAAAAAAATACGGTAATTCAAGAATATGGGCAAAACCTCGACTCACACAGGGCCCCACGCGAGCGCCACCACATCACTGTCATTACACCACGGGGCCCCACGCGAGCGCCGCCACATCACTGTCATTACACCACGGGGCCCCACACATGAGCTCCGCCACATCACTGTCATTACACCACGGGGCTTAATACGAGCTCCACCACATCACTGTCATTACACCACGGGGCTTAATACGAGCTCCACCACATCACTGTCATTACACCACGAGGCTTAATACGAGCTCCACCACATCACTGTCATTACACCACGAGGCTTAATACGAGCTCCGCCACATCACTGTCATTACACCACGAGGCTTAATACGAGCTCCGCCACATCACTGTCATTACACCACGAGGCTTAATACGAGCTCCGCCACATCACTGTCATTACACCACGAGGCTTAACACGAGCTCCGCCACATCACTGTCATTACACCACGGGGCTTAATACGAGCTCCGCCACATCACTGTCATTACACCGCGGGGCCCCACACATGAGCTCCGCCACATCACTGTCATTACACCACGGGGCTTAACACGAGCTCCGCCACATCACTGTCATTACACCACGAGGCTTAATACGAGCTCCACCACATCACTGTCATTACACCACGGGGCTAAATACGAGCTCCGCCACATCACTGTCATTACACCACGAGGCTTAATACGAGCTCCGCCACATCACTGTCATTACACCACGAGGCTTAATACGAGCTCCGCCACATCACTGTCATTACACCACGGGGCTTAACACGAGCTCCGCCACATCACTGTCATTACACCACGAGGCTTAATACGAGCTCCGCCACATCACTGTTATTACACCACGGGGCTTAACACGAGCTCTGCCACATCACTGTCATTACACCACGGGGCCCCACACCGGAGCGCCGCCACATCACTGTCATTACACCACGGGGCTTAACACGAGCTCCGCCACATCACTGTCATTACACCACGGGGCTTAACACGAGCTCCGCCACATCACTGTCATTACACCACGGGGCTAAATACGAGCTCCGCCACATCACTGTTATTACACCATGGGGCCCCACACCTGAGCGCCGCCACATCACTGTCATTACACCGCGGGGCCCCACACCTGAGCGCCGCCACATCACTGTCATTACACCATGGGGCCCCACACCTGAGCGCCGCCACATCACTGTCATTACACCGCGGGGCCCCACACATGAGCTCCGCCACATCACTGTCATTACACCACGGGGCTTAATACGAGCTCCGCCACATCACTGTCATTACACCACGGGGCTTAATACGAGCTCCACCACATCACTGTTATTACACCACGGGGCTTAACACGAGCTCCGCCACATCACTGTCATTACACCACGGGGCTTAATACGAGCTCCGCCACATCACTGTCATTACACCACGGGGCTTAATACGAGCTCCGCCACATCACTGTCATTACACCACGGGGCTTAACACGAGCTCCGCCACATCACTGTCATTACACCGCGGGGCCCCACACATGAGCTCCGCCACATCACTGTCATTACACCACGGGGCTTAATACGAGCTCCACCACATCACTGTCATTACACCACGGGGCTTAACACGAGCTCCGCCACATCACTGTCATTACACCACGAGGCTTAATACGAGCGCCGCCACATCACTGTCATTACACCACGAGGCTTAACACGAGCTCCGCCACATCACTGTCATTACACCACGGGGCTTAATACGAGCTCCGCCACATCACTGTCATTACACCACGGGGCTTAACACGAGCTCCGCCACATCACTGTCATTACACCGCGGGGCCCCACACATGAGCTCCGCCACATCACTGTCATTACACCACGGGGCTTAATACGAGCTCCGCCACATCACTGTCATTACACCACGGGGCTTAACACGAGCTCCGCCACATCACTGTCATTACACCGCGGGGCCCCACACATGAGCTCCGCCACATCACTGTCATTACACCACGGGGCTTAATACGAGCTCCACCACATCACTGTCATTACACCACGGGGCTTAACACGAGCTCCGCCACATCACTGTCATTACACCACGAGGCTTAATACGAGCGCCGCCACATCACTGTCATTACACCACGAGGCTTAACACGAGCTCCGCCACATCACTGTCATTACACCACGGGGCTTAACACGAGCTCCACCACATCACTGTCATTACACCACGAGGCTTAATACGAGCTCCGCCACATCACTGTCATTACACCACGGGGCTTAACACGAGCGCCGCCACATCACTGTCATTACACCACGAGGCTTAACACGAGCTCCGCCACATCACTGTTATTACACCACGGGGCTTAACACGAGCTCCACCACATCACTGTCATTACACCACGGGGCTTAATACGAGCTCCGCCACATCACTGTCATTACACCACGGGGCTTAACACGAGCTCCTCCACATCACTGTCATTACACCACGGGGCTTAACACGAGCTCCACCACATCACTGTCATTACACCACGAGGCTTAATACGAGCTCCGCCACATCACTGTTATTACACCACGGGGCTTAACACGAGCTCCACCACATCACTGTCATTACACCACGGGGCTTAATACGAGCTCCGCCACATCACTGTCATTACACCACGGGGCTTAACACGAGCTCCTCCACATCACTGTCATTACACCACGGGGCTTAATACGAGCTCCGCCACATCACTGTCATTACACCACGAGGCTTAATACGAGCTCCGCCACATCACTGTTATTACACCACGGGGCTTAACACGAGCTCCTCCACATCACTGTCATTACACCACGAGGCTTAATACGAGCTCCGCCACATCACTGTCATTACACCACGAGGCTTAATACGAGCTCCGCCACATCACTGTCATTACACCACGGGGCCCCATAGATCAGCGCTGCTGCGTTCGTTATTACTTCCCGAGCCCCCACAGATGAGTGCCGGCATGTCAGTCATGACATCTGCTTCTGGATTATCAGCTGGCGGAGTAAAGGATTTCCTCTGCTTCCAGCTCGGGGTCTTCATGACAAGATGGCGCAGAGTCCGGTGACCTCATTATGACGTTTCGTTTTCCCGCAGGTGGCGCAGATTATAAAAAACGAGATGGAAAATGCGGTGCGGCTGTCAGTGAGTCTGAAGGTGAAAGTGAAGTTCGGGCCCAGCTGGGGCGACCTGCAGGACTGTGACCTGTAGACGCGACCTCGACCTGCAGGACTGTGACCTGTAGACGCGACCTCGACCTGCAGGACTGCGACCTGTGGACGCGACCTCGACCTGCAGGACTGCGACCTGTAGACGCGACCTCGACCTGTAGACGCGACCTCGACCTGCAGGACTGCGACCTGTAGACGCGACCTCGACCTGTAGATGCGACCTGTAGACGCGACCTCGACCTGTAGACGCGACCTCGGCCCGGAGCCGAATCCTGGAAGGAAAATACTTAAAGTCGTCACATGATTCATAATATGATTTTTTAAGTGATTTTGCCCTTGTGGGAGGAGTCAGGACGGCGCTACTGCAATAAGGCGGAGCCTATCCTGCCGCGCCTCTTTTTATCCTTGTAATCTGTAATAATAATATAATGGTGCAGTGATGATGTCATAACTCTTGTCTCTGCCCGTAGGCGCCTACCGTCGGCTCATCCCTACAGGCCTGGACTAAGGTGATGTGAGGGGTGGCTGATCTGGTGTTATAGGGCCCCCAGCAGCACAGAGCATTTCAGGAGAGGGACGTGCAGATCTATAGAAAGGCTGCATTGCTTCTGGGACATTGCAACCTAGCAACAGATCTGCTCCAGCCTCTGCTGAAATACTCTGTGCTTCTGGGACCCATTTATTCCTTTATGTAAACCAGTTTTTGGGGGTGGTCATAGACGACGCTTTCCATAGTGTAAGGAGCTCTGCAGCACAGAGCATTTCAGCAGAGTCTAGGCTGAGAAATGTTTAGGGGAATTAACAAGCTCCTCTCCCTCCACAGCAGCACAGAGTATTTTGAGAAAGGAATGGGCTGATCTTGTGGGAGATCCTGCAGCGCAGAGTATTTCAGGGGGGGTGTGCTGTTGCATTTCCTGTTGTGGAGGTTGGTTTTCGGACGGGATGTGAGGGGGATTAATGACCGCAGTAAGAGATGTGACAATGGGGGTTTTGTCCCCCCCCGGTTTCCTCCCGGTCCGGCTGCCTCCATCGTCTCGTTATTGCTCCTGGCTGCGGCGTCTTCTGTCCTGTCACATAAAGTAATGACAGCGCCGAGACGGTGATATTAATAATGGGCCTATAAATAGTCTGTCTGGTGCGGGGGGCGCGATGCTCTGCGCTCGTCTCCCCGTCATTCTCTATTAGCTGCACTGCTGATCATGGCAGCAGCACCGGGCCGCGCCGGACGCTTCATCCCGTCACTATCGCTACTCAGATCCGTCTTCTGCGGGATCTAATGGGGGCGGCCGCTGAGGGTTATAATCCACAGATCATGAGCCTCATGTGACAGAAGAGCGGTAATCGTACGCGTAATGTGACCGTCATGGTGGTGACATTATTGAGGGGCCGTCCATGCGGCCATCACAGAATATTCTGCTTCGTGCTGAGACTCCCTCCTGCGAGGGTGGGAGAAGGAGCTGTGTGCTATGATGGTGTTCGGGGAGTAAATGAGGCACGGGGCGGCTCCGGGGTCGGGATGTCAAATTACACTTTATTTCAAACACAGAACATTTTGCTTTTCAGTTGTAGAACTATTCTACTGACAGAACCGGGCGAGTGACGACCGCTGCAGCCGCTCTGAGACCTCCGCCCCCGATCATGTACAAGTTGTGGGGTGCGGATGGCGCAGCCCAGCGTCACGTAGATAATTTCTCTCTTTATACATCTGTACAGCTCTGTGCGCGGCCGCTGGTCTCCGCTCCTGTCGTCCTCGTCCAGGGAACATGGCGATTCTAAGTGCAGCGAAGACAAAGCTGGAAGATAAAACAGCGAGAAGGAGGCGCACACAGAAAGACTCGCCCGCTACGACCCCGGGAACGTCCTGCCTCTGCTATCACCCTGTGGGGTCCACGGCATGCGTCTCTTCTGGTCATGCATATTCGGATTTGACGTGTTCTGCGCAGAGTCGCCGCCGCGAGTGCAGGGAATTACAGCTGAGATTTTACAGGACACAGATTTTTTTTTTTTTTTCAGAAAACACTTTAAAAAAAAAAAAAAAAAAGTAGTCATGCCCTCCGGAGAATGTAGGAAGAGAAGTCTTTGTGCAGTCCCGTGTGTCCGTCCAGTGGTTCCCCCCACCACTAGAGGGGGCTGCACACTGTTGTTGGAGAATGCTGGAGTTTAGCCATCGATTAATGGGTCGGTGCACTGTCCCGGATCAGCTGACAGCACCGACTCCAAAACTGGTACCACCGACTCTAAAACTGGTACCACTTCTTATCCTTGCATTTCAGCATCAGCTGCGAAAAGAGAACAAAACCATCAGGTCTGGTATCTCGGGGGCAGAGGAGCTCCCTGCACGATGTAGCTGAGCTGGACGGCTCCGCGCACAGGTGAGCTGTGAACTGGTAGTAAGACACAACTAAATTACAGCCACATATGAAACCGGATCTGAATTTTTCATATTGAACTGGCCCACCATATAACAATGGCTGCAGAGCGGAATAGAAGGGTTTGTTTTTACCTATTCATTGCAGAGATATTAGCAAAGTATTTGACACGTAATGAGTTAACTTTACAGCTAGTTTTCACTGGGGGCGTGTACTTCTGCTCTCTGTATGATGTTGACCAATCATATGTTAGCAGCAATAGAGCAGAAAAAAACGCCCCCAGCATAGCTTAGGTTTTTTTGTCAGATGTAAGGAGAGGGGGGATGGGTAATACAGCAGAGCTGACAGTGCTGGGAGAGGAGCAGAGCCGACGGTGCTGGGAGAGGAGCAGAGCCGACAGTGCTACGAGACGAGCAGAGCTGACAGTGCTGGGAGAGGAGCGGAACCGACGGTGCCGGGAGAGGAGCGGAGCTGACGGTGCTGGGAGAGAAGAGGAGCGGAGCTGACGGTGCTGGGAGAGGAGAGGAGCGGAGCTGACGGTGCCGGGAGAGGAGCGGAGCCGACGGTGCCGGGAGAGGAGCGGAGCCGACGGTGCCGGGAGAGGAGCGGAGCCGACGGTGCCGGGAGAGGAGCGGAGCCGACGGTGCCGGGAGAGGAGCGGAGCCGACGGTGCCGGGAGAGGAGCGGAGCCGACGGTGCCGGGAGAGGAGCGGAGCCGACGGTGCCGGGAGAGGAGCGGAGCCGACGGTGCTACGAGACGAGCGGAGCCGACGGTGCCGGGAGAGGAGCGGAGCTGATAGAAGGGTTTGTAATGTGGCACAGCTAAACTCACAACTTACATCTCAAACAAAACTGAAGCTATGGTGGGGGCGTGACCTTTTCCTACTGTGTTGCTGCCCGCTTGTGATTGGTCACCATCATACAGAGAGAAGTACACCCCCCCAGTGTAAACTGTCTGATAACACCCACTGGGACTCAAGAAACATTAACTCATTAAGTGCCAAATACTTTGATTGCTAATATCTCCAGAAAGGTGAAAATTAAAAAAAAAAAAAAAAAGACCAAGGTTATTAGAGGATTGGGGGGTCTGCAATACCAAGACAGGTTATTAGAGGACTGGGGGGTCTGCAATACCAAGACAGGTTATTAGAGGACTGGGGGGTCTGCAACACCAAGACAGGTTATTAGAGGACTGGGGGGTCTGCAATACCAAGACAGGTTATTAGAGGACTGGGGGGTCTGCAATACCAAGACAGGTTATTAGAGGACTGGGGGGTCTGCAATACCAAGACAGGTTATTAGAGGACGGGGGGTCTGCAACACCAAGACAGGTTATTAGAGGACTGGGGGGTCTGCAATACCAAGACAGGTTATTAGAGGACGGGGGGTCTGCAACACCAAGACAGGTTATTAGAGGACGGGGGGTCTGCAACACCAAGACAGGTTATTAGAGGACTGGGGGGTCTGCAATACCAAGGCAGGTTATTAGAGGACTGGGGGGTCTGCAATACCAAGACAGGTTATTAGAGGACGGGGGGTCTGCAACACCAAGACAGGTTATTAGAGGACTGGGGGGTCTGCAATACCAAGACAGGTTATTAGAGGACTGGGGGGTCTGCAATACCAAGGCAGGTTATTAGAGGACTGGGGGGTCTGCAATACCAAGACAGGTTATTAGAGGATGGGGGGTCTGCAACACCAAGACAGGTTATTAGAGGACTGGGGGGTCTGCAATACCAAGACAGGTTATTAGAGGACTGGGGGGTCTGCAATACCAAGGCAGGTTATTAGAGGACTGGGGGGTCTGCAATACCAAGACAGGTTATTAGAGGACTGGGGGGGTCTGCAATACCAAGACAGGTTATTAGAGGACTGGGGGGTCTGCAATACCAAGACAGGTTATTAGAGGACTGGGGGGTCTGCAATACCAAGACAGGTTATTAGAGGACTGGGGGGTCTGCAATACCAAGGCAGGTTATTAGAGGACTGGGGGGTCTGCAATACCAAGACAGGTTATTAGAGGACTGGGGGGGTCTGCAATACCAAGGCAGGTTATTAGAGGACTGGGGGGTCTGCAATACCAAGACAGGTTATTAGAGGACTGGGGGGGTCTGCAATACCAAGACAGGTTATTAGAGGACTGGGGGGTCTGCAATACCAAGACAGGTTATTAGAGGACTGGGGGGTCTGCAATACCAAGACAGGTTATTAGAGGACTGGGGGGTCTGCAATACCAAGACAGGTTATTACACTTGGGGTTATTTATTGTGGAAAAACGAAGGCTTAGGGGTGATCTTATTACTATGTACAAGTATATGAGGGGAAAGTACAAAGACCTTTCTACTGATCTTTTTACTCTGAGGCCAGAGACGGGGACAAGGGGGCATCTTCTACATCTGGAGGAAAGAAGGTTTAATCATAATCACAGACGCGGATTCTTTACTGTAAGAGCAGTGAGACTATGGAGCTCTCTGCCGCATGATGTGTAATGAGGGATTCACTAGTAACATTTAAGAAGGGCCTGGATGCCTTTCTGGAAAGTATAATATTACAGGTTATAAATAATAGATTCCTTGATAGGGCGTTGATCCAGGGAACTAGTCTGATTGTCGTATGGAGTCGGGAAGGAATTTTTTCCCCCAATGTGGAGCTTAGTGTTTGCCACGTGGTTTTTTTTGCCTTCCTCTGGATCAACATGTTAGGCTATGGGGTGAACTAGATGGACTTAGTTTTTTAAGATTGAAGTAAGACTATGTAAGGCTGTGTGCCCACGATGTGTTTTTTAAACGTTTCCGCAGTGGCAATTCCGCTGCAGAAACGCTTACAAAACGCATGATAGAAGGTCTGCCATGTTCCCCAATGATAATCCGCTGTGCTGTGCACATGCTGCGGAAATTTCCTCTGCGGATTATCATTGCGGAAAAAAACGCAGCACTACCAATTATTTTGCGGAAGTGCTGCGTTTTCGCTGCCATTGACTTGCATTAGATCACATGGAATCCGCATCACTGGATCTGTAGATGCGGAATCCATGCGTTTCAATGTGCGGATGGTACCCGGACAGGAGACTCTCCTCTGGACCCGGGTACCATAGAAACTGTAAAAAAAGAATAAAATAAAAAATAAACATTATACTTACCTTCTGATGGCCCCCGGTGTGCTTGTCCCGGCTTGCCGGCAGATTGCGGTGCACTGAAGGACCTGCGCTGATGTCATTTAGTCATGTGACGGCAGGTCCTTCAGTGCAGTGTACCGTGAGCTGCCGGCAAGCCGAGACGGAGCGAAGCAAGACTGCGGGGGCCATCAGAAGGTAAGTATAGATTTATTTTATTTTTCTATTTTTTGACATTCTTTAAGGTCACAGTATATAAATCCATGCCGGTTGCTGGTTGCCGGTTGCATGGATTTATATAGTGTGACCAAGTTGTCAAGCACTTTCCAAGTGATGCTAAAATCTCTTGACAACCCGCATGTGGAAATGCAAGTGAAGAACGCTTCACATCCGCATGTCCCTGGCAGGAAAAACGCACGGACAATCTGCACGGACCATCTGCACGGACCATCTGCACGGACCATCTGCACGGACCATCTGCACGGACCATCTGCACGGACAATCTGCACGTGTTTTCTCTGCCAGGGAGAAGCAGAAACGCTCAGGAAAGATCCGCAGCATTTCTGCATGGTGGGCACGTAGCCTTACTATGTTTTACTCTGCTCTGTAGTCACTATTACATGGTGTGTCCAACTCAACATGAAGAATTTGGTCAAAGGTCCTATTTAAAAGGGATGTCCATGGTCCAATACAAACCATGGCTTGTTTCACCCAGAAACATGACATTTGTTCTCGCAGCTTGTGGACGGTAGTTGGAGATAATTCTCAGGGCCTCAGTCCAGCGGCCGTGTCCGTATTCTGTGGCCTCCAGATGGGAGCCCTGCAACTCACCTCCACCTGCTGGCATCTCTCCTGATTAGTAAGCCCGGCACGATGTCATACATGTGTCACAATGATGTCATCACGCCAGCCTATAAATTCGATGAGGTGCTGGAGCTGCCGGCCGCTCGGAGGAGGGTCGCAGGCTCCTTTCTGGCAGCCACGGGCTACAGATGGGACCGGGCAGAGAAGCCATTTGCTCATCTCGTGGCAATGGTCCTGGAAGAAAGCAGCCATGTTCTTCTCATTCTGGACGACCCCTATAATCCAGGCCACTGCCCCTTAGTAAGGCTCCTTCTCGCACCATATAGAGCAGTTTTCGGATACATCTCTGCTTAGTGGCTTGTAATTTAGTTCTGTCCCTGCTGTAATCATCACTTCATGTACTGACTGAATGCTGATACACAGCAGCAAATGAGAACAAGCAAAGCTGCAGTGTAAAGCATGGACGAGCAGGGTAATGACCTCAGCCTCCATAATCCATCTAGTTTAATAAATGACCATAATGTTGCCTTAATGGAGTAGAGCTACAGCGTAAAGCATGGGGGAAGAGCCGGACCTCTGATGAGACGAAGGGGATCTCGGACAATGTCGCTGCGCCCACCACCAGGCCTCATGGCTGACGGCAGTGCAGGCGGGTGGTCTCTTACCTCATGGGCATGTTTGGAGAAAGCTTCGGCACTTGACAGCATGCGCTCCGTCTTGTCCTCCAGCTCGCCCAGACGCTGCCCTCGCTCATCCAGGGCTTGGCGGACTCTATTCAGATCTCCCACCACGCCGGTCGCCGCTCCCTTCACGCCCTCCACACTTCGTTGCCCAGGAATGTGCTCGGCCAGATAGCGGGAGCCGATGCCGGCTGTCGCTTGTCCAACTGAGGCAAAGAACCTTGTCAGTGTGGACGATGGAGTAGTAGTCTTAGTGTGAGCGGCTCATATACGACTTGTCTACCACAATACAGACATGGACTTAGATGTGAACGGCCCGAGAGCTTTTATTCCAACAATGCACTGCACTCCGGACAGAAGGATTGTGACTGTCTCATCCTCTGGTCACATCCAGAGCTGCATTCACAATTCTGTTATCAATAGGAGCCTGTTGGCACCGTACAGACACAGAGGTTCACAGGCTCGTGCGGTCAGTAATTCAGCACTGAATCAGCAGGGGTCAGGATAGACGAGGGCACCGGTCCGGAGTACCGACAATGGGGGCAGAGTATAGCCAAGAACAAGACTGGATCTAAAGCAGCACCCATGATTGTACATGGCCTACAGCCTGGCACCCATGGCTACAGTTTGCCCCTTGGCTGCCACTGTGATTTGGCCCCATCCTTGCAACATGGTTACAGTTTGCCCAATGATTACCACTGTCCTCTTCACCGGCACAATGACATTTGGCATCATTGTTACTGTTTGTGCCATGACTTTAGTTGGCACCTTGGCTGACACAAGCTATAGGTTGGCACCTTGGCTGGCCCTGACTATAGTTGGCACCTTAGCTTGCACTGGCTATAGGCTGGCACCTTGGCTTGCACTGGCTATAGGTTGACACCTTGGCTGGCCCTGACTATAGCTGGCACCTTGGCTGGCCCTGACTATAGGTTGGCACCATGGCTGGCACTGGCTATAGGTTGGCACCTTGGCTGGCCCTGACTATAGTTGGCACCTTGGCTGACACTGGCTATAGGCTGGCACCTTGGCTGACACTGGCTATAGGTTGGCACCTTGGCTGACACTGGCTATAGGTCGGCACCTTGGCAGGCACTGGCTATAGGTTGGCACCTTGGTTGGCCCTGACTATAGCTGGCACCTTGGCTGGCCCTGACTATAGGTTGGCACCATGGCTGGCACTGGCTATAGGTTGGCACCTTGGCTGGCCCTAACTATAGTTGGCACCTTGGCTGACACTGGCTATAGGCTGGCACCTTGGCTGACACTGGCTATAATTCGGCACCTTGGCTGACACTGGCTATAGGCTGGCACCTTGGCTGACACTGGCTATAGGTCGGCACCTTGGCTGGCCCTGACTATAGATGGCATCTTGGCTGGTACTGCCTATAGTTGGCACCTTGGCTGGCAATGGCTATATGTCGGCACCTTGGCTGGCACTGGCTATAGGTTGGCACTGACTGTAGTGGCAATGATACGTACACAGCTCCTCTCGGTCCAGTGTTTGGCCACTTCCACCGAACAGTCCTTTCAGGAAGCCTCTGTTCTGGGCCTCAGGGGTCTCCACCATTGAGAAGAGGTCTCCGAGGGTCTCCTAAGTGAGAGAAGAGTGAGAAAGCTCAGCGGATACCAGCCTGAAGATCAGGACCACACTGCATTATATAATAGTACCGCCCTCCCAAGTGTAACCCAACTTCCCCCCGAGAGTAGCCCATCCCTGATATCTTAGGCCCATCCCTGAGTATAGCCCCACCCCCGGAGCATAGCTCATCCCTCGGACTATAGACCCTCCTACAGAGCATAGCCCATCCCTCGGAATATATTCCCTCCAAGAGAGCATAGCCCATCCCCCAGAGCATAGCCCATCCCCCAGAGCATAGCCCATCCCCCAGAGCATAGCGCTTCCCCAAGATCATAGCCCATCCCCCAGGGCGTAGACCATCCCTCGGAGTATAGCCACTCATACAGAGCATAGCCCATCCCCCAGAATGTAGCATACCCGAGCTGCCTGTATGTCACACAACAGTACGATAAATGGTGTCAGACGCATGTGTTGCCCCTGATGGTGACAGCCTCGTAGCCATTACAGGCGGATGCGCTGACAGATTGGAGCAGGGCCTCACCTGCAGGCTCTCACACATCTCCTGACTGTATGTGATCCTCTGGATCTCGCTGGGAGAGCACAGGTACAGGGCCTGGCCGTGGTTGGTGAAGCAGAACGTCCGCGCTATTCTCATGTCTGTCAGCGGCAGGTAGTTGATGTCGAGCAGCGGGCGGAGGCTGGGGAGGCTGCAAGCACAAAATCAGGACAAAATCATCGACGCCCGATCCATAGTATCCACGTAGGGTAAAGCACCCCAGCTGCTGCAGCGGACATGGTAGCCCCCTCACAAAGAGGTTCTGCAGCAGCTGGGCAGATCTGGGTACAGGTGACTCTGCCCGGCTCTTACCTTATGGTCATAATGTGTCCGTTGGCGCAGAAGCATGCCAGCAGCACGGTGTTGCACATGGTGACCACGTCTGCCCGCAGCAGGAAGGACGTCTCGGTGATGTTGTGCACGTACAGACACGTCTGGGACGGCAGGGAGAACACTTTCGCTTGCTTCTCCGAGCAGACGACGGCAAACTGGTGATCTCCGATGTCCTGCGAGGAGGAGGGGGAGAAGGCCACCAGCTTCCGTTTCCTCGTCTTTTCGTTGTCTTCGCCGCTGTTCAGGTCCCTCCAGACTTCATACGACGGGTGAATCAATGAGCCCATACAATCCAGGCTGGAGAAGGTCAGCACCGCACCCTTCATGGTGAGCACCGTGCCTGCACACAGAGGGCACAGGTGACACACGGAACCGGCGGCACTAATCCCACCACTAGGGGCGCCCTGTCCTGCTCCCACAGCAGATGGGCTTGTTACAAGGCATCAGGCCACAATCCTCTGTAAGTAAAGTCTCTACCTGCACCGATACATTGTAACAAACCGACACTTGTGTGAGCAGGACTAGGTCAGGATGGGTTTCTATTCACTGACTGGCGGCAGAGATCCTGGCATGCTGATTTGATTGGCCGCACTTACCGCTGGGGGACACCTGCACGGGCTCGCTCTGCCGCTGCTCCTCGGAGACTGGTATGTTCAGCGATACGACCAGCACCGTGCCCAGGCTGGTGCCCACCCACAGGCACGGAGACGGAGCCTGGTCATTCTTCCGGGCAAAGGTCTCCATGAAGTACAAGGCGGTGATGGCCTCTTTGGCTTCTTTATCGATGCTGGACACGCTGGAGCTGCGCGAGCGGCTGAACGAGTTTTCTCGACTTTCTATTGAAGGTAGAACAAGAGATTAGTGGGTAACGTGGATACACAATGCCACGAGAGAAAAGCCCACCTAACAAACCTGGCAGATCTCTCCAAATACTAACCTGTCCTCGTGTCCACGCAACACTAGGAAGCTGAGATATAGGATGCTGTTAGGGGTCTGGCCATCAGCTCCCAATATCTCAGCTTCTGGCACCTCCAGGAGTCGTACAGGAATGGGGTCAGGATTTAGGGTGCTACACACTACAGGAGCCTGCGGGCCGTACATGGCGGCATTGTACCAGGCGCTCCGCGAACCCTTCAGTGTGATTGGCATGGACAGACAAGATGCTACACACAGGACTACTACTCCCACAGGACGCACAGTGCTACACACGGGTCTTACCTTTCTCGGCCCACGAGTTTGTAGAATAGTGGTATTCGTCATTGGAGTAAGTACTGACTCCGTGTAACTGCTGGAGCATTGCCCGTCGGGATATGTAACCTACTGCTACAAGAGCCGCGGCGCGGTGCAAGAGGAGCAGCCGGGAGATAAAACAGAGCACCGATTATATATCCCATCCCCCACACACCAGCGACTCCCCTCACAGTCCGCTCCAGGTACTCCCATCCTTTCACCTACAACTACTCCATTCACCCCTTACACAGAGCGATCCCACAGGAAAAGCCACCTCTGACCACCGAATCGTCCCCACTACTGCGGCTGCCAAACCCGCAGCTCCAGCATCATCCGACCCCTTCAGAGAACAGAGACCTCCCAATCCCCCCGCTAAACCCACAAATCCTACCAACCACAAATCCTCCCCATCCATAAATCCAACCTACCACAAATCCTCCCCAACCACAAATCCTCCCCAACCACAAATCCTCTCCTAAACCATCAATCCGACCCAACCACAAATCCTCTCCTAAACCATCAATCCGACCCAACCACAAATCCTCTCCTAAACCATCAATCTGACCCAACCACAAATCCTCTCCTAAACCATCAATCCTACCAACCACAAATCCTCCCCATCCATAAATCCTACTAACCATAAATCCTCCCCAACCACAAATCCTCCCCATCCATAAATCCTACTAACCACAAATCCTCCCCATCCATAAATCCTCCCCAACCACAAATCCTCCCCATCCATAAATCCTACTAACCACAAATCCTCTCCTAAACCATCAATCCGACCCAACCACAAATCCTCCCCATCCATAAATCCTACTAACCACAAATCCTCCCCATCCATAAATCCTACTAACCACAAATCCTACCACCCACAAATCCTCCCCATCCATAAATCCTACTAACCACAAATCCAACCTACCACAAATCCTCTCCTAAACCATCAATCCGACCCAACCACAAATCCTCTCCTAAACCATCAATCCGACCCAACCACAAATCCTCTCCTAAACCATCAATCCGACCCAACCACAAATCCGAGCAAAAACAAATCCACCCTGACCACAAATTCTCTCCCCAACCGCAAATCCTCATCGACAAATCCTTCCAAACCACAAATGCTCCCCAACCCTACAATTAAGGTATCATAACTACAACTACCATCCCACAAATACTCTCTGACAATGATCGCACTAATATTACTATGCTACAACTACAGCTCTAGAACTCCTGACCTGCGACTACTGCCCTATAAATAATCTCCTACTACTTCCCTCCTTTAACTACCACTCTTCAACCATTATCCTACAAGTACTGTGCTACAACTACAGCCCTATAACTATTATGCTTTCCTACCATCCACCCTACAGGTACCGCTCTACGACGACCACACTACAACCTACCGTCCTATAGCAAACCTTCAACTACCGCCCTACAACTCCAATCCTACAACTACTATGCTACGTCCATGATGCTACAACTGTTCTTTAACCTCTAACACACCAGATGCCCGCATTCAGTGACTACACCATCCCATCAACCATCCAGGCTTCCCCAGCACCATGCTCCATTACTCCCCTGTATACCATGCACATAACTAAGGAGAACGCAGGGAAGATCTTGTCACTTTAATGTGAGAAAATCTGGCGAGTTCAGACGCCATGTTTGTGATGAGGGCCTGTACCTGTGTCCCCATGATAACACTTCCTGTCCTGTGGCAGCTCAGCATTATAAAACAAGCTCTGGGCATCCAAGGAAAGCAAATATTTTGTATTAAATATATAGGGAAGGATCCTGATTGGCTGCTATGGTGCCAGAAGCATAAAGTGTTGTCACAGGGGCACAAGCATGTAGAAGTTTGCTCATCTTAACCCTTAATTACCCAGGACAGGATCTTCTGGTGCGTCTCCTTCTTGGTAGCGGAGCACATTTCACTTGCCGACTGTACAGGAGGCAAAATGTGCTCTGTCCACGCCAGGGGTCTCGGGGTCTCGTGTCACGTGGCGGTCATCCCCAGTCACCTAGTACATGGACACTTTCCATACAATGTATCAGACTGTTCAGAGGATACACTGTAACAAATCCTCAGCTGTGAGAACAGGACAAGTTGGGGATGAATTTTTGCTATAATCAGAGCATTATTATGGGGGCACACAGCTCATGCTATAACCAGAGCATTATTATGGGGGCACACAGCTCATGCTATAACCAGAGCATTATTATGGGGGCACACAGCTCATGCTATAACCAGAGCATTATTATGGGGGCACACAGCTCATGCTATAACCAGAGCATTATTATGGGGGCACACAGCTCATGCTATAACCAGAGCATTATTATGGGGGGCACACAGCTCATGCTATAATCAGAGCATTATTATGGGGGCACACAGCTCATGCTATAACCAGAGCATTATTATGGGGGCACACAGCTCATGCTATAACCAGAGCATTATTATGGGGGCACACAGCTCATGCTATAATTAGAGCATTATTATGGGGGGCACACAGCTCATGCTATAACCAGAGCATTATTATGGGGGCACACAGCTCATGCTATAACCAGAGCATTATTATGGGGGCACACAGCTCATGCTATAATCAGAGCATTATTATGGGGGCACACAGCTCATGCTATAATCAGAGCATTATTATGGGGGCACACAGCTCATGCTATAATCAGAGCATTATTATGGGGGCACACAGCTCATGCTATAATCAGATTTATTATGGGGGCACACAGCTCATGCTATAATCAGAGCATTATTATGGGGGCACACAGCTCATGCTATAATCAGCATTATTATGGGGGCACACAGCTCATGCTATAACCAGAGCATTATTATGGGGGGCACACAGCTCATGCTATAATCAGAGCATTATTATGGGGGCACACAGCTCATGCTATAATCAGAGCATTATTATGGGGGCACACAGCTCATGCTATAATCAGAGCATTATTATGGGGGCACACAGCTCATGCTATAATTAGAGCATTATTATGGGGGCACACAGCTCATGTTATAATCAGAGCATTATTATGGGGGGCACACAGCTCATGCTATAATCAGAGCATTATTATGGGGGGCACACAGCTCATGCTATAATCAGAGCATTATTATGGGGGCACACAGCTCATGCTATAATCAGAGCATTATTATGGGGGGCACACAGCTCATGCTATAATCAGAGCATTATTATGGGGGCACACAGCTCATGCTATAATTAGAGCATTATTATGGGGGCACACAGCTCATGTTATAATCAGAGCATTATTATGGGGGGCACACAGCTCATGCTATAATCAGAGCATTATTATGGGGGCACACAGCTCATGCTATAATCAGAGCATTATTATGGGGGCACACAGCTCATGCTATAATTAGAGCATTATTATGGGGGCACACAGCTCATGCTATAACCAGAGCATTATTATGGGGGCACACAGCTCATGCTATAATTAGAGCATTATTATGGGGGCACACAATTCATGCTATAATCAGAGCATTATTATGGGGGCACACAGCTCATGCTATAATCAGAGCATTATTATGGGGGCACACAGCTCATGCTATAATCAGAGCATTATTATGGGGGCACACAGCTCATGCTATAATCAGAGAATTATTATGGGGGCACACAGCTCATGCTATAATCAGCATTATTATGGGGGGCACACAGCTCATGCTATAATTAGAGCATTATTATGGGGGCACACAGCTCATGCTATAATCAGCATTATTATGGGGGCACACAGCTCATGCTATAATCAGCATTATTATGGGGGGCACACAGCTCATGCTATAATTAGAGCATTATTATGGGGGCACACAGCTCATGGGATTTGGAGACTGCGGATGGTGAGTTGGATGAAGCTTCTCATCACTTAATCTGATCGGTGCCGGACGCCGGTTATACCGGATCTGGAGGAGACGCGGCTGGGAATGACCAGTATGTGACACGAGAGCCTACAGTCAGCATCAGACCAGAAAGATGTGACGTTACTAGACTGGAGGAAAGGGCACTACACACAGGAAGGGGCACTGTCCACAGGGGAGGCACTACACACGGGCGGGGGGCACTACACACGGGCGGGGGGCACTACACATGGGAGGCGGTCACTAAAAAATGCACTAATACTACAGGAGCAAAATCCAGACCAGGACAGGAGATCTGCTCACAGACAGCTCAGAACCCGGCAGCAGGGGCTCCTGGCAGTAACGCTCACAACCCCCCTGGAATGAAGGGCTATCGCCTCCCTCCACCACTGCCCACCCTGCCTGGCAGTGAGATCATATACACAGAGGGTGAAATAAGTATTGAACACATCACCAATTTTCTAAGTAAATCTATTTCTAAAGGTGCTATTGACATGAAATTCTCCCCAGATGTCGGTAACAACCCGTCTAATCCACACAGGAAAGAAATCACCATAGATGTCCATAAATTATGTGTGATAATGAGAAATGACACTGGGAAAAGTATTGAACACATTACGAAAATGTAATTAATACTTGGTACAAAGCCTTTGTTGGTGATGAAGCTTCCAGATATCTCCTGTATGGAGAAACTAGTCGCAGGCAATGCTCGGGTGTAATTTTGGCCCATTCTTCCACACAAACACTCTTCACATCCTGAAGGTCCCATGGGCTACCTCTATGAACTCTGTGCTTTAGTTCCTTCCATACATTTTCTCTTGGATTCGGGTCCGGTGATCGGCTCGGCCATTGTAACAGATTTATTTTCTTTCTCTGACACCACTTGAGAGTTTTGTTGGCCATGTGTTTGGGATCATTGTCCTGCTGAAATATCCACCCTCATTTCATCTTCATCATGCTGGCAGATGGCAGCAGATTTTTATTAAGAATGTCTCAGTATCCATTCTTCAATCGTATGAAGTTTGCCAGTGCCGTACTCTGAAAAACAGCCTCATACCATGATGTTCCCACCTCCAAACTTCACTGTTGGTATGGTGTTTTTGGAGTGATATGCAGTACCTTTTGGCCTCCAAACATGGTCTCATCTGACCAGACTATATTCTCCCAGTATTTCACAGGCTTGTCTAAATGCTGATGAGCAAACTAAACGCGCTTGATTATGCTTTTTGTTCAGCAAAAAAAATGGAGTCTTGTGTGGTGAGCGTGCATACAGGTCATGGAGGTTGTGTGGTGAGCGTGCATACAGGCCATGGAGGTTGTATGGTGAGCGTGCATACAGGCCATGGAGGTTGTGTGGTGAGCGTGCATACAGGCCATGGAGGTTGCGTGGTGAGCGTGCATACAGGCCATGGAGGTTGTGTGGTGAGCGTGCATACAGGTCATGGAGGTTGTGTGGTGAGCGTGCATACAGGCCATGGAGGTTGTGTGGTGAGCGTGCATACAGGCCATGGAGGTTGTGTGGTGAGCGTGCATACAGGTCATGGAGGTTGTGTGGTGAGCGTGCATACAGGCCATGGAGGTTGTATGGTGAGCGTGCATACAGGCCATGGAGGTTGGGTGGTGAGCGTGCATACAGGCCATGGAGGTTCCGTGGTCAGCGTGCATACAGGCCATGGAGGTTCCGTGGTGAGTGTTTTATTTTGTTACTTCCTCCTTCCTCCCAGCCTTCATTATTTCCTCCCTCCCTGCCTTTTTTTCTTTCTTCCTTCTGTCCTACTTGTCTTATTTTTCCCATTCTTTCTTGATTTTCTTCCTTCTTTCTTTCCACCTTCCTACTTTTCCTAATTTCCTTTCCTGTCCAACTCCCTTGCTTCTTTTTTTCCTTCTTTCCTCCTTCCCGTTCTTCCTTTGTTAATTTATCCCTCCTATCGTTTTCTTTCTCACTTACTTCTTTTCTTCCTTCCTTTGTCCTTTCCTCGATTCCTCCCTACCTTCCTTCTGTCCATGCTTTTCTTCCTTCCTTTGTGGTTTCCTTGATTCCTCCTTTCCTTCTTTTCTTCCTTCCTTTGTTCTTTCCTCGATTCCTCCCTCCCTTCCTTGCTTCTTCTCTTCCTTCCTTTGTCCTTTCCTTGATTTCTCCCTTCCATCTTTTCTTCCTTCCTTTGTCCTTTCATCGATTCCTCCCTCCCTTCCTTCTTTTCTTTCTTCCTTTGCCTTTGCCCGATTCCTCCCTTCCTTTGTCCTTTCCTCGATTCCTCCCTTTCTTTTCTTCCTTCCTTCCTTTGTCCTTTCAATTCCTACCTCCTTTCCTTTTTTCCTTCCTTCGTTCCTTTGCCCTTTCCTCGATTACTTCCTTCATTCCTTTGTTCTTTCCCCGACTCCTCCCTTCCATTCTTTGTCCTTTCTTCAATTCCGCCTTTCCTTCCATCTTTTCTTCCTTCCTTTGTCCTTTCCTTGATTCCTCCCTTCCTTTGTTCTTTCCTCGATTCCTCCCTTCTTTCCTTGCTTTTCTTCCTTTTTGTTCTTTCCTCGATTCCTCCCTCCCTTCCTTCTTTTCTTTCTTCCTTTGCCCTTTGCTCGATTCCTCCCTTCCTTTGTCCTTTCCTTGATTCCTCCCTTTCTTTTCTTCCTTCTTTTCTTCCTTCCTTTCTTTGTCCTTTCAATTCCTACCTCCCTTCCTTTTTTCTTTCCTTCTTTTCTTCGTTCCTTCACCCTTTCCTCGATTACTTCCTTCATTCCTTTGTTCTTTCCCCGACTCCTCCCTTCCTTTCTTTGTCCTTTCCTCAATTCCGCCCTCCCTCCTTTCCTTCCATCTTTTCCTCCTTCCTTTGTCCTTTCCTTGATTCCTCCCTTCTTTTCTTCCTTCCTTTGTTCTTTCCTCAATTCCTCCCTTCTTTCCTTGCTTTTCTTCCTTCCTTTGTCCTTACTTTGATTTCTCCTTTCCTTTTTTTCTTCCTTCCTTTGTCCTTTCCTCGATTCCTCCCTCCCTTCCTTCTTTTCTTCCTTCCTTTTTCCTTTCCTCGATTCCTCCCTTCCTTTGTTCTTTCCTCGATTCATCCCTCCCTTCTTTCCTTGCATCTTTTCTTCCTTCCTTTGTCCTTTCTTTGTTTTCTCCCTTCCTTCTTTTCTTCCTTCCTTTGTCCCTTCCTCGATTCCTCCATCCCTTTCTTTCTTTGTGCTTTTCTTGATTCCTCCCTTCCTTCTTTTCTTAGTCCTTTCCTCGATTCCTCCCTTCTTTTTCTTCCTTCCTTCCGTTGTCCTTTCAATTCCTACCTCCCTGGCTTCCTTTTTTTCTTCCTTCCTTTTTCCTTTACCCAATTCTTCCCTTCCTTTGTCCTTTCCTCAATTCCTTGCTCCTTTCCTTCCTTTTTTCCCTTCCTTCGCCCTTTCCTTGATTCCTCCCTTCCTTCCTTTGTCCTTTCCTCGATTCCTCCCTTCCTTCTTTTCTTCCTTCCTTTGTCCTTTCCTCGATTCCTCCCTTCCTTCTTTTCTTCCTTCCTTTGTCCTTTCCTCGATTCCTCTCTTCCTTTTTTTCCTTCCTTCCTTTGTCCTTTCCTCGATTCCTTCCTTCGCTGTTGGTAGCAATGGTGGCCTCTGTGTTTGCCACCATCTGTCTCCTGGTAGTGTCGCCCTCTGAGGTGTCTACTTCAACAACAATTGGCAGTTCAGGATTGGGATGGGCTAGTAATGGTGCAAAGGCAAAAAGAGTGTTTTGTGAAAAGCCACCTGTGTCTCTGGAGACAAGAAAACGCTTTGGTTTTCTTTGTGAATGAAGTGATTTTTAAGATGATTTTTGAAAAGTATTTTATGAAATTTACAAACAATATAAGACGCTGGATGTCTTTGACATTTCTTGGGGTAGGGCAGTCAACCACAGCTCTGATTTTGATAGGATCCATGCTTAGACCTTCTAGGGAAATGATTTATCCAAGAAATTGAATCCTGATTTGTTCAAGTTCACATTTTTCAAGCTTGACATAGAGATGATTCTCCTGTAGACGTTCCAGGACTAACTGGACATGCCTGCGATGCTCCTCCATGGTGTCAGAAAATATAAGAATGTCATCAAGATAAGCAACAACAAATTGGTCTAAGAAATCTCGAAAAAACATCAATAATGAAGTGTGAGAGGAAATTACAGGCTAAAAGACCAGATATTCAAAAGGTCCAGATCTAGTCTAGTCTATCCGGTTTTCCACTCATCCCCGAGATGAATTCGTATGAGATTATAAGCCCCTCTTAGATCGAGTTTGGTAAAAATCTTGGCAGAACGTAGTCTCTCGAGGAACTCAGGAATTAAGGGGAGTGGGGGCGATTTTATAGGTAATATTATTTATTTCTCTGTAATCTATACATGGCCGCAGGTTTGAGTCTTTCTTTTCCACAAAGAACAAGTCCCAGGTGGGGATGAGAAGGGCCGAATGAAGCCTTTCTCTAAACTTTCATCCACGTATTTATTATCTTAGTACTTTCAATTCTGGTTCAGAAAGATCGTAAAATCGCCAAAACGGAATGGATGCTCCAGGAAGGAATCCAATGGGACACAACGGTAAGGAGGATGATGAGGAGGCAGCTGATCAGCTTTCTTCTTACTGCGGACCTCACTGAGCTGCTGGTACTGAGGTGGTCGTTTATCATCATCACTCTCATCAGAAATCTCGGAGACTTGGATTTATCTGAGGACAGATGGATTTTTGATGATTGTCCTTACAGAACTCCAGAGGGAACGGTAATGGTCCTTGATGCCCAGTCGGTAGAAGGGTTATGGACTGAAGATACATACAGCCACCATATACGTACCCGCTGCTGCACTGAACTCTTTACTTGGAGATATTTTACATGGCGTGCCGAATATTCAGAGTGCCAATAGTGTTGACCACATCAGTAGATGGGGTAATTTGGTTCCTCGCTCATGTGTCTTCAGCCGCACTCTGTCAACACTACACCAGCTTCAGGATCTGTCTATGAGCACGTTGTGTTTAGTAATGGTTGCAAGGCTGACACATCTATATCCCATTTTTGGTGCAGGGAAGGACAACCATCAAGTCTGGGAAGATCCCTTTAACCTGTAGGTCATTGGTGCAGCGCACTGGACCATTGCCGATGCATGCTTTCCATGATGGTTCTCAGCTGCTGTCCCGTAATCAGGGTGTAGCAGAGGCTAAAGCGTCACAGTCCTCTACACACAAGTGTGCGTGTAGTAGTGTACAGTGTAGCTCCGGGGGTCAAGCTACTACAGAGTCTAATGCAAGGTCATGCCATCTATGTCCAGACACGGGGGTCATGCCAGCTACAGACCACAGAGTGAAATAACACTGACATGGGGCTGTGGACATCTACATAGTGCGGGCTTTCATCTCCACACTGGAACATGCAAGCTATCTACATAGTGCGGGCTTTCATCTCCACACTGGAACATGCAAGCTACTTCTAGACACTTCTAACCAGAGGAACAAACAGAAGGATTGGAGGCTCCCGACACCGGAGGAGCAGATACAGATGTGGCCAGTCACCCTGCGGTCTGGACACGGGCCACCGCTGCATGGAGCGCCATCATGAGGGCAACCATCCAGACTCACCTTCAGTGGTGACGGGCAGGGTGATCTCCATACAAGCTGCAGACTGGGCTTTTCGAAACGGCGGTCTGCCTGGGCCCCTCCTGTTGGCTTTGGTGCCATCAGCACTGGAGATCCTCTTCCCTGACCCGCATGACTGTGACGTGGGACTTGTACAGTGACCGTTCACGTGATCTAGAAGACAGAAGAGCAGTGTAAGCGGCCGCAGCCTTCCCAGAGGGTGCAGAGAGTCTCACTATACAGTCCGCATACCACAAACTCCTTGGAAACACAGCGTTGTGGGGCCACTCTACGAGACCTAGTGGTGGCCATGTTTGTGGGCCAAGTTCATGGCCGAACTTGAAGACTTAAAGTGATGGGTGATGGAGACTGCTGCTGTTGTGATGTGTGTACCTGCTGCAGCATGTGGCCTGTGTGCAGGATACGAGGACGTACAAGGAACCAAGACCTGTCACTCAGGACTAGGACCCACCTGGAGACTGAACCTACAACCACAGCAGCAGGAACCACACGCGCAGATGAGGACATGTGCAAAGAACAAACCGAGGAAAGCAACAAACAGGAGAAGGATAGAAAATGTCCCCAAAAATATCACAATAATGACATAAATAATAAGAATTACAATAATTACTAGTGAGGAACAAGATAATGCACAAGAAGGATGGGACACGCCAAGGCCACGATGGTGACAGTAATGCAATCATGGCGGTAAGAGAAGCTGGGGGTACTACAAATACCAATGCGTCTTATTACCTGAGGAGCAGACCTGCACTGTAAAGCAAGAGTAGCTCAGGTCGAACAGTAATAATGAGGAAGAAATGTTCAATCTTAGTAATTACAAAGGAGGAAGCAATAACCACCTGGCTGTTCTAATGGACGCGTGTTCCTCCTTCACCAACGCGCGTTTTGTTCCGGTCAGGAAGCGTCTTAGGGCGGGGGAGGGTGCCGAATAATAAAGCCAAGATGCCCAATGTAAAGTGGTGAAGAAATCATGTGTTTCTTAACCCCTTCAGGACCCAGCCTATTTTGACCCTAAAGACCTTGGCATTTTTGTCAATTCTGACCAGTGTCCCTTTACGAAGTAAAAACTCTGGAACACTTCAACGGATCCTAGCGATTCTGAGATTGTTTTTTCGTGACATATTGGGCTTCATGTTAGTATTAAATTTAGGTCGATAATATTTGCGTTTATTTGTGAAAAAATCAAAAATATGGGAAAAATTTTGAAAATTTTGCAATTTTCAAATTTTGAATTTTTATTCTGCTAAACTAGAGAGTGATGTGACACAAAATAGTTAATAAATAACATTTCCCACATGTCTACTTTACATCAGCACAATTTTGGAAAAAAAAAAATTTTTGGTAGGAAGTTAGAAGGGTTCAAAGTTCATCAGCAAATTTTCTTTTTTCCAGCAAAATTTGCAAAGCCATTTTTTTTAGTGACCACATCACATTTGAAGTCCCTTTGAGGGGTGTACATGACAGAAAACACCCAAAAGTGACACCATTCCAAAAACTGCACCCCTCAAGCTACTCAAAACTACATTCAAGAAGATTATTAACCCTTCAGGTGCATCACAGGAACTAAAGCCACATGGAAGAAAAAAATGAACATTTTTATTTTTCTAACAAAAATTTTCTTTTAGCCTAAATTTTTTAATTTTCACATGGGTAACAGGATAAAATGCATCCTAAAATTTGTTGGTCAATTTCTCCTGAGTACACTGATACCTCATATGTGGTCATAAACCACTGTTTGGGCACACAGCAGGGCTCAGAAGGGAAGGAGCGCCATTTTACTTTTTGAATGGAAAATTAGCTCCAAAAGTCAAATTGCGCTCCTTCTCTTCTGAGCCCTGCCATGCACCCAAACAGTGGTTTATGACCACATATGAGGTATCAGTGTATTCAGGAGAAATTGACCAACACATTTTAGGATGCATTTTATCCTGTTACCCATGTGAAAATTAAAAAATTTAGGCTAAAAGAAAATTTTTGTGAAAAAAAAAGTACTTTTTTGTTTTCACAGATCATTTTGTGAAGCACCTGGGGGTTCCAAGTGCTCACTATGCATCTAGATAGGTGCCTTGGGGGGTCTAGTTTCCAAAATGGGGTCACTTGTGGGGGAGCTCCACTTTTTAGGCACATTAGGGGCTCTCCAAACGCAACATGGTGTCCGCTAACAATTTGAGCCGATTTTCCATTCAATTTGTTTGCGGACACCATGTCCCGTTTGGAGAGCCGCTGTGTGCCCAAACATTGGAGCTCACCTACAAGTGACCCCATTTTGGAAACTATACCCCCCAAGGCACCTATCTAGATGCATAGTGAGCACTTGGAACCCGCAGATCCTTCACAAATTAATCCGTAAAAATCAAAAAAGTGTTTTTTTTTTCCACTTTTTGATTTTTATGAATCAATTTGTGAAGCACCTGGGGGTTCCAAGTGCTCACTATGCATCTAGATAGGTGCCTTGGGGGGTCTAGTTCCCAAAATGGGGTCACTTGTGGGGGAGCTCCAATGTTTGGGCACACAGCGGCTCTCCAAAAGCAACATGGTGTCCGCTAACAAATTGTCGACTCAAATTGTTAGAAGACACCATGTTGCGTTTGGAGAGCGGTGGCGGCGGCAGGCGCGATCCACAGGGTCCACAGCAGGGGGTCCGCAGCAGGGGGTCCACAGCAGGGGGTCCACAGCAGACGATCTAGGGTTGGGAAGGTGCTGGGAGGTTTCAGCCATGCCTCCATATCTGATTGGGGCTAGTATCCATGTGACGCTAGCCCCCCAATCAGATCTGGGGGGAGGGGGGGGACAGAGGTGACACTCCCCCAGCCAATGGCTGATGCTGTAAGCATCAGGCAATGCCCAGATTTAAATATTACACCAATTTTCATTGGTGAAATATTTAATTCATACCGATTGGCAGTTTCACTAAAAGTGAAAATGAAACAGCCAATCGGAGGGGTCCCAGGCACGGGGGGGTTAATCCACCCCCCAGGGGGTCGACTTCAGGATGTCCAGTTGCAGTAGCAACTGTGACACCTGAGCGACCCCGCTCGCAGGCGCTGCAGGGGCTCTTTCCCTCCATGTCACAGACGCTGTGACATGGGTCGGGAACGAACTGTTTTCCATGTCACAAACCGTGTGACACGGGTGGGGAAGGGGTTAATGTGCGAGCGGCACGAGTGATGCCGTCGTCCACTCGCAGAGGCCAAGGGTTTAGAGTTTACGGGCTATGGAGAGCGTGACGCCGCACCGCCAAGAATAGAGCTGTGCCGGACATCTGTAAGGTGAGCGCCACAGGGGACAACTCAGGACATAACTAATGCATATGATGAATTACCGGTATATAATGAGCCGCAACACACGACAATCAGTGAGTAATACACATTATTAGGGCACATACATGAAATAAGGCAACAGACACAGTATACATGAGTGTGAGGAGAAATAGGAATGAATCCAAATATTACTAAGTGCCTACATGAATGTCAGCGAGGTGTACGGTGACGGTGAACGCAAGAGTGAAGAAGCCAAATAATAGGAAATTAACTTCCAAATTCATCCTTCGTATAGTGTAAAGGACAAGTCTGGGCACCCCTGGTCAAAATTATGAACAATTAAACAAGTTGAAGATTAAATGATCTCTAAAAGGCCTAAAGTTAAAGATGATACATCTCCTTTATATTTTAGGCAAAAAAAAAATATATATATATACTGTATATATATATAAAAATCATCCTTTACATTTTAAAAATTACAAAAAGGAAAATGGGCCGATGCAAAAGTTTGGGCGCCCTTGGAGATCTGTGTGCTCAGATAACTTTGACTCAAGGTTTCGGGCCTTAATTAGCCTGTTAGGGTTATGGCTTGTTCACTATCATTGTTAGGAAAGGCCGGTTATGTAAATTTACCAGCTATATAAAAACCTCCTCTAACCTTGTGCCAAACAACAGCAGCCATGGCTTCTTCTAAGGAGCTGCCGAGCACTGAGAATGGTGGAGGCCACAAAGCAGGAGAAGCTATAAGATTGCAAAGTGTTTTCAAGTTGCCATTTCCTCAGTTTGAAATGTAATTAAGAAATGGCAGTTACCAAGAACAGTGGAGGTGAATATAAGGTCTGGAAGACTAAGCAAAATTTTAGTGAGAGCTGCTCGTATGATTGCTATAGAAGCAAATCAGAACCCCCACTTCACTGCAAAAGACCTTCAGAAAGATTTAGCAGACTCTGGAGTTGTGGTACATTGTTCAGAGACACCTGCACAAATATGGCTTCATGGAAGAGTCATCAGAAGAAAACCCCTCCTGTGTCCGCACCATAAAATTCAGCGTCAGAAGTATGGAAACACGTCTAAACAAGGCTGATGCATTTTGGAAACAAGTCCTGTGGACCGATGAGGTAAAACAGAAATATTTGGCCACAATGATCAAAGATATGTGTAGAGAAAAAAGGGCACAGAATTTCAGGAAAAGAACATCTCCCCAACCATTAAGCATGGTGGAGGATCAATCATGCTTTTGGGTTGTGTTGCAGCCAATGGCACGGGGAACATTTCAAGGGTAGAGGGAAGAATGGATTCAATGAAATTTCAACAAATTCTTGATGGAAACATCAAAAAGCTGAAGTTGAAAAGAGGATGGCTTCTATATATAGATAATGATCCAAAACACAGGTCAAAATCCACAATAGACGCCCTCAAAAGGCGGAAGCTGAAGGTTTTACAGTGGCCCTCACAGTCCCCTGATCTGAACATCATTGAAAATCTGTGGCTAAACCTCAAAATAGCAGAACTGGAAGAATTCTCCAAGGAAGAATGGAGGAAAATCCCTCAAACAAGAATTGAGAGACTCTTGTCTGGCTACAAAAAGCATTTACAAGCTGTGATACTTTCAGAAGGGGGCGCTACTAGGTACTAACCATGCAGGGCGCCCAAACGTTTGCATCGGCCCATTTTCCTTTTTATCATGTAAAACATGACAATACATATATTTTTTCTGCCTAAAATACAAAGGAAATGTGTCATCTGTAACTTTAAGCCTTTTAGATCATTTCAACTTCCTTAACTGTTCACAATAACAGTAATTTTGACCAGAGGAGCCCAAACTTCTACATACCACTGTAATGCAGATTTATGATATAAAACTGAGGTCACAAAGCAAATACTGCGCTATATGAATACGCACTGAATCTCAATAACAGTCGGCTCCAAAACCTAAACTCTACAGTGAAGAAAAGCTGATGATATTCATCAAGGATAACTAGTAGCATCAGAAATCTAATGCACCAAATGTGGTGGAAAATATCAGCGTGAGGTACAGTGACTGAAGAAGAGGAACCTGACTGATAGGTCTGGAGAGATCCACCAAACTAGCGTCCTGCGTGTACAGTCACATACATTTAGTGCAGTTTCCTCATGTCTGACATTATCCTGTCTGACCTTAGCACAGTGGTAATGAATCTGCACCAGGAGAGATGTACACGCTGAACCCATAAGGTATCACGCATAGGAGCCACTGGTTCTGGTCATTATAGGTTAGATTCGCTTTGATGATTCCCTTTGGTGGTTACTCTTGGTCACACTCTCTTTGGTCATCTCTCTTGGCCACATCTGCTTTGATGGTTACATGGTCACACTAGATTACCCTTTCGGTTGGAGCCTGTTGGTTGCACTGTCTTTAGAAGTCACTCTTGCTTTGGTTTCCACTATTGGCTACATTCACTTTGATGACAATTCTCAGCCTCGCTGAGTTTGGTGGTCGCTCTTGGTCACATTTGCTTGGTTGGTTTTATTGGTGACCCTCAGTTGCACTTTCTTTGGCTCTCTCTCTGTCACACTCTGTGGTGGTCGCTCTTGGTCACATTTGCTTGGTTGGTTTTATTGGTGACCCTCAGTTGCACTTTCTTTGGCTCTCTCTCTGTCACACTCTGTGGTGGTCGCTCTTGGTCACATTTGCTTGGTTGGTTTTATTGGTGACCCTCAGTTGCACTTTCTTTGGTTCTCTCTCTGTCACACTCTGTGGTGGTCACTCTTGGTTATGTTCACTGGGGTGGTCATTCTCAATCAGTCTCGTGACTGGTGATCACTCATGCACAGATAACCAGCCGTCCATGAAGGAAAGGTTGTACAGAGCAGTAGCCAATTAATGGCCTCAGTTTCCAGGGTTCGTTTGTAGAGAGTAGTAGAGTTGTCAGTTGCATTATCCCTTCAGTCCACCTGCAGTCTTCAAATCAACATCCACCATCCTTTAAGACCCTCTGCACCACCTTCTTACTGACATCTCAAGTTACAAGACTTTCATTCTACCACTCCTTTTTATCTTTTTTCAAGTATAATAACCTAGATCAGGACTTCAAAACATATGGACCGCGGGCCATACATGGTCAGTCAAAGGATTTCTGGCCGCCCACGGACTACATGTAGACACCGATTCCTTTCTTTCTGTATTCAATAGGATTTCTTTCTTTCAGACGCGAATACATTTGAGGACATAAGTGCTGGGAAGGAGCAGACGAGCTTCCTGATGTGTGAGGCCATCACACTGCTGACTACACCATGGTGCCGAGGAGGAGGTGAAGACATGGCGGGGAACGGTAAAGGCTTTATGAAGGAGGCGAAGAATGAATGTATGGACTATTATTGTACATGGGGGGGCACATTACGGGGCATTGTGGGGAAAACTGTGAGAGAAGCAGCATGGATGACTATGGAGAGTGGTAGTGGGGGGGGCAGCATAGAAAGGTGGAACGTGGGAGAGGACAATATAGAGATGAGAGTGTGGGGGGACACGAAAGATGGGGACTGTGAGGGAGGACGGTGTGGAGGTCATAGTTTGTAAGGAAGGACAGCATGGCAGTTATAGTTTATAATGGAGGACAGTGTCGAGACCATATATCATAAGAGGGACAGTTTTGGGGGGGATATTTTGTGCAAGAAGCACAGTGAGGGGCAATTATTAATTCAGGGGCACCCCATGGGAGACATTGTAGGAGTCATATTTTGTTCAGGGAGCAATTATTTATTCAGGGGCTCAGCGTAGCGCACATATTTTTATCCAGGAGTATTACAATCATGCTGCTATTTTTGGGGCACCATGTCAGGATTTGTTGCAGAAGATTGGAGACAAGTCATCATGGCATCTGGACCAGATCGAGAAGAACGACTGCAATCACAGAAGATGTCACCTATAAGGTACCTGGATATACACATTTATTTGTAATACTGACTGCATCTCATCAGTTCTGTGGTTGCTGTCTGGTCTGCAGTCAGATAATGGCTGGTAACAACAACTCCCACTATCTCCTCACCATTGTTAAGGACATACTGGGAGATGTAGTTTCATGCAATACAATTGTATATAAGGCTGACCTGACATTACAATTCATCACTGTACTGAGCTGGGTGATGTAGTCATGTACTGATGGTTGTTCTGGTAATGTATTCATGTACTGATGGTGGTTCTGGTAATGTATTCATGTACTGATGGTGGTTCTGGTAATGTATTCATGTACTGATGGTGGTTCTGGTGATATGTTCCAGTACTGACAGTGGTTCTTGTGCTGTGTTCACGCGCAGATGGAGGTGCTGGTGCTCTATTTATGTACTGATGTACTGAAGGTAGTTCTGCTGATGTATTAATGTACCAACGGTGGTTCTGATGATGTATTCCTGTACTGATGGTGGTTCTGGTGTTGTATTCATGTACTGATGGCAGCTCTACTTCTCTATTCATGTACTGATAATAGTTCTGGTGCTGCATTCATATACTGATAATGGTCCTGGTGTTGTATTCATGTACAGATTGTTTTTGTGCCATATCCATGTACTGATGGAGGCTATGGTGCTGTATTCATGTTACTGTGATGTACTCCTGTACTAATGATGGTTCTGGTGCTGTATTTATGCACTAATGTTGGTTATGATGTTGTAATCATGTACTGTAGGTGGCTCTGCTGATCTGTTCATGTATCGATGATGTATTTATGAACAGCTGATTGTCTTTGCGCCATATTCATGTACTGATGATGGGATGATGATACTAGTGATGTATTCATGTGGTTCTAGTCTTGTACACATGTAGAAATCCATAACTTGTCAGATGACGTGCTACATAGCATGTTAAAACTAAAAACGCCTCCCATAAATTTTTGACATGTTTTGAGTTTTTGAAGAGGATTTACAGAGTTTCTGCTCCAAAAACTCAGTGTAAGTTAAGATGTGTTCACACAGGGTTTTTAGAGTAGAAACTCCCTAAATCCTCCTAAAAAAAAATCTAAATTTGGTTCTGGTAATGTATTCATGTCCTGACGGTGCTTCTGGTGTCATATTCATGCAAATACCCCTATAATTTTTTTGCGGCCCGTGGGATAGGTTCAGTATGACAATATGGCCCTTGGAAAAATTTACTAACTAAATCAATGTCACGAACATGTTACATGCAAGACTCTGTCCAAGAAGTGTAATAACAAATGACAGAAAGCTGCTTATTGTGATTTCTATAATGGATTTCAGGAACATAGCACAATAAATATTAAAATACTCATACTGAAGGTGAATTACATCATGTATTATACTCCAGAGCTGCACTCACTATTCTGTTGGTGCAGTCACAGTGTACATATATTACATTACTTATCCCGTACTGACCCAGCGTTACATCCTGTATTATACTCCAGAGCTGCACTCACTATTCTGCTGGTGCAGTCACTGTGTACATACATTACATTACTGATTATGAGTTACATCCTGCATTATACTCCAGAGCTGCACTCACTATTCTGCTGGTGCAGTCACTGTGTACATATATTACATTACTGATCCTGAGTTACATCCTGTATTATACTCCAGAGCAGCACTCACTATTCTGCTGGTGCAGTCACTGTGTACATTCATTACATTACTGATCCTGAGTTACATCCTGTATTATACTCCAGAGCTGCACTCACTATTCTGCTGGTGCAGTCACTGTGTACATACATTACATTACTAATCCTGTGTTACATCCTGTATTATACTCCAGAGCTGCACTCACTATTCTGCTGGTGCAGTCACTGTGTACATACATTACATTACTAATCCTGAGTTACATCCTGTATTATACCCCAGAGCTGCACTCACTATTCTGCTGGTGCAGTCACTGTGTACATACATTACATTACTGACCCAGCGTTACATCCTGTATTATACTCCAGAGCTGCACTCACTATTCTGCTGATGGAGTCACTGTGTACATTACATTACTTATCCTGTACTGATCCTGAGTTACATCCTGCATTATACTCCAGAGCTGCACTCACTATTCTGCTGGTGCAGTCACTTGGGTACATGCATTACATTACTTATCCTGTACTGATCCTGAGTTACATCCTGTATTATACTCCAGAGCTGCACTCACTATTCTGCTGGTGCAGTCACTGTGTACATACATTACATTACTGATCCTGAGTTACATCCTGTATTATACTCCAGAGCTGCACTCACTATTCTGCTGGAGCAGTCACTGTGTACATACATTACATTACTGATCCTGAGTTACATCCTGTATTATACTCCAGAGCTGCACTCACTATTCTGCTGGTGCAGTCACTGTGTACATACATTACATTACTGATCCTGAGTTACATCCTGTATTATACTCCAGAGCTGCACTCACTATTCTGCTGGTGCAGTCACTGTGTACATACATTACATTACTGATCCTGAGTTACATCCTGTATTATACTCCAGAGCTGCGCTCACTATTCTGCTGGTGCAGTCACTGTGTACATACATTACATTACTGATCCTGAGTTACATCCTGTATTATACTCCAGAGCTGCGCTCACTATTCTGCTGGTGCAGTCACTGTGTACATACATTACATTACTGATCCTGCGTTACATCCTGTATTATACTCCAGAGCTGCGCTCACTATTCTGCTGGTGCAGTCACTGTGTACATACATTACATTACTGATCCTGAGTTACATCCTGTATTATACTCCAGAGCTGCACTCACTATTCTGCTGGTGCTGTCACTGTGTACATACATTACATTACTGATCCTGAGTTACCTCCTGTATTATACTCCAGAGCTGCACTCACTATTCTGCTGGTGCAGTCACTGTGTACATACATTACTTTACTGATCCTGAGTTACATCCTGTATTATACCCCAGAGCTGCACTCACTATTCTGCTGGTGCAGTCACTGTGTACATACATTACATTACTGATCCTGAGTTACATCCTGTATTATACTCCAGAGCTGCACTCACTATTCTGCTGGTGCAGTCACTGTGTACATACATTACATTACTGATCCTGAGTTACATCCTGTATTATACTCCAGAGCTGCGCTCACTATTCTGCTGGTGCAGTCACTGTGTACATACATTACATTACTGATCCTGCGTTACATCCTGTATTATACTCCAGAGCTGCGCTCACTATTCTGCTGGTGCAGTCACTGTGTACATACATTACATTACTGATCCTGAGTTACCTCCTGTATTATACTCCAGAGCTGCACTCACTATTCTGCTGGTGCAGTCATTGTGTACACACATTACATTACTGATCCTGAGTTACATCCTGTATTATACTCCAGAGCTGCACTCACTATTCTGCTGGTGCAGTCACTGTGTACATACATTACTTTACTGATCCTGAGTTACATCCTGTATTATACCCCAGAGCTGCACTCACTATTCTGCTGGTGCAGTCACTGTGTACATACATTAATTACAGATGCTGAGTTACATCCTGTATTGTACCCCAGAGCTGCACTCACTATTCTGCTGGTGCAGTCACTGTGTACATACATTACATTACTGATCCTGAGTTACATCCTGTATTATACTCCAGAGCTGCACTCACTATTCTGCTGGTGCAGTCACTGTGTACATACATTACATTACTGATCCTGAGTTACCCCCTGTATTATACTCCAGAGCTGCACTCACTATTCTGCTGGTGCAGTCACTGTGTACATACATTACTGATTCTGTACTGATCCCGAGTTACATCCTGTATTATACTCCAGAGCTGCACTCACTATTCTGCTGGTGCAGTCACTGTGTACATACATTACTGATCCTGTACTGATCCTGAGTTACATCCTGTATTATACTCAAGAGCTGCACTCACTATTCTGCTGGTGCAGTCACTGTGTACATACATTACATTACTGATCCTGAGTTACATCCTGTATTATACTCCAGAGCTGCACTCACTATTCTTCTGGTGCAGTCACTGTGTACATACATTACATTACTGATCCTGAGCTACATCCTGTATTATACTCCAGAGCTGCACTCACTATTCTGCTGGTGCAGTCACTGTGTACATACATTACATTAATGATCCTGAGTTACATCCTGTATTATACTCCAGAGCTGCGCTCACTATTCTGCTGGTGCAGTCACTGTGTACATACACTACATTACTGATCCTGAGTTACATCCTGTATTATACTCCAGAGCTGCACTCACTATTCTGCTGGTGCAGTCACTGTGTACATACATTACATTACTGATCCTGAGTTACATCCTGTATTATACTCCAGAGCTGCACTCACTATTCTGCTGGTGCAGTCACTGTGTACATACATTACATTACTGATCCTGAGTTACATCCTGTATTATACTCCAGAGCAGCACTCACTATTCTGCTGGTGCAGTCACTGTGTACATTCATTACATTACTGATCCTGAGATACATCCTGTATTATACTCCAGAGCTGCACTCACTATTCTGCTGGTGCAGTCACTGTGTACATACATTACATTACTAATCCTGAGTTACATCCTGTATTATACCCCAGAGCTGCACTCACTATTCTGCTGGTGCAGTCACTGTGTACATACATTACATTACTGATCCTGAGTTACATCCTGTATTATACCCCAGAGCTGCACTCACTATTCTGCTGGTGTAGTCACTGTGTACATACATTACATTACTAATCCTGAGTTACATCCTGTATTATACCCCAGAGCTGCACTCACTATTCTGCTGGTGGAGTCACTGTGTACATACATTACATTACTGACCCAGCGTTACATCCTGTATTATACTCCAGAGCTGCACTCACTATTCTGCTGGTGCAGTCACTGTGTACATACATTACATTACTGATCCTGAGTTACCTCCTGTATTATACTCCAGAGCTGCACTCACTATTCTGCTGGAGCAGTCACTGTGTACATACATTACATTACTGATCCTGAGTTACATCCTGTATTATACTCCAGAGCTGCACTCACTATTCTGCTGGTGCAGTCACTGTGTACATACATTACATTACTGATCCTGAGTTACATCCTGTATTATACTCCAGAGCTGCACTCACTATTCTGCTGGTGCAGTCACTGTGTACATACATTACATTACTGATCCTGAGTTACATCCTGTATTATACTCCAGAGCTGCGCTCACTATTCTGCTGGTGCAGTCACTGTGTACATACATTACATTACTGATCCTGAGTTACATCCTGTATTATACTCCAGAGCTGCGCTCACTATTCTGCTGGTGCAGTCACTGTGTACATACATTACATTACTGATCCTGCGTTACATCCTGTATTATACTCCAGAGCTGCGCTCACTATTCTGCTGGTGCAGTCACTGTGTACATACATTACATTACTGATCCTGAGTTACATCCTGTATTATACTCCAGAGCTGCACTCACTATTCTGCTGGTGCAGTCACTGTGTACATACATTACATTACTGATCCTGAGTTACATCCTGTATTATACTCCAGAGCTGCACTCACTATTCTGCTGGTGCAGTCACTGTGTACATACATTACTTTACTGATCCTGAGTTACATCCTGTATTATACCCCAGAGCTGCACTCACTATTCTGCTGGTGCAGTCACTGTGTACATACATTACATTACTGATCCTGAGTTACATCCTGTATTATACTCCAGAGCTGCACTCACTATTCTGCTGGTGCAGTCACTGTGTACATACATTACATTAATGATCCTGAGTTACATCCTGTATTATACTCCAGAGCTGCGCTCACTATTCTGCTGGTGCAGTCACTGTGTACATACATTACATTACTGATCCTGCGTTACATCCTGTATTATACTCCAGAGCTGCGCTCACTATTCTGCTGGTGCAGTCACTGTGTACATACATTACATTACTGATCCTGAGTTACCTCCTGTATTATACTCCAGAGCTGCACTCACTATTCTGCTGGTGCAGTCACTGTGTACACACATTACATTACTGATCCTGAGTTACATCCTGTATTATACTCCAGAGCTGCACTCACTATTCTGCTGGTGCAGTCACTGTGTACATACATTACTTTACTGATCCTGAGTTACATCCTGTATTATACCCCAGAGCTGCACTCACTATTCTGCTGGTGCAGTCACTGTGTACATACATTAATTACAGATGCTGAGTTACATCCTGTATTGTACCCCAGAGCTGCACTCACTATTCTGCTGGTGCAGTCACTGTGTACATACATTACATTACTGATCCTGAGTTACATCCTGTATTATACTCCAGAGCTGCACTCACTATTCTGCTGGTGCAGTCACTGTGTACATACATTACATTACTGATCCTGAGTTACCCCCTGTATTATACTCCAGAGCTGCACTCACTATTCTGCTGGTGCAGTCACTGTGTACATACATTACTGATTCTGTACTGATCCCGAGTTACATCCTGTATTATACTCCAGAGCTGCACTCACTATTCTGCTGGTGCAGTCACTGTGTACATACATTACTGATCCTGTACTGATCCTGAGTTACATCCTGTATTATACTCAAGAGCTGCACTCACTATTCTGCTGGTGCAGTCACTGTGTACATACATTACATTACTGATCCTGAGTTACATCCTGTATTATACTCCAGAGCTGCACTCACTATTCTTCTGGTGCAGTCACTGTGTACATACATTACATTACTGATCCTGAGCTACATCCTGTAT
Organism: Phyllobates terribilis; assembly: GCF_046119375.1. NCBI lineage: Eukaryota > Metazoa > Chordata > Amphibia > Anura > Dendrobatidae > Phyllobates > Phyllobates terribilis. The sequence continues at coordinate 969,196,528 of NW_027362762.1, forward strand.
TATACTCCAGAGCTACACTCACTATTCTGCTGGTGCAGTCACTGTGTACATACACTACATTACTGATCCTGAGTTACATCCTGTATTATACTCCAGAGCTGCACTCACTATTCTGCTGGTGCAGTCACTGTGTACATACATTACATTACTGATCCTGAGTTACATCCTGTATTATACTCCAGAGCTGCACTCACTATTCTGCTGGTGCAGTCACTGTGTACATACATTACATTACTGATCCAGAGTTACATCCTGTATTATACTCCAGAGCAGCACTCACTATTCTGCTGGTGCAGTCACTGTGTACATTCATTACATTACTGATCCTGAGATACATCCTGTATTATACTCCAGAGCTGCACTCACTATTCTGCTGGTGCAGTCACTGTGTACATACATTACATTACTAATCCTGAGTTACATCCTGTATTATACCCCAGAGCTGCACTCACTATTCTGCTGGTGCAGTCACTGTGTACATACATTACATTACTGATCCTGAGTTACATCCTGTATTATACCCCAGAGCTGCACTCACTATTCTGCTGGTGGAGTCACTGTGTACATACATTACATTACTGACCCAGCGTTACATCCTGTATTATACTCCAGAGCTGCACTCACTATTCTGCTGATGGAGTCACTGTGTACATTACATTACTTATCCTGTACTGATCCTGAGTTACATCCTGCATTATACTCCAGAGCTGCACTCACTATTCTGCTGGTGCAGTCACTTGGGTACATGCATTACATTACTTATCCTGTACTGATCCTGAGTTACATCCTGTATTATACTCCAGAGCTGCACTCACTATTCTGCTGGTGCAGTCACTGTGTACATACATTACATTACTGATCCTGAGTTACCTCCTGTATTATACTCCAGAGCTGCACTCACTATTCTGCTGGAGCAGTCACTGTGTACATACATTACATTACTGATCCTGAGTTACATCCTGTATTATACTCCAGAGCTGCACTCACTATTCTGCTGGTGCAGTCACTGTGTACATACATTACATTACTGATCCTGAGTTACATCCTGTATTATACTCCAGAGCTGCACTCACTATTCTGCTGGTGCAGTCACTGTGTACATACATTACATTACTGATCCTGAGTTACATCCTGTATTATACTCCAGAGCTGCGCTCACTATTCTGCTGGTGCAGTCACTGTGTACATACATTACATTACTGATCCTGAGTTACATCCTGTATTATACTCCAGAGCTGCGCTCACTATTCTGCTGGTGCAGTCACTGTGTACATACATTACATTACTGATCCTGCGTTACATCCTGTATTATACTCCAGAGCTGCGCTCACTATTCTGCTGGTGCAGTCACTGTGTACATACATTACATTACTGATCCTGAGTTACATCCTGTATTATACTCCAGAGCTGCGCTCACTATTCTGCTGGTGCAGTCACTGTGTACATACATTACATTACTGATCCTGAGTTACCTCCTGTATTATACTCCAGAGCTGCACTCACTATTCTGCTGGTGCAGTCACTGTGTACATACATTACATTACTGATCCTGAGTTACATCCTGTATTATACTCCAGAGCTGCACTCACTATTCTGCTGGTGCAGTCACTGTGTACATACATTACTTTACTGATCCTGAGTTACATCCTGTATTATACCCCAGAGCTGCACTCACTATTCTGCTGGTGCAGTCACTGTGTACATACATTACATTACTGATCCTGAGTTACATCCTGTATTATACTCCAGAGCTGCACTCACTATTCTGCTGGTGCAGTCACTGTGTACATACATTACATTACTGATCCTGAGTTACATCCTGTATTATACTCCAGAGCTGCGCTCACTATTCTGCTGGTGCAGTCACTGTGTACATACATTACATTACTGATCCTGCGTTACATCCTGTATTATACTCCAGAGATGCGCTCACTATTCTGCTGGTGCAGTCATTGTGTACATACATTACATTACTGATCCTGAGTTACCTCCTGTATTATACTCCAGAGCTGCACTCACTATTCTGCTGGTGCAGTCACTGTGTACATACATTACATTACTGATCCTGAGTTACATCCTGTATTACACTCCAGAGCTGCACTCACTATTCTGCTGGTGCAGTCACTGTGTACATACATTACTTTACTGATCCTGAGTTACATCCTGTATTATACCCCAGAGCTGCACTCACTATTCTGCTGGTGCAGTCACTGTGTACATACATTAATTACAGATGCTGAGTTACATCCTGTATTGTACCCCAGAGCTGCACTCACTATTCTGCTGGTGCAGTCACTGTGTACATACATTACATTACTGATCCTGAGTTACATCCTGTATTATACTCCAGAGCTGCACTCACTATTCTGCTGGTGCAGTCACTGTGTACATACATTACATTACTGATCCTGAGTTACCCCCTGTATTATACTCCAGAGCTGCACTCACTATTCTGCTGGTGCAGTCACTGTGTACATACATTACTGATCCTGTCCTGATCCTGAGTTACATCCTGTATTATACTCCAGAGCTGCACTCACTATTCTGCTGGTGCAGTCACTGTGTACATACATTACTGATCCTATACTGATCCTGAGTTACATCCTGTATTATACTCAAGAGCTGCACTCACTATTCTGCTGGTGCAGTCACTGTGTACATACATTACATTACTGATCCTGAGTTACATCCTGTATTATACTCCAGAGCTGCACTCACTATTCTTCTGGTGCAGTCACTGTGTATATACATTACATTACTGATCCTGAGTTACATCCTGTATTATACTCCAGAGCTGCACTCACTATTCTGCTGGTGCAGTCACTGTGTACATACATTACATTACTGATCCTGAGTTACATCCTGTATTACACTCCAGAGCTGCACTCACTATTCTGCTGGTGCAGTCACTGTGTACATACATTACTGATCCTGTACTGATCCTGAGTTACCTCCTGTATTATACTCCAGAGCTGCACTCACTATTCTGCTGGTGCAGTCACTGTGTACATACATTACATTACTGATCCTGAGTTACCTCCTGTATTATACCCCAGAGCTTCACTCACTATTCTGCTGGTGCAGTCACTGTGTACATACATTACATTACTGATCCTGAGTTATCTCCTGTATTATACTCCAGAGCTGCACTCACTATTCTGCTGGTGTAGTCACTGTGTACATACATTACATTACTGATCCTGAGTTACATCCTGTATTATACTCCAGAGCAGCACTCACTATTCTGCTGGTGTAGTCACTGTGTACATACATTACATTACTGATCCTGAGTTACCTCCTATATTATACTCCAGAGCTGCACTCACTATTCTGCTGGTGTAGTCACTGTGTACATACATTACATTACTGATCCTGGGTTACATCCTGTATTATACTCTAGAGCTGCACTCACTATTCTGCTGGTGCAGTCACTGTGTACATACATTACATTACTAATCCTGTGTTACATCCTGTATTATACTCCAGAGCTGCACTCACTATTCTGCTGGTGCAGTCACTGTGTACATACATTACATTACTAATCCTGAGTTACATCCTGTATTATACCCCAGAGCTGCACTCACTATTCTGCTGGTGCAGTCACTGTGTACATACATTACATTACTGACCCAGCGTTACATCCTGTATTATACTCCAGAGCTGCACTCACTATTCTGCTGATGGAGTCACTGTGTACATTACATTACTTATCCTGTACTGATCCTGAGTTACATCCTGCATTATACTCCAGAGCTGCACTCACTATTCTGCTGGTGCAGTCACTTGGGTACATGCATTACATTACTTATCCTGTACTGATCCTGAGTTACAGCCTGTATTATACTCCAGAGCTGCGCTTACTATTCTGCTGGTGCAGTCACTGTGTACATACATTACATTACTGATCCTGCGTTACATCCTGTATTATACTCCAGAGCTGCGCTCACTATTCTGCTGGTGCAGTCACTGTGTACATACATTACATTACTGATCCTGAGTTACATCCTGTATTATACTCCAGAGCTGCACTCACTATTCTGCTGGTGCAGTCACTGTGTACATACATTACATTACTGATCCTGAGTTACCTCCTGTATTATACTCCAGAGCTGCACTCACTATTCTGCTGGTGCAGTCACTGTGTACATACATTACATTACTGATCCTGAGTTACATCCTGTATTATACTCCAGAGCTGCACTCACTATTCTGCTGGTGCAGTCACTGTGTACATACATTACTTTACTGATCCTGAGTTACATCCTGTATTATACCCCAGAGCTGCACTCACTATTCTGCTGGTGCAGTCACTGTGTACATACATTACATTACTGATCCTGAGTTACATCCTGTATTATACTCCAGAGCTGCACTCACTATTCTGCTGGTGCAGTCACTGTGTACATACATTACATTACTGATCCTGAGTTACCTCCTGTATTATACTCCAGAGCTGCACTCACTATTCTGCTGGTGCAGTCACTGTGTACATACATTACATTACTGATCCTGAGTTACATCCTGTATTATACTCCAGAGCTGCACTCACTATTCTGCTGGTGCAGTCACTGTGTACATACATTACGTTACTGATCCTGAGTTACATCCTGTATTATACCCCAGAGCTGCACTCACTATTCTGCTGGTGCAGTCACTGTGTACATACATTAATTACAGATGCTGAGTTACATCCTGTATTGTACCCCAGAGCTGCACTCACTATTCTGCTGGTGCAGTCACTGTGTACATACATTACATTACTGATCCTGAGTTACCCCCTGTATTATACTCCAGAGCTGCACTCACTATTCTGCTGGTGCAGTCACTGTGTACATACATTACTGATCCTGTACTGATCCTGAGTTACATCCTGTATTATACTCAAGAGCTGCACTCACTATTCTGCTGGTGCAGTCACTGTGTACATACATTACATTACTGATCCTGAGTTACATCCTGTATTATACTCCAGAGCTGCACTCACTATTCTTCTGGTGCAGTCACTGTGTACATACATTACATTACTGATCCTGAGTTACATCCTGTATTATACTCCAGAGCTGCACTCACTATTCTGCTGGTGCAGTCACTGTGTACATACATTACATTACTGATCCTGAGTTACATCCTGCATTATACTCCAGAGCTGCACTCACTATTCTGCTGGTGCAGTCACTGTGTACATACATTACATTACTGATCCTGAGTTACATCCTGTATTATACTCCAGAGCAGCACTCACTATTCTGCTGGTGCAGTCACTGTGTACATACATTACATTACTGATCCTGAGTTACATCCTGTATTATACTCCAGAGCTGCACTCACTATTCTGCTGGTGCAGTCACTGTGTACATACATTACATTACTGATCCTGAGTTACATCCTGCATTATACTCCAGAGCTGCACTCACTATTCTGCTGGTGCAGTCACTGTGTACATACATTACATTACTGATCCTGAGTTACATCCTGTATTATACTCCAGAGCAGCACTCACTATTCTGCTGGTGCAGTCACTGTGTACATACATTACATTGCTGATCCTGAGTTACATCCTGTATTATACTCCAGAGCTGCATTTACTATTCTGCTGGTGCAGTCACTGTGTACATACATTACATTACTAATCTTGTGTTACATCCTGTATTATACTCCAGAGCTGCACTCACTATTCTGCTGGTGCAGTCACTGTGTACATACATTACATTACTAATCCTGAGTTACATCCTGTATTATACCCCAGAGCTGCACTCACTATTCTGCTGGTGCAGTCACTGTGTACATACATTACATTACTGACCCAGCGTTACATCCTGTATTATACTCCAGAGCTGCACTCACTATTCTGCTGGTGCAGTCACTTGGGTACATGCATTACATTACTTATCCTGTACTGATCCTGAGTTACATCCTGTATTATACTCCAGAGCTGCACTCACTATTCTGCTGGTGCAGTCACTGTGTACATACATTACATTACTGATCCTGAGTTACCTCCTGTATTATACTCCAGAGCTGCACTCACTATTCTGCTGGAGCAGTCACTGTGTACATACATTACATTACTGATCCTGAGTTACATCCTGTATTATACTCCAGAGCTGCACTCACTATTCTGCTGGTGCAGTCACTGTGTACATACATTACATTACTGATCCTGAGTTACATCCTGTATTATACTCCAGAGCTGCGCTCACTATTCTGCTGGTGCAGTCACTGTGTACATACATTACATTACTGATCCTGAGTTACATCCTGTATTATACTCCAGAGCTGCGCTCACTATTCTGCTGGTGCAGTCACTGTGTACATACATTACATTACTGATCCTGAGTTACATCCTGTATTATACTCCAGAGCTGCGCTCACTATTCTGCTGGTGCAGTCACTGTGTACATACATTACATTACTGATCCTGCGTTACATCCTGTATTATACTCCAGAGCTGCGCTCACTATTCTGCTGGTGCAGTCACTGTGTACATACATTACATTACTGATCCTGAGTTACATCCTGCATTATACTCCAGAGCTGCACTCACTATTCTGCTGGTGCAGTCACTGTGTACATACATTACATTACTGATCCTGAGTTACCTCCTGTATTATACTCCAGAGCTGCACTCACTATTCTGCTGGTGCAGTCACTGTGTACATACATTACATTACTGATCCTGAGTTACATCCTGTATTATACTCCAGAGCTGCACTCACTATTCTGCTGGTGCAGTCACTGTGTACATACATTACTTTACTGATCCTGAGTTACATCCTGTATTATACCCCAGAGCTGCACTCACTATTCTGCTGGTGCAGTCACTGTGTACATACATTACATTACTGATCCTGAGTTACATCCTGTATTATACTCCAGAGCTGCACTCACTATTCTGCTGGTGCAGTCACTGTGTACATACATTACATTACTGATCCTGAGTTACATCCTGTATTATATTCCAGAGCTGCGCTCACTATTCTGCTGGTGCAGTCACTGTGTACATACATTACATTACTGATCCTGCGTTACATCCTGTATTATACTCCAGAGCTGCGCTCACTATTCTGCTGGTGCAGTCACTGTGTACATACATTACATTACTGATCCTGAGTTACCTCCTGTATTATACTCCAGAGCTGCACTCACTATTCTGCTGGAGCAGTCACTGTGTACATACATTACATTACTGATCCTGAGTTACATCCTGTATTATACTCCAGAGCTGCACTCACTATTCTGCTTGTGCAGTCACTGTGTACATACATTACTGATCCTATACTGATCCTGAGTTACATCCTGTATTATACTCAAGAGCTGCACTCACTATTCTGCTGGTGCAGTCACTGTGTACATACATTACATTACTGATCCTGAGTTACATCCTGTATTATACTCCAGAGCTGCGCTCACTATTCTGCTGGTGCAGTCACTGTGTACATACATTACATTACTGATCCTGAGTTACCTCCTGTATTATACTCCAGAGCTGCACTCACTATTCTGCTGGAGCAGTCACTGTGTACATACATTACATTACTGATCCTGAGTTACATCCTGTATTATACTCCAGAGCTGCACTCACTATTCTGCTGGTGCAGTCACTGTGTACATACATTACTGATCCTATACTGATCCTGAGTTACATCCTGTATTATACTCAAGAGCTGCACTCACTATTCTGCTGGTGCAGTCACTGTGTACATACATTACATTACTGATCCTGAGTTACATCCTGTATTATACTCCAGAGCTGCACTCACTATTCTTCTGGTGCAGTTACTGTGTACATACATTACATTACTGATCCTGAGTTACATCCTGTATTATACTCCAGAGCTGCACTCACTATTCTGCTGGTGCAGTCACTGTGTACATACATTACATTACTGATCCTGAGTTACCTCCTGTATTATACCCCAGAGCTGCACTCACTATTCTGCTGGTGCAGTCACTGTGTACATACATTACATTACTGATCCTGAGTTATCTCCTGTATTATACTCCAGAGCTGCACTCACTATTCTGCTGGTGTAGTCACTGTGTACATACATTACATTACTGATCCTGAGTTACATCCTGTATTATACTCCAGAGCTGCACTCACTATTCTGCTGGTGTAGTCACTGTGTACATACATTACATTACTGATCCTCAGTTACCTCCTATATTATACTCCAGAGCTGCACTCACTATTCTGCTGGTGTAGTCACTGTGTACATACATTACATTACTGATCCTGGGTTACATCCTGTATTATACTCCAGAGCTGCACTCACTATTCTGCTGGTGCAGTCACTGTGTACATACATTACATTACTGATCCTGAGTTACCTCCTGTATTATACCCCAGAGCTGCACTCACTATTCTGCTGGTGTAGTCACTGTGTACATACATTACATTACTGATCCTGAGTTACATCCCGTATTATACCCAAGAGCTGCACTCACTATTCTGCTGGTGTAGTCACAGTGTACATACATTACATTACTGATCCTGCGTTACCTCCTGTATTATACCCCAGAGCTGCACTCACTATTCTGCTGGTGGAGTCACTGTGTACATACATTACATTACTGATCCTGAGTTACCTCCTATATTATACTCCAGAGCTGCACTCACTATTCTGCTGGTGCAGTCACTGTGTACATACATTACATTACTGATCCTGGGTTACATCCTGTATTATACTCCAGAGCTGCACTCACTATTCTGCTGGTGCAGTCACTGTGTACATACATTACATTACTGATCCTGAGTTACCTCCTGTATTATACCTCAGAGCTGCACTCACTATTCTGCTGGTGCAGTCACTGTGTACATACATTACATTACTGATCCTGAGTTACATCCTGTATTATACCCCAGAGCTGCACTCACTATTCTGCTGGTGTAGTCACTGTGTACATACATTACATTACTGATCCTGAGTTACATCCTGTATTATACCCCAGAGCTGCACTCACTATTCTGCTGGTGTAGTCACAGTGTACATACATTACATTACTGATCCTGAGTTACATCCTGTATTATACTCCAGAGCTGCACTCACTATTCTGCTGGTGTAGTCACTGTGTACATACATTACATTACTGATCCTGAGTTACATCCTGTATTATACTCCAGAGCTGCACTCACTATTCTGCTGGTGTAGTCACTGTGTACATACATTACATTACTGATCCTGAGTTACATCCTGTATTATACCCCAGAGCTGCACTCACTATTCTGCTGGTGTAGTCACAGTGTACATACATTACATTACTGATCCTGCGTTACCTCCTGTATTATACCCCAGAGCTGCACTCACTATTCTGCTGGTGGAGTCACTGTGTACATACATTACATTACTGATCCTGAGTTACCTCCTATATTATACTCCAGAGCTGCACTCACTATTCTGCTGGTGCAGTCACTGTGTACATACATTACATTACTGATCCTTGGTTACATCCTGTATTATACTCCAGAGCTGCACTCACTATTCTGCTGGTACAGTCACTGTGTACATACATTACATTACTGATCCTGAGTTACATCCTGTATTATACTCCAGAGCTGCACTCACTATTCTGCTGGTGCAGTCACTGTGTACATACATTACATTACTGATCCGGAGTTACCTCCTGTATTATACCCCAGAGCTGCACTCACTATTCTGCTGGTGTAGTCACTGTGTACATACATTACATTACTGATCCTGAGTTACATCCTGTATTATACCCCAGAGCTGCACTCACTATTCTGCTTGTGTAGTCACTGTGTACATACATTACATTACTGATCCTGAGTTACATCCTGTATTATACCCCAGAGCTGCACTCACTATTCTGCTGGTGCTGTCACTGTGTACATACATTACATTACTGATCCTGAGTTACATCCTGTATTATCCTCCAGAGCTGCACTCACTATTCTGCTGGTGCTGTCACTGTGTACATACATTACATTACTGATCCTGAGTTACCTCCTGTAGAATCATAGAATGGTAGAGTTGGAAGGGACCTCCTGGGTCATCTGGTCCAACCCCCTGCTCAAAGCAGGATTCACTAGATCATCTCAGACAGATGTCTGTCCAGCCTCTGTTTGAAGACGTCCATTGAAGGGGAACTCACCACCTCTCGTGGCAGCCTGTTCCACTCATTAATCACCCTAACTGTCAAAAAGTTTTTTCTAATATCTAATCTGTGTCTCCTCCCATTTAGTTTCATCCCATTGCTTCTAGTCTTTCCTTGTGCAAATGAGAATAAAGATGATCCTTCTACAATGTGACAGCCCTTGACATATTTGTAGACAGCTATTAAGTCTCCTCTCAGTCTTCTTTTTTGCAAGCTAAACATTCCCAAATCCTGCAACCGTTCCTCATAGGACATGGTTTGCAGACCAGTCACCATTCTGGTCGCTCTTCTCTGAACTTGCTCCAGTTTGTATTATACTCTGTATTATACTCCAGAGCTGCACTCACTATTCTGCTGGTGCAGTCACAGTGTACATACATTACATTACTGATCCTGAGTTACCTCCTGTATTATACCCCAGAGCTGCACTCACTATTCTGCTGGTGGAGTCACTGTGTACATACATTACATTACTGATCCTTAGTTACATCCTGTATTATACTCCAGAGCTGCACTCACTATTCTGCTGGTGCAGTCACTGTGTTCATACATTACATTACTGATCCTTAGTTACATCCTGTATTATACTCCAGAACTGCACTCACTATTCTGCTGGTGCAGTCTCTGTGTACATACATTACATTACTGATCCTGAGTTACATCCTGTATTATACTCCAGAGCTGCACTCACTATTCTGCTGGTGCAGTCACTGTGTACATACATTACATTACTGATCCTTAGTTACATCCTGTATTATACTCCAGAGCTGCACTCACTATTCTGCTGGTGGAGTCACTGTGTACATACATTACATTACTGATCCTGAGTTACATCCTGTATTATACTCCAGAGCTGCACTCACTATTCTGCTGGTGGAGTCACTGTGTACATACATTACATTACTGATCCTGTGTTACATCCTGTATTATACTCCAGAGCTGCACTCACTATTCTGCTGGTGCAGTCACTGTGTACATACATTACATTACTGATCCTGAGTTACATCCTGTATTATACTCCAGAGCTGCACTCACTATTCTGCTGGTGGAGTCACTGTGTACATACATTACATTACTGATCCTGAGTTACATCCTGTATTATACTCCAGAGCTGCACTCACTATTCTGCTGGTGGAGTCACTGTGTACATACATTACATTACTGATCCTGAGTTACATCCTGTATTATACCCCAGAGCTGCACTCACTATTCTGCTGGTGCAGTCACTGTGTACATACATTACATTACTGATTCTGAGTTACCTCCTGTATTATACTCCAGAGCTGCACTCACTATTCTGCTGGTGCAGTCACTGTGTACATACATTACATTACTGATCCTGAGTTACCTCCTGTATTATACTCCAGAGCTGCACTCACTATTCTGCTGGTGCAGTCACTGTGTACATACATTACATTACTGATCCTGAGTTACATCCTGTATTATACCCCAGAGCTGCACTCACTATTCTGCTGGTGCAGTCACTGTGCACAGACAGAGGACAAGTCATCTTTCCATGTACGTCGTTAATATCTGGATAGCTACATGGGTTGTAATGTGAAGCTGATGAAGCCTAAAGCAACTAATGAGAACCTCTGGTTAATGCGGTGCAGTTTGGAGCATGCATTCATGTTAACGACAAGTGTCCATCATCCTTACAGATCAAACAGAATGAAACCAAACATTCATCGTGCAGTAGATCCTGTATATACTTATATACGGTGTAAGTACAGCACCACTATGAGATCTGCAATATGGCATCATGTTAGGGTTAGTCGGTGATGGTAATGAATATGGGGGCATCTTCCTGGTTTCTCCCAATGTGTGTCTGCTCAGAAATGAATTACACAATGCAGGCACAGGAAAATGAGTGTTATACACAAGCGGAAATGCTGAGGAAACTGCCAACAGGAGGACTGCATGGATAGGGAAGCCTCCGCCAAGCCAAGCTGGAAGGAAGACCTGGAGATCTCATGGGTTTGGTTGGATTGCCAAATGATAGTGAGGAAGCTTTAAAAAATTGTTGGCTTTCGCCTACCGTACCAAGATCAGTCTTAAGATCTGTTGGCAGACTTAACTTTCTTGATCCTTTAACTGAAACAACAGAAAAAGGAGAAAGGTCATTATTAAATGCCAAAGCAAAGCGTAGAAGGACAAATAAAGAATGACGACACATGCAGGCAGGGGCGGCATGACACACAGAGGGGAAACAGAACCACGATGGCCTCCGATAGGCAGAAGACATTGGATGGTCACCCACCCAGTAGTTGGATTACAAGGTGAGTATGTTGAGTTTATGGTGAGGGGGGTCACTGCTCATTCCTTGGGTGGTACGGACCAGCACAGGGCTCCGCTCTCTGAGGATCTGGCCCAAGGTCAACAATGGCCATGTCATCTACAAGGCATGGGAGGTCCGGGAGTGAATGAGTTTCCCATGCTTGAAAGGAGGATAAGTAGGTTTGTGGGTGTGAACCAGGTCCAGGAGGCCCTCTTCAATGTTCTCATGGGCTATATAGTATTCCTATACAATATACAGACAACCCTTACCTTCTCCAATCTTGTTTCTCACTCTTTCACATGTTAATAAAACCCTGGACTGACTGTAATCCACCTGTCAATCACTGATTGGCCACACATGGACATATGTAGTATAGACACCTCCCGACAGAGTATCGCCCAATTTTTTTTCCCCCAAAGATGGTAATCTCAGAATTTGTCAAGCCAAAAAAAAAAAGATAAGAAAAGACAGATCTATACAAAGCATCCTACAGGTGTGAACACGCTTACAACAAAGACGCCATCACAATTTGCAGATAAGTGTGGACAACCACTGGGCACCTGTGGAAGAAGCTTGGAATCATCCTCCCTTTGTGATATTATGTTGGGCGGAGAAGCAGGACCAGGCCAGGATGAGCTATGGAGGGTGGGTGTCTGGTGGGAAGTGACTATGTAGGACCCCCAGGGAAAGGGTTTGATGAGCTATGGAGGGTGGATGTCTGGTGGGAAGTGACTATGTAGGACCCCCAGGGAAAGGGTTTGACGAGCTATGGAGGGTGGGTGTCTGGTGGGAAGTGACTATGTAGAACCCCCAGGGAAAGGGTTTGATGAGCTATGGAGGGTGGGCGTCTGGTGGGAAGTGACTCTGTAGGACCCCCAGGGAAAGGGTTTGATGAGCTATGGAGGGTGGGTGTCTGGTGGGAAGTGACTATGTAGAACCCCCAGGGAAAGGGTTTGATGAGCTATGGAGGGTGGGCGTCTGGTGGGAAGTGACTCTGTAGGACCCCCAGGGAAAGGGTTTGATGAGCTATGGAGGGTGGGTGTCTGGTGGGAAGTGACTATGTAGAACCCCCAGGGAAAGGGTTTGATGAGCTATGGAGGGTGGGCGTCTGGTGGGAAGTGACTCTGTAGGACCCCCAGGGAAAGGGTTTGATGAGCTATGGAGGGTGGGCGTCTGGTGGGAAGTGACTATGTAGAACCCCCAGGGAAAGGGTTTGATGAGCTATGGAGGGTGGGCGTCTGGTGGGAAGTGACTCTGTAGGACCCCCAGGGAAAGGGTTTGATGAGCTATGGAGGGTGGGTGTCTGGTGTGAAGTGACTATGTAGGACCCCCAGGGAAAGGGTTTGATGAGCTATGGAGGGTGGGTGTCTGGTGGGAAGTGACTATGTAGGACCCCTCTTCTTCACGTATCAGTCATGTTTTAGAGCAGAGAACATGTTCATTAGATACACATCACCTTCTCTGCCCACGCATTTTGGGTTGGGTGGTGAAGGTTCACGTTGAGTATTTCTAGCTGGGATTTGTGGGGATTTGGTTGGTTTCCTTTATCAGTCGGGGGGGGGGGGGGGGGGGTATAATGAGTGGAGGGTTCCTTCTCCTCCTGCAGTGTAGATAACGTGGCTCCAGGATAAGATAGGTCTTATCTGCCGGTAACACGGACTATCCGCTCCTCTGCATGCTCTGCTCCTCTCTCAGATTATCTACCTTAGCGGTTTGCCGACATTTCCTTTCATCTGTCATTTAGCATTTACCGCCCGACCTTCTGCGCCCGTTACATTTCCCGAGCCGTTCCACGCTGCCTCCCACATATCTGCTCCAGCCATCGCTCTCGTCAACCTTTTTTTACAGATATGATATAACTCTGCCTTCAATTAACCAGATACGTTTCTGGGGACTTCAGATTTTGGAAAGTAAATCAATCGGAGAAAATACATTTTAATTGCCCTAATGACGACTCCGGGATGGATGGAGCGCTCTTCATTAGTCGCAGTGCGCTGTGCTTGCATTAGTGACACCGGGAGCTCGTTAGCTGACCTACAAGTGGCCGAAACCATGAAAATGGAAACTAATGGTCAGCACTTGAGAGTCGGTGCCCGGTGAGATGGTCGGGGTAATAATATTAATTATGACTGAAAATTGCTCTTCCCATTAATGTGCTGCTGAAAGGCCAAACACTTCATCAGGGATGATTAACGATGTTCAGGCAGTGACCCCGGGCGGTGATATGGATGCTCCACAAGCGATGGCAGAACACCCCCATCATCTCGTCTGGTCCAGGGCTCTGTGATCCGGCACCCGGAGCCATCTCCACCTACCTGCGGGGTTTCCAGTGTTGTACAGAAGTTTCCCCATTCTGGCTCCGCAGACATGGCCCTGACTAATAACGCTGGATGGATGGATGCCGGTGACAGAAGCCTTGCTGCCTTCTGCTGTCCTACGCAGGTCTAATAATGTTACATGGCTCCATAGCGAAAAAACATGTCAACACTACAACCACCAGCATGCCTCGGCACCACCTCTCACTAAATGAAGCTCCAGAGGTTTCCAACTTTATTCCTGTGGTGTCCAATGGTTCAGACGGCCCATGAAGAAGGGAAGCATTAACAACCTTAGCTTGGGACCCCCTTTCTAAAAGCCCTATAGTAGTGACGCAGAAAACCAGGAAGCAATTTGCTCCGAGCACCACAATGAAATCCTTCAGAATGTTCTCCCATTTTGCTGCTGCAGATGTCTGCAAGTCTATTGTCTAGCCGAGGGATCTGCAAGTAAGGTGCAAACCTGTCCCGCTCCTCACCGTTCTCCCCTCCCTCCTTTGTGTGTTAGAAATAGCAGGAGGGGGCTGTAAACAGAGCTGCAGTGGAGAGAGGGGAGAGTATTTACAGTGTCAGGGAGTGCAGAGAAAACAGGCTGTAGATAGAGAAGAAAGCACATGGAGAGGAGATAAGTGCAGTATTAGAGCTGTTCTGATACATAAAAGCAAGTGAAGACAGCAACACCCTGGATATACACACAGCTCACATCCAGCCTTTATTACTGAGAGAGACATTCCCACAAAAAAAAGTCTTACACAGACTTCAATCAGGCTGTGAACGGCATATCAGGGGGTTTAAAACTGAATGAAGGAATGAAGATTGCAAACTGAAACTCAATCCAACTCTGTTAATTAAAGCTAATTAAAGCTGGTCAGTTTTACCATCAGATTCCTCAGTGATTTTCACGTACAGATAAATCAATAAATGACAAAGCTTCTCCTATTCATTACAGTGATAGTCACAGATAACACGAGTAAAGGGATCAAAAGGAATTTGATGGGGAAACACCTGACTAAGCATCTTACAAATCCGACCCCATAAAGATTTCGAGAAAAATTCCTCCAAGAAGGATGTGATTCTGGAGTACGGGACCAAAACATAACGATTTTATATTGACGCTCTGGCTGCTGTATACTAGATGCATTGGGATCTCTTTCCCTAAGCAGGATTCCCATTTACACCTACCCAGAGGGTGATGTTCAGTGTCGGGTGATCGGTCAATCTGCATAAAACACAGGCAGCACTTGGGCTGGGGAGCTGGACATTGTGTTTGGATCCCCTGAGAACGCTGCTCTGTGGCGAAACATGTCAGGATGACATTTATGTTGCAGCAATTGTTTAGTGCCATTTTGCAGTTTGATCCGGACCTCCGCTCCTATATAGTCATGTAGTCATGGAAATAATGATGCTATAGAAATACAATTACACAATAAACATATAATCATTTAATCAGGAATAAACACGCCGATAATTGTAATCTCACTTTATTCCTTTTAATCCATTCACCAATAATCTGTTAATATATATATTTATATAAAGAGAATTTTTAGTACCTGTTAGTGAAACGCCGGGTCTCTAGTGGGGCCTTATGGATCTATTATTATAGTTAATATATATTAGAATAATTTCCTTTCCTTATAGAATTTTCTCTTTTCAAATTACAACTGTTTCTTCCTCCACTTATGAGCTACTTCTCCTCCTCCTCCACCCTGCCTCCTGAAATCAGTATTCTCTCTGAAAAACTGCTCAAATCTGTAGTCAAAACAAGCCATCTCACTGAGGAATCAGATTATAGATGTCTATTGAAGTCCATGGAGAAGGGAGGGAGGAAATGAGTGACAGAGAGATGCTGAAAAATGGGGCTGATGCTTTTTAGTAAGTTATTTTTTAACTCACCCCATTGTTGAATTCACAGCTACACTGCTCAGTAATTATGTAAAATGTCCTACAAACTGCTGCTTCTTGTTGGTGGTTACCTCACCTCCAGTGCTGGAGTCACAGTTACACTGTTCATTACTGCTGTAAAATGTCCTACAAACTGCTGCTTCTTGTTGGTGGTTACCTCACCTCCAGTGCTGGAGTCACATATACACTGTTCATTACTGCTGTACAATGTCCTACAAACTGCTACTTCTTGTTGGTGGTTACCTCACCTCCAGTGCTGGAGTCACATATACACTGTTCATTACTGCTGTACAATGTCCTACAAACTGCTGCTTCTTGTAGGTGTTTAATTTACCCCAGTGCTGGATTCACAGCTACACTGCTCAGTAATTATGTACAATGTCCTACAAACCGCTGCTTCTTGTTGGTGGTTACCTCACCTCCAGTGCTGGAGTCACATATACACTGTTCATTACTGCTGTACAATGTCCTACAAACTGCTGCTTCTTGTTGGTGGTTACCTCACCTCCAGTGCTGGAGTCACATATACACTGTTCATTACTGCTGTACAATGTCCTACAAACCGCTGCTTCTTGTTGGTGGTTACCTCACCTCCAGTGCTGGATTCACAGTTACACTGTTCATTACTGCTGTACAATGTCCTACAAACTGCTACTTCTTGTAGGTGGTTACCTCACCTCCAGTGCTGGAGTCACATATACACTGTTCATTACTGCTGTACAATGTCCTACAAACCGCTGCTTCTTGTTGGTGGTTACCTCACCTCCAGTGCTGGAGTCACAGTTACACTGTTCATTACTGCTGTACAATGTCCTACAAACTGCTGCTTCTTGTTGGTGGTTACCTCACCTCCAGTGCTGGAGTCACAGTTACACTGTTCATTACTGCTGTACAATGTCCTACAAACCGCTGCTTCTTGTTGGTGGTTACCTCACCTCCAGTGCTGGAGTCACAGTTACACTGTTCATTACTGCTGTACAATGTCCTACAAACCGCTGCTTCTTTTTGGTGGTTACCTCACCTCCAGTGCTGGAGTCACATATACACTGTTCATTACTGCTGCACAATGTCCTACAAACTGCTACTTCTTGTAGGTGTTTAATTTACCCCAGTGCTGGAGTCACAGTTACACTGTTCATTACTGCTGTACAATGTCCTACAAACTGCTACTTCTTGTAGGTGTTTAATTTACCCCAGTGCTGGATTCACAGCTACACTGCTGAGTACTGTTGTATAATATCCTCCATGCTGCTGCTGCTTCTGATCAAGAACCACATATAGACAGGACAACAGCAATCCGCCATGTCCTTATGTACTGTGTATATATGCATCTAGTCTCCATTCAGTACTTAGTTACAAGTGAAAATTACAGACTGAGCTGGCAGAGGGGGAAAGAGGTGAAAATGGTGCACATAAGTTATATAATGGTGAGAAATATTCCTCATGTGCACACACGACAGCTTATTCTGAAAAGTCACCTAAAAGCACAAGTACGCTGTAAGGATAGCACATACGTTTGCTATAAAGCATTTGGTTGACTTTCAGGTTTGCCTAGCTCTCCAATTAGGTGTAGGGGGATAAGGAGTCATGAAGTCACTAAAACTTTTAAAAACCCTGATTACTTTGTAACCTTTGCTGGATACACAATATGGAGGCCAAATCATAGAAAAGGTGTGTAATTCAATGATAGAGAAGGCAGCATATCCACGTTTCCATTCAGACCTAGCATTTACCAGTGTGACTAATACATGATCAAAATGGGAGAGTAGGAAAGTGAGGAAACCGCAAATATGCAACTAAAGGTGATCGCCCGTCCCGGTATCTGCACGTAGACAGATATTAGATGCTAGGACACCCTCATATAGTATATATGCCTCTCTCTAACTCTTATAATACCACGGAGACTCCTATAACGCTCTGTAGAGACTATCTGCCTCCGCTGGTAGACCTCCAGTTCACATCTGTGCCGGTCACGGATCTCTGAGGAATACGCCGCCGTGTAGGACTCAGAAGCTCAGTAATTACTGCTCACACCCACGCGTCTACCTCCTATTGATCTGTCTGTCTGACCCTCTCTGTACTGTGAACAAGGACTGAAGAGTCCTGGACCTGCAGATGTCATATCGCAGCTCGACAGGCAGGACGGTGAAGTCCCAAGTGTCCTGCGCTGCTCAGTACAGAGGCCGCCACCTGCAATTCATGTCTCCTTATGTCAAAGACCAGCGGCATCACTTCATGTTCTCAGTGATCCTCCCTGACAAGCACTTTCCACTATTCCCAAAGCCTTATCATAGACTGACGACGGCACCACCGGGAGTGGTGGTAAATACAGTGGATATAAAAAGTCTACACACCCCTAATGAAACCACGGGTGTTTGGCATGTAAATAAATCCTACCAGGAAGAACCATTTCAGAACATTTTTCCTCCTTTAGCGTCGCACATAATCTCTGTAAAACCATTTTAGGGGGAAAATAAAAATAACAAACTATACTAATATTGTTGCATAAGTGTGAACAGCCTCTTATAATAGGGAAAGTTCACAGCCAATCACCTTTTCCTACATGTTACATCGATTCTGATAAACCACAGAGAAAGTGTCACTGCTCTAGGAGGATTTTCCAGACATTTTCGGGTCTGTAAACAGCTGACAACACAGCAAAGGATCTCATTGTGAAAAGTTATCAGTCAGGAGAAGGTACAAAACATTTCCCAGACATTAGGCACTGTGAAGGTGTCATCAAGAAGTGGCTTATATTTGGCACAATTGACATTAGCTAGAACTGGACGTCCCTAAAATATTGATGAAAAGACAAGAAGAAAATTGGTTTAAGAGGCTGCAAAAAGGGCGACAACAACATTAAAGGAGCTTCAGGAAATCCTGGCCAGTCCTGGTTGTGTCCTGCATGTGACCACAATCTTCCGTATTCTTCATATGTCTGGCCTGTTAGGTTGGGTGGCAAGACAAAAGATCACCATACCCACAATGAGGCATAGTGGGGGCAGCATTGTGCTCTGGGGCTGTTTTTGTCAGCTGGAACTGGAGCTTTAATCAAGGTAGAGGGAATTATGAACAGATTTATCAACTAATTTTACATCAAAACCTTCAGCTGTAGATGAATATCACCTTTCAGTGACAATGACCCTAAGCGACCTCCAAATCAGCAAAAGAACGACTTCATCAGAAGAAGATGAAAGTTCTGGAATGGCCCAGCCCGACCCCAGACCTGAATCCATATTGAGTGCCTGTCATCATGGAGTTCTCATGGAATACAGCCTGTGGCCGGGCTTCAAAGAACATCTTGATTTTTGCTTTATACAGCAATACTGTAGTACTGCTGTATATACAACCATAGATCACATGACAACAGGCTCAAGTCCCTTAAGGGCACTAACAAATACAGTAGAAAAAAGTTTTAAAAAGTTGAAAAAAAAACTAAAAGTTTAAATCACTCCCTTTTCTCAAACATTAAAAAAAAGTTACAAAGATAAAAATTTATTAAAAAGAAATTAATAAAATAAAAAATATACACAGGTGTGGTATCACCATGTTCATAAAAGTACAATCTATAAAAAATATTAAATTACTTAACCTATTTGGTAAAAAACGTAAACTGAAAAAAATCTAAATTTGGTCACTACACTGCTCTGAGAAGTGATCAAAGTGTCATATCTATCCCAAAATGGTATCTATAAAAACACTGTCTAGCCCTGCAAAAAATAAGTCATCACACAGGTCCATAGACCGAAAAATTAAAACTTTATGAAAAATCTTAGATTTTTTTCCACCACAGAAATAATAAAAAAAATGGAAATGTTTGGTATCATCGCAATAGTACTGACAAAGAAAATCGTGATGCCTGGTCATTTTGACCACACAATATATGCCGTGAAAACAATTCCCAAAAAACATGACAGAATTGAGTTTTTTCCGCAATTTCACCACATTTGTATTTTTTCTCTAGTACAGTGTGTGGTAAAATAAATTGTGTCATTCAAAGTACAACTCATCCAGCAATAAACGAGCCCTCGTATGTCTATGTGGTGTGGTAGGTCGACTCACTTGGCCGCTTCTGGATGTAGACTCAGGAACCGGGTTTCCTCTGCAGGCTTTATTATATAGCATAAAGCCCTGCAACTCCAGCAAAAATAAACACGGCCTTACTGGCAAAACAACAAAACAATGATAGCACAGTCCTATGTGCGTGTGCGGTTCGCCCACACAGGTTATGTCCAGCCTTCAGTTCTTGCCTGAGCTGTGACTGTCCAGTCTGGAGACCTTGCCTCTCCAAACACAATACAGAGAAAAAAAAAAAAAACAGGACTGAACATTTAAAGCTTGCTCAGCCACACCCTGAGGGGAGGTATGGGGAATGACTTCCCTCCCATCTCTATGTCATTCCCATAAAACCACACCCTTTAAAAGAGTTAACCCCCAGCATATAACATGCTGGCCGAAATTCAGTAGGTCTTAGTCCACACAGGAAAGCATCCTGAGTGACACATACCTCCCCTCGCATATAATACCTGTGACTCTCACAGTGGACAGAAATAAAAAAAAGTTATGACTCTGGGAAAAAGGGGAGGACAAACTGGAAACACAAAATGGAAACTGTCCATATCGGAAAAGGAGTTAACAGGGGTGTGTAGACTTATCTCCCATGATATGTGCACCAGGGGTCTCAAACACACGGCCTGCATGCATCAGAGATCCTGAGACGATTGTGACCTGGTCCAGGGAGAAAGAGGCCCGTGCTGTTTTCAGATGAATGTGAGGTCAGACATACATTCAGTTGAAATGTACTGTGGTGCAGAGAGCCACTGGCTCCATGCACCGCACTATGCCAGCCACCGAGCTACCAGCAGCTGACGTCAGCGTGCCCATCTTGACACCACTGCCATGCACCGCCCCGGCTGTGGAGGAGGAAGAGGACGCTGTTCGCCATGGGAATGAAGACAGTTGAGAAGAATCGTTCTTTGTTGTTAATGTGTATATGAAGAAAAGCAGGAAGGGTGACATTATTACAGGATGGGGGCCAGAAATACTATATGGGGTCAATTGTAAGACAATATTACTGTAAAAAAAAGGAAAAACAATTGTAAAAATTCAAAATAAAAATTCAAAATAAAGTATAAAAAAATAATGGAATAAAATGCTGTTTTATGTAAAAACGAAAGTAAATAAAAAAGGACAGGTGCTTGTTATCGCTGCATCCGTTAAGACCCAAGCTATAAAACTGTACCAGAATCCATATGAAGAACGCTAATAAAAAAATATTAAAAATATTTCAAAATGTTGAAAAAAAAAAGCTAAAAAAAAGTCATATAGAAAAAAAATGCCTAGCTTAGAGAAAATGATAGCCCTTAACCATTTCAAAAGTAATATAGCCAAAAAGGGTATTCAAAATATAACTTTTACTAATTTATTTAAAATTTATTCCAAACAAATAAGTGCATAATAAAATCATGACAAATAGCAGCATAAACTGCTAGGTAAATAAATCACTGCAGATCAACACCTAACAGGATTCGATATTTGCCTTCGGGTGGTCTAAATGACCTCTGTTTCTTGAAGGGTCCTGCAAACATTGAAACATACCATATATACTCGAGTATAAGCCGAGTTTTTCAGCACATTTTTTGTGATCAAAAAGCCCCCCTCGGCTTATGATCGGGTATATACTCAAGTATATAGAAATTCCGGTGGTGGATAGTGGTGGGGGGTGTTGCGGCGGCGGAGGAGCATACACAGGCAGTAGCCACTGCTGCAGCTACCACGTGTGCCCGCTGCTAAAGAGAAATAAATATTCATTCTTCTCCACGCCCATTTATTCTCTTTAGTAGCAGGCACAGAGGAGAGCTGATCCGCAGCTCCTGCTGACAGTGCCCGCTACTAAAGAGAATGCATATTCACTCTTCTCCACGCACATAGTCCCGGCGTGGAGAGGAGTGAATATGCTGGCAGCTCACATCAGTGTCTGAGGGCGCATGGCAGTGACGTCATGCGCTGCTCGGATGCTGACATGAGCTGCAGCAGAACAGGACGCAGCGCTGGAGCAGAGGTGAGGAAGGAAGGTGAGTATAAATGTTTATTTTTTATGTGTGCAGTGCAGTGATGGGGCCATACATACCAAGATTATGGGATGAGGAGGCCATGCATACCAGGATTGGGGATGAGGGGAGCCATACATACCAGGATTGGGGGATGAGGAGGCCATGCATACCAGGATTGGGGATGAGGGGTGCCATACATACCAGGATTGGGGATGAGGGGGCCATGCATACCAGGACTGGGGATGAGAGTGCCATACATACCAGGATTGGGGATGAGGGGGCCATGCATACCAGGTTGGGGATGAGAAGGCCATGCATACCAGGATTGGGGATGAAGGGTGCCATACATACCAGGATTGGGGATAAGGGGTGCCATACATACCAGGAATGGGGATGGGGGGGCCATGCATACCAGGATTGAAGATGTGGGGGCCATGCATACAAGGATTGGGGATGAGGGGGCCATGCATACCATGATTGGGGATGAGGGGGCCATATATACCAGGATTGGGGGATGAGGAGGCCATGCATACCAGGATTGGGGATGAGGGGGCCATGCATACCAGGATTGGGGATGAGGGTACCATACATACCAGGATAGGGGGATGAGGAGGCCATGCATACCAGGATTGGGGATGAGGGGTGCCATGCATACCAGGATTGGAGATGAGGTAGCCATGCATACCAAGATTGGAGATGAGGTAGCCATGCATACCAAGATTGGAGATGAGGTAGCCATGTATACAAGGATTGGGGATGAGGAGGCCATAAATACCAGGATTAGGGATGAGGGGGCCATGCATACCAGGATTTGGTCTGAAGGGGCCATGCATACCAGGATTGGGGATGAGGGGGCTATGCATACCAGGATTGGGGATGAGGGGGCCATGAATACCAGGATTGGGGATGAGGGAGCCATGTGTACCAGGATTGGGGATGAGGGGTGCCATACATACCGGGATTGGGGATGAGGGGGCCATGCATACCAGGATTGGGGATGATGGGTGCCATACATACCAGGAAAGGGGATGAGGGGGCCATGCATACCAGGATTGAAGATGAGGAGGCCATGCATACCATGATTGGGGATGAGGGGGCTATGCATACCAGGATTGGGGATGAGGGGGCCACGAATACCAGGATTGGGGATGTGGGAGCCATGTGTACCAGGATTGGAGATGAAGGGGCCATACATACCAGGATTGGGGATGAGGAGGCCATGCATACCAGGATTGGGGATGAGGGGTGCCACACATACCAGGATAGGGGATAAGGGCTGCCATGCATACCAGGATTGGGGATGAGGGGTGCCATACATACCAGGATTGGGGATGAGGGGTGCCATGCATACCAGGATTGGGGATGAGGGGTGCCATGCATACCAGGATTTGGGATGAGGGAGCAATGCGTACCAAATCAAATCACACTCACACTAGTAAATCATATCTCCATAATATAATCAAATATCCATTGTAATGGTTTTGTGACCAAACACAGATATGGTTTAATTGACAGAGACCTTAAGGAGGATAGGAAGATGTCAATAGTAAATGAGAGGACCGTTCTCACCCATTTAGCAGGAAAAGAACATGCGCCCATTCATCAGGTATCCTGCACGGATGTACGTCCCTTCCACCATGTCTCCACCTTGCCTCTCGCATGTTCAAATCCTGCTATTTGTGGATATTTGTTTATATTATGTAAATATTATTTACTATAGTTCCTTATTCTATACTAATCAACGCGACCAGAGGCGGACATACCGCCAATGCAGCTGCACCAGGGCCTGAGGCTTTGGGGGGCCCATGGCCAGATTGCCCCCATTAATGCGGCGGGCAAAGAGTGATCCCTGCAGCTCCGCTGCCTACAGGAGAAAATGACAGCGGAGCTGCAGGAATCCGTCCTCTGCTTCCAGCCCGACGCTTTCTCAGTGATACAGGCGTGTGCGGCTTGATGACTTCAGCACACCAAGAACTTGTGTCACTGAGAAAGTTGCCAGCGAAGAAGAAAGACAATGATGGGATGTGGAAGAAAGGACAGTGATGGCATGTGGAGGAGAGGACAATGATGGGATGTGTGGGAGAGGGCAATGATGGGATGTGGAGGAGAGGACAATGATGGGATGTAGAGGAGAGGACAATGATGGGATGTAGAGGAGAGGACAATTATGGGATGTAGAGGAGAGGACAATGATGGGATGCAGAGGAGAGGACAATGGTGGGATGCAGAGGAGAGGACAATGATGGGTTGTGTGGGAGAGGGCAATAATGGGATGTGGAGAGGGCAATGATGGGGTGTGTGGGAGAGGACAATGATGGGATGTGGAGAGGGCAATGATGGGATGTGGAGAGGGCAATGGTGGGGTGTGCGGGAGAGGGCAATGATGGGATGTGGAGAGGGCAATGATGGGATGTGGAGAGGGCAATGATGGGGTGTGCGGGAGAGGGCAATGATGGGATGTGTGGGAGTTGGCAATGATGGGATGTGTGGGAGAGGACAATGATGGGATGTGGAGGAGAGGACAACGTTGGGACGTGGAGGAGAGAACAATGATGGGATGTGGGGGAGAGGGCAATGATGGGATGTATGGAAGAGGGCAATGATGGGGTGTGTGGGAGAGGGCAATGATGGGATGTGTGGGAGAGGACAATGATGAGATGTGTGGGAGAGGACAATGATTGGAGTGGGGAGAGGACAATAATGGGATGTGTGGGAGAGGACAATGATGAGATGTGGGGGAGAGGACAATGATGAGATGTGTGGGAGAGGGTAATGATGGGATGTGTGAGAGAGGGCAATGATGGGGTGTGGAGGAGAGGACAATGATGGGATGTGGAGGAGAGGACATTATTGGAATGTGGAGGAGAGGACAGTGATGGGATGTGTGGAAGAAAGGGCAATGATGTGATGTGGAGGAGAGGACAATGATGGGATGTGGAAGAGAGGACAATGATGGGATGTGGAGAGGGCAATGATATGTGGAGGAGAGGACAATGATGGGATGTGGAGGAGAGGACAGTGATGGGGTGTGGAGGAGAGGACAATGATTTGATGTGTAGGAGAGGGCAATGATGGGATGTGTGGGAGAGGGCAGTGATGGGATGTGGGGGAGAGGGCAATGATGGGATGTGGGGGAGATGGCAATAATGATGTGGGGGAGAGGGCAATGATGGGATGTGTGGGAGAGGGCAATAGTGGGATGTGGAGGAGAGGACATTGATGGGATGTGGAGGAGAGGACAATGATGGGATGTGGAGGACAGGACAATGGTGGGATGTGGAGAAAACATTGATGGGATGTGGCGGAGAGGGCAATGGTGGGATGTGGAGGAGAGGGCAATGGTGGGATGTGGTGGAGAGTACAATGATGGGATGTGGAGGAGAGGACAATGATGGCATGTGGAGGAGAGGACAATGATGGGATGTGGAAAGGGTAATAATGGGATGTGTGGGAGAGGACAATCATGGGATGTGGAAAGGGCAATTATGGGATGTGGAGGAGAGGACAATGATTGGGTGTGGATAGGGCAATGATGGGATGTGTGGGAGAGGACAATCATGGGATGTGACGGTGAGTACAATGAAGGGATGTGCAGGAGAGGGCAATGATGGGATGTGTGGGAGAGGGCAATGATGGGATGTGTGGGAGAGGGCAATGATGGGATGTGGGGGAGAGGGCAATGATGGGATGTGGGGGAGAGGGCAATGATGGGATGTGTGGGAGAGGGCAATGATGGGATGTTGGGGAGAGGGCAATGATGGGATGTGGAAGAAAGGGCAATGATGGGATGGGGAAGAAAGGGCAATGATGGGATGTGGAGGAGAGGGCAATGATGGGATGTGGAGGAGAGGACAATGATGGGATGTGGAGGAGAGGGCAATGATGGGATATGGGGGAGAGGACAATGATGGGATGTGCGGGAGAGGGCAATGATGGGATGTGTGGGAGAGGGCAATGATGGGATGTAGGGGAGAGGACAATGGTGGGATGTGGAGGAGAGGACAATGATGGGATGTGCGGGAGAGGACAATGATGGGATGTGGAGAGGGCAATGATGGGATGTGCGGGAGAGGGCAATGATGGGATGTGCGGGAGAGGGCAATGATGACATGTGGAGAGGGCAATGATGGGATGTGCGGGAGAGGGCAATGATGGGATGTGCGGGAGAGGGCAATGATGGGATGTGGAGAAGAGGAAAATGATGTGATGTGGAGGAGAGGAAAATGATGCAATGTGGTTGAGAGGGCAATGGTGGGATGTGGAGGAGAGGACAATGATGGGATCTGAAGGAGAGGGCAATGATGGGATCTGTGGGAGAAGGCAATGATGGGATGTGGGGGAGAGGGCAATGATGGGATGTGGGGGAGAGGACAATGGTGGGATGTGGAGGAGAGCACATTGATGGGATGTGGAGGAGAGGACAATGATGGGATGTGCGGGAGAGGGCAATGATGGCATGTGGAGAGGCCAATGATGGGATGTGCGGGAGAGGGCAATGATGGCATGTGGAGAGGGCAATGATGGGATGTGCGGGGCACCAGAGAAGAAGCTAGCCAAATGCTAGTGCTCCAAGCCAACACAGAGGTACATAGAACTATCACCGGCGCCTCTCTGGAGAAACTGAGAGTTTTTAACTACCAAGCAAGGGTGTGTCAATCAACAGCAGAAAGTGGAGGTAACTGCTGGGTCATAAAGGAAGAAGGATATAACAATACTAAAGAGTTGAGATGATCAAGAAGGCGTTTGCAATGCCAAATGCAGTGACCTTCTGCAGCCGGCTCCAGAGCGATTGTCTGTCACACCTGACACACTCGTTACAGATGTGGGGGAGAGGGAAATGATGGGATGTGGAGGAGAGGACAATGATGCGATGTGGGGAAAAGGGCAATGATGGGATGTGGGGGAAAGGGCAATGATGGGATGTGGGGGAAAGGGCAATGATGGGATGTGGGGGAAAGGGCAATGATGGGATGTGGGGGAAAGGGCAATTATGGGATGTATGGGAAAGGGAGAGGGCAATGATGGGATGTGGGGGAGAGGGCAATGATGGGATGTGGGGGAGAGGGCAATGATGGGATGTGGGGGAGAGGACAATGGTGGGATGTGGAGGAGAGCACATTGATGGGATGTGGAGGAGAGGACAATGATGGGATGTGCGGGAGAGGGCAATGATGGCATGTGGAGAGGCCAATGATGGGATGTGCGGGAGAGGGCAATGATGGCATGTGGAGAGGGCAATGATGGGATGTGCGGGAGAGGGCAATGATGGGATGTGCGGGAGAGGGCAATGATGGGATGTGGAGAAGAGGAAAATTATGTGATGTGGAGGAGAGGAAAATGATGCAATGTGGTTGAGAGGGCAATGGTGGGATGTGGAGGAGAGGACAATGATGGGATCTGAAGGAGAGGGCAATAATGGGATCTGTGGGAGAAGGCAATGATGGGATGTGTGGGAGAGGGCAATGATGTAATGTGTGGGAGAAGACAATGATGGGATGTGGGGAAGAGGACAATGATGGGATGTGGAGGAAAAGACAATGATGGGATGTGGAGGAGAGGGCAATGATGGGATGTGGAGAAGAGGGCAATGATGGGATGTTGTCACGCAAGGTGAAGGAAAAACTAAGTGCAACATGAAGGGAAGAGGGAAAGGAAGTCCAAACACTAGGGAAAAGGGGAGTGGAGACCCCTAGGCAGATCTAATATCACCCTGCCTACCCTACCATCCCTATATAGGTTCCACACTTATCTCCAAGAAGGAACCTAAGCCCTGAATGTCCCTAGAGCTCGGCCCTAGATAGGGAGAGGACAGGGTGAGCCCTAGTCAAGCCCCATTACAACCTAAAGACAACAAGGTAGACAAACAAAGGGGATACACTTAGCTTGAGCAGACACCAGAGAGATAACACCAACTGTCCTCCAAGGGCACCAGAGAAGAAGCTAGCCAAATGCTAGTGCTCCAAGCCAACACAGAGGTACATAGAACTATCACCGGCGCCTCTCTGGAGAAACTGAGAGTTTTTAACTACCAAGCAAGGGTGTGTCAATCAACAGCAGAAAGTGGAGGTAACTGCTGGGTCATAAAGGAAGAAGGATATAACAATACTAAAGAGTTGAGATGATCAAGAAGGCGTTTGCAATGCCAAATGCAGTGACCTTCTGCAGCCGGCTCCAGAGCGACTGTCTGTCACACCTGACACACCCGTTACAGATGTGGGGGAGAGGGAAATGATGGGATGTGGAGGAGAGGACAATGATGCGATGTGTGGGAAAGGGCAATGATGGGATCTGGGGGAAAGGGCAATGATGAGATGTGGGGGAAAGGGCAATTATGGGATGTATGGGAAAGGACAATGATGGGATGTGGGGGAGAGGGCAATGATGGGATGTGGAGGAGAGTGGGAGAGGAGGGGGTAAGGTGCATAGGACACTTTGTAATAAATTGTAAGGTGGGAGAAGACGCTGTCAGGGACTTATAATGGATGTTAAGTACCTGATAATGCCTTCTCCCACCCCCAAATTTCTATAAAGGACTTTTAATGAATGGGGGGTACAGGACAGGGACTAAGGCTATACGCACACATTCAGCATTTGCAGCAGAAAATGCGGCTGCATGTCCTAATGTGTTTGCAGGAAGAAAGCTGTGTAAAATATTTTTTTCCCACGTTTTTCACATGTGTTTGTTGCGTATTTTTTCCCACTCATTAGTATGGGTGAAACGTGCTGCAATAATTGACATTATGCAGATTTGAATCTGCTGTAAATCTGCCAGCAAAAAAATAAGCAATGTGTGCATGAGACTTAAGGGATCTCATTCACTTTGCTTGAACTGTAAAGCCTTGTATATTTTCTGTGTGAACACAGCCTTACAGTCAATTGGGGAGCGTCACAGAGACTGAATAATTTATTTTATTGGGTGGCGGAGATTATAGTTAAACGGGGGCACAGTGCTGCTTATCACTTTATATTTTGATTGGTGCGTGGCTACTAGTATATTAATGGTGGGGTACATATCTGTATTCAGGGGTGCAGTGTGGTGGAGACACATGTATCTATACAATGTATGTTATTTTCAGGGCTGCGGTGATCATCGTGACGAGTCGTGGCTGGGAGATGTCGACATGAAGGTCTGACCAGATGGAGAAGAAGCAGCAGAAACCGGCTCTGATCAGATGAGATGTCAGCGGTAAGTGCCTGGATGTAGATATTATTCTGTATCTGCGCTGTGTGACTTGGAGTGATAATGTTATCTGTAAAATCCCTTAGGCCACATTCTCACATTCCTGTGAAATGTCCGTGTGCTGCCAGATTTTTTTCATTAGACCGCACAAGGATGTGTAGAGTTATATAGATCCATTCACACATCTGTGAAAATCAAGGATCTGAGAATGTTTTATTCTGATTCAATTTTGAGGATTAGAATAGGACATGCTCAATGCGTCTGTAAAAGCGGGCAGCACACCGACACTGCACACAGATGCAGGAATGTAGCCGTATTATGTATAGCACAGTCCCTTAGTATATAGTGTACTCACTTATTATGTATAGCACAGTCCCTTAGTATATAGTGTGCTCACTTATTATGTATAGCACAGTCCCTTAGTATATAGTGTACTCACTTATTATGTATAGCACAGTCCCTTAGTATACAGTGTACTCACTTATTATGTATAGCACAGTCCCTTAGTATACAGTGTACTCACTTATTATGTATAGCACAGTCCCTTAGTATATAGTGTACTCACTTATTATGTATAGCACAGTCCCTTAGTATATAGTGTACTCACTTATGTATAGCACAGTCCCTTAGTATATAGTGCACTCACTTATTATGTATAGCACAGTCCCTTAGTATATAGTGTACTCACTTATTATGTATAGCACAGTCCCTTAGTATACAGTGTACTCACTTATTATGTATAGCACAGTCCCTTAGTATATAGTGTACTCACTTATTATGTATAGCACAGTCCCTTAGTATATAGTGCACTCACTTATTATGTATAGCACAGTCCCTTAGTATATAGTGTACTCACTTATTATGTATAGCACAGTCCCTTAGTATACAGTGTACTCACTTATTATGTATAGCACAGTCCCTTAGTATATAGTGTACTCACTTATTATGTATAGCACAGTCCCTTAGTATACAGTGTACTCACTTATTATGTATAGCACAGTCCCTTAGTATATAGTGTACTCACTTATTATGTATAGCACAGTCCCTTAGTATACAGTGTACTCACTTATTATGTATAGCACAGTCCCTTAGTATATAGTGTACTCACTTATTATGTATAGCACAGTCCCTTAGTATATAGTGTACTCACTTATTATGTATAGCACAGTCCCTTAGTATACAGTGTACTCACTTATTATGTATAGCACAGTCCCTTAGTATATAGTGTACTCACTTATTATGTATAGCACAGTCCCTTAGTATATAGTGTACTCACTTATTATGTATAGTGCCATCCTTAGTTACATAGTTTTCTCTTTTATTATGTATAACACTGCTCCTTATTAAGCACCATCCTCTCTAGTTATGTATAGGGCGATCCCCTTATTATAAAAAGTCCTCTCGTTTTGTACAGTTCTGTCCCTTACATAGCGTATTTTTGTTAATCACGTCGCCCTCTTTTTATTACATAGTCCTCTCTTGTTAGATATATAATGATTGCTGATGGAGCCGCCGGTGACCAGAAGATCAGTCCATCAGCTCCTCCATCAGAAAAGAAGCTTTCCCATGGTCCATCAGCCGACAATGCATTATATATCTAACAAGAGAGGACTGTATGTAATAAAGAACGAAGCGCTATATTATTCGATATGTTAGGGGCAGAGCTGTACATAACAAGAGAGGGCACTGTGTAATAAGGGACGGCAATACACATAATAAAGGAGACTATGTAGGATATCCGGTTATATATATATATATATATTTGTAGTTTTAACGCCATAAAAGGTGGGGGGCCCAGACACATGTCTTGCACAGGGGCCCCAAGCAGTCAGTGTCCGCCCCTGAATGCGCGGTATGTATCAGATAAGATTCGCTATATGTTTGCTTTACATATCCCACTGATCTCAGTTGTATGATCACTTGAAGCATTGCATTGCACTTTTTTTTTTTGCCGAGTGTCATTTTGAAGTTTCCTTAGCACACACATCCTGCAGTTCTCACCGCGCATCCCACGTCTTTAGCAATGTTCTCATGTCTTATGTGGACCGCTCGGTCATCCTCCACTAGTAAGCTCTTGTCTGTCTAATTTTCATGTCCTAATTACTAGTCTACAGTCAGACTTCCCACACGTCGTCTCTGGACACCAACATGTCCATGTTAAATTTCCATAGCCTGTAAGTGTCATTATTCAGTTTGACCAAAGTAAGTTTAACCTCTGAGCCCCTTCCCTTCTCTCCTTTATATCTATATACTGAGTTTCTTACTTGTATACAGGAGATGAGAAGCTCCGGAGGATTCCTTGTATCAGTCCGTTCACCAAGCGGTGCTGCGCTCTTTGCTGTGTTGTGCCCAGGCCCATCTCTAATCCTACAGCTACTGCACACTCCAACAACTACATTCTCCATAGTATCCACAGACATCATTATTTCATTGTCCCTAGTATATATATATATATATATATATATATATATATATATATATATATATATATATATATATATATATATGATACATCTCTGTGACATCCACACATGTCATTAATAGATGCTTTATAATACAGGTGACACCAGAAGTTTCCATCCACTATATATAAAGACACATATGATGTTTTTCTCAATATCTGACATGAAATCAGAATAAACCTTTCCCGTTTTAGGACAATTAGGATTTTACCATAATGTTTAATATTTGCCAAATGCCGGAATAATGAGAGAGAGAGAGAAGGTTTTAAGGCATTTTTATTACTTACTGCAAAGTCAGAAGTTTCCATCCATTTCATTAGTATTTGGTGCCATTGCCCTTAATCTGAATGACTTGGGTCAGACGTTTGGGATCTCCTTCCACAGCTTCTCACTATAGTTGGTGGGGATTTGGGCCGATTCCTCCTGACTGGTGTAACTGATCCAGGTTTGTAGGTCTTCTTGCTCGCAGCCTTTTCAGCTCTGCCCATAAACTTTCAATAGGATTGAGATCAGGGATTTGTGATGGCCGCTCCAAAACATTGACTTTGTTATCCTTAAGCCACTTTGTTACCATTTTGGCAGTATGCTTCGGGTCATTGTCCATTTGGAAGACCCATTTCCGCCCAAGCTTTAACTTCCTGGCTGATGTCTTGAGATGTTGCTTCAGTATTGCCACATAATCTTCTTTTCTCATGATGCCATCTATTTTGTGAAGTGCACCAGTCCCTCCTGCAGCAAAACAACCCCAAAACATGATGCTGCCACCCCCATGTTTTAGGCTTCAAAGCTTTTCCCTTTTTCCTCCAAACATAACAATGGTCATTATGCCCCAAAAGTTAAATTTTAGTTTCATCAGACCACAGGACCACAGGACATGTCTCCAAAAATTAAGATCTTTGTTCCTGTGAGCATTTGCAAACATTAATCTGGCTTTTTTATGTTTCTTTTGAAGCATTGGCTTCTTCCTGGCAGAGTGGCCTTTCAGCCTATGTTGATACAGTACTCATTTCACTGTGGATATTGACACAATCTTACCAGCTTCCGCCATCATCTTCACAAGGTCTTTTGCTTTTGTCCTTGGGTTGATATGCGCATGTCAGACCAAAGCACGTTCATCTCTGAGGCAGAGAACCCGTCTCCTTCCTGAGCGGTATGATGGCTGGACATTCCCATCTTGTTGGTACTTGTGTATAATTGTTTGTACAGATGAACGAGGCGCCTTCAGGTACCTTGAAATTGCACTCAAAGATGAGACAGACTTGTGCAAGTCCACAATTCTCTTCCTGATATCTTGGCTGATTTCTTTAGACTTTCCCATGATTCTACACAAACAAGCATTGTGTTTCAGGTGTGCATTAAAATACATCCACAGGTGTGTCTCTAATTAACTCAGATGTTGCCAAAAAAACTATCAGAAGCTTCCAAACACATGACATCATCATACGGGCCGTCCAGAATTATTTAAAGGCACAGTAATCTTACTGTATGGAAACTTTTGACTTTGCAGTAAGTAATAAAAATGCCTTAAAACATTCTCTCTCTCTCTCATTATTCCGGCATTTGGCAAATTGTAAAAATGATGGTAATCCTAATTGTCCTAAAACGGGAAAGGTTTATTCTGATTTCATGTCAGATATTGAGAAAAACCTGCAGATGTGTCTTTATATATAGTGGATGGAAACTTCTGGTTTCAGCGGTACACACAGATCACGATATGATCTGCACACACATGTGATAGCTTATAGCATGTGTTAATGAGGGGGCAGCTGTGGAGACCCTCGCTGCAGAGGCAGGGCACCTATTATGAGGAGCTCATCCTATGTACCTGACGTGGGAGACTTGCAGCGATCCAGCTCCAGGGACACGGGGCTGTCTGTGAGTTCTGTCAGACCTGCAAGGAAAACACTCATATTACTATAATGACAAAGAGGAGAAGGACTTTGAAGAGCCCCCTGAGGACCCTCCTGCTCATAAAGCTGTTATTATTCACTTCTAAACCCCCAAAAGAGTCAGAAATCATTGCCAGGTTTATAAATATTTGCAGGAAATAAAGCGACACGAGAGCTGCGTACACCTCATGTCTGGCCGCGGGTGCAGGGACCACACCGTTCCTGACACATGGGGGCGCTGCAGTCGCCTTCACCGTAGTGCAGCAGAGAAGCTGTACTGCGAGATGGGAATTAGCCGCCAGCTACAAAAATAAGCCAGTACATAGGAAAAGTGCAGCAAACAATGTGCGACAGCCTGGAGCCATCAAAATGCTTCTGCTCAGTCAAGGTTATTTCTGAAAAAGTGTTATCTGTACCTTTACTGGAGAGAGAAGGAGGCAGCACTATCTGTACCTTTATAATTTACTGGAGAGACAAGGAGGCAGCACTATCTGTACCTTCATAGTTTACTGGAGAGACAAGGAGGCAGCACTATCTGTACCTTTATAATTCACTGGAGAGACAAGGAGGCAGCACTATCTGTACCTTTATAATTTACAGGAGAGACAAGGAGGCAGCACTATCTGTACCTTCATAATTTACTGGAGAGACAAGGAGGCAGCACTTTCTGTACCTTTATTATTTACTGGAGAGACAAGGAGGCATTACTTTCTGTACCTTTATAATTTACAGGAGAGACAAGGAGGCAGCACTATCTGTACCTTTATAATTTACAGGAGAGACAAGGAGGCAGCACTTTCTGTACCTTTATAATTTACTGGAGAGACAAGGAGGCAGCACTATCTGTACCTTTATAATTTACAGGAGAGAAAAGGAGGCGGCACTTTCTGTACCTTTATAATTTACTGGAGAGACAAGGAGGCAGCACTTTCTGTACCTTTATAATTTACCGGAGAGACAAGGAGGCAGCACTTTCTGTACCTTTATAATTTACTGGAGAGACAAGGAGGTAGCACTATCTGTACCTTTATAATTTACAGGAGAGACAAGGAGGCAGCATTATCTGTACCTTTATAATTTACTGGAGAGACAAGGAGGCAGCACTTTCTGTACCTTTATAATTTACTGGAGAGACAAGGAGGTAGCACTATCTGTACCTTTATAATTTACAGGAGAGACAAGGAGGCAGCACTTTCTGTACCTTTATAATTTACTGGAGAGA
This sequence comes from Phyllobates terribilis, assembly GCF_046119375.1. NCBI lineage: Eukaryota > Metazoa > Chordata > Amphibia > Anura > Dendrobatidae > Phyllobates > Phyllobates terribilis. The sequence continues at coordinate 969,231,945 of NW_027362762.1, forward strand.
CAAGGAGGCAGCACTTTCTGTACCTATATCATTTACAGGTAACAACAGGGACACCGCACTAAATGTACTCACATTAATTACAGGAGAGACAGGGGAGTAGCACTACCTGTACCTATATCATTTAACGGAAGAAACAAAACACACAGTACTAGCTCTACTTACATCACTTACTGAAGGAGAAAGGCAGGCAATACTACCTCTATCTACATCATTTACAGATAGTACTGCCTATCTGTAACTGTCATTTACAGAAAGAAACAGGGAGACAGTATTATCTGTACCTACATCCTTTAAAAGAAGTAACAAGGAAGCAGTAATATCTGTAAATACGTCCTTTATAGAAAGAGACAGGGAGGCAGTAATATCTGTAACTATGTCATTACAGAGAGACAGGGAGGCAGTAATATCTGTAACTATGTCCTTTACAGAGAGACAGGGAGGCAGTAATATCTGTAACTATGTCCTTTATAGAAAGAGACAGGGAGGCAGTAATATCTGTAACTATGTCATTACAGAGAGACAGGAAGGCAGTAATATCTGTAACTATGTCATTACAGAGAGACAGGGAGGCAGTAATATCTGTAACTATGTCATTACAGAGAGACAGGGAGGCAGTAATATCTGTAACTATGTCATTACAGAGAGACAGGGAGGCAGTAATATCTGTAACTATGTCATTACAGAGAGACAGGAAGGCAGTAAAATCTGTAACTATGTCATTACAGAGAGACAGGGAGGCAGTAATATCTGTAACTATGTCCTTTATAGAAAGAGACAGGGAGGCAGTAATATCTGTAACTATGTCCTTTATAGAAAGAGACAGGGAGGCAGTAATATCTGTAACTATGTCATTTATAGAAAGAGACAGGGAGGCAGTAATATCTGTAACTATGTCCTTTATAGAAAGAGACAGGGAGGCAGTAATATCTGTAACTATGTCCTTTACAGAGAGACAGGGAGGCAGTAATATCTGTAACTATGTCCTTTATAGAAAGAGACAGGGAGGCAGTAATATCTGTAACTATGTCCTTTATAGAAAGAGACAGGGAGGCAGTAATATCTGTAACTATGTCATTTATAGAAAGAGACAGGGAGGCAGTAATATCTGTAACTATGTCCTTTATAGAAAGAGACAGGGAGGCAGTAATATCTGTAACTATGTCCTTTATAGAAAGAGACAGGGAGGCAGTAATATCTGTAACTATGTCATTTACAGAGAGACAGGGAGGCAGTAATATCTGTAACTATGTCATTACAGAGAGACAGGGAGGCAGTAATATCTGTAACTATGTCATTACAGAGAGACAGGGAGGCAGTAATATCTGTAACTATGTCCTTTACAGAGAGACAGGGAGGCAGTAACATCTGTAGCTATGTCATTACAGAGAGACAGGGAGGCAGTAATATCTGTAAATACGTCCTTTATAGAAAGAGACAGGGAGGCAGTAATATCTGTAACTATGTCATTTACAGAGAGACAGGGAGGCAGTAATATCTGTAACTATGTCATTACAGAGAGACAGGGAGGCAGTAATATCTGTAACTATGTCCTTTACAGAGAGACAGGGAGGCAGTAATATCTGTAACTATGTCATTTACAGAGAGACAGGGAGGCAGTAATATCTGTAACTATGTCATTTATAGAAAGAGACAGGGAGGCAGTAATATCTGTAACTATGTCCTTTATAGAAAGAGACAGGGAGGCAGTAATATCTGTAACTATGTCCTTTATAGAAAGAGACAGGGAGGCAGTAATATCTGTAACTATGTCATTTACAGAGAGACAGGGAGGCAGTAATATCTGTAACTATGTCATTACAGAGAGACAGGGAGGCAGTAATATCTGTAACTATGTCATTACAGAGAGACAGGGAGGCAGTAATATCTGTAACTATGTCCTTTACAGAGAGACAGGGAGGCAGTAACATCTGTAGCTATGTCATTACAGAGAGACAGGGAGGCAGTAATATCTGTAAATACGTCCTTTATAGAAAGAGACAGGGAGGCAGTAATATCTGTAACTATGTCATTTACAGAGAGACAGGGAGGCAGTAATATCTGTAACTATGTCATTACAGAGAGACAGGGAGGCAGTAATATCTGTAACTATGTCCTTTACAGAGAGACAGGGAGGCAGTAATATCTGTAACTATGTCATTTACAGAGAGACAGGGAGGCAGTAATATCTGTAACTATGTCATTTATAGAAAGAGACAGGGAGGCAGTAATATCTGTAACTATGTCCTTTATAGAAAGAGACAGGGAGGCAGTAATATCTGTAACTATGTCCTTTATAGAAAGAGACAGGGAGGCAGTAATATCTGTAACTATGTCATTTACAGAGAGACAGGGAGGCAGTAATATCTGTAACTATGTCATTACAGGGAGGCAGTAATATCTGTAACTATGTCCTTTACAGAGAGACAGGGAGGCAGTAACATCTGTAGCTATGTCATTACAGAGAGACAGGGAGGCAGTAATATCTGTAACTATGTCATTACAGAGAGACAGGGAGGCAGTAATATCTGTAACTATGTCATTACAGAGAGACAGGGAGGCAGTAATATCTGTAACTATGTCATTACAGAGAGACAGGGAGGCAGTAATATCTGTAACTATGTCATTTACAGAGAGACAGGGAGGCAGTAATATCTGTAACTATGTCATTAGAGAGAGAGACAAGGAGGTAGTAATATCTGTAACTATGTAATTTACAGAGAGAGACAGGGAGGCAGTAATATCTGTAACTAGGTCATTACAGAGAGAGACAAGGAGGTAGTAATATCTGTAACTGTAATTTACAGAGAGAGACAGGGAGGCAGTAATATCTGTAACTATGTCATTTACAGAGAGACAGGGAGGCAGTAATATCTGTAACTATGTCATTTACAGAGAGACAGGGAGGCAGTAATATCTGTAACTATGTCCTTTACAGAGAGACAGGGAGGCAGTAATATCTGTAACTATGTCCTTTACAGAGAGACAGGGAGGCAGTAATATCTGTAACTATGTCATTACAGAGAGAGACAAGGAGGTAGTAATATCTGTAACTATGTAATTTACAGAGAGAGACAGGGAGGCAGTAATATCTGTAACTATGTACTTTACAGAGAGACAGGGAGGCAGTAATATCTGTAACTATGTCATTACAGAGAGACAGGGAGGCAGTAATATCTGTAGCTATGTCATTTACAGAGAGACAGGGAGGCAGTAATATCTGTAACTATGTCCTTTACAGAGAGACAGGTAGGCAGTAATATCTGTAACTATGTCATTTACAGAGAGACAGGGAGGCAGTAATATCTGTAACTATGTCATTACAGAGAGACAGGGAGGCAGTAATATCTGTAACTATGTCATTACAGAGAGACAGGGAGGCAGTAATATCTGTAACTATGTCATTTACAGAGAGACAGGGAGGCAGTAATATCTGTAACTATGTCATTACAGAGAGACAGGGAGGCAGTAATATCTGTAACTATGTCATTACAGAGAGACAGGGAGGCAGTAATATCTGTAACTATGTCATTACAGAGAGACAGGGAGGCAGTAATATCTGTAACTATGTCATTACAGAGAGAGACAGGGAGGCAGTAATATCTGTAACTATGTCATTTACAGAGAGACAGGGAGGCAGTAATATCTGTAACTATGTCATTTACAGAGAGACAGGGAGGCAGTAATATCTGTAACTATGTCATTTACAAAATAAGACAGGGAGGCAGTAATATCTGTAACTATGTCATTTACAAAATAAGACAGGGAGGCAGTAATATCTGTAACTATGTCATTTACAAAATAAGACAGGGAGGCAGTACTATCTGTAACTATGTCATATACAGAAAGAGAAAGGAAGGCAGATCTATCTGTAACTACATAATTTATGGAAAGTAACATGGAAGCAGTACTATCGGTAATAACTTTGTCATGTACAGAAAGAGACAGGGAGGCAGCACTATCTGTAACTAAATCAATTACATGAGCGATAGGGAGGCAGTACAATCTGTAACTACATCATTTACAAAAAAGACAGGCGCACAGTACAGGAGAGAAAGGCACATGAGAAAGCAATAGTATAAAAACCAGGGAGGCAGTACTATCTGTAACTACATCATTTACAAGAGTGATAGGGAGGCAGTATTACATTTAAATACAACATTTACAGAAAAAGACAGGCTCACAGTACTACATGTAATTATATCATTTAAAGGAGACAGGCACACAAGAAAGCAGTACTATAAAAAAAACAGGGAGCCAGTACTATCTGTAACTGATGAAAGTGCAGATAGTACTGTCTCCTTGTCTCTTACTGTAAAAGAAGGTACAGATAGTACTCTCTCCCTGTTCTTCCGGTAAATTAGGTAAGTGCAGATTTTACTGTTTCCCTGTCTCTTTATGTAAGTCATGTAGGTGCAGATAGTACCGTCTCCTTGTCTCTTACTGTAAATCAGGGATGTCAAACTCAAATACACAAAGGGCCAAAATTAATAACTTGGACAAAGTTGCGGCCTAACCTTGATATTTATTTAAAAAATGTCTACAATTGAGCAAGTCTTCTATACAGTATTATGGGCCCCCACAGTCTTCTGTACAGTATAATGGGCCCTATATAGTCTTCCATACAGTATCATGGGTCCCATATAGTCCCCCTGTCATGCCTCTGGGCTCGGACGCTTGAGCCTGTGCTTTGTGGTCAGGTTCCCTATCTGCTGAGCCACAGCAGTTGCACCTTTTCTCCGGGTGTTTGTCTGTTATACTTGCTTTAGTCTTTTTAGGTTAACAGGTGTTTTCATTTATCTGCCCTATCATCTTTCGGGTGCGGCTATATATAATTTTCCCCAGTCGGTATTTCCTGCTGATGACAGTTTCTTTTGGATGTTCAGCCATTCTGCTTCAGCTTAAAGCCAGTCAGTGAAATTCCAGCTAGGGTTTGTCTCCTTGCTGTTTTGGTTCTTTACTTTGCACCCACCTTCTGTTTCTTATTAGTAAGTAGACAGCATATAATCTAACAGTGAGTACATTATACTTTATTTAGTATTTTGTGGTTAACTTTGTTCACTCTGGGATCTTTCCTTTTTTCAGCAGACTTTCCCTTTTGCAGGTAATTTACTCTCTGCACTGCCCTCTGGTTCTTTAAGACACATACAGATGCATCTCACTAAATTAAAATATCATCAAAAAGTGAATTTATTTCAGTTCTTCAATACAAAAAGTGAAACTCCTAAATTATATAGAGTCATTACATGCAGAGGGATCTATTATATAGAGTCATTACACACAGAGTGATCTATTATATAGAGACGTTACACACAGAGGGATCTATTATATAGAGTCATTACACACAGAGGGATCTATTATATAGAGTCATTACACACAGAGGGATCTATTATATAGAGTCATTACACACAGAGGGGTCTATTATATAGAGTCATTACACACAGAGGGATCTATTATATAGAGTCATTACACACAGAGGGATCTATTATATAGAGTCATTACACACAGAGGGATCTATTATATAGAGTCATTACACACAGAGGGATCTATTATATAGAGTCATTACACGCAGAGGGATCGATTATATAGAGTCATTACACGCAGAGGGATCTATTATATAGAGTCATTACACGCAGAGGGATCTATTATATAGAGTCATTACACGCAGAGGGATCTATTATATAGAGTCATTACACGCAGAGGGATCTATTATATAGAGTCATTACACACAGAGGGATCTATTATATAGAGTCATTACACGCAGAGGGATCTATTATATAGAGTCATTACACACAGAGCGATCTATTATATAGAGTCATTACACACAGAGGGATCTATTATATAGAGTCATTACACACAGAGGGATCTATTATATAGAGTCATTACACACAGAGGGATCTATTATATAGAGTCATTACACGCAGAGGGATCGATTATATAGAGTCATTACACGCAGAGGGATCTATTATATAGAGTCATTACACGCAGAGGGATCGATTATATAGAGTCATTACACGCAGAGGGATCTATTATATAGAGTCATTACACGCAGAGGGATCTATTATATAGAGTCATTACACGCAGAGGGATCTATTATATAGAGTCATTACACGCAGAGGGATCTATTATATAGTCATTACACACAGAGGGATCTATTATATAGAGTCATTACACGCAGAGGGATCTATTATATAGAGTCATTACACACAGAGCGATCTATTATATAGAGTCATTACACGCAGAGGGATCTATTATATAGAGTCATTACACACAGAGCGATCTATTATATAGAGTCGTTACACACAGAGCGATCTATTATATAGAGTCATTACACGCAGAGGGATCTATTATATAGGGTCATTACACACAGAGGGATCTATTATATAGGGTCATTACACGCAGAGGGATCTATTATATAGTCATTACACACAGAGGGATCTATTATATAGAGTCATTACACGCAGAGGGATCTATTATATAGAGTCATTACACACAGAGGGATCTATTATATAGAGTCATTACACGCGGAGGGATCTATTATATAGAGTCATTACACGCGGAGGGATCTATTATATAGTCATTACACACAGAGGGATCTATTATATAGAGTCAAATTTGGTCCTCAAGCTGATTATATTTGGCCTCCTATTGAAGCCGTTAGATTTCCCTTTCATTGCCTCCATAAAGTAAGATGCCAGCAAAAGTACCCCTCAAACACAGTAAGATACCCCCACAGTAAATTCCTCCACAGTACCTTCCACACGTATGGTATGATGACCCTACAATACTCCCCTGGCAAAGTATGGTGACTCCAACACAGTATGATGCCTCAACTGTGATCCCCATACAGCCCTCCACACAGTATAATGGCCCCACATAGTCCTCCATAGAGTATAATGGCCCCACATAGTCCTCCATACAGTACAATGGGCCTCACATAGTCCTCCATATTGTATAATGGCCCCACATAGTCCTCCATACAGTATAACGGCCCCATATAGTCCTCCATACAGTATAAAGGCCCCACATAGTCCATAGTCCTCCGTACAGTATAATGGGCCCCACATAGTCCTCCATACAGTATAATGGCCCCACATAGTCCATAGTCCTCCGTACAGTATAATGGGCTCCACATAGTCCTCCATACAGTATAATGGCCCCACATAGTCCATAGTCCTCCGTACAGTATAATGGGCCCCACACAGTCCTCCGTACAGTATAATGGGCCCCATATAGTCCTCCATACAGTATAACGGCCCCACATAGTCCATAGTCCTCTGTACAGTATAATGGCCCCACATAGTCCTCCATACAGTATAATGGCCCCACATAGTCCCCCATACAGTATAATGGCCCCACATAGTCCTCCATACAGTATAACGGCCCCACATAGTCCATAGTCCTCTGTACAGTATAATGGCCCCACACAGTCCTCCATACAGTATAATGGCTCCACATAGTCCCCCATACAGTATAATGGCCCCACATAGTCCTCCATACAGTATAATGGCTCCACATAGTCCTCCATACAGTATAATGGGCCCCACATAGTCCTCCATACAGTATAATGGCCCCACATAGTCCTCCATACTGTATAATGGCCCCACACAGTCCTCCATACAGTATAATGGCTCCACATAGTCCCCCATACAGTATAATGGCCCCACATAGTCCTCCATACAGTATAATGGCCCCACATAGTCCCCCATACAGTATAATGGCCCCACACAGTCCTCCATACAGTATAATGGCTCCACATAGTCCCCCATACAGTATAATGGCCCCACATAGTCCTCCATACAGTATAATGGCTCCACATAGTCCTCCATACAGTATAATGGGCCCCACATAGTCCTCCATACAGTATAATGGCCCCACATAGTCCTCCATACAGTATAATGGGCCCCACATAGTCCTCCATACAGTATAATGGCCCCACATAGTCCCCCATACAGTATAATGGGCCCCACATAGTCCTCCAAACAGTATAATGGGCCCCACATAGTCCTCCATACAGTGTAATGGGCCCCACATAGTCCTCCTTACAGAATAACCCACTCTGTCTGCATCTACTCTCCCTCCAACCTCCAAGTGGCTGTCATTTACGGACCTCTGGGCCCGGTCACGGGCTTTATTGACCAATTCTCCACCTGACTTCTTTACGTTCTCTCTGCTGACATTCCCACAATTATCATGGGCGATTTCAACATCCCCACTGATACTCGCCAGTCAACAGCATCCAAACTCCTGTCGCTTACTTCATCCTTTGGACTTACTCAGTGGTCCTCCTCAGCCACCCACACAGACGGACACACACTAGACCTCATCTTCACCCAACTCTGCTCCCTATCTAACCTCACAACCTCCCCCTACCACAATCTGACCACCATCTACTCAACTTCTCATCCCTGTCCTCCTCACCTGTCACCCATGTCCAGCAACTAGCACACCCCGCAGAAATCTTGCACATCTAGACACTCACACACTCTCTGACTCTATTCTACCACTGACATCCATATCTTCACTCCACGACACAGACAGCGCCACTGCTTTCTAAAATGCCACTCTCGCATCAGCTATTGACTCGGTCGTCCCTCTTGTGCATGGCAGAGCGCGACGACTCAATAGGCAACCCTGGCACAACAACCTCACTAAACAGCTTCGACAAGCGTCCAGGGTTGCGGAGCGGCGTTGGAAGAAAACACATTGACATGATGACTTCACTGCATTCAAACAAGCAACACTCGCATTCAAATCAGCCCTCACCTCTGCTTAACAGGCCTACTTCACAACCCTAATATCTTCCCTATCCTACAACCCCAAACAGTTATTCAACACTTTTAACTCTCTCCTCCGCCCTCCACTGCCCCCTCCGATCGCCATCATCTCTGCTGAAGAGTTTGCCATACACTTCAAAAACAACACTGATCAAACACGGCAAGTCTTTACTGCCCAACCACCACAACCCCTTTGTTTTCCAGACCATTGTCCTTCCCCCATAACCTCCCGTCCCAACATCACGGAAAGAGACCTTACTCGTCTCTTCTCCAAATCACACCTCACCACATGTGCACTCGACACCATCCCATCCCACCTCCTCCCCAACCTCACCCCCACACTCATCCCATCCCTAACCCATCTCTTCAACCTATCACTAACTTCTGGTACCTTCCCCGCTGCCTTCAAACATGCCACAATCACACCCATCCTCAAAAAGCCATCCCTCGACCCAACCGCCTTGTCCAGCTATCGCCCCATATCGCTGCTCCCATTTGCCTCCAAACTCCTTGAGCAACACGTTCACGCTGAACTTTCCTCTCACTTCTCATCTAACTCCCTCTTTGACAACCGACAATCCGGCTTTTGCCCCCACCATCCCAACGAAACTGCCCTTACCAAAATCACCAATGACTTACTTACAGCCAAATCTAACAGACAATTCTCTGCACTCCTTCTTCTTGACCTGTCCTCTGCTCTCAACACCGTTGACCACTGCCTTCTACTACAGATCTTCTCTTCCTTGGGCGTCAAAGCCCTTGCCCTATCCTGGATCTCCTCATACCTTTCTAACCGCACATTTAGCGTCTCCCACTCCCACACTACCTCCTCACCCATCCCCCTCTCTGTTGGAGTTCCTCAAAGCTCCGTCCTAGGACCCCTACTCTTCTCAATCTATACCCTTGGCCTGGGACAGCTCATAAAATCCCATGGCTTCCAGTACCATCTGTACGCTGATGACACCCAGATCTAACACTCTGGCCCAGACGTCACCTCTCTGCTGTCCAGAATCCCAACGTGTCTAGCAGCCATATCCTTCTTCTCCTCCCGCTACCTCAAGCTCAATGTGGACAAAACTGAACTCATCATCTTTCCCCCATCTCGCGTATCTTCCCCATCTGATCTTTCTATCACAATAAATGACATAACACTTTCCCCTGTGCCGGCAATCCGCTGCCTTGGAGTAACCCTTGACTCTGCCCTGTCCATCACACCCCACATCCAAGCTCTCGCCACCTCCTGTCGCCTCCAGCTCAAAAATATTTCCAGAATCCGTCCTTTCCTCAACCCTCAATCTTCAACTGCTTGTGCACGCCCTCATCATCTCCAGCCTCGACTACTGCAACATCCTCCTCTGTGGCCGACCTGCTAACACTCTCGCACCCCTCCAGTCCATCCTCAACTCTGCTGCACGACTGGTTCATCTCTCACCTCACTACTCCTCTGCTACCCCTCTTTACAAATCCCTTCACTGGCTCCCAATTGCCCACGGTATTCAGTTCACACTACTAACACTGACCTACAAAGCCGTCCATAACCTCCCTCCTCTGTACATCTCCGAACTAATCTCCCGATATATTCCCTTATGTACTATCCGGTCCTCCCAAGACCTCCTTCTCTCCTCCACACTTATTTGTTCCTCACCCAATCGCCTCCAAGATTTCTCCAGAATATCCCCCGTCCTCTGGAATTCTGTGTCTCAACACATCTGATTATCCGCCACACTCGGATCCTTCAGACGGAAGCGGAAAACCCATCTCTTCAAACAAGCTACAGCCGGCCATGACCCCGCAGCCTCCTCAACACCGGAGCTGCTGCAGCCCCCCAACCAACAACACCGGAGCTACTGCAACCCCCCAACCTACTGTCTGCTCCCCCATCCTGTAGAATGTAAGCCCCCAAGGGCAGGGTCCTCCTCCCTCTGTACCCGTCTATCATTGTTAGTTCTTTACTGTAAGTGATATCTGTATTTTGTATGTAACCTCTTCTTATGTACAGCACCATGGAATCAATGGCGCTATAGAAATAAATAATATTAATAATAATAATGGCCCCACATAGTCCTCCTTACAGAATAATGGGCCCCACATAGTCCTCCATACAGTATAATGGCCCCATATAGTCCTCCATACAGAATAATGGGCCCCACATAGTCCTCCATACAGCATAATGGACCCCACACAGTCCTCCATACAGTATAATGGCCCCACATAGTCCTCCATACAGTATAATGGCCCCACATAGTCCTCCATACAGAATAATGGGCCCCACATAGTCCTCCATACAGTATAATGGACCCCACATAGTCCTCCATACAGTATAATGGCTCCACATAGTCCTCCATACAGTATAATGGACCCCACATAGTCCTCCATACAGCATAATGGACCCCACATAGTCCTCCATACAGTCTAATGGGCCTCACATAGTCTTCCATACAGTATAATGGGCCCCACATAGTCCTCCATACAGTATAATGGACCCCACATAGTCCTCCATACAGCATAATGGACCCCACATAGTCCTCCATACAGTCTAATGGGCCTCACATAGACTTCCATACAGTATAATAGGCCCCATATAGTCCTCGATACACTAAAATGGCCTACACATACAACCCCTGGCAAAAATTATGGAATCACCGGGCTCGGAGGATGTTCATTCAGTTGTTTAATGTTGTTGAAAAAAAGCAGATCACAAACATGGCACAAAACTAAAGTCATTTCAAATGGCAACTTTATGGCTTTAAGAAACACTAAAAGAAATCAAGAAAAAAAATGTAGTACTCAGTAAGGGTAATTTTTTTCAGACCAAGCAGAGGGAAAAAATTATGGAATCACTCACTTCTGAGGAAAAAATTATGGAATCACCCTGTAAATTTTCATTTCCAAAACTAACACCTGCATCAAATTAGATCTGCTCGCTAGTCTGCATCTAAAAAGGAGTGATCACACCTTGGAGAGCTGTTGCACCAAGTGGACTGACATGAATCATGGCTCCAACACGAGAGATGTCAATTGAAACAAAGGAGAGGATTGTCAAACTCTTAAAAGAAGGTAAATCATCACACAATGTTGCAAAAGATGTTGGTTGTTTACAGTCAGCTGTGTCTAAAATCTGGACCAAATACAAACAACATGGGAAGGTTGTTAAAGGCAAACATACTGGTAGACCAAGGAAGACATCAAAGCGTCAAGACCGGAAACTTAAAGCAATATGTCTCCAAAACAGGAAATGCACAACAAAACAAATGAGGAACGAATGGGAGGAAACTGGAGTCAATGTCTGTGACCGACCTGTAAGAAACCGCCTAAAGGAAATGGGATTTACATACAGAAAAGCTAAACATAAGCCATCAGTAACACCTAAACAGAAAGAAACAAGGTTGCAATGGGCTAAGGAAAAGCAATCGTGGACTGTGGATGACTGGATGAAAGTCATATTCAGTGATGAATCGCGGATCTGCATTGGGCAAGGTGATGATGCTGGAACTTTTGTTTGGTGCCGTTCCAATGAGATTTATAAAGATGACGGCATGAAGAGAACATGCAAATTTCCACAGTCATTGATGATATGGGGCTGCATGTCAGGTAAAGGCACTGGGGAGATGGCTGTCATTACATCTGCAATAAATGCCCAAGGTTACATTGATATTTTGGACAGTTTTCTTATCCCATCAATTGAAAGGATGTTTGAGGATGATGACATCATTTCTCAAGATGATAATGCATCCTGCCATAGAGCAAACACTGTGAAAGAAGACACATAAGGTCAATGTCATGGCCTGCAAATAGTCCGGATCTCAATCCAATTGAAAATCTTTGGTGGAAGTTGAAGAAAATGGTCCATGACAAGGCTCCAACCTGCAAAGCTGATCTGGCAACAGCAATCAGAGAAAGTTGGAGTCAGATTGATGAAGAGTACTGTTTGTCACTCATTAAGTCCATGCCTCAGAGACTGCAAGCTGTTATTAAAGCCAGAGGTGGTGCAACAAAATACTAGTGATGTATTGGAGTGTTCTTTTGTGTGTTTGTTTTTCATGATTCCATAAATTTTTCCTCAGAATTGAGTGATTCCATAATTTTTTCCCTCTGCTTGGTCTGAAAAAAATTACCCTTACCGAGTACCACATTTTTTTTCTTGATTTCTTTTAGTGTTTCTTAAAGCCATAAAGTTGCCATTTGAAATGACTTTAGTTTTGTGCCATGTCTGTGATCTGCTTTTTTTCAACAACATTAAACAACTGAATGAACATCCTCCGAGCCCGGTGATTCCTGAATTTTTGCCAGGGGTTGTAGCCTTACATACAGTATATTGGCCTCACATAGTCCTCCATACAAAATAATGGCCCAACATTAAAAAAATATATATATATACTCACCTCTCCTCGTTCCCCTGCTGCTCCGATTTTGGCAGCGAGCGCTCTACAGCCCCTCACTGCTCAGCACAGCGGGCATTTTGTAGTGACGTTATTGCGCCTGCGGCACTGAGACGTCACATGCAGAGGAAAAATGATGGGGGAGGGAGCAGACGGCTGCCCTCTTCCATCATTCCTTTCTCCCTGGATGCCAATATTGTTATAAGTGTTATGCCGGGAGGGTCCGATGCCGGCATCGCGGGCCAAATATAATCACTCAGCGGGCCAGAGTTAGACATGTATGCTGTAAATAAAGGTGCAGATAGTACTGCCTCCCTGTCTCTTCCTTTAAATGAAGGTACAGATAGTAGTATTTCCCTGTCTCTTCCAGTAAATGTATATAGTACTGTCTCCCTGTAAAAGATACAGGTGCAAATAGATCTTTCTCCTTGGCTCTTTCTGTAAGTGATGTAGGTACAGATAGTACTGTCTCCTTGTCTCTTACTGTATATGATGAAAGTGCAGATAGTACTTTCTCCTTGTCTCTTACTGTAAATGATGTAGGTGCAGGTAGTACTGTTTCCCTGTCTCTATGTAAGTGATGTAGGTGCAGATAGTACTTTCTCCTTGTCTCTTACTGTAAGTGATGCAGGTACAGATAGAACTTTCTCCTTGGCTCTTTCTGTAAGTGATGTAGGTACAGATAGTACTGTCTCCTTGTCTCTTACTGTATATGATGAAAGTGCAGATAGTACTTTCTCCTTGTCTCTTACTGTAAATGATGTAGGTGCAGGTAGTACTGTTTCCCTGTCTCTATGTAAGTGATGTAGGTGCAGATAGTACTATCTCCTTGGATCTTTCTGTAAGTGATGTACGTAGGTACAGATAGTACTGTCTCCTTGTCTCTTACTGTAAATGATGAAAGTGCAGATACTACTTTCTCCTTGGCTCTTTCTGTAAGTGATGTAGGTACAGATAGTACTGTCTCCTTGTCTCTTACTGTATATGATGAAAGTGCAGATAGTACTTTCTCCTTGTCTCTTACTGTAAATGATGTAGGTGCAGGTAGTACTGTTTCCCTGTCTCTATGTAAGTGATGTAGGTGCAGATAGTACTTTCTCCTTGTCTCTTACTGTAAGTGATGCAGGTACAGATAGAACTTTCTCCTTGGCTCTTTCTGTAAGTGATGTAGGTACAGATAGTACTGTCTCCTTGTCTCTTACTGTATATGATGAAAGTGCAGATAGTACTTTCTCCTTGTCTCTTACTGTAAATGATGTAGGTGCAGGTAGTACTGTTTCCCTGTCTCTATGTAAGTGATGTAGGTGCAGATAGTACTATCTCCTTGGATCTTTCTGTAAGTGATGTACGTAGGTACAGATAGTACTGTCTCCTTGTCTCTTACTGTAAATGATGAAAGTGCAGATACTACTTTCTCCTTGGCTCTTTCTGTAAGTGATGTAGGTACAGATAGTACTGTCTCCTTGTCTCTTACTGTATATGATGAAAGTGCAGATAGTACTTTCTCCTTGTCTCTTACTGTAAATGATGTAGGTGCAGGTAGTACTGTTTCCCTGTCTCTATGTAAGTGATGTAGGTGCAGATAGTACTTTCTCCTTGTCTCTTACTGTAAGTTATGCAGGTACAGATAGTACTGTCTCCTTGTCTCTTACTGTATATGATGAAAGTGCAGATACTACTTTCTCCTTGGCTCTTTCTGTAAGTGATGTAGGTGCAGATAGTACTATCTCCTTGGATCTTTCTGTAAGTGATGTACGTAGGTACAGATAGTACTGTCTCCTTGTCTCTTACTGTAAATGATGAAAGTGCAGATACTACTTTCTCCTTGGCTCTTTCTGTAAGTGATGTAGGTACAGATAGTACTGTCTCCTTGTCTCTTACTGTATATGATGAAAGTGCAGATAGTACTTTCTCCTTGTCTCTTACTGTAAATGATGTAGGTGCAGGTAGTACTGTTTCCCTGTCTCTATGTAAGTGATGTAGGTGCAGATAGTACTTTCTCCTTGTCTCTTACTGTAAGTGATGCAGGTACAGATAGAACTTTCTCCTTGGCTCTTTCTGTAAGTGATGTAGGTACAGATAGTACTGTCTCCTTGTCTCTTACTGTATATGATGAAAGTGCAGATAGTACTTTCTCCTTGTCTCTTACTGTAAATGATGTAGGTGCAGGTAGTACTGTTTCCCTGTCTCTATGTAAGTGATGTAGGTGCAGATAGTACTATCTCCTTGGATCTTTCTGTAAGTGATGTACGTAGGTACAGATAGTACTGTCTCCTTGTCTCTTACTGTAAATGATGAAAGTGCAGATACTACTTTCTCCTTGGCTCTTTCTGTAAGTGATGTAGGTACAGATAGTACTGTCTCCTTGTCTCTTACTGTATATGATGAAAGTGCAGATAGTACTTTCTCCTTGTCTCTTACTGTAAATGATGTAGGTGCAGGTAGTACTGTTTCCCTGTCTCTATGTAAGTGATGTAGGTGCAGATAGTACTTTCTCCTTGTCTCTTACTGTAAGTTATGCAGGTACAGATAGTACTGTCTCCTTGTCTCTTACTGTATATGATGAAAGTGCAGATACTACTTTCTCCTTGGCTCTTTCTGTAAGTGATGTAGGTGCAGATAGTACTTTCTCCTTGGCTCTTTCTGTAAGTGATGTAGGTACAGATAGTACTGTCTCCTTGTCTCTTACTGTATATGATGAAAGTGCAGATAGTACTTTCTCCTTGTCTCTTACTGTAAATGATGTAGGTGCAGGTAGTACTGTTTCCCTGTCTCTATGTAAGTGATGTAGGTGCAGATAGTACTATCTCCTTGGCTCTTTCTGTAAGTGATGTACGTAGGTACAGATAGTACTGTCTCCTTGTCTCTTACTGTAAATGATGAAAGTGCAGATACTACTTTCTCCTTGGCTCTTTCTGTAAGTGATGTAGGTACAGATAGTACTTTCTCCTTGTCTCTTACTGTAAGTTATGCAGGTACAGATAGTACTGTCTCCTTGTCTCTTACTGTATATGATGAAAGTGCAGATACTACTTTCTCCTTGGCTCTTTCTGTAAGTGATGTAGGTACAGATAGTACTTTCTCCTTGTCTCTTACTGTAAGTTATGCAGGTACAGATAGTACTGTCTCCTTGTCTCTTACTGTATATGATGAAAGTGCAGATACTACTTTCTCCTTGGCTCTTTCTGTAAGTGATGTAGGTGCAGATAGTACTTTCTCCTTGTCTCTTACTGTAAGTGATGCAGGTACAGATAGTACTGTCTCCTTGTCTCTTACTGTAAGTGATGCAGGTACAGATAGTACTGTCTCCTTGTCTCTTACTGTAAGTGATGCAGGTACAGATAGTACTGTCTCCTTGTCTCTTACTGTATATGATGAAAGTGCAGATAGTACTTTCTCCTTGTCTCTTACTGTAAATATAGGTGCAGAGAGCACTGTCTCCCAGACTCTTCTTGTAAATGATGTAGGTGCAGGTAGTACTGTTGCCCTGTCTCTATGTAAGTGATGTAGGTGCAGATAGTACTATCTCCCAGTTTCTTCCTGTAAATTAAACATGTATATACAGTATATCCTACCGATTAAAGTTCACTGCACTCAGTAAATGTCAATAGACTGGAATCATTTAATAAGCGAGTACACAGTGTTATTCAAAAGGAAGTCATCAATACAATAGAGTCAAAACTTGAGACATGATTGATGTTTCGACCCCACTAAGGTCTTTTTCCACACGCTGCTGGAGTAGTAACCGAGGGAACACGGAAAGGTACAAGTATTTGCTTGCTGTCAGTGAATGAGAACATTCCTGGTAGTGACCCCTGCCAAAGATGCTGCTAAAACTGTATCAAATCCAGAAAGCCATCAGTAAAGTAAGTGTGAGAATGTCTCTCCTGAGGGTAGTAACCTGTCCTGTCCAGGCTGTGGAGCTCAGAGCACAGTCTAGATTAGACACAACTGTAGCAAGTCTTCAGCTGTGAGAAGCATGGGGTCAGGTCAGGATCATCTCATCTACAGCATCAATAATGGGAAGAACATAAAGCGACATGCAGGTGTAATAATGTGTTCATGGCGAGAGGAGCTGGAGAGGAGCGTCACACCCGCAGCCCTCGGGGAACTTACTCTGGTAAGAAGTACGGATCCGTTTCGTAATATCTGGGTAAAAATTAGACAGGCCACGCATGCAAAAGTTGTCTGTGGAACATGCCAGCGCATCAGCAGATCAGCGGCAGCAGCGGCGGGCAGAGAAAAGAAAGGGAAAAAAAGAGTCTGCAGTGAAAGAAAGTGAAATTCATGGCGGCCGCAGCGAACCCCACCACCCCCACATCAACCAAGAAGGAGAGCCAAGAGAGTGGATTCAGCACTAGAAACACCAGCTGAGACAAACTGCGGCTGTCAGAAGAGGTTTACACGAGGGTGAGTCAAAAAAAATCCGCACTCTGGATGAGGAATTCATTTCAATCAACTTTTAGAAAACACAAACACATTATTATTCCACGTAATCTACCGGCTTCACAATACACTTTTTCCATCACGCTTTCGTATTCCTTCATTTAAATATATTTCAGGATGATCTGTGAATGCACCGGTGTCTTCACCTCTTCATAAGATGTTCCCTCGTAGCTTCTTACAGGGGACAGGATCCAAAGTCTGGTCTGTCCAGCAGAAGGTGGTCATCAGTGGTGGCCGGGGGTCTGGCTGCTTTCTCACGGCTGACACTCCTCCACGTGCCGTGAACCTCTCTACCCATTCATACACCTTCATCACAAAACACTTTCCTCATGTTCAGCACAAAGCCTTCGATAAGCACCGACACAAGACCCCCTCAAAGATCGAAAAATGAATCCCAGCAACCTGCTCTTCCGTAAACCACAAGGTGAGGCGACAATTGTGTCCTACCGAGGGCCCAGACGACCGGATGTAAAATGCTCAAAGCTGCAGCGAACTCCTCCGAAAAATGCCGATAGCAGGGAGGAAAACAGAAGATTTATATGGCCAAAAAGGGGAAAATGATTGAGTCACCCTCGTATATGTCACCTGGAAAACTCCCAGCGGACACAGCACAAAGATAAGTCAAGAGGAGTTATAAGAAGAGGGGTCCACAGAGAATACACAGAGCGTGACCTGCAGGAGCCCACCTAACATGGAACATGAAGCAGATCTACAATCACTTCTTACATACAAGACTAATGGACAACCTCCTGTATTATCCTCCAGAGCTGCACTCACTATTCTGCTGGTGCAATCACTGTGTACATACATTACTGATCCTGAGTTACATCCTGTATTATACTCCAGAGCTGCACTCACTATTCTGCTGGTGCTGTCACTGTGTACATACATTACATTACTGATCCTGAGTTACATCCTGTATTATACTCCAGAGCTGCACTCACTATTCTGCTGGTGCAGTCACTGTGTACATACATTACTTTACTGATCCTGAGTTACATCCTGTATTATCCTCCAGAGCTGCACTCACTATTCTGCTGGTGCAGTCACTGTGTACATACATTACATTACTGATCCTGAGTTACCTCCTGTATTATACTCCAGAGCTGCACTCACTATTCTGCTGGTGCAGTCACTGTGTACATACATTACATTACTGATCCTGAGTTACATCCTGTATTATACTCCAGAGCTGCACTCACTATTCTGCTGGTGCAGTCACTGTGTACATACATTACATTACTGATCCTGAGTTACATCCTGTAATATACTCCAGAGCTGCACTCACTATTCTGCTGGTGGAGTCACTGTGTACATACATTACATTACTGATACTGAGTTACCTCCTGTATTATACTCCAGAGCTGCACTCACTATTCTGCTGGTGCAGTCACTGTGCACATACATTACATTACTGATCCTGAGTTACATCCTGTAATATACTCCAGAGCTGCACTCACTATTCTGCTGGTGCAGTCACTGTGTACATACATTACATTACTGATCCTGAGTTACATCCTGTATTATACTCCAGAGCTGCACTCACTATTCTGCTGGTGCAGTCACTGTGTACATACATTACATTACTGATCCTGAGTTACATCCTGTAATATACTCCAGAGCTGCACTCACTATTCTGCTGGTGGAGTCACTGTGTACATACATTACATTACTGATCCTGAGTTACCTCCTGTATTATACTCCAGAGCTGCACTCACTATTCTGCTGGTACAGTCACTGTGTACATACATTACATTACTGATCCTGAGTTACATCCTGTATTATACTCCAGAGCTGCACTCACTATTCTGCTGGTGCAGTCTCTGTGTAAATACATTACATTACTGATCCTGAGTTACCTCCTGTATTATACTCCAGAGCTGCACTCACTATTCTACTGGTGTAGTCACTGTGTACATACATTACATTACTGATCCTGAGTTACCTCCTGTATTATACTCCAGAGCTGCACTCTCTATTCTGCTGGTGCAGTCTCTGTGTACATACATTACATTACTAATCCTGAGTTACCTCCTGTATTATACTCCAGAGCTGCACTCACTATTCTGCTGGTGCAGTCTCTGTGTACATACATTACATTACTGATCCTGAGTTACCTCCTGTATTATACTCCAGAGCTGCACTCACTATTCTGCTGGTGCAGTCTCTGTGTACATACATTACATTACTGATCCGGAGTTACATCCTGTATTATACTCCAGAGCTGCACTCACTATTCTGCTGGTGCAGTCACTGTGTACATACATTACATTACTGACCCTGAGTTACATCCTGTATTATACTCCAGAGTTGCACTCACTATTCTGCTGGTGCAGTCACTGTGTCCATACATTACATTACTGATCCTGAGTTACATCCTGTATTATTCTCCAGAGCTGCACTCACTATTCTGCTGGTGCAGTCACTGTGTCCATACATTACATTACTGATCCTGAGTTACATCCTGTATTATACTCCAGAGCTGCACTCACTATTCTGCTGGTGCAGTCACTGTGTACATACATACATTACTGATCCTGAGTTACCTCCTGTATTATACTCCAGAGCTGCACTCACTATTCTGCTGGTGCAGTCACTGTGTGCATACATTACATTACTGATCCTGAGTTACATCCTGTATTATACTCCAGAGCTGCACTCACTATTCTGCTGGTGCAGTCACTGTGTACATACATTACTGATCCTGAGCTACATCCTGTATTATACCCCAGAGCTGCACTCACTATTCTGCTGGTGCAGTCACTGTGTACATATATTACATTACTGATCCTGAGTTACATCCTGTATTATACTCTAGAGCCGCACTCACTATTCTGCTGGTGCAGTCACTGTGTGCATACATTACATTACTGATCTTGAGTTACATCCTGTATTATCCTCCAGAGCTGCACTCACTATTCTGCTGGTGCAGTCACTGTGTACATACATTACATTACTGATCTTGAGTTACATCCTGTATTATACTCCAGAGCTGCACTCACTATTCTGCTGGTGCAGTCACTGTGTACATACATTACATATCCTGAATTACATCCTGTATTATACTCCAGAGCTGCACTCACTATTCTGCTGGTGCAGTCACTGTGTAAATACATTACATTACTGATCCTGAGTTACATCCTGTATTATACTCTAGAGCTGCACTCACTATTCTGCTGGTGGAGTCACTGTGTACATACATTACATTACTGATCCTGAGTTACCTCCTGTATTATACTCCAGAGCTGCACTCACTATTCTGCTGGTGCAGTCACTGTGTACATACATTACATTACTGATCCTGTGTTACATCCTGTATTATACTCCAGAGCTGCACTCACTATTCTGCTGGTGCAGTCACTCTGTACATACATTACATTACTGATCCTGAGTTACATCCTGTATTATACTCCAGAGCTGCACTCACTATTCTGCTGGTGCAGTCACTGTGTACATACATTACATTACTGATCCTGAGTTACCTCCTGTATTATACTCCAGAGCTGCACTCACTATTCTGCTGGTGCAGTCACTGTGTACATACATTACATTACTGATCCTGAGTTACCTCCTGTATTATACTCCAGAGCTGCACTCACTATTCTGTTGGTGCAGTCACTGTGTACATACATTACATTACTGATCCTGAGTTACCTCCTGTATTATACCCCAGAGCTGCACTCACTATTCTGCTGGTGGAGTCACTGTCTACATACATTACATTACTGATCCTGAGTTACCTCCTGTATTATACTCCAGAGCTGCACTCACTATTCTGCTAGTGCAGTCACTGTGTACATACATTACTGATCCTGAGTTACATCCTGTATTATACTCCAGAGCTGCACTCACTAGTCTGCTGGTGCAGTCACTGTGTACATACATTACTGATCCTGAGCTACATCCTGTATTATACCCCAGAGCCGCACTCACTATTCTGCTGGTGCAGTCACTGTGTACATATATTACATTACTGATCCTGAGTTACATCCTGTATTATACTCTAGAGCCGCACTCACTATTCTGCTGGTGCAGTCACTGTGTACATACATTACATTACTGATCCGGAGTTACATCCTGTATTATACTCCAGAGCTGCGCTCACTATTCTGCTGGTGCAGTCACTGTGTACATACATTACATTACTGAAGCTGAATTACATCCTGTATTATACTCCAGAGCTGCACTCCCTATTCTGCTGGTGCAGTCACTGTGTAAATACATTACATTACTGATCCTGAGTTACATCCTGTATTATACTCTAGAGCTGCACTCACTATTCTGCTGGTGGAGTCACTGTGTACATACATTACATTACTGATCCTGAGTTACATCCTGTATTACACTCCAGAGCTGCACTCACTATTCTGCTGGTGCAGTCACTGTGTACATACATTACATTACTGATCCTGAGTTACATCCTGTAATACACTCCAGAGCTGCACTCACTATTCTGCTGGTGCAGTCACTGTGTACATACATTACATTACTAATCCTGAGTTACCTCCTGTATTACACTCCAGAGCTGCACTCACTATTCTGCTGGTGCAGTCACTGTGTACATACATTACATTACTGATCCTGAGTTACATCCTGTATTACACTCCAGAGCTGCACTCACTATTCTGCTGGTGCAGTCACTGTGTACATACATTACATTACTGATCCTGACTTACATCCTGTAATACACTCCAGAGCTGCACTCACTATTCTGCTGGTGCAGTCACTGTGTACATACATTACATTACTGATCCTGAGTTACCTCCTGTATTATACTCCAGAGCTGCACTCACTATTCTGTTGGTGCAGTCACTGTGTACATACATTACTGATCCTGAGTTACCTCCTGTATTATACTCCAGAGCTGCACTCACTATTCTGCTGGTGCAGTCACTGTGTACATACATTACATTACTGATCCTGAGTTACCTCCTGTATTATACTCCAGAGCTGCACTCACTATTCTGCTGGTGCAGTCACTGTGTACATACATTACATTACTGATCCTGAGTTACCTCCTGTATTATACCCCAGAGCTGCACTCACTATTCTGCTGGTGGAGTCACTGTGTACATACATTACATTACTGATCCTGAGTTACCTCCTGTATTATACTCCAGAGCTGCACTCACTATTCTGCTGGTGCAGTCACTGTGTACATACATTACTGATCCTGAGTTACATCCTGTATTATACTCCATAGCTGCACTCACTATTCTGCTGGTGCAGTCACTGTGTACATACATTACTGATCCTGAGTTACCTCCTGTATTATACTCCAGAGCTGCACTCACTATTCTGCTGGTGCAGTCACTGTGTACATACATTACATTACTGATCCTGAGTTACCTCCTGTATTATACTCCAGAGCTGCACTCACTATTCTGGTGGTGGAGTCACTGTGTACATACATTACATTACTGATCCTGAGTTACATCCTGTATTATACTCCAGAGCTGCACTCACTATTCTGCTGGTGGAGTCACTGTGTACATACATTACATTACTGATCCTGAGTTACATCCTGTATTACACTCCAGAGCTGCACTCACTATTCTGCTAGTGCAGTCACTGTGTACATACATTACTGATCCTGAGTTACCTCCTGTATTATACTCCAGAGCTGCACT
This sequence comes from Phyllobates terribilis, assembly GCF_046119375.1. NCBI lineage: Eukaryota > Metazoa > Chordata > Amphibia > Anura > Dendrobatidae > Phyllobates > Phyllobates terribilis. The sequence goes on from NW_027362762.1 coordinate 969,255,174, forward strand.
CACTATTCTGCTGGTGCAGTCACTGTGTACATACATTACATTACTGATCCTGAGTTACATCCTGTATTATACTCCAGAGCTGCACTCACTATTCTGCTGGTGCAGTCACTGTGTACATACATTACATTACTGATCCTGTGTTACATCCTGTATTATACTCCAGAGCTGCACTCACTATTCTGCTGGTGCAGTCACTGTGTACATACATTACATTACTGATCCTGAGTTACCTCCTGTATTATACTCCAGAGCTGCACTCACTATTCTGCTGGTGCAGTCACTGTGTACATACATTACATTACTGATCCTGAGTTACCTCCTGTATTATAAGCCGGAGCTGCACTCACTATTCTGTTGGTGCAGTCACTGTGTACATACATTACATTACTGATCCTGAGTTACCTCCTGTATTATACCCCAGAGCTGCACTCACTATTCTGCTGGTGGAGTCACTGTGTACATACATTACATTACTGATCCTGAGTTACCTCCTGTATTATACTCCAGAGCTGCACTCACTATTCTGCTGGTGCAGTCACTGTGTACATACATTACATTACTGATCCTGAGTTACATCCTGTATTATACCCCAGAGCTGCACTCACTATTCTGCTGGTGCAGTCACTGTGTACATACATTACATTACTGATCCTGAGTTACCTCCTGTATTATACTCCAGAACTGCACTCACTATTCTGCTGGTGCAGTCACTGTGTACATACATTACTGATCCTGAGCTACATCCTGTATTATACCCCAGAGCCACACTCACTATTCTGCTGGTGCAGTCACTGTGTACATATATTACATTAGTGATCCTGAGTTACATCCTGTATTATACTCTAGAGCCGCACTCACTATTCTGCTGGTGCAGTCACTGTGTACATACATTACATTACTGATCCTGAGTTACATCCTGTATTATACTCCAGAGCTGCGCTCACTATTCTGCTGGTGCAGTCACTGTGTACATACATTACATTACTGATCCTGAATTACATCCTGTATTATACTCCAGAGCTGCACTCACTATTCTGCTGGTGCAGTCACTGTGTAAATACATTACATTACTGATCCTGAGTTACATCCTGTATTATACTCTAGAGCTGCACTCACTATTCTGCTGGTGGAGTCACTGTGTACATACATTAAATTACTGATCCTGAGTTACCTCCTGTATTATACTCCAGAGCTGCACTCACTATTCTGCTGGTGCAGTCACTGTGTACATACATTACATTACTGATCCTGAGTTACATCCTGTATTACACTCCAGAGCTGCACTCACTATTCTGCTGGTGCAGTCACTGTGTACATACATTACATTACTGATCCTGAGTTACATTCTGTATTATACTCCAGAGCTGCACTCACTATTCTGTTGGTGCAGTCACTGTGTACATACATTACATTACTGATCCTGAGTTACCTCCTGTATTATACTCCAGAGCTGCACTCACTATTCTGCTGGTGCAGTCACTGTGTACATACATTACATTACTGATCCTGAGTTACCTCCTGTATTATACTCCAGAGCTGCACTCACTATTCTGCTGGTGCAGTCACTGTGTACATACATTACATTACTGATCCTGAGTTACCTCCTGTATTATACCCCAGAGCTGCACTCACTATTCTGCTGGTGGAGTCACTGTGTACATACATTACATTACTGATCCTGAGTTACCTCCTGTATTATACTCCAGAGCTGCACTCACTATTCTGCTGGTGCAGTCACTGTGTACATACATTACTGATCCTGAGCTACATCCTGTATTATACTCCAGAGCTGCACTCACTATTCTGCTGGTGCAGTCACTGTGTACATACATTACTGATCCTGAGTTACCTCCTGTATTATACTCCAGAGCTGCACTCACTATTCTGCTGGTGCAGTCACTGTGTACATACATTACATTACTGATCCTGAGTTACATCCTGTATTATACTCCAGAGCTGCACTCACTATTCTGCTGGTGCAGTCACTGTGTACATACATTACATTACTGATCCTGAGTTACCTCCTGTATTATACTCCAGAGCTGCACTCACTATTCTGCTGGTGGAGTCACTGTGTACATACATTACATTACTGATCCTGAGTTACATCCTGTATTATACTCCAGAGCTGCACTCACTATTCTGCTGGTGGAGTCACTGTGTACATACATTACATTACTGATCCTGAGTTACATCCTGTATTATACTCCAGAGCTGCACTCACTATTCTGCTGGTGCAGTCACTGTGTACATACATTACTGATCCTGAGTTACCTCCTGTATTATACTCCAGAGCTGCACTCACTATTCTGCTGGTGCAGTCACTGTGTACATACATTACATTACTGATCCTGAGTTACCTCCTGTATTATACCCCAGAGCTGCACTCACTATTCTGCTGATGCAGTCACTGTGTACATACATTACATTACTGATCCTGAGTTACCTCCTGTATTATACCCAAGAGCTGCACTCACTATTCTGCTGGTGGAGTCACTGTGTACATACATTACATTACTGATCCTGAGTTACCTCCTGTATTATACTCCAGAGCTGCACTCACTATTCTGCTGGTGCAGTCACTGTGTACATACATTACTGATCCTGAGTTACATCCTGTATTATACTCCAGAGCTGCACTCACTATTCTGCTGGTGCAGTCACTGTGTACATACATTACTGATCCTGAGTTACCTCCTGTATTATACTCCAGAGCTGCACTCACTATTCTGCTGGTGCAGTCACTGTGTACATACATTACATTACTGATCCTGAGTTACATCCTGTATTATACTCCAGAGCTGCACTCACTATTCTGCTGGTGCAGTCACTGTGTACATACATTACATTACTGATCCTGAGTTACCTCCTGTATTATACTCCAGAGCTGCACTCACTATTCTGCTGGTGGAGTCACTGTGTACATACATTACATTACTGATCCTGAGTTACATCCTGTATTATACTCCAGAGCTGCACTCACTATTCTGCTGGTGGAGTCACTGTGTACATACATTACATTACTGATCCTGAGTTACATCCTGTATTATACTCCAGAGCTGCACTCACTATTCTGCTGGTGCAGGCACTGTGTACATACATTACTGATCCTGAGTTACCTCCTGTATTATACTCCAGAGCTGCACTCACTATTCTGCTGGTGCAGTCACTGTGTACATACATTACATTACTGATCCTGAGTTACCTCCTCGTATTATACCCCAGAGCTGCACTCACTATTCTGCTGGTGCAGTCACTGTGTACATACATTACATTACTGATCCTGAGTTACCTCCTGTATTATACTCCAGAGCTGCACTCACTATTCTGCTGGTGCAGTCACTGTGTACATACATTACTGATCCTGAGTTACATCCTGTATTATACTCCAGAGCTGCACTCACTATTCTGCTGGTGCAGTCACTGTGTACATACATTACATTACTGATCCTGAGTTACCTCCTGTATTATACTCCAGAGCTGCACTCACTATTCTGCTGGTGCAGTCACTGTGTACATACATTACTGATCCTGAGTTACCTCCTGTATTATACTCCAGAGCTGCACTCACTATTCTGCTGGTGCAGTCACTGTGTACATACATTACATTACTGATCCTGAGTTACATCCTGTATTATACTCCAGAGCTGCACTCACTATTCTGCTGGTGGAGTCACTGTGTACATACATTACATTACTGATCCTGAGTTACATCCTGTATTATACTCCAGAGCTGCACTCACTATTCTGCTTGTGCAGTCACTGCGTACATACATTACTGATCCTGAGCTACCTCCTGTATTAAACGCCAGAGCTGCACTCACTATTCTGCTGGTGCAGTCACTGTGTACATACATTACTGATCCTGAGTTACATCCTGTATTATACTCCAGAGCTGCACTCACTATTCTGCTGGTGCAGTCACTCTGTACATACATTACATTACTGATCCTGAGTTACATCCTGTATTATACTCCAGAGCTGCACTCACTATTCTGCTGGTACGGTCACTGTGTACATACATTACGTTATTGATCCTGAGTTACATCGTGTATTATACCCCAGAGCTGCACTCACTATTCTGCTGGTGCAGTTACTGTGTACATACATTACATTACTGATCCTGAGTTACATCCTGTATTATACTCCAGAGCTGCACTCACTATTCTGCTGGTGCAGTCACTGTGTACATACATTACATTACTGATCCTGAGTTACATCCTGTATTATACTCCAGAGCTGCGCTCACTATTCTGCTGGTGCAGTCACTGTGTACATACATTACATTACTGATCCTGAGTTACCTCCTGTATTATACTCCAGAGCTGCACTCACTATTCTGCTGGTGGAGTCACTGTGTACATACATTACATTACTGATCCTGAGTTACCTCCTGTATTATACTCCAGAGCTGCACTCACTATTCTGCTGGTGCAGTCACTGTGTACATACATTACATTACTGATCCTGAGTTACCTCCTGTATTATACTCCAGAGCTGCACTCACTATTCTGCTGGTGCTGTCACTGTGTACATACATTACATTACTGATCCTGAGTTACATCCTGTATTATACTCCAGACCTGCACTCACTATTCTGCTGGTGCAGTCACTGTGTACATACATTACTGATCCTGAGTTACATCCTGTATTATACTCCAGAGCTGCACTCACTATTCTGCTGGTGCAGTCACTGTGTACATACATTACATTACTGATCCTGAGTTACCTCCTGTATTATACTCCAGAGCTGCACTCACTATTCTGCTGGTACGGTCACTGTGTACATACATTACGTTACTGATCCTGAGTTACATCGTGTATTATACCCCAGAGCTGCACTCACTATTCTGCTGGTGTAGTCACTGTGTACATACATTACATTACTGATCCTGAGTTACCTCCTGTATTATACTCCAGAGCTGCACTCACTATTCTGCTGGTGCAGTCACTGTGTACATATATTACATTACTGATCCTGAGTTACATCCTGTATTATACTCCAGAGCTGCACTCACTATTCTGCTGGTGCAGTCACTGTGTACATACATTACATTACTGATCCTGAGTTACCTCCTGTATTATACCCCAGAGCTGCACTCACTATTCTGCTGGTGGAGTCACTGTGTACATACATTACATTACTGATCCTGAGTTACCTCCTGTATTATACTCCAGAGCTGCACTCACTATTCTGCTGGTGCAGTCACTGTGTACATACATTACTGATCCTGAGTTACATCCTGTATTATACTCCAGAGCTGCACTCACTATCCTGCTGGTGCAGTCACTGTGTACATACATTACATTACTGATCCTGAGTTACCTCCTGTATTATACTCCAGAGTTGCACTCACTATTCTGCTGGTGCAGTCACTGTGTACATACATTACATTACTGATCCTGAGTTACCTCCTGTATTATACTCCAGAGCTGCACTCACTATTCTGCTGGAGCAGTCACTGTGTACATACATTACATTACTGATCCTGAGTTACATCCTGTATTATACTCCAGAGCTGCACTCACTATTCTGCTGGTGCAGTCACTGTGTACATACATTACTGATTCTGAGCTACCTCCTGTATTAAACTCCAGAGCTGCACTCACTATTCTGCTGGTGCAGTCACTGTGTACATACATTACTGATCCTGAGTTACATCCTGTATTATACTCCAGAGCTGCTCTCACTATTCTGCTGGTGCTGTCACTGTGTACATACATTACATTACTGATCCTGAGTTACATCCTGTATTATACTCCAGAGCTGCACTCACTATTCTGCTGGTGCAGTCACTCTGTACATACATTACATTACTGATCCTGAGTTACATCCTGTATTATACTCCAGAGCTGCACTCACTATTCTGCTGGTACGGTCACTGTGTACATACATTACGTTATTGATCCTGAGTTACATCGTGTATTATACCCCAGAGCTGCACTCACTATTCTGCTGGTGCAGTCACTGTGTACATACATTACATTACTGATCCTGAGTTACATCCTGTATTATACTCCAGAGCTGCACTCACTATTCTGCTGGTGAAGTTACTGTGTACATACATTACATTACTGATCCTGAGTTACATCCTGTATTATACTCCAGAGCTGCACTCACTATTCTGCTGGTGCAGTCTCTGTGTACATACATTACATTACTTTTCCTGAGTTACATCCTGTATTATACTCCAGAGCTGCGCTCGCTATTCTGCTGGTGCAGTCACTGTGTACATACATTACTGATCCTGAGTTACATCCTGTATTATACTCCAGAGCTGCACTCACTATTCTGCTGGTGCAGTCACTGTGTACATACATTACATTACTGATCCTGAGTTACCTCCTGTATTATACTCCAGAGCTGCACTCACTATTCTGCTGGTGCAGTCACTGTGTACATACATTACTGATCCTGAGTTACCTCCTGTATTATACTCCAGAGCTGCACTCACTATTCTGCTGGAGCAGTCACTGTGTACATACATTACATTACTGATCCTGAGTTACATCCTGTATTATACTCCAGAGCTGCACTCACTATTCTGCTGGTGCAGTCACTGTGTACATACATTACTGATTCTGAGCTACCTCCTGTATTAAACTCCAGAGCTGCACTCACTATTCTGCTGGTGCAGTCACTGTGTACATACATTACTGATCCTGAGTTACATCCTGTATTATACTCCAGAGCTGCTCTCACTATTCTGCTGGTGCTGTCACTGTGTACATACATTACATTACTGATCCTGAGTTACATCCTGTATTATACTCCAGAGCTGCACTCACTATTCTGCTGGTGCAGTCACTGTGTACATACATTACATTACTTTTCCTGAGTTACATCCTGTATTATACTCCAGAGCTGCGCTCACTATTCTGCTGGTGCAGTCACTGTGTACATACATTACATTACTGATCATGAGTTACCTCCTGTATTATACTCCAGAGCTGCACTCACTATTCTGCTGGTGCAGTCACTCTGTACATACATTACATTACTGATCCTGAGTTACATCCTGTATTATACTCCAGAGCTGCACTCACTATTCTGCTGGTACGGTTCACTGTGTACATACATTACGTTACTGATCCTGAGTTACATCGTGTATTATACCCCAGAGCTGCACTCACTATTCTGCTGGTGCAGTCACTGTGTACATATATTACATTACTGATCCTGAGTTACATCCTGTATTATACTCCAGAGCTGCACTCACTATTCTGCTGGTGCAGTCACTGTGTACATACATTACATTACTGATCCTGAGTTACATCCTGTATTATACTCCAGAGCTGCACTCACTATTCTGCTGGTGCAGTCACTGTGTACATACATTACATTACTGATCCTGAGTTACATCCTGTATTATACTCCAGAGCTGCACTCACTATTCTACTGGTGCAGTCACTGTGTACATACATTACATTACTGATCCTGAGTTACATCCTGTATTATACTCCAGAGCTGCACTTACTATTCTGCTGGTGCAGTCACTGTGTACATACATTACATTACTGATCCGGAGTTACATCCTGTATTATACTCCAGAGCTGCACTCACTATTCTGCTGGTGAAGACACTGTGTACATACATTACATTACTGATCCTGAGTTACATCCTGTATTATACTCCAGAGCTGCACTCACTATTCTGCTGGTGCAGTCACTCTGTACATACATTACGTTACTGATCCTGAGTTACATCGTGTATTATACCCCAGAGCTGCACTCATTATTCTGCTGGTGCAGTCACTGTGTACATACATTACATTACTGATCCTGAGTTACATCCTGTATTATACTCCAGAGCTGCACTCACTATTCTGCTGGTGCAGTCACTGTGTACATACATTACATTACTGATCCTGCGTTACATCCTGTATTATACTCCAGAGCTGCGCTCACTATTCTGCTGGTGCAGTCACTGTGTACATACATTACATTACTGATCCTGAGTTACATCCTGTATTATACTCCAGAGCTGCACTCACTATTCTGCTGGTACGGTCACTGTGTACATACATTACATTACTGATCCTGAGTTACATCGTGTATTATACCCCAGAGCTGCACTCACTATTCTGCTGGTGCAGTCACTGTGTACATACATTACATTACTGATCCTGAGTTACCTCCTGTATTACACTCCAGAGCTGCGCTCACTATTCTGCTGGTGTAGTCACTGTGTACATACATTACATTACTGATCCTGAGTTACCTCCTGTATTACACTCCAGAGCTGCACTCACTATTCTGCTGGTGCAGTCACTGTGTACATACATTACATTACTGATCCTGAGTAACATCCTGTATTATACTCCAGAGCTGCACTCACTATTCTGCTGGTGCAGTCACTGTGTACATACATTACATTACTGATCCTGAGTTACATTCTGTATTATACTCCAGAGCTGCACTCACTATTCTGCTGGTGCAGTCACTGTGTACATACATTACATTACTGATCCTGAGTTACATCCTGTATTATACTCCAGAGCTGCACTCACTATTCTGCTGGTACAGTCACTGTGTACATACATTACATTACTGATCCTGAGTTCCCTCCTGTATTATCCTCCAGAGCTGCACTCACTATTCTGCTGGTGCAGTCACTGTGTACATACATTACATTACTGATCCTGAGTTACATCCTGTATTATACTCCAGAGCTGCACTCACTATTCTGCTGGTGCAGTCACTGTGTACATACATTGCATTACTGATCCTGTACTGATCCTGAGTCATATCTTGTATAATACTCCCGTATTCTGCTGGTGGAGTCACTGTGACAGCCTGAGACTTGTTAATGGACTCAGAAAGAGGGTAAGAAAGGTCCAGAGGCTGGATGTTCTAAAGGACAGAAATGTCAAAGAAGGATGGGAGATTTTGCTAAATGAAATCAGTGACACAATCAGTAACAATCCCAAAAAGAAGTAAGAATTGGAAGCATTTAAAGAGACCAGGAAGGATGAACACAGAACTTAAACACTTGTTAAAAAAGGAAAAAATAAATGTCTATTAAATGGAAAGAGGGAGGCATATATATCTATAGAAGAATATAATGCTGTCTGCAGGGAATGCAGGGCAAGCGTTAGAAGAGCTAAAGCCAGTAATGAAGTGAGGCTTGAAAGGGAGACCAAAAGCAATAAAAAAGGATTTAGGGGGTATGTCAAAAGTAAAAGTAAAGCCAAAAATGCTGTAGGATTTTTACAGGATGAGAAGGGTCAAGTGGTCAAAAATGAAGCTGAGAAGACCAAACTTTTAAATTCCTATTTTGCATCTGTGTTCTCTAAGAAAGCAAATGTTACATCAACTGATCTTCACGGTGCTATCGAAGGAATAAAATAATCCACACTATCTATAAACAGAGAGATGGTGAGGGAACACTCAGTTAATTTACATCTCATGGTCGAGATGAATTACATTCTAGGGTACTGAAAGAGATAGCAGAGGAAATTGCAGAACCACTAGCCAGAATCTTTGAAAAATCCTGGAGAACAGGAGAAGTCCCAGAAGATTGAAGAAGGGCAAATGTTGTCCCTATCTTCAAAAAAGGTAGGAAGATGAAGCCAGGAAATTACAGGTTAGTGAGCCTTACTTCTATACCAGGGAATTACAGGCCTGTGAGCCTTACTTTTATACCAGGGAATTACAGGCCTGTGAGCCTTACTTCTATACCAGGGAATTACAGGCCTGTGAGCCTTACTTCTATACCAGGAAAGATCTTTGAACAAATTATTAAACAGCATGTATGGAAGTACTTGGAAAAAATACAGTAGTTAACCAATGGGATTGTAGCAAACAGTCATGTCAGACTAATCTAATTTCCTTCTATGATGGAATCACTGACTGGGTGGATCAGGGAAATGCAGTAGATATAGTAGATCTCGACTTCAGCAAAGCATGTGATAAATTATCTCATACTATCCTTATTGAAAAAATGACCAAGTATGGGATTGAAAAGACAAGTTAGGTGGATTCATAACTGGCTCAGTGATCATACTCAAAGAGTGGTAATAAATGGTTGCACATCCAAGTAGAAGAGTGTTTCAAGTGGGGTACCACAAGGCTCTGTCCTGGCCCCAGTTTTTTTTCAATATTTTTATAAATTATCTAGATAAGGGAACTGAAGGTAAATAATCAAATTTGCAGACGATGCAAAGCTAGGAGACATAGCTAACACTAGAGAAGAGAGAGAAAGGATTCAGAAGGATCTAGATAAGCTTGAACAATAGTCAGCAACTAATAGAATGGGATTTAACAGGGAGAAATACAAGATTCTACATCTGAACAAGAAAACAAAAATTACATATACCGAATGGGAGGAATTGAACTAAGCAACAGCATGTGAGAAAAAGACTTAGGTATACTAATAGATCACAGACTGCACATGAGTCAACAGTGTGATGCAGCAGCAAAAAGGCAGTCACAATTCTGGGATGTATTAATAGAAGCATAGAGTCTAGATCACGTGAAATAATTATCCCCCTCTACTCTTCCTTGGTCAGACCTCATCTGGATACTGTGCCCAGTTCTGGGAGGTATTAGGAGAAGCATAGAGTCTAGATCACGTGAAGTCATTATCCCCCTCTACTCTTCCTTGGTCAGACCTCATCTGAATACTGTGCCCAGTTCTGGGAGGTATTAGGAGAAGCATAGAGTCTAGATCACGTGAAGTCATTATCCCCCCTCTACTCTTCCTTGGTCAGACCTCATCTGGATACTGTGCCCAGTTCTGGGCACCACATTTTAAAAGACATTGAAAAACTGGAGCAAGTACTGAGAAAAGCTAGCAGGATGGTGAGTGGACTGCAAACTATGTCCTATGAGGAACGGTTAAAGGATCTGGGAATGTTTAGCTGCAAAGAAGAAGACTGAGAGGAGACTGAATAGCGGTCTACAAATATCTCAAGGGCTGTCACACTGTAGAGGGATCATCCTTATTCTCATTTGCACATGGAAATATGAGAAAAAATGGAATGAAACTGAAAGGGAGAAGATACAGATTAGATATTAGTAGACACTATGACAGTGAGGTGATCAATGTGTGGAACAGGCGGCCACGAGAGGTGGTGAGTTCTTCTTCAATGGACGTCTTCACACAGAGGCTGGACAGACATCTGTCTGAGATAGTTTAGTGACTCCAGCATTGGGCAGGGGGTTGGACATGAGGACCCTGGAGGCCCCCTCCAACTCTAACATTCTATGATCTGCAGTAATACATTGTAACACCCAGAACAGGAGAGATGTATTATTCTCCAGAGCTGTGCTCACTATTCTGAAAGTGAAGTCACTGTCGACACCATTAATCCTGACCAAATCCATAACTCTATTTGCCGCAAACGTGCAGGACCCTCCACAAATCCTGCAGACCCTCATTATTGTGCCGCTCTTCAAGAAGAATCTGCTACTGCGGAATTTTTCACATTTTATTCTATGTAGAAGGTTTGGGTTTTGGCCGCACTTATCCCATGAAGGCGACTTCTACGGATAGCAGATGGTGCAGCTGGTCCCACTGGTCGCTGCCAGTTCTGAGCTGATGGCACTGCTGGACATCTGCCAATATCAAAGGGAAGCAACATGACATCTCATCTGCTGCACTAAGTTTCCTTGGCTGACCACTGCATCTACTGTCCTCATTGATGCACGTTTCTGGGTGTGCTCATTGCTAAGGAATTCATTTAGTATTTTACTAATTGATAAAAATAAACTATTAACGCTTCTATGTATGAAGCTTTTTATTGTGCACCATTCCCTCCACACCGGCCTATTACACAGCGCTGCACTTCTCACTGTATATGGATCTCTGCATGTGTAGTTTCTGTATACTCATATCATGCTCCGTGTATACGGCTCATTACACACGGTGGTCCTTGTACTCACTGTTTTCCCCACGTCTGCTGCACATGCGCCTTCTGGTTGCAGCACGTGTTGATCAGTATATATTGTTCAGTATACATGGCTGTGTATGATCCTCAGTATACATGGCTGTGTATGATCCTCAGTATACATGGCTGTGTATGATCCTCAGTATACATGGCTCTGTGTATTTATTTATTTTACTCACTTATATAGTGCCATTAATTCCACAGTGCTTCACATACAATATCGGCACTGTCCCCATTGGGGCTCACAATCTACATTCCCTATCAGTCTTTGAAGTGTGGGAGAAAACAGGAGAACCCAGAGGAAACCCACAATACACGGGGAGAACATACAAACTCCCTGCAGATGTTGTCCTTGGTGGGATGTGTAAACTGCTCATTACATACGGGGGTCCCGCACTCACTGCTTTCCCCACGTCTGCTGTACACGCTCCATCCGGCTGCAGCACGTGTTGCTCAGTATATATTGCTCAGTATACTGTATATTGCTCCGTGCATACTCATTACATACGAGGGTCCCGCTCTCACGGCTTTCCCCACGTCTGCTGTACACGCTCCATCCGGCTGCAGCACGTGTTGCTCAGTATATATTGCTCAGTATACTGTATATTGCTCCGTGCATACTCATTACATACGGGGGTCCCGCACTCACGGCTTTCCCCACGTCTGCTGTACACGCTCCATCCGGCTGCAGCACGTGTTGCTCAGTATATATTGCTCAGTATACTGTATATTGCTTCGTGCATACTCATTACATACGGGGGTCCCGCTCTCACTGCTTTCCCCACGTCTGCTGTACACGCTCCATCCGGCTGCAGCACGTGTTGCTCAGTATATATTGCTCAGTAAACTGTATATGGCTCCGTGCATACTCATTACATACGGGGGTCCCGCTCTCACTGCTTTCCCCACGTCAGTGAACACGCTCCATCCGGCTGCAGCACGTGTTGCTCAGTATATATTGCTCAGTATACTGTATATTGCTCCGTGCATACTCATTACATACGGGGGTCCCGCACTCACTGCTTTCCCCACGTCTGCTGTACACGTTCCATCCGGCTGCAGCACATGTTGCTCAGTATATATTGCTCAGTAAACTGTATATTGCTCCGTGCATACTCATTACATACGGGGGTCTCGCTCTCACGGCTTTCCCCACGTCTGCTGTACACGCTCCATCCGGCTGCAGCACGTGTTGCTCAGTATATATTGCTCAGTATACTGTATATTGCTCTGTGTATACTGCTCATTACATACGGGGGTCCCGCTCTCACGGCTTTCCCCACGTCTGCTCTACATGCTCCATCCGGCTGCAGCACGTGTTGCTCAGTATATATTGCTCAGTATACTGTATATTGCTCTGTGTATACTGCTCATTACATACGGGGGTCCCGCACTCACGGCTTTCCCCACGTCTGCTGTACACGCTCCATCCGGCTGCAGCACGTGTTGCTCAGTATATATTGCTCAGTATACTGTATATTGCTCTGTGTATACTGCTCATTACATACGGGGGTCCCGCACTCACGGCTTTCCCCACGTCTGCTGTACATGCTCCATCCGGCTGCAGCACGTGTTGGTCAGTATATATTGCTCAGTATACTGTATATTGCTCTGCATATACTGCGCATTACATACGGGGGTCCCGCACTCACGGCTTTCCCCACGTCTGCTGTACACGCTCCATCCGGCTGCAGCACGTGTTGCTCAGTATATATTGCTCAGTATACTGTATATTGCTCCGTGCATACTCATTACATACGGGGGTCCCGCTCTCACTGCTTTCCCCACGTCTGCTGTACACGCTCCATCCGGCTGCAGCACGTGTTGCTCAGTATATATTGCTCAGTATACTGTATATTGCTCCGTGCATACTCATTACATACGGGGGTCCCGCTCTCACGGCTTTCCCCACGTCTGCTGTACACGCTCCATCCGGCTGCAGCACGTGTTGCTCAGTATATATTGCTCAGTATACTGTATATTGCTCCGTGCATACTCATTACATACGGGGGTCCCGCACTCACGGCTTTCCCCACGTCTGCTGTACACGCTCCATCCGGCTGCAGCACGTGTTGCTCAGTATATATTGCTCAGTATACTGTATATTGCTCCGTGCATACTCATTACATACGGGGGTCCCGCACTCACTGCTTTCCCCACGTCTGCTGTACACGCTCCATCCGGCTGCAGCACGTGTTGCTCAGTATATATTGCTCAGTATACTGTATATTGCTCCGTGCATACTCATTACATACGGGGGTCCCGCTCTCACTGCTTTCCCCACGTCTGCTGTACATGCTCCATCCGGCTGCAGCACGTGTTGCTCAGTATATATTGCTCAGTAAACTGTATATTGCTCCGTGCATACTCATTACATACGGGGGTCCCGCTCTCACGGCTTTCCCCACGTCTGCTGTACATGCTCCATCCGGCTGCAGCACATGTTGCTCAGTATATATTGCTCAGTATACTGTATATTGCTCCGTGCATACTCATTACATACGGGGGTCCCGCTCTCACGGCTTTCCCCACGTCTGCTGTACACGCTCCATCCGGCTGCAGCATGTGTTGCTCAGTATATATTGCTCAGTATACTGTATATTGCTCCGTGCATACTCATTACATACGGGGGTCCCGCACTCACGGCTTTCCCCACGTCTGCTGTACATGCTCCATCCGGCTGCAGCACATGTTGCTCAGTATATATTGCTCAGTAAACTGTATATTGCTCCGTGCATACTCATTACATAAGGGGGTCCCGCTCTCACGGCTTTCCCCACGTCTGCTCTACATGCTCCATCCGGCTGCAGCACGTGTTGCTCAGTATATATTGCTCTGTGTATACTGCTCATTACATACGGGGGTCCCGCTCTCACGGCTTTTCCTACGTCTGCTGTACACGCTCCATCCGGCTGCAGAACGTGTTGCTCAGTATATATTGCTCAGTATACTGTATATTGCTCCGTGCATACTCATTACATACGGGGGTCCCGCACTCACTGCTTTCCCCACGTCTGCTCTACATGGTCCATCCGGCTGCAGCACGTGTTGCTCAGTATATATTGCTCAGTATACTGTATATTGCTCCGTGCATACTCATTACATACGGGGGTCCCGCTCTCACTGCTTTCCCCACGTCTGCTGTACACGCTCCATCCGGCTGCAGAACGTGTTGCTCAGTATATATTGCTCAGTATACTGTATATTGCTCCGTGCATACTCATTACATACGGGGGTCCCGCACTCACTGCTTTCCCCACGTCTGCTCTACATGCTCCATACGGCTGCAGCACGTGTTGCTCAGTATATATTGCTCAGTATACTGTATATTGCTCCGTGCATACTCATTACATACGGGGGTCCCGCTCTTACTGCTTTCCCCACGTCTGCTCTACATGCTCCATACGGCTGCAGCACGTGTTGCTCAGTATATATTGCCCAGTATACTGTATATTGCTCCGTGCATACTCATTACATACGGGGGTCCCGCTCTCACGGCTTTCCCCACGTTTGCTCTACATGCTCCATCCGGCTGCAGCACGTGTTGCTCAGTATATATTGCTCAGTATACTGTATATTGCTCCGTGCATACTCATTACATACGGGGGTCCCGCTCTCACTGCTTTCCCCACGTCTGCTGTACACGCTCCATCCGGCTGCAGCACGTGTTGCTCAGTATATATTGCTCAGTATACTGTATATTGCTCCGTGCATACTCATTACATACGGGGGTCCCGCTCTTACTGCTTTCCCCACGTCTGCTCTACATGCTCCATCCGGCTGCAGCACGTGTTGCTCAGTATATATTGCCCAGTATACTGTATATTGCTCCGTGCATACTCATTACATACGGGGGTCCCGCTCTCACGGCTTTCCCCACGTTTGCTCTACATGCTCCATCCGGCTGCAGCACGTGTTGCTCAGTATATATTGCTCAGTATACTGTATATTGCTCTGTGTATACTGCTCATTACATACGGGGGTCCCGCACTCACTGCTTTCCCCACGTCTGCTGTACACGCTCCATCCGGCTGCAGCACGTGTTGCTCAGTATATATTGCTCAGTATACTGTATATTGCTCCGTGCATGCGCATTACATACGGGGGTCCCGCTCTCACTGCTTTCCCCACGTCTGCTCTACATGCTCCATCCGGCTGCAGCACGTGTTGCTCAGTATATATTGCTCAGTATACTGTATATTGCTCCGTGCATACTCATTACATACGGGGGTCCCGCTCTCACTGCTTTCCCCGCGTCTGCTGTACAAGCTCCATCCGGCTGCAGCACGTGTTGCTCAGTATATATTGCTCAGTATACTGTATATTGCTCCGTGCATACTCATTACATACGGGGGTCCCGCTCTCACTGCTTTCCCCACGTCTGCTGTACACGCTCCATCCGGCTGCAGCACGTGTTGCTCAGTATATATTGCTCAGTATACTGTATATTGCTCCGTGCATACTCATTACATACGGGGGTCCCGCACTCACGGCTTTCCCCACGTCTGCTGTACATGCTCCATCCGGCTGCAGCACGTGTTGCTCAGTATATATTGCTCAGTATACTGTATATTGCTCCGTGCATACTCATTACATACGGGGGTCCCGCACTCACGGCTTTCCCCACGTCTGCTCTACATGCTCCATACGGCTGCAGCACGTGTTGCTCATTATATATTGCTCAGTATACTGTATATTGCTCCGTGCATACTCATTACATACGGGGGTCCCGCTCTCACGGCTTTCCCCACGTCTGCTGTACAAGCTCCATCCGGCTGCAGCACGTGTTGCTCAGTATATATTGCTCAGTAAACTGTATATTGCTCCGTGCATACTCATTACATACGGGGGTCCCGCACTCACTGCTTTCCCCACGTCTGCTCTACATGCTCCATCCGGCTGCAGCACGTGTTGCTCATTATATATTGCTCAGTATACTGTATATTGCTCCGTGCATACTCATTACATACGGGGGTCCCGCTCTCACTGCTTTCCCCACGTCTGCTCTACATGCTCCATACGGCTGCAGCACGTGTTGCTCATTATATATTGCTCAGTATACTGTATATTGCTCCGTGCATACTCATTACATACGGGGGTCCCGCTCTCACGGCTTTCCCCACGTCTGCTGTACAAGCTCCATCCGGCTGCAGCACGTGTTGCTCAGTATATATTGCTCAGTAAACTGTATATTGCTCCGTGCATACTCATTACATACGGGGGTCCCGCACTCACTGCTTTCCCCACGTCTGCTCTACATGCTCCATCCGGCTGCAGCACGTGTTGATCAGTATATATTGCTCAGTATACTGTATATTGCTCTGTGTATACTGCTCATTACATACGGGGGTCCCGCACTCACGGCTTTCCCCACGTCTGCTGTACATGCTCCATCCGGCTGCAGCACGTGTTGCTCAGTATATATTGCTCAGTAAACTGTATATTGCTCCGTGCATACTCATTACATACGGGGGTCCCGCACTCACTGCTTTCCCCACGTCTGCTCTACATGCTCCATCCGGCTGCAGCACGTGTTGCTCAGTATATATTGCTCAGTATACTGTATATTGCTCTGTATATACTGCGCATTACATACGGGGGTCCCGCACTCACGGCTTTCCCCACGTCTGCTGTACACGCTCCATCCGGCTGCAGCACGTGTTGCTCAGTATATATTGCTCAGTATACTGTATATTGCTCCGTGCATACTCATTACATACGGGGGTCCCGCTCTCACTGCTTTCCCCACGTCTGCTGTACATGCTCCATCCGGCTGCAGCACGTGTTGCTCAGTATATATTACTCAGTATACTGTATATTGCTCCGTGCATACTCATTACATACGGGGGTCCCGCACTCACTGCTTTCCCCACGTCTGCTGTACACGCTCCATCCGGCTACAGCACATGTTGCTCAGTATATATTGCTCAGTATACTGTATATTGCTCCGTGCATACTCATTACATACGGGGGTCCCGCTCTCACGGCTTTCCCCACGTTTGCTCTACATGCTCCATCCGGCTGCAGCACGTGTTGCTCAGTATATATTGCTCAGTATACTGTATATTGCTCTGTATATACTGCGCATTACATACGGGGGTCCCGCACTCACGGCTTTCCCCACGTCTGCTGTACACGCTCCATCCGGCTGCAGCACGTGTTGCTCAGTATATATTGCTCAGTATACTGTATATTGCTCCGTGCATACTCATTACATACGGGGGTCCCGCTCTCACTGCTTTCCCCACGTCTGCTGTACATGCTCCATCCGGCTGCAGCACGTGTTGCTCAGTATATATTACTCAGTATACTGTATATTGCTCCGTGCATACTCATTACATACGGGGGTCCCGCACTCACTGCTTTCCCCACGTCTGCTGTACACGCTCCATCCGGCTACAGCACATGTTGCTCAGTATATATTGCTCAGTATACTGTATATTGCTCCGTGCATACTCATTACATACGGGGGTCCCGCTCTCACGGCTTTCCCCACGTTTGCTCTACATGCTGCATCCGGCTGCAGCACGTGTTGCTCAGTATATATTGCTCAGTATACTGTATATTGCTCCGTGCATACTCATTACATACGGGGGTCCCGCTCTCACGGCTTTCCCCACGTCTGCTGTACACGCTCCATCCGGCTGCAGCACGTGTTGCTCAGTATATATTGCTCAGTATACTGTATATTGCTCCGTGCATACTCATTACATACGGGGGTCCCGCTCTCACTGCTTTCCCCACGTCTGCTCTACATGCTCCATCCGGCTGCAGCACATGTTGCTCAGTATATATTTCTCAGTATACTGTATATTGCTCCGTGCATACTCATTACATACGGGGGTCCCGCTCTCACTGCTTTCCCCACGTCTGCTGTACATGCTCCATTCGGCTGCAGCACGTGTTGCTCAGTATATATTACTCAGTATACTGTATATTGCTCCGTGCATACTCATTACATACGGGGGTCCCGCTCTCACGGCTTTCCCCACGTTTGCTCTACATGCTCCATCCGGCTGCAGCACGTGTTGCTCAGTATATATTGCTCAGTATACTGTATATTGCTCCGTGCATACTCATTACATACGGGGGTCCCGCACTCACGGCTTTCCCCACGTCTGCTGTACACGCTCCATCTGGCTGCAGCACGTGTTGCTCAGTATATATTGCTCAGTATACTGTATATTGCTCCGTGCATACTCATTACATACGGGGGTCCCGCTCTCACTGCTTTCCCCACGTTTGCTCTACATGCTCCATCCGGCTGCAGCACGTGTTGCTCAGTATATATTGCTCAGTATACTGTATATTGCTCCGTGCATACTCATTACATACGGGGGTCCCGCACTCACGGCTTTCCCCACGTCTGCTGTACACGCTCCATCCGGCTGCAGCACGTGTTGCTCAGTATATATTGCTCAGTATACTGTATATTGCTCCGTGCATACTCATTACATACGGGGGTCCCGCTCTCACTGCTTTCCCCACGTCTGCTCTACATGCTCCATCCGGCTGCAGCACATGTTGCTCAGTATACATTGCTCAGTATACTGTATATTGCTCCGTGCATACTCATTACATACGGGGGTCCCGCACTCACGGCTTTCCCCACGTCTGCTGTACAAGCTCCATCCGGCTGCAGCACGTGTTGCTCAGTATATATTGCTCAGTAAACTGTATATTGCTCCGTGCATACTCATTACATACGGGGGTCCCGCACTCACTGCTTTCCCCACGTCTGCTCTACATGCTCCATCCGGCTGCAGCACGTGTTGCTCAGTATATATTGCTCAGTATACTGTATATTGCTCCGTGCATACTCATTACATACGGGGGTCCCGCTCTCACTGCTTTCCCCACGTCTGCTCTACATGCTCCATCCGGCTGCAGCACATGTTGCTCAGTATACATTGCTCAGTATACTGTATATTGCTCCGTGCATACTCATTACATACGGGGGTCCCGCACTCACGGCTTTCCCCACGTCTGCTGTACAAGCTCCATCCGGCTGCAGCACGTGTTGCTCAGTATATATTGCTCAGTAAACTGTATATTGCTCCGTGCATACTCATTACATACGGGGGTCCCGCACTCACTGCTTTCCCCACGTCTGCTCTACATGCTCCATCCGGCTGCAGCACGTGTTGCTCAGTATATATTGCTCAGTATACTGTATATTGCTCTGTATATACTGCGCATTACATACGGGGGTCCCGCACTCACGGCTTTCCCCACGTCTGCTGTACACGCTCCATCCGGCTGCAGCACGTGTTGCTCAGTATATATTGCTCAGTATACTGTATATTGCTCCGTGCATACTCATTACATACGGGGGTCCCGCTCTCACGGCTTTCCCCACGTCTGCTGTACATGCTCCATCCGGCTGCAGCACGTGTTGCTCAGTATATATTACTCAGTATACTGTATATTGCTCCGTGCATACTCATTACATACGGGGGTCCCGCACTCACTGCTTTCCCCACGTCTGCTGTACACGCTCCATCCGGCTGCAGCACGTGTTGCTCATTATATATTGCTCAGTATACTGTATATTGCTCCGTGCATACTCATTACATACGGGGGTCCCGCACTCACTGCTTTCCCCACGTCTGCTGTACACGCTCCATCCGGCTACAGCACATGTTGCTCAGTATATATTGCTCAGTATACTGTATATTGCTCCGTGCATACTCATTACATACGGGGGTCCCGCTCTCACGGCTTTCCCCACGTTTGCTCTACATGCTCCATCCGGCTGCAGCACGTGTTGCTCAGTATATATTGCTCAGTATACTGTATATTGCTCCGTGCATACTCATTACATACGGGGGTCCCGCTCTCACGGCTTTCCCCACGTCTGCTGTACACGCTCCATCCGGCTGCAGCACGTGTTGCTCAGTATATATTGCTCAGTATACTGTATATTGCTCCGTGCATACTCATTACATACGGGGGTCCCGCTCTCACTGCTTTCCCCACGTCTGCTCTACATGCTCCATCCGGCTGCAGCACATGTTGCTCAGTATATATTTCTCAGTATACTGTATATTGCTCCGTGCATACTCATTACATACGGGGGTCCCGCTCTCACTGCTTTCCCCACGTCTGCTGTACATGCTCCATTCGGCTGCAGCACGTGTTGCTCAGTATATATTACTCAGTATACTGTATATTGCTCCGTGCATACTCATTACATACAAGGGTCCCGCTCTCACGGCTTTCCCCACGTTTGCTCTACATGCTCCATCCGGCTGCAGCACGTGTTGCTCAGTATATATTGCTCAGTATACTGTATATTGCTCCGTGCATACTCATTACATACGGGGGTCCCGCACTCACGGCTTTCCCCACGTCTGCTGTACACGCTCCATCCGGCTGCAGCACGTGTTGCTCAGTATATATTGCTCAGTATACTGTATATTGCTCCGTGCATACTCATTACATACGGGGGTCCCGCTCTCACTGCTTTCCCCACGTCTGCTCTACATGCTCCATCCGGCTGCAGCACATGTTGCTCAGTATACATTGCTCAGTATACTGTATATTGCTCCGTGCATACTCATTACATACGGGGGTCCCGCACTCACGGCTTTCCCCACGTCTGCTGTACACGCTCCATCCGGCTGCAGCACATGTTGCTCAGTATATATTGCTCAGTATACTGTATATTGCTCCGTGCATACTCATTACATAAGGGAGTCCCGCTCTCACTGCTTTCCCCACGTCTGCTGTACACGCTCCATCCGGCTGCAGCACATGTTGCTCAGTATACATTGCTCAGTATACTGTATATTGCTCCGTGCATACTCATTACATACGGGGGTCCCGCTCTCACGGCTTTCCCCACGTCTGCTGTACAAGCTCCATCCGGCTGCAGCACGTGTTGCTCAGTATATATTGCTCAGTAAACTGTATATTGCTCCGTGCATACTCATTACATACGGGGGTCCCGCACTCACTGCTTTCCCCACGTCTGCTCTACATGCTCCATCCGGCTGCAGCACGTGTTGCTCAGTATATATTGCTCAGTATACTGTATATTGCTCTGTATATACTGCGCATTACATACGGGGGTCCCGCACTCACGGCTTTCCCCACGTCTGCTGTACACGCTCCATCCGGCTGCAGCACGTGTTGCTCAGTATATATTGCTCAGTATACTGTATATTGCTCCGTGCATACTCATTACATACGGGGGTCCCGCTCTCACTGCTTTCCCCACGTCTGCTGTACATGCTCCATCCGGCTGCAGCACGTGTTGCTCAGTATATATTACTCAGTATACTGTATATTGCTCCGTGCATACTCATTACATACGGGGGTCCCGCACTCACTGCTTTCCCCACGTCTGCTGTACACGCTCCATCCGGCTGCAGCACGTGTTGCTCATTATATATTGCTCAGTATACTGTATATTGCTCCGTGCATACTCATTACATACGGGGGTCCCGCACTCACTGCTTTCCCCACGTCTGCTGTACACGCTCCATCCGGCTACAGCACATGTTGCTCAGTATATATTGCTCAGTATACTGTATGTTGCTCCGTGCATACTCATTACATACGGGGGTCCCGCTCTCACGGCTTTCCCCACGTTTGCTCTACATGCTCCATCCGGCTGCAGCACGTGTTGCTCAGTATATATTGCTCAGTATACTGTATATTGCTCCGTGCATACTCATTACATACGGGGGTCCCGCTCTCACGGCTTTCCCCACGTCTGCTGTACACGCTCCATCCGGCTGCAGCACGTGTTGCTCAGTATATATTGCTCAGTATACTGCATATTGCTCCGTGCATGCGCATTACATACGGGGGTCCCGCTCTCACTGCTTTCCCCACGTCTGCTCTACATGCTCCATCCGGCTACAGCACATGTTGCTCAGTATATATTGCTCAGTATACTGTATGTTGCTCCGTGCATACTCATTACATACGGGGGTCCCGCTCTCACGGCTTTCCCCACGTTTGCTCTACATGCTCCATCCGGCTGCAGCACGTGTTGCTCAGTATATATTGCTCAGTATACTGTATATTGCTCCGTGCATACTCATTACATACGGGGGTCCCGCTCTCACTGCTTTCCCCGCGTCTGCTGTACAAGCTCCATCCGGCTGCAGCACGTGTTGCTCAGTATATATTGCTCAGTATACTGTATATTGCTCCGTGCATACTCATTACATACGGGGGTCCCGCTCTCACGGCTTTCCCCACGTCTGCTGTACAAGCTCCATCCGGCTGCAGCACGTGTTGCTCAGTATATATTGCTCAGTAAACTGTATATTGCTCCGTGCATACTCATTACATACGGGGGTCCCGCACTCACTGCTTTCCCCACGTCTGCTCTACATGCTCCATCCGGCTGCAGCACGTGTTGATCAGTATATATTGCTCAGTATACTGTATATTGCTCTGTGTATACTGCTCATTACATACGGGGGTCCCGCACTCACGGCTTTCCCCACGTCTGCTGTACATGCTCCATCCGGCTGCAGCACGTGTTGCTCAGTATATATTGCTCAGTAAACTGTATATTGCTCCGTGCATACTCATTACATACGGGGGTCCCGCACTCACTGCTTTCCCCACGTCTGCTCTACATGCTCCATCCGGCTGCAGCACGTGTTGCTCAGTATATATTGCTCAGTATACTGTATATTGCTCTGTATATACTGCGCATTACATACGGGGGTCCCGCACTCACGGCTTTCCCCACGTCTGCTGTACACGCTCCATCCGGCTGCAGCACGTGTTGCTCAGTATATATTGCTCAGTATACTGTATATTGCTCCGTGCATACTCATTACATACGGGGGTCCCGCTCTCACTGCTTTCCCCACGTCTGCTGTACATGCTCCATCCGGCTGCAGCACGTGTTGCTCAGTATATATTACTCAGTATACTGTATATTGCTCCGTGCATACTCATTACATACGGGGGTCCCGCACTCACTGCTTTCCCCACGTCTGCTGTACACGCTCCATCCGGCTGCAGCACGTGTTGCTCATTATATATTGCTCAGTATACTGTATATTGCTCCGTGCATACTCATTACATACGGGGGTCCCGCACTCACTGCTTTCCCCACGTCTGCTGTACACGCTCCATCCGGCTACAGCACATGTTGCTCAGTATATATTGCTCAGTATACTGTATATTGCTCCGTGCATACTCATTACATACGGGGGTCCCGCTCTCACGGCTTTCCCCACGTTTGCTCTACATGCTCCATCCGGCTGCAGCACGTGTTGCTCAGTATATATTGCTCAGTATACTGTATATTGCTCCGTGCATACTCATTACATACGGGGGTCCCGCTCTCACGGCTTTCCCCACGTCTGCTGTACACGCTCCATCCGGCTGCAGCACGTGTTGCTCAGTATATATTGCTCAGTATACTGTATATTGCTCCGTGCATACTCATTACATACGGGGGTCCCGCTCTCACTGCTTTCCCCACGTCTGCTCTACATGCTCCATCCGGCTGCAGCACATGTTGCTCAGTATATATTTCTCAGTATACTGTATATTGCTCCGTGCATACTCATTACATACGGGGGTCCCGCTCTCACTGCTTTCCCCACGTCTGCTGTACATGCTCCATTCGGCTGCAGCACATGTTGCTCAGTATATATTACTCAGTATACTGTATATTGCTCCGTGCATACTCATTACATACGGGGGTCCCGCTCTCACGGCTTTCCCCACGTTTGCTCTACATGCTCCATCCGGCTGCAGCACGTGTTGCTCAGTATATATTGCTCAGTATACTGTATATTGCTCCGTGCATACTCATTACATACGGGGGTCCCGCACTCACGGCTTTCCCCACGTCTGCTGTACACGCTCCATCCGGCTGCAGCACGTGTTGCTCAGTATATATTGCTCAGTATACTGTATATTGCTCCGTGCATACTCATTACATACGGGGGTCCCGCTCTCACTGCTTTCCCCACGTCTGCTCTACATGCTCCATCCGGCTGCAGCACATGTTGCTCAGTATACATTGCTCAGTATACTGTATATTGCTCCGTGCATACTCATTACATACGGGGGTCCCGCACTCACGGCTTTCCCCACGTCTGCTGTACAAGCTCCATCCGGCTGCAGCACGTGTTGCTCAGTATATATTGCTCAGTAAACTGTATATTGCTCCGTGCATACTCATTACATACGGGGGTCCCGCACTCACTGCTTTCCCCACGTCTGCTCTACATGCTCCATCCGGCTGCAGCACGTGTTGCTCAGTATATATTGCTCAGTATACTGTATATTGCTCTGTGTATACTCATTACATACGGGGGTCCCGCACTCACGGCTTTCCCCACGTCTGCTGTACATGCTCCATCCGGCTGCAGCACGTGTTGCTCAGTATATATTGCTCAGTATACTGTATATTGCTCCGTGCATACTCATTACATACGGGGGTCCCGCTCTCACTGCTTTCCCCACGTCTGCTCTACATGCTCCATCCGGCTGCAGCACATGTTGCTCAGTATACATTGCTCAGTATACTGTATATTGCTCCGTGCATACTCATTACATACGGGGGTCCCGCACTCACGGCTTTCCCCACGTCTGCTGTACAAGCTCCATCCGGCTGCAGCACGTGTTGCTCAGTATATATTGCTCAGTAAACTGTATATTGCTCCGTGCATACTCATTACATACGGGGGTCCCGCACTCACTGCTTTCCCCACGTCTGCTCTACATGCTCCATCCGGCTGCAGCACGTGTTGCTCAGTATATATTGCTCAGTATACTGTATATTGCTCTGTATATACTGCGCATTACATACGGGGGTCCCGCACTCACGGCTTTCCCCACGTCTGCTGTACACGCTCCATCCGGCTGCAGCACGTGTTGCTCAGTATATATTGCTCAGTATACTGTATATTGCTCCGTGCATACTCATTACATACGGGGGTCCCGCTCTCACGGCTTTCCCCACGTCTGCTGTACATGCTCCATCCGGCTGCAGCACGTGTTGCTCAGTATATATTACTCAGTATACTGTATATTGCTCCGTGCATACTCATTACATACGGGGGTCCCGCACTCACTGCTTTCCCCACGTCTGCTGTACACGCTCCATCCGGCTGCAGCACGTGTTGCTCATTATATATTGCTCAGTATACTGTATATTGCTCCGTGCATACTCATTACATACGGGGGTCCCGCACTCACTGCTTTCCCCACGTCTGCTGTACACGCTCCATCCGGCTACAGCACATGTTGCTCAGTATATATTGCTCAGTATACTGTATATTGCTCCGTGCATACTCATTACATACGGGGGTCCCGCTCTCACGGCTTTCCCCACGTTTGCTCTACATGCTCCATCCGGCTGCAGCACGTGTTGCTCAGTATATATTGCTCAGTATACTGTATATTGCTCCGTGCATACTCATTACATACGGGGGTCCCGCTCTCACGGCTTTCCCCACGTCTGCTGTACACGCTCCATCCGGCTGCAGCACGTGTTGCTCAGTATATATTGCTCAGTATACTGTATATTGCTCCGTGCATACTCATTACATACGGGGGTCCCGCTCTCACTGCTTTACCCACGTCTGCTCTACATGCTCCATCCGGCTGCAGCACATGTTGCTCAGTATATATTTCTCAGTATACTGTATATTGCTCCGTGCATACTCATTACATAAGGGGGTCCCGCTCTCACTGCTTTCCCCACGTCTGCTGTACATGCTCCATTCGGCTGCAGCACGTGTTGCTCAGTATATATTACTCAGTATACTGTATATTGCTCCGTGCATACTCATTACATACAGGGGTCCCGCTCTCACGGCTTTCCCCACGTTTGCTCTACATGCTCCATCCGGCTGCAGCACGTGTTGCTCAGTATATATTGCTCAGTATACTGTATATTGCTCCGTGCATACTCATTACATACGGGGGTCCCGCACTCACGGCTTTCCCCACGTCTGCTGTACACGCTCCATCCGGCTGCAGCACGTGTTGCTCAGTATATATTGCTCAGTATACTGTATATTGCTCCGTGCATACTCATTACATACGGGGGTCCCGCTCTCACTGCTTTCCCCACGTCTGCTGTACATGCTCCATCCGGCTGCAGCACGTGTTGCTCAGTATATATTACTCAGTATACTGTATATTGCTCCGTGCATACTCATTACATACGGGGGTCCCGCACTCACTGCTTTCCCCACGTCTGCTGTACACGCTCCATCCGGCTGCAGCACGTGTTGCTCATTATATATTGCTCAGTATACTGTATATTGCTCCGTGCATACTCATTACATACGGGGGTCCCGCACTCACTGCTTTCCCCACGTCTGCTGTACACGCTCCATCCGGCTACAGCACATGTTGCTCAGTATATATTGCTCAGTATACTGTATGTTGCTCCGTGCATACTCATTACATACGGGGGTCCCGCTCTCACGGCTTTCCCCACGTTTGCTCTACATGCTCCATCCGGCTGCAGCACGTGTTGCTCAGTATATATTGCTCAGTATACTGTATATTGCTCCGTGCATACTCATTACATACGGGGGTCCCGCTCTCACGGCTTTCCCCACGTCTGCTGTACACGCTCCATCCGGCTGCAGCACGTGTTGCTCAGTATATATTGCTCAGTATACTGTATATTGCTCCGTGCATACTCATTACATACGGGGGTCCCGCTCTCACGGCTTTCCCCACGTTTGCTCTACATGCTCCATCCGGCTGCAGCACGTGTTGCTCAGTATATATTGCTCAGTATACTGTATATTGCTCCGTGCATACTCATTACATACGGGGGTCCCGCACTCACGGCTTTCCCCACGTCTGCTGTACACGCTCCATCCGGCTGCAGCACGTGTTGCTCAGTATATATTGCTCAGTATACTGTATATTGCTCCGTGCATACTCATTACATACGGGGGTCCCGCTCTCACTGCTTTACCCACGTCTGCTCTACATGCTCCATCCGGCTGCAGCACGTGTTGCTCAGTATACATTGCTCAGTATACTGTATATTGCTCCGTGCATACTCATTACATACGGGGGTCCCGCACTCACGGCTTTCCCCACGTCTGCTGTACACGCTCCATCCGGCTGCAGCACATGTTGCTCAGTATACATTGCTCAGTATACTGTATATTGCTCCGTGCATACTCATTACATACGGGGGTCCCGCTCTCACTGCTTTCCCCACGTCTGCTCTACATGCTCCATCCGGCTGCAGCACATGTTGCTCAGTATATATTTCTCAGTATACTGTATATTGCTCCGTGCATACTCATTACATACGGGGGTCCCGCTCTCACTGCTTTCCCCACGTCTGCTGTACATGCTCCATTCGGCTGCAGCACATGTTGCTCAGTATATATTACTCAGTATACTGTATATTGCTCCGTGCATACTCATTACATACGGGGGTCCCGCTCTCACGGCTTTCCCCACGTTTGCTCTACATGCTCCATCCGGCTGCAGCACGTGTTGCTCAGTATATATTGCTCAGTATACTGTATATTGCTCCGTGCATACTCATTACATACGGGGGTCCCGCACTCACGGCTTTCCCCACGTCTGCTGTACACGCTCCATCCGGCTGCAGCACGTGTTGCTCAGTATATATTGCTCAGTATACTGTATATTGCTCCGTGCATACTCATTACATACGGGGGTCCCGCTCTCACTGCTTTCCCCACGTCTGCTCTACATGCTCCATCCGGCTGCAGCACATGTTGCTCAGTATACATTGCTCAGTATACTGTATATTGCTCCGTGCATACTCATTACATACGGGGGTCCCGCACTCACGGCTTTCCCCACGTCTGCTGTACAAGCTCCATCCGGCTGCAGCACGTGTTGCTCAGTATATATTGCTCAGTAAACTGTATATTGCTCCGTGCATACTCATTACATACGGGGGTCCCGCACTCACTGCTTTCCCCACGTCTGCTCTACATGCTCCATCCGGCTGCAGCACGTGTTGCTCAGTATATATTGCTCAGTATACTGTATATTGCTCTGTGTATACTCATTACATACGGGGGTCCCGCACTCACGGCTTTCCCCACGTCTGCTGTACATGCTCCATCCGGCTGCAGCACGTGTTGCTCAGTATATATTGCTCAGTATACTGTATATTGCTCCGTGCATACTCATTACATACGGGGGTCCCGCTCTCACTGCTTTCCCCACGTCTGCTCTACATGCTCCATCCGGCTGCAGCACATGTTGCTCAGTATACATTGCTCAGTATACTGTATATTGCTCCGTGCATACTCATTACATACGGGGGTCCCGCACTCACGGCTTTCCCCACGTCTGCTGTACAAGCTCCATCCGGCTGCAGCACGTGTTGCTCAGTATATATTGCTCAGTAAACTGTATATTGCTCCGTGCATACTCATTACATACGGGGGTCCCGCACTCACTGCTTTCCCCACGTCTGCTCTACATGCTCCATCCGGCTGCAGCACGTGTTGCTCAGTATATATTGCTCAGTATACTGTATATTGCTCTGTATATACTGCGCATTACATACGGGGGTCCCGCACTCACGGCTTTCCCCACGTCTGCTGTACACGCTCCATCCGGCTGCAGCACGTGTTGCTCAGTATATATTGCTCAGTATACTGTATATTGCTCCGTGCATACTCATTACATACGGGGGTCCCGCTCTCACGGCTTTCCCCACGTCTGCTGTACATGCTCCATCCGGCTGCAGCACGTGTTGCTCAGTATATATTACTCAGTATACTGTATATTGCTCCGTGCATACTCATTACATACGGGGGTCCCGCACTCACTGCTTTCCCCACGTCTGCTGTACACGCTCCATCCGGCTGCAGCACGTGTTGCTCATTATATATTGCTCAGTATACTGTATATTGCTCCGTGCATACTCATTACATACGGGGGTCCCGCACTCACTGCTTTCCCCACGTCTGCTGTACACGCTCCATCCGGCTACAGCACATGTTGCTCAGTATATATTGCTCAGTATACTGTATATTGCTCCGTGCATACTCATTACATACGGGGGTCCCGCTCTCACGGCTTTCCCCACGTTTGCTCTACATGCTCCATCCGGCTGCAGCACGTGTTGCTCAGTATATATTGCTCAGTATACTGTATATTGCTCCGTGCATACTCATTACATACGGGGGTCCCGCTCTCACGGCTTTCCCCACGTCTGCTGTACACGCTCCATCCGGCTGCAGCACGTGTTGCTCAGTATATATTGCTCAGTATACTGTATATTGCTCCGTGCATACTCATTACATACGGGGGTCCCGCTCTCACTGCTTTACCCACGTCTGCTCTACATGCTCCATCCGGCTGCAGCACATGTTGCTCAGTATATATTTCTCAGTATACTGTATATTGCTCCGTGCATACTCATTACATAAGGGGGTCCCGCTCTCACTGCTTTCCCCACGTCTGCTGTACATGCTCCATTCGGCTGCAGCACGTGTTGCTCAGTATATATTACTCAGTATACTGTATATTGCTCCGTGCATACTCATTACATACAGGGGTCCCGCTCTCACGGCTTTCCCCACGTTTGCTCTACATGCTCCATCCGGCTGCAGCACGTGTTGCTCAGTATATATTGCTCAGTATACTGTATATTGCTCCGTGCATACTCATTACATACGGGGGTCCCGCACTCACGGCTTTCCCCACGTCTGCTGTACACGCTCCATCCGGCTGCAGCACGTGTTGCTCAGTATATATTGCTCAGTATACTGTATATTGCTCCGTGCATACTCATTACATACGGGGGTCCCGCTCTCACTGCTTTCCCCACGTCTGCTGTACATGCTCCATCCGGCTGCAGCACGTGTTGCTCAGTATATATTACTCAGTATACTGTATATTGCTCCGTGCATACTCATTACATACGGGGGTCCCGCACTCACTGCTTTCCCCACGTCTGCTGTACACGCTCCATCCGGCTGCAGCACGTGTTGCTCATTATATATTGCTCAGTATACTGTATATTGCTCCGTGCATACTCATTACATACGGGGGTCCCGCACTCACTGCTTTCCCCACGTCTGCTGTACACGCTCCATCCGGCTACAGCACATGTTGCTCAGTATATATTGCTCAGTATACTGTATGTTGCTCCGTGCATACTCATTACATACGGGGGTCCCGCTCTCACGGCTTTCCCCACGTTTGCTCTACATGCTCCATCCGGCTGCAGCACGTGTTGCTCAGTATATATTGCTCAGTATACTGTATATTGCTCCGTGCATACTCATTACATACGGGGGTCCCGCTCTCACGGCTTTCCCCACGTCTGCTGTACACGCTCCATCCGGCTGCAGCACGTGTTGCTCAGTATATATTGCTCAGTATACTGTATATTGCTCCGTGCATACTCATTACATACGGGGGTCCCGCTCTCACGGCTTTCCCCACGTTTGCTCTACATGCTCCATCCGGCTGCAGCACGTGTTGCTCAGTATATATTGCTCAGTATACTGTATATTGCTCCGTGCATACTCATTACATACGGGGGTCCCGCACTCACGGCTTTCCCCACGTCTGCTGTACACGCTCCATCCGGCTGCAGCACGTGTTGCTCAGTATATATTGCTCAGTATACTGTATATTGCTCCGTGCATACTCATTACATACGGGGGTCCCGCTCTCACTGCTTTACCCACGTCTGCTCTACATGCTCCATCCGGCTGCAGCACGTGTTGCTCAGTATACATTGCTCAGTATACTGTATATTGCTCCGTGCATACTCATTACATACGGGGGTCCCGCACTCACGGCTTTCCCCACGTCTGCTGTACACGCTCCATCCGGCTGCAGCACATGTTGCTCAGTATACATTGCTCAGTATACTGTATATTGCTCCGTGCATACTCATTACATACGGGGGTCCTGCTCTCACGGCTTTCCCCACGTCTGCTGTACACGCTCCATCCGGCTGCAGCACATGTTGCTCAGTATACATTGCTCAGTATACTGTATATTGCTCCGTGCATACTCATTACATACGGGGGTCCCGCACTCACGGCTTTCCCCACGTCTGCTGTACACGCTCCATCCGGCTGCAGCACATGTTGCTCAGTATATATTGCTCAGTATACTGTATATTGCTCCGTGCATACTCATTACATAAGGGAGTCCCGCTCTCACTGCTTTCCCCACGTCTGCTCTACATGCTCCATCCGGCTGCAGCACGTGTTGCTCAGTATACATTGCTCAGTATACTGTATATTGCTCCGTGCATACTCATTACATACGGGGGTCCTGCTCTCACGGCTTTCCCCACGTCTGCTGTACACGCTCCATCCGGCTGCAGCACATGTTGCTCAGTATACATTGCTCAGTATACTGTATATTGCTCCGTGCATACTCATTACATACGGGGGTCCCGCACTCACGGCTTTCCCCACGTCTGCTGTACACGCTCCATCCGGCTGCAGCACATGTTGCTCAGTATATATTGCTCAGTATACTGTATATTGCTCCGTGCATACTCATTACATAAGGGAGTCCCGCTCTCACTGCTTTCCCCACGTCTGCTCTACATGCTCCATCCGGCTGCAGCACATGTTGCTCAGTATATATTGCTCAGTATACTGTATATTGCTCCGTGCATACTCATTACATACGGGGGTCCCGCTCTCACTGCTTTCCCCACGTCTGCTCTACACGCTCCATCCGGCTGCAGCACGTGCTGCTCAGTATATATTGCTCAGTATACTCTATATTGCTCCGTGCATACTCATTACATACGGGGGTCCCGCACTCACTGCTTTCCCCACGTCTGCTCTACACGCTCCATCCGGCTGCAGCACGTGTTGCTCAGTATATATTGCTCAGTATACTGTATATTGCTCCGTGCATACTCATTACATACGGGGGTCCCGCTCTCACGGCTTTCCCCACGTCTGCTGTACACGCTCCATCCGGCTGCAGCACGTGTTGCTCAGTATATATTGCTCAGTAAACTGTATATTGCTCCGTGCATACTCATTACATACGGGGGTCCCGCACTCACTGCTTTCCCCACGTCTGCTCTACATGCTCCATCCGGCTGCAGCACGTGTTGCTCAGTATATATTGCTCAGTATACTGTATATTGCTCTGTGTATACTGCTCATTACATACGGGGGTCCCGCACTCACGGCTTTCCCCACGTCTGCTGTACACGCTCCATCCGGCTGCAGCACATGTTGCTCAGTATATATTGCTCAGTATACTGTATATTGCTCTGTATATACTGCGCATTACATACGGGGGTCCCGCTCTCACGGCTTTCCCCACGTCAGTGAACACGCTCCATCCGGCTGCAGCACGTGTTGCTCAGTATATATTGCTCAGTATACTGTATATTGCTCCGTGCATACTCATTACATACGGGGGTCCCGCACTCACTGCTTTCCCCACGTCTGCTCTACATGCTCCATCCGGCTGCAGCACGTGTTGCTCAGTATATATTGCTCAGTATACTGTATATTGCTCCGTGCATACTCATTACATACGGGGGTCCCGCACTCACTGCTTTCCCCACGTCTGCTCTACATGCTCCATCCGGCTGCAGCACGTGTTGCTCAGTATATATTGCTCAGTATACTGTATATTGCTCCGTGCATACTCATTACATACGGGAGTCCCGCACTCACTGCTTTCCCCACGTCTGCTCTACATGCTCCATCCAGCTGCAGCACATGTTGCTCAGTATATATTGCTCAGTATACTGTATATTGCTCCGTGCATACTCATTACATACGGGAGTCCCGCACTCACTGCTTTCCCCACGTCTGCTCTACATGCTCCATCCAGCTGCAGCACATGTTGCTCAGTATATATTGCTCAGTATACTGTATATTGCTCCGTGCATACTCATTACATACGGGGGTCCCGCACTCACTGCTTTCCCCACGTCTGCTCTACATGCTCCATCCGGCTGCAGCACGTGTTGCTCAGTATATATTGCTCAGTATACTGTATATTGCTCCGTGCATACTCATTACATACGGGGGTCCCGCACTCATGGCTTTCCCCACGTCTGCTCTACATGCTCCATCCGGCTGCAGCACGTGTTGCTCAGTATATATTGCTCAGTATACTGTATATTGCTCCGTGCATACTCATTACATACGGGGGTCCCGCACTCATGGCTTTCCCCACGTCTGCTCTACATGCTCCATACGGCTGCAGCACGTGTTGCTCATTATATATTGCTCAGTATACTGTATATTGCTCCGTGCATACTCATTACATACGGGGGTCCCGCTCTCACGGCTTTCCCCACTTCTGCTGTACACGCTCCATCCGGCTGCAGCACGTGTTGCTCAGTATATATTGCTCAGTAAACTGTATATTGCTCCGTGCATACTCATTACATAAGGGGGTCCCGCTCTCACGGCTTTCCCCACGTCTGCTCTACATGCTCCATACGGCTGCAGCACGTGTTGCTCATTATATATTGCTCAGTATACTGTATATTGCTCCGTGCATACTCATTACATACGGGGGTCCCGCTCTCACGGCTTTCCCCACGTCTGCTGTACACGCTCCATCCGGCTGCAGCACGTGTTGCTCAGTATATATTGCTCAGTAAACTGTATATTGCTCCGTGCATACTCATTACATACGGGGGTCCCGCACTCACTGCTTTCCCCACGTCTGCTCTACATGCTCCATCCGGCTGCAGCACGTGTTGCTCAGTATATATTGCTCAGTAAACTGTATATTGCTCCGTGCATACTCATTACATACGAGGGTCCCGCTCTCACTGCTTTCCCACGTCTGCTGTACACGCTCCATCCGGCTGCAGCATGTGTTGCTCAGTATATATTGCTCCGTGCATACTCATTACATACGGGGGTCCCGCTCTCACGGCTTTCCCCACGTCTGCTCTACATGCTCCATCCGGCTGCAGCACGTGTTGCTCAGTATATATTGCTCAGTATACAGTATATTGCTACGTGCATACTCATTACATACGGGGGTCCCGCACTCACTGCTTTCCCCACGTCTGCTCTACATGCTCCATCCGGCTGCAGCACGTGTTGCTCAGTATATATTGCTCAGTATACTGTATATTGCTCCGTGCATACTCTTTACATACGGGGGTCCCGCTCTCATTGCTTTCCCACGTCTGCTCTACATGCTCCATCCGGCTGCAGTACGTGTTGCTCAGTATATATTGCTCAGTAAACTGTATATTGCTCCGTGCATATTCATTACATACGGGGGTCCCGCTCTCATTGCTTTCCCACGTCTGCTCTACACGCTCCATCCGGCTGCAGCACATGTTGCTCAGTATATATTGCTCAGTAAACTGTATATTGCTCCATGCATACTCATTACATACAGGGGTCCCGCTCTCATTGCTTTCCCACGTCTGCTGTACACGCACTATTCGGCTGCAGCACGTGTTGCTCCGTATATATTGCTCAGTATACTGTATATTGCTCCGTGCATACTCATTACATACAGGGGTCCCGCTCTCATTGCTTTCCCACGTCTGCTGTACACGCACTATTCGGCTGCAGCACATGTTGCTCAGTATATATTGCTCAGTATACTGTATATTGCTCCGTGCATACTCATTACATACGGGGGTCCCGCTCTCACGGCTTTCCCCACGTCTGCTGTACACGCTCCATCCGGCTGCAGCACGTGTTGCTCAGTATATATTGCTCAGTATACTGTATATTGCTCCGTGCATACTCATTACATACAGGGGTCCCGCACTCACTGCTTTCCCCACGTCTGCTGTACACGCTCCATCCGGCTGCAGCACGTGTTGCTCAGTATATATTGCTCAGTATACTGTATATTGCTCCATGCATACTCATTACATACGGGGGTCCCGCTCTCACGGCTTTCCCCACGTCTGCTGTACACGCTCCATCCGGCTGCAGCACGTGTTGCTCAGTATATATTGCTCAGTATACTGTATATTGCTCCATGCATACTCATTACATACGGGGGTCCCGCACTCACTGCTTTCCCCACGTCTGCTGTACACGCTCCATCCGGCTGCAGCACGTGTTGCTCAGTATATATTGCTCAGTATACTGTATATTGCTCCATGCATACTCATTACATACGGGGGTCCCGCTCTCACGGCTTTCCCCACGTCTGCTGTACACGCTCCATCCGGCTGCAGCACGTGTTGCTCAGTATATATTGCTCAGTATACTGTATATTGCTCCGTGCATACTCATTACATACGGGGGTCCCGCACTCACTGCTTTCCCCACGTCTGCTCTACATGCTCCATCCGGCTGCAGCACGTGTTGCTCAGTATATATTGCTCAGTATACAGTATATTGCTCCGTGCAAGCTCATTACATACGGGGGTCCCGCTCTCACGGCTTTCCCCACGTCTGCTGTACACGCTCCATCCGGCTGCAGCACGTGTTGCTCAGTATATATTGCTCAGTATACTGTATATTGCTCCGTGCATACTCATTACATACGGGGGTCCCGAACTCACGGCTTTCCCCACGTCTGCTGTACACGCTCCATCCGGCTGCAGCACATGTTGCTCAGTATATATTGCTCAGTAAACTGTATATTGCTCCGTGCATACTCATTACATACGGGGGTCCCGCTCTCACGGCTTTCCCCACGTCTGCTGTACACGCTCCATCCGGCTGCAGCACGTGTTGCTCAGTATATATTGCTCAGTATACAGTATATTGCTCCGTGCAAGCTCATTACATACGGGGGTCCCGCTCTCACGGCTTTCCCCACGTCTGCTGTACACGCTCCATCCGGCTGCAGCACGTGTTGCTCAGTATATATTGCTCAGTATACTGTATATTGCTCCGTGCATACTCATTACATACGGGGGTCCCGCACTCACGGCTTTCCCCACGTCTGCTCTACATGCTCCATCCGGCTGCAGCACATGTTGCTCAGTATATATTGCTCAGTATACTGTATATTGCTCCGTGCATACTCATTACATACGGGGGTCCCGCACTCACTGCTTTCCCCACGTCTGCTGTACACGCTCCATCCGGCTGCAGCACGTGTTGCTCAGTATATATTGCTCAGTATACTGTATATTGCTCCGTGCATACTCATTACATACGGGGGTCCCGCTCTCACGGCTTTCCCCACGTCTGCTCTACATGCTCCATCCGGCTGCAGCACGTGTTGCTCAGTATATATTGCTCAGTAAACTGTATATTGCTCCGTGCATACTCATTACATACGGGGGTCCCGCACTCACTGCTTTCCCCACGTCTGCTGTACACGCTCCATCCGGCTGCAGCACGTGTTGCTCAGTATATATTGCTCAGTAAACTGTATATTGCTTCGTGCATACTCATTACATACGGGGGTCCCGCTCTCACTGCTTTCCCACGTCTGCTCTACATGCTCCATCCGGCTGCAGCACGTGTTGCTCAGTATATATTGCTCCGTGCATACTCATTACATACGGGGGTCCCGCACTCACTGCTTTCCCCACGTCTGCTCTACATGCTCCATCCGGCTGCAGCACGTGTTGCTCAGTATATATTGCTCCGTGCATACTCATTACATACGGGGGTCCCGCTCTCACTGCTTTCCCACGTCTGCTCTACATGCTCCATCCGGCTGCAGCACGTGTTGCTCAGTATATATTGCTCCGTGCATACTCATTACATACGGGGGTCCCGCACTCACTGCTTTCCCCACGTCTGCTCTACATGCTCCATCCGGCTGCAGCACGTGTTGCTCAGTATATATTGCTCAGTAAACTGTATATTGCTTCGTGCATACTCATTACATACGGGGGTCCCGCTCTCACTGCTTTCCCACGTCTGCTCTACATGCTCCATCCGGCTGCAGCACGTGTTGCTCAGTATATATTGCTCAGTATACAGTATATTGCTCCGTGCATACTCATTACATACGGGGGTCCCGCACTCACTGCTTTCCCCACGTCTGCTGTACACGCTCCATCCGGCTGCAGCACGTGTTGCTCAGTATATATTGCTCAGTATACTGTATATTGCTCCGTGCATACTCATTACATACGGGGGTCCCGCACTCACTGCTTTCCCCACGTCTGCTGTACACGCACCATCCGGCTGCAGCACGTGTTGCTCAGTATATATTGCTCAGTAAACTGTATATTGCTCCGTGCATACTCATTACATACGGGGGTCCCGCACTCACTGCTTTCCCCACGTCTGCTGTACACGCTCCATCCGGCTGCAGCACGTGTTGCTCAGTATATATTGCTCAGTAAACTGTATATTGCTCCGTGCATACTCATTACATACGGGGGTCCCGCACTCACTGCTTTCCCCACGTCTGCTGTACATGCTCCATCCGGCTGCAGCACGTGTTGCTCAGTATATATTGCTCAGTATACTGTATATTGCTCCGTGCATACTCATTACATACGGGGGTCCCGCACTCACTGCTTTCCCCACGTCTGCTGTACACGCACCATCCGGCTGCAGCACGTGTTGCTCAGTATATATTGCTCAGTATACTGTATATTGCTCCGTGCATACTCATTACATACGGGGGTCCCGCACTCACTGCTTTCCCCACGTCTGCTGTACATGCTCCATCCGGCTGCAGCACGTGTTGCTCAGTATATATTGCTCAGTAAACTGTATATTGCTCCGTGCATACTCATTACATACGGGGGTCCCGCTCTCACTGCTTTCCCACGTCTGCTCTACATGCTCCATCCGGCTGCAGCACGTGTTGCTCAGTATATATTGCTCAGTATACAGTATATTGCTCCGTGCATACTCATTACATACGGGGGTCCCGCACTCACTGCTTTCCCCACGTCTGCTGTACACGCTCCATCCGGCTGCAGCACGTGTTGCTCAGTATATATTGCTCAGTATACTGTATATTGCTCCGTGCATACTCATTACATACGGGGGTCCCGCACTCACTGCTTTCCCCACGTCTGCTGTACATGCTCCATCCGGCTGCAGCACGTGTTGCTCAGTATATATTGCTCAGTATACTGTATATTGCTCCGTGCATACTCATTACATACGGGGGTCCCGCACTCACTGCTTTCCCCACGTCTGCTGTACACGCACCATCCGGCTGCAGCACGTGTTGCTCAGTATATATTGCTCAGTATACTGTATATTGCTCCGTGCATACTCATTACATACGGGGGTCCCGCTCTCATTGCTTTCCCACGTCTGCTCTACACGCTCCATCCGGCTGCAGCACGTGTTGCTCAGTATATATTGCTCAGTATACTGTATATTGCTAAGTGCATACTCATTACATACGGGGATCCCGCTCTCACTGCTTTCCCCACGTCTGCTGTACACGCTCCATCCGGCTGCAGCACGTGTTGCTCAGTATATATTGCTCAGTATACTGTATATTGCTCCGTGCATACTCATTACATACGGGGGTCCCACACTCACTGCTTTCCCCACGTCTGCTGTACACGCTCCATCCGGCTACAGCACGTGTTGCTCAGTATATATTGCTCAGTAAACTGTATATTGCTCTGTGCATACTCATTACATACGGGGGTCCCGCTCTCACGGCTTTCCCCACGTCTGCTCTACATGCTCCATCCGGCTGCAGCACGTGTTGCTCAGTATATATTGCTCAGTATACAGTATATTGCTCCGTGCATGCTCATTACATACGGGGGTCCCGCTCTCACGGCTTTCCCCACGTCTGCTGTACACGCTCCATCCGGCTGCAGCACGTGTTGCTCAGTATATATTGCTCAGTATATATTGCTCCGTGCATACTCATTACATACGGGGGTCCCGCTCTCACGGCTTTCCCCACGTCTGCTCTACATGCTCCATCCGGCTGCAGCACGTGTTGCTCAGTATATATTGCTCAGTATACTGTATATTGCTCCGTGCATACTCATTACATACGGGGGTCCCGCTGTTACTGCTTTCCCCACGTCTACTCTACATGCTCCTTCCGGCTGCAGCACATGTTGCTCAGTATATATTGCTCAGTATATATTGCTCAGTATACTGTATATTGCTCCGTGCATACTCATTACATACGGGGGTCCCGCTCTCACGGCTTTCCCCACGTCTGCTGTACACGCTCCATCCGGCTGCAGCACGTGTTGCTCAGTATATATTGCTCAGTATACTGTATATTGCTCCGTGCATACTCATTACATACGGGGGTCCCGCTCTCACGGCTTTCCCCACGTCTGCTCTACATGCTCCATACGGCTGCAGCACGTGTTGCTCAGTATATATTGCTCAGTATACTGTATATTGCTCCGTGCATACTCATTACATACGGTGGTCCCGCTCTCACGGCTTTCCCCACGTCTGCTCTACATGCACCATCCGGCTGCAGCACATGTTGCTCAGTATATATTGCTCAGTATACTGTATATTGCTCCATGCATACTCATTACATACGGGGGTCCCGCTCTCACTGCTTTCCCCACGTCTGCTGTACACGCTCCATCCGGCTGCAGCACGTGTTGCTCAGTATATATTGCTCAGTATACTGTATATTGCTCCATGCATACTCATTACATACGGGGGTCCCGCTCTCACTGCTTTCCCCACGTCTGCTGTACACGCTCCATCCGGCTGCAGCACGTGTTGCTCAGTATATATTGCTCAGTATACTGTATATTGCTCCGTGCATACTCATTACATACGGGGGTCCCGCTCTCACTGCTTTCCCCACGTCTGCTGTACATGCTCCATCCGGCTGCAGCACGTGTTGCTCAGTATATATTGCTCAGTATATATTGCTCCGTGCATACTCATTACATACGGGGGTCCCGCTCTCACGGCTTTCCCCACGTCTGCTGTACACGCTCCATACGGCTGCAGCACATGTTGCTCAGTATATATTGCTCAGTATACTGTATATTGCTCCGTGCATACTCATTACATACGGGGGTCCCGCTCTCACGGCTTTCCCCACGTCTGCTCTACATGCTCCATCCGGCTGCAGCACGTGTTGCTCAGTATATATTGCTCAGTATACTGTATATTGCTCCGTGCATACTCATTACATACGGGGGTCCCGCTCTCACGGCTTTCCCCACGTCTGCTGTACACGCTCCATCCGGCTGCAGCACGTGTTGCTCAGTATATATTGCTCAGTATACTGTATATTGCTCCGTGCACACTCATTACATACGGGGGTCCCGCACTCACTGCTTTCCCCACGTCTGCTGTACACGCTCCATCCGGCTGCAGCACGTGTTGCTCAGTATATATTGCTAAGTATACTGTATATTGCTCCGTGCATACTCATTACATACGGGGGTCCCGCTCTCACTGCTTTCCCCACGTCTGCTCTACATGCTCCATCCGGCTGCAGCACGTGTTGCTCACTATATATTGCTCAGTATACTGTATATTGCTCCGTGCACACTCATTACATACGGGGGTCCCGCTCTCATGGCTTTCCCCACGTCTGCTGTACAAGCTCCATCCGGCTGCAGCACGTGTTGCTCAGTATATATTGCTCAGTATACTGTATATTGCTCCGTGCATACTCATTACATACGGGGGTCCCGCTCTCACGGCTTTCCCCACGTCTGCTGTACATGCTCCATCCGGCTGCAGCACGTGTTGCTCAGTATATATTGCTCAGTATACTGTATATTGCTAAGTGCATACTCATTACATACGGGGGTCCCGCTCTCACTGCTTTCCCACGTCTGCTCTACATGCTCCATCCGGCTGCAGCACGTGTTGCTCAGTATATATTGCTCAGTATACTGTATATTGCTCCGTGCATACTCATTACATACGGGGGTGCCGCTCTCACGGCTTTCCCCACGTCTGCTGTACACGCTCCATCCGGCTGCAGCACGTGTTGCTCAGTATATATTGCTCAGTATACTGTATATTGCTCCGTGCATACTCATTACATACGGGGGTCCTGCTCTCACGGCTTTCCCCACGTCTGCTGTACACGCTCCATCCGGCTGCAGCACGTGTTGCTCAGTATATATTGCTCAGTATACTGTATATTGCTCCGTGCATACTCATTACATACGGGGGTCCCGCTCTCACGGCTTTCCCCACGTCTGCTGTACATGCTCCATCCGGCTGCAGCACGTGTTGCTCAGTATATATTGCTCAGTATACTGTATATTGCTCCGTGCATACTCATTACATACGGGGGTCCTGCTCTCACGGCTTTCCCCACGTCTGCTGTACACGCTCCATCCGGCTGCAGCACGTGTTGCTCAGTATATATTGCTCAGTATACTGTATATTGCTCCGTGCATACTCATTACATACGGGGGTCCCGCACTCACTGCTTTCCCCACGTCTGCTCTACATGGTCCATCCGGCTGCAGCACGTGTTGCTCAGTATATATTGCTCAGTATACTGTATATTGCTCCGTGCATACTCATTACATACGGGGGTCCCGCACTCATGGCTTTCCCCACGTCTGCTGTACACGCTCCATCCGGCTGCAGCACATGTTGCTCAGTATATATTGCTCAGTAAACTGTATATTGCTCCGTGCATACTCATTACATACGGGGGTCCCGCTCTCACGGCTTTCCCCACGTCTGCTGTACACGCTCCATCCGGCTGCAGCACGTGTTGCTCAGTATATATTACTCAGTATACTGTATATTGCTCCGTGCATACTCATTACATACGGGGGTCCCGCTCTCACGGCTTTCCCCACGTCTGCTGTACACGCTCCATCCGGCTGCAGCACGTGCTGCTCAGTATATATTGCTCAGTATACTGTATATTGCTCCGTGCATACTCATTACATACGGGGGTCCCGCACTCACTGCTTTCCCCACGTCTGCTCTACATGCTCCATCCGGCTGCAGCACGTGTTGCTCAGTATATATTGCTCAGTATACTGTATATTGCTAAGTGCATACTCATTACATACGGGGGTCCCGCTCTCACTGCTTTCCCACGTCTGCTCTACATGCTCCATCCGGCTGCAGCACGTGTTGCTCAGTATATATTGCTCAGTATACTGTATATTGCTAAGTGCATACTCATTACATACGGGGGTCCCGCTCTCACGGCTTTCCCCACGTCTGCTGTACACGCTCCATCCGGCTGCAGCACGTGTTGCTCAGTATATATTGCTCAGTATACTGTATATTGCTCCGTGCATACTCATTACATACGGGGGTCCTGCTCTCACGGCTTTCCCCACGTCTGCTGTACACGCTCCATCCGGCTGCAGCACGTGTTGCTCAGTATATATTGCTCAGTATACTGTATATTGCTCCGTGCATACTCATTACATACGGGGGTCCTGCTCTCACGGCTTTCCCCACGTCTGCTGTACACGCTCCATCCGGCTGCAGCACGTGTTGCTCAGTATATATTGCTCAGTATACTGTATATTGCTCCGTGCATACTCATTACATACGGGGGTCCCGCTCTCACGGCTTTCCCCACGTCTGCTGTACATGCTCCATCCGGCTGCAGCACGTGTTGCTCAGTATATATTGCTCAGTATACTGTATATTGCTCCGTGCATACTCATTACATACGGGGGTCCTGCTCTCACGGCTTTCCCCACGTCTGCTGTACACGCTCCATCCGGCTGCAGCACGTGTTGCTCAGTATATATTGCTCAGTATACTGTATATTGCTCCGTGCATACTCATTACATACGGGGGTCCCGCACTCACTGCTTTCCCCACGTCTGCTCTACATGCTCCATCCGGCTGCAGCACGTGTTGCTCAGTATATATTGCTCAGTATACTGTATATTGCTAAGTGCATACTCATTACATACGGGGGTCCCGCTCTCACTGCTTTCCCACGTCTGCTCTACATGCTCCATCCGGCTGCAGCACGTGTTGCTCAGTATATATTGCTCAGTATACTGTATATTGCTAAGTGCATACTCATTACATA
Organism: Phyllobates terribilis; assembly: GCF_046119375.1. Taxonomy (NCBI): domain Eukaryota; kingdom Metazoa; phylum Chordata; class Amphibia; order Anura; family Dendrobatidae; genus Phyllobates; species Phyllobates terribilis. The sequence goes on from NW_027362762.1 coordinate 969,298,889, forward strand.
CGGGGGTCCCGCTCTCACGGCTTTCCCCACGTCTGCTGTACATGCTCCATCCGGCTGCAGCACGTGTTGCTCAGTATATATTGCTCAGTATACTGTATATTGCTAAGTGCATACTCATTACATACGGGGGTCCCGCTCTCACGGCTTTCCCCACGTCTGCTGTACACGCTCCATCCGGCTGCAGCACGTGTTGCTCAGTATATATTGCTCAGTATACTGTATATTGCTCCGTGCATACTCATTACATACGGGGGTCCTGCTCTCACTGCTTTCCCCACGTCTGCTGTACACGCTCCATCCGGCTGCAGCACGTGTTGCTCAGTATATATTGCTCAGTATACTGTATATTGCTCCGTGCATACTCATTACATACGGGGGTCCTGCTCTCACGGCTTTCCCCACGTCTGCTGTACACGCTCCATCCGGCTGCAGCACGTGTTGCTCAGTATATATTGCTCAGTATACTGTATATTGCTCCGTGCATACTCATTACATACGGGGGTCCCGCACTCACTGCTTTCCCCACGTCTGCTCTACATGGTCCATCCGGCTGCAGCACGTGTTGCTCAGTATATATTGCTCAGTATACTGTATATTGCTCCGTGCATACTCATTACATACGGGGGTCCCGCACTCATGGCTTTCCCCACGTCTGCTGTACACGCTCCATCCGGCTGCAGCACATGTTGCTCAGTATATATTGCTCAGTAAACTGTATATTGCTCCGTGCATACTCATTACATACGGGGGTCCCGCTCTCACGGCTTTCCCCACGTCTGCTGTACACGCTCCATCCGGCTGCAGCACGTGTTGCTCAGTATATATTACTCAGTATACTGTATATTGCTCCGTGCATACTCATTACATACGGGGGTCCCGCTCTCACGGCTTTCCCCACGTCTGCTGTACACGCTCCATCCGGCTGCAGCACGTGCTGCTCAGTATATATTGCTCAGTATACTGTATATTGCTCCGTGCATACTCATTACATACGGGGGTCCCGCACTCACTGCTTTCCCCACGTCTGCTCTACATGCTCCATCCGGCTGCAGCACGTGTTGCTCAGTATATATTGCTCAGTATACTGTATATTGCTAAGTGCATACTCATTACATACGGGGGTCCCGCTCTCACTGCTTTCCCACGTCTGCTCTACATGCTCCATCCGGCTGCAGCACGTGTTGCTCAGTATATATTGCTCAGTATACTGTATATTGCTCCGTGCATACTCATTACATACGGGGGTCCCGCTCTCACGGCTTTCCCCACGTCTGCTGTACATGCTCCATCCGGCTGCAGCACGTGTTGCTCAGTATATATTGCTCAGTATACTGTATATTGCTCCGTGCATACTCATTACATACGGGGGTCCTGCTCTCACGGCTTTCCCCACGTCTGCTGTACACGCTCCATCCGGCTGCAGCACGTGTTGCTCAGTATATATTGCTCAGTATACTGTATATTGCTCCGTGCATACTCATTACATACGGGGGTCCTGCTCTCACGGCTTTCCCCACGTCTGCTGTACACGCTCCATCCGGCTGCAGCACGTGTTGCTCAGTATATATTGCTCAGTATACTGTATATTGCTCCGTGCATACTCATTACATACGGGGGTCCCGCTCTCACGGCTTTCCCCACGTCTGCTGTACATGCTCCATCCGGCTGCAGCACGTGTTGCTCAGTATATATTGCTCAGTATACTGTATATTGCTCCGTGCATACTCATTACATACGGGGGTCCTGCTCTCACGGCTTTCCCCACGTCTGCTGTACACGCTCCATCCGGCTGCAGCACGTGTTGCTCAGTATATATTGCTCAGTATACTGTATATTGCTCCGTGCATACTCATTACATACGGGGGTCCCGCACTCACTGCTTTCCCCACGTCTGCTCTACATGCTCCATCCGGCTACAGCACGTGTTGCTCAGTATATATTGCTTAGTATATATTGCTCCGTGCATACTCATTACATACGGGGGTCCCGCACTCATGGCTTTCCCCACGTCTGCTGTACACGCTCCATCCGGCTGCAGCACATGTTGCTCAGTATATATTGCTCAGTAAACTGTATATTGCTCCGTGCATACTCATTACATACGGGGGTCCCGCTCTCACGGCTTTCCCCACGTCTGCTGTACACGCTCCATCCGGCTGCAGCACGTGTTGCTCAGTATATATTACTCAGTATACTGTATATTGCTCCGTGCATACTCATTACATACGGGGGTCCCGCTCTCACGGCTTTCCCCACGTCTGCTGTACACGCTCCATCCGGCTGCAGCACGTGCTGCTCAGTATATATTGCTCAGTATACTGTATATTGCTCCGTGCATACTCATTACATACGAGGGTCCCGCTCTCACGGCTTTCCCCACGTCTGCTGTACACGCTCCATCCGGCTGCAGCACGTGTTGCTCAGTATATATTGCTCAGTATATATTGCTCCGTGCATACTCATTACATACGAGGGTCCCGCTCTCACAGCTTTCCCCACGTCTGCTGTACACGCTCCATCCGGCTGCAGCACGTGTTGCTCAGTATATATTGCTCAGTATATATTGCTCCGTGCATACTCATTACATACGAGGGTCCCGCTCTCACGGCTTTCCCCACGTCTGCTCTACATGCTCCATCCGGCTGCAGCACGTGTTGCTCAGTATATATTGCTCAGTATATATTGCTCCGTGCATACTCATTACATACGGGGGTCCCGCACTCACGGCTTTCCCCACGTCTGCTGTACACGCACTATTCGGCTGCAGCACGTGTTGCTCAGTATATATTGCTCAGTATACTGTATATTGCTCCGTGCATACTCATTACATACGGGGGTCCCGCTCTCACGGCTTTCCCCACGTCTGCTGTACACGCTCCATCCGGCTGCAGCACGTGTTGCTCAGTATATATTGCTCAGTAAACTGTATATTGCTCCGTGCATACTCATTACATACGGGGGTCCCGCACTCACGGCTTTCCCCACGTCTGCTGTACACGCACTATTCGGCTGCAGCACATGTTGCTCAGTATATATTGCTCAGTATACTGTATATTGCTCCGTGCATACTCATTACATACGGGGGTCCTGCTCTCACGGCTTTCCCCACGTCTGCTCTACACGCTCCATCCGGCTGCAGCACGTGTTGCTCAGTATATATTGCTCAGTATACTGTATATTGCTCCGTGCATACTCATTACATACGGGGGTCCCGCTCTCACTGCTTTCCCCACGTCTGCTCTACACGCTCCATCCGGCTGCAGCACATGTTGCTCAGTATATATTGCTCAGTATACTGTATATTGCTCCGTGCATACTCATTACATACGGGGGTCCCGCACTCACTGCTTTCCCCACGTCTGCTCTACATGCTCCATCCGGCTGCAGCACGTGTTGCTCAGTATACAGTTATATGAAAAAGTTTGGGCACCCCTATTAATCTTAAGCTTAATGTTTTATAAAAATTGGTGTTTTTGCAACAGCTATTTCAGTTTGATCTATGTAATAACTGTTGGACACAGTAATGTTTCTGCCTTGAAATGAGGTTTATTGTACTAACAGAAAATGTGCAATCTGCATTCAAACAAAATCTGACAGGTGCATAAGTATGGGCACCTCACCAGAAAAGTGACATTAATATTTAGTAGATCCTCCTTTTGCCTCTAGTCGCTTCCTGTAGCTTTTAATGAGTTCCTGGATCCTGGATGAAGGTATTTTTGACCATTCCTCTTTACAAAACAATTCCAGTTCAGTTAAGTTTGATGGTCGCCGAGCATGGACAGCCTCTTCAAATGATCCCACAGATGTTCAATGATATTCAGGTCTGGGGACTGGGATGGCCATTCCAGAACATTGTAATTGTTCCTCTGCATGAATGCCTGAGTAGATTTGGAGCGGTGTTTTGGATCATTGTCTTGCTGAAAGATCCATCCCCTGCGTAACTTCAACTTTATCACTGATTCTTGAACATTATTGTCAAGAATCTGCTGATACTGAGTGGAATCCATGCATCCCTCAACTTTAACAAGATTCCCGGTGCCGGCATTGGCCACACAGCCCCAGAGCATGATGGAATCTCCACCAAATTTTACTGTGGGTAGCAAGTGTTTTTCTTGGAATGCTGTGTTTTTTTGCCGCCATGCATAGCGCCTTTTTGTATGACCAAACAACTCAAACTTGGTTTCATCAGTCCACAGGACCTTCTTCCAAAAAGAAATTGGCTTCTCCAAATGTGCTTTTGCATACCTCAGCCGACTCTGTTTGTGGCGTGCTTGCAGAAATGGCTTCTTTCGCATCACTCTCCCATACAGCTTCTCCTTGTGCAAAGTGCGTTGTATAGTTGACCGATGCACAGTGACACCATCTGCAGCAAGTTGATGCTGCAGCTCTCTGGAGGTGGTCTGAGGATTGTCCTTGACTGATCTCACCATTCTTCTTCTCTGCCTTTCTGATGTTTTTCTTGGCCTGCCACTTCTGGCCTTAACAAGAACTGTCCCTGTGTTCTTCCATTTCCTTACTATGTTCCTCACAGTGGAAACTGACAGGTTAAATCTCTGAGACAGCTTTTTGTATCCTTCCCCTGAACAACTATGTTGAATAATCTTTGTTTTCAGATCATTTGACAGTTGTTTTGAGGAGCCCATGATGCCACTCTTCAGAGGAGATTCAAACAGGAGAACAACTTGCAAGTGGCCACTTGAAGTAGCTTTTCTCATGATTGCATACACCTGGCTATGAAGTTCAAAGCTCAATGAGGTTACAAAACCAAAAAAAGTGCTTTAGTAAGTCAGTAAAAAGTAGGTAGGAGTATTTAAAACAAGAAAATGATAAGGGTGCCCATACTTATGCACCTGTCAAATTTTGTTTGAATGCAGATTGCACATTTTCTGTTAGTACAATAAACCTCATTTCAAGGCAGAAACATTACTGTGTCCAACAGTTATTACATAGATCAAACTGAAATAGCTGTTGCAAAAACACAAATTTTTATAAAACAATAAGCTTAAGATTAATAGGGGTGCCCAAACTTTTTCATATAACTGTATATTGCTTAGTATATATTGCTCCGTGCATACTCATTACATACGGGGGTCCCGCTCTCACTGCTTTCCCCACGTCTGCTCTACACGCTCCATCCGGCTGCAGCACGTGCTGCTCAGTATATATTGCTCAGTATACTCTATATTGCTCCGTGCATACTCATTACATACGGGGGTCCCGCACTCACTGCTTTCCCCACGTCTGCTCTACACGCTCCATCCGGCTGCAGCACGTGTTGCTCAGTATATATTGCTCAGTATACTGTATATTGCTCCGTGCATACTCATTACATACGGGGGTCCCGCTCTCACGGCTTTCCCCACGTCTGCTGTACACGCTCCATCCGGCTGCAGCACGTGTTGCTCAGTATATATTGCTCAGTAAACTGTATATTGCTCCGTGCATACTCATTACATACGGGGGTCCCGCACTCACTGCTTTCCCCACGTCTGCTCTACATGCTCCATCCGGCTGCAGCACGTGTTGCTCAGTATATATTGCTCAGTATACTGTATATTGCTCTGTGTATACTGCTCATTACATACGGGGGTCCCGCACTCACGGCTTTCCCCACGTCTGCTGTACACGCTCCATCCGGCTGCAGCACATGTTGCTCAGTATATATTGCTCAGTATACTGTATATTGCTCTGTATATACTGCGCATTACATACGGGGGTCCCGCTCTCACGGCTTTCCCCACGTCAGTGAACACGCTCCATCCGGCTGCAGCACGTGTTGCTCAGTATATATTGCTCAGTATACTGTATATTGCTCCGTGCATACTCATTACATACGGGGGTCCCGCACTCACTGCTTTCCCCACGTCTGCTCTACATGCTCCATCCGGCTGCAGCACGTGTTGCTCAGTATATATTGCTCAGTATACTGTATATTGCTCCGTGCATACTCATTACATACGGGGGTCCCGCACTCACTGCTTTCCCCACGTCTGCTCTACATGCTCCATCCGGCTGCAGCACGTGTTGCTCAGTATATATTGCTCAGTATACTGTATATTGCTCCGTGCATACTCATTACATACGGGAGTCCCGCACTCACTGCTTTCCCCACGTCTGCTCTACATGCTCCATCCAGCTGCAGCACATGTTGCTCAGTATATATTGCTCAGTATACTGTATATTGCTCCGTGCATACTCATTACATACGGGAGTCCCGCACTCACTGCTTTCCCCACGTCTGCTCTACATGCTCCATCCAGCTGCAGCACATGTTGCTCAGTATATATTGCTCAGTATACTGTATATTGCTCCGTGCATACTCATTACATACGGGGGTCCCGCACTCACTGCTTTCCCCACGTCTGCTCTACATGCTCCATCCGGCTGCAGCACGTGTTGCTCAGTATATATTGCTCAGTATACTGTATATTGCTCCGTGCATACTCATTACATACGGGGGTCCCGCACTCATGGCTTTCCCCACGTCTGCTCTACATGCTCCATCCGGCTGCAGCACGTGTTGCTCAGTATATATTGCTCAGTATACTGTATATTGCTCCGTGCATACTCATTACATACGGGGGTCCCGCACTCATGGCTTTCCCCACGTCTGCTCTACATGCTCCATACGGCTGCAGCACGTGTTGCTCATTATATATTGCTCAGTATACTGTATATTGCTCCGTGCATACTCATTACATACGGGGGTCCCGCTCTCACGGCTTTCCCCACTTCTGCTGTACACGCTCCATCCGGCTGCAGCACGTGTTGCTCAGTATATATTGCTCAGTAAACTGTATATTGCTCCGTGCATACTCATTACATAAGGGGGTCCCGCTCTCACGGCTTTCCCCACGTCTGCTCTACATGCTCCATACGGCTGCAGCACGTGTTGCTCATTATATATTGCTCAGTATACTGTATATTGCTCCGTGCATACTCATTACATACGGGGGTCCCGCTCTCACGGCTTTCCCCACGTCTGCTGTACACGCTCCATCCGGCTGCAGCACGTGTTGCTCAGTATATATTGCTCAGTAAACTGTATATTGCTCCGTGCATACTCATTACATACGGGGGTCCCGCACTCACTGCTTTCCCCACGTCTGCTCTACATGCTCCATCCGGCTGCAGCACGTGTTGCTCAGTATATATTGCTCAGTAAACTGTATATTGCTCCGTGCATACTCATTACATACGAGGGTCCCGCTCTCACTGCTTTCCCACGTCTGCTGTACACGCTCCATCCGGCTGCAGCATGTGTTGCTCAGTATATATTGCTCCGTGCATACTCATTACATACGGGGGTCCCGCTCTCACGGCTTTCCCCACGTCTGCTCTACATGCTCCATCCGGCTGCAGCACGTGTTGCTCAGTATATATTGCTCAGTATACTGTATATTGCTCCGTGCATACTCTTTACATACGGGGGTCCCGCTCTCATTGCTTTCCCACGTCTGCTCTACATGCTCCATCCGGCTGCAGTACGTGTTGCTCAGTATATATTGCTCAGTAAACTGTATATTGCTCCGTGCATATTCATTACATACGGGGGTCCCGCTCTCATTGCTTTCCCACGTCTGCTCTACACGCTCCATCCGGCTGCAGCACATGTTGCTCAGTATATATTGCTCAGTAAACTGTATATTGCTCCATGCATACTCATTACATACAGGGGTCCCGCTCTCATTGCTTTCCCACGTCTGCTGTACACGCACTATTCGGCTGCAGCACGTGTTGCTCCGTATATATTGCTCAGTATACTGTATATTGCTCCGTGCATACTCATTACATACAGGGGTCCCGCTCTCATTGCTTTCCCACGTCTGCTGTACACGCACTATTCGGCTGCAGCACATGTTGCTCAGTATATATTGCTCAGTATACTGTATATTGCTCCGTGCATACTCATTACATACGGGGGTCCCGCTCTCACGGCTTTCCCCACGTCTGCTGTACACGCTCCATCCGGCTGCAGCACGTGTTGCTCAGTATATATTGCTCAGTATACTGTATATTGCTCCGTGCATACTCATTACATACAGGGGTCCCGCACTCACTGCTTTCCCCACGTCTGCTGTACACGCTCCATCCGGCTGCAGCACGTGTTGCTCAGTATATATTGCTCAGTATACTGTATATTGCTCCATGCATACTCATTACATACGGGGGTCCCGCTCTCACGGCTTTCCCCACGTCTGCTGTACACGCTCCATCCGGCTGCAGCACGTGTTGCTCAGTATATATTGCTCAGTATACTGTATATTGCTCCATGCATACTCATTACATACGGGGGTCCCGCACTCACTGCTTTCCCCACGTCTGCTGTACACGCTCCATCCGGCTGCAGCACGTGTTGCTCAGTATATATTGCTCAGTATACTGTATATTGCTCCGTGCATACTCATTACATACGGGGGTCCCGCACTCACTGCTTTCCCCACGTCTGCTCTACATGCTCCATCCGGCTGCAGCACGTGTTGCTCAGTATATATTGCTCAGTATACAGTATATTGCTCCGTGCAAGCTCATTACATACGGGGGTCCCGCTCTCACGGCTTTCCCCACGTCTGCTGTACACGCTCCATCCGGCTGCAGCACGTGTTGCTCAGTATATATTGCTCAGTATACTGTATATTGCTCCGTGCATACTCATTACATACGGGGGTCCCGAACTCACGGCTTTCCCCACGTCTGCTGTACACGCTCCATCCGGCTGCAGCACATGTTGCTCAGTATATATTGCTCAGTAAACTGTATATTGCTCCGTGCATACTCATTACATACGGGGGTCCCGCTCTCACGGCTTTCCCCACGTCTGCTGTACACGCTCCATCCGGCTGCAGCACGTGTTGCTCAGTATATATTGCTCAGTATACAGTATATTGCTCCGTGCAAGCTCATTACATACGGGGGTCCCGCTCTCACGGCTTTCCCCACGTCTGCTGTACACGCTCCATCCGGCTGCAGCACGTGTTGCTCAGTATATATTGCTCAGTATACTGTATATTGCTCCGTGCATACTCATTACATACGGGGGTCCCGCACTCACGGCTTTCCCCACGTCTGCTCTACATGCTCCATCCGGCTGCAGCACATGTTGCTCAGTATATATTGCTCAGTATACTGTATATTGCTCCGTGCATACTCATTACATACGGGGGTCCCGCTCTCACGGCTTTCCCCACGTCTGCTGTACACGCTCCATCCGGCTGCAGCATGTGTTGCTCAGTATATATTGCTCAGTATATTGTATATTGCTCCGTGCATACTCATTACATACGGGGGTCCCGCACTCACTGCTTTCCCCACGTCTGCTGTACACGCTCCATCCGGCTGCAGCACGTGTTGCTCAGTATATATTGCTCAGTATACTGTATATTGCTCCGTGCATACTCATTACATACGGGGGTCCCGCTCTCACGGCTTTCCCCACGTCTGCTCTACATGCTCCATCCGGCTGCAGCACGTGTTGCTCAGTATATATTGCTCAGTAAACTGTATATTGCTCCGTGCATACTCATTACATACGGGGGTCCCGCACTCACTGCTTTCCCCACGTCTGCTCTACATGCTCCATCCGGCTGCAGCACGTGTTGCTCAGTATATATTGCTCAGTAAACTGTATATTGCTTCGTGCATACTCATTACATACGGGGGTCCCGCTCTCACTGCTTTCCCACGTCTGCTCTACATGCTCCATCCGGCTGCAGCACGTGTTGCTCAGTATATATTGCTCAGTATACAGTATATTGCTCCGTGCATACTCATTACATACGGGGGTCCCGCACTCACTGCTTTCCCCACGTCTGCTGTACACGCTCCATCCGGCTGCAGCACGTGTTGCTCAGTATATATTGCTCAGTATACTGTATATTGCTCCGTGCATACTCATTACATACGGGGGTCCCGCACTCACTGCTTTCCCCACGTCTGCTGTACATGCTCCATCCGGCTGCAGCACGTGTTGCTCAGTATATATTGCTCAGTATACTGTATATTGCTCCGTGCATACTCATTACATACGGGGGTCCCGCACTCACTGCTTTCCCCACGTCTGCTGTACACGCACCATCCGGCTGCAGCACGTGTTGCTCAGTATATATTGCTCAGTATACTGTATATTGCTCCGTGCATACTCATTACATACGGGGGTCCCGCACTCACTGCTTTCCCCACGTCTGCTGTACATGCTCCATCCGGCTGCAGCACGTGTTGCTCAGTATATATTGCTCAGTAAACTGTATATTGCTCCGTGCATACTCATTACATACGGGGGTCCCGCTCTCACTGCTTTCCCACGTCTGCTCTACATGCTCCATCCGGCTGCAGCACGTGTTGCTCAGTATATATTGCTCAGTATACAGTATATTGCTCCGTGCATACTCATTACATACGGGGGTCCCGCACTCACTGCTTTCCCCACGTCTGCTGTACACGCTCCATCCGGCTGCAGCACGTGTTGCTCAGTATATATTGCTCAGTATACTGTATATTGCTCCGTGCATACTCATTACATACGGGGGTCCCGCACTCACTGCTTTCCCCACGTCTGCTGTACATGCTCCATCCGGCTGCAGCACGTGTTGCTCAGTATATATTGCTCAGTATACTGTATATTGCTCCGTGCATACTCATTACATACGGGGGTCCCGCACTCACTGCTTTCCCCACGTCTGCTGTACACGCACCATCCGGCTGCAGCACGTGTTGCTCAGTATATATTGCTCAGTATACTGTATATTGCTCCGTGCATACTCATTACATACGGGGGTCCCGCTCTCATTGCTTTCCCACGTCTGCTGTACATGCTCCATCCGGCTGCAGCACGTGTTGCTCAGTATATATTGCTCAGTATACTGTATATTGCTCCGTGCATACTCATTACATACGGGGGTCCCGCTCTCATTGCTTTCCCACGTCTGCTCTACACGCTCCATCCGGCTGCAGCATGTGTTGCTCAGTATATATTGCTCAGTATACTGTATATTGCTCCGTGCATACTCATTACATACGGGGGTCCCGCTCTCACTGCTTTCCCCACGTCTGCTCTACATGCTCCATCCGGCTGCAGCACGTGTTGCTCAGTATATATTGCTCAGTAAACTGTATATTGCTAAGTGCATACTCATTACATACGGGGATCCCGCTCTCACTGCTTTCCCCACGTCTGCTGTACACGCTCCATCCGGCTGCAGCACGTGTTGCTCAGTATATATTGCTCAGTATACTGTATATTGCTCCGTGCATACTCATTACATACGGGGGTCCCACACTCACTGCTTTCCCCACGTCTGCTGTACACGCTCCATCCGGCTACAGCACGTGTTGCTCAGTATATATTGCTCAGTAAACTGTATATTGCTCTGTGCATACTCATTACATACGGGGGTCCCGCTCTCACGGCTTTCCCCACGTCTGCTCTACATGCTCCATCCGGCTGCAGCACGTGTTGCTCAGTATATATTGCTCAGTATACAGTATATTGCTCCGTGCATGCTCATTACATACGGGGGTCCCGCTCTCACGGCTTTCCCCACGTCTGCTGTACACGCTCCATCCGGCTGCAGCACGTGTTGCTCAGTATATATTGCTCAGTATATATTGCTCCGTGCATACTCATTACATACGGGGGTCCCGCTCTCACGGCTTTCCCCACGTCTGCTCTACATGCTCCATCCGGCTGCAGCACGTGTTGCTCAGTATATATTGCTCAGTATACTGTATATTGCTCCGTGCATACTCATTACATACGGGGGTCCCGCTGTTACTGCTTTCCCCACGTCTACTCTACATGCTCCTTCCGGCTGCAGCACATGTTGCTCAGTATATATTGCTCAGTATATATTGCTCAGTATACTGTATATTGCTCCGTGCATACTCATTACATACGGGGGTCCCGCTCTCACGGCTTTCCCCACGTCTGCTGTACACGCTCCATCCGGCTGCAGCACGTGTTGCTCAGTATATATTGCTCAGTATACTGTATATTGCTCCGTGCATACTCATTACATACGGGGGTCCCGCTCTCACGGCTTTCCCCACGTCTGCTCTACATGCTCCATACGGCTGCAGCACGTGTTGCTCAGTATATATTGCTCAGTATACTGTATATTGCTCCGTGCATACTCATTACATACGGTGGTCCCGCTCTCACGGCTTTCCCCACGTCTGCTCTACATGCACCATCCGGCTGCAGCACATGTTGCTCAGTATATATTGCTCAGTATACTGTATATTGCTCCATGCATACTCATTACATACGGGGGTCCCGCTCTCACTGCTTTCCCCACGTCTGCTGTACACGCTCCATCCGGCTGCAGCACGTGTTGCTCAGTATATATTGCTCAGTATACTGTATATTGCTCCATGCATACTCATTACATACGGGGGTCCCGCTCTCACTGCTTTCCCCACGTCTGCTGTACACGCTCCATCCGGCTGCAGCACGTGTTGCTCAGTATATATTGCTCAGTATACTGTATATTGCTCCGTGCATACTCATTACATACGGGGGTCCCGCTCTCACTGCTTTCCCCACGTCTGCTGTACATGCTCCATCCGGCTGCAGCACGTGTTGCTCAGTATATATTGCTCAGTATATATTGCTCCGTGCATACTCATTACATACGGGGGTCCCGCTCTCACGGCTTTCCCCACGTCTGCTGTACACGCTCCATACGGCTGCAGCACATGTTGCTCAGTATATATTGCTCAGTATACTGTATATTGCTCCGTGCATACTCATTACATACGGGGGTCCCGCTCTCACGGCTTTCCCCACGTCTGCTCTACATGCTCCATCCGGCTGCAGCACGTGTTGCTCAGTATATATTGCTCAGTATACTGTATATTGCTCCGTGCATACTCATTACATACGGGGGTCCCGCTCTCACGGCTTTCCCCACGTCTGCTGTACACGCTCCATCCGGCTGCAGCACGTGTTGCTCAGTATATATTGCTCAGTATACTGTATATTGCTCCGTGCACACTCATTACATACGGGGGTCCCGCACTCACTGCTTTCCCCACGTCTGCTGTACACGCTCCATCCGGCTGCAGCACGTGTTGCTCAGTATATATTGCTAAGTATACTGTATATTGCTCCGTGCATACTCATTACATACGGGGGTCCCGCTCTCACTGCTTTCCCCACGTCTGCTCTACATGCTCCATCCGGCTGCAGCACGTGTTGCTCACTATATATTGCTCAGTATACTGTATATTGCTCCGTGCACACTCATTACATACGGGGGTCCCGCTCTCATGGCTTTCCCCACGTCTGCTGTACACGCTCCATCCGGCTGCAGCACGTGTTGCTCAGTATATATTGCTCAGTATACTGTATATTGCTCCGTGCATACTCATTACATACGGGGGTCCCGCTCTCACGGCTTTCCCCACGTCTGCTGTACATGCTCCATCCGGCTGCAGCACGTGTTGCTCAGTATATATTGCTCAGTATACTGTATATTGCTAAGTGCATACTCATTACATACGGGGGTCCCGCTCTCACTGCTTTCCCACGTCTGCTCTACATGCTCCATCCGGCTGCAGCACGTGTTGCTCAGTATATATTGCTCAGTATACTGTATATTGCTCCGTGCATACTCATTACATACGGGGGTGCCGCTCTCACGGCTTTCCCCACGTCTGCTGTACACGCTCCATCCGGCTGCAGCACGTGTTGCTCAGTATATATTGCTCAGTATACTGTATATTGCTCCGTGCATACTCATTACATACGGGGGTCCTGCTCTCACGGCTTTCCCCACGTCTGCTGTACACGCTCCATCCGGCTGCAGCACGTGTTGCTCAGTATATATTGCTCAGTATACTGTATATTGCTCCGTGCATACTCATTACATACGGGGGTCCCGCTCTCACGGCTTTCCCCACGTCTGCTGTACATGCTCCATCCGGCTGCAGCACGTGTTGCTCAGTATATATTGCTCAGTATACTGTATATTGCTCCGTGCATACTCATTACATACGGGGGTCCTGCTCTCACGGCTTTCCCCACGTCTGCTGTACACGCTCCATCCGGCTGCAGCACGTGTTGCTCAGTATATATTGCTCAGTATACTGTATATTGCTCCGTGCATACTCATTACATACGGGGGTCCCGCACTCACTGCTTTCCCCACGTCTGCTCTACATGGTCCATCCGGCTGCAGCACGTGTTGCTCAGTATATATTGCTCAGTATACTGTATATTGCTCCGTGCATACTCATTACATACGGGGGTCCCGCACTCATGGCTTTCCCCACGTCTGCTGTACACGCTCCATCCGGCTGCAGCACATGTTGCTCAGTATATATTGCTCAGTAAACTGTATATTGCTCCGTGCATACTCATTACATACGGGGGTCCCGCTCTCACGGCTTTCCCCACGTCTGCTGTACACGCTCCATCCGGCTGCAGCACGTGTTGCTCAGTATATATTACTCAGTATACTGTATATTGCTCCGTGCATACTCATTACATACGGGGGTCCCGCTCTCACGGCTTTCCCCACGTCTGCTGTACACGCTCCATCCGGCTGCAGCACGTGCTGCTCAGTATATATTGCTCAGTATACTGTATATTGCTCCGTGCATACTCATTACATACGGGGGTCCCGCACTCACTGCTTTCCCCACGTCTGCTCTACATGCTCCATCCGGCTGCAGCACGTGTTGCTCAGTATATATTGCTCAGTATACTGTATATTGCTAAGTGCATACTCATTACATACGGGGGTCCCGCTCTCACTGCTTTCCCACGTCTGCTCTACATGCTCCATCCGGCTGCAGCACGTGTTGCTCAGTATATATTGCTCAGTATACTGTATATTGCTAAGTGCATACTCATTACATACGGGGGTCCCGCTCTCACGGCTTTCCCCACGTCTGCTGTACACGCTCCATCCGGCTGCAGCACGTGTTGCTCAGTATATATTGCTCAGTATACTGTATATTGCTCCGTGCATACTCATTACATACGGGGGTCCTGCTCTCACGGCTTTCCCCACGTCTGCTGTACACGCTCCATCCGGCTGCAGCACGTGTTGCTCAGTATATATTGCTCAGTATACTGTATATTGCTCCGTGCATACTCATTACATACGGGGGTCCTGCTCTCACGGCTTTCCCCACGTCTGCTGTACACGCTCCATCCGGCTGCAGCACGTGTTGCTCAGTATATATTGCTCAGTATACTGTATATTGCTCCGTGCATACTCATTACATACGGGGGTCCCGCTCTCACGGCTTTCCCCACGTCTGCTGTACATGCTCCATCCGGCTGCAGCACGTGTTGCTCAGTATATATTGCTCAGTATACTGTATATTGCTCCGTGCATACTCATTACATACGGGGGTCCTGCTCTCACGGCTTTCCCCACGTCTGCTGTACACGCTCCATCCGGCTGCAGCACGTGTTGCTCAGTATATATTGCTCAGTATACTGTATATTGCTCCGTGCATACTCATTACATACGGGGGTCCCGCACTCACTGCTTTCCCCACGTCTGCTCTACATGCTCCATCCGGCTGCAGCACGTGTTGCTCAGTATATATTGCTCAGTATACTGTATATTGCTAAGTGCATACTCATTACATACGGGGGTCCCGCTCTCACTGCTTTCCCACGTCTGCTCTACATGCTCCATCCGGCTGCAGCACGTGTTGCTCAGTATATATTGCTCAGTATACTGTATATTGCTAAGTGCATACTCATTACATACGGGGGTCCCGCTCTCACGGCTTTCCCCACGTCTGCTGTACACGCTCCATCCGGCTGCAGCACGTGTTGCTCAGTATATATTGCTCAGTATACTGTATATTGCTCCGTGCATACTCATTACATACGGGGGTCCTGCTCTCACGGCTTTCCCCACGTCTGCTGTACACGCTCCATCCGGCTGCAGCACGTGTTGCTCAGTATATATTGCTCAGTATACTGTATATTGCTCCGTGCATACTCATTACATACGGGGGTCCTGCTCTCACGGCTTTCCCCACGTCTGCTGTACACGCTCCATCCGGCTGCAGCACGTGTTGCTCAGTATATATTGCTCAGTATACTGTATATTGCTCCGTGCATACTCATTACATACGGGGGTCCCGCTCTCACGGCTTTCCCCACGTCTGCTGTACATGCTCCATCCGGCTGCAGCACGTGTTGCTCAGTATATATTGCTCAGTATACTGTATATTGCTAAGTGCATACTCATTACATACGGGGGTCCCGCTCTCACGGCTTTCCCCACGTCTGCTCTACATGCTCCATCCGGCTGCAGCACGTGTTGCTCAGTATATATTGCTCAGTATACTGTATATTGCTAAGTGCATACTCATTACATACGGGGGTCCCGCTCTCACTGCTTTCCCACGTCTGCTCTACATGCTCCATCCGGCTGCAGCACGTGTTGCTCAGTATATATTGCTCAGTATACTGTATATTGCTAAGTGCATACTCATTACATACGGGGGTCCCGCTCTCACGGCTTTCCCCACGTCTGCTGTACACGCTCCATCCGGCTGCAGCACGTGTTGCTCAGTATATATTGCTCAGTATACTGTATATTGCTCCGTGCATACTCATTACATACGGGGGTCCTGCTCTCACGGCTTTCCCCACGTCTGCTGTACACGCTCCATCCGGCTGCAGCACGTGTTGCTCAGTATATATTGCTCAGTATACTGTATATTGCTCCGTGCATACTCATTACATACGGGGGTCCTGCTCTCACGGCTTTCCCCACGTCTGCTGTACACGCTCCATCCGGCTGCAGCACGTGTTGCTCAGTATATATTGCTCAGTATACTGTATATTGCTCCGTGCATACTCATTACATACGGGGGTCCCGCTCTCACGGCTTTCCCCACGTCTGCTGTACATGCTCCATCCGGCTGCAGCACGTGTTGCTCAGTATATATTGCTCAGTATACTGTATATTGCTCCGTGCATACTCATTACATACGGGGGTCCTGCTCTCACGGCTTTCCCCACGTCTGCTGTACACGCTCCATCCGGCTGCAGCACGTGTTGCTCAGTATATATTGCTCAGTATACTGTATATTGCTCCGTGCATACTCATTACATACGGGGGTCCCGCACTCACTGCTTTCCCCACGTCTGCTCTACATGCTCCATCCGGCTGCAGCACGTGTTGCTCAGTATATATTGCTCAGTATACTGTATATTGCTAAGTGCATACTCATTACATACGGGGGTCCCGCTCTCACTGCTTTCCCACGTCTGCTCTACATGCTCCATCCGGCTGCAGCACGTGTTGCTCAGTATATATTGCTCAGTATACTGTATATTGCTAAGTGCATACTCATTACATACGGGGGTCCCGCTCTCACGGCTTTCCCCACGTCTGCTGTACATGCTCCATCCGGCTGCAGCACGTGTTGCTCAGTATATATTGCTCAGTATACTGTATATTGCTAAGTGCATACTCATTACATACGGGGGTCCCGCTCTCACGGCTTTCCCCACGTCTGCTGTACACGCTCCATCCGGCTGCAGCACGTGTTGCTCAGTATATATTGCTCAGTATACTGTATATTGCTCCGTGCATACTCATTACATACGGGGGTCCTGCTCTCACGGCTTTCCCCACGTCTGCTGTACACGCTCCATCCGGCTGCAGCACGTGTTGCTCAGTATATATTGCTCAGTATACTGTATATTGCTCCGTGCATACTCATTACATACGGGGGTCCTGCTCTCACGGCTTTCCCCACGTCTGCTGTACACGCTCCATCCGGCTGCAGCACGTGTTGCTCAGTATATATTGCTCAGTATACTGTATATTGCTCCGTGCATACTCATTACATACGGGGGTCCTGCTCTCACGGCTTTCCCCACGTCTGCTGTACACGCTCCATCCGGCTGCAGCACGTGTTGCTCAGTATATATTGCTCAGTATACTGTATATTGCTCCGTGCATACTCATTACATACGGGGGTCCCGCACTCACTGCTTTCCCCACGTCTGCTCTACATGGTCCATCCGGCTGCAGCACGTGTTGCTCAGTATATATTGCTCAGTATACTGTATATTGCTCCGTGCATACTCATTACATACGGGGGTCCCGCACTCATGGCTTTCCCCACGTCTGCTGTACACGCTCCATCCGGCTGCAGCACATGTTGCTCAGTATATATTGCTCAGTAAACTGTATATTGCTCCGTGCATACTCATTACATACGGGGGTCCCGCTCTCACGGCTTTCCCCACGTCTGCTGTACACGCTCCATCCGGCTGCAGCACGTGTTGCTCAGTATATATTACTCAGTATACTGTATATTGCTCCGTGCATACTCATTACATACGGGGGTCCCGCTCTCACGGCTTTCCCCACGTCTGCTGTACACGCTCCATCCGGCTGCAGCACGTGCTGCTCAGTATATATTGCTCAGTATACTGTATATTGCTCCGTGCATACTCATTACATACGGGGGTCCCGCACTCACTGCTTTCCCCACGTCTGCTCTACATGCTCCATCCGGCTGCAGCACGTGTTGCTCAGTATATATTGCTCAGTATACTGTATATTGCTAAGTGCATACTCATTACATACGGGGGTCCCGCTCTCACTGCTTTCCCACGTCTGCTCTACATGCTCCATCCGGCTGCAGCACGTGTTGCTCAGTATATATTGCTCAGTATACTGTATATTGCTCCGTGCATACTCATTACATACGGGGGTCCCGCTCTCACGGCTTTCCCCACGTCTGCTGTACATGCTCCATCCGGCTGCAGCACGTGTTGCTCAGTATATATTGCTCAGTATACTGTATATTGCTCCGTGCATACTCATTACATACGGGGGTCCTGCTCTCACGGCTTTCCCCACGTCTGGTGTACACGCTCCATCCGGCTGCAGCACGTGTTGCTCAGTATATATTGCTCAGTATACTGTATATTGCTCCGTGCATACTCATTACATACGGGGGTCCTGCTCTCACGGCTTTCCCCACGTCTGCTGTACACGCTCCATCCGGCTGCAGCACGTGTTGCTCAGTATATATTGCTCAGTATACTGTATATTGCTCCGTGCATACTCATTACATACGGGGGTCCCGCTCTCACGGCTTTCCCCACGTCTGCTGTACATGCTCCATCCGGCTGCAGCACGTGTTGCTCAGTATATATTGCTCAGTATACTGTATATTGCTCCGTGCATACTCATTACATACGGGGGTCCTGCTCTCACGGCTTTCCCCACGTCTGCTGTACACGCTCCATCCGGCTGCAGCACGTGTTGCTCAGTATATATTGCTCAGTATACTGTATATTGCTCCGTGCATACTCATTACATACGGGGGTCCCGCACTCACTGCTTTCCCCACGTCTGCTCTACATGCTCCATCCGGCTACAGCACGTGTTGCTCAGTATATATTGCTTAGTATATATTGCTCCGTGCATACTCATTACATACGGGGGTCCCGCACTCATGGCTTTCCCCACGTCTGCTGTACACGCTCCATCCGGCTGCAGCACATGTTGCTCAGTATATATTGCTCAGTAAACTGTATATTGCTCCGTGCATACTCATTACATACGGGGGTCCCGCTCTCACGGCTTTCCCCACGTCTGCTGTACACGCTCCATCCGGCTGCAGCACGTGTTGCTCAGTATATATTACTCAGTATACTGTATATTGCTCCGTGCATACTCATTACATACGGGGGTCCCGCTCTCACGGCTTTCCCCACGTCTGCTGTACACGCTCCATCCGGCTGCAGCACGTGCTGCTCAGTATATATTGCTCAGTATACTGTATATTGCTCCGTGCATACTCATTACATACGAGGGTCCCGCTCTCACGGCTTTCCCCACGTCTGCTGTACACGCTCCATCCGGCTGCAGCACGTGTTGCTCAGTATATATTGCTCAGTATATATTGCTCCGTGCATACTCATTACATACGAGGGTCCCGCTCTCACAGCTTTCCCCACGTCTGCTGTACACGCTCCATCCGGCTGCAGCACGTGTTGCTCAGTATATATTGCTCAGTATATATTGCTCCGTGCATACTCATTACATACGAGGGTCCCGCTCTCACGGCTTTCCCCACGTCTGCTCTACATGCTCCATCCGGCTGCAGCACGTGTTGCTCAGTATATATTGCTCAGTATATATTGCTCCGTGCATACTCATTACATACGGGGGTCCCGCACTCACGGCTTTCCCCACGTCTGCTGTACACGCACTATTCGGCTGCAGCACGTGTTGCTCAGTATATATTGCTCAGTATACTGTATATTGCTCCGTGCATACTCATTACATACGGGGGTCCCGCTCTCACGGCTTTCCCCACGTCTGCTGTACACGCTCCATCCGGCTGCAGCACGTGTTGCTCAGTATATATTGCTCAGTAAACTGTATATTGCTCCGTGCATACTCATTACATACGGGGGTCCCGCACTCACGGCTTTCCCCACGTCTGCTGTACACGCACTATTCGGCTGCAGCACATGTTGCTCAGTATATATTGCTCAGTATACTGTATATTGCTCCGTGCATACTCATTACATACGGGGGTCCTGCTCTCACGGCTTTCCCCACGTCTGCTCTACACGCTCCATCCGGCTGCAGCACGTGTTGCTCAGTATATATTGCTCAGTATACTGTATATTGCTCCGTGCATACTCATTACATACGGGGGTCCCGCTCTCACTGCTTTCCCCACGTCTGCTCTACACGCTCCATCCGGCTGCAGCACATGTTGCTCAGTATATATTGCTCAGTATACTGTATATTGCTCCGTGCATACTCATTACATACGGGGGTCCCGCACTCACTGCTTTCCCCACGTCTGCTCTACATGCTCCATCCGGCTGCAGCACGTGTTGCTCAGTATACAGTTATATGAAAAAGTTTGGGCACCCCTATTAATCTTAAGCTTAATGTTTTATAAAAATTGGTGTTTTTGCAACAGCTATTTCAGTTTGATCTATGTAATAACTGTTGGACACAGTAATGTTTCTGCCTTGAAATGAGGTTTATTGTACTAACAGAAAATGTGCAATCTGCATTCAAACAAAATTTGACAGGTGCATAAGTATGGGCACCTCACCAGAAAAGTGACATTAATATTTAGTAGATCCTCCTTTTGCCTCTAGTCGCTTCCTGTAGCTTTTAATGAGTTCCTGGATCCTGGATGAAGGTATTTTTGACCATTCCTCTTTACAAAACAATTCCAGTTCAGTTAAGTTTGATGGTCGCCGAGCATGGACAGCCTCTTCAAATGATCCCACAGATGTTCAATGATATTCAGGTCTGGGGACTGGGATGGCCATTCCAGAACATTGTAATTGTTCCTCTGCATGAATGCCTGAGTAGATTTGGAGCGGTGTTTTGGATCATTGTCTTGCTGAAAGATCCATCCCCTGCGTAACTTCAACTTTATCACTGATTCTTGAACATTATTGTCAAGAATCTGCTGATACTGAGTGGAATCCATGCATCCCTCAACTTTAACAAGATTCCCGGTGCCGGCATTGGCCACACAGCCCCAGAGCATGATGGAATCTCCACCAAATTTTACTGTGGGTAGCAAGTGTTTTTCTTGGAATGCTGTGTTTTTTTGCCGCCATGCATAGCGCCTTTTTGTATGACCAAACAACTCAAACTTGGTTTCATCAGTCCACAGGACCTTCTTCCAAAAAGAAATTGGCTTCTCCAAATGTGCTTTTGCATACCTCAGCCGACTCTGTTTGTGGCGTGCTTGCAGAAATGGCTTCTTTCGCATCACTCTCCCATACAGCTTCTCCTTGTGCAAAGTGCGTTGTATAGTTGACCGATGCACAGTGACACCATCTGCAGCAAGTTGATGCTGCAGCTCTCTGGAGGTGGTCTGAGGATTGTCCTTGACTGATCTCACCATTCTTCTTCTCTGCCTTTCTGATGTTTTTCTTGGCCTGCCACTTCTGGCCTTAACAAGAACTGTCCCTGTGTTCTTCCATTTCCTTACTATGTTCCTCACAGTGGAAACTGACAGGTTAAATCTCTGAGACAGCTTTTTGTATCCTTCCCCTGAACAACTATGTTGAATAATCTTTGTTTTCAGATCATTTGACAGTTGTTTTGAGGAGCCCATGATGCCACTCTTCAGAGGAGATTCAAACAGGAGAACAACTTGCAAGTGGCCACTTGAAGTAGCTTTTCTCATGATTGCATACACCTGGCTATGAAGTTCAAAGCTCAATGAGGTTACAAAACCAAAAAAAGTGCTTTAGTAAGTCAGTAAAAAGTAGGTAGGAGTATTTAAAACAAGAAAATGATAAGGGTGCCCATACTTATGCACCTGTCAAATTTTGTTTGAATGCAGATTGCACATTTTCTGTTAGTACAATAAACCTCATTTCAAGGCAGAAACATTACTGTGTCCAACAGTTATTACATAGATCAAACTGAAATAGCTGTTGCAAAAACACAAATTTTTATAAAACAATAAGCTTAAGATTAATAGGGGTGCCCAAACTTTTTCATATAACTGTATATTGCTTAGTATATATTGCTCCGTGCATACTCATTACATACGGGGGTCCCGCACTCACGGCTTTCCCCACGTCTGCTGTACACGCTCCATCCGGCTGCAGCACATGTTGCTCAGTATATATTGCTCAGTATACTGTATATTGCTCCGTGCATACTCATTACATACGGGGGTCCCGCTCTCACGGCTTTCCCCACGTCTGCTCTACATGCTCCATCCGGCTGCAGCACGTGTTGCTCAGTATATATTGCTCAGTATATATTGCTCCGTGCATACTCATTACATACGGGGGTCCCGCACTCACGGCTTTCCCCACGTCTGCTGTACACGCACTATTCGGCTGCAGCACATGTTGCTCAGTATATATTGCTCAGTATACTGTATATTGCTCCGTGCATACTCATTACATACGGGGGTCTCGCTCTCACGGCTTTCCCCACGTCTGCTGTACACGCACTATTCGGCTGCAGCACATGTTGCTCAGTATATATTGCTCAGTATACTGTATATTGCTCCGTGCATACTCATTACATACGGGGGTCCCGCTCTCATGGCTTTCCCCACGTCTGCTGTACACGCTCCATCCGGCTGCAGCACGTGTTGCTCAGTATATATTGCTCAGTATACTGTATATTGCTCCGTGCATACTCATTACATACGGGGGTCCCGCTCTCACTGCTTTCCCCACGTCTGCTCTACACCCTCCATCCGGCTGCAGCACATGTTGCTCAGTATATATTGCTCAGTATACTGTATATTGCTCCGTGCATACTCATTACATACGGGGGTCCCGCTCTCATGGCTTTCCCCACGTCTGCTCTACACGCTCCATCCGGCTGCAGCACGTGTTGCTCAGTATATATTGCTCAGTATATATTGCTCAGTATATATTGCTCCGTGCATACTCATTACATACGGGGGTCCCGCTCTCACGGCTTTCCCCACGTCTGCTGTACACGCACTATTCGGCTGCAGCACGTGTTGCAGACTACAGACAATAACCTGATGTAATATAAATCCGGCTCCCTCCAGCACATGAGAGGGGCGGCAGGTTCTGCTTCCAGCTCGGAGCCGCATTTGGGGCGATGTTTCCTGACACTGCGGCGTTAATGAGGCTCCTTCTGATTTTTGGGGGGCCCGGGGTGTGACTGACGGCTTCACTCTCCCTCCACACAGCGCTGTCTGCTCTGCAGTCTTTGTGCTTTCGGCATGTAACATGCACAGGGTTATTATCATCTAATAGCTGGAGCCAGGAGCAGGGTGGTCTGCTGCGGGGACGAGACCACACCTGACACCACCTTTGTAGGCACTAGGAGATGAGACCTCCTGAACCTGATTAGAATAAACTGTGTTTAATCCGGATCAGCCGGGGATCCGGGGTCTGTACTGCTCCGTGCCGCGGCCCCTGCCTGGATCATCGCAGAAGAATCATCAGAAAATGTATCCAACATGTGCAGCCGCGAAGTCGCCATCATCCCGCAGATTACAGAGTGCCCCCTGCAGGGGAGGATACATATACACTCACATACCGGCCACTGTACGGACTCCTTATACAAAGCCGCATGTTCTACAACTGTCTGCTACACTTCACGGTTACAACTTTTATCATTCTCAAGATCTCTGCTGGATGTCACTGACAAGTGTGTGTCCATACAGAGGGTGAAAAGCAGAGGAGGCCCAGAACAGCTGAGGGTTTGTTACACTTGTGTCCAGTGTGGACAGTGGAAGCACATCTATGTCCTGCCCTGATTGTTACATTGTATCACTGCAGCTGTAACATGTAATGTATGTACACAGTGACTGCACCAGCAGAATAGTGAGTGCAGCTCTGGAGTATAATACAGGATGTAACTCAGGATCAGTAATGTAATGTATGTACACAGTGACTGCACCTGCAGAATAGTGAGTGCAGCTCTGGAGTATAATACAGGATGTAACTCAGGATCAGTAATGTAATATATGTACACAGTGACTGCACCAGCAGAATAGTGAGCGCAGCTCTGGAGTATAATACAGGAGGTAACTCAGGATCAGTAATGTAATGTATGTACACAGTGACTGCACCAGCAGAATAGTGAGCGCAGCTCTGGAGTATAATACAGGAGGTAACTCAGGATCAGTAATGTAATGTATGTACACAGTGACTCCACCAGCAGAATAGTGAGTGCAGCTCTGGAGTATAATACAGGATGTAACTCAGGAACAGTAATGTAATGTATGTACACAGTGACTGCACCAGGAGAATAGTGAGTGCAGCTCTGGAGTATAATACAGGATGTAACTCAGGATCAGTAATGTAATGTATGTGCACAGTGACTGCACCAGCAGAATAGTGAGTGCAGCTCTGGAGTATAATACAGGAGGTAACTCAGGATCAGTAATGTAATGTATGTACACAGTGACTGCACCAGTAGAATAGTGAGTGCAGCTCTGGAGTATAATACAGGATGTAACTCAGGATCAGTAATGTATGTACACAGTGACTGCACCAGCAGAATAGTGAGTGCAGCTCTGGAGTATAATACAGGAGGTAACTCAGGATCAGTAATGTAATGTATGTACACAGTGACTGCACCAGCAGAATAGTGAGTGCAGCTCTGGAGTATAATACAGGATGTAACTCAGGATCAGTAATGTAATGTATGTACACAGTGACTACACCAGCAGAATAGTGAGTGCAGCTCTGGAGTATAATACAGGAGGTAACTCAGGATCAGTAATGTAATGTATGTACACAGTGACTGCACCAGCAGAATAGTGAGTGCAGCTCTGGAGTATAATACAGGAGGTAACTCAGGATCAGTAATGTAATGTCTGTACACAGTGACTGCACCAGCAGAATAGTGAGTGCAGCTCTGGAGTATAATACAGGAGGTAACTCAGGATCAGTAATGTAATGTATGTACACAGTGACTGCACCAGCAGAATAGTGAGTGCAGCTCTGGAGTATAATACAGGAGGTAACTCCAGATCAGTGCAATCAGTATTTTTCTTTTTCAGGGGCCTGGTGCAGTCATGAGCTTCCTGCAGCTCTGTATTTAAGTACCAATCTACACATACACAAGCTCTGCCGATGGTATGAAGCACAGACTTTCAGGAGATGAAATAGTTGTATGTGATATAAGATCCTGGAGGAGACAATGAATCCTATGAGATGACACAGAAGTGGGTGTTGGTGATGGCAGTGGGGCGGCACACGGTGCTCATGCAGTCGTCGTACGTCATGCAGGATGTGCACGCTCCGTGCATCCCTTACCTGTGGGGAACTGCTTGCTCTTGCGGGGGGAGCGCGGCTGCCTCTGGTACGGGTCGCTGGCTCCGTATAGGTACACAGTCCCCATGCTGAGCAGGATAGTTTTCTGAATGTAATCTACCACCGCCAGGCCGTTACTGTTTCCAAAGGCAACTCTGAAAGAGAGCAGACGTTACAGGTCACCATCCAGGGGCGACATGCAGCATCAGTACCTGCGACATGTCACCATCCCTCATAAATAGTGGGGGCAACAAAGGGGCCCTCATAAAAAGTGGGGGCAACTAAGGGGGTCCTCATAAATAGTGGGGGCAACTAAATAGTGGTGGCAACTAAGGGGGCCCTCAAATAGAGGTGGGAACTAAGGGGGTCCTCATAAATAGTGGGGGCAACTAAGGGGGTCCTCATAAATAGTGGTGGCAACTAAGGGGGCCCTCATAAATAGTGGGGGCAACTAAGCGGGCCCCCAAATAGAGGGGGGAACTAAGGGGGTCCTCATAAATAGTGGGGGCAACTAAAGGGGCCCTCATAAATAGTGGGGGTAACTAAGGGGGCCCTCATAAATAGTGGGGGTAACTAAGGGGGCCCTCATAAATAGTGGTGGCAACTAAGGGGGCCCTCATAAATAGTGGTGGCAACTAAGGGGGCCCTCATAAATAGTGGGGGCAACTAGGGGTGCCCTCATAAATAGTGGGGGCTACTAAGGGGGCTCTCATAAATAGTGGGCGCAACTAAGGATGCACTCATAAATATTGGGGGCAACCAAGGGGGCCCTCATAAATAGTGGGGACTACTAAGGGGGCCCTCAAATAGTGGTGGCAACTAAGGGGGCCCTCATAAATAGTGGGGACAACTAAGGGGGCCCTCATAAATAGTGGAGGCTACTAAGGGGAGGCCATCATACATAGTGATGCTACTAACGGGGCCATCATAAAGTGTGGGGACTTCTAAGGGGGCCATGATACAGAGTGGGGGCTAATGAGGGGGCCATCATACAGCCAGACCGAGCCCAGCCATCATTTGTCTGTACTCACAGGCCATAGGCAGAGCTGACGGCCAGGCTGGTGATCTGCTGCGGAGGTTCTCCATCCGTCCACACTAGCTGGACCACGAGATCTGTCTGGTATCCGGGCGGCATCCGCACGGGTCGACTCTTCACACTGGGGGGAGAACACATCATCAGGGTCCTCTCTGACTAGGATCCTTTACTGTAGGCACTATAGGAAGTATAAGAAGTTAAAGGGTCCTCTAATGCTTCCAATGTTGGGTCAGCATGTCAGGAGTGAGCTCAGGAGCTGCGCTCCTCGGCCGTTATCATTCTGTGACTGGAGCTCGCTGCGATCACTGCTGTCAATCTCATATAAACAGATTGATTGCCGGTGTGAACACGCACTGGGGGGGCACGGCCTCCCGTCACCCTTCCCGGGGTGCCGATGAGATTTCCATAGCAGTCCGGTGCCTGCAGATCCAACTCCCCAATAAAGACTTAAAATAAAGTAAAACAATTCAAAAAAGGTTTTAAAATATATATAAAAAATAAGCATATTTTGTGTCTGTGCCCGACAGAGAAAACAAATCCAAGTCACTGCGCCTGTGCAAAAAACAGTGATCACACCGCACTTGACAAACCCTGCGCCCGACACACTGTGACAAACCCTGCACCTGTGCAAAAAACAGCGATCACACCGCACTTGACACACTGACAAATCCTGCGCCTGACACATTGTGACAAACCCTGCGCCTGACACACTGTGACAAACCCTGCGCCTGACACACTGTGACAAACCATGCGCCTGTGCAAAAAACAGCGATCACACCGCACTTGACACACTGACAAATCCTGCGCCTGACACATTGTGACAAAAACTGCGCCTGACACACTGTGACAAACCCTGCGCCTGACACACTGTGACAAACCATGCGCCTGACACACTGTGACAAACCCTGCGCCTGACACACTGTGACAAACCCTGCGCCTGACACAATGTGACAAACCCTGCGCCTCACACACTGTGACAAACCTGCCCGACACACTGTGACAAACCCTGCGCCTCACACAATGTGACAAACCCTGCGCCTGACACACTGTGACAAATCCTGCGCCTGACACACTGTGACAAACCCTGCGCCTGACACACTGTGACAAACCCTGCGCCTCACACACTGTGACAAACCCTGCGCCTGACACACTGTGACAAACCCTGCGCCTCACACACTGTGACAAACCTGCCCGACACACTGTGACAAACCCTGCGCCTCACACAATGTGACAAACCCTGCGCCTGACACACTGTGACAAATCCTGCGCCTGACACACTGTGACAAACCCTGCGCCTGACACACTGTGACAAACCCTGCGCCTGACACACTGTGACAAACCCTGCGCCTGACACACTGTGACAAACCCTGCGCCTCACACACTGTGACAAACCTGCCCGACACACTGTGACAAACCCTGCGCCTCACACAATGTGACAAACCCTGCGCCTGACACACTGTGAAAAATCCTGCGCCTGACACACTGTGACAAACCCTGCGCCTGACACACTGTGACAAACCCTGCGCCTGACACACTGTGACAAACCCTGCACCTGACACACTGTGACAAACCTGCCCGACACACTGTGACAAACCTGCCCGACACACTGTGACAAACCCTGCGCCTGACACACTGTGACAAATCCTGCGCCTCACACACTGTGACAAACCCTGCGCCTGACACACTGTGACAAACCCTGCGCCTGACACACTGTGGCAAACCCTGCGCCTCACACACTGTGACAAATCCTGCGCCTGACACACTGTGACAAACCCTGCACTTCACACACTGTGACAAACCCTGCGCCTGACACATTGTGACAAACCCTGCGCCTGACACATTGTGACAAACCCTGCGCCTGACACACTGTGACAAACCCTGCGCCTGACACACTGTGACAAACCTGCCCGACACACTGTGACAAACCCTGCGCCTGACACACTGTGACAAACCCTGCGCCTGACACACTGTGACAAACATGCCCGACACACTGTGACAAATCCTGCGCCTGACACACTGTGACAAACCCTGCGCCTGACACACTGTGACAAACCCTGCGCCTGACACACTGTGACAAACCCTGCGCCTGACACACTGTGACAAACCCTGCGCCTGACACACTGTGACAAACCCTGCGCCTGACACACCGTGACAAACCCTGCGCCTGACACACTGTGACAAACCCTGCACCTGACACACTGACAAACCCTGCGCCTATATGAGCAGGACTAAGCCCCCATCTGCAGGTGCAGTGTCGCTGGCCAGCTCCTCGTGGGGTCACCCGCAGGGTACACGGTGTAGTCGGCCGGGGTCACCCGCAGGGTACACGGTGTCGTCGGCCGGGGTCACCCGCAGGGTACACGGTGTCGTCGGCCGGGGTCACACGCAGGGTACACGGTGTCGTCGGCCGGGGTCACCCGCAGGGTACACGGTGTCGTCGGCCGGGGTCACCCGCAGGGTACACGGTGTCGTCGGCCGGGGTCACACGCAGGGTACACGGTGTCGTCGGCCGGGGTCACCCGCAGGGTACACGGTGTCGTCGGCCGGGGTCACCCGCAGGGTACACGGTGTCATCGGCCGGGGTCACCCGCAGGGTACAGGGTGTCGTCGGCCGGGGTCACACGCAGGGTACACGGTGTCGTCGGCCGGGGTCACACGCAGGGTACACGGTGTCGTCGGCCGGGGTCACACGCAGGGTACACGGTGTCGTCGGCCGGGGTCACACGCAGGGTACACGGTATCGTCGGCCGGGGTCACACGCAGGGTACACGGTGTCGTCGGCCGGGGTCACACGCAGGGTACACGGTGTCGTCGGCCGGGGTCACACGCAGGGTACACGGTATCGTCGGCCGGGGTCACACGCAGGGTACACGGTATCGTCGGCCGGGGTCACACGCAGGGTACACGGTATCGTCGGCCGGGGTCACACGCAGGGTACACGGTGTAGTCGGCCGGGGTCACACGCAGGGTACACGGTGTCGTCGGCCGGGGTCACCCGCAGGGTACACGGTGTCGTCGGCCGGGGTCACACGCAGGGTACACGGTGTCGTCGGCCGGGGTCACCCGCAGGGTACACGGTGTCGTCGGCCGGGGTCACACGCAGGGTACACTGTGTCGTCGGCTGGGGTCACACGCAGGGTACACGGTGTCGTCGGCTGGGGTCACACGCAGGGTACACGGTGTCGTCGGCCGGGGTCACACGCAGGGTACATGGTGTAGTCGACCGGGGTCACACGCAGGGTACACGGTGTCGTTGGCCGGGGTCACATGCAGGGTACACGGTGTCGTCGGCCGGGGTCACACGCAGGGTACACGGTGTAGTCGGCCGGGGTCACACGCAGGGTACACGGTGTAGTCGGCCGGGGTCACAGGAAGGGTACACGGTGTCGTCGGCCGGGGTCACACGCAGGGTACAAGGTGTCGTCGGCCGGGGTCACACGCAGGGTACACGGTGTCGTCGGCCGGGGTCACACGCAGGGTACACGGTGTCGTTGGCCGGGGTCACACGCAGGGTACACGGGGTCGTCGGCCGGGGTCACACGCAGGGTACACGGTGTCGTCGGCTGGGATCACACGCAGGGTACACGGTGTCGTCGGCCGGGGTCACACGCAGGGTACACGGTGTCGTCGGCCGGGGTCACACGCAGGGTACACGGTATCGTCGGCCGGGGTCACACGCAGGGTACACGGTGTCGTCGGCCGGGGTCACCCGCAGGGTACACGGTGTCGTCGGCCGGGGTCACACGCAGGGTACACGGTATCGTCGGCCGGGGTCACACGCAGGGTACACGGTATCGTCGGCCGGGGTCACACGCAGGGTACACGGTATCGTCGGCCGGGGTCACACGCAGGGTACACGGTGTCGTCGGCCGGGGTCACACGCAGGGTACACGGTGTCGTCGGCCGGGGTCACACGCAGGGTACACGGTGTCGTCGGCCGGGGTCACACGCAGGGTACACGGTGTCGTCGGCCGGGGTCACACGCAGGGTACACGGTGTCGTCGGCCGGGGTCACACGCAGGGTACACGGTGTCGTCGGCCGGGGTCACACGCAGGGTACACGGTATCGTCGGCCGGGGTCACACGCAGGGTACACGGTATCGTCGGCCGGGGTCACACGCAGGGTACACGGTATCGTCGGCCGGGGTCACACGCAGGGTACACGGTATCGTCGGCCGGGGTCACACGCAGGGTACACGGTGTAGTCGGCCGGGGTCACACGCAGGGTATACGGTGTCGTCGGCCGGGGTCACCCGCAGGGTACACGGTGTCGTCAGCCGGGGTCACACGCAGGGTACACGGTGTCGTCGGCCGGGGTCACCCGCAGGGTACACGGTGTCGTCGGCCGGGGTCACACGCAGGGTACACTGTGTCGTCGGCTGGGGTCACACGCAGGGTACACGGTGTCGTCGGCTGGGGTCACACGCAGGGTAAACGGTGTCGTCGGCCGGGGTCACACGCAGGGTACATGGTGTAGTCGACCGGGGTCACACGCAGGGTACACGGTGTCGTTGGCCGGGGTCACATGCAGGGTACACGGTGTCGTCGGCCGGGGTCACACGCAGGGTACACGGTGTAGTCGGCCGGGGTCACACGCAGGGTACACGGTGTAGTCGGCCGGGGTCACAGGAAGGGTACACGGTGTCGTCGGCCGGGGTCACACGCAGGGTACAAGGTGTCGTCGGCCGGGGTCACACGCAGGGTACACGGTGTCGTCGGCCGGGGTCACACGCAGGGTACACGGTGTCGTTGGCCGGGGTCACACGCAGGGTACACGGGGTCGTCGGCCGGGGTCACACGCAGGGTACACGGTGTCACACGGTGTCGTCGGCCGGGGTCACACGCAGGGTACACGGTATCGTCGGCCGGGGTCACACGCAGGGTACACGGTATCGTCGGCCGGGGTCACACGCAGGGTACACGGTATCGTCGGCCGGGATCACACGCAGGGTACACGGTATCGTCGGCCGGGGTCACACGCAGGGTACACGGTGTCGTCGGCCGGGGTCACACGCAGGGTACACGGTATCGTCGGCCGGGGTCACACGCAGGGTACACGGTGTCGTCGGCCGGGGTCACACGCAGGGTACACGGTGTCGTCGGCCGGGGTCACACGCAGGGTACACGGTATCGTCGGCCGGGGTCACACGCAGGGTACACGGTATCGTCGGCCGGGGTCACACGCAGGGTACACGGTATCGTCGGCCGGGGCCACACGCAGGGTACACGGTGTCGTCGGCCGGGGTCACACGCAGGGTACACGGTGTCGTCGGCCGGGGTCACAAGCAGGGTACACGGTGTCGTCGGCCGGGGTCACCCGCAGGGTACACGGTGTCGTCGGCCGGGGTCACACGCAGGGTACACGGTGTCGTCGGCCGGGGTCACCCGCAGGGTACACGGTGTCGTCGGCCGGGGTCACACGCAGGGTACTCGGTGTCGTCGGCTGGGGTCACCCGCAGGGTACACGGTGTCGTCGGCTGGGGTCACACGCAGGGTACACGGTGTCGTCGGCCGGGGTCACACGCAGGGTACATGGTGTAGTCGACTGGGGTCACACGCAGGGTACACGGTGTCGTTGGCCGGGGTCACATGCAGGGTACACGGTGTCGTCGGCCGGGGTCACACGCAGGGTACACGGTGTAGTCGGCCGGGGTCACACGCAGGGTACACGGTGTAGTCGGCCGGGGTCACATGAAGGGTACACGGTGTCGTCGGCCGGGGTCACACGCAGGGTACAAGGTGTCGTCGGCCGGGGTCACACGCAGGGTACACGGTGTCGTCGGCCGGGGTCACACGCAGGGTACACGGTGTCGTTGGCCGGGGTCACACGCAGGGTACACGGTATCGTCGGCCGGGGTCACACGCAGGGTACACGGTGTCGTCGGCCGGGGTCACACGCAGGGTACACGGTGTCGTCGGCCGGGGTCACACGCAGGGTACACGGTGTCGTCGGCCGGGGTCACACGCAGGGTACACGGTGTCGTCGGCCGGGGTCACACGCAGGGTTCACGGTGTCGTCGGCCGGTGTCGCTAGCTGATCAGTAACTTCCTGGAATAATCGGTGAATAAACATTTTTCGACAGAAAATCAACAGAAATAAAATCCTCTTCTAACCTAAAATTCCCGGTGATGATTTGTTGTTCCAACAAAGTGAGGAAAGCGGCTAATTACAGCGTCTGTGCACACAGCGCTGGATAATGCTGTAATTGCTCTTAATTTGCAGCTTTGACGGCTCGCTCGCTGCCTGCGCTTATTAGGCCACTCTGTGCCGCCTCGTACTCGCTCGCTGCCTGCGCTTATTAGGCCACTCTGTGCTGCCTCGTGCTCGCTCGCTGCCTGCGCTTATTAGACCACTCTGTGCCGCCTTGTGCTCGCTCGCTGCCTGCTCTTATTAGGACACTCTGTGGCGCCTCGTACTCGCTCGCTGCCTAAGCTTATTAGACCACTCTGTGCTGCCTCGTGCTCGCTCGCTGCCTGCGCTTATTAGACCACTCTGTGCCGCCTTGTGCTCGCTCGCTGCCTGCTCTTATTAGGCCACTCTGTGCTGCCTCGTGCTCGCTCGCTGCCTGCGCTTATTAGACCACTCTGTGCCGCCTTGTGCTCGCTCGCTGCCTGCTCTTATTAGGCCACTCTGTGCTGCCTCGTGCTCGCTCGCTGCCTGCTCTTATTAGGCCACTCTGTGCCGCCTCGTGCTCGCTCGCTGCCTGCTCTTATTAGGACACTCTGTGGCGCCTCGTACTCGCTCGCTGCCTGCGCTTATTAGGCCACTCTGTGCCGCCTCGTGCTCGCTCGCTGCCTGCGCTTATTAGACCACTCTGTGCCGCCTTGTGCTCGCTCGCTGCCTGCTCTTATTAGGCCACTCTGTGCCGCCTCGTACTTGCTCGCTGCCTGCGCTTATTAGACCACTCTGTGCTGCCTCGTACTCGCTCGCTGCCTGCGCTTATTAGGCCACTCTGTGCTGCCTCGTGCTCGCTTCCTGCCTGCGCTTATTAGACCACTCTGTGCCGCCTTGTGCTCGCTCGCTGCCTGCTCTTATTAGGCCACTCTGTGCCGCCTCGTGCTCGCTCGCTGCCTGCGCTTATTAGACCACTCTGTGCCGCCTTGTGCTCGTTCGCTGCCTGCTCTTATTAGGCCACTCTGTGCTGCCTCGTGCTCGCTCGCTGCCTGCGCTTATTAGGCCACTCTGTGCCGCCTCGTGTTCGCTCGCTGCCTGCGCTTATTAGGCCACTCTGTGCCGCCTTGTACTCGCTCGCTGCCTGCGCTTATTAGGCCACTCTGTGCTGCCTCGTGCTCGCTCGCTGCCTGCGCTTATTAGACCACTCTGTGCCGCCTTGTGCTCGCTCGCTGCCTGCTCTTATTAGGCCACTCTGTGCCGCCTCGTACTCGCTCGCTGCCTGCGCTTATTAGACCACTCTGTGCTGCCTCGTACTCGCTCGCTGCCTGCTCTTATTAGGCCACTCTGTGCTGCCTCGTGCTCGCTCGCTGCCTGCGCTTATTAGACCACTCTGTGCCGCCTTGTGCTCGCTCGCTGCCTGCTCTTATTAGGCCACTCTGTGCCGCCTCGTGCTCGCTCGCTGCCTGCGCTTATTAGACCACTCTGTGCCGCCTTGTGCTCGCTCGCTGCCTGCTCTTATTAGGCCACTCTGTGCTGCCTCGTGCTCGCTCGCTGCCTGCGCTTATTAGACCACTCTGAGCCGCCTTGTGCTCGCTCGCTGCCTGCTCTTATTAGGCCACTCTGTGCCGCCTTGTGCTCGCTCGCTGCCTGCTCTTATTAGGCCACTCTGTGCCGCCTCGTACTCGCTCGCTGCCTGCGCTTATTAGACCACTCTGTGCTGCCTCGTACTCGCTCGCTGCCTGCGCTTATTAGGCCATTCCGTGCTGCCTCGTGCTCGCTCGCTGCCTGCGCTTATTAGACCACTCTGTGCCGCCTTGTGCTCGCTCGCTGCCTGCTCTTATTAGGCCACTCTGTGCCGCCTCGTGCTCGCTCGCTGCCTGCGCTTATTAGACCACTCTGTGCCGCCTTGTGCTCGCTCGCTGCCTGCTCTTATTAGGCCACTCTGTGCTGCCTCGTGCTCGCTCGCTGCCTGCGCTTATTAGGCCACTCTGTGCCGCCTCGTGTTCGCTCGCTGCCTGCGCTTATTAGGCCACTCTGTGCCGCCTCGTACTCGCTCGCTGCCTGCGCTTATTAGGCCACTCTGTGCTGCCTCGTGCTCGCTCGCTGCCTGCGCTTATTAGACCACTCTGTGCCGCCTTGTGCTCGCTCGCTGCCTGCTCTTATTAGGCTACTCTGTGCCGCCTCGTGCTCGCTCGCTGCCTGCGCTTATTAGACCACTCTGTGCCGCCTTGTGCTCGCTCGCTGCCTGCTCTTATTAGGCCACTCTGTGCTGCCTCGTGCTCGCTCGCTGCCTGCGCTTATTAGACCACTCTGTGCCGCCTTGTGCTCGCTCGCTGCCTGCTCTTGTTAAGCCACTCTGTGCTGCCTCGTACTCGCTCGCTACCTGCGCTTATTAGGCCACTCTGTGCCGCCTCGTGTTCGCTCGCTGCCTGCGCTTATTAGGCCACTCTGTGCCGCCTCGTACTCGCTCGCTTCCTGCGCTTATTAGGCCACTCTGTGCTGCCTAGTGCTCGCTCGCTGCCTGCTCTTATTAGGCCACTCTGTGCCGCCTCGTGCTCGCTCGCTGCCTGCTCTTATTAGGCCACTCTGTGCAGCCTCGTACTCGCTCGCTGCCTGCGCTTATTAGGCCACTCTGTGATGCCTCGTACTCGCTCGCTACCTGCGCTTATTAGGCCACTCTGTGCCGCCTCGTGTTCGCTCGCTGCCTGCGCTTATTAGGCCACTCTGTGCCGCCTCGTACTCGCTCGCTGCCTGCGCTTATTAGGCCACTCTGTGCTGCCTCGTACTCGCTCGCTGCCTGCTCTTATTAGGCCACTCTGTGCCTTCTCGTGCTCGCTCGCTGCCTGCGCTTATTAGGCCACTCTGTGCCGCCTTGTGCTCGCTCGCTACCTGCGCTTATTAGGCCACTCTGTGCCGCCTCGTACTCGCTCGCTACCTGCGCTTATTAGGCCACTCTGTGCCGCCTTGTACTCGCTCGCTATCTGCGCTTATTAGGCCACTCTGTGATGCCTCGTACTCGCTCGCTACCTGCGCTTATTAGGCCACTCTGTGCCGCCTCGTACTCGCTCGCTACCTGCGCTTATTAGGCCACTCTGTGCCGCCTCGTACTCGCCTGCTGCCTGCGCTTATTAGGCCACTCTGTGATGCCTCGTACTCGCTCGCTACCTGCGCTTATTAGGCCACTCTGTGCCACCTCGTGCTCACTCGCTGCCTGCGCTTATTAGGCCACTCTGTGCCGCCTCGTGCTCGCTCGCTGCCTGCGCTTATTAGGCCACTCTGTGCCGCCTCGTGCTCGCTCGCTGCCTGCGCTTATTAGGCCACTCGGTGCCGCCTTGTGCTCGCTCGCTACCTGCGCTTATTAGGCCACTCTGTGCCGCTTCGTACTCGCTCGCTACCTGCGCTTATTAAGCCACTCTGTGATGCCTCGTGCTCACTCGCTGCCTGCGCTTATTAGGCCACTCTGTGCCGCCTCGTACTCGCTCGCTACCTGCGCTTATTAGGCCACTCTGTGCCGCCTCGTGCTCGCTCGCTGCCTGCGCTTATTAGGCCACTCTGTGCTGCCTCGTGCTCGCTCGCTGCCTGCGCTTATTAGACCACTCTGTGCTGCCTCGTACTCGCTCGCTGCCTGCGCTTATTAGGCCACTCTGTGCTGCCTCGTGCTCGCTCGCTGCCTGCGCTTATTAGGCCACTCTGTGCCGCCTCGTACTCGCTCGCTGACTGCGCTTATTAGGCCACTCTGTGCCGCCTCGTACTCGCTCGCTGCCTGCGCTTATTAGGTTGCTCTGTGCCGCCTCGTACTCGCTCGCTGACTGTGCTTATTAGGCAACTCTGTGCCGCCTCGTGCTCGCTCGCTGCCTGCGCTTATTAGGCCACTCTGTGCCGCCTCGTGCTCGCTCGCTGCCTGCGCTTATTAGGCCACTGTGCCGCCTCGTACTCGCTCGCTGCCTGCGCTTATTAGGCCACTCGGTGCCGCCTCGTACTCGCTCGCTGCTTGCGCGTATTAGACCACTCTGTGCCGCCTCGTGCTCGCTCGCTGCCTGCGCTTATTAGGACACTCTGTGCCGCCTCGTGCTCGCTCGCTGCCTGCGCTTATTAGGCCACTCTGTGCCGTCTTGTACTCGCTCGCTGCCTGCGCTTATTAGGCCACTCTGTGCCGCCTTGTGCTCGCTCGCTGCCTGCGCTTATTAGGCCACTCTGTGCCGTCTCGTGCTCGCTCTCTGCCTGCGCTTATTAGGCTACTCTGTGCCGCCTCGTACTCGCTCGCTGCCTGCGCTTATTAGGCCATTCTGTGCCGCCTCGTACTCGCTCGCTGCTTGCGCTTATTAGGCCACTCTGTGCCGCCTCGTGCTCGCTCACTACCTGCGCTTATTAGGACACTCTGTGCCGCCTCGTGCTCGCTCGCTGCCTGCGCTTATTAGGCCACTCTGTGCCGTCTTGTACTCGC
Source organism: Phyllobates terribilis (assembly GCF_046119375.1). NCBI lineage: Eukaryota > Metazoa > Chordata > Amphibia > Anura > Dendrobatidae > Phyllobates > Phyllobates terribilis. Next base: position 969,336,240 of record NW_027362762.1, read on the forward strand.
TCGCAAACCTGCGCTTATTAGGCCACTCTGTGCCGTCTTGTAGTCGCTCGCTGCCTGCGCTTATTAGCCACTCTGTGCCGTCTCGTGCTCGCTCGCTGCCTGCGCTTTTTAGGCCACTCTGTGCCGTCTTGTACTCGCTTGCTGCCTGCGCTTATTAGCCACTCTGTGCCGTCTCGTGCTCGCTCGCTGCCTGCGCTTTTTAGGCCACTCTGTGCCGCCTCGTACTCGCTTGCTGCCTGTGCTTATTAGGCCACTCTGTGCCGCCTCGTGCTCGCTCGCTGCCTGCTCTTATTAGGCCACTCTGTGCCGCCTCGTGCTCGCTCACTGCCTGCTCTTATTAGGCCACTCTGTGCCGCCTCGTGCTCGCTCGCTGCCTGCGCTTATTAGGCCACTCTGTGCCGCTTCGTGCTTGCTCGCTGACTGCGCTTATTAGGACACTCTGTGCCGCCTCGTGATCGCTCGCTGCCTGCTCTTATTAGGCCACTTTGTGCCGCCTCGTACTCGCTCACTGCCTGCGCTTATTAGGCCACTCTGTGCCGCCTCGTGCTCGCTCACTGTCTGCGCTTATTAGGCCACTCTGTGCCGCCTCGTACTCGCTCACTGCTTGCGCTTATTAGGCCACTCTGTGCCGCCTCGTGCTCACTCGCTGCCTGCGCTTATTAGGCCACTCTGTGCCGCCTCGTGTTCGCCGAGGAGCTCCTCGAGGAGCCTTACATCTACGACCATTTAATGGCTTGCACTATATATTTCAGTATTGCAGTATCTAGTAAAAATAAGGATCTCCCATGTAGCCTAGACCCCTGCTATGAAGGCCCCCAAACACCATGGAACCGGCGGGGCACCCTGTGACTGCCTCGTACAGGGTGCAAATGGGCGCACGTCGGGGTGTGCAGGCCGCTAAGAACCATTGTAATGCCTCTGTTAGTGACTGAAAGCAGCGTCTGAATGGTTAGACTGCAGTGATTGGCTCCGGCCGCTGTGTTAGAGGCACAGCCAGCTCCCACCCCGTATGGAGACGGCTCTATACAAAATATAATTAAAAAGTAGTGCCAGAATCAGTCTTATTACTGGACAGCCCCTCTAATAGATGAAGATTAGAGGACTTCTTATGAAAAGCCTCCCGGGACCCGACAAGGCTCCGTACCTCAGACAGGGTATGCTGTCCTTCAGGGGCCCCTCACTTGTCACGGTGTTGGCGCTACCTGCCGGGTTCCTGCTCTTTGATGACAGAGGCTGACTCGAGGGTTCAGGAAACGGTGGGACGCTGTCCGGGTCGGGGGTCATGATGTCCTCCATCTCGTTCTGCAGCCGAACTTCTAGGGACTTACAGGAAACAAAAGGATGAATCAGATGAGAGTGAAACGCGAGCCAGATCCGCACAAATGACGTATACACAGCTCCTCGTAGGAGGAGCTCACAGTCAGCACGAGGCTCATAAGCCAGCGCCATATCTGCGGGGGTCTCGTCAGCACTTACCGCTATCTCCGTTACCACCTCGTGTTTGCTGAATCTGTAGATGATGACGTACGCCGACACTCCCGCAACACACAAGATTCTACTTTCCGGGCACCAAGACATCATCTGGATGGCAAAGGGGTCGTCTTCCACTATTTCCGCCGTCTGCTTCCCTTCCCCCGGCTTCAGCTTCTCAAAAACCTTGGATGTCTTCAGCTTGTACAGCATCTGGAGGCTGGCTGCAAAAATCACAGGAAACCAGGGTCTGACGCCGGGCGAGGACAGAAAGGGGAGCAGCAATCCTTATAATTGTACATTGTGCCGAGTCTGACATTACTGCATCATACAGGGAGACCGAGGAGCCAGCGCACAGAGATTATCACGCTGGGCCTCAGGTCTCTGCCTTCATGGTACAAGTTCTGCACAAGTAGAATCATCACACTGGTCAAATAAGGACCGGAGAACCAAGCGGCAACCAAGAAGTCACAATACAGGGCAAAATATCAGCCTAATACAGGGGTGTGAGGAACGGACAAGGGTCTCTACACCACGAAAAGCCACGGGGTAGAAACCTCATCTCTAGAGAAAAATCACCCGATCACTGCGCGAGAAGCAGATGATAAGGGAATTAATAGGTCTAAGGATCCAGCCCAATCTTATAATCCTGTTACTCTACCAAAAACCAACGTCTGGAGTAATAACCGAAGTCACACAGAGGACGAACGGGGCCGGAACACAAACTCTAAGACACTTCCAGACCTTTTTGTCCCATCAAAATTTCTCTTTCCCGCCAAGCTACTATCTCCTGCAGACTTCTCTGCCCTCCTCCTCTAGATTCCTCTGTCCTCCTCCTCTTCCAGTCTCCTCTGTCCTCCTCTAGATTCCTCTTTCCTTCTCTTCCAGTCTCCTCTGTCCTCCTCTTCCAGTCTCCTCTGTCCTCCTCTTGCAGTCTCCTCTGTCCTCCTCTTCCAGTTTCCTCTGTCCTCCTCTTCCAGTTTCCTCTGTCCTCCTCTTCCAGTCTCCTCTGTCCTCCTCTTCCAGTCTCCTCTGTCCTCCTCTTCCAGTCTCCTCTGTCCTCCTCTTCCAGTCTTATCTGTCCTCCTCCTCCTCCAGTCTCCTCTGTCCTCCTCCTCAAGTATCCTCTGTCCTCCTCCTCCTCTTCCAGTCTCCTCTGTCCTCCTCTTGCAGTCTCCTCTGTCCTCCTCTTCCAGTCTCCTCTGTCCTCCTCTTCCAGTCTCCTCTGTCCTCCTCCTCAAGTATCCTCTGTCCTCCTCCTCCTCTTCCAGTCTCCTCTGTCCTCCTCCTCAAGTATCCTCTGTCCTCCTCCTCCTCTTCCAGTCTCCTCTGTCCTCCTCTTGCAGTCTCCTCTGTCCTCCTCTTCCAGTCTCCTCTGTCCTCCTCTTCCAGTCTCCTCTGTCCTCCTCCTCCTCCAGTCTCCTCTGTCCTCCTCCTCCTCCAGTCTCCTCTGTCCTCCTCCTCAAGTATCCTCTGTCCTCCTCCTCCTCTTCCAGTCTCCTCTGTCCTCCTCTTGCAGTCTCCTCTGTCCTCCTCTTCCAGTTTCCTCTGTCCTCCTCTTCCAGTCTCCTCTGTCCTCCTCTTCCAGTCTCCTCTGTCCTCCTCTTCCAGTCTTATCTGTCCTCCTCCTCCTCCAGTCTCCTCTGTCCTCCTCCTCAAGTATCCTCTGTCCTCCTCTTTCAGTCTCCTTTGCCCTCCTCCTCCAGTCTCCTCTGTCCTCCTCTTGCAGTCTCCTCTGTCCTTCTCTTGCAGTCTCCTCTGTCCTCCTCTTCCAGTCTCCTCTGTCCTCCTCTTCCAGTCTCCTCTGTCCTCCTCTTCCAGTCTCCTCTGTCCTCCTCTTCCAGTCTCCTCTGTCCTCCTCTTCCAGTCTCTTCTGTCCTCCTCTTCCAGTTTCCTCTGTCCCCCTCCTCCAGTCTCCTCTGTCCTCCTCCTCCAGTCTCCTCTGTCCTCCTCCTCTTCCAGTCTCCTCTGTCCTCTTCCAGTCTCCTCTGTCCTCTTCCAGTCTCCTCTGTCCTCCTCCAGTCTCCTCTGTCCTCCTCTTCCAGTCTCCTCTGTCCTCCTCTTCCAGTCTCCTCTGTCCTCCTCCAGTCTCCTCTGTCCTCCTCCAGTCTCCTCTGTCCTCCTCCAGTCTCCTCTGTCCTCTTCCAGTCTCCTCTGTCCTCTTCCAGTCTCCTCTGTCCTCCTCCAGCCTCCTTTGTCCTCTTCCAGTCTCCTCTGTCCTCTTCCAGTCTCCTCTGTCCTCCTCCAGCCTCCTTTGTCCTCTTCCAGTCTCCTCTGTCCTCTTCCAGTCTCCTCTGTCCTCCTCCAGCCTCCTCTGTCCTCTTCCAGTCTCCTCTGTCCTCTTCCAGTCTCCTCTGTCCTCCTCCTCCAGTCTCCTTTGTCCTCCTCTTCCAGTCTCCTCTGTCCTCCTCTTCCAGTCTCCTCTGTCCTCCTCCTCTTCCAGTCTCCTCTGTCCTCTTCCAGTCTCCTCTGTCCTCCTCCTCTTCCAGTCTCCTCTGTCCTCTTCCAGTCTCCTCTGTCCTCCTCCTCTTCCAGTCTCCTCTGTCCTCTTCCAGTCTCCTCTGTCCTCCTCCAGTCTCCTCTGTCCTCCTCTTCCAGTCTCCTCTGTCCTCCTCTTCCAGTCTCCTCTGTCCTCTTCCAGTCTCCTCTGTCCTCCTCCAGTCTCCTCTGTCCTCTTCCAGTCTCCTCTGTCCTCCTCTTGCAGTCTCCTCTGTCCTCTTCCAGTCTCCTCTGTCCTCTTCCAGTCTCCTCTGTCCTCCTCCAGCCTCCTTTGTCCTCTTCCAGTCTCCTCTGTCCTCCTCTTCCAGTCTCCTCTGTCCTCTTCCAGTCTCCTCTGTCCTCCTCCAGTCTCCTCTGTCCTCTTCCAGTCTCCTCTGTCCTCTTCCAGTCTCCTCTGTCCTCCTCTTGCAGTCTCCTCTGTCCTCTTCCAGTCTCCTCTGTCCTCCTCCAGCCTCCTTTGTCCTCTTCCAGTCTCCTCTGTCCTCTTCCAGTCTCCTCTGTCCTCCTCCAGCCTCCTCTGTCCTCTTCCAGTCTCCTCTGTCCTCCTCCTCTTCCAGTCTCCTCTGTCCTCCTCCTCTTCCAGTCTCCTCTGTCCTCCTCCTCTTCCAGTCTCCTCTGTCCTCTTCCAGTCTCCTCTGTCCTCCTCCTCTTCCAGTCTCCTCTGTCCTCTTCCAGTCTCCTCTGTCCTCCTCCAGTCTCCTTTGTCCTCTTCCAGTCTCCTCTGTCCTCTTCCAGTCTCCTCTGTCCTCCTCCAGTCTCCTCTGTCCTCTTCCAGTCTCCTCTGTCCTCCTCCTCCTCCAGTCTCCTGTCCTCTTCCAGTCTCCTTTGTCCTCCTCCAGTCTCCTCTGTCCTCTTCCAGTCTCCTCTGTCCTCCTCTTCCAGTCTCCTCTGTCCTCCTCCAGTCTCCTCTGTCCTCCTCCAGTCTCCTCTGTCCTCCTCTTGCAGTCTCCTCTGTCCTCCTCCAGTCTCCTCTGTCCTCCTCTTGCAGTCTCCTCTGTCCTCCTCCTCTTGCAGTCTCCTCTGTCCTCTTCCAGTCTCCTCTGTCCTCCTCCAGCCTCCTCTGTCCTCTTCCAGTCTCCTCTGTCCTCCTCCTCTTCCAGTCTCCTCTGTCCTACACCTCAGTGACTTTTGTAGAGGAGATGTATCAGGCACTAACTGTCCGATCCTTCTCTCACATCATCTGTCGGGGAGAGTCGGGAGACCCCCTTACACATTCGGCGGTCGGCGGTCCTGACAGCTTTAATCCAATGTATAGCAGAGTCTTAAGCCTTGGAGCTCGGTTATAATCATGGATCCTGAGATCTAGGCATTTGTATGTGGGCACAGCAGCCAAGATCTCAGCTTCCAGAAGTTGGATATGAATCGGTGTCTTCACACTGAGACACAGACAGACTTGTGAAGACGACTCCAGAATGAGGAGGAATTTGTATGGACTGAAAGAGATGAATGTCGCTATGGGGCTGACAGGAGCGGAGGGTGGGGTTCTGCCTAATATCCAGGAGGCCGGGATATGAGGGGGGCCGTCCTGCGAGGAGCACGCTATGACTGCTGCTCTCTGTTACCTTCTTCTCTTCTGTGACTACAAACATGTAAAATATCCCAAGAACTGAGATTTAGTTCCCCCAAACAATGGAACAAATGATGCGTGAGCGCGATGTGGGCGAGCGGAGCGCGATGTGGGCGAGCGGAGCGCGACGTGGGCGAGCGGAGCGCGACGTGGGCGAGCGGAGAGCGACGTGGGCGAGCGGAGCGCGACGTGGGCGAGCGGAGCGCGACGTGGGCGAGCGGAGAGCGACGTGGGCGAGCGGAGCGTGACGTGGGCGAGCGGAGAGCGACGTGGGCGAGCGGAGCGCGACGTGGGCGAGCGGAGAGCGACGTGGGCGAGCGGATAGCGACGTGGGCGAGCGGAGCGCGACGTGGGCGAGCGGAGAGCGACGTGGGCGAGCGGAGCGCGACGTGGGCGAGCGGAGAGCGACGTGGGCGAGCGGAGCGCGACGTGGGCGAGCGGAGAGCGACGTGGGCGAGCGGAGCGCGACGTGGGCGAGCGGAGCGAGACGTGGGCGAGCGGAGAGCGACATGGGCGAGCGGAGCGCGACGTGGGCGAGCGGAGAGCGACGTGGGCGAGCGGTGCGCGACGTGGGCGAGCGGAGAGCGACGTGGGCGAGCGGAGCGCGACGTGGGCGAGCGGAGAGCGACGTGGGCGAGCGGAGCGCGACGTGGGCGAGCGGTGCGCGACGTGGGCGAGCGGAGAGCGACGTGGGCGAGCGGAGAGCGACGTGGGCGAGCGGAGCGCGACGTGGGCGAGCGGAGAGCGACGTGGGCGAGCGGAGCGCGACGTGGGCGAGCGGTGCGCGACGTGGGCGAGCGGAGAGCGACGTGGGCGAGCGAAGCGCGACGTGGGCGAGCGGAGAGCGACGTGGGCGAGCGGAGCGCGACGTGGGCGAGCGGAGAGCGACGTGGGCGAGCGGAGCGCGACGTGGGCGAGCGGAGAGCGACGTGGGCGAGCGGAGCGCGACGTGGGCGAGCGGATAGCGACGTGGGCGAGCGGAGCGCGACGTGGGCGAGCGGAGAGCGACGTGGGCGAGCGGAGCGCGACGTGGGCGAGCGGAGAGCGACGTGGGCGAGCGGAGCGCGACGTGGGCGAGCGGAGCGAGACGTGGGCGAGCGGAGAGCGACGTGGGCGAGCGGAGAGCGACGTGGGCGAGCGGTGCGCGACGTGGGCGAGCGGAGAGCGACGTGGGCGAGCGGAGCGCGACGTGGGCGAGCGGAGAGCGACGTGGGCGAGCGGAGCGCGACGTGGGCGAGCGGTGCGCGACGTGGGCGAGCGGAGAGCGACGTGGGCGAGCGGAGCGCGATGTGGGCGAGCGGAGCGCGATGTGGGCGAGCGGAGCGCGATGTGGGCGAGCGGAGTGCGATGTGGGCGAGCGGGGTGCGCAGGGCATGTGGGGCGAGAAGGCGTGTGGGGCGAGCGGCACTCTACAGAGGTCTCTGACACTTGTCACCTCGGCTGAGTTTATTCGGGAGCCGTGGATCAGTGTAAAGTTCATGGTGTGGAAGTGATTTCTGCTGCCAGAAGCCGCTGCAGCTGTAGCCAAATGATGTGGAGTCGACATCTCCCGCTCACACGGAATAATCTCTCCGGGTCTTTGCTTCACTCGTTTTAGTTTTACAGATCAAGTAAAACCTCATCCGAAACAAATGTGAAGAGAGATCATGTATCAGCAATGAAGAATCTGCGGAATATGCCATTCATAGAGCTATGAGGACACGATCAGCAGCAGTGGTATCACAGAGATCAGCAACAGTGGTACCACAGAGACCCGTATCAGTGGTACCAAAGAGATCAGCTGCAGTGGTATCACAGAGATCAGTAGCAGTGGTGACAACGAGATCAGCATCAGTGGTACCACAGAGATCAGCAGCAGTGGTACCACATTTATCAGCGGCAGTGGTACCATAGAGATCAGCGGCAGTGGTACCATAGAGATCAGCGGCAGTGGTACCACAGAGATCAGCGGCAGTGGTATCACAGAGATCTGCAACAGTGGTACCACAGAGATCAGCGTCAGTGGTACCACAAGGATCAGCATCAGTGGTACCACAAGGATCAGCAGCAGTGGTACCACAAGGATCAGCAGCAGTGGTACCACAAAGATCAGCAGAAATGGTACCATAGAGATCAGCAGCAGTAGTATCATAGAGATCAGCTGCAGTACCACAGAGATCAGCAGCAGTGGTACCACAGAGATAAGTGGCAGTGGTATCAGAGATCAGCATTGGTACCACAGAGATCAGCAGCAGTGGTACCACAGAGATCAGCAGCAGTGGTATCACAGAGATCTGCAACAGTGGTACCACAGAGACCCGTATTAGTGGTACCAAAGATATCAGCTGCAGTGGTATCACAGAGATCAGTAGCAGTGGTGACAACGAGATCAGCATCAGTGGTACCACAGAGATCAGCAGCAGTGGTACCACAGAGATCCGCATCAGTGGTACCACATTTATCAGCGGCAGTGGTACCATAGAGATCAGCGGCAGTGGTACCACAGAGATCTGCAGCAGTGGTATCACAGAGATCCGCATCAGTGGTACCACAGAGATCAGCAGCAGTGGTACCACAGAGATCAGCAACAGTGGTACCACAGAGATCAGCGTCAGTGGTACCACAAGGATCAGCATCAGTGGTACCACAAGGATCAGCATCAGTGGTACCACAAGGATCAGCAGCAGTGGTACCACAAAGATCAGCATCAGTGGTACCACAAGGATCAGCAGCAGTGGTACCACAAAGATCAGCAGCAGTGGTACCATAGAGATCAGCAGCAGTAGTATCACAGAGATTAGCTGCAGTACCACAGAGATCAGCAGCAGTGGTACCACAAGGATCAGCAGCAATGGTATCACAGAGATCAGCAGCAGTGGTACCACAGAGATCAGCAGCAGTGGTACCACAGAGACCCGCATCAGTGGTACCAAAGAGATCAGCAGCAGTGGTATCATAGAGATCAGCTGCAGTGGTATCACAGAGATCAGTAGCAGTGGTGACAACGAGATCAGCATCAGTGGTACCACAGAGATCAGCAGCAGTGGTTCCACAGAGATCAGCAGCAGTGGTTCCACAGAGATCAGCAGCAGTGGTACCACAGAGACCCGCATCAGTGGTACCAAAGAGATCAGCAGCAATGGTATCATAGAGATCAGCTGCAGTGGTATCACAGAGATCAGTAGCAGTGGTGACAACGAGATCAGCATCAGTGGTACCACAGAGATCAGCAGCAGTGGTACCATAGAGATCAGCATCAGTGGTATCATAGAGATTAGCTGCAGTACCACAAAGATCTGCAGCAGTGGTACCATAAGGATCATCAGCAATGGTACCACAGAGATCAGCGGCAGTGGTACCACAGAGATCAGCAGCAGTGGTACCACAGAGATCAGCGGCAGTGGTACCACAGAGATCAGCGGCAGTGGTACCACAGAGATCAGCGGCAATGGTACCACAGAGATCGGCGGCAGCTGATGAGAGGCCGCCCATTGGCAGGATCCGGCACGTGACACAGCAATGTCCTGTCACCTCCGGTATGGCTGGAGCGACGCCACTGCAGGAAGTGAGTGTACACTGGTGTTACTTTAATTAGGGTCCTGCAGTGATTAGCTGGGGTCTCCCGGTGATGGACAACCTCTTAAAGGAGTATTAACACCTATAAGGCGACCATGAAGTGAGAGTGCCTCCTCACGCCTCCTTCCAATACTTTCAGGATCTCTGCTTGCAGTCAGTGGAAACATTCCTGTCTACATTCAGGAGCCAGCGCTGAGAACACGGCTACTACTCACTGCCAGCAAGCGGAGATCTAGAAGACGGAAGGAATCAGAGTTCTGTATGCAATAGATGATCTCTCTGCACTGGAGCTTGGGTGTCTACTGCGGGGGGCGCAGAGCCCCCAAAGTCAGGTTCAGGGGGCTTCATGTCATGTCCTTTACCTCTCGTATGATCAGGTAGTACAGAAGCGCAGGCACTTACTGGCAGAGGCGTCCCAGAATTTCACAGAACCGTCAGCGTGACTGTGAACATAAAGGAGACACAGGTAAGAGCAGGCGGCATCACGGAGGGCGCTGCTGCCCGGACGCGAGAAGAAAGTGTAACAATGCAGAAAGGGCACAATCAGGAGCGACACAGCAGAGCGGCGGCACAGCAGAGCGGCGACACAGCAGAGCGGCGACACAGCAGAGCGACGACACAGCAGAGCGACGACACAGCAGAGCGACGACACAGCAGAGCGGCGACACAGCAGAGCGATGACACAGCAGAGCGGCTGCACAGCAGAGCGACGACACAGCAGAGCGGCGGCACAGCAGAGTGGCGGCACAGCAGAGCGGCGACACAGCAGAGCGGCGACACAGCAGAGCAACGACACAGCAGAGCGGCTGCACAGCAGAGCGACGACACAGCAGAGCGGCTGCACAGCAGAGCGACGACACAGCAGAGCGACGACACAGCAGAGCGGCGACACAGCAGAGCGACGACACAGCAGAGCAGCGGCACAGCAGAGCGACGACACAGCAGAGCGGCGGCACAGCAGAGCGGCGGCACAGCAGAGCGGCGACACAGCAGTGCGACGGCACAGCAGAGCGACGGCACAGCAGAGCAGCGACACAGCAGAGCAACGACACGGCAGAGCGGCTGCACGGCAGAGCGACGACACGGCAGAGCGGCGGCACGGCAGAGCGGCGACACGGCAGAGCGACGACACGGCAGAGCGGCGGCACGGCAGAGCGGCGACACGGCAGAGCGACGGCACGGCAGAGCGGCGGCACGGCAGAGCGGCCACACGGCAGAGCGGCGGCACGGCAGAGCGGCGGCACGGCAGAGCGACGGCACGGCAGAGCGGCGGCACGGCAGAGCGGCCACACGGCAGAGCGGCGGCACGGCAGAGCGGCGGCACGGCAGAGCGACGGCACGGCAGAGCGGCGGCACGGCAGAGCGGCGACACGGCAGAGCGGCGGCACGGCAGAGCGGCGGCACGGCAGAGCGGCGACACGGCAGAGCGGCGGCACGGCAGAGCGGCGGCACGGCGGCGGCACGGCAGAGCGGCGGCACGGCAGAGCGACGACACGGCAGAGCGACGACACGGCAGAGCGGTGGCACGGCAGAGCGGCGGCACGGCAGTGCGGCGGCACGGCAGAGCAACGACACGGCAGAGCGGCGGCACGGCAGAGCGGCGGCACGGCAGAGCGACGACACGGCAGAGCGGCGGCACGGCAGAGCAACGGCACGGCAAAGCGGCGGCACGGCAGAGCAACGACACGGCAGAGCGGCGGCACGGCAGAGCGGCGGCACGGCAGAGCGGCGGCACGGCAGAGCGACGACACGGCAGAGCGGCCACACGGCAGAGCGGCGACACAGCAGAGCGGCCGCACGGCAGAGCGGCCGCACGGCAGAGCGACGACACGGCAGAGCGGCGACACGGCAGAGCGGCCGCACAGCAGAGCGACGACACAGCAGAGCGACGACACAGCAGAGCGACGACACAGCAGAGCGGCGGCACAGCAGAGCGACAACACGGCAGAGCGACAACACGGCAGAGCAGCAACACGGCAGAGCGGTGGCACGGCAGAGCGGCGACGCGGCAGAGCGACGACACGGCAGAGCGGCTGCACGGCAGAGCGGCGGTACGGCAGAGCGACGACACGGCAGAGCGGCGGCACGGCAGAGCAACGACACAGCAGAGCGGCGACACAGCAGAGCGGCGGCACAGCAGAGCGGCGGCACAGCAGAGCGGCCGCACGGAAGAGCGGCGGCACAGCAGAGCGGCCGCACGGAAGAGCGGCCGCACGGCAGAGCGACGGCACGGCAGAGCGGCGGCACAGCAGAGCAACGACACAGCAGAGCGGCGACACAGCAGAGCGGCGGCACAGCAGAGCGGCGGCACAGCAGAGCGGCCGCACAGCAGAGCGGCCGCACAGCAGAGCGGCGACACAGCAGAGCGGCGACACAGCAGAGAGGCCGCACCGCGAGCCCGAGCATCATGTAAAAGTTCTGCAAACTTCTGCTGTAAGACTTCTCTGCTGATGTCAGTAAATGGAATATTCTTACTTACATCCAGAAACTGAACATTTCTGAGCGCAAATGTCTGACAGCTGAGTGTTTGTTACAATGTATCCTGTCTACACAATCCCAGGATCAGCTACTAGACTGACACATTATACCTGCACTGACACTGGACACAATGGTAACAAACTCTCAGCTATGACAAATATTAAAGGGGACCTCTCCCTACACACCCTCCTGGCCGCATATGGACGCTCCATCTCTGAGTAAATCAACTATATATCTGTAAATGAGGCTCAAACACTTTCCCCTGTCTCCCCAAGAGGAGCGCAGCTCTGGAGACAGAGCTCCCAACAGAAAGCACACAGCAGGGTATGGATTCAACAGAAAGCAGGCTTTGAAGCGCTCCTGTCTACTGAGCAGCGCATCTCTCAGGTGTATGGGAGGACTGTTTGAGTGATAGGTGGGAGTCTCAGGACCTGCACCATTGCTGGAATTGTCCCCTATTCAGCAGTGCACTTGCAGGAATCGGCCCATGCTAGATGCACTTGCAGGAATTGGCCCGTGCTCGATGTGCTTGCAAGAATAAGCCCATGCTCTGTGTACTTTCAGTAATCGGCCCGTGCTCGGTGCGCTTGCAGTAATCGGCCCGTGCTCAGTGCACTTGCAGGAATCAGCCCGTGCTCGGTGCGCTTGCAGGAATTGTCCCATGCTCGGTGCGCTTGCAGGAATCGGCCCATGCTCGGTGCGCTTGCAGGAATCGGCCCATGCTCGGTGCGCTTGCAGGAATCGGCCCATGCTCGGTGCGCTTGCAGGAATCGGCCCATGCTCGGTGCGCTTGCAGGAATCGGCCCATGCTCGGTGCGCTTGCAGGAATCGGCCCGTGCTCAGTGCACTTGCAGGAATCAGCCCGTGCTCAGTGCACTTGCAGGAATCAGCCCGTGCTCAGTGCACTTGCAGGAATCGGCCCATGCTCGGTGCGCTTGCAGGAATTGTCCCGTACTCTGTACACTTGCAGGAATCGTCCCATGCTCAGTTCACTTCCTGGAATTGTCCCGTGTTCGGTGCGCTTGCAAGAATCGGCTAGGTGCACTTGCAGGAATCGTACCATGCTCAGTGAGCTTGGAGGAATCATTCGATGCTAGGTGGACTTGCAGGAATCTGCTTGATGCACTTGCAGGAATCAGCCCATGCTCGGTGCACTTGAAAGAATCGGCCCATGCTCGGTGCATTTGAAGGAATTGGCCCATGCTCGATGCAATTGCAGGAAATCGGTACGTGCTTGATGCACTTGCAGTTAATGGGCCCATGCTCAGTACACTTGCAGGAATCGGCCCGTGCTCGGTGCACTTGCGGATTTGATCAGTGATGGAATATCTGGAATATCCATGTGCAGCCAGGAAGGTAAGTGAAGTGAAGACACCTATTTTACCATCCTACCCAGTAATGTAATTATATTGGTGACTGTCAGGCCATGTTCATATCATGCTTTAGCCTACATTCAGTCGCGGCTTACAGCCGAAGCCAGGCATAATGGGATTCCAGCGTATGCGCTGATGGGATAAACATAGGGTAAAATGCAATGTGAACATATCCTAAGGCTGTGTACCCACTATGCGTTTAAACGTTTCCGCAGCGGCAATTCCGCTGCAGAATCGCTTAAAAAACCGCTTGGTAGAAGGTCTGCCATGTTCCCCAATAATAATCCGCATGTGCTGTGCACATGCGGCGGAAATTTCCGCTGCGGATTATCATTGTGGAAAAAAACGCAGCACTACCAATTATTTTGCGGAAGCGCCGCGTTTTCGCCGCCATTGACTTGCATTGGAACGTAAGGAATCCGCATCACTGCATCTGTACATGTGGAATCCAAGCGTTTCAATGTGCGGATGGTACCCGGGTTTGGAGAAGAGGAGACTCTCCTCTGGACCCGGGTACCATAGTACCGGTAAAAAAAAAGAATAAAATAAATATTATACTTACCTTCTGATGGCCCCTGGTCTCCTTAGCGATGCGTCTCAGCTTGCCGGCAGCTCGCGGTAGACTAAAAGGACCTGCCGTGACGTCATTTAGTCATGTGACGGGTCACGCGACCGCTGACGTCATGGCAGGTCCTTTAATCTACCGCGAGCAGCCAGCAAGCAGAGACAAGGACACCGGGGGCCATCAGAAGGTAAGTATAATATTTATTTTTTATTTTTTACCATTTTCTCAGGTCACACTATATATGCCGGTTGCATGGAATTATATAGTGTGACCAAGTTTCAGCACTTTCCAAGTGATGCTAAAATCTCTTGACATCCCGCATGCGGAAATACATGTGAAGAACGCTTCACATCCGCTTGTCCCTGGCAGGAAAAACGCATGGACAATCCGCATGTACAATCCGCATGCATTTTTTCTGCCAGGGAGATGCAGAAGCGCTCAGGAAAAATCCGGAGCATTTCTGCATCGTGGGCACATAGTCTTAAGGTTTCTTTAAGTGAGGACAGGTTTTTATCCTCTTGATCTACATAAAAATGTTCCTGTTTATTGAGAGTAAGCAGATATTTAAAAAAAGATGTAGGGTTGAAATACAAAGACTATTACAAAGCTACAGAACTTTTCCAGATGCAGTACTTGGGCAGATTTATGGCTCCCAGGTAATCCTTATTACAACCAGATACACAAGAGCACCACACAATGTGCCACATCTTCTGGAGCCGTTAATGGCAGACACATGACAATCTGCTGATTTACTGGCGTGAAAGGACGGAGCAGACTCTGCACCACTCCTGGCGTCCAGGGCGAAGGCTTCATAACAAGTCTGATTAGGTGACAGCTGAGGAAGCTCCTTTATGAAGGTGAAACCAGCACACATGGCGGTTCCCAACCATTATAAGTACACTTACATATATCTCACATTTATAGCCCCTTTCTCCCCGGTGGGTTAAGTTCTTACCCTGTCACAATGATTTCGGGGTAGGCTGTGGTTCCAAGGTTCCATATGCCGCCTGTTATCGGCCATTCCTGCACAAAACACCAGACATTTATCAGACCAATAACTGGAAACATCCCCAGTGCCATAAATCTGTCTTCTCTGCACTTCCCCACCTTCAGTTCCATCTCACCACTGCACATCTGCATCTTAATCTCTAACGACAATGCAGTGCACATCTCCATCTCCTCCCCCATCACACTGCACATCTCCATCTCCTCCTCCCCCATCACACTGCACATCTCCATCCCTCATCACACTGCACATCTCCATCCCTCATCACACTGCACATCTCCATCCCTCATCACACTGCACATCTCCATCCCTCATCACACTGCACATCTCCATCTCCTCCTCCCCCATCACACTGCACATCTCCATCCCTCATCACACTGCACATCTCCATCCCTCATCACACTGCACATCTCCATCTCCTCCTTTCTCATCACGCTGCACATCTCCATCTCCTCCCTCATCACACTGTCGGGGTAAAAGAGAATATATATTTTTTGTAACTTTTATACTTTTGTAACTTTTATACGCTTTTTTGCTAATGTACTAACCACCATTTTGTGTCTTATAACAATAAGCTTTCCTTGCTACGTATTACTTAAATCGAAACTTAAACTAAGACAGTTCCAGTGTTGCCAAGACTTATTTCAGAGAAACGAAACAAGATTATAAGCTGACGGCTGCAATATCTGCCCAGAGACTGAGATAAGGAGATGTGGACCAATCAGGAGTGGCCAGACACTGGACTTGCATGGCTTACCCCGCCCCGGACAACCCCTTTACCCTCCCCATTATGTAGTGTATTTAGATTTGTGTATGTAGGAATAAACACAGAACATTGCTGAGAACGTTGTCTGTAGTAGTCTTTTGAGCGTGCTCTGAGTTTGAACCAGCTTGTTGTCTGACTCATTCTTTGAATGGTTGACCCATGCTCATAGCCTTAATTTGGAGTGACTGGAGGACGAGTGGAATGTCATCACGACCCTCACAAAACTGCACATCTCCATCTCCTCCCTCATCACACTGCACATCTCCATCTCCTCCTCCCCCATCACACTGCACATCTCCATCCCTCATCACACTGCACATCTCCATCCCTCATCACACTGCACATCTCCATCTCCTCCTCCCTCATCACACTGCACATCTCCATCTCCTCCTCCCTATGACGCTGCACATCTCCATCCCTCATCACACTGCACATCTCCATCCCTCATCACACTGCACATCTCCATCTCCTCCTCCCTCATCACATTGCACATCTCCATCTACTCCTTTCTCATCACACTGCACATCTCCATCTCCTCCTCCCTCATCACACTGCACATCTCCATCTCCTCCCTATGACGCTGCACATCTCCATCCCTCATCACACTGCACATCTCCATCCCTCATCACACTGCACATCTCCATCTCCTCCTCCCTCATCACACTGCACATCTCCATCTCCTCCTTTCTCATCACACTGCACATCTGCATCTTGATCTCTAACTACAATTCAGTGCACATCTCCATCTCCTCCTCCCCCATCACACTGCACATCTCCATCCCTCATCACACAGCACATCTCCATCCCTCATCACACTGCACATCTCCATCCCTCATCACACTGCACATCTCCATCCCTCATCACACTGCACATCTCCATCTCCTCCTCCCCCATCACACTGCACATCTCCATCCCTCATCACACAGCACATCTCCATCCCTCATCACACTGCACATCTCCATCCCTCATCACACTGCACATCTCCATCTCCTCCTCCCTCATCACACTGCACATCTCTATCTCCTCCTCCCTCATCACACTGCACATCTACATCCCTCATCACACTGCACATCTCCATCTCCTCCTCCCCATCACACTGCTCATCTCCATCTCCTCCTCCCCCATCACACTGCACATCTCCATCTCCTCCTTTCTCATCACACTGCACATCTCCATCTCCTCCTTCCTCTCCTCACCCCACATCTCCATCTCCTCCTCCCTCATCACACTGCACATCTCCATCTCCTCCTTTCTCATCACACTGCACATCTCCATCTTCTCCTTCCTCATCACACTGCACATCTCCATCTTCTCCTTCCTCATCACACTGCACATCTCCATCTCCTCATCACACTGCACATCTCCATCTTCTCCTTCCTCATCACACTGCACATCTCCATCCCTCATCACACAGCACATCTCCATCTCCTCCTTTCTCATCACACTGCACCTCTCCATCCCTCATCACACTGCTCATCTCCATCTCCTCCTTTCTCATCACACTGCACATCTCCATCTCCTCCTTTCTCATCACACTGCACATCTCCATCTCCTCCTTTCTCATCACACTGCACATCTCCATCTCCTCCTTCCTCATCACACTGCACATCTCCATCTCCTCCTCTCTCATCACACAGCACATCTCCATCTCCTCCTTTCTCATCACACTGCACATCTTCATCTCCTCCTTCCTCATCACACTGCACATCTCCCATCTCCTCCTTTCTCATCACACTGCACATCTCCATCTCCTCCTCTCATCACACTGCACATCTCCATCTCCTCCTCTCATCACACTGCACATCTCCATCTCCTCCTTCCTCATCACACTGCACATCTCCATCTCCTCCTTTCTCATCACACTGCACATCTCCATCTCCTCCTTCCTCATCACACTGCACATCTCCATCTCCTCCTTTCTCATCACACTGCACATCTCCATCTTCTCCTTTCTCATCACACTGCACATCTCCATCTTCTCCTTCCTCATCACACTGCACATCTCCATCTCCTCCTTTCTCATCACACTGCACATCTCCATCTCCTCCTTTCTCATCACACTGCACATCTCCATCTCCTCCTTCCTCATCACACTGCACATCTCCATCTCCTCCTTCCTCATCACACTGCACATCTCCATCCCTCATCACACAGCACATCTCCATCCCTCATCACACTGCACATCTCCATCCCTCATCACACTGCACATCTCCATCCCTCATCACACTGCACATCTCCATCTCCTCCTCCCCCATCACACTGCACATCTCCATCCCTCATCACACAGCACATCTCCATCCCTCATCACACTGCACATCTCCATCCCTCATCACACTGCACATCTCCATCTCCTCCTCCCTCATCACACTGCACATCTCTATCTCCTCCTCCCTCATCACACTGCACATCTACATCCCTCATCACACTGCACATCTCCATCTCCTCCTCCCCATCACACTGTACATCTCCATCTCCTCCTCCCCCATCACACTGCACATCTCCATCTCCTCCTTTCTCATCACACTGCACATCTCCATCTCCTCCTTCCTCATCACACTGCACATCTCCATCTCCTCCTCCCTCATCACACTGCACATCTCCATCTCCTCCTTTCTCATCACACTGCACATCTCCATCTTCTCCTTCCTCATCACACTGCACATCTCCATCTTCTCCTTCCTCATCACACTGCACATCTCCATCTCCTCCTTCCTCATCACACTGCACATCTCCATCTTCTCCTTCCTCATCACACTGCACATCTCCATCCCTCATCACACAGCACATCTCCATCTCCTCCTTTCTCATCACACTGCACCTCTCCATCCCTCATCACACTGCTCATCTCCATCTCCTCCTTTCTCATCACACTGCACATCTCCATCTCCTCCTTTCTCATCACACTGCACATCTCCATCTCCTCCTTTCTCATCACACTGCACATCTCCATCTCCTCCTTCCTCATCACACTGCACATCTCCATCTCCTCCTCTCTCATCACACAGCACATCTCCATCTCCTCCTTTCTCATCACACTGCACATCTCCATCTCCTCCTCTCATCACACTGCACATCTCCATCTCCTCCTCTCATCACACTGCACATCTCCATCTCCTCCTTCCTTATCACACTGCACATCTCCATCTCCTCCTTTCTCATCACACTGCACATCTCCATCTCCTCCTTCCTCATCACACTGCACATCTCCATCTCCTCCTTTCTCATCACACTGCACATCTCCATCTCCTCCTTCCTCATCACACTGCACATCTCCATCTCCTCCTTTCTCATCACACTGCACATCTCCATCTTCTCCTTTCTCATCACACTGCACATCTCCATCTTCTCCTTCCTCATCACACTGCACATCTCCATCTCCTCCTTTCTCATCACACTGCACATCTCCATCTCCTCCTTTCTCATCACACTGCACATCTCCATCTCCTCCTTCCTCATCACACTGCACATCTCCATCTCCTCCTTCCTCATCACACTGCACATCTCCATCTCCTCCTTCCTCATCACACTGCACATCTCCATCTCCTCCTCCCTCATCACACTGCACATCTCCATCTCCTCCTCCCTCATCACACTGCACATCTTCATCTCCTCCTTTCTCATCACACTGCACATCTCCTCCTCCCTCATCACACTGCACATCTCCAGCTCCTCCTCCCTCATCACACTGCACATCTCCATCTCCTCCTCCCTCATCACACTGCACATCTCCCATCTCCTCCTCCCTCATCACACTGCACATCTCCCATCTCCTCCTTTCTCATCACACTGCACATCTCCATCTCCTCCTTCCTCATCACACTGCACATCTCCATCTCCTCCTTCCTCATCACACTGCACATCTCCATCTCCTCCTTCCTCATCACACTGCACATCTCCATCTCCTCCTCCCTCATCACACTGCACATCTCCATCTCCTCCTCCCTCATCACACTGCACATCTCCATCTCCTTCTCCCTCATCACACTGCACATCTCCATCTTCTCCTTCCTCATCACACTGCACATCTCCATCTCCTCCTTCCTCATCACACTGCACATCTCCATCTCCTCCTTCCTCATCACACTGCACATCTCCATCTCCTCCTCCCTCATCACACTGCACATCTCCATCTTCTCCTTCCTCATCACACTGCACATCTCCATCTCCTCCTTTCTCATCACACTGCACATCTCCATCTCCTCCTTCCTCATCACACTGCACATCTCCATCTCCTCCTTCCTCATCACACTGCACATCTCCATCTCCTCCTCCCTCATCACACTGCACATCTCCATCTTCTCCTTCCTCATCACACTGCACATCTCCATCTCCTCCTTTCTCATCACACTGCACATCTCCATCTCCTCCTCTCATCACACTGCACATCTCCATCTCCTCCTTTCTCATCACACTGCACATCTCCATCTCCTCCTTTTTCATCACACTGCACATCTCCATCTCCTCCTCCCTCATCACACTGCACATCTCCATCTCCTCCTCCCTCATCACACTGCACATCTCCATCTCCTTCTCCCTCATCACACTGCACATCTCCATCTCCTCCTCCCTCATCACACTGCACATCTCCATCTCCTCCTTCCTCATCACACTGCACATCTCCATCTCCTCCTTCCTCATCACACTGCACATCTCCATCTTCTCCTCCCTCATCTCACTGCACATCTCCATCTTCTCCTCCCTCATCTCACTGCACATCTCCATCTTCTCCTCCCTCATCTCACTGCACATCTCCATCTCCTCCTTTCTCATCACACTGCACATCTCCATCTCCTTCTCCCTCATCACACTGCACATCTCCATCTCCTCCTCCCTCATCACACTGCACATCTCCATCTCCTCCTTTCTCATCACACTGCACATCTCCATCTCCTTCTCCCTCATCACACTGCACATCTCCATCTCCTTCTACCTCATCACACTGCACATCTCCATCTCCTCCTTTCTCATCACACTGCACATCTCCATCTCCTCCTCCTTCATCACACTGCACATCTCCATCTCCTCCTCCCTCATCACACTGCACATCTCCATCTCCTCCTCCCTCATCACACTGCACATCTCCATCTCCTTCTCCCTCATCACACTGCACATCTCCATCTCCTCCTCCCTCATCACACTGCACATCTCCATCTCCTTCTCCCTCATCACACTGCACATCTCCATCTCCTTCTCCCTCATCACACTGCACATCTCCATCTCCTCCTCCCTCATCACACTGCACATCTCCATCTCCTTCTCCCTCATCACACTGCACATCTCCATCTCCCTCATCACACTGCACATCTCCATCTCCCTCATCACACTGCACATCTCCATCTCCTTCTCCCTCATCACACTGCACATCTCCATCTCCTCCTCCCTCATCACACTGCACATCTCCATCTCCTCCTCCCTCATCACACTGCACATCTCCATCTCCTCCTTTCTCATCACACTGCACATCTCCATCTCCTTCTCCCTCATCACACTGCACATCTCCATCTCCTTCTACCTCATCACACTGCACTCTCCATCTCCTCCTTTCTCATCACACTGCACATCTCCATCTCCTCCTCCTTCATCACACTGCACATCTCCATCTCCTCCTCCCTCATCACACTGCACATCTCCATCTCCTCCTCCCTCATCACACTGCACATCTCCATCTCCTTCTCCCTCATCACACTGCACATCTCCATCTCCTCCTTTCTCATCACACTGCACATCTCCATCTCCCTCATCACACTGCACATCTCCATCTCCTTCTCCCTCATCACACTGCACATCTCCATCTCCTTCTCCCTCATCACACTGCATATCTCCATCTCCTTCTCCCTCATCACACTGCACATCTCCATCTCCATCTCCCTCATCACACTGCACATCTCCATCTCCTTCTCCCTCATCACACTGCACATCTCCATCTCCTTCTCCCTCATCACACTGCACATCTCCATCTCCTTCTCCCTCATCACACTGCACATCTCCATCTCCTTCTCCCTCATCACACTGCACATCTCCATCTCCTCCTTCCTCATCACACTGCACATCTCCATCTCCCTCATCACACTGCACATCTCCATCTCCTCCTTCCTCATCACACTGCACATCTCCATCTCCCTCATCACACTGCACATCTCCATCTCCTCCTTTCTCATCACACTGCACATCTCCATCTCCTCCTTTCTCATCACACTGCACATCTCCATCTCCCTCATCACACTGCACATCTCCATCTCCTTCTCCCTCATCACACTGCACATCTCCATCTCCTTCTCCCTCATCACACTGCACATCTCCATCTCCTTCTCCCTCATCACACTGCACATCTCCATCTCCTTCTCCCTCATCACACTGCACATCTCCATCTTCTCCTTCCTCATCACACTGCACATCTCCATCTCCTTCTCCCTCATCACACTGCACATCTCCATCTCCTCCTCCCTCATCACACTGCACATCTCCATCTCCTCCTCCCTGACGCACTGCACATCTCCATCTCCTTCTCCCTCATCACACTGCACATCTCCATCTCCTCCTCCCTCATCACACTGCACATCTCCATCTCCTTCTCCCTCATCACACTGCACATCTCCATCTCCTCCTTCCTCATCACACTGCACATCTCCATCTTCTCCTTCCTCATCACACTGCACATCTCCATCTCCTCCTTTCTCATCACACTGTACATCTCCATCTCCCTCATCACACTGCACATCTCCATCTCCTTCTCCCTCATCACACTGCACATCTCCATCTCCTCCTCCCTCATCACACTGCACATCTCCATCTCCTTCTCCCTCATCACACTGCACATCTCCATCTCCTTCTCCCTCATCACACTGCACATCTCCATCTCCTCCTTTCTCATCACACTGTACATCTCCATCTCCTTCTCCCTCATCACACTGCACATCTCCATCTCCTCCTTTCTCATCACACTGTACATCTCCATCTCCTTCTCCCTCATCACACTGCACATCTCCATCTCCTCCTCCCTGACGCACTGCACATTTCTGTAAAGTAAACTGCTCAATCCTTCTGTTTAGCAATGTAATCTGCAGCAGTAATCCCCACACCACAGCCGGCCGTCCAGTGCGGCACCGCCCCGATCCCCGGGATGCAGGAGACTCACCCTGTTGCTGTATCCTTGCTTTTTGTGCTTCGCGCCAAGAGCATAGAGAACTAGAATAAACTCATGAGGGCAGTCTGCAAAATACTCTGTGCAGGTGACCGGGGACTCGTGGATGTCCATGGAGTAGGGGTTCTCGAAGATTGGAAAACTGTCAGCCAAAAAGAGAGGGAAGAAGTTATAATCCAAGAGGAACAGTGATTGGATATTTCCCATATTTTTATTGTTTTTTCATAGCTGGGGTACGCACAAGTCATCAGAGCTCCCACTACACAGGGAGCAGGCCCCCCGCACTGCCACGGAGCAGGTGCCCCTGTGCTGTCACGGAGCAGGCACCCCCGAACTGCCACAGAGCATGCACCCCCGCACTGCCACGGAGCAGGCGTCCCCGTACTGACACGGAGCAGGCCCCTTGCACTGCCAAGGAGCATGCCCCCCGCACTGCCAAGGAGCATGCCCCCCGCACTGCCAAGGAGCAGGCACCCCCGCACTGCCACGGAGCAGGCACCCCCGCACTGCCACGGAGCAGGCGCCCCCGCACTGCCACGGAGCAGGTGCCCCTGTGCTGCCATGGAGCAGGCACCCCCGAACTGCCACAGAGCATGCACCCCCACACTGCCACGGAGCAGGCGTCCCCGTACTGACACGGAGCAGGCCCCCTGCACTGCCAAGGAGCATGCCCCCCGCACTGCCAAGGAGCATGCCCCCCGCACTGCCAAGGAGCAGGCACCCCCGCACTGCCACGGAGCAGGCACCCCCGCACTGCCACGGAGCAGGCACCCCCGCACTGCCACAGAGCAGGTGCCCCTGTGCTGCCATGGAGCAGGCACCCCCGAACTGCCACAGAGCATGCACCCCCACACTGTCACGGAGCAGGCGTCCCCGTACTGACACGGAGCAGGCCCCCTGCACTGCCACGGAGCAGGCACCCCCGCACTGCCACGGAGCAGGCACCCCTGCACTGCCACGAAGCAGGTGCCCCTGTGCTGCCATGGCGCAGGCACCCCCGAACTGCCACAGAGCATGCACCCCCGCACTGCCACGGAGCAGGCGTCCCCGTACTGACACGGAGCAGGCCCCCTGCACTGCCACGGAGCAGGCACCCCCGCACTGCCACGGAGCAGGTGCCCCTGTGCTGCCATGGAGCAGGCACCCCCGAAATGCCACAGAGCATGCAACCCCGCACTGACACGGAGCAGGCGCCCCCGTACAGACACGGAGCAGGCCCCCCGCACTGCCACAGAGCAGGCACCCCCGCACTGCCACAGAGCATGCACCCCCGCACTGCCACAGAGCAGGTGCCCCCGTACTGACACGGAGCAAGCCCCCCGCACTGCCAAGGAGCAAGTCCCTCGCACTGCCAAGGAGCAGGCCCCCCGCACTGCCATAGAGCAGGGGCTCCCGCACTGCCACGTAGCAGGCACTCCCGAACTGCCACGGAGCAGGCACCCCCGAACTGCCACGGAGCAGGCGCCCCTGTACTGACATGGAGCAGGCACCCCCGTACTGACATGGAGCAGGCACCCCCGTACTGACATGGAGCAGGCACCCCCGCACTGCCACGGAGCAGTCAAATGATAAAAGTCCATCCAAGCACTGCATGGGCCATATCTGCACTTCTGACCCTGGGGACCGGATCTACATGCTGCACATCTATGATTAGTTACTGCAGGTGATTTCATTGTTTATGTGAGTCTGAGGTCGGCTGAACATAACCTCCAATATGTTGTGTCATGTCACCATGCTTTACACTGCAGCTCAGTCAGTGCCTCAAGCATCCGGACAGGCTGAGCACAGGGAACAGCCGGATAATGGGAGCAGTGACGGGCACAGGAGACATCTCAGCTTTACACATTACTGTTCTGGTGATAGAAATCGTCCTTGGTGTTGTCATGGTAACACGACACAATACAGACTTATTGTCCCCAGTATCAGTGTCAGGCAATTAGTGATATTATGTAAACAGGAGAGTAAATGACGGCAACCCCGGATCCAGTGCTCCACGGAGAGCGACATTTAGCACAATTGTTACAGCGCAGCAATGACTTCATCTTTATCATTCTAGGTAACTAATCTGTTTACAGAGACCCCCGACATCCGGGAAACAAACACAGCAAAACAAGAGAGCGGCACAAACTGCAAGACAAGAGAGCGGCACAAACACTGCAATACAAGAGAGCGACACAAACACTGCAAAACAAGAGAGCGACACAAACACCGCAAAACAAGAGAGCGACACAAACACTGCAAAACAAGAGAGCGACACAAACTGCAAAACAAGAGAGCGGCACAAACACTGCAAAACAAGAGAGCGACACAAACACTGCAAAACAAGAGAGCGACACAAACACCGCAAAACAAGAGAGCGACACAAACACTGCAAAACAAGAGAGCGGCACAAACTGCAAAACAAGAGAGCGGCACAAACACTGCAAAACAAGAGAGCGACACAAACACTGCAAAACATGAGAGCGACACAAACTACAAGACAAGAGAGCGGCACAAACACTGCAATACAAGAGAGCGACACAAACACTGCAAAACAAGAGAGCGACACAAACACCGCAAAACAAGAGAGCGACACAAACACTGCAAAACAAGAGAGCGGCACAAACTGCAAAACAAGAGAGCGGCACAAACACTGCAAAACAAGAGAGCGACACAAACACTGCAAAACATGAGAGCGACACAAACTACAAGACAAGAGAGCGGCACAAACACTGCAAAACAAGAGAGCGACACAAACACTGCAAAACAAGAGAGCGACACAAACACCGCAAAACAAGAGAGCGACACAAACACTGCAAAACAAGAGAGCGACACAAACACCGCAAAACAAGAGAGCGACACAAACACTGCAAAACAAGAGAGCGGCACAAACTGCAAAACAAGAGAGCGGCACAAACACTGCAAAACAAGAGAGCGACACAAACACTGCAAAACATGAGAGCGACACAAACTACAAGACAAGAGAGCGGCACAAACACTGCAAAACAAGAGAGCGACACAAACACTGCAAAACAAGAGAGCGGCACAAACTGCAAGACAAGAGAGCGGCACAAACACTGCAATACAAGAGAGCGACACAAACACTGCAATACAAGAGAGCGACACAAACACTGCAAAACAAGAGAGCGGCACAAACACTGCAAAACAAGAGAGCGACACAAACACTGCAAAACAAGAGAGCGGCACAAACACCGCAAAACAAGAGAGCGGCACAAACACCGCAAAACAAGAGAGCGGCACAAACACCGCAAAACAAGAGAGCGGCACAAACACCGCAAAACAAGAGAGCGGAACAAACTGCAAGACAAGAGAGAGGCACAAACACTGCAAAAGAAGAGAGCGACACAAACACTGCAAAACATGAGAGCGACACAAACACTGCAAAACAAGAGAGCGACACAAACACTGCAAAACAAGAGAGCGGCACAAACACTGCAAAACAAGAGAGCGGCACAAACACTGCAAAAGAAGAGAGCGGCACAAACACGGCAAAACAAGAGAGCGGAACAAACACGGCAAAACAAGAGAGCGGCACAAACACGGCAAAACAAGAGAGAGGCAAAAACATGGCAAAACAAGAGAGCGGAACAAACTGCAAGACAAGAGAGAGGCACAAACACTGCAAAAGAAGAGAGCGACACAAACACTGCAAAACAAGAGAGCGACACAAACACTGCAAAACAAGAGAGCGGCACAAACACTGCAAAACAAGAGAGCGGCACAAACACTGCAAAAGAAGAGAGCGGCACAAACACGGCAAAACAAGAGAGCGGAACAAACACGGCAAAACAAGAGAGAGGCACAAACACGGCAAAACAAGAGAGCGGCAAAAACATGGCAAAACAAGAGAGCGGCACAAACACCGCAAAACAAGAGAGCGGCACAAACACGGCAAAACAAGAGAGCGGCACAAACACCGCAAAACAAGAGAGCGGCACAAACACGGCAAAACAAGAGAGCGGCACAAACACGGCAAAACAAGAGAGCGACACAAACACTGCAAAACAAGAGAGCGACACAAACACTGCAAAACAAGAGAGCGACACAAACACTGCAAAACATGAGAGCGACACAAACTACAAGACAAGAGAGCGGCACAAACACTGCAAAACAAGAGAGCGACACAAACACTGCAAAACAAGAGAGCGGCACAAACTGCAAGACAAGAGAGCGGCACAAACACTGCAATACAAGAGAGCGACACAAACACTGCAAAACAAGAGAGCGGAACAAACACTGCAAAACAAGAGAGCGACACAAACACTGCAAAACAAGAGAGCGGCACAAACACCGCAAAACAAGAGAGCGGCACAAACACCGCAAAACAAGAGAGCGGCACAAACACCGCAAAACAAGAGAGCGGCACAAACACCGCAAAACAAGAGAGCGGAACAAACTGCAAGACAAGAGAGAGGCACAAACACTGCAAAAGAAGAGAGCGACACAAACACTGCAAAACATGAGAGCGACACAAACACTGCAAAACAAGAGAGCGACACAAACACTGCAAAACAAGAGAGCGGCACAAACACTGCAAAACAAGAGAGCGGCACAAACACTGCAAAAGAAGAGAGCGGCACAAACACGGCAAAACAAGAGAGCGGAACAAACACGGCAAAACAAGAGAGCGGCACAAACACGGCAAAACAAGAGAGCGGCAAAAACATGGCAAAACAAGAGAGCGGAACAAACTG
Organism: Phyllobates terribilis; assembly: GCF_046119375.1. Taxonomy (NCBI): domain Eukaryota; kingdom Metazoa; phylum Chordata; class Amphibia; order Anura; family Dendrobatidae; genus Phyllobates; species Phyllobates terribilis. The sequence continues at coordinate 969,363,354 of NW_027362762.1, forward strand.
CAAGACAAGAGAGAGGCACAAACACTGCAAAAGAAGAGAGCGACACAAACACTGCAAAACAAGAGAGCGACACAAACACTGCAAAACAAGAGAGCGGCACAAACACTGCAAAACAAGAGAGCGGCACAAACACTGCAAAAGAAGAGAGCGGCACAAACACGGCAAAACAAGAGAGCGGAACAAACACGGCAAAACAAGAGAGAGGCACAAACACGGCAAAACAAGAGAGCGGCAAAAACATGGCAAAACAAGAGAGCGGAACAAACACGGCAAAACAAGAGAGAGGCACAAACACTGCAAAACAAGAGAGCGGCACAAACACTGCAAAACAAGAGAGCGGCACAAACACTGCAAAACAAGAGAGCGACACAAACACTGCAAAACAAGAGAGCGGCACAAACACTGCAAAACAAGAAGAGAGCGACACAAACACTGCAACACAAGAGAGCGACACAAACACTGCAAAACAAGAGAGCGGCACAAACACTGCAAAACAAGAAGAGAGCGACACAAACACTGCAAAACAAGAGAGCGACACAAACACTGCAAAACAAGAGAGCGACACAAACACTGCAAAACAAGAGAGCGGCACAAACACTGCAAAACAAGAGAGCGACACAAACACTGCAAAACAAGAGAGCGACACAAACTGCAAGACAAGAGAGCGACACAAACACTGCAAAACAAGAGAGCGACACAAACACTGCAAGACAAGAGACCGGCACAAACTGCAAGACAAGAGAGCAACACAAACACTGCAAAACAAGAGAGCGACACAAACACTGCAAGACAAGAGAGCGGCACAAACTGCAAGACAAGAGAGCGGCACAAACACTGCAAACCAAGAGAGCGACACAAACACTGCAAGACGAGAGCGGCACAAACACTGCAAAACAAGAGAGCGACACAAACACTGCAAAACAAGAGAGCGACACAAACACTGCAAGACAAGAGAGCGACACAAACACTGCAAAACAAGAGAGCGGCACAAACACTGCAAAACAAGAGAGCGGCACAAACTGCAAGACAAGAGAGCGGCACAAACTGCAAAACAAGAGAGCGACACAAACTGCAAGACAAGAGAGCGGCACAAACACTGCAAAACAAGAGAGCGGCACAAACACTGCAAAACAAGAGAGCGACACAAACACTGCAAAACAAGAGAGCGGCACAAACACTGCAAAACAAGAGAGCGACACAAACACTGCAAAACAAGAGAGCGGCACAAACACTGCAAAACAAGAGAGCGGCACAAACACTGCAAAACAAGAGAGCGGCACAAACACTGCAAAACAAGAGAGCGGCACAAACACTGTAAAACAAGAGAGCGGCACAAACACTGCAAAACAAGAGAGCGGCACAAACACTGCAAAACAAGAGAGCGGCACAAACACTGCAAAACAAGAGAGCGACACAAACACTGCAAGACAAGAGAGCGGCACAAACACTGCAAAACAAGAGAGCGGCACAAACACTGCAAAACAAGAGAGCGGCACAAACTGCAAGACAAGAGAGCGACACAAACACTGCAAAACAAGAGAGCGACACAAACACGGCAAAACAAAAGAGCGGCACAAACACGGCAAAACAAAAGAGCGGCACAAACACCGCAAAACAAGAGAGCGGAACAAACTGCAAGACAAGAGAGAGGCACAAACACTGCAAAAGAAGAGAGCGACACAAACACTGCAAAACAAGAGAGCGACACAAACACTGCAAAACAAGAGAGCGGCACAAACACTGCAAAACAAGAGAGCGGCACAAACACTGCAAAAGAAGAGAGCGGCACAAACACGGCAAAACAAGAGAGCGGAACAAACACGGCAAAACAAGAGAGCGGCACAAACACGGCAAAACAAGAGAGCGGCAAAAACATGGCAAAACAAGAGAGCGACACAAACACTGCAAAACAAGAGAGCGGCACAAACACTGCAAAACAAGAGAGCGACACAAACACTGCAAAACAAGAGAGCGGCACAAACACTGCAAAACAAGAGAGCGGCACAAACACTGCAAAACAAGAGAGCGGCACAAACACTGCAAAACAAGAGAGCGGCACAAACACTGTAAAACAAGAGAGCGGCACAAACACTGCAAAACAAGAGAGAGGCACAAACACTGCAAAACAAGAGAGCGGCACAAACACTGCAAAACAAGAGAGCGACACAAACACTGCAAGACAAGAGAGCGGCACAAACACTGCAAAACAAGAGAGCGGCACAAACACTGCAAAACAAGAGAGCGGCACAAACTGCAAGACAAGAGAGCGACACAAACACTGCAAAACAAGAGAGCGACACAAACACGGCAAAACAAAAGAGCGGCACAAACACCGCAAAACAAGAGAGCGGAACAAACTGCAAGACAAGAGAGAGGCACAAACACTGCAAAAGAAGAGAGCGACACAAACACTGCAAAACAAGAGAGCGACACAAACACTGCAAAACAAGAGAGCGGCACAAACACTGCAAAACAAGAGAGCGGCACAAACACCGCAAAACAAGAGAGCGGCACAAACACCGCAAAACAAGAGAGCGGCACAAACACCGCAAAACAAGAGAGCGGCACAAACACGGCAAAACAAGAGAGCGGCAAAAACATGGCAAAACAAGAGAGCGGCACAAACACCGCAAAACAAGAGAGCGGCACAAACACGGCAAAACAAGAGAGCGGCACAAACACCGCAAAACAAGAGAGCGGCACAAACACGGCAAAACAAGAGAGCGGCACAAACACGGCAAAACAAGAGAGCGACACAAACACTGCAAAACAAGAGAGCGGCAAAAACACTGCAAAACAAGAGAGCGGCACAAACACTGCAAAACAAGAGAGCGACACAAACACTGCAAAACAAGAGAGCGACACAAACACTGCAAAACAAGAGAGCGGCACAAACACTTCAAAACAAGAGAGCGGCACAAACACTGCAAAACAAGAGAGCGGCACAAACTGCAAGACAAGAGAGCGGCACAAACACTGCAAAACAAGAGAGCGACACAAACACTGCAAAACAAGAGAGAGGCACAAACACTGCAAAACAAGAGAGCGGCACAAAGACTGCAAAACAAGAGAGCGGCACAAAGACTGCAAAACAAGAGAGCGGCACAAAGACTGCAAAACAAGAGAGCGGCACAAACTGCAAGACAAGAGAGCGGCACAAACACTGCAAAACTAGAGAGCGGCACAAACACTGCAAAACAAGAGAGCGGCACAAACACTGCAAAACAAGAGAGCGGCACAAACACTGCAAAACAAGAGAGCGACACAAACACTGCAAAACAAGAGAGCGGCACAAACACTGCAAAACAAGAGAGCGACACAAACACTGCAAAACAAGAGAGCGGCACAAACACTGCAACACAAGAGAGCGACACAAACACTGCAAAACAAGAGAGCGGCACAAACACTGCAAAACAAGAAGAGAGCGACACAAACACTGCAAAACAAGAGAGCGGCACAAACACTGCAAAACAAGAGAGCGGCACAAACACTGCAAAACAAGAGAGCGGCACAAACACTGCAAAACAAGAGAGCGGCACAAACACTGCAAAAGAAGAGAGCGGCACAAACACGGCAAAACAAGAGAGCGGAACAAACACGGCAAAACAAGAGAGAGGCACAAACACTGCAAAACAAGAGAGCGGCACAAACACTGCAAAACAAGAGAGCGGCACAAACACTGCAAAACAAGAGAGCGACACAAACACTGCAAAACAAGAGAGCGGCACAAACACTGCAAAACAAGAAGAGAGCGACACAAACACTGCAACACAAGAGAGCGACACAAACACTGCAAAACAAGAGAGCGGCACAAACACTACAAAACAAGAAGAGAGCGACACAAACACTGCAAAACAAGAGAGCGACACAAACACTGCAAAACAAGAGAGCGACACAAACACTGCAAAACAAGAGAGCGGCACAAACACTGCAAAACAAGAGAGCGACACAAACACTGCAAAACAAGAGAGCGACACAAACTGCAAGACAAGAGAGCGACACAAACACTGCAAAACAAGAGAGCGACACAAACACTGCAAGACAAGAGACCGGCACAAACTGCAAGACAAGAGAGCAACACAAACACTGCAAAACAAGAGAGCGACACAAACACTGCAAGACAAGAGAGCGGCACAAACACTGCAAACCAAGAGAGCGACACAAACACTGCAAGACGAGAGCGGCACAAACACTGCAAAACAAGAGAGCGACACAAACACTGCAAAACAAGAGAGCGACACAAACACTGCAAAACAAGAGAGCGACACAAACACTGCAAGACAAGAGACCGGCACAAACTGCAAGACAAGAGAGCAACACAAACACTGCAAAACAAGAGAGCGACACAAACACTGCAAGACAAGAGAGCGGCACAAACACTGCAAACCAAGAGAGCGACACAAACACTGCAAGACGAGAGCGGCACAAACACTGCAAAACAAGAGAGCGACACAAACACTGCAAAACAAGAGAGCGACACAAACACTGCAAGACAAGAGAGCGACACAAACACTGCAAAACAAGAGAGCGGCACAAACACTGCAAAACAAGAGAGCGGCACAAACTGCAAGACAAGAGAGCGGCACAAACTGCAAAACAAGAGAGCGACACAAACTGCAAGACAAGAGAGCGGCACAAACACTGCAAAACAAGAGAGCGGCACAAACACTGCAAAACAAGAGAGCGACACAAACACTGCAAAACAAGAGAGCGGCACAAACACTGCAAAACAAGAGAGCGACACAAACACTGCAAAACAAGAGAGCGGCACAAACACTGCAAAACAAGAGAGCGGCACAAACACTGCAAAACAAGAGAGCGGCACAAACACTGCAAAACAAGAGAGCGGCACAAACACTGTAAAACAAGAGAGCGGCACAAACACTGCAAAACAAGAGAGTGGCACAAACACTGCAAAACAAGAGAGCGGCACAAACACTGCAAAACAAGAGAGCGACACAAACACTGCAAGACAAGAGAGCGGCACAAACACTGCAAAACAAGAGAGCGGCACAAACACTGCAAAACAAGAGAGCGGCACAAACTGCAAGACAAGAGAGCGACACAAACACTGCAAAACAAGAGAGCGACACAAACACGGCAAAACAAAAGAGCGGCACAAACACGGCAAAACAAAAGAGCGGCACAAACACCGCAAAACAAGAGAGCGGAACAAACTGCAAGACAAGAGAGAGGAACAAACACTGCAAAAGAAGAGAGCGACACAAACACTGCAAAACAAGAGAGCGACACAAACACTGCAAAACAAGAGAGCGGCACAAACACTGCAAAACAAGAGAGCGGCACAAACACTGCAAAAGAAGAGAGCGGCACAAACACGGCAAAACAAGAGAGCGGAACAAACACGGCAAAACAAGAGAGCGGCACAAACACGGCAAAACAAGAGAGCGGCACAAACATGGCAAAACAAGAGAGCGGCACAAACACCGCAAAACAAGAGAGCGGCACAAACACCGCAAAACAAGAGAGCGGCACAAACACGGCAAAACAAGAGAGCGGCACAAACACCGCAAAACAAGAGAACGGCACAAACACGGCAAAACAAGAGAGCGACACAAACACTGCAAAACAAGAGAGCGGCACAAACACTGCAAAACAAGAGAGCGACACAAACACTGCAAAACAAGAGAGCGGCACAAACACTGCAAAACAAGAGAGCGGCACAAACACTGCAAAACAAGAGAGCGGCACAAACACTGCAAAACAAGAGAGCGGCACAAACACTGTAAAACAAGAGAGCGGCACAAACACTGCAAAACAAGAGAGCGGCACAAACACTGCAAAACAAGAGAGCGGCACAAACACTGCAAAACAAGAGAGCGACACAAACACTGCAAGACAAGAGAGCGGCACAAACACTGCAAAACAAGAGAGCGGCACAAACACTGCAAAACAAGAGAGCGGCACAAACTGCAAGACAAGAGAGCGACACAAACACTGCAAAACAAGAGAGCGACACAAACACGGCAAAACAAAAGAGCGGCACAAACACCGCAAAACAAGAGAGCGGAACAAACTGCAAGACAAGAGAGAGGCACAAACACTGCAAACCAAGAGAGCGACACAAACACTGCAAGACGAGAGCGGCACAAACACTGCAAAACAAGAGAGCGACACAAACACTGCAAAACAAGAGAGCGACACAAACACTGCAAGACAAGAGAGCGACACAAACACTGCAAAACAAGAGAGCGGCACAAACACTGCAAAACAAGAGAGCGGCACAAACTGCAAGACAAGAGAGCGGCACAAACTGCAAAACAAGAGAGCGACACAAACTGCAAGACAAGAGAGCGGCACAAACACTGCAAAACAAGAGAGCGGCACAAACACTGCAAAACAAGAGAGCGACACAAACACTGCAAAACAAGAGAGCGGCACAAACACTGCAAAACAAGAGAGCGACACAAACACGGCAAAACAAAAGAGCGGCACAAACACCGCAAAACAAGAGAGCGGAACAAACTGCAAGACAAGAGAGCGGCACAAACACTGCAAACCAAGAGAGCGACACAAACACTGCAAGACGAGAGCGGCACAAACACTGCAAAACAAGAGAGCGACACAAACACTGCAAAACAAGAGAGCGACACAAACACTGCAAGACAAGAGAGCGACACAAACACTGCAAAACAAGAGAGCGGCACAAACACTGCAAAACAAGAGAGCGGCACAAACTGCAAGACAAGAGAGCGGCACAAACTGCAAAACAAGAGAGCGACACAAACTGCAAGACAAGAGAGCGGCACAAACACTGCAAAACAAGAGAGCGACACAAACACTGCAAAACAAGAGAGCGGCACAAACACTGCAAAACAAGACAGCGACACAAACACTGCAAAACAAGAGAGCGGCACAAACACTGCAAAACAAGAGAGCGGCACAAACACTGCAAAACAAGAGAGCGGCACAAACACTGCAAAACAAGAGAGCGGCACAAACACTGTAAAACAAGAGAGCGGCACAAACACTGCAAAACAAGAGAGCGGCACAAACACTGCAAAACAAGAGAGCGGCACAAACACTGCAAAACAAGAGAGCGACACAAACACTGCAAGACAAGAGAGCGGCACAAACACTGCAAAACAAGAGAGCGGCACAAACACTGCAAAACAAGAGAGCGGCACAAACTGCAAGACAAGAGAGCGACACAAACACTGCAAAACAAGAGAGCGACACAAACACGGCAAAACAAAAGAGCGGCACAAACACGGCAAAACAAAAGAGCGGCACAAACACCGCAAAACAAGAGAGCGGAACAAACTGCAAGACAAGAGAGAGGCACAAACACTGCAAAAGAAGAGAGCGGCACAAACACGGCAAAACAAGAGAGCGGAACAAACACGGCAAAACAAGAGAGCGGCACAAACACGGCAAAACAAGAGAGCGGCAAAAACATGGCAAAACAAGAGAGCGGCACAAACACCGCAAAACAAGAGAGCGGCACAAACACCGCAAAACAAGAGAGCGGCACAAACACGGCAAAACAAGAGAGCGGCACAAACACCGCAAAACAAGAGAACGGCACAAACACGGCAAAACAAGAGAGCGACACAAACACTGCAAAACAAGAGAGCGGCACAAACACTGCAAAACAAGAGAGCGACACAAACACTGCAAAACAAGAGAGCGGCACAAACACTGCAAAACAAGAGAGCGGCACAAACACTGCAAAACAAGAGAGCGGCACAAACACTGCAAAACAAGAGAGCGGCACAAACACTGTAAAACAAGAGAGCGGCACAAACACTGCAAAACAAGAGAGCGGCACAAACACTGCAAAACAAGAGAGCGGCACAAACACTGCAAAACAAGAGAGCGACACAAACACTGCAAGACAAGAGAGCGGCACAAACACTGCAAAACAAGAGAGCGGCACAAACACTGCAAAACAAGAGAGCGGCACAAACTGCAAGACAAGAGAGCGACACAAACACTGCAAAACAAGAGAGCGACACAAACACGGCAAAACAAAAGAGCGGCACAAACACCGCAAAACAAGAGAGCGGAACAAACTGCAAGACAAGAGAGAGGCACAAACACTGCAAAAGAAGAGAGCGACACAAACACTGCAAAACAAGAGAGCGACACAAACACTGCAAAACAAGAGAGCGGCACAAACACTGCAAAACAAGAGAGCGGCACAAACACTGCAAAACAAGAGAGCGGCACAAACACCGCAAAACAAGAGAGCGGCACAAACACGGCAAAACAAGAGAGCGGCAAAAACATGGCAAAACAAGAGAGCGGCACAAACACCGCAAAACAAGAGAGCGGCACAAACACAGCAAAACAAGAGAGCGGCACAAACACCGCAAAACAAGAGAGCGGCACAAACACGGCAAAACAAGAGAGCGGCACAAACACGGCAAAACAAGAGAGCGACACAAACACTGCAAAACAAGAGAGCGGCAAAAACACTGCAAAACAAGAGAGCGGCACAAACACTGCAAAACAAGAGAGCGACACAAACACTGCAAAACAAGAGAGCGACACAAACACTGCAAAACAAGAGAGCGGCACAAACACTTCAAAACAAGAGAGCGGCACAAACACTGCAAAACAAGAGAGCGGCACAAACTGCAAGACAAGAGAGCGGCACAAACACTGCAAAACAAGAGAGCGACACAAACACTGCAAAACAAGAGAGAGGCACAAACACTGCAAAACAAGAGAGCGGCACAAAGACTGCAAAACAAGAGAGCGGCACAAAGACTGCAAAACAAGAGAGCGGCACAAAGACTGCAAAACAAGAGAGCGGCACAAACTGCAAGACAAGAGAGCGGCACAAACACTGCAAAACTAGAGAGCGGCACAAACACTGCAAAACAAGAGAGCGGCACAAACACTGCAAAACAAGAGAGCGGCACAAACACTGCAAAACAAGAGAGCGACACAAACACTGCAAAACAAGAGAGCGGCACAAACACTGCAAAACAAGAGAGCGACACAAACACTGCAAAACAAGAGAGCGGCACAAACACTGCAACACAAGAGAGCGACACAAACACTGCAAAACAAGAGAGCGGCACAAACACTGCAAAACAAGAAGAGAGCGACACAAACACTGCAAAACAAGAGAGCGGCACAAACACTGCAAAACAAGAGAGCGGCACAAACACTGCAAAACAAGAGAGCGGCACAAACACGGCAAAACAAGAGAGCGGCACAAACACGGCAAAACAAGAGAGCGACACAAACACTGCAAAACAAGAGAGCGGCAAAAACACTGCAAAACAAGAGAGCGGCACAAACACTGCAAAACAAGAGAGCGACACAAACACTGCAAAACAAGAGAGCGACACAAACACTGCAAAACAAGAGAGCGGCACAAACACTTCAAAACAAGAGAGCGGCACAAACACTGCAAAACAAGAGAGCGGCACAAACTGCAAGACAAGAGAGCGGCACAAACACTGCAAAACAAGAGAGCGACACAAACACTGCAAAACAAGAGAGAGGCACAAACACTGCAAAACAAGAGAGCGGCACAAAGACTGCAAAACAAGAGAGCGGCACAAAGACTGCAAAACAAGAGAGCGGCACAAAGACTGCAAAACAAGAGAGCGGCACAAACTGCAAGACAAGAGAGCGGCACAAACACTGCAAAACTAGAGAGCGGCACAAACACTGCAAAACAAGAGAGCGGCACAAACACTGCAAAACAAGAGAGCGGCACAAACACTGCAAAACAAGAGAGCGACACAAACACTGCAAAACAAGAGAGCGGCACAAACACTGCAAAACAAGAGAGCGGAACAAACTGCAAGACAAGAGAGCGGCACAAACACTGCAAACCAAGAGAGCGACACAAACACTGCAAGACGAGAGCGGCACAAACACTGCAAAACAAGAGAGCGACACAAACACTGCAAAACAAGAGAGCGACACAAACACTGCAAGACAAGAGAGCGACACAAACACTGCAAAACAAGAGAGCGGCACAAACACTGCAAAACAAGAGAGCGGCACAAACTGCAAGACAAGAGAGCGGCACAAACTGCAAAACAAGAGAGCGACACAAACTGCAAGACAAGAGAGCGGCACAAACACTGCAAAACAAGAGAGCGACACAAACACTGCAAAACAAGAGAGCGGCACAAACACTGCAAAACAAGAGAGCGACACAAACACTGCAAAACAAGAGAGCGGCACAAACACTGCAAAACAAGAGAGCGGCACAAACACTGCAAAACAAGAGAGCGGCACAAACACCGCAAAACAAGAGAGCGGCACAAACACTGTAAAACAAGAGAGCGGCACAAACACTGCAAAACAAGAGAGCGGCACAAACACTGCAAAACAAGAGAGCGGCACAAACACTGCAAAACAAGAGAGCGACACAAACACTGCAAGACAAGAGAGCGGCACAAACACTGCAAAACAAGAGAGCGGCACAAACACTGCAAAACAAGAGAGCGGCACAAACTGCAAGACAAGAGAGCGACACAAACACTGCAAAACAAGAGAGCGACACAAACACGGCAAAACAAAAGAGCGGCACAAACACGGCAAAACAAAAGAGCGGCACAAACACCGCAAAACAAGAGAGCGGAACAAACTGCAAGACAAGAGAGAGGCACAAACACTGCAAAAGAAGAGAGCGGCACAAACACGGCAAAACAAGAGAGCGGAACAAACACGGCAAAACAAGAGAGCGGCACAAACACGGCAAAACAAGAGAGCGGCAAAAACACGGCAAAACAAGAGAGCGGCACAAACACCGCAAAACAAGAGAGCGGCACAAACACCGCAAAACAAGAGAGCGGCACAAACACGGCAAAACAAGAGAGCGGCACAAACACCGCAAAACAAGAGAACGGCACAAACACGGCAAAACAAGAGAGCGACACAAACACTGCAAAACAAGAGAGCGGCACAAACACTGCAAAACAAGAGAGCGACACAAACACTGCAAAACAAGAGAGCGGCACAAACACTGCAAAACAAGAGAGCGGCACAAACACTGCAAAACAAGAGAGCGGCACAAACACTGCAAAACAAGAGAGCGGCACAAACACTGTAAAACAAGAGAGCGGCACAAACACTGCAAAACAAGAGAGCGGCACAAACACTGCAAAACAAGAGAGCGGCACAAACACTGCAAAACAAGAGAGCGACACAAACACTGCAAGACAAGAGAGCGGCACAAACACTGCAAAACAAGAGAGCGGCACAAACACTGCAAAACAAGAGAGCGGCACAAACTGCAAGACAAGAGAGCGACACAAACACTGCAAAACAAGAGAGCGACACAAACACGGCAAAACAAAAGAGCGGCACAAACACCGCAAAACAAGAGAGCGGAACAAACTGCAAGACAAGAGAGAGGCACAAACACTGCAAAAGAAGAGAGCGACACAAACACTGCAAAACAAGAGAGCGACACAAACACTGCAAAACAAGAGAGCGGCACAAACACTGCAAAACAAGAGAGCGGCACAAACACCGCAAAACAAGAGAGCGGCACAAACACCGCAAAACAAGAGAGCGGCACAAACACGGCAAAACAAGAGAGCGGCAAAAACATGGCAAAACAAGAGAGCGGCACAAACACCGCAAAACAAGAGAGCGGCACAAACACCGCAAAACAAGAGAGCGGCACAAACACGGCAAAACAAGAGAGCGGCACAAACACCGCAAAACAAGAGAGCGGCACAAACACGGCAAAACAAGAGAGCGGCACAAACACGGCAAAACAAGAGAGCGGCACAAACACTGCAAAACAAGAGAGCGGCAAAAACACTGCAAAACAAGAGAGCGGCACAAACACTGCAAAACAAGAGAGCGACACAAACACTGCAAAACAAGAGAGCGACACAAACACTGCAAAACAAGAGAGCGGCACAAACACTTCAAAACAAGAGAGCGGCACAAACACTGCAAAACAAGAGAGCGGCACAAACTGCAAGACAAGAGAGCGGCACAAACACTGCAAAACAAGAGAGCGACATAAACACTGCAAAACAAGAGAGAGGCACAAACACTGCAAAACAAGAGAGCGGCACAAAGACTGCAAAACAAGAGAGCGGCACAAAGACTGCAAAACAAGAGAGCGGCACAAAGACTGCAAAACAAGAGAGCGGCACAAAGACTGCAAAACAAGAGAGCGGCACAAACACTGCAAAACTAGAGAGCGGCACAAACACTGCAAAACAAGAGAGCGGCACAAACACTGCAAAACAAGAGAGCGGCACAAACACTGCAAAACAAGAGAGCGACACAAACACTGCAAAACAAGAGAGCGGCACAAACACTGCAAAACAAGAGAGCGACACAAACACTGCAAAACAAGAGAGCGGCACAAACACTGCAACACAAGAGAGCGACACAAACACTGCAAAACAAGAGAGCGGCACAAACACTGCAAAACAAGAAGAGAGCGACACAAACACTGCAAAACAAGAGAGCGGCACAAACACTGCAAAACAAGAGAGCGGCACAAACACTGCAAAACAAGAGAGCGGCACAAACACGGCAAAACAAGAGAGCGGCACAAACACGGCAAAACAAGAGAGCGACACAAACACTGCAAAACAAGAGAGCGGCAAAAACACTGCAAAACAAGAGAGCGGCACAAACACTGCAAAACAAGAGAGCGACACAAACACTGCAAAACAAGAGAGCGACACAAACACTGCAAAACAAGAGAGCGGCACAAACACTTCAAAACAAGAGAGCGGCACAAACACTGCAAAACAAGAGAGCGGCACAAACTGCAAGACAAGAGAGCGGCACAAACACTGCAAAACAAGAGAGCGACACAAACACTGCAAAACAAGAGAGAGGCACAAACACTGCAAAACAAGAGAGCGGCACAAAGACTGCAAAACAAGAGAGCGGCACAAAGACTGCAAAACAAGAGAGCGGCACAAAGACTGCAAAACAAGAGAGCGGCACAAACTGCAAGACAAGAGAGCGGCACAAACACTGCAAAACTAGAGAGCGGCACAAACACTGCAAAACAAGAGAGCGGCACAAACACTGCAAAACAAGAGAGCGGCACAAACACTGCAAAACAAGAGAGCGACACAAACACTGCAAAACAAGAGAGCGGCACAAACACTGCAAAACAAGAGAGCGACACAAACACTGCAAAACAAGAGAGCGGCACAAACACTGCAACACAAGAGAGCGACACAAACACTGCAAAACAAGAGAGCGGCACAAACACTGCAAAACAAGAAGAGAGCGACACAAACACTGCAAAACAAGAGAGCGGCACAAACACTGCAAAACAAGAGAGCGGCACAAACACTGCAAAACAAGAGAGCGGCACAAACACTGCAAAACAAGAGAGCGGCACAAACACTGCAAAAGAAGAGAGCGGCACAAACACGGCAAAACAAGAGAGCGGAACAAACACGGCAAAACAAGAGAGAGGCACAAACACTGCAAAACAAGAGAGCGGCACAAACACTGCAAAACAAGAGAGCGGCACAAACACTGCAAAACAAGAGAGCGACACAAACACTGCAAAACAAGAGAGCGGCACAAACACTGCAAAACAAGAAGAGAGCAACACAAACACTGCAACACAAGAGAGCGACACAAACACTGCAAAACAAGAGAGCGGCACAAACACTGCAAAACAAGAAGAGAGCGACACAAACACTGCAAAACAAGAGAGCGACACAAACACTGCAAAACAAGAGAGCGACACAAACACTGCAAAACAAGAGAGCGGCACAAACACTGCAAAACAAGAGAGCGACACAAACACTGCAAAACAAGAGAGCGACACAAACTGCAAGACAAGAGAGCGACACAAACACTGCAAAACAAGAGAGCGACACAAACACTGCAAGACAAGAGACCGGCACAAACTGCAAGACAAGAGAGCAACACAAACTCTGCAAAACAAGAGAGCGACACAAACACTGCAAGACAAGAGAGCGGCACAAACTGCAAGACAAGAGAGCGGCACAAACACTGCAAACCAAGAGAGCGACACAAACACTGCAAGACGAGAGCGGCACAAACACTGCAAAACAAGAGAGCGACACAAACACTGCAAAACAAGAGAGCGACACAAACACTGCAAGACAAGAGAGCGACACAAACACTGCAAAACAAGAGAGCGGCACAAACACTGCAAAACAAGAGAGCGGCACAAACTGCAAGACAAGAGAGCGGCACAAACTGCAAAACAAGAGAGCGACACAAACTGCAAGACAAGAGAGCGGCACAAACACTGCAAAACAAGAGAGCGGCACAAACACTGCAAAACAAGAGAGCGACACAAACACTGCAAAACAAGAGAGCGGCACAAACACTGCAAAACAAGAGAGCGACACAAACACTGCAAAACAAGAGAGCGGCACAAACACTGCAAAACAAGAGAGCGGCACAAACACTGCAAAACAAGAGAGCGGCACAAACACTGCAAAACAAGAGAGCGGCACAAACACTGTAAAACAAGAGAGCGGCACAAACACTGCAAAACAAGAGAGCGGCACAAACACTGCAAAACAAGAGAGCGGCACAAACACTGCAAAACAAGAGAGCGACACAAACACTGCAAGACAAGAGAGCGGCACAAACACTGCAAAACAAGAGAGCGGCACAAACACTGCAAAACAAGAGAGCGGCACAAACTGCAAGACAAGAGAGCGACACAAACACTGCAAAACAAGAGAGCGACACAAACACGGCAAAACAAAAGAGCGGCACAAACACGGCAAAACAAAAGAGCGGCACAAACACCGCAAAACAAGAGAGCGGAACAAACTGCAGAACAAGAGAGAGGCACAAACACTGCAAAAGAAGAGAGCGACACAAACACTGCAAAACAAGAGAGCGACACAAACACTGCAAAACAAGAGAGCGGCACAAACACTGCAAAACAAGAGAGCGGCACAAACACTGCAAAAGAAGAGAGCGGCACAAACACGGCAAAACAAGAGAGCGGAACAAACACGGCAAAACAAGAGAGCGGCACAAACACGGCAAAACAAGAGAGCGGCAAAAACATGGCAAAACAAGAGAGCGGCACAAACACCGCAAAACAAGAGAGCGGCACAAACACCGCAAAACAAGAGAGCGGCACAAACACGGCAAAACAAGAGAGCGGCACAAACACCGCAAAACAAGAGAACGGCACAAACACGGCAAAACAAGAGAGCGACACAAACACTGCAAAACAAGAGAGCGGCACAAACACTGCAAAACAAGAGAGCGACACAAACACTGCAAAACAAGAGAGCGGCACAAACACTGCAAAACAAGAGAGCGGCACAAACACTGCAAAACAAGAGAGCGGCACAAACACTGCAAAACAAGAGAGCGGCACAAACACTGTAAAACAAGAGAGCGGCACAAACACTGCAAAACAAGAGAGCGGCACAAACACTGCAAAACAAGAGAGCGGCACAAACACTGCAAAACAAGAGAGCGACACAAACACTGCAAGACAAGAGAGCGGCACAAACACTGCAAAACAAGAGAGCGGCACAAACACTGCAAAACAAGAGAGCGGCACAAACTGCAAGACAAGAGAGCGACACAAACACTGCAAAACAAGAGAGCGACACAAACACGGCAAAACAAAAGAGCGGCACAAACACCGGAAAACAAGAGAGCGGAACAAACTGCAAGACAAGAGAGAGGCACAAACACTGCAAAAGAAGAGAGCGACACAAACACTGCAAAACAAGAGAGCGACACAAACACTGCAAAACAAGAGAGCGGCACAAACACTGCAAAACAAGAGAGCGGCACAAACACTGCAAAAGAAGAGAGCGGCACAAACACGGCAAAACAAGAGAGCGGAACAAACACGGCAAAACAAGAGAGCGGCACAAACACGGCAAAACAAGAGAGCGGCAAAAACATGGCAAAACAAGAGAGCGGCACAAACACCGCAAAACAAGAGAGCGGCACAAACACCGCAAAACAAGAGAGCGGCACAAACACCGCAAAACAAGAGAGCGGCACAAACACTGCAAAACAAGAGAGCGGCACAAACACCGCAAAACAAGAGAGCGGCACAAACACGGCAAAACAAGAGAGCGGCACAAACACTGCAAAACAAGAGAGCGACACAAACACTGCAAAACAAGAGAGCGGCACAAACACTGCAAAACAAGAGAGCGGCACAAACACTGCAAAACAAGAGAGCGACACAAACACTGCAAAACAAGAGAGCGACACAAACACTGCAAAACAAGAGAGCGGCACAAACACGTCAAAACAAGAGAGCGGCACAAACACTGCAAAACAAGAGAGCGGCACAAACTGCAAGACAAGAGAGCGGCACAAACTGCAAGACAAGAGAGCGACACAAACACTGCAAAACAAGAGAGAGGCACAAACACTGCAAAACAAGAGAGCGGCACAAAGACTGCAAAACAAGAGAGCGGCACAAAGACTGCAAAACAAGAGAGCGGCATAAAGACTGCAAAACAAGAGAGCGGCACAAACTGCAAGACAAGAGAGCGGCACAAACACTGCAAAACTAGAGAGCGGCACAAACACTGCAAAACAAGAGAGCGGCACAAACACTGCAAAACAAGAGAGCGGCACAAACACTGCAAAACAAGAGAGCGACACAAACACTGCAAAACAAGAGAGCGGCAAAAACACTGCAAAACAAGAGAGCGACACAAACACTGCAAACAAGAGAGCGACACAAACACTGCAAACAAGAGAGCGGCACAAACACTGCAAAACAAGAGAGCGACACAAACACTGCAAAACAAGAGAGCGGCACAAACACTGCAAAACAAGAAGAGAGCGACACAAACACTGCAAAACAAGAGAGCGGCACAAACACTGCAAAACAAGAGAGCGGCACAAACACCGCAAAACAAGAGAGCGGCACAAACACCGCAAAACAAGAGAGCGACACAAACACTGCAAAACAAGAGAGCGGCACAAACTGCAAGACAAGAGAGCGGCACAAACACTGCAATACAAGAGAGCGACACAAACACTGCAAAACAAGAGAGCGACACAAACTGCAAAACAAGAGAGCGGCACAAACACTGCAAAACAAGAGAGCGACACAAACACTGCAAAACAAGAGAGCGGCACAAACACTGCAAAACAAGAGAGCGACACAAACACTGCAAAACAAGAGAGCGGCACAAACACTGCAAAACAAGAGAGCGACACAAACACTGCAAAACAAGAGAGCGACACAAACTGCAAGACAAGAGAGCGACACAAACGCTGCAAAACAAGAGAGCGACACAAACACTGCAAGACAAGAGACCGGCACAAACTGCAAGACAAGAGAGCGACACAAACACTGCAAAACAAGAGAGCGACACAAACACTGCAAGACAAGAGAGCGGCACAAACTGCAAGACAAGAGAGCGGCACAAACACTGCAAACCAAGAGAGCGACACAAACACTGCAAGACGAGAGCGGCACAAACACTGCAAAACAAGAGAGCGACACAAACACTGCAAAACAAGAGAGCGACACAAACACTGCAAAACAAGAGAGCGGCACAAACACTGCAAAACAAGAGAGCGGCACAAACACTGCAAAACAAGAGAGCGGCACAAACACTGCAAAACAAGAGAGCGGCACAAACACTGCAAAACAAGAGAGCGGCACAAACACTGCAAAACAAGAGAGCGGCACAAACACTGCAAAACAAGAGAGCGACACAAACACTGCAAGACAAGAGAGCGGCACAAACACTGCAAAACAAGAGAGCGGCACAAACACTGCAAAACAAGAGAGCGGCACAAACTGCAAGACAAGAGAGCGACACAAACACTGCAAAACAAGAGAGCGACACAAACACGGCAAAACAAAAGAGCGGCACAAACACCGCAAAACAAGAGAGCGGAACAAACTGCAAGACAAGAGAGAGGCACAAACACTGCAAAAGAAGAGAGCGACACAAACAATGCAAAACAAGAGAGCGACACAAACACTGCAAAACAAGAGAGCGGCACAAACACTGCAAAACAAGAGAGAGGCACAAACACTGCAAAAGAAGAGAGCGGCACAAACACGGCAAAACAAGAGAGCGGAACAAACACGGCAAAACAAGAGAGCGGCACAAACACGGCAAAACAAGAGAGCGGCAAAAACATGGCAAAACAAGAGAGCGGCACAAACACCGCAAAACAAGAGAGCGGCACAAACACCGCAAAACAAGAGAGCGGCACAAACACCGCAAAACAAGAGAGCGGCACAAACACGGCAAAACAAGAGAGCGGCACAAACACCGCAAAACAAGAGAGCGGCACAAACACGGCAAAACAAGAGAGCGGCACAAACACCGCAAAACAAGAGAGCGGCACAAACACGGCAAAACAAGAGAGCGGCACAAACACTGCAAAACAAGAGAGCGACACAAACACTGCAAAACAAGAGAGCGGCACAAACACTGCAAAACAAGAGAGCGGCACAAACACTGCAAAACAAGAGAGCGACACAAACACTGCAAAACAAGAGAGCGACACAAACACTGCAAAACAAGAGAGCGGCACAAACACTTCAAAACAAGAGAGAGGCACAAACACTGCAAAACAAGAGAGCGGCACAAAGACTGCAAAACAAGAGAGCGGCACAAAGACTGCAAAACAAGAGAGCGGCATAAAGACTGCAAAACAAGAGAGCGGCACAAACTGCAAGACAAGAGAGCGGCACAAACACTGCAAAACTAGAGAGCGGCACAAACACTGCAAAACAAGAGAGCGGCACAAACACTGCAAAACAAGAGAGCGGCACAAACACTGCAAAACAAGAGAGCGACACAAACACTGCAAAACAAGAGAGCGGCAAAAACACTGCAAAACAAGAGAGCGACACAAACACTGCAAACAAGAGAGCGACACAAACACTGCAAACAAGAGAGCGGCACAAACACTGCAAAACAAGAGAGCGACACAAACACTGCAAAACAAGAGAGCGGCACAAACACTGCAAAACAAGAAGAGAGCGGCACAAACACTGCAAAACAAGAAGAGAGCGACACAAACACTGCAAAACAAGAGAGCGGCACAAACACTGCAAAACAAGAGAGCGACACAAACACCGCAAAACAAGAGAGCGGCACAAACACCGCAAAACAAGAGAGCGACACAAACACTGCAAAACAAGAGAGCGGCACAAACTGCAAGACAAGAGAGCGGCACAAACACTGCAATACAAGAGAGCGACACAAACACTGCAAAACAAGAGAGCGACACAAACTGCAAAACAAGAGAGCGGCACAAACACTGCAAAACAAGAGAGCGACACAAACACTGCAAAACAAGAGAGCGGCACAAACACTGCAAAACAAGAGAGCGACACAAACACTGCAAAACAAGAGAGCGGCACAAACACTGCAAAACAAGAGAGCGACACAAACACTGCAAAACAAGAGAGCGACACAAACTGCAAGACAAGAGAGCGACACAAACACTGCAAAACAAGAGAGCGACACAAACACTGCAAAACAAGAGAGCGGAACAAACTGCAAGACAAGAGAGAGGCACAAACACTGCAAAAGAAGAGAGCGACACAAACACTGCAAAACAAGAGAGCGACACAAACACTGCAAACAAGAGAGCGACACAAACACTGCAAACAAGAGAGCGGCACAAACACTGCAAAACAAGAGAGCGACACAAACACTGCAAAACAAGAGAGCGGCACAAACACTGCAAAACAAGAAGAGAGCGGCACAAACACTGCAAAACAAGAAGAGAGCGACACAAACACTGCAAAACAAGAGAGCGGCACAAACACTGCAAAACAAGAGAGCGACACAAACACCGCAAAACAAGAGAGCGGCACAAACACCGCAAAACAAGAGAGCGACACAAACACTGCAAAACAAGAGAGCGGCACAAACTGCAAGACAAGAGAGCGGCACAAACACTGCAATACAAGAGAGCGACACAAACACTGCAAAACAAGAGAGCGACACAAACTGCAAAACAAGAGAGCGGCACAAACACTGCAAAACAAGAGAGCGACACAAACACTGCAAAACAAGAGAGCGGCACAAACACTGCAAAACAAGAGAGCGACACAAACACTGCAAAACAAGAGAGCGGCACAAACACTGCAAAACAAGAGAGCGACACAAACACTGCAAAACAAGAGAGCGACACAAACTGCAAGACAAGAGAGCGACACAAACACTGCAAAACAAGAGAGGGACACAAACACTGCAAAACAAGAGAGCGGAACAAACTGCAAGACAAGAGAGAGGCACAAACACTGCAAAAGAAGAGAGCGACACAAACACTGCAAAACAAGAGAGCGACACAAACACTGCAAAACAAGAGAGCGGCACAAACACTGCAAAACAAGAGAGCGGCACAAACACTGCAAAAGAAGAGAGCGGCACAAACACGGCAAAACAAGAGAGCGGAACAAACACGGCAAAACAAGAGAGCGGCACAAACACGGCAAAACAAGAGAGCGGCAAAAACATGGCAAAACAAGAGAGCGGCACAAACACCGCAAAACAAGAGAGCGGCACAAACACCGCAAAACAAGAGAGCGGCACAAACACGGCAAAACAAGAGAGCGGCACAAACACCGCAAAACAAGAGAACGGCACAAACACGGCAAAACAAGAGAGCGACACAAACACTGCAAAACAAGAGAGCGGCACAAACACTGCAAAACAAGAGAGCGACACAAACACTGCAAAACAAGAGAGCGGCACAAACACTGCAAAACAAGAGAGCGGCACAAACACTGCAAAACAAGAGAGCGGCACAAACACTGCAAAACAAGAGAGCGGCACAAACACTGTAAAACAAGAGAGCGGCACAAACACTGCAAAACAAGAGAGCGGCACAAACACTGCAAAACAAGAGAGCGGCACAAACACTGCAAAACAAGAGAGCGACACAAACACTGCAAGACAAGAGAGCGGCACAAACACTGCAAAACAAGAGAGCGGCACAAACACTGCAAAACAAGAGAGCGGCACAAACTGCAAGACAAGAGAGCGACACAAACACTGCAAAACAAGAGAGCGACACAAACACGGCAAAACAAAAGAGCGGCACAAACACCGGAAAACAAGAGAGCGGAACAAACTGCAAGACAAGAGAGAGGCACAAACACTGCTAAAGAAGAGAGCGACACAAACACTGCAAAACAAGAGAGCGACACAAACACTGCAAAACAAGAGAGCGGCACAAACACTGCAAAACAAGAGAGCGGCACAAACACTGCAAAAGAAGAGAGCGGCACAAACACGGCAAAACAAGAGAGCGGAACAAACACGGCAAAACAAGAGAGCGGCACAAACACGGCAAAACAAGAGAGCGGCAAAAACATGGCAAAACAAGAGAGCGGCACAAACACCGCAAAACAAGAGAGCGGCACAAACACCGCAAAACAAGAGAGCGGCACAAACACCGCAAAACAAGAGAGCGGCACAAACACGGCAAAACAAGAGAGCGGCACAAACACCGCAAAACAAGAGAGCGGCACAAACACGGCAAAACAAGAGAGCGGCACAAACACTGCAAAACAAGAGAGCGACACAAACACTGCAAAACAAGAGAGCGGCACAAACACTGCAAAACAAGAGAGCGGCACAAACACTGCAAAACAAGAGAGCGACACAAACACTGCAAAACAAGAGAGCGACACAAACACTGCAAAACAAGAGAGCGGCACAAACACTTCAAAACAAGAGAGCGGCACAAACACTGCAAAACAAGAGAGCGGCACAAACTGCAAGACAAGAGAGCGGCACAAACTGCAAGACAAGAGAGCGACACAAACACTGCAAAACAAGAGAGAGGCACAAACACTGCAAAACAAGAGAGCGGCACAAAGACTGCAAAACAAGAGAGCGGCACAAAGACTGCAAAACAAGAGAGCGGCATAAAGACTGCAAAACAAGAGAGCGGCACAAACTGCAAGACAAGAGAGCGGCACAAACACTGCAAAACTAGAGAGCGGCACAAACACTGCAAAACAAGAGAGCGGCACAAACACTGCAAAACAAGAGAGCGGCACAAACACTGCAAAACAAGAGAGCGACACAAACACTGCAAAACAAGAGAGCGGCAAAAACACTGCAAAACAAGAGAGCGACACAAACACTGCAAACAAGAGAGCGACACAAACACTGCAAACAAGAGAGCGGCACAAACACTGCAAAACAAGAGAGCGACACAAACACTGCAAAACAAGAGAGCGGCACAAACACTGCAAAACAAGAAGAGAGCGACACAAACACTGCAAAACAAGAGAGCGGCACAAACACTGCAAAACAAGAGAGCGGCACAAACACCGCAAAACAAGAGAGCGGCACAAACACCGCAAAACAAGAGAGCGGCACAAACACCGCAAAACAAGAGAGCGACACAAACACTGCAAAACAAGAGAGCGGCACAAACTGCAAGACAAGAGAGCGGCACAAACACTGCAATACAAGAGAGCGACACAAACACTGCAAAACAAGAGAGCGACACAAACTGCAAAACAAGAGAGCGGCACAAACACTGCAAAACAAGAGAGCGACACAAACACTGCAAAACAAGAGAGCGGCACAAACACTGCAAAACAAGAGAGCGACACAAACACTGCAAAACAAGAGAGCGGCACAAACACTGCAAAACAAGAGAGCGACACAAACACTGCAAAACAAGAGAGCGACACAAACTGCAAGACAAGAGAGCGACACAAACACTGCAAAACAAGAGAGCGACACAAACACTGCAAGACAAGAGACCGGCACAAACTGCAAGACAAGAGAGCGACACAAACACTGCAAAACAAGAGAGCGACACAAACACTGCAAGACAAGAGAGCGGCACAAACTGCAAGACAAGAGAGCGGCACAAACACTGCAAACCAAGAGAGCGACACAAACACTGCAAGACGAGAGCGGCACAAACACTGCAAAACAAGAGAGCGACACAAACACTGCAAAACAAGAGAGCGACACAAACACTGCAAAACAAGAGAGCGGCACAAACACTGCAAAACAAGAGAGCGGCACAAACACTGCAAAACAAGAGAGCGGCACAAACACTGCAAAACAAGAGAGCGGCACAAACACTGGAAAACAAGAGAGCGGCACAAACACTGCAAAACAAGAGAGCGGCACAAACACTGCAAAACAAGAGAGCGGCACAAACACTGCAAAACAAGAGAGCGACACAAACACTGCAAGACAAGAGAGCGGCACAAACACTGCAAAACAAGAGAGCGGCACAAACACTGCAAAACAAGAGAGCGGCACAAACTGCAAGACAAGAGAGCGACACAAACACTGCAAAACAAGAGAGCGACACAAACACGGCAAAACAAAAGAGCGGCACAAACGCCGCAAAACAAGAGAGCGGAACAAACTGCAAGACAAGAGAGAGGCACAAACACTGCAAAAGAAGAGAGCGACACAAACAATGCAAAACAAGAGAGCGACACAAACACTGCAAAACAAGAGAGCGGCACAAACACTGCAAAACAAGAGAGCGGCACAAACACTGCAAAAGAAGAGAGCGGCACAAACACGGCAAAACAAGAGAGCGGAACAAACACGGCAAAACAAGAGAGCGGCACAAACACGGCAAAACAAGAGAGCGGCAAAAACATGGCAAAACAAGAGAGCGGCACAAACACCGCAAAACAAGAGAGCGGCACAAACACCGCAAAACAAGAGAGCGGCACAAACACCGCAAAACAAGAGAGCGGCACAAACACGGCAAAACAAGAGAGCGGCACAAACACCGCAAAACAAGAGAGCGGCACAAACACGGCAAAACAAGAGAGCGGCACAAACACTGCAAAACAAGAGAGCGACACAAACACTGCAAAACAAGAGAGCGGCACAAACACTGCAAAACAAGAGAGCGGCACAAACACTGCAAAACAAGAGAGCGACACAAACACTGCAAAACAAGAGAGCGACACAAACACTGCAAAACAAGAGAGCGGCACAAACACTTCAAAACAAGAGAGCGGCACAAACACTGCAAAACAAGAGAGCGGCACAAACTGCAAGACAAGAGAGCGGCACAAACTGCAAGACAAGAGAGCGACACAAACACTGCAAAACAAGAGAGAGGCACAAACACTGCAAAACAAGAGAGCGGCACAAAGACTGCAAAACAAGAGAGCGGCACAAAGACTGCAAAACAAGAGAGCGGCATAAAGACTGCAAAACAAGAGAGCGGCACAAACTGCAAGACAAGAGAGCGGCACAAACACTGCAAAACTAGAGAGCGGCACAAACACTGCAAAACAAGAGAGCGGCACAAACACTGCAAAACAAGAGAGCGGCACAAACACTGCAAAACAAGAGAGCGACACAAACACTGCAAAACAAGAGAGCGGCAAAAACACTGCAAAACAAGAGAGCGACACAAACACTGCAAACAAGAGAGCGACACAAACACTGCAAACAAGAGAGCGGCACAAACACTGCAAAACAAGAGAGCGACACAAACACTGCAAAACAAGAGAGCGGCACAAACACTGCAAAACAAGAAGAGAGCGACACAAACACTGCAAAACAAGAGAGCGGCACAAACACTGCAAAACAAGAGAGCGACACAAACACCGCAAAACAAGAGAGCGGCACAAACACCGCAAAACAAGAGAGCGACACAAACACTGCAAAACAAGAGAGCGGCACAAACTGCAAGACAAGAGAGCGGCACAAACACTGCAATACAAGAGAGCGACACAAACACTGCAAAACAAGAGAGCGACACAAACTGCAAAACAAGAGAGCGGCACAAACACTGCAAAACAAGAGAGCGACACAAACACTGCAAAACAAGAGAGCGGCACAAACACTGCAAAACAAGAGAGCGACACAAACACTGCAAAACAAGAGAGCGGCACAAACACTGCAAAACAAGAGAGCGACACAAACACTGCAAAACAAGAGAGCGACACAAACTGCAAGACAAGAGAGCGACACAAACACTGCAAAACAAGAGAGCGACACAAACACTGCAAGACAAGAGACCGGCACAAACTGCAAGACAAGAGAGCGACACAAACACTGCAAAACAAGAGAGCGACACAAACACTGCAAGACAAGAGAGCGGCACAAACTGCAAGACAAGAGAGCGGCACAAACACTGCAAACCAAGAGAGCGACACAAACACTGCAAGACGAGAGCGGCACAAACACTGCAAACCAAGAGAGCGACACAAACACTGCAAAACAAGAGAGCGACACAAACACTGCAAGACAAGAGAGCAACACAAACACTGCAAGACAAGAGAGCAACACAAACACTGCAAAACAAGAGAGCGGCACAAACACTGCAAAACAAGAGAGCGGCACAAACTGCAAGACAAGAGAGCGGCACAAACTGCAAGACAAGAGAGCGGCACAAACTGCAAGACAAGAGAGCGACACAAACTGCAAGACAAGAGAGCGGCACAAACACTGCAAAACAAGAGAGCGACACAAACACTGCAAAACAAGAGAGCGGCACAAACAGTGCAAAACAAGAGAGCGGCACAAACACTGCAAAACAAGAGAGCGGCACAAACACTGCAAAACAAGAGAGCGGCACAAACACTGCAAAACAAGAAAGCGGCACAAACACTGCAAAACAAGAGAGCGGTACAAACACTGCAAAACAAGAGAGCGGCACAAACACTGCAAAACAAGAGAGCGACACAAACACTGCAAGACAAGAGAGCGGCACAAACACTGCAAAACAAGAGAGCGGCACAAACACTGCAAAACAAGAGAGCGGCACAAACTGCAAGACAAGAGAGCGACACAAACCCTGCAAAACAAGAGAGCGGCACAAACACCGCAAAACAAGAGAGCGACACAAACACTGCAAAACAAGAGAGCGGCCGAACACTGCAAAACAAGAGAGAAGCACAAACACTCCAAAACAAAAGAGCGGCACAAACACTGCAAAACAAGAGAGCGACACAAACACCGCAAAACAAGAGAGCGGCACAAACACCGCAAAACAAGAGAGCGACAGAAACACCGCAAAACAAGAGAGCGGCACAAACACTGCAAAACAAGAGAGCGGCACAAACACAGCAAAACAAGAGAGCGGCACAAACACTGCAAAACAAGAGAGCGACACAAACACTGCAAAACAAGAGAGAGACACAAACTGCAAAACAAGAGAGCGGCACAAACACTGCAAAACAAGAGAGCGACACAAACACTGCAAAACAAGAGAGCGGCACAAACACTGCAAAACAAGAGAGCGGCACAAACTGCAAGAAAAGAGAGCGGCACAAACACCGCAAAACAAGAGAGCGACACAAACACTGCAAAACAAGAGAGCGGCCAAACACTGCAAAACAAGAGAGAAGCACAAACACTCCAAAACAAAAGAGCGGCACAAACACTGCAAAACAAGAGAGCGACACAAACACCGCAAAACAAGAGAGCGGCACAAACACCGCAAAACAAGAGAGCGACACAAACACCGCAAAACAAGAGAGCGGCACAAACACTGCAAAACAAGAGAGCGACACAAACACTGCAAAACAAGAGAGCGGCACAAACACTGCAAAACAAGAAAGCGGCACAAACACTGCATAACAAGAGAGCGGCACAAACACTGCAAAACAAGAGAGCGACACAAACACTGCAAAACAAGAGAGCGGCAAAAACACTGCAAAACAAGAGAGCGACACAAACACTGCAAACAAGAGAGCGACACAAACACTGCAAACAAGAGAGCGGCACAAACACTGCAAAACAAGAGAGCGACACAAACACTGCAAAACAAGAGAGCGGCACAAACACTGCAAAACAAGAAGAGAGCGACACAAACACTGCAAAACAAGAGAGCGGCACAAACACTGCAAAACAAGAGAGCGACACAAACACCGCAAAACAAGAGAGCGGCACAAACACCGCAAAACAAGAGAGCGACACAAACACTGCAAAACAAGAGAGCGGCACAAACTGCAAGACAAGAGAGCGGCACAAACACTGCAATACAAGAGAGCGACACAAACACTGCAAAACAAGAGAGCGACACAAACTGCAAAACAAGAGAGCGGCACAAACACTGCAAAACAAGAGAGCGACACAAACACTGCAAAACAAGAGAGCGGCACAAACACTGCAAAACAAGAGAGCGACACAAACACTGCAAAACAAGAGAGCGGCACAAACACTGCAAAACAAGAGAGCGACACAAACACTGCAAAACAAGAGAGCGACACAAACTGCAAGAGAAGAGAGCGACACAAACACTGCAAAACAAGAGAGCGACACAAACACTGCAAGACAAGAGACCGGCACAAACTGCAAGACAAGAGAGCGACACAAACACTGCAAAACAAGAGAGCGACACAAACACTGCAAGACAAGAGAGCGGCACAAACTGCAAGAGAAGAGAGCGGCACAAACACTGCAAACCAAGAGAGCGACACAAACACTGCAAGACGAGAGCGGCACAAACACTGCAAACCAAGAGAGCGACACAAACACTGCAAAACAAGAGAGCGACACAAACACTGCAAGACAAGAGAGCAACACAAACACTGCAAGACAAGAGAGCAACACAAACACTGCAAAACAAGAGAGCGGCACAAACACTGCAAAACAAGAGAGCGGCACAAACTGCAAGACAAGAGAGCGGCACAAACTGCAAGACAAGAGAGCGGCACAAACTGCAAGACAAGAGAGCGACACAAACTGCAAGACAAGAGAGCGGCACAAACACTGCAAAACAAGAGAGCGACACAAACACTGCAAAACAAGAGAGCGGCACAAACAGTGCAAAACAAGAGAGCGGCACAAACACTGCAAAACAAGAGAGCGGCACAAACACTGCAAAACAAGAGAGCGGCACAAACACTGCAAAACAAGAAAGCGGCACAAACACTGCAAAACAAGAGAGCGGTACAAACACTGCAAAACAAGAGAGCGGCACAAACACTGCAAAACAAGAGAGCGACACAAACACTGCAAGACAAGAGAGCGGCACAAACACTGCAAAACAAGAGAGCGGCACAAACACTGCAAAACAAGAGAGCGGCACAAACTGCAAGACAAGAGAGCGACACAAACCCTGCAAAACAAGAGAGCGGCACAAACACCGCAAAACAAGAGAGCGACACAAACACTGCAAAACAAGAGAGCGGCCGAACACTGCAAAACAAGAGAGAAGCACAAACACTCCAAAACAAAAGAGCGGCACAAACACTGCAAAACAAGAGAGCGACACAAACACCGCAAAACAAGAGAGCGGCACAAACACCGCAAAACAAGAGAGCGACAGAAACACCGCAAAACAAGAGAGCGGCACAAACACTGCAAAACAAGAGAGCGGCACAAACACAGCAAAACAAGAGAGCGGCACAAACACTGCAAAACAAGAGAGCGACACAAACACTGCAAAACAAGAGAGAGACACAAACTGCAAAACAAGAGAGCGGCACAAACACTGCAAAACAAGAGAGCGACACAAACACTGCAAAACAAGAGAGCGGCACAAACACTGCAAAACAAGAGAGCGGCACAAACTGCAAGAAAAGAGAGCGGCACAAACACCGCAAAACAAGAGAGCGACACAAACACTGCAAAACAAGAGAGCGGCCAAACACTGCAAAACAAGAGAGAAGCACAAACACTCCAAAACAAAAGAGCGGCACAAACACTGCAAAACAAGAGAGCGACACAAACACCGCAAAACAAGAGAGCGGCACAAACACCGCAAAACAAGAGAGCGACACAAACACCGCAAAACAAGAGAGCGGCACAAACACTGCAAAACAAGAGAGCGACACAAACACTGCAAAACAAGAGAGCGGCACAAACACTGCAAAACAAGAAAGCGGCACAAACACTGCATAACAAGAGAGCGGCACAAAGACTGCAGAACAAGAGAGCGTCACAAAGACTGCAAAACAAGAGAGCGGCACAAACTGCAAGACAAGAGAGCGGCACAAACTGCAAGACAAGAGAGCGGCACAAACACTGCAAAACTAGAGAGCGGCACAAACACTGCAAAACAAGAGAGCGGCACAAACACTGCAAAACAAGAGAGCGACACAAACACAGCAAAACAAGAGAGCGGCACAAACACTGCAAAACAAGAGAGCGGCACAAACACTGCAAAACAAGAAGAGAGAGACACAAACACTGCAAAACAAGAGAGCGGCACAAACACTGCAAAACAAGAGAGCGACACAAACACTGCAAAACAAGAGAGCGGTACAAACCCCGCAAAACACGAGAGCGGCACAAACACCGCAAAACAAGAGAGCGACACAAACACTGCAAAACAAGAGAGCGGCACAAACTGCAAGACAAGAGAGCGGCACAAACACTGCAATACAAGAGAGCGACACAAACACTGCAAAACAAGAGAGCGACACAAACACTGCAAAACAAGAGAGCGGCACAAACACTGCAAAACAAGAGAGCGACACAAACACTGCAAAACAAGAGAGCGACACAAACTGCAAGACAAGAGAGCGACACAAACACTGCAAAACAAGAGAGCGACACAAACACTGCAAGACAAGAGACCGGCACAAACTGCAAGACAAGAGAGCGACACAAACCCTGCAAAACAAGAGAGCGGCACAAACACTGCAAGACAAGAGAGCGGCACAAACACTGCAAAACAAGAGAGCGGCACAAACACTGCAAAACAAGAGAGCGGCACAAACACTGCAAAACAAGAAAGCGGCACAAACACTGTAAAACAAGAGAGCGGCACAAAGACTGCAAAACAAGAGAGCGGCACAAAGACTGCAAAACAAGAGAGCGACACAAACACTGCAAGACAAGAGAGCGACACAAACACTGCAAAACAAGAGAGCGGCACAAACACTGCAAAACAAGAGAGCGGCACAAACTGCAAGACAAGAGAGCGGCACAAACTGCAAAACAAGAGAGCGACACAAACTGCAAGACAAGAGAGCGGCACAAACACTGCAAAACAAGAGAGCGGCACAAACACTGCAAAACAAGAGAGCGACACAAACACTGCAAAACAAGAGAGCGGCACAAACACTGCAAAACAAGAGAGCGACACAAACACTGCAAAACAAGAGAGCGGCACAAACACTGCAAAACAAGAGAGCGGCACAAACACTGCAAAACAAGAGAGCGGCACAAACACTGCAAAACAAGAGAGCGGCACAAACACTGCAAAACAAGAGAGCGACACAAACACTGCAAAACATGAGAGCGGCACAAACACTGCAAAACAAGAGAGCGGCACAAACACTGCAAAACAAGAGAGCGGCACAAACACTGCAAAACAAGAGAGCGGCACAAACACTGCAAAACAAGAGAGCGGCACAAACCCTGCAAAACAAGAGAGCGACACAAATACTGCAAAACAAGAGAGCGGCACAAACACTGCAAAACATGAGAGCGGCACAAACACTGCAAAACAAGAGAGCGACAAAAACTGCAAAACAAGAGAGCGGCACAAACACTGCAAAACAAGAGAGCGGCACAAACACTGCAAGACAAGAGAGCGGCACAAACACTGCAAAACAAGAGAGCGGCACAAACACTGCAAAACAAGAGAGCGGCACAAACACTGCAAAACAAGAAAGCGGCACAAACACTGGAAAACAAGAGAGCGACACAAACACTGCAAAACATGAGAGCGGCACAAACACTGCAAAACAAGAGAGAAGCACAAACACTGCAAAACAAGAGAGCGGCACAAACACTGCAAAACAAGAGAGCGGCACAAACACTGCAAAACAAGAGAGCGACACAAACACTGGAAAACAAGAGAGCGACACAAACACTGCAAAACAAGAGAGCGGCACAAACACTGCAAAACATGAGCGCAAAACAAGAGAGCGACACAAACACTGCAAAACAAGAGAGCGACACAAACACGGCAAAACAAGAGAGCGGCACAAACACGGCAAAACAAGAGAGCGGCACAAACACGGCAAAACAAGAGAGCGGCACAAACACGGCAAAACAAGAGAGCGGCACAAACACGGCAAAACAAGAGAGCGGCACAAACACCGCAAAACAAGAGAGCGGAACAAACACCGCAAAACAAGAGAGCGACACAAACACCGAAAAACAAGAGAGCGGCACAAACCCTGCAAAACAAGAGAGCGACACAAATACCGCAAAACAAGAGAGCGGCACAAACACTGCAAAACAAGAGAGCGGCACAAACACTGCAAAACAAGAGAGCGGCACAAACACTGCAAAACAAGAGAGCGGCACAAACACTGGAAAACAAGAGAGCGACACAAACACTGCAAAACATGAGAGCGGCACAAACACTGCAAAACAAGAGAGAAGCACAAACACTGCAAAACAAGAGAGCGGCACAAACACTGCAAAACAAGAGAGCGGCACATACACTGGAAAACAAGAGAGCGACACAAACACTGGAAAACAAGAGAGCGACACAAACACTGGAAAACAAGAGAGCGACACAAACACTGCAAAACAAGAGAGCGGCACAAACACTGCAAAACATGAGCGCAAAACAAGAGAGCGACACAAACACTGCAAAACAAGAGAGCGACACAAACACCGCAAAACAAGAGAGCGGCACAAACACCGCAAAACAAGAGAGCGACAAAAACTGCAAAACAAGAGAGCGGCACAAACACTGCAAAACAAGAGAGCGGCACAAACACTGCAAAACAAGATAGCGACACAAACACTGGAAAACAAGAGAGCGACACAAACACTGCAAAACAAGAGAGCGACAAAAACTGCAAAACAAGAGAGCGGCACAAACACTGCAAAACAAGAGAGCGGCACAAACACTGCAAAACAAGAGAGCGGCACAAACACTGCAAAACAAGAGAGCGACACAAACACTGCAAAACAAGAGAGCGACACAAACACTGCAAAACAAGAGAGCGACACAAACACTGCAAAACAAGAGAGCGACACAAACACTGCAAAACATGAGAGCGGCACAAACACTGCAAAACAAGAGAGAAGCACAAACACTGCAAAACAAGAGAGCGACACAAACAGTGCAAAACAAGAGAGCGACACAAACACTGCAAAACAAGAGAGCGGCACAAACACTGTAAAACATGAGAGCGGCACAAACACTGCAAAACAAGAGAGCGACACAAACACTGCAAAACAAGAGAGCGGCACAAACACTGCAAAACAAGAGAGCGGCACAAACTGCAAGACAAGAGAGAGGCACAAACACTGCAAAACAAGAGAGCGACACAAACACTGCAAAACAAGATAGCGGCACAAACACTGCAAAACAAGAGAGCGGCACAAACACTGCTGTAGCATCGGCGTCTCTGCCCCGTACTAGGCAGAGACGCCGTCCCTCTCACCTCCCCGCTCCTGGCGTGGCCTCCTCCAGCGCTTCTCTCCCCGCTGCCTCCAGCACGCGCTCCTTCCCCGGTAGTGTGCTTAGGGCGCGCGCGCGCGCGCACTCCCCCTCTCTTAAAGGGTCCGCGCGCGCCGTCCTAAGGAGTCCCCGGCCAAATGCCGGAGGACCTCCCATATTTAAGGCACCTCCTCCAAAATGGAGGTGCCCGAGCAATGTTGTAGCACTGTTCACTACTCTGCTTCAGCCCTCAGGTCCCGTTGCCAGTTACCTGCCAGTTACCTGCCAGATTCCTGCTAGCTTGCTGTCTTATTCCTGCCTGATATCCTGCTACCTGCCTGCTAGCCTGAGGTCCGACGGTCTGCCCACCAACTTCTGTCAGTCTGTCTATGGACCAGCTTGCCCGCTCACCTGGGAGCGCACATCTGCTACCTGCCTGCTAGCCTACCTGGAGGCTTCGCCGTCACGTGCTGTGACCACCAGCCATTCCAGAGACTCCTGCCCGCTCACCTGGGAGCGCACACCTCTTACCTGCCTGCTAGCCTACCTGGAGACTCCGCCGTCACGTCCTGTGACCACCTGCCATTCCAGAGACTCTCGCTTGCTCACCTGGGAGCACACATCTACCATCTGCCTGCTAGCCTACCTGGAGGCTCTGCCATCACAGGTCGTACCTACCCTTTACCCAGAGACTGCCCCGGTCACTTGCCGTGATCTCCTGCCCGTTCATCCAGAGACTGCCCCGGTCACTTGCCGTGACCTCCTGCCCGTTCACCCAGAGACTGCCCCAGTCACTTGCCGTGACCTCCAGCCCATTCATTCAGAGACTGTCCCGGTCACCTGCTGTGACTGCCAGCCCGTCTTCCCTGGTCGCCACCCGCTCCCTTACAAGGACCGCCCCCTTGTATAGTAGCTCAGAGGTTCCGCCTCCCAGACCCGTTACAGTTTGCTCGGGCCATGGAACCCGGTGGCACCCAAGTTCCCTCGCTCTCGGACCTGTGTCATGAACTGTCCCGTCAGAGGTCCCAACAGGAGTCCATCCTGGGTCACCTACGGAATGTCAATTCTCGCCTGGACACTCTGACTGCTCCTCCAGCAACCACCGCCTGTGCCATGACCCGCAATCCGGCAGCTCCGCTGCCCACCAATTCCATGGTATCCTTCCCCGGACCCCGGCTTTCTGCACCTCCTCGCTTCGGAGGCGACCCCGCTCAGGCTCGGGGCTTCATTAATCAGTGCACCCTGCACTTTGAACTCCTGTCCCACCAGTTTAACTCCGACCGGGCCAAGGTTGCCTTCATCATGTCCCATCTCACCGGGGAGGCCCTGTCCTGGCTAAATCCTCTTTGGGAGAGAGGAGACCCCCTGGTGTCCGACCTGCCTGTCTTTCTCACGGCTTTCCGGAAAGTCTTCGACAAACCCGGACGGAAGATCTCATCCGCATCATCTCTGCTACGCCTCCGTCAGGGAAGTCTCACTGTGGGCCAATATGCCATACGGTTCCGTACCCTTGCCTCGGAGCTGGCCTGGGATAACGACGCTCTGGTATCTGTCTTCTGGGAGGGTCTGTCCGGCCGTATTAAAGATGAACTCGCCGGTCGGGACATTCCTACCACTCTCGATGATCTAATAACTCTTGCCACCCGGATTGACCTACGGTTCCAGGAGCGTGCCAAAGAGGTCACCCGTGAGAGGAGGTTTCCACGTCTAGCCCCTACTTTTCTGAAGCCCGTCATTCCCTCCGTCTCTCCCTAAGTACACTCTCCTGAGCCTATGCAGGTCGACCTGACCAAGATGGTCAAAACCCGTCAGGACTTACGCCGTGCCGAGGGGAGTTGCTTCTACTGTGGCAGTATGGAGCACTTCATTCGTTCCTGCCCGGAAAAGCCGGGAAACGCCAGTGTCTAGGACTGGTCGAAGAGGTCGTCCTAGACAAAAGTAAGCCCTCTCCGTCTCTGACTCTACCGGTCTCTATTGCTTGGGGAAAGAACCGCCACTTTGAACTCGACCACCTGGATTCCGGAGCTGCTGGAAACCTCATCTCCCAGTCTCTGGTAGAGAGATACCGTATTCCCACCAAGTCCCTGGCTGAACCATTGTCTGTCGCCTCCGTGGATGGAAGACTTCTCTCGGAGACCATCCTGTTCGTCACTGAACCCATAACCCTGCAGGTGGGAATGCTGCACTCTGAGGAGATCTCATTCCATGTGCTGTCCGGACTTTCTCACTCCCTGTTGCTAGGTCTACCTTGGCTCCAGACACACGAACCCGTATTGAACTGGCGATCCGGTGAAGTACTCCGATGGGGTCCAGACTGCCATAGGACCTGCCTGGTCCCGGTCCGCCCACTTCGTCCTCCGCCTACTCCTGCTAATTTACCTGGTCTCCCGGCTCCCTACTGGCCCTATGCGGACGTCTTCGGTAAGAAGGAAGCAGAGACGTTGCCACCCCATAGGCCATATGACTGCCCGATCGACCTGGTACCTGGTACCACTCCGCCCCGTGGGCGTATCTACCCGTTGTCTGCAGCCGAGACCCAGGCCATGTCTGAGTACATCGAGGAGAATCTGGCTAGGGGATTTATCCGAAAATCTACCTCCCCGGCTGGAGCCGGATTCTTCTTTGTCAAAAAGAAAGACGGCTCGTTACGTCCCTGTATTGACTACAGAGGACTCAATCTCATCACTGTAAAAAACAAATACCCCCTGCCGCTCATCTCCGAATTGTTTGACCGTCTCAAGGGCGCCAGGATCTTCTCCAAGCTGGATCTTCGAGGAGCATATAACCTGGTCCGTATCCGTCAAGGAGACGAGTGGAAGACGGCATTCAATACCCGGGACGGTCACTATGAGTACCTTGTGATGCCCTTCGGTCTTTGTAATGCTCCCGCTGTCTTTCAGGAACTAGTTAACGACATCTTCCGTGACCTCCTGTACTCCTGCGTAGTGGTATACCTGGACGATATCTTGGTCTTCTCTCCGGATCTCTCCACACACCGAAGGGATGTTCGTCAGGTCCTGCTTAGGCTTCGGCAGAACCATCTCTATGCCAAATACGAGAAGTGCCTCTTCGATCAGACCTCTCTACCGTTCTTGGGCTATGTCATCTCCCAGACAGGCCTGCAGATGGATCCCGAGAAGCTCTCTTCCGTTCTAAAATGGCCTCGTCCTGAAGGTTTGAAAGCGATACAGCGATTCCTGGGCTTCGCTAATTACTATCGTCTTTTCATCCCACACTTCTCGTCTCGGACTGCTCCCATATCTGCACTTACCCGTAAGGGGGCTAATCCCAGGACATGGTCGCCTGAAGCCGAGGAGGCCTTCCTTTTCTTAAAGAAAGCCTTCGCCTCTGCTCCCGTCCTGCACCGTCCGGACAGTAATAAACAATTCTTCCTGGAGGTGGATGCCTCCTCCTCCGGAGCCGGAGCGGTGCTCACCCAAAAATCTTCTACCGTGAGAATGGTAACCTGCGGTTTCTTCTCCAAGATCTTCTCCTCGTAAGAGCGCAACTACTCCATTGGAGACCGTGAATTGCTAGCCATCAAATTGGCACTGGGGGAGTGGCGCTATCTGCTTGAAGGGGCTCTCTACCCGGTAATTATCTACACGGATCACAAAAACCTGGCATATCTCCAAAATGCCCAGAGACTCAATCCTCACCAGGCCCGGTGGTCGTTGTTTTTTGCCCGCTTCGACTTCATTCTTCATTTCCGCCCAGCGGACAAGAACGTCAAAGCTGATGCCTTGTCCCGGTCCTTCCTGTCCTCCGATCAGGAGGAGGAGCCTACGCACATCATCGACTCCTCCAAAGTGATGAATGTGGCACCCTTGGATCTGACTCGTCTCCCACCCGGTAAGACGTTTGTAGCTGTACCAGATCGGGAGAGGGTTCTTCGCTGGGGTCATTCTTCTAAACTAGCTGGCCATGCTGGCCAAAAGAAGACCTTCCAACTCATTACCCGGCATTACTGGTGGCCTACCCTGCGTAAGGACGTGGTAGACTTCGTCGCGGCCTGCTCTTCCTGTGCTCGTAACAAAGTTCCCAGACATCTACCAGCCGGCCATCTCCTGCCCCTTCCCGTACCTGCTGCTCCTTGGCAACACATCGCTATGGACTTCATCACCGACTTCATCACCGATCTTCCTATTTCTGCCGGTTGTACGGTCATTTGGGTTGTCGCTGACCGCTTTTCTAAGATGGCCCACTTCATTCCCCTGCCTGGTCTTCCGTCTGCACCCGAGCTGGCTAAAGACTTTATCCGCCACATCTTCCGTCTCCATGGCCTGCCCCGCCACATCGTGTCGGATCGTGGGGTTCAGTTCACCTCACGTTTCTGGAGAGCCACATGTAAGCTGCTAGACGTCACCCTGGACTTCTCCTCCGCTTATCACCCACAGTCAAATGGTCAAGTGGAGCGGATTAATCAGATCCTGACCAGTTACCTCCGGCACTTCGTTGATGCTCACCACTCGGACTGGGTGGATCTCCTACCATGGGCCGAGTTCTCTTACAACAACCATGAGAGCGAATCCTCTTCCAAATCCCCGTTCTTTATAGTCAGTGGCCAGCATCCCCGGATTCCACTTCCTGTCTCCGTTTCTGTGGACAACCCTGCTGCGGAGTCTCTTGTCAGCGAATTTTCTACTATTTGGGAGAGTACCAGGTAAGCTCTTCTTCTGTCCTCTGAGCAGATGAAGAGATATGCTGATAAGAGACGTCTGGATCCGCCTCAATTCCGTCCGGGAGACAAGGTTTGGCTCTCATCCAAACATGTGCGGCTCAAAGTACCCTCCTTCAAGTTGGGTCCTCGTTTCATCGGTCCCTTCGAAGTCCTCAGGCAAATTAACCCTGTGGCCTACAAATTAAAACTCCCGGCCACCCTACGGATCCCCAACTCCTTCCACGTATCTCTCCTCAAACCCGTTGTCTTTAACTATTTTTCCAAAAATCCAGGTGCTCCTCCTGCTCCGGTTTCCGCTGATGACGTCTTTGAGGTAGAGAGTATTCTGGCCTCCAAGAGGGTAAGAGGAAAGACCTTTTTTCTGGTAGATTGGAAGGGGTTTGGTCCTGAGGAGAGAACTTGGGAACCCAGGGAGAACATCAACGCCCCGCTTCTCCTTGAAAAATTTCTTTCTGGCCAAAAAAAGAGGGGGCCTAAAGGGGGGGGTACTGTAGCATCGGCGTCTCTGCCCCGTACTAGGCAGAGACGCCGTCCCTCTCACCTCCCCGCTCCTGGCGCGGCCTCCTCCAGCGCTTCTCTCCCCGCTGCTTCCGGCACGCGCTCCTTCCCCGGCAGTGTGCTTAGGGCGCGCGCGCGCGTGCTCCCCCTCTCTTAAAGGGACCGCGCGCGCCGTCCTAAGGAGTCCCCGGCCAATTGCCGGAGGACCTCCCATATTTAAGGCACCTCCTCCAAAATGGAGGTGCCCGAGCAATGTTGTAGCACTGTTCACTACTCTGCTTCAGCCCTCAGGTCCCGTTGTCAGTTACCTGCCAGTTACCTGCCAGATTCCTGCCAGCTTGCTGTCTTATTCCTGCCTGATATCCTGCTACCTGCCTGCTAGCCTGAGGTCCGACGGTCTGCCCACCAACTTCTGTCTATGGACCAGCTTGCCCGCTCACCTGGGAGCGCACATCTGCTACCTGCCTGCTAGCCTACCTGGAGGCTTCGCCGTCACGTGCTGTGACCACCTGCCATTCCAGAGACTCCTGCCCGCTCACCTGGGAGCGCACACCTGTTACCTGCCTGCTAGCCTACCTGGAGACTCCGCCGTCACGTCCTGTGACCACCTGCCACATCTACCATCTGCCTGCTAGCCTACCTGGAGGCTCTGCCATCACAGGTCGTACCTACCCTTTACCCAGAGACTGCCCCGGTCACTTGCCGTGATCTCCTGCCCGTTCATCCAGAGACTGCCCCGGTCACTTGCCGTGACCTCCTGCCCGTTCACCCAGAGACTGCCCCGGTCACTTGCCGTGACCTCCAGCCCGTTCATTCAGAGACTGTCCCGGTCACCTCCTGTGACTGCCAGCCCGTCTTCCCTGGTCGCCACCCGCTCCCTTACAAGGACCGCCCCCTTGTATAGTAGCTCAGAGGTTCCGCCTCCCAGACCCGTTACAACTGCAAAACAAGAGAGCGACACAAACACTGCAAAACAAGAGAGCGGCACAAACACTGCAAAACAAGAGAGCGACATAAACTGCAAAACAAGAGAGCGGCACAAACACTCCAAAACAAGAGAGCGACACAAACACTGCAAAACATGAGAGCGACACAAACACTGCAAAACAAGAGAGCGGCACAAACACTGCAAAACAAGAGAGCGACATAAACTGCAAAACAAGAGAGCGGCACAAACACTCCAAAACAAGAGAGCGACACAAACACTGCAAAACATGAGAGCGACACAAACACTGCAAAACAAGAGAGCGGCACAAACACTGCAAAACAAGAGAGCGACATAAACTGCAAAACAAGAGAGCGGCACAAACACTCCAAAACAAGAGAGCGACACAAACACTGCAAAACATGAGAGCGACACAAACACTGCAAAACAAGAGAGCGGCACAAACACTGCAAAACAAGAGAGCGGCACAAACACTGCAAAACAAGAGAGCGACATAAACTGCAAAACAAGAGAGCGGCACAAACACTCCAAAACAAGAGAGCGACACAAACACTGCAAAACATGAGAGCGACACAAACACTGCAAAACAAGAGAGCGGCACAAACACTGCAAAACAAGAGAGCGGCACAAACACTGCAATACTACATGATACCACTTAGTACTTGTGAACTGGGGAAGGAGCAGTGACCCCGGGAGCAGAGATTGAGGAAATGATCGTATTGTAAAAGGTAAGTAAACCTGGAAGAACTTTGACCACCTGTTTTCTTACCGAGTGTGATGAGAGGACGCTCCTAATTTATTAAGAGGCGTATGCTTCCTAATGTATCAGGAGCATCTTAACAATGGTGTGCGCATCCGTCTGCCTCAACAGAAATCTTATTCCAGTCGATGACTAGAGTAATAATAGTGGTGTAACCAACGCTGTCGCTCGTCATGAATTAGATGACTGGAGGCGTCATACCCTCGTCAAATCCCAAAACTGGTGTGATGACGCCATAAGTTGCAACATTTTTGTGCAAACTGAAGCGGTGCCTTTTCAATGTGACAGAGTTTTGCTATGCCAGGACGGGTCTTACTTGCTTTGGGTGAGATCCACCACGATGACGTCTCTCTCCATCAGCACGGCCACGGCGTACGGCTCCTGGAATTCTGGGAGAGAAAACCTTGTATTCAGAGATGTAAAAAAACAAAGCTGATTAATAAGAACAGTGATTATAATCCTTATTACTGGGAGGCCGGTTCTCTCCGCGCCACATGGGGCCACATCACCCGACCAGTGTGCACTGCCACTGTCTGACTCATCAACAGCGCTGCAGCCAATCACTGAGCTCTGCCAGTGAAGACAGAACAAGTCGCTGAGCTCAGTGATTGGCTGCAGCACTGATGACGAGACATCATCTGCTGCCAGAGACCAGGGCAACAGTATAGACTCAGCGCTGGACTGGGGGAAGGTGAGTCCAGAAGAGTTTGTTTTTTAATAACTATATCAAACTTTTTTTTTTTAAATGCAGAAACGTTGCCCGGCTCTTTCATATAATGGGGCCACATCAGGGTCAGCAGCTGAATCTGCTCTTACCGTTTGGATAAGGTGTCTCACAAAGTGTTAAAAAGTCCACGATGGGGTGGTCCATCTCCAGCACGGTGATTGCCTTGCCGTGCATGATGGTCAGACTTGGTCTCCTGCTGTCGTAGGACAATCCACCGGAGAAGATGATGAACGGCTCACTGGAGGGAGAGGGGAAGAAAGTGACTATCACATGGGGGAGTACAGGAGTCCTGCAGCAGAGTCTGAGACCCCCACACCGGGGCTGACATGTGAGGCGCCCCAGGAGTACGCCGGCTGCAGGGGGGTGCACCAGGGGGTCGGGATCCATCTCACAGGATCCTGTCCATCTCATGTTATGGTGAAGGCCGGATATCACTTACATTTACAACGGGGGTAACAGGCCAGAGATAAGCAGTGCCAGGTGTATGGCGGCCTCCTCTCCCGGCACAGAAATTACCATCCTACAGCTGCACATTCC
Source organism: Phyllobates terribilis (assembly GCF_046119375.1). Classification (NCBI taxonomy): domain Eukaryota; kingdom Metazoa; phylum Chordata; class Amphibia; order Anura; family Dendrobatidae; genus Phyllobates; species Phyllobates terribilis. The sequence goes on from NW_027362762.1 coordinate 969,403,714, forward strand.
CGCACTACATTCCCATCATCCATCGTGCAGCTGGGCATCTGAAATCTGTACTGTTACACGTCATACTGAGGGCAGACGCCATCACTGAGACCCCGACATAATGCTGGATTATAGGGAGATACCCTGCCCATGCCGGAGTATCAGGCGCTCTGGAGCACAGGACTGTCCGCTCTCCATCTACATCCATAGACATTAATATGGAGAAAGTATGTGCCCCCCACATCCACCTCCAGGGGCTTCTCTGTCCTCATCTACATCCATAGACATTAATATGGGGAAAAGTATGTGCCCCCCACATCCACCTCCAGGGGCTTCTCTGTCCTTATCTACATCCATAGACATTAATATGGCGGAAAGTATGTGCCCCCCACATCCACCTCCGGGGGCTTCTCTGTCCTCATCTACATCCATAGACATTAATATGGAGGAAAGTATGTGCCCCCCACATCCACCTCCAGGGGCTTCTCTGTCCTCATCTACATCCATAGACATTAATATGGAGGAAAGTATGTGCCCCCCACATCCACCTCCAGGGGCTTCTCTGTCCTTATCTACATCCATAGACATTAATATGGCGGAAAGTATGTGCCCCCCACATCCACCTCCGGGGGCTTCTCTGTCCTCATCTACATCCATAGACATTAATATGGAGGAAAGTATGTGCCCCCCACATCCACCTCCAGGGGCGTCTCTGTCCTCATCTGCATCCATAGACATTAATATGGAGGAAAGTATGTGCCCCCAAAATCCACCTCCAGGGGCTTCTCTGTCCTCATCTACATCCATAGACATTAATATGGAGGAAAGGATGTGCCCCCCACATCCACCTCCGGGGGCTTCTCTGTCCTCATCTACATCCATAGACATTAATATGGAGGAAAGTATGTGCCCCCCACATCCACCTCCAGGGGCTTCTCTGTCCTCATCTACATCCATAGACATTAATATGGAGAAAAGTATGTGCCCCCCACATCCACCTCCAGGGGCTTCTCTATCCTCATCTACACCCATAGACATTAATATGGAGAAAAGTATGTGCCCCCACATCCACCTCCAGGGGCTTCTCTATCCTCATCTACACCCATAGACATTAATATGGAGAAAAGTATGTGCCCCCTACATCCACCTCCGGGGGCTTCTCTATCCTCATCTACACCCATAGACATTAATATGGAGAAAAGTATGTGCCCCCCACATCCACCTCCAGGGGCTTCTCTGTCCTCATCTACATCCATAGACATTAATATGGAGAAAAGTATGTGCCCCCCACATCCACCTCCGGGGGCTTCTCTATCCTCATCTACACCCATAGACATTAATATGGAGGAAAGTATGTGCCCCCCACATCCACCTCCGGGGGCTTCTCTGTCTTCATCTACATCCATAGACATTAATAAGGAGGAAAGTATGTGCCCCCCACATCCACCTCCGGGGGCTTCTCTGTCCTCATCTACATCCATAGACATTAATATGGAGGAAAGTATGTGCCCCCCACATCCACCTCCAGGGGCTTCTCTGTCCTCATCTACATCCATAGACATTAATATGGAGGAAAGTATGTGCCCCCCACATCCACCTCCAGGGGCTTCTCTGTCCTCATCTACATCCATAGACATTAATATGGAGAAAAGTATGTGCCCCCCACATCCACCTCCAGGGGCTTCTCTGCCCTCATCTACATCCATAGACATTAATATGGAGAAAGTATGTGCCCCCCACATCCACCTCCGGGGGCTTCTCTGTCCTCATCTGCATCCATAGACATTAATATGGAGGAAAGTATGTGCCCCCAACATCCACCTCCAGGGGCTTCTCTGTCCTCATCTACATCCATAGACATTAATATGGAGGAAAGTATGTGCCCCCCACATCCACCTCCAGGGGCTTCTCTGTCCTCATCTACATCCATAGACATTAATATGGAGAAAGTATGTGCCCCCCACATCCACCTCCAGGGGCTTCTCTGTCCTCATCTAGATCCATAGACATTAATATGGAGGAAAGTATGTGCCCCCCACATCCACCTCCGGGGGCTTCTCTGTCCTCATCTAGATCCATAGACATTAATATGGAGGAAAGTATGTGCCCCCCACATCCACCTCCGGGGGCTTCTCTGTCCTCATCTGCATCCATAGACATTAATATGGAGGAAAGTATGTGCCCCCAACATCCACCTCCAGGGGCTTCTCTGTCCTCATCTACATCCATAGACATTAATATGGAGGAAAGTATGTGCCCCCCACATCCACCTCCAGGGGCTTCTCTGTCCTCATCTACATCCATAGACATTAATATGGAGGAAAGTATGTGCCCCCCACATCCACCTCCAGGGGCTTCTCTGTCCTCATCTACATCCATAGACATTAATATGGAGAAAAGTATGTGCCCCCCACATCCACCTCCAGGGGCTTCTCTGTCCTCATCTACATCCATAGACATTAATATGGAGGAAAGTATGTGCCCCCACATCCACCTCCGGGGGCTTCTCTGTCCTCATCTACATCCATAGACATTAATATGGAGAAAAGTATGTGCCCCCACATCCACCTCCAGGGGCTTCTCTGTCCTCATCTACATCCATAGACATTAATATGGAGGAAAGTATGTGCCCCCACATCCACCTCCGGGGGCTTCTCTGTCCTCATCTACATCCATAGACATTAATATGGAGAAAAGTATGTGCCCCCCACATCCACCTACAGGGGCTTCTCTGTCCTCATCTACATCCATAGACTTTAATATGGAGAAAAGTATGTGCCCCCCACATCCACCTCCAGGGGCTTCCCCTGTCCTCATCTACATCCATAGACATTAATATGGAGGAAAGTATGTGCCCCCCACATCCACCTCCAGGGGCTTCCCCTGTCCTCATCTACATCCATAGACATTAATATGGAGAAAAGTATGTGCCCCCCACATCCACCTCCAGGGGCTTCTCTGTCCTCATCTACATCCATAGACATTAATATGGAGAAAAGTATGTGCCCCCCACATCCACCTCCGGGGGCTTCTCTGTCCTCATCTACATCCATAGACATCAATATGGAGAAAAGTATGTGCCCCCCACATCCACCTCCGGGGGCTTCTCTGTCCTCATCTACATCCATAGACATTAATATGGAGAAAGTATGTGCCCCCCACATCCACCTCCGGGGGCTTCTCTGTCCTCATCTACATCCATAGACATTAATATGGAGAAAAGTATGTGCCCCCCACATCCACCTCCGGGGGCTTCTCTGTCCTCATCTACATCCATAGACATTAATATGGAGAAAGTATGTGCCCCCCACATCCACCTCCGGGGGCTTCTCTATCCTCATCTACATCCATAGACATTAATATGGAGAAAAGTATGTGCCCCCCACATCCACCTCCAGGGGCTTCACTGTCCTCCATTTACATCCATAGACATTAATATGGAGAAAAGTATGTGCCCCCCACATCCACCTCCAGGGGCTTCACTGTCCTCATCTACATCCATAGACATTAATATGGAGAAAAGTATGTGCCCCCCACATCCACCTCCAGGGGCTTCACTGTCCTCATCTACATCCATAGACATTAATATGGAGAAAAGTATGTGCCCTCCACATCCACCTCCGGGGCCTTCTCTGTTCTCATCTACACCCATAGACATTAATAGGGAGGAAAGTATGTGCCCCCCACATCCACCTCCGGGGGCTTCTTTGCCCTCATCTACATCCATAGACATTAATATGGAGAAAAGTATGTGCCCCCCACATCCACCTCCAGGGGCTTCTCTGTCCTCATCTACATCCATAGACATTAATATGGAGAAAAGTATGTGCCCCCCACATCCACCTCCGGGGGCTTCTCTGTCCTCATCTACATCCATAGACATTAATATGGAGAAAAGTATGTGCCCCCCACATCCACCTCCGGGGGCTTCTCTGTCCTCATCTACATCCATAGACATTAATACAGAGAAAAGTATGTGCCCCCCACATCCACCTCCGGGGGCTTCTCTGTCCTCATCTACATCCATAGACATTAATATGGAGAAAGTATGTGCCCCCCACATCCACCTCCAGGGGCTTCTCTGTCCTCATCTACATCCATAGACATTAATATGGAGGAAAGTATGTGCCCCCCACATCCACCTCCAGGGGCTTCTCTGTCCTCATCTACATCCATAGACATTAATATGGAGAAAAGTATGTGCCCCCCACATCCACCTCCAGGGGCTTCTCTGCCCTCATCTACATCCATAGACATTAATATGGAGAAAAGTATGTGCCCCCACATCCACCTCCAGGGGCTTCTCTGTCCTCATCTACATCCATAGACATTAATATGGAGGAAAGTATGTGCCCCCACATCCACCTCCGGGGGCTTCTCTGTCCTCATCTACATCCATAGACATTAATATGGAGGAAAGTATGTGCCCCCCACATCCACCTCCAGGGGCTTCCCCTGTCCTCATCTACATCCATAGACATTAATATGGAGAAAAGTATGTGCCCCCCACATCCACCTCCAGGGGCTTCTCTGTCCTCATCTACATCCATAGACATTAATATGGAGAAAAGTATGTGCCCCCCACATCCACCTCCGGGGGCTTCTCTGTCCTCATCTACATCCATAGACATTAATATGGAGAAAAGTATGTGCCCCCCACATCCACCTCCGGGGGCTTCTCTGTCCTCATCTACATCCATAGACATTAATATGGAGAAAGTATGTGCCCCCCACATCCACCTCCGGGGGCTTCTCTGTCCTCATCTACATCCATAGACATAAATATGGAGAAAAGTATGTGCCCCCCACATCCACCTCCGGGGGCTTCTCTGTCCTCATCTACATCCATAGACATTAATATGGAGAAAGTATGTGCCCCCCACATCCACCTCCGGGAGCTTCTCTGTCCTCATCTACATCCATAGACATTAATATGGAGAAAAGTATGTGCCCCCCACATCCACCTCCGGGGGCTTCTCTGTCCTCCATCAACATCCATAGACATTAATATGGAGAAAGTATGTGCCCCCCACATCCACCTCCGGGGGCTTCTCTATCCTCATCTACATCCATAGACATTAATATGGAGAAAAGTATGTGCCCCCCACATCCACCTCCAGGGGCTTCACTGTCCTCCATCTACATCCATAGACATTAATTTGGAGGAAAGTATGTGCCCCCCACATCCACCTCCGGGGGCTTCTCTGTCCTCCATTTACATCCATAGACATTAATATGGAGAAAAGTATGTGCCCCCCACATCCACCTCCAGGGGCTTCACTGTCCTCATCTACATCCATAGACATTAATATGGAGAAAAGTATGTGCCCCCCACATCCACCTCCGGGGGCTTCTCTGTTCTCATCTACACCCATAGACATTAATAGGGAGGAAAGTATGTGCCCCCCACATCCACCTCCGGGGGCTTCTCTGCCCTCATCTACATCCATAGACATTAATATGGAGAAAAGTATGTGCCCCCCACATCCACCTCCAGGGGCTTCTCTGTCCTCATCTACATCCATAGACATTAATATGGAGAAAAGTATGTGCCCCCCACATCCACCTCCGGGGGCTTCTCTGTCCTCATCTACATCCATAGACATTAATACAGAGAAAAGTATGTGCCCCCCACATCCACCTCCGGGGGCTTCTCTGTCCTCCATCTACATCCATAGACATTAATATGGATAAAGTATGTGCCCCCCACAACCACCTCCGGGGGCCTCTCTATCCTCATCTACACCCATAGACATTAATATGGAGGAAAGTATGTGCCCCCCACATCCACCTCCGGGGGCTTCTCTGTCCTCATCTACATCCATAGACATTAATACAGAGAAAAGTATGTGCCCCCCACATCCATCTCCAGGGGCTTCTCTGTCCTCATCTACATCCATAGACATTAATATGGAGAAAAGTATGTGCCCCCCACATCTACCCCCGGGGGCTTCTCTGTTCTCATCTACATCCATAGACATTAATACAGAGAAAAGTATGTGCCCCCCACATCCACCTCCGGGGGCTTCTCTGTCCTCGTCTACATCCATAGACATTAATATGGAGAAAAGTTTGTGCCCCCCACATCCACCTCCAGGGGCTTCACTGTCCTCATCTACATCCATAGACATTAATATGGAGGAAAGTATGTGCCCCCCACATCCACCTCCGGGGGCTTCTCTGTCCTCATCTACATCCATAGACATTAATATGGAGGAAAGTATGTGCCCCCCACATCATCCTCCAGGGGCTTCTCTGTTCTCATCTATATCCATAGACATTAATATGGAGGAAAGTATGTGCCCCCCACATCCACCTCCGGGGGCTTCTCTATCCTCATCTACACCCATAGACATTAATATGGAGGAAAGTATGTGCCCCCCACATCCACCTCCGGGGGCTTCTCTGTCCTCATCTACATCCATAGACATTAATATGGAGGAAAGTATGTGCCCCCCACATCCACCTCCAGGGGCTTCTCTGTTCTCATCTATATCCATAGACATTAATATGGAGGAAAGTATGTGCCCCCCACATCCACCTCCGGGGGCTTCTCTATCCTCATCTACACCCATAGACATTAATATGGAGTAAAGTATGTGCCCCCCACATCCACCTCCAGGGGCTTCTCTGTTCTCATCTATATCCATAGACATTAATATGGAGAAAAGTATGTGCCCCCCACATCCACCCCCTGGGGCTTCTCTGTTCTCATCTACATCCATAGACATTAATACAGAGAAAAGTATGTGCCCCCCACATCCACCTCCGGGGGCTTCTCTGTCCTCGTCTACATCCATAGACATTAATATGGAGAAAAGTATGTGCCCCCCACATCCACCTCCAGGGGCTTCTCTGTTCTCATCTATATCCATAGACATTAATATGGAGGAAAGTATGTGCCCCCCACATCCACCTCCGGGGGCTTCTCTATCCTCATCTACACCCATAGACATTAATATGGAGTAAAGTATGTGCCCCCCACATCCACCTCCAGGGGCTTCTCTGTTCTCATCTATATCCATAGACATTAATATGGAGAAAAGTATGTGCCCCCCACATCCACCCCCTGGGGCTTCTCTGTTCTCATCTACATCCATAGACATTAATACAGAGAAAAGTATGTGCCCCCCACATCCACCTCCGGGGGCTTCTCTGTCCTCGTCTACATCCATAGACATTAATATGGAGAAAAGTATGTGCCCCCCACATCCACCTCCAGGGGCTTCACTGTCCTCATCTACATCCATAGACATTAATATGGAGAAAAGTATGTGCCCCCCACATCCACCTCCGGGAGCTTTCCTAACCTCCCATGCTACATCCATAGACATTAATATGGAGAAAAGTATGTGCCCCCCACATCCACCTCCGGGGGCTTCTCTGTCCTCATCTACATCCATAGACATTAATATGGAGGAAAGTATGTGCCCCCCACATCCACCTCCGGGGGCTTCTCTGTCCTCATCTACATCCATAGACATCAATATGGAGGAAAGTATGTGCCCCCCACATCCACCTCCAGGGGCTTCTCTGTTCTCATCTATATCCATAGACATTAATATGGGGAAAGTATGTGCCCCCCACATTCACCTCCGGGGGCTTCTCTGTTCTCATCTACATCCATAGACATTAATATGGAGAAAAGTATGTGCCCCCCACATCCATCTCCAGGGGCTTATCTGTCCTCATCTACATCCATAGAGATTAATATGGAGAAAAGTATGTGCCCCCCACATTCAACTCCAGGAGCTTTCCTCACCTCCCATCCTAAATCCATAGACATTAATATGGAGAAAAGTATGTGCCCCCCACATCCACCTCCAGGAGCTTTCCTAACCTCCCATCCTACATCCATAGACATTAATATGGAGAAAAGTATGTGCCCCCCACATCCACCTCCAGGGGCTTCTCTGTTCTCATCTACATCCATAGACATTAATATGGAGAAAAGTATGTGCCCCCCACATCCATCTCCAGGGGCTTCTCTGTCCTCATCTTCATCCATAGACATTAATATGGAGAAAAGTATGTGCCCCCCACATCCACCTCCAGGGGCTTTTCTGTCTCCATCTACATCCATAGACATTAATATGGAGAAAAGTATGTGCCCCCCACATCCACTTCCGGGGGCTTCTCTGTCCTCATCTACATCCATAGACATTAATATGGAGGAAAGTATGTGCCCCCCACATCCACCTCCAGGGGCTTCTCTGTTCTCATCTACATCCATAGACATTAATATGGAGAAAAGTATGTGTCCCCCACATCCATCTCCAGGGGCTTCTCTGTCCTCATCTTCATCCATAGACATTAATATGGAGAAAAGTATGTGCCCCCCACATCCACCTCCAGGGGCTTCTCTGTCCTCATCTTCATCCATAGACATTAATATGGAGAAAGTATGTGCCCCCCACATCCACCTCCAGGGGCTTCTCTGTCCTCATCTATATCCATAGACATTAATATGGAGAAAAGTATGTGCCGCCCACATCCACCTCCGGGGGCTTCTGTGTTCTCATCTACATCCATAGACATTAATATGGAGAAAAGTATGTGCCCCCCACATCCATCTCCAGGGGCTTCTCTGTCCTCATCTTCATCCATAGACATTAATATGGAGAAAAGTATGTGCCCCCCACATCCACCTCCAGGGGCTTCTCTGTCCTCATCTACATCCATAGAAATTAATATGGAGAAAAGTATGTGCCCCCCACATTCAACTCCAGGAGCTTTAATCACCTCCCATCCTAAATCCATAGACATTAATATGGAGAAAAGTATGTGCCCCCCACATCCACCTCCGGGAGCTTTCCTCACCTCCCGTCCTAAATCCATAGACATTAATATGGAGAAAAGTATGTGCCCCCCACATCCACCTCCAGGAGCTTTAATCACCTCCCATCCTAAATCCATAGACATTAATATGGAGAAAAGTATGTGCCCCCCACATCCACCTCTGGGAGCTTTCCTCACCTCCCGTCCTAAATCCATAGACATTAATATGGAGAAAAGTATGTGCCCCCCACATCCACCTCCAGGAGCTTTAATCACCTCCCATCCTAAATCCATAGACATTAATATGGAGAAAAGTATGTGCCCCCCACATCCACCTCCGGGGGCTTCTCTGTTCTCATCTACATCCATAGACATTAATATGGATAAAAGTATGTGCCCCCCACATCCACCTCCAGGGGCTTTTCTGTCTCCATCTACATCCATAGACATTAATATGGAGGAAAGTATGTGCCCCCCACATCCACCTCCAGGGGCTTCTCTGTTCTCATCTACATCCATAGACATTAATATGGAGAAAAGTATGTGCCCCCCACATCCATCTCCAGGGGCTTCTCTGTCCTCATCTTCATCCATAGACATTAATATGGAGAAAAGTATGTGCCCCCCATATCCACCTCCAGGGGCTTCTCTGTCCTCATTTATATCCATAGACATTAATATGGAGGAAAGTATGTGCCCCCCACATCCACCTCCAGGGGCTTCTCTGTTCTCATCTATATCCATAGACATTAATATGGGGAAAGTATGTGCCCCCCACATTCACCTCCGGGGGCTTCTCTGTTCTCATCTACATCCATAGACATTAATATGGAGAAAAGTATGTGCCCCCCACATCCATCTCCAGGGGCTTATCTGTCCTCATCTACATCCATAGAGATTAATATGGAGAAAAGTATGTGCCCCCCACATTCACCTCCGGGGGCTTCTCTGTTCTCATCTACATCCATAGACATTAATATGGAGAAAAGTATGTGCCCCCCCACATCCATCTCCAGGGGCTTATCTGTCCTCATCTACATCCATAGAGATTAATATGGAGAAAAGTATGTGCCCCCCACATCCACCTCCAGGGGCTTCTCTGTCCTCATCTACATCCATAGACATTAATATGGAGGAAAGTATGTGCCCCCCACATCCACCTCCGGGAGATTTCCTCACCTCCCATCCTAAATCCATAGACATTAATATGGAGAAAAGTATGTGCCCCCCACATCCACCTCCAGGAGCTTTCCTAACCTCCCATCCTACATCCATAGACATTAATATGGAGAAAAGTATGTGCCCCCCACATCCACCTCCAGGGGCTTCTCTGTTCTCATCTACATCCATAGACATTAATATGGAGAAAAGTATGTGCCCCCCCACATCCACCTCCAGGGGCTTTTCTGTCTCCATCTACATCCATAGACATTAATATGGAGAAAAGTATGTGCCCCCCACATCCACTTCCGGGGGCTTCTCTGTCCTCATCTACATCCATAGACATTAATATGGAGGAAAGTATGTGCCCCCCACATCCACCTCCAGGGGCTTCTCTGTTCTCATCTACATCCATAGACATTAATATGGAGAAAAGTATGTGTCCCCCACATCCATCTCCAGGGGCTTCTCTGTCCTCATCTTCATCCATAGGCATTAATATGGAGAAAAGTATGTGCCCCCCACATCCACCTCCAGGGGCTTCTCTGTCCTCATCTTCATCCATAGACATTAATATGGAGAAAGTATGTGCCCCCCACATCCACCTCCAGGGGCTTCTCTGTCCTCATCTACATCCATAGACATTAATATGGAGAAAAGTATGTGCCGCCCACATCCACCTCCGGGGGCTTCTGTGTTCTCATCTACATCCATAGACATTAATATGGAGAAAAGTATGTGCCCCCCACATCCATCTCCAGGGGCTTCTCTGTCCTCATCTTCATCCATAGACATTAATATGGAGAAAAGTATGTGCCCCCCACATCCACCTCCAGGGGCTTCTCTGTCCTCATCTACATCCATAGACATTAATATGGAGAAAAGTATGTGCCCCCCACATTCAACTCCAGGAGCTTTCCTAACCTCCCATCCTACATCCATAGACATTAATATGGAGAAAAGTATGTGCCCCCCACATCCACCTCTGGGAGCTTTCCTCACCTCCCGTCCTAAATCCATAGACATTAATATGGAGAAAAGTATGTGCCCCCCACATCCACCTCCAGGAGCTTTAATCACCTCCCATCCTAAATCCATAGACATTAATATGGAGAAAAGTATGTGCCCCCCACATCCACCTCCGGGGGCTTCTCTGTTCTCATCTACATCCATAGACATTAATATGGAGAAAAGTATGTGCCCCCCACATCCACCTCCAGGGGCTTCTCTGTCTCCATCTACATCCATAGACATTAATATGGAGGAAAGTATGTGCCCCCCACATCCACCTCCAGGGGCTTCTCTGTTCTCATCTACATCCATAGACATTAATATGGAGAAAAGTATGTGCCCCCCACATCCATCTCCAGGGGCTTCTCTGTCCTCATCTTCATCCATAGACATTAATATGGAGAAAAGTATGTGTCCCCCACATCCACCTCCAGGGGCTTCTCTGTCCTCATCTATATCCATAGACATTAATATGGAGAAAAGTATGTGCCCCCCACATCCACCTCCGGGGGCTTCTCTGTCTTCATCTACATACATAGACATTAATATGGAGAAAAGTATGGGCCCCCCACATCCACCTCCAGGGGCTTCTCTGTCTCCATCTACATCCATAGACATTAATATGGAGGAAAGTATGTGCCCCCCACATCCACCTCCAGGGGCTTCTCTGTTCTCATCTACATCCATAGACATTAATATGGAGAAAAGTATGTGCTCCCCACATCCACCTCCGGGGGCTTCTCTGTCTTCATCTACATCCATAGACATTAATATGGAGGAAAGTATGTGCCCCCCACATCCACCTCCAGGGGCTTCTCTGTCCTCATCTACATCCATAGACATTAATATGGAGAAAAGTATGTGCCCCCCACATCCACCTCCAGGGGCTTCCCTGTCTCCATCTACATCCATAGACATTAATATGGAGAAAAGTATGTGCCCCCCACATCCACTTCCGGGGGCTTCTCTGTCCTCATCTACATCCATAGACATTAATATGGAGGAAAGTATGTGCCCCCCACATCCACCTCCAGGGGCTTCTCTGTTCTCATCTACATCCATAGACATTAATATGGAGAAAAGTATGTGTCCCCCACATCCATCTCCAGGGGCTTCTCTGTTCTCATCTTCATCCATAGACATTAATATGGAGAAAAGTATGTGCCCCCCACATCCACCTCCAGGGGCTTCTCTGTCCTCATCTTCATCCATAGACATTAATATGGAGAAAGTATGTGCCCCCCACATCCACCTCCAGGGGCTTCTCTGTCCTCATCTATATCCATAGACATTAATATGGAGAAAAGTATGTGCCGCCCACATCCACCTCCGGGGGCTTCTGTGTTCTCATCTACATCCATAGACATTAATATGGAGAAAAGTATGTGCCCCCCACATCCACCTCCAGGGGCTTCTCTGTCCTCATCTTCATCCATAGACATTAATATGGAGAAAGTATGTGCCCCCCACATCCACCTCCAGGGGCTTCTCTGTCCTCATCTATATCCATAGACATTAATATGGAGAAAAGTATGTGCCCCCCACATCCACCTCCAGGGGCTTCTCTGTCCTCATCTTCATCCATAGACATTAATATGGAGAAAGTATGTGCCCCCCACATCCACCTCCAGGGGCTTCTCTGTCCTCATCTATATCCATAGACATTAATATGGAGAAAAGTATGTGCCCCCCACATCCATCTCCAGGGGCTTCTGTGTCCTCATCTTCATCCATAGACATTAATATGGAGAAAAGTATGTGCCCCCCACATCCACCTCCAGGGGCTTCTCTGTCCTCATCTACATCCATAGACATTAATATGGAGAAAAGTATGTGCCCCCCACATTCAACTCCAGGAGCTTTCCTAACCTCCCATCCTACATCCATAGACATTAATATGGAGAAAAGTATGTGCCCCCCACATCCACCTCTGGGAGCTTTCCTCACCTCCCGTCCTAAATCCATAGACATTAATATGGAGAAAAGTATGTGCCCCCCACATCCACCTCCGGGGGCTTCTCTGTTCTCATCTACATCCATAGACATTAATATGGATAAAAGTATGTGCCCCCCACATCCATCTCCAGGGGCTTCTCTGTCTCCATCTACATCCATAGACATTAATATGGAGGAAAGTATGTGCCCCCCACATCCATCTCCAGGAGCTTTAATCACCTCCCATCCTAAATCCATAGACATTAATATGGAGAAAAGTGTGTGCCCCCCACATCCACCTCCGGGGGCTTCTCTGTTCTCATCTACATCCATAGACATTAATATGGAGAAAAGTATGTGCCCCCCACATCCACCTCCAGGGGCTTCTCTGTCTCCATCTACATCCATAGACATTAATATGGAGGAAAGTATGTGCCCCCCACATCCACCTCCAGGGGCTTCTCTGTTCTCATCTACATCCATAGACATTAATATGGAGAAAAGTATGTGCCCCCCACATCCATCTCCAGGGGCTTCTCTGTCCTCATCTTCATCCATAGACATTAATATGGAGAAAAGTATGTGCCCCCCACATCCACCTCCAGGGGCTTCTCTGTCCTCATCTATATCCATAGACATTAATATGGAGGAAAGTATGTGCCCCCCACATCCACCTCCAGGGGCTTCTCTGTTCTCATCTATATCCATAGACATTAATATGGGGAAAGTATGTGCCCCCCACATACACCTCCGGGGGCTTCTCTGTTCTCATCTACATCCATAGACATTAATATGGAGAAAAGTATGTGCCCCCCACATCCATCTCCAGGGGCTTATCTGTCCTCATCTACATCCATAGAGATTAATATGGAGAAAAGTATGTGCCCCCCACATTCACCTCCGGGGGCTTCTCTGTTCTCATCTACATCCATAGACATTAATATGGAGAAAAGTATGTGCCCCCCACATCCATCTCCAGGGGCTTATCTGTCCTCATCTACATCCATAGAGATTAATATGGAGAAAAGTATGTGCCCCCCACATTCAACTCCAGGAGCTTTCCTCACCTCCCATCCTAAATCCATAGACATTAATATGGAGAAAAGTATGTGCCCCCCACATCCACCTCCGGGAGCTTTCCTAACCTCCCATCCTACATCCATAGACATTAATATGGAGAAAAGTATGTGCCCCCCACATCCACCTCCAGGGGCTTCTCTGTTCTCATCTACATCCATAGACATTAATATGGAGAAAAGTATGTGCCCCCCCACATCCACCTCCAGGGGCTTTTCTGTCTCCATCTACATCCATAGACATTAATATGGAGAAAAGTATGTGCCCCCCACATCCACTTCCGGGGGCTTCTCTGTCCTCATCTACATCCATAGACATTAATATGGAGGAAAGTATGTGCCCCCCACATCCACCTCCAGGGGCTTCTCTGTTCTCATCTACATCCATAGACATTAATATGGAGAAAAGTATGTGCCCCCCACATCCACCTCCGGGGGCTTCTCTGTCCTCATCTACATCCATAGACATTAATATGGAGGAAAGTATGTGTCCCCCACATCCATCTCCAGGGGCTTCTCTGTTCTCATCTACATCCATAGACATTAATATGGAGAAAAGTATGTGCCCCCCACATCCACCTCCAGGGGCTTCTCTGTTCTCATCTACATCCATAGACATTAATATGGAGAAAAGTATGTGTCCCCCACATCCATCTCCAGGGGCTTCTCTGTCCTCATCTTCATCCATAGACATTAATATGGAGAAAAGTATGTGCCCCCCACATCCACCTCCAGGGGCTTCTCTGTCCTCATCTTCATCCATAGACATTAATATGGAGAAAGTATGTGCCCCCCACATCCACCTCCAGGGGCTTCTCTGTTCTCATCTACATCCATAGACATTAATATGGAGAAAAGTATGTGCCCCCCACATCCACCTCCAGGGGCTTCTCTGTTCTCATCTACATCCATAGACATTAATATGGAGAAAAGTATGTGTCCCCCACATCCATCTCCAGGGGCTTCTCTGTCCTCATCTTCATCCATAGACATTAATATGGAGAAAAGTATGTGCCCCCCACATCCACCTCCAGGGGCTTCTCTGTCCTCATCTTCATCCATAGACATTAATATGGAGAAAGTATGTGCCCCCCACATCCACCTCCAGGGGCTTCTCTGTCCTCATCTACATCCATAGACATTAATATGGAGAAAAGTATGTGCCCCCCACATCCATCTCCAGGGGCTTCTCTGTCCTCATCTTCATCCATAGACATTAATATGGAGAAAAGTATGTGCCCCCCACATCCACCTCCAGGGGCTTCTCTGTCCTCATCTACATCCATAGACATTAATATGGAGAAAAGTATGTGCCCCCCACATCCACCTCCAGGGGCTTCTCTGTCCTCATCTACATCCATAGACATTAATATGGAGAAAAGTATGTGCCCCCCACATTCAACTCCAGGAGCTTTCCTCACCTCCCGTCCTAAATCCATAGACATTAATATGGAGAAAAGTATGTGCCCCCCACATCCACTTCCAGGAGCTTTAATCACCTCCCATCCTAAATCCATAGACATTAATATGGAGAAAAGTATGTGCCCCCCACATCCACCTCCGGGGGCTTCTCTGTTCTCATCTACATCCATAGACATTAATATGGATAAAAGTATGTGCCCCCCACATCCATCTCCAGGGGCTTCTCTGTCTCCATCTACATCCATAGACATTAATATGGAGGAAAGTATGTGCCCCCCACATCCACCTCCAGGAGCTTTAATCACCTCCCATCCTAAATCCATAGACATTAATATGGAGAAAAGTATGTGCCCCCCACATCCACCTCCGGGGGCTTCTCTGTTCTCATCTACATCCATAGACATTAATATGGAGAAAAGTATGTGCCCCCCACATCCACCTCCAGGGGCTTCTCTGTCTCCATCTACATCCATAGACATTAATATGGAGGAAAGTATGTGCCCCCCACATCCACCTCCAGGGGCTTCTCTGTTCTCAATTACATCCATAGACATTAATATGGAGAAAAGTATGTGCCCCCCACATCCATCTCCAGGGGCTTCTCTGTCGTCATCTTCATCCATAGACATTAATATGGAAAAAAGTATGGGCCCCCCACATCCACCTCCAGGGGCTTCTCTGTCTCCATCTACATCCATAGACATTAATATGGAGGAAAGTATGTGCCCCCCACATCCACCTCCAGGGGCTTCTCTGTTCTCATCTACATCCATAGACATTAATATGGAGAAAAGTATGTGCCCCCCACATCCACCTCCGGGGGCTTCTCTGTCTTCATCTACATCCATAGACATTAATATGGAGGAAAGTATGTGCCCCCCCACATCCACCTCCAGGGGCTTCTCTGTCCTCATCTACATCCATAGACATTAATATGGAGGAAAGTATGTGCCCCCCCACATCCACCTCCAGGGGCTTCTCTGTCCTCATCTACATCCATAGACATTAATATGGAGGAAAGTATGTGCCCCCCACATCCACCTCCGGGGACTTCTCTGTCTTCATCTACATCCATAGACATTAATATGGAGGAAAGTATGTGCCCCCCCACATCCACCTCCAGGGGCTTCTCTGTCCTCATCTACATCCATAGACATTAATATGGAGAAAAGTATGTGCCCCCCACATCCACCTCCAGGGGCTTCCCTGTCTCCATCTACATCCATAGACATTAATATGGAGGAAAGTATGTGCCCCCCACATCCACCTCCGGGGGCTTCTCTGTCCTCATCTACATCCAGAAACATTAATATGGAGAAAGTATGTGCCTCCCACATCCACCTCCAGGGGCTTCTCTGTCCTCATCTACATCCATAGACATTAATATGGAGAAAGTATGTGCCCCCCACATCCACCTCCGGGGGCTTCTCTGTCCTCATCTACATCCATAGACATTAATATGGAGGAAAGTATGTGCCCCCCACATCCACCTCCGAGGGCTTCTCTGTCCTCATCTACATCCATAGACATTAATATGGAGGAAAGTATGTGCCCCCCACATCCACCTCCGGAGGCTTCTCTGTCCTCATCTACATCCATAGACATTAATATGGAGAAAGTATGTGCCCCCCACATCCACCTCCAGGGGCTTCTCTGTCCTCATCTACATCCATAGACATTAATATGGAGGAAAGTATGTGCCCCCCCACATCCACCTCCGGGGGCTTCTCGGTCCTCATATACATCCATAGACATTAATATGGAGAAAGTATGTGCCCCCCACATCCACCTCCAGAGGCTTCTCTTTCCTCATCTACATCCATAGACATTAATATGGAAGAAAGTATGTGCCCCCCACATCCACCTCCGGGGGCTTCTCTGTCCTCATCTACATCCATAGACATTAATACGGGGAAAAGTATGTGCCCCCCACATCCACCTCCAGGGGCTTCTCTGTCCTCATCTACTTCCATAGACATTAATTGGAGGAAAGTATGTGCCCCCCACATCCACCCCCGGGGGCTTCTCTGTCCTCATCTACATCCATAGACATTAATATGGGGAAAAGTATGTGCCCCCACATCCACCTCCGGGGGCTTCTCTGTCCTCATCTACATCCATAGACATTAATATGGGGAAAAGTATGAGCCCCCCACATCCACCTCCAGGGGCTTCTCTATCCTCATCTACATCCATAGACATTAATATGGAGGAAAGTATGTGCCCCCCCACATCCACCTCCAGGGGCTTCTCTGTCCTCATCTACATCCATAGACATTAATATGGAGAAAGTATGTGCCCCCCACATCCACCTCCGGGGGCTTCTCTGTCCACATCTACATCCATAGACATTAATATGGAGAAAGTATGTGCCCCCCACATCCACCTCCGGGCGCTTCTCTGTTCTCATCTACATCCATAGACATTAATATGGAGGAAAGTATGTGCCCCCCACATCCACCTCCGGGGGCTTCTCTGTTCTCATCTACATCCATACACATTAATATGGAGGAAAGTATGTGCCCCCCACATCCACCTTCAGGGGCTTCTCTGTTCTCATCTACATCCATAGACATTAATATGGAGGAAAGTATGTGCCCCCTACATCCACCTCCGGGGGCTTCTCTATCCTCATCTACATCCATAGAAATTAATATGGAGGAAAATATGTGCCCCCCACATCCACCTCCAGGGGCTTCTCTGTCCTCATCTACATCCATAGACATTAATATGGAGAAAAGTATGTGCCCCCCACATTCAACTCCAGGAGCTTTCCTAACCTCCCATCCTACATCCATAGACATTAATATAGAGAAAAGTATGTGCCCCCCACATCCACCTCCAGGGGCTTCTCTGTCCTCATCTACATCCATAGACATTAATATGGAGGAAAGTATGTGCCCCCCACATCCACCTCCAGGAGCTTTCCTTACCTCCCGTCCTACATCCATAGATATTAATATGGAGAAAGGTATGTGCCCCCCACATCCACCTCCAGGAGCTTTCCTCACCTCCCATCCTAAATCCATAGACATTAATATGGAGAAAAGTATGTGCCCCCCACATCCACCTCCAGGAGCTTTCCTAACCTCCCATTCTACATCCATAGACATTAATATGGAGAAAAGTATGTGCCCCCCACATCCACCTCCAGGAGCTTTAATCACCTCCCATCCTAAATCCATAGACATTAATATGGAGAAAAGTATGTGCCCCCCACATCCACCTCCAGGAGCTTTCCTAACCTCCCATCCTACATCCATAGACATTAATATAGAGAAAAGTATGTGCCCCCCACATCCACCTCCAGGAGCTTTCCTAACCTCCCATCCTACATCCATAGACATTAATATGGAGAAAAGTATGTGCCCCCCACATCCACCTCTGGGAGCTTTCCTCACCTCCCGTCCTAAATCCATAGACATTAATATGGAGAAAAGTATGTGCCCCCCACATCCACCTCCAGGAGCTTTAATCACCTCCCATCCTAAATCCATAGACATTAATATGGAGAAAAGTATGTGCCCCCCACATCCACCTCCGGGGGCTTCTCTGTTCTCATCTACATCCATAGACATTAATATGGATAAAAGTATGTGCCCCCCACATCCATCTCCAGGGGCTTCTCTGTCTCCATCTACATCCATAGACATTAATATGGAGGAAAGTATGTGCCCCCCACATCCACCTCCAGGAGCTTTAATCACCTCCCATCCTAAATCCATAGACATTAATATGGAGAAAAGTATGTGCCCCCCACATCCACCTCCGGGGGCTTCTCTGTTCTCATCTACATCCATAGACATTAATATGGAGAAAAGTATGTGCCCCCCACATCCACCTCCAGGAGCTTTCCTCACCTCCCGTCCTACATCCATAGACATTAATATAGAGAAAAGTATGTGCCCCCCACATCCACCTCCAGGGGCTTCTCTGTCCTCATCTACATCCATAGACATTAATATGGAGGAAAGTATGTGCCCCCCACATCCACCTCCAGGAGCTTTCCTTACCTCCCGTCCTACATCCATAGATATTAATATGGAGAAAAGTATGTGCCCCCCACATCCACCTCCAGGAGCTTTCCTCACCTCCCATCCTAAATCCATAGACATTAATATGGAGAAAAGTATGTGCCCCCACATCCACCTCCAGGAGCTTTCCTAACCTCCCATTCTACATCCATAGACATTAATATGGAGAAAAGTATGTGCCCCCCACATCCACCTCCAGGAGCTTTAATCACCTCCCATCCTAAATCCATAGACATTAATATGGAGAAAAGTATGTGCCCCCCACATCCACCTCCAGGAGCTTTCCTAACCTCCCATCCTACATCCATAGACATTAATACAGAGAAAAGTATGTGCCCCCCCACATCCATCTCCAGGGGCTTCTCTGTCCTCATCTACATCCATAGACATTAATATGGAGAAAAGTATGTGCCCCCCACATCCACCCCCGGGGGCTTCTCTGTTCTCATCTACATCCATAGACATTAATACAGAGAAAAGTATGTGCCCCCCACATCCACCTCCGGGGGCTTCTCTGTCCTCGTCTACATCCATAGACATTAATATGGAGAAAAGTTTATGCCCCCCACATCCACCTCCAGGGGCTTCACTGTCCTCATCTACATCCATAGACATTAATATGGAGGAAAGTATGTGCCCCCCACATCCACCTCCGGGGGCTTCTCTGTCCTCATCTACATCCATAGACATTAATATGGAGGAAAGTATGTGCCCCCCACATCCACCTCCAGGGGCTTCTCTGTTCTCATCTATATCCATAGACATTAATATGGAGGAAAGTATGTGCCCCCCACATCCACCTCCGGGGGCTTCTCTATCCTCATCTACACCCATAGACATTAATATGGAGGAAAGTATGTGCCCCCCACATCCACCTCCGGGGGCTTCTCTGTCCTCATCTACATCCATAGACATTAATATGGAGGAAAGTATGTGCCCCCCACATCCACCTCCAGGGGCTTCTCTGTTCTCATCTATATCCATAGACATTAATATGGAGGAAAGTATGTGCCCCCCACATCCACCTCCGGGGGCTTCTCTATCCTCTTCTACACCCATAGACATTAATATGGAGGAAAGTATGTGCCCCCCACATCCACCTCCAGGGGCTTCTCTGTTCTCATCTATATCCATAGACATTAATATGGAGAAAGTATGTGCCCCCCACAACCACCTCCGGGGGCTTCTCTATCCTCATCTACACCCATAGACATTAATATGGAGGAAAGTATGTGCCCCCCACATCCACCTCCGGGGGCTTCTCTGTCCTCATCTACATCCATAGACATTAATACAGAGAAAAGTATGTGCCCCCCACATCCACCTCCAGGGGCTTCTCTGTCCTCATCTACATCCATAGACATTAATATTGAGAAAAGTATGTGCCCCCCACATCCACCCCCTGGGGCTTCTCTGTTCTCATCTACATCCATAGACATTAATACAGAGAAAAGTATGTGCCCCCCACATCCACCTCCGGGGGCTTCTCTGTCCTCGTCTACATCCATAGACATTAATATGGAGAAAAGTATGTGCCCCCCACATCCACCTCCAGGGGCTTCACTGTCCTCATCTACATCCATAGACATTAATATGGAGAAAAGTATGTGCCCCCCACATCCACCTCCGGGAGCTTTCCTAACCTCCCATCCTACATCCATAGACATTAATATGGAGAAAAGTATGTGCCCCCCACATCCACCTCCGGGGGCTTCTCTGTCCTCATCTACATCCATAGACATTAATATGGAGAAAAGTATGTGCCCCCCACATCCACCTCCGGGGGCTTCTCTGTCCTCATCTACATCCATAGACATTAATATGGAGGAAAGTATGTGCCCCCCACATCCACCTCCAGGGGCTTCTCTGTTCTCATCTATATCCATAGACATTAATATGGGGAAAGTATGTGCCCCCCACATTCACCTCCGGGGGCTTCTCTGTTCTCATCTACATCCATAGACATTAATATGGAGAAAAGTATGTGCCCCCCACATCCATCTCCAGGGGCTTATCTGTCCTCATCTACATCCATAGAGATTAATATGGAGAAAAGTATGTGCCCCCCACATTCAACTCCAGGAGCTTTCCTCAAGTCCCATCCTAAATCCATAGACATTAATATGGAGAAAAGTATGTGCCCCCCACATCCACCTCCAGGAGCTTTCCTCACCTCCCATCCTAAATCCATAGACATTAATATGGAGAAAAGTATGTGCCCCCCACATCCACCTCCAGGGGCTTCTCTGTTCTCATCTACATCCATAGACATTAATATGGAGAAAAGTATGTGCCCCCCCCACATCCACCTCCAGGGGCTTTTCTGTCTCCATCTACATCCATAGACATTAATATGGAGAAAAGTATGTGCCCCCCACATCCACTTCCGGGGGCTTCTCTGTCCTCATCTACATCCATAGACATTAATATGGAGGAAAGTATGTGCCCCCCACATCCACCTCCAGGGGCTTCTCTGTTCTCATCTACATCCATAGACATTAATATGGAGAAAAGTATGTGTCCCCCACATCCATCTCCAGGAGCTTCTCTGTTCTCATCTTCATCCATAGACATTAATATGGAGAAAAGTATGTGCCCCCCACATCCACCTCCAGGGGCTTCTCTGTCCTCATCTTCATCCATAGACATTAATATGGAGAAAGTATGTGCCCCCCACATCCACCTCCAGGGGCTTCTCTGTCCTCATCTATATCCATAGACATTAATATGGAGAAAAGTATGTGCCGCCCACATCCACCTCCGGGGGCTTCTGTGTTCTCATCTACATCCATAGACATTAATATGGAGAAAAGTATGTGCCCCCCACATCCATCTCCAGGGGCTTCTGTGTCCTCATCTTCATCCATAGACATTAATATGGAGAAAAGTATGTGCCCCCCACATCCACCTCCAGGGGCTTCTCTGTCCTCATCTACATCCATAGACATTAATATGGAGAAAAGTATGTGCCCCCCACATTCAACTCCAGGAGCTTTAATCACCTCCCATCCTACATCCATAGACATTAATATGGAGAAAAGTATGTGCCCCCCACATCCACCTCTGGGAGCTTTCCTCACCTCCCGTCCTAAATCCATAGACATTAATATGGAGAAAAGTATGTGCCCCCCACATCCACCTCCAGGAGCTTTAATCACCTCCCATCCTAAAACCATAGACATTAATATGGAGAAAAGTATGTGCCCCCCACATCCACCTCCGGGGGCTTCTCTGTTCTCATCTACATCCATAGACATTAATATGGATAAAAGTATGTGCCCCCCACATCCATCTCCAGGGGCTTCTCTGTCTCCATCTACATCCATAGACATTAATATGGAGGAAAGTATGTGCCCCCCACATCCATCTCCAGGAGCTTTAATCACCTCCCATCCTAAATCCATATACATTAATATGGAGAAAAGTGTGTGCCCCCCACATCCACCTCCGGGGGCTTCTCTGTTCTCATCTACATCCATAGACATTAATATGGAGAAAAGTATGTGCCCCCCACATCCACCTCCAGGGGCTTCTCTGTCTCCATCTACATCCATAGACATTAATATGGAGGAAAGTATGTGCCCCCCACATCCACCTCCAGGGGCTTCTCTGTTCTCATCTACATCCATAGACATTAATATGGAGAAAAGTATGTGCCCCCCACATCCATCTCCAGGGGCTTCTCTGTCCTCATCTTCATCCATAGACATTAATATGGAGAAAAGTATGTGGCCCCCACATCCACCTCCAGGGGCTTCTCTGTCCTCATCTATATCCATAGACATTAATATGGAGGAAAGTATGTGCCCCCCACATTCACCTCCGGGGGCTTCTCTGTTCTCATCTACATCCATAGACATTAATATGGAGAAAAGTATGTGCCCCCCACATCCATCTCCAGGGGCTTATCTGTCCTCATCTACATCCATAGAGATTAATATGGAGAAAAGTATGTGCCCCCCACATTCACCTCCGGGGGCTTCTCTGTTCTCATCTACATCCATAGACATTAATATGGAGAAAAGTATGTGCCCCCCACATCCATCTCCAGGGGCTTATCTGTCCTCATCTACATCCATAGAGATTAATATGGAGAAAAGTATGTGCCCCCCACATTCAACTCCAGGAGCTTTCCTTACCTCCCATCCTAAATCCATAGACATTAATATGGAGAAAAGTATGTGCCCCCCACATCCACCTCCGGGAGCTTTCCTCACCTCCCATCCTAAATCCATAGACATTAATATGGAGAAAAGTATGTGCCCCCCACATCCACCTCCAGGGGCTTTTCTGTCTCCATCTACATCCATAGACATTAATATGGAGAAAAGTATGTGCCCCCCCACATCCACCTCCAGGGGCTTTTCTGTCTCCATCTACATCCATAGACATTAATATGGAGAAAAGTATGTGCCCCCCACATCCACTTCCGGGGGCTTCTCTGTCCTCATCTACATCCATAGACATTAATATGGAGGAAAGTATGTGCCCCCCACATCCACCTCCAGGGGCTTCTCTGTTCTCATCTACATCCATAGACATTAATATGGAGAAAAGTATGTGTCCCCCACATCCATCTCCAGGGGCTTCTCTGTCCTCATCTTCATCCATAGACATTAATATGGAGAAAAGTATGTGCCCCCCACATCCACCTCCAGGGGCTTCTCTGTCCTCATCTTCATCCATAGACATTAATATGGAGAAAGTATGTGCCCCCCACATCCACCTCCAGGGGCTTCTCTGTCCTCATCTACATCCATAGACATTAATATGGAGAAAAGTATGTGCCCCCCACATCCACTTCCGGGGGCTTCTCTGTCCTCATCTACATCCATAGACATTAATATGGAGAAAGTATGTGCCCCCCACATCCACCTCCAGGGGCTTCTCTGTCCTCATCTACATCCATAGACATTAATATGGAGAAAAGTATGTGCCCCCCACATCCACCTCCGGGGGCTTCTGTGTTCTCATCTACATCCATAGACATTAATATGGAGAAAAGTATGTGCCCCCCACATCCACCTCCGGGGGCTTCTGTGTTCTCATCTACATCCATAGACATTAATATGGAGAAAAGTATGTGCCGCCCACATCCACCTCCGGGGGCTTCTGTGTTCTCATCTACATCCATAGACATTAATATGGAGAAAAGTATGTGCCCCCCACATCCATCTCCAGGGGCTTCTCTGTCCTCATCTTCATCCATAGACATTAATATGGAGAAAAGTATGTGCCCCCCACATCCACCTCCAGGGGCTTCTCTGTCCTCATCTACATCCATAGACATTAATATGGAGAAAAGTATGTGCCCCCCACATCCACCTCCAGGGGCTTCTCTGTCCTCATCTACATCCATAGACATTAATATGGAGAAAAGTATGTGCCCCCCACATTCAACTCCAGGAGCTTTCCTCACCTCCCGTCCTAAATCCATAGACATTAATATGGAGAAAAGTATGTGCCCCCCACATCCACTTCCAGGAGCTTTAATCACCTCCCATCCTAAATCCATAGACATTAATATGGAGAAAAGTATGTGCCCCCCACATCCACCTCCGGGGGCTTCTCTGTTCTCATCTACATCCATAGACATTAATATGGATAAAAGTATGTGCCCCCCACATCCATCTCCAGGGGCTTCTCTGTCTCCATCTACATCCATAGACATTAATATGGAGGAAAGTATGTGCCCCCCACATCCACCTCCAGGAGCTTTAATCACCTCCCATCCTAAATCCATAGACATTAATATGGAGAAAAGTATGTGCCCCCCACATCCACCTCCGGGGGCTTCTCTGTTCTCATCTACATCCATAGACATTAATATGGAGAAAAGTATGTGCCCCCCACATCCACCTCCAGGGGCTTCTCTGTCTCCATCTACATCCATAGACATTAATATGGAGGAAAGTATGTGCCCCCCACATCCACCTCCAGGGGCTTCTCTGTTCTCAATTACATCCATAGACATTAATATGGAGAAAAGTATGTGCCCCCCACATCCATCTCCAGGGGCTTCTCTGTCGTCATCTTCATCCATAGACATTAATACGGAGAAAAGTATGTGCCCCCCACATCCACCTCCGGGGGCTTCTCTGTCTTCATCTACATACATAGACATTAATATGGAGAAAAGTATGGGCCCCCCACATCCACCTCCAGGGGCTTCTCTGTCTCCATCTACATCCATAGACATTAATATGGAGGAAAGTATGTGCCCCCCACATCCAACTCCAGGGGCTTCTCTGTTCTCATCTACATCCATAGACATTAATATGGAGAAAAGTATGTGCCCCCCACATCCACCTCCGGGGGCTTCTCTGTCTTCATCTACATCCATAGACATTAATATGGAGGAAAGTATGTGCCCCCCACATCCACCTCCAGGGGCTTCTCTGTCCTCATCTACATCCATAGACATTAATATGGAGAAAAGTATGTGCCCCCCACATCCACCTCCAGGGGCTTCCCTGTCTCCATCTACATCCATAGACATTAATATGGAGGAAAGTATGTGCCCCCCACATCCACCTCCGGGGGCTTCTCTGTCCTCATCTACATCCAGAAACATTAATATGGAGAAAGTATGTGCCTCCCACATCCACCTCCAGGGGCTTCTCTGTCCTCATCTACATCCATAGACATTAATATGGAGAAAGTATGTGCCCCCCACATCCACCTCCGGGGGCTTCTCTGTCCTCATCTACATCCATAGACATTAATATGGGGAAAAGTATGAGCCCCCCACATCCACCTCCAGGGGCTTCTCTATCCTCATCTACATCCATAGACATTAATATGGAGGAAAGTATGTGCCCCCCCACATCCACCTCCAGGGGCTTCTCTGTCCTCATCTACATCCATAGACATTAATATGGAGAAAGTATGTGCCCCCCACATCCACCTCCGGGGGCTTCTCTGTTCTCATCTACATCCATAGACATTAATATGGAGGAAAGTATGTGCCCCCCACATCCACCTCCAGGGGCTTCTCTATCCTCATCTACATCCATAGACATTAATATGGAGGAAAGTATGTGCCCCCCCACATCCACCTCCAGGGGCTTCTCTGTCCTCATCTACATCCATAGACATTAATATGGAGAAAGTATGTGCCCCCCACATCCACCTCCGGGGGCTTCTCTGTCCACATCTACATCCATAGACATTAATATGGAGAAAGTATGTGCCCCCCACATCCACCTCCGGGGGCTTCTCTGTTCTCATCTACATCCATAGACATTAATATGGAGGAAAGTATGTGCCCCCCACATCCACCTCCGGGGGCTTCTCTGTTCTCATCTACATCCATAGACATTAATATGGAGGAAAGTATGTGCCCCCCACATCCACCTTCAGGGGCTTCTCTGTTCTCATCTACATCCATAGACATTAATATGGAGGAAAGTATGTGCCCCCTACATCCACCTCCGGGGGCTTCTCTATCCTCATCTACATCCATAGACATTAATATGGAGGAAAATATGTGCCCCCCACATCCACCTCCAGGGGCTTCTCTGTCCTCATCTACATCCATAGACATTAATATGGAGAAAAGTATGTGCCCCCCACATTCAACTCCAGGGGCTTCTCTGTCCTCATCTACATCCATAGACATTAATATGGAGGAAAGTATGTGCCCCCCACATCCACCTCCAGGGGCTTCTCTGTCCTCATCTACATCCATAGACATTAATATGGAGGAAAGTATGTGCCCCCCACATCCACCTCCAGGAGCTTTCCTTACCTCCCGTCCTACATCCATAGATATTAATATGGAGAAAAGTATGTGCCCCCCACATCCACCTCCAGGAGCTTTCCTCACCTCCCATCCTAAATCCATAGACATTAATATGGAGAAAAGTATGTGCCCCCCACATCCACCTCCAGGAGCTTTCCTAACCTCCCATTCTACATCCATAGACATTAATATGGAGAAAAGTATGTGCCCCCCACATCCACCTCCAGGAGCTTTAATCACCTCCCATCCTAAATCCATAGACATTAATATGGAGAAAAGTATGTGCCCCCCACATCCACCTCCAGGAGCTTTCCTAACCTCCCATCCTACATCCATAGACATTAATATAGAGAAAAGTATGTGCCCCCCACATCCACCTCCAGGAGCTTTCCTAACCTCCCATCCTACATCCATAGACATTAATATGGAGAAAAGTATGTGCCCCCCACATCCACCTCTGGGAGCTTTCCTCACCTCCCGTCCTAAATCCATAGACATTAATATGGAGAAAAGTATGTGCCCCCCACATCCACCTCCAGGAGCTTTAATCACCTCCCATCCTAAATCCATAGACATTAATATGGAGAAAAGTATGTGCCCCCCACATCCACCTCCGGGGGCTTCTCTGTTCTCATCTACATCCATAGACATTAATATGGATAAAAGTATGTGCCCCCCACATCCATCTCCAGGGGCTTCTCTGTCTCCATCTACATCCATAGACATTAATATGGAGGAAAGTATGTGCCCCCCACATCCACCTCCAGGAGCTTTAATCACCTCCCATCCTAAATCCATAGACATTAATATGGAGAAAAGTATGTGCCCCCCACATCCACCTCCGGGGGCTTCTCTGTTCTCATCTACATCCATAGACATTAATATGGAGAAAAGTATGTGCCCCCCACATCCACCTCCAGGGGCTTCTCTGTCTCCATCTATATCCATAGACATTAATATGGAGGAAAGTATGTGCCCCCCACATCCACCTCCAGGGGCTTCTCTGTTCTCATCTACATCCATAGACATTAATATGGAGAAAAGTATGTGCCCCCCACATCCATCTCCAGGGGCTTCTCTGTCCTCATCTTCATCCATAGACATTAATATGGAGAAAAGTATGTGCCCCCCACATCCACCTCCAGGGGCTTCTCTGTCCTCATCTATATCCATAGACATTAATATGGAGAAAAGTATGTGCCCCCCACATCCACCTCCGGGGGCTTCTCTGTCTTCATCTACATACATAGACATTAATATGGAGAAAAGTATGGGCCCCCCACATCCACCTCCAGGGGCTTCTCTGTCTCCATCTACATCCATAGACATTAATATGGAGGAAAGTATGTGCCCCCCCCACATCCACCTCCAGGGGCTTCTCTGTTCTCATCTACATCCATAGACATTAATATGGAGAAAAGTATGTGCCCCCCACATCCACCTCCGGGGGCTTCTCTGTCTTCATCTACATCCATAGACATTAATATGGAGGAAAGTATGTGCCCCCCACATCCACCTCCGGGGGCTTCTCTGTCCTCATCTACATCCATAGACATTAATATGGAGAAAAGTATGTGCCCCCCACATCCACCTCCAGGGGCTTCCCTGTCTCCATCTACATCCATAGACATTAATATGGAGGAAAGTATGTGCCCCCCACATCCACCTCCGGGGGCTTCTCTGTCCTCATCTACATCCATAGACATTAATATGGAGAAAGTATGTGCCCCCCACATCCACCTCCAGGGGCTTCTCTGTCCTCATCTACATCCATAGACATTAATATGGAGAAAGTATGTGCCCCCCACATCCACCTCCGGGGGCTTCTCTGTCCTCATCTACATCCATAGACATTAATATGGAGGAAAGTATGTGCCCCCCACATCCACCTCCGAGGGCTTCTCTGTCCTCATCTACATCCATAGACATTAATATGGAGGAAAGTATGTGCCCCCCACATCCACCTCCGGAGGCTTCTCTGTCCTCATCTACATCCATAGACATTAATATGGAGAAAGTATGTGCCCCCCACATCCACCTCCAGGGGCTTCTCTGTCCTCATCTACATCCATAGACATTAATATGGAGGAAAGTATGTGCCCCCCCACATCCACCTCCGGGGGCTTCTCGGTCCTCATATACATCCATAGACATTAATATGGAGAAAGTATGTGCCCCCCACATCCACCTCCAGGGGCTTCTCTTTCCTCATCTACATCCATAGACATTAATATGGAAGAAAGTATGTGCCCCCCACATCCACCTCCGGGGGCTTCTCTGTCCTCATCTACATCCATAGACATTAATACGGGGAAAAGTATGTGCCCCCCACATCCACCTCCAGGGGCTTCTCTGTCCTCATCTACTTCCATAGACATTAATTGGAGGAAAGTATGTGCCCCCCACATCCACCCCCGGGGGCTTCTCTGTCCTCATCTACATCCATAGACATTAATATGGAGAAAAGTATGAGCCCCCCACATCCACCTCTGGGGGCTTCTCTGTCCTCATCTACATCCATAGACATTAATATGGGGAAAAGTATGTGCCCCCACATCCACCTCCGGGGGCTTCTCTGTCCTCATCTACATCCATAGACATTAATATGGAGAAAAGTATGTGCCCCCCACATCCACCTCCGGGGGCTTCTCTGTCCTCATCTACATCCATAGACATTAATATGGGGAAAAGTATGAGCCCCCCACATCCACCTCCAGGGGCTTCTCTATCCTCATCTACATCCATAGACATTAATATGGAGGAAAGTATGTGCCCCCCCACATCCACCTCCAGGGGCTTCTCTGTCCTCATCTACATCCATAGACATTAATATGGAGAAAGTATGTGCCCCCCACATCCACCTCCGGGGGCTTCTCTGTCCACATCTACATCCATAGACATTAATATGGAGAAAGTATGTGCCCCCCACATCCACCTCCGGGGGCTTCTCTGTTCTCATCTACATCCATAGACATTAATATGGAGAAAAGTATGTGCCCCCCACATCCATCTCCAGGGGCTTCTCTGTCCTCATCTTCATCCATAGACATTAATATGGAGAAAAGTATGTGCCCCCCACATCCACCTCCAGGGGCTTCTCTGTCCTCATCTAAATCCATAGACATTAATATGGAGAAAAGTATGTGCCCCCCACATCCACCTCCGGGGGCTTCTCTGTCTTCATCTACATATATAGACATTAATATGGAGAAAAGTATGGGCCCCCCACATCCACCTCCAGGGGCTTCTCTGTCTCCATCTACATCCATAGACATTAATATGGAGGAAAGTATGTGCCCCCCCCCACATCCACCTCCAGGCGCTTCTCTGTTCTCATCTACATCCATAGACATTAATATGGAGAAAAGTATGTGCCCCCCACATCCACCTCCGGGGGCTTCTCTGTCTTCATCTACATCCATAGACATTAATATGGAGGAAAGTATGTGCCCCCCACATCCACCTCCGGGGGCTTCTCTGTCCTCATCTACATCCATAGACATTAATATGGAGAAAAGTATGTGCCCCCCACATCCACCTCCAGGGGCTTCCCTGTCTCCATCTACATCCATAGACATTAATATGGAGGAAAGTATGTGCCCCCCACATCCACCTCCGGGGGCTTCTCTGTCCTCATCTACATCCATAGACATTAATATGGAGAAAGTATGTGCCCCCCACATCCACCTCCAGGGGCTTCTCTGTCCTCATCTACATCCATAGACATTAATATGGAGAAAGTATGTGCCCCCCACATCCACCTCCGGGGGCTTCTCTGTCCTCATCTACATCCATAGACATTAATATGGAGGAAAGTATGTGCCCCCCACATCCACCTCCGAGGGCTTCTCTGTCCTCATCTACATCCATAGACATTAATATGGAGGAAAGTATGTGCCCCCCACATCCACCTCCGGAGGCTTCTCTGTCCTCATCTACATCCATAGACATTAATATGGAGAAAGTATGTGCCCCCCACATCCACCTCCAGGGGCTTCTCTGTCCTCATCTACATCCATAGACATTAATATGGAGGAAAGTATGTGCCCCCCCACATCCACCTCCGGGGGCTTCTCGGTCCTCATATACATCCATAGACATTAATATGGAGAAAGTATGTGCCCCCCACATCCACCTCCAGGGGCTTCTCTTTCCTCATCTACATCCATAGACATTAATATGGAAGAAAGTATGTGCCCCCCACATCCACCTCCGGGGGCTTCTCTGTCCTCATCTACATCCATAGACATTAATACGGGGAAAAGTATGTGCCCCCCACATCCACCTCCAGGGGCTTCTCTGTCCTCATCTACTTCCATAGACATTAATTGGAGGAAAGTATGTGCCCCCCACATCCACCCCCGGGGGCTTCTCTGTCCTCATCTACATCCATAGACATTAATATGGAGAAAAGTATGAGCCCCCCACATCCACCTCTGGGGGCTTCTCTGTCCTCATCTACATCCATAGACATTAATATGGGGAAAAGTATGTGCCCCCACATCCACCTCCGGGGGCTTCTCTGTCCTCATCTACATCCATAGACATTAATATGGAGAAAAGTATGTGCCCCCCACATCCACCTCCGGGGGCTTCTCTGTCCTCATCTACATCCATAGACATTAATATGGGGAAAAGTATGAGCCCCCCACATCCACCTCCAGGGGCTTCTCTATCCTCATCTACATCCATAGACATTAATATGGAGGAAAGTATGTGCCCCCCCACATCCACCTCCAGGGGCTTCTCTGTCCTCATCTACATCCATAGACATTAATATGGAGAAAGTATGTGCCCCCCACATCCACCTCCGGGGGCTTCTCTGTCCACATCTACATCCATAGACATTAATATGGAGAAAGTATGTGCCCCCCACATCCACCTCCGGGGGCTTCTCTGTTCTCATCTACATCCATAGACATTAATATGGAGGAAAGTATGTGCCCCCCACATTCAACTCCAGGAGCTTTCCTAACCTCCCATCCTACATCCATAGACATTAATATGGAGAAAAGTATGTGCCCCCCACATCCACCTCCAGGAGCTTTCCTCACCTACCGTCCTACATCCATAGACATTAATATAGAGAAAAGTAGAAAAGTATGTGCCCCCCACATCCACCTCCAGGGGCTTCTCTGTCCTCATCTACATCCATAGACATTAATATGGAGGAAAGTATGTGCCCCCCACATCCACCTTCAGGGGCTTCTCTGTTCTCATCTACATCCATAGACATTAATATGGAGGAAAGTATGTGCCCCCTACATCCACCTCCGGGGGCTTCTCTATCCTCATCTACATCCATAGACATTAATATGGAGGAAAGTATGTGCCCCCCACATCCACCTCCAGGGGCTTCTCTGTCCTCATCTACATCCATAGACATTAATATGGAGAAAAGTATGTGCCCCCCACATTCAACTCCAGGAGCTTTCCTAACCTCCCATCCTACATCCATAGACATTAATATGGAGAAAAGTATGTGCCCCCCACATCCACCTCCAGGAGCTTTCCTCACCTCCCGTCCTACATCCATAGACATTAATATAGAGAAAATTATGTGCCCCCCACATCCACCTCCAGGGGCTTCTCTGTCCTCATCTACATCCATAGACATTAATATGGAGGAAAGTATGTGCCCCCCACATCCACCTCCAGGAGCTTTCCTTACCTCCCGTCCTACATCCATAGATATTAATATGGAGAAAAGTATGTGCCCCCCACATCCACCTCCACGAGCTTTCCTCACCTCCCATCCTAAATCCATAGACATTAATATGGAGAAAAGTATGAGCCCCCCACATCCACCTCCAGGAGCTTTCCTAACCTCCCATTCTACATCCATAGACATTAATATGGAGAAAAGTATGTGCCCCCCACATCCACCTCCAGGAGCTTTAATCACCTCCCATCCTAAATCCATAGACATTAATATGGAGAAAAGTATGTGCCCCCCACATCCACCTCCTGGAGCTTTCCTAACCTCCCATCCTACATCCATAGACATTAATATAGAGAAAAGTATGTGCCCCCCACATCCACCTCCAGGAGCTTTCCTAACCTCCCATCCTACATCCATAGACATTAATATGGAGAAAAGTATGTGCCCCCCACATCCACCTCTGGGAGCTTTCCTCACCTCCCGTCCTAAATCCATAGACATTAATATGGAGAAAAGTATGTGCCCCCCACATCCACCTCCAGGAGCTTTAATCACCTCCCATCCTAAATCCATAGACATTAATATGGAGAAAAGTATGTGCCCCCCACATCCACCTCCGGGGGCTTCTCTGTTCTCATCTACATCCATAGACATTAATATGGATAAAAGTATGTGCCCCCCACATCCATCTCCAGGGGCTTCTCTGTCTCCATCTACATCCATAGACATTAATATGGAGGAAAGTATGTGCCCCCCACATCCACCTCCAGGAGCTTTAATCACCTCCCATCCTAAATCCATAGACATTAATATGGAGAAAAGTATGTGCCCCCCACATCCACCTCCGGGGGCTTCTCTGTTCTCATCTACATCCATAGACATTAATATGGAGAAAAGTATGTGCCCCCCACATCCACCTCCAGGGGCTTCTCTGTCTCCATCTACATCCATAGACATTAATATGGAGGAAAGTATGTGCCCCCCACATCCACCTCCAGGGGCTTCTCTGTTCTCATCTACATCCATAGACATTAATATGGAGAAAAGTATGTGCCCACCACATCCATCTCCAGGGGCTTCTCTGTCCTCATCTTCATCCATAGACATTATTATGGAGAAAAGTATGTGCCCCCCACATCCACCTCCAGGGGCTTCTCTGTCCTCATCTATATCCATAGACATTAATATGGAGAAAAGTATGTGCCCCCCACATCCACCTCCGGGGGCTTCTCTGTCTTCATCTACATACATAGACATTAATATGGAGAAAAGTATGGGCCCCCCACATCCACCTCCAGGGGCTTCTCTGTCTCCATCTACATCCATAGACATTAATATGGAGGAAAGTATGTGCCCCCCCACATCCACCTCCAGGGGCTTCTCTGTTCTCATCTACATCCATAGACATTAATATGGAGAAAAGTATGTGCCCCCCACATCCACCTCCGGGGGCTTCTCTGTCTTCATCTACATCCATAGACATTAATATGGAGGAAAGTATGTCCCCCCCACATCCACCTCCAGGGGCTTCTCTGTCCTCATCTACATCCATAGACATTAATATGGAGAAAAGTATGCGCCCCCCACATCCACCTCCAGGGGCTTCCCTGTCTCCATCTACATCCATAGACATTAATATGGAGGAAAGTATGTGCCCCCCACATCCACCTCCGGGGGCTTCTCTGTCCTCATCTACATCCATAGACATTAATATGGAGAAAGTATGTGCCCCCCACATCCACCTCCAGGGGCTTCTCTGTCCTCATCTACATCCATAGACATTAATATGGAGAAAGTATGTGCCCCCCACATCCACCTCCGGGGGCTTCTCTGTCCTCATCTACATCCATAGACATTAATATGGAGGAAAGTATGTGCCCCCCACATCCACCTCCGAGGGCTTCTCTGTCCTCATCTACATCCATAGACATTAATATGGAGGAAAGTATGTGCCCCCCACATCCACCTCCGGAGGCTTCTCTGTCCTCATCTACATCCATAGACATTAATATGGAGAAAGTATGTGCCCCCCACATCCACCTCCAGGGGCTTCTCTGTCCTCATCTACATCCATAGACATTAATATGGAGGAAAGTATGTGCCCCCCACATCCACCTCCGGGGGCTTCTCGGTCCTCATATACATCCATAGACATTAATATGGAGAAAGTATGTGCCCCCCACACCCACCTCCAGAGGCTTCTCTTTCCTCATCTACATCCATAGACATTAATATGGAAGAAAGTATGTGCCCCCCACATCCACCTCCGGGGGCTTCTCTGTCCTCATCTACATCCATAGACATTAATACGGGGAAAAGTATGTGCCCCCCACATCCACCTCCAGGGGCTTCTCTGTCCTCATCTACTTCCATAGACATTAATTGGAGGAAAGTATGTGCCCCCCACATCCA
Organism: Phyllobates terribilis; assembly: GCF_046119375.1. Lineage (NCBI taxonomy): Eukaryota > Metazoa > Chordata > Amphibia > Anura > Dendrobatidae > Phyllobates > Phyllobates terribilis. Next base: position 969,438,928 of record NW_027362762.1, read on the forward strand.
CCCCCGGGGGCTTCTCTGTCCTCATCTACATCCATAGACATTAATATGGAGAAAAGTATGAGCCCCCCACATCCACCTCTGGGGGCTTCTCTGTCCTCATCTACATCCATAGACATTAATATGGGGAAAAGTATGTGCCCCCACATCCACCTCCGGGGGCTTCTCTGTCCTCATCTACATCCATAGACATTAATATGGAGAAAAGTATGTGCCCCCCACATCCACCTCCGGGGGCTTCTCTGTCCTCATCTACATCCATAGACATTAATATGGGGAAAAGTATGAGCCCCCCACATCCACCTCCAGGGGCTTCTCTATCCTCATCTACATCCATAGACATTAATATGGAGGAAAGTATGTGCCCCCCCACATCCACCTCCAGGGGCTTCTCTGTCCTCATCTACATCCATAGACATTAATATGGAGGAAAGTATGTGCCCCCCACATCCACCTCCGGGGGCTTCTCTGTTCTCATCTACATCCATAGACATTAATATGGAGGAAAGTATGTGCCCCCCACATCCACCTCCGGGGGCTTCTCTGTTCTAATCTACATCCATAGACATTAATATGGAGGAAAGTATGTGCCCCCCACATCCACCTTCAGGGGCATCTCTGTTCTCATCTACATCCATAGACATTGATATGGAGGAAAGTATGTGCCCCCTACATCCACCTCCGGGGGCTTCTCTATCCTCATCTACATCCATAGACATTAATATGGAGGAAAGTATGTGCCCCCCACATCCACCTCCAGGGGCTTCTCAGTCCTCATCTACATCCATAGACATTAATATGGAGAAAAGTATGTGCCCCCCACATTCAACTCCAGGAGCTTTCCTAACCTCCCATCCTACATCCATAGACATTAATATGGAGAAAAGTATGTGCCCCCCACATCCACCTCCAGGAGCTTTCCTCACCTCCCGTCCTACATCCATAGACATTAATATAGAGAAAAGTAGAAAAGTATGTGCCCCCCACATCCACCTCCAGGGGCTTCTCTGTCCTCATCTACATCCATAGACATTAATATGGAGGAAAGTATGTGCCCCCCACATCCACCTTCAGGGGCTTCTCTGTTCTCATCTACATCCATAGACATTAATATGGAGGAAAGTATGTGCCCCCTACATCCACCTCCGGGGGCTTCTCTATCCTCATCTACATCCATAGACATTAATATGGAGGAAAGTATGTGCCCCCCACATCCACCTCCGGGGGCTTCTCTGTTCTCATCTACATCCATAGACATTAATATGGAGGAAAGTATGTGCCCCCCACATCCACCTCCAGGGGCTTCTCAGTCCTCATCTACATCCATAGACATTAATATGGAGAAAAGTATGTGCCCCCCACATTCAACTCCAGGAGCTTTCCTAACCTCCCATCCTACATCCATAGACATTAATATGGAGAAAAGTATGTGCCCCCCACATCCACCTCCAGGAGCTTTCCTCACCTCCCGTCCTACATCCATAGACATTAATATAGAGAAAAGTATGTGCCCCCCACATCCACCTCCAGGGGCTTCTCTGTCCTCATCTACATCCATAGACATTAATATGGAGGAAAGTATGTGCCCCCCCCCCCCCACACATCCACCTCCAGGGGCTTCTCTGTCCTCATCTACATCCATAGACATTAATATGGAGGAAAGTATGTGCCCCCCACATCCACCTCCAGGAGCTTTCCTTACCTCCCGTCCTACATCCATAGATATTAATATGGAGAAAAGTATGTGCCCCCCACATCCACCTCCAGGAGCTTTCCTCACCTCCCATCCTAAATCCATAGACATTAATATGGAGAAAAGTATGTGCCCCCCACATCCACCTCCGGGGGCTTCTCTGTTCTCATCTACATCCATAGACATTAATATGGAGAAAAGTATGTGCCCCCCACATCCACCTCCAGGGGCTTCTCTGTCCTCATCTACATCCATAGACATTAATATGGAGAAAAGTATGTGCCCCCCACATCCACCTCCAGGGGCTTCTCTGTTCTCATCTACATCCATAGACATTAATATGGAGGAAAGTATGTGCCCCCCACATCCACCTCCAGGGGCTTCTCTGTTCTCATCTACATCCATAGACATTAATATGGAGGAAAGTATGTGCCCCCCACATCCACCTCCAGGGGCTTCTCTGTCCTCATCTACATCCATAGACATTAATATGGAGGAAAGTATGTGCCCCCCACATCCACCTCCAGGGGCTTCTCTGTCCTCATCTACATCCATAGACATTAATATGGAGAAAAGTATGTGCCCCCCACATTCAACTCCAGGAGCTTTCCTAACCTCCCATCCTACATCCATAGACATTAATATGGAGAAAAGTATGTGCCCCCCACATCCACCTCCAGGAGCTTTCCTCACCTACCGTCCTACATCCATAGACATTAATATAGAGAAAAGTAGAAAAGTATGTGCCCCCCACATCCACCTCCAGGGGCTTCTCTGTCCTCATCTACATCCATAGACATTAATATGGAGGAAAGTATGTGCCCCCCACATCCACCTTCAGGGGCTTCTCTGTTCTCATCTACATCCATAGACATTAATATGGAGGAAAGTATGTGCCCCCTACATCCACCTCCGGGGGCTTCTCTATCCTCATCTACATCCATAGACATTAATATGGAGGAAAGTATGTGCCCCCCACATCCACCTCCAGGGGCTTCTCTGTCCTCATCTACATCCATAGATATTAATATGGAGAAAAGTATGTGCCCCCCACATTCAATTCCAGGAGCTTTCCTAACCTCCCATCCTACATCCATAGACATTAATATGGAGAAAAGTATGTGCCCCCCACATCCACCTCCAGGAGCTTCTCTGTCCTCATCTACATCCATAGACATTAATATGGAGGAAAGTATGTGCCCCCCACATTCAACTCCAGGAGCTTTCCTAACCTCCCGTCCTACATCCATAGACATTAATATAGAGAAAAGTATGTGCCCCCCACATCCACCTCCAGGAGCTTCTCTGTCCTCATCTACATCCATAGACATTAATATGGAGGAAAGTATGTGCCCCCCACATCTACCTCCAGGGGCTTCTCTGTCCTCATCTACATCCATAGACATTAATATGGAGAAAAGTATGTGCCCCCCACATTCAACTCCAGGAGCTTTCCTAACCTCCCATCCTACATCCATAGACATTAATATGGAGAAAAGTATGTGCCCCCCACATCCACCTCCAGGAGCTTCTCTGTCCTCATCTACATCCATAGACATTAATATGGAGAAAAGTATGTGCCCCCCACATTCAACTCCAGGAGCTTTCCTAACCTCCCGTCCTACATCCATAGACATTAATATAGAGAAAAGTATGTGCCCCCCACATCCACCTCCAGGGGCTTCTCTGTCCTCATCTACATCCATAGACATTAATATGGAGGAAAGTATGTGCCCCCCCCCCCACATCCACCTCCAGGGGCTTCTCTGTCCTCATCTACATCCATAGACATTAATATGGAGGAAAGTATGTGCCCCCCACATCCACCTCCAGGAGCTTTCCTTACCTCCCGTCCTACATCCATAGATATTAATATGGAGAAAAGTATGTGCCCCCCACATCCACCTCCAGGAGCTTTCCTCACCTCCCAACCTAAATCCATAGACATTAATATGGAGAAAAGTATGTGCCCCCCACATCCACCTCCGGGGGCTTCTCTGTTCTCATCTACATCCATAGACATTAATATGGACAAAAGTATGTGCCCCCCACATCCACCTCCAGGGGCTTCTCTGTCCTCATCTACATCCATAGACATTAATATGGAGGAAAGTATGTGCCCCCCACATCCACCTCCAGGGGCTTCTCTGTTCTCATCTACATCCATAGACATTAATATGGAGGAAAGTATGTGCCCCCCCACATCCACCTCCAGGGGCTTCTCTGTCCTCATCTACATCCATAGACATTAATATGGAGAAAGTATGTGCCCCCCACATCCACCTCCGGGGGCTTCTCTGTCCACATCTACATCCATAAACATTAATATGGAGAAAGTATGTGCCCCCCACATCCACCTCCGGGGGCTTCTCTGTTCTCATCTACATTCATAGACATTAATATGGAGGAAAGTATGTGCCCCCCACATCCACCTCCGGGGGCTTCTCTGTTCTCATCTACATCCATAGACATTAATATGGAGGAAAGTATGTGCCCCCCACATCCACCTTCAGGGGCTTCTCTGTTCTCATCTACATCCATAGACATTAATATGGAGGAAAGTATGTGCCCCCTACATCCACCTCCGGGGGCTTCTCTATCCTCATCTACATCCATAGACATTAATATGGAGGAAAGTATGTGCCCCCCACATCCACCTCCAGGAGCTTTAATCACCTCCCATCCTAAATCCATAGACATTAATATGGAGAAAAGTATGTGCCCCCCACATCCACCTCCAGGGGCTTCTCTGTCCTCATCTACATCCATAGACATTAATATGGAGGAAAGTATGTGCCCCCCACATCCACCTCCAGGGGCTTCTCTGTCCTCATCTACATCCATACACATTAATATGGAGAAAAGTATGTGCCCCCCACATTCAACTCCAGGAGCTTTCCTAACCTCCCATCCTACATCCATAGACATTAATATAGAGAAAAGTATGTGCCCCCCACATCCACCTCCAGGGGCTTCTCTGTCCTCATCTACATCCATAGACATTAATATGGAGGAAAGTATGTGCCCCCCACATCCACCTCCAGGGGCTTCTCTGTCCTCATCTACATCCATACACATTAATATGGAGAAAAGTATGTGCCCCCCACATCCACCTCCAGGAGCTTTCCTCACCTCCCGTCCTACATCCATAGACATTAATATAGAGAAAAGTATGTGCCCCCCACATCCACCTCCAGGGGCTTCTCTGTCCTCATCTACATCCATAGACATTAATATGGAGGAAAGTATGTGCCCCCCCCCACATCCACCTCCAGGGGCTTCTCTGTCCTCATCTACATCCATAGACATTAATATGGAGAAAGTATGTGCCCCCCACATCCACCTCCAGAGGCTTCTCTTTCCTCATCTACATCCATAGACATTAATATGGAAGAAAGTATGTGCCCCCCACATCCACCTCCGGGGGCTTCTCTGTCCTCATCTACATCCATATACATTAATACGGGGAAAAGTATGTGCCCCCCACATCCACCTCCAGGGGCTTCTCTGTCCTCATCTACTTCCATAGACATTAATTGGAGGAAAGTATGTGCCCCCCACATCCACCCCCGGGGGCTTCTCTGTCCTCATCTACATCCATAGACATTAATATGGAGAAAAGTATGAGCCCCCCACATCCACCTCTGGGGGCTTCTCTGTCCTCATCTACATCCATAGACATTAATATGAGGAAAAGTATGTGCCCCCACATGCACCTCCGGGGGCTTCTCTGTCCTCCATCTACATCCATAGACATTAATATGGAGAAAGTATGTGCCCCCCACATCCACCTCCAGGGGCTTCTCTGTCCTCCATCTACATCCATAGACATTAATATGGAGGAAAGTATGTGCCCCCCACATCCACCTCCAGGGGCTTCTATGTCCTCATCTACATCCATAGACATTAATATGGAGAAAAGTATGTGCCCCCCACATCCACCTCCGGGGGCTTCTCTGTCCTCATCTACATCCATAGACATTAATATGGGGAAAAGTATGTGCCCCCCACATCCACCTCCAGGGGCTTCTCTTTCCTCATCTATATCCATAGACATTAATATGGAGGAAAGTATGTGCCCCCACATCCACCTCCAGGGGCTTCTCTGTCCTCATCTACATCCATAGACATTAATATGGGGAAAAGTATGTGCCCCCCACAACCACCTCCAGGGGCTTCTCTGTCCTCATCTACATCCATAGACATTAATATGGAGAAAAGTATGTGCCCCCCACATCCACCTCCAGGGGCTTCTCTATCCTCATCTACATCCATAGACATTAATATGGAGAAAAGTATGTGCCCCCCACATCCACCTCCGGGGGCTTCTGTGTCCTCATCTACATCCATAGACATTAATATGGAGGAAAGTATGTGCCCCCCACATCCACCTCCGGGGGCTTCTCTGTCCTCATCTACATCCATAGACATCAATATGGGGAAAAGTATGTGCCCCCCACATCCACCTCCGGGGGCTTCTCTGTCCTCATCTACATCAATAGACATTCATATGGAGGAAAGTATGTGCCCCCCACATCCACCTCCGGGGGCTTCTCTGTCCTCATCTACATCCATAGACATTAATATGGAGAAAAGTATGTGCCCCCCACATCCACCTCCGGGGGCTTCTCTGTCCTCATCTATATCCATAGACATTCATATGGAGGAAAGTATGTGCCCCCCACATCCACCTCCAGGGGCTTCTCTGTCCTCATCTACATCCATAGACATTCATATGGAGGAAAGTATGTGCCCCCCACATCCACCTCCGGGGGCTTCTCTGTCCTCATCTACATCCATAGACATTAATATGGAGGAAAGTATGTGCCCCCCACATCCACCTCCAGGGGCTTCTCTGTTCTCATCTATATCCATAGACATTAATATGGAGAAAAGTATGTGCCCCCCACATCCACCTCCGGGGGCTTCTCTGTCCTCATCTACATCCATAGACATTAATATGGAGAAAAGTATGTGCCCCCACATCCACCTCCGGGGGCTTCTCTGTCCTCATCTACATCCATAGACATTAATATGGGGAAAAGTATGTGCCCCCCACATCCACCTCCGGGGGCTTCTCTGTCCTCATCTACATCCATAGACATTAATATGGGGAAAAGTATGTGCCCCCCACATCCACCTCCCAGGGCTTCTCTGTCCTCATCTACATCCATAGACATTAATATGGAGGAAAGTATGTGCCCCCCACATCCACCTCCCAGGGCTTCTCTGTCCTCATCTACATCCATAGACATTAATATGGAGGAAAGTATGTGCCCCCCACATCCACCTCCGGGGGCTTCTCTGTCCTCCATCTACATCCATAGACATTAATATGGAGAAAGTATGTGCCCCCCACATCCACCTCCAGGGGCTTCTCTGTCCTCCATCTACATCCATAGACATTAATATGGAGGAAAGTATGTGCCCCCCACATCCACCTCCGGGGGCTTCTCTGTCCTCATCTACATCCATAGACATTAATATGGAGGAAAGTATGTGCCCCCCACATCCACCTCCAGGGGCTTCTCTGTCCTCATCTACATCCATAGACATTAATATGGGGAAAAGTATGTGCCCCCCACATCCACCTCCGGGGGCTTCTCTGTCCTCATCTACATCCATAGACATTAATATGGAGGAAAGTATGTGCCCCCACATCCACCTCCAGGGGCTTCTCTGTCCTCATCTACATCCATAGACATTAATATGGGGAAAAGTATGTGCCCCCCACATCCACCTCCAGGGGCTTCTCTTTCCTCATCTATATCCATAGACATTAATATGGAGGAAAGTATGTGCCCCCCACATCCACCTCCAGGGGCTTCTCTGTCCTCATCTACATCCATAGACATTAATATGGAGAAAAGTATGAGCCCCCCGCATCCACCTCCAGGGGCTTCTCTGTCCTCATCTACATCCATAGACATTCATATGGAGAAAAGTATGTGCCCCCCACATCCACCTCCGTGGGCTTCTCTGTCCTCATCTACATCCATAGACATTAATATGGGGAAAAGTATGTGCCCCCCACATCCACCTCCGGGGGCTTCTCTGTCCTCATCTACATCCATAGACATTAATATGGAGAAAAGTATGTGCCCCCCACATTCACCTCCAGGGACTTCTCTGTCCTCATCTACATCCATAGACATTAATATGGAGGAAAGTATGTGCCCCCCACATCCACCTCCAGGGGCTTCTCTGTCCTCATCTACATCCATAGACATTAATATGGAGGAAAGTATGTGCCCCCAACATCCACCTCCGGGGGCTTCTCTGTCCTCATCTACATCCATAGACATTAATATGGAGGAAAGTATGTGCCCCCCACACCCACCTCCGGGGGCTTCTCTGTCCTCATCTACAACCATAGACATTAATATGGAGAAAGTATGTGCCCCCCACATCCACCTCCAGGGGCTTCTCTGTCCTCATCTACATCCATAGACATTAATATGGAGGAAAGTATGTGCCCCCCACATCCACCTCCGGGGGCTTCTCTGTCCTCATCTACATCCATAGACATTAATATGGAGGAAAGTATGTGCCCCCCACATCCACCTCCGGGGGCTTCTCTGTCCTCATCCTACATCCATAGACATTAATATGGAGGAAAGTATGTGCCCCCCACATCCACCTCCGGGGGCTTCTCTGTCCTCCATCTACATCCATAGACATTAATATGGAGGAAAGTATGTGCCCCCCACATCCACCTCCGGGGGCTTCTCTGTTCTCATCTACATCCATAGACATTAATATGGAGGAAAGTATGTGCCCCCCACATCCACCTCCAGGGGCTTCTCTGTCCTCCATCTACATCCATAGACATTAATATGGAGGAAAGTATATGCCCCCCACATCCACCTCCGGGGGCTTCTCTGTCCTCCATCTACATCCATAGACATTAATATGGAGAAAAGTATGTGCCCCCCACATCCACCTCCAGGGGCTTCTCTGTTCTCCATCTACATCCATAGACATTAATATGGAGGAAAGTATATGCCCCCCACATCCACCTCCGGGGGCTTCTCTGTCCTCCATCTACATCCATAGACATTAATATGGAGGAAAGTATATGCCCCCCACATCCACCTCCGGGGGCCTCTCTGTCCTCCATCTACATCCATATTCATTAATATGGAGTTGCTCCTCTGGGGGGAGAAGGTGAGGAGGCCGGATGTTGTACACGAGGGTGAGGGGGATGGATGTTATACACCGGGGGTGAGGGGGCCGGATGTTTAACACGAGGGTGAGGGGGCCGGATGTTATACACGAGGGTGAGGGGGCTGGATGTTATACACGAGGGTGAGGGGGCTGGATGTTATACACGAGGGTGAGGGGTCCGCATGTTATACACGAGGATGAGGGGGCCGGATGTTATACACGAGGGTGAGGGGGCCGGATGTTATACACGAGGGTGAGGGGGCCGGATTTTATACACGGGGTTGAGGGGGCCGGATTTTTTACATGAGGGTGAGGGGGCCGGATGTTATACACAGGGGTGAGGGGGCCGGATGTTATACACGGGGGTGAGGGGGCTGGATGTTGTACACGGTGGATGGGGGGGCCGGATGTTATACACGGTGAATGGTTGGGCTGGATGTTATACACGGGGGATGGGGGGGAAGGATGTTATACACGGTGGATGGGGGGGCCGGATGTTATACATGGGGGATGGGGGGCTGGATGTTATACACGAGGGTGAGGGGGCCAGATGTTATACACGGGGGTTGGGGGGGGTCGGATGTTATACACGGGGGATGGGGAGGCCGGATGTTATACACGGGGGTGAGGGGGCCGGATGTTATACACGGGGGTGAGGGGGCCGGATGTTATACACGGGGGTGAGGGGGCCGGATGTTATACACGGGGGTTGGGGGGGGTCGGATGTTATACACGGGGGATGGGGAGGCCGGATGTTATACACGGGGGTGAGGGGGCCGGATGTTATACACGGGGGTGAGGGGGCCGGATGTTATACACGGGGGTGAGGGGGCCGGATGTTATACACGGGGGTTGGGGGGGGTCGGATGTTATACACGGGGGATGGGGAGGCCAGATGTTATACACGGGGGATGGGGGGTCGGATGTTATACAAGAGGGTGAGGGGGCCGGATGTTATACACAGGGGTTGGGGGGTCGGATGTTATACACGGGGGTGAGGGGGCCGGATGTTATACACGGGGGTGAGGGGGCCGGATGTTATACACGGGGGTGAGGGGGCCAGATGTTATACACGGGGGTGAGGGGGCCGGATGTTATACACGGGGGTGAGGGGGCCGGATGTTATACACGGGGGTTGGGGGGGTCGGATGTTATACACGGGGGATGGGGGGGTCGGATGTTATACACGGGGGTGAGGGGGCCGGATGTTATACACGGGGGTGAGGGGGCCGGATGTTATACACGGGGGTGAGGGTTGGGGGCAGGACAGAATGAATCCCGTGATATCACTGATTACGAGGTGCGGCCCTGTACTCTCCTCCGCGGTGAGCACTCGCTGGATTAGTATCCGCCATCTCTCGCATTCCTGATGTAATCTATGACTCGGGTGATGGCACTGATGATGATCCGGTGTCGGTGCAGGGTGACGGGCAGGCGCAGGTTACCAGCGGCTTGTGAGCAGCTCAGACGGATGGAGCAGCTTCCACAACAAAGGCTTTTCAGGATGAAGATCGGCTCCAGCGCGTTTGATCCTCCTGAGCAGAGAGGAGGCGCGGGGCCCATTTCATCTCTTTTGAAGTGCACTATAAATATTACACGGCGCGGTCGCCTCACCTCATCAATGATGAAGGACATCCGCTTTAAGGGATGGAGATGTGAAGGCCGAGGGTCAGAGCCGCGGCCAATACATGAAAACATCTGAATGTGAATGATGTGTCTTATGTAAGGGGCTGCAGAGCTGCAACAAGTGCTTCAATACCGTGCACCCCTTCAGTATCGTGCACACCGTCAGTACTGTCAGTACCGTGCACACCGTCAGTACCGTGCGTACCGTGCAAAGCGTCAGTACCACGCACACCGTCAGTACCATACACCCCGTCAGTACCGTGCACCCCTTCAGTACCGTGCACACAGTCAGTACTGTCAGAACCGTGCACACCGTCAGTACCGTGCACCGCGTCAGTACAGTGCACCGCGTCAGTACAGTGCACCGTCAGTACGGCTGCCACTGTCACCTCACCTGTTCTTACACGTCCGGTACTCCACTTTTAATATGGGCTTACAGGATTCATGTTTCCTTCCATCTCTTTGACTTTTCCCTGTGAGACAAGAGACAGCTTCATGTAGGACGAGTTATCACCTATTCACAGTATCGCTGATTGGTGGAATGGGGGATTTTTATCCCAGATGGGACTTTTGCACCTCTTAAAATGGATCATCGGGTCAGATGACCGATTGTCGCTTCATTCATTCTCCATGGGGCAGGAGGAATGCCGGAGAAAGCCGAGCGCTGCAGCCACATGAGCATGGCTGGAGTGGAGGTCGTACGTACCCGGGTCATACTGCATTGTAGTGGGTTAAAAGTTCCCTGTTCTGTCGGTCGGTCCGGTTCCAGCAGTCGGACCATCGCCGAATTATAAGTAGTCACAAGTGGATAAGTGATAACTTGATATCACTGGATAGCGCCTTTAATATCTGGCTCGCCGGCTATTGTGGAACTACAACTCCCAGCAGGCCCTGTTAGAGCAGTAGTTCCACAGCAGCCGGGCGCTCCCAGCCTGGAGACCCTGGGCACAAGCTGATGTCTTACCATGGGGAATGGTGACTTGGAAAGGCTTAGCCGGGTTCTTTACGTTCCACACGGTGAGGCTGCCGTCTGAATGGCTGCACATGAACTGCCGCCCCTCGTGGTGCCAGCCGATGGAGTGGATGGCCTGAGGGGGACAACACACCGATTACTAGCAGCCATGTCCGGGTCACACATTACACACACGGGCCGGGTCCTGAGACTACTACCCTGATCGGAGCAGGGGGACGATGAGATGATGACGACGCTGGGCCAGAAGCCCATGTTTTCCCATGTTTGATGGCATGGCACGCTCCTGCACTTAGTACCACCGGTGGGATCGACGACAGTGTCACCGCCGCTGCCCCTTCTGCATTCAGGCTGATAGGGAGACCCTGAGAATAAGGACCTGTGCGGCGAGGAGAGGAGCTGCTGCCGCCATTACATTGCTGTTATCATGGGGAGCACGCAGATCGCGGCCCCCTGCTCGCCTCTGCACCAAGAGCAGAAATATTCTAAAAGTAATCACTTAAGCCGCAGGTCAATAAAAATAACATAAGAACAAATAATAAAAAGTCTCCCCCTAATAAAAGGAGCACAGCCCTCCACATCCAGTGCTGTACTCCCTGCCGCGGTGTCCGGTCCCAGGGACTAATCATGGACAAGTCCTAAGTGCACGGAAAAGAAGAAAAACGGAGGGAAAACAGGAAAGAAAGAAAGAAATATATATCTATGATAGATAGTGTCCCCTCTCTGCCGAAATAGTGATATTGGGGCCACACGGAGCCGCAGGTCGGGGTCTGCGCAGCGACACTTACCTCGTCGTAGTAGAAGCGGAGGTCGGCCCTCTTACACCGCAGGTCCCACAGCACGATGGTGCCGCTCTCATATCCTATCAGCAACTGCAAGAAAACAGGACGGTCAGGAGGAAGGATGCCCGTATACAGGGCGATGGATACACCGTATACAGGGCGATGGATACACCGTATACAGGGCGATGGATACACCGTATACAGGGCGATGGATACACCATATACAGGGCGATGGATACACCGTATACAGGGCGATGGATACACCGTATACAGGGCAAGAGGATGGATACACCGTATACAGGGCGATGGATACACCATATACAGGGCAAGAGGATGGATCCGCCGTATACAGGGCGATGGATACGCCGAATACAGGGCAAGAGGATGGCTACACCGTATACAGGGCGATGGATACGCCGTATACAGGGCGATGGATACGCCATATACAGGGCGATGGATACACCGTATACAGGGCGATGGATACACTGTATACAGGGCAAGAGGATGGATACACCGTATACAGGGCAAGGGGATGGATACACCGTATACAGGGCAAGGGGATGGATACACCGTATACAGGGCGATGGATACACCGTATACAGGGCAAGGGGAAGGATACGCCGTATACAGGGCGATGGATACACCGTATACAGGGCAAGGGGATGGATACGCCGTATACAGGGCGATGGATACACCGTATACAGGGCAAGGGGATGGATACGCCGTATACAGGGCGATGGATACACCGTATACAGGGCGATGGATACACCGTATACAGGGCGATGGATACACCGTATACAGGGCGATGGATACACCATATACAGGGCGATGGATACACCGTATACAGGGCGATGGATACACTGTATACAGGGCAAGAGGATGGATACGCCATATACAGGGCGATAGATACACCGTATACAGGGCGATGGATACACCGTATACAGGGCGATGGATACACCGTATACAGGGCGATGGATACACCGTATACAGGGCAAGGGGATGGATACGCCGTATACAGGGCGATGGATACACCGTATACAGGGCGATGGATACACCGTATACAGGGCGATGGATACACCGTATACAGGGCAAGAGGATGGATACACCGTATACAGGGCGATTGATACACCGTATACAGGGCGATGGATACACCGTATACAGGGCGATGGATACACCGTATACAGGGCGATGGATACACCGTATACAGGGCGATGGATACACCGTATACAGGGCGATGGATACACCATATACAGGGCGATGGATACACCGTATACAGGGCAAGGGGATGGATACACCGTATACAGGGCAAGGGGATGGATACGCGGTATACAGGGCGATGGATACACCGTATACAGGGCGATGGATACACCATATACAGGGCGATGGATACACCGTATACAGGGCGATGGATACACCGTATACAAGGCGATGGATACACCGTATACAGGGCGATGGATACACCGTATACAGGGCGATGGATACACCGTATACAGGGCGATGGATACACCGTATACAGGGCAAGGGTATGGATACACCATATACAGGGCAAGGGGATGGATACACCGTATACAGGGCGATGGATACACCATATACAGGGCAAGGGGATGGATACGCCGTATACAGGGCGATGGATACACCGTATACAGGGCGATGGATACACCGTATACAGGGCAAGGGGATGGATACGCCGTATACAGGGCAATGGATACACCGTATACAGGGCAAGGGGATAGATTCGCCGTATACAGGGCGATGGATACACCGTATACAGGGCAAGGGGATGCATACGCCGTATACAGGGCGATGGATACACCGTATACAGGGCGATGGATACACCGTATACAGGGCAAAGGGATGGATACGCCGTATACAAGGCAAGGGGATGGATACACCGTATACAGGGCGATGGATACACCGTATACAGGGCAAGGGGATGGATACACCGTATACAGGGCGATGGATACACCGTATACAGGGTGATGGATACACCGTATACAGGGCAAGGGGATGGATACACCGTCTACAGGGCAAGGGGATGGCTACACTGTATACAGGGCGATGGATACACCGTATACAGGGCGATGGATACACCATATACAGGGCAAGGGGATGGATACGCCGTATACAGGGCGATGGATACACCGTATACAGGGCGATGGATACACCGTATACAGGGCGATGGATACACCATATACAGGGCAAGGGGATGGATACGCCGTATACAGGGCGATGGATACACCGTATACAGGGCGATGGATACACCGTATACAGGGCAAGGGGATGGATACGCCGTATAAAGGGCGATGGATACACCGTATACAGGGCAAGGGGATGGATTCGCCGTATACAGGGCGATGGATACACCGTATACAGGGCAAGGCGATGGATACACCGTATACAGGGCAAAGGGATGGATACGCCGTATACAAGGCAAGGGGATGGATACACCGTATACAGGGCGATGGATACACCGTATACAGGGCGATGGATACACCGTATACAGGGCAAGGGGATGGATACACCGCATACAGGGCGATGGATACACCGTATACAGGGCGATGGAAACACCGTATACAGGGCAAGGGGATGGATACACCGTCTACAGGGCAAGGGGATGGATACACCGTATACAGGGCGATGGATACACCGTATACAGGGCAAGAGGATGGATACACCGTATACAGGGCGATGGATACACGGTATACAGGGCAAGAGGATGGATACACCGTATACAGGGCGATGGATACACCATATACAAGGGGATGGATACGCCGTATACTGGGCAATGGATACACCGTATACTGGGCAATGGATACACCGTTTACAGGGCGATGGATACACCGTATACAGGGTAAGGGGATGGATACACCATATACAGGGCGATGAATACACCATATACAAGGCGATGGATATACCATATACAAGGCGATCGATACACCGTATACAGGGCAAGGAGATGGATAAGCCGTATACAGGGCGATGCATACACCGTATACAGGGCGATGGATACACCGTATACAGGGCGATGGATACACCGTATACAGGGCGATGGATACACCGTATACAGGGCGATGGATACACCATATACAGGGCGATGGATACACCATATACAGGGCAAGGGGATGGATACGACGTATACAGGGCGATGGATACACCGTATACAGGGCAAGGCGATGGATACGCTGTATACAGGGCAAGGGGATGGATACACCATATACAAGGCGATGGATACTCCGTATACAGGGCGATGGATACACCGTATACAGGGCAAGAGGATGGATACACCATATACAGGGTAAGGGGATGGATACGCCATATACAGGGCGATGTACACACTGTATACAGGGCAAGGGGATGGATACGCCGTATACAGGGCGATGGATACACCGTATACAGGGCGATGGATACACCGTATACAGGGCGATGGATACACCGTATACAGGGCGATGGATACACCGTATACAGGTCAAGGGGATGGATACACCGTATACAGGGCGATGGATACACCGTATACAGGGCAAGAGGATGGATACACCGTATACAGGGCAATGGATACACCATATACAGGGCGATGGATACACCATATACAGGGCGATGGATACACCATATACAGGGCGATGAATACACCGTATACAGGGCAAGAGGATGGATACACCGTATACAGGGCGATGGATACACCGTATACAGGGTAAGGGGATGGATACGCCATATACAGGGCGATGGATACGCCGTATACAGGGTACGGGGATGGATACGCCGTATACAGGGCGATGGATACACCGTATACAGGGCGATGGATACACCGTATACAGGGCGATGGATACACGGTAGACAGGGCGATGGATACACGGTAGACAGGGCGATGGATACACGGTAGACAGGGCGATGGATACACCGTATACAGGGCAAGGGGATGGATACACCATATACAGGGCGATGGATACACCGTATACAGGGCAAGGGGATGGATAGACCGTATACAGGGCGATGAATACACCGTATACAGGAAAAGGGGATGGATACACTGTATACAGGGCGATGGATACACCGTATACAGGGCGATGGATACATCATATACAGGACAAGGGGATGGATACACAGTATACAGGGCAAGGGGATAGATACACCGTATACAGGGAGCCGCACACCCAGCAGCCCGGGACACCATGTGTGGCAGAACTCTGACCCCTCATATCCAAGAAGAACCGTCAGTCATCTACATAGGGGGGATAAGGGATTATCCAGCACAATGTCCGTCATCTGCACCAGGGGGGATAAGAGATTATCCAGCACAATGTCCGTCATCTGCACCAGGGGGGATAAGAGATTATCCAGCACAATGTCCGTCATCTGCACCAGGGGGATAAGAGATTATCCAGCACAATGTCCGTCATCTGCACCAGAGGGATAAGGGATTATCCAGCACAATGTCCGTCATCTGCACCCGGGGGATAAGGGATTATCCAGCACAATGTCCGTCATCTGCACCAGGAGGATAAGGGATTATCCAGCACAATGTCCATCATCTGCACCGGGGGGATAAGAGATTATCCAGCACAATGTCAGTCATCTGCACAGGGGGAAAAAGGGTTTATCCAGCACAATGTCCGTCATCTGCAGCGGGGGGATAAGAGATTATCCAGAGAGCTCAATGACATCTAGTAGTATTGCAACTGCAGGTTAAGATCTGTCAATACTTATATGTTGTAACAGCAGAACTGTGAATGCAGCTCCTAGCACTAGGTAGATCGAGGGCAGCACTAGCACTAGGTGGATCGAGGGCAGCACTAGCACTAGGTGGATCGAGGGCAGCACTAGGTGGATCGAGGGCAGCACTAGGTGGATCGAGGGCAGCACTAGGTGGATCGAGGGCAGCACTAGGTGGATCGAGGGCAGCACTAGGTGGATCGAGGGCAGCACTAGGTGGATCGAGGGCAGCACTAGGTAGATCGAGGGCAGCACTAGCACTAGGTGGATCGAGGGCAGCACTAGGTGGATCAAGGGCAGCACTAGGTGGATCAAGGGCAGCACTAGGTGGATCAAGGGCAGCACTAGGTGGATCAAGGGCAGCACTAGGTGGATCGAGGGCAGCACTAGGTGGATCGAGGGCAGCACTAGGTAGATCAAGGGCAGCACTAGCACTAGGTAGATCGAGGGCAGCACTAGCACTAGGTGGATCGAGGGCAGCACTAGATGGATCAAGGGCAACACTAGCACTAGGTAGATCGAGGGCAGCACTAGCACTAGGTGGATCGAGGGCAGCACTAGCACTAGGTGGATCGAGGGCAGCACTAGGTGGATCAAGGACAGCACTAGGTGGATCAAGGGCAACACTAGCACTAGGTAGATCGAGGGCAGCACTAGCACTAGGTGGATCGAGGGCAGCACTAGCACTAGGTGGATCGAGGGCAGCACTAGGTGGATCGAGGGCAGCACTAGGTGGATCAAGGGCAGCACTAGGTGGATCAAGGGCAGCACTAGGTGGATCAAGGGCAGCACTAGGTGGATCAAGGGCAGCACTAGGTGGATCGAGGGCAGCACTAGGTGGATCGAGGGCAGCACTAGGTAGATCAAGGGCAGCACTAGGTAGATCGAGGGCAGCACTAGCACTAGGTGGATCGAGGGCAGCACTAGATGGATCAAGGGCAACACTAGCACTAGGTAGATCGAGGGCAGCACTAGCACTAGGTGGATCGAGGGCAGCACTAGGTGGATCAAGGGCAGCACTAGGTGGATCGAGGGCAGCACTACGTGGATCGAGGACAGCACTAGCACTACGTGGATTGAGGACAGCACTAGCACTACGTGGATCGAGGGCAGCACTAGCACTACGTGGATTGAGGACAGCACTAGCACTAGGTAGATCGAGCACAGCACTAGCACTAGGTAGATCGAGGGCAGCACTAGAACTACTTGGATTGAGGGCAGCACTAGGTAGATCGAGAGCAGCACTAGGTAGATCAAGGGCAGCACTAGGTAGATGGAGGCAAGCACTAGGTAGATCGAGGGCAGCACTAGGTAGATCGAGGGCAGCACTAGGTAGATCGAGGGCAGCACTAGCACTAGGTGGATCGAGGGCAGCACTAGCACTAGGTGGATTGAGGGCAGCACTAGGTAGATC
Source organism: Phyllobates terribilis (assembly GCF_046119375.1). Classification (NCBI taxonomy): domain Eukaryota; kingdom Metazoa; phylum Chordata; class Amphibia; order Anura; family Dendrobatidae; genus Phyllobates; species Phyllobates terribilis. The sequence continues at coordinate 969,457,284 of NW_027362762.1, forward strand.
GAGGGCAGCACTAGGTAGATCGAGGGCAGCACTAGGTAGATCGAGGGCAGCACTAGGTAGATCGAGGGCAGCACTAGGTAGATCGAGGGCAGCACTAGGTAGATCGAGGGCAGCACTAGGTAGATCGAGGGCAGCACTAGGTGGATCGAGAGCAGCACTACGTGGATCGAGGGCAGCACTAGGTGGATCAACGACAACACTAGCACTAGGTAGATCGAGGGCAGCACTAGCACTAGGTGGATCGAGGGCAGCACTAGGTAGATCAAGGGCCGCACTAGGTGGATCGAGGGCAGCACTACGTGGATCGAGGACAGCACTACGTGGATCGACGGCAGCAAAAGGTGGATCGACGGCAGCACTAGGTGGATCGACGGCAGCACTAGGTGGATCGACGGCAGCACTAGGTGAATCGACAGCAGCACTAGGTGAATCGACGGCAGCACTAGGTGAATCGACGGCAGCACTAGGTGGATCGACGGCAGCACTAGGTGGATCGACGGCAGCACTAGGTGGATCGACGGCAGCACTAGGTGGATCGACGGCAGCACTAGGTGGATCAAGGGCAGCACTAGCACTAGGTAGATCGAGCACAGCACTAGCACTAGGTAGATCGAGGGCAGCACTAGAACTACTTGGATCGAGGGCAGCACTAGGTAGATCGAGGGCAGCACTAGATGGATCAAGGGCAACACTAGCACTAGGTAGATCGAGGGCAGCACTAGCACTAGGTGGATCGAGGGCAGCACTAGGTGGATCAAGGGCAGCACTAGGTGGATCGAGGGCAGCACTACGTGGATCGAGGACAGCACTAGCACTACGTGGATTGAGGACAGCATTAGCACTACGTGGATCGAGGGCAGCACTAGCACTACGTGGATAGAGGGCAGCACTAGGTGGATCAAGGGCAGCACTACGTGGATCGAGGACAGCACTAGCACTACGTGGATAGAGGGCAGCACTAGCACTACGTGGATTGAGGACAGCACTAGCACTAGGTAGATCGAGCACAGCACTAGCACTAGGTAGATCGAGGGCAGCACTAGAACTACTTGGATTGAGGGCAGCACTAGGTAGATCGAGGGCAGCACTAGGTAGATCAAGGGCAGCACTAGGTAGATGGAGGCAAGCACTAGGTAGATCGAGGGCAGCACTAGGTAGATCGAGGGCAGCACTAGCACTAGGTGGATCGAGGGCAGCACTAGCACTAGGTGGATTGAGGGCAGCACTAGGTAGATCGAGGGCAGCACTAGGTAGATCGAGGGCAGCACTAGGTAGATTGAGGGCAGCACTAGGTAGATTGAGGGCAGCACTAGGTAGATCGAGGGCAGCACTAGGTAGATCGAGGGCAGCACTAGGTGGATCGAGAGCAGCACTACGTGGATCGAGGGCAGCACTAAGTAGATCGAGGGCAGCACTAGCACTAGGTGGATCGAGGGCAGCACTAGGTGGATCAAGGACAACACTAGCACTAGGTAGATCGAGGGCAGCACTAGCACTAGGTGGATCGAGGGCAGCACTAGGTAGATCAAGGGCCGCACTAGGTGGATCGAGGGCAGCACTCCGTGGATCGAGGACAGCACTACGTGGATTGAGGGCAGCACTAGGTGGATCGACGGCAGCACTAAGTGGATCGACGGCAGCACTAGGTGAATCGACGGCAGCACTAGGTGAATCGACGGCAGCACTAGGTGAATCGACGGCAGCACTAGGTGGATCGACGGCAGCACTAGGTGGATCGACGGCAGCAATAGGTGGATCGACGGCAGCACTAGGTGGATCAAAGGCAGCACTAGCACTAGGTAGATCGAGCACAGCACTAGCACTAGGTAGATCGAGGGCAGCACTAGGTAGATCGAGGGCAGCACTAGGTGGATCGAGGGCAGCACTAGGTGGATCGAGGGCAGCACTAGCATTAGGCTATGTGCCCAAGTTGCAGAAATGAAGCAGAAAATTTCTGCTTCATTTCTGCAAGTCCTCTCCCGGAAAAACGCATGCGGAATTCCGCACGCGTTTATTGCGCGTTTTTCGTGCGTTTATCGCTCGTTTTCCACATGCGGAATTGCCTTGCGTTTTTTAATGCATTGCACAAAGGCAATTCCGCTTGTGGAAACGCAAAATTAATGGACATGCTGCGGATTTTTGAGCGCAGCATAAACACTGTAGAAAAATCCGCAGCATGTGCATAGAACATGCGGAATCCCCTTGGGGACCATGGGGGGTGGATTACCTAGCGTTTCACAAGCGTTTACGCTGCGGAAATTCCGCACCATATACGCTTGAAAAACGCTACGTGGGCACCCAGCCTTAGATAGATCGAGAGCAGCACTAAGTGGATCGAGGGCAGCACTAGCACTAGGTGGATCGAGGGCAGCACTAGCACTAGGTAGATCGAGGGCAGCACTAGCACTAGCTAGATCGAGGGCAGCACTAGCACTAGGAGGATCGAGGGCAGCACTAGCACTAGGAGGATCGAGGGCAGCACTAGCACTAGGTGGATCGAGGGCAGCACTAGGTCGATCGAGGGCAGCACTAGGTCAATCGAGGGCAGCACTAGGTCAATCGAGGGCAGCACTAGGTCAATCGAGGGCAGAATGTAACGGGTCTGGGAGGCGGAACCTCTGAGCTACTATACAAGGGGGCGGTCCTTGTAAGGGAGCGGGTGGCGACCAGGGTAGACGGGCAGGCAGTCACAGCAGGTGACTGGGACAGTCTCTGAATGAACGGACAGGAGGTCACGGCAAGTGACCGGGGCAGTCTCTGGATGAACGGGCAGGAGGTCACGGCAAGTGACCGGGGCAGTCTCTGGATGAACGGGCAGGAGGTCACGGCAAGTGACCGGGGCAGTCTCTGGGTAAAGGATTGGTACGACCTGTGGCGGCAGATGATAGACGTGAGCTCCCAGGTGAGCAGGCGAGAGTCTCTGGATAATCGGGTGGTCACAGCATGTGACGGCGGAGCCTCCAGGAAGACCAACAGACAGGTAGCAGATGAGCGCTCCCAGGTGAGCGGGCAGGAGTCTCTGGACAGGCAGGTGGTCACAGCACGTGACGGCAGAGCCTCCTAGTAGGCTAGCAGACAGGCAGCAGATGAGCGCTCCCAGGTGAGCGGGCAAGCTGGTCCTTAGACAGACTGACAGGAGTTGGAAGGCAGACCGTCGGACCTCAGGCAAGCAGGCAGGTAGAAGATGTGTGCTCCCAGGTGAGCGGGCAAGCTGGTCCTTAGACAGACTGACAGAAGTTGGAAGGCAGACCGTCGGACCTCAGGCTAGCAGGCGGGTAGCAGGATATCAGGCAGGAATTAGACAGTAGACTGGCAGGAATCTGGCAGGTATCTGGCAGGTAACTGGCAACGGGACCTGAGGGCTGAATCAGAGTAGTGAACAGTGCTACAACATTGCTCGGGCACCTCCATTTTGGAGGAGGTGCCTTTTATATGGGAGATCCTCCGGCAATTGGCCGGGGACTCCTTAGGACGGCGCGCGCGGTCCCTTTAAGAGAGGGGGAGCGCGCGCGCGCCCTAAGCACACATGCCGGGGAAGGAGCGCGTGCCGGAAGCAGCGGGGAGAGAAGCGCTGGAGGACGCCGCGCCAGGAGCGGGGAGGTGAGAGGGACGGCGTCTCTGCCTAGAACGGGGCAGAGACGCCGATGCTACAGTACCCCCCCCTTTAGGCCCCCTCTTTTTTTGGCCAGAAAGAAATTTCTCAAGGAGAAGCGGGGCGTTGATGTTCTCCCTGGGTTCCCAAGTTCTCTCCTCAGGACCAAACCCCTTCCAATCTACCAGAAAAAAGGTTTTTCCTCTTACCCTCTTGGAGGCCAGAATACTCTCTACCTCAAAGATGTCATCAGCGGAAACCGGAGCAGGAGGGGCACCTGGATTTTTGGAAAAAAAGTTAAAGACAACGGGTTTGAGGAGAGATACGTGGAAGGAGTTGGGGATCCGTAGGGTGGCCGGGAGTTTTAATTTGTAGGCCACAGGGTTAATTTGCCTGAGGACTTCGAAGGGGCCGATGAATCGAGGACCCAACTTGTAGGAGGGTACTTTGAGCCGCACATGTTTGGATGAGAGCCAAACCTTGTCTCCCGGACGGAATTGGGGCGGATCCAGACGTCTCTTATCAGCATATCTCTTAATCCGCTCAGAGGAGAGAAGAAGAGCGGACCTGGTGCTCTCCCAAATAGTAGAAAATTCGCTGACAAGAGACTCCGCAGCAGGGTTGTCCACAGAAACGGAGACAGGAAGTGGAATCCGGGGATGTTGGCCACCGACTATAAAGAACGGGGATTTGGAAGAGGACTCGCTCTCATGGTTGTTATAAGAGAACTCGGCCCATGGTAGGAGATCCACCCAGTCCGAGTGGTGAGCATCAACGAAGTGCCGGAGGTAGCTGGACAAGATCTGATTGATCCGCTCCACTTGACCATTGGACTGAGGGTGGTAAGCGGAGGAGAAATCCAGGGTAATGTCCAGCAGCTTAAATGTGGCTCTCCAGAAGCGAGAGGTGAACTGAACCCCACGATCCGACACGATGTGGAGGGGCAGACCATGGAGACGGAAGATGTGGCGGATAAAGTCTTTAGCCAGCTCGGGTGCAGACGGATGACCAGGCAGGGGAATGAAGTGGGCCATCTTAGAAAAACGGTCAGCGACAACCCAAATGACAGTACAACCGGCAGAAACTGGAAGGTCGGTGATAAAGTCCATAGCGATTTGTTGCCAAGGAGCAGCAGGTACGGGAAGGGGCAGGAGATGGCCGGCAGGTAGATGTCGGGGAACTTTGTTACGGGCACAGGATGAACAGGCCGCGACGAAGTCTACCACGTCCTTACGCAGGGTAGGCCACCAGTAATGCCGGGTAATAAGTTGGAAGGTCTTCTTTTGGCCAGCATGGCCAGCTAGTTTAGAAGAATGTCCCCAGCGAAGAACCCTCTCCCGATCTGGCACAGCTACGAACGTCTTACCGGGTGGAAGACGAGTCAGATCCAAGGGGGCCACATTCATCACCTTGGAGGAGTCGATGATGTGCGTAGGTTCCTCCTCTTGATCGGAGGACAGGAAGGACCGGGACAAGGCATCAGCTTTGACGTTATTGTCCGCCGGACGGAAATGAAGAATGAAGTCGAAGCGGGCAAAAAACAACGACCACCGGGCCTGGTGAGGATTGAGTCTCTGGGCATTTTGGAGATATGCCAGGTTTTTGTGATCCGTGTAGATAATTACCGGGTAGAGAGCCCCTTCAAGCAGATAGCGCCACTCTCCCAGTGCCAATTTGATGGCTAGCAATTCCCGGTCTCCAATGGAGTAGTTGCGCTCCGACGAGGAGAAGATTTTGGAGAAGAAGCCGCACGTTACCATTCTCCCGGTAGAAGACTTCTGGGTGAGCACCGCTCCGGCTCCGGTGGAGGAGGCATCAACCTCCAGGTAGAATTGTTTATTACAGTCCGGACGGTGCAGGACGGGAGCAGAGGCGAAGGCTTTCTTTAGGGAAAGGAAGGCCTCCTCGGCTTCAGGCGACCATGTCCTGGGGTTAGCCCCCTTACGGGTAAGTGCAGATATGGGAGCAGTCCGAGACGAGAAGTGTGGGATGAAAAGACGATAATAATTAGCGAAGCCCAGGAATCGCTGTATCGCCTTCAAACCTTCAGGACGAGGCCATTTTAGAACGGAAGAGAGCTTCTCGGGATCCATTTGCAGACCTGTTTGGGAGATGACATAGCCCAAGAACGGAAGGGAGGTCTGATCGAAGAGGCACTTCTCGTATTTGGCGTAAAGGTGGTTCTGCCGAAGCCTAAGCAGGACCTGACGAACATCCCTCCGGTGTGTGGGGAGATCCGGAGAGAAGACCAAGATATCGTCCAGGTATACCACTACGCAGGAGTACAGGAGGTCACGGAAGATGTCGTTGACTAGTTCCTGAAAGACAGCGGGAGCATTACAGAGACCGAAGGGCATCACAAGCTACTCGTAGTGACCGTCCCGGGTATTGAATGCCGTCTTCCACTCGTCTCCTTGACGGATACGGACCAGATTATACGCTCCTCGTAGATCCAGCTTGGAGAAGATCCTGGCACCCTTGAGACGGTCAAACAATTCGGAGATGAGTGGCAGGGGATATTTGTTTTTTACCGTGATGAGATTGAGTCCTTTGTAGTCAATACAGGGACGTAGCGAGCCGTCTTTCTTTTTGACAAAGAAGAATCCGGCTCCAGCCGGGGAGGTAGATTTTCGGATAAATCCCCTAGCCAGATTCTCTTCAATGTACTCAGACATGGCTCGGGTCTCGGCTGCAGACAACGGGTAGATACGCCCACGGGGAGGAGTGGTGCCAGGTACCAGGTCGATCGGGCAATCGTATGGCCTATGGGGTGGCAACGTCTCAGCTTCCTTCTTACCGAAGACGTCCGCATAGGGCCAGTAGGGAGCCGGGAGACCAGGTAAGTTAGCTGGAGTAGGCTGAGGGCGAAGTGGACGGACCGGGACCAGGCAGGTCCTATGGCAGTCAGGACCCCATCGGAGTACTTCTCCGGACCGCCAGTTTAATACGGGTTCATGTGTCTGGAGCCATGGTAGACCTAGCAACAGGGAGTGAGAAAGTCCGGACAGCACATGGAATGAGATCTCCTCAGAGTGCAGCATTCCCACCTGCAGGGTTATGGGTTCGGTGACAAGCAGGATGGTCTCCGAGAGAAGTCTTCCATCCACGGAGGCGACTGACAATGGTTCAGCCAGGGACTTGGTGGGAATATAGTATCTCTCTACCAGAGACTGGGAGATGAGGTTTCCAGCAGCTCCAGAATCCAGATGGGCGAGTTCAAAGAGACGGTTTTCTCCCCAAGCAATAGAGACCGGTAAGGTCAGAGACGGAGAGGGCTTACTTTCGTCTAGGACGACCTCTCCGAGTGGTCCTAGACACTGGCGTTTCCCGGCTTTTCCGGGCAGGAACGGATGAAGTGCTTCATACTGCCACAATAGAAACAGCTTCCCTCGGCTCGGCGAGATTCTTGGCGAGAACCGACCATCTTGGTCTGGTCGACCTGCATAGGCTCAGGAGAGTGTAGCTGAGGAGAGACGGAGGGAGTGACGGGTTTCTGAAAAGTAGGAGCTAGACGTGGAAACCTCCTCTCACGGGTGACCTCTTTGGCACGCTCCTGGAACCGCAGGTCAATCCGGGTGGCAAGAGTTATTAGGTCATCGAGAGTGGTAGGAATGTCCCGACCGGCAAGTTCATCTTTAATACGGCCGGACAGACCCTCCCAGAAGACAGAAACCAGAGCATCATTATCCCAGGCCAGCTCCGAGGCAAGGGTACGGAACCGTATGGCATATTGGCCCACGGTGAGACTTCCCTGACGGAGGCGTAGCAGAGATGATGCGGATGAGGTCTTGCGTCCGGGTTCGTCGAAGACTTTCCGGAAAGCCGTGAGAAAGGCAGGCAAGTCGGACACCAGGGGGTCTCCTCTCTCCCATAGAGGATTTAGCCAGGCCAGGGCCTCTCCAGTGAGATGGGACATGATGAAGGCAATTTTGGCCCGGTCGGAGTTAAACTGGTGAGACAGGAGTTCAAAGTGCAGGGTGCACTGATTTATGAAGCCCCGAGCCTGGGCGGAGTCGCCTCCGAAACGAGGAGGTGCAGAAAGCCGGGGTCCGGGGTAGGATACCATGTTATTAGTGGGCAGTGGAGCTGCCGGATTGCGAGTCATGGCACTGGCGGTGGTTGCAGGCCGAGCAGTCAGAGTGTCCAGGCGAGAATTGACATTCCGCAGGTGACCCAGGATGGACTCCTGTTGGGACCTCTGACGGGACAGTTCATTACACAGGTCCGAGAGCGAGGGAGCTTGGGTGCCACCGGGTTCCATGGCCCGAGCAAACTGTAACGGGTCTGGGAGGCGGAACCTCTGAGCTACTATACAAGGGGGCGGTCCTTGTAAGGGAGCGGGTGGCGACCAGGGTAGACGGGCAGGCAGTCACGGCAAGTGACCGGGGCAGTCTCTGGATGAACGGGCAGGAGGTCACGGCAAGTGACCGGGGCAGTCTCTGGATGAACGGGCAGGAGGTCACGGCAAGTGACCGGGGCAGTCTCTGGATGAACGGGCAGGAGGTCACGGCAAGTGACCGGGGCAGTCTCTGGGTAAAGGATTGGTACGACCTGTGGCGGCAGATGATAGACGTGAGCTCCCAGGTGAGCAGGCGAGAGTCTCTGGATAATCGGGTGGTCACAGCATGTGACGGCGGAGCCTCCAGGAAGACCAACAGACAGGTAGCAGATGAGCGCTCCCAGGTGAGCGGGCAGGAGTCTCTGGACAGGCAGGTGGTCACAGCACGTGACGGCAGAGCCTCCTGGTAGGCTAGCAGACAGGCAGCAGATGAGCGCTCCCAGGTGAGCGGGCAAGCTGGTCCTTAGACAGACTGACAGGAGTTGGAAGGCAGACCGTCGGACCTCAGGCTAGCAGGCCGGTAGCAGGATATCAGGCAGGAATTAGACAGTAGACTGGCAGGAATCTGGCAGGTAACTGGCAACGGGACCTGAGGGCTGAAGCAGAGTAGTGAACAGTGCTACAACATTGCTCGGGCACCTCCATTTTGGAGGAGGTGCCTTTTATATGGGAGATTCCTCCGGCAATTGGCCGGGGACTCCTTAGGACGGCGCGCGCGGTCCCTTTAAGAGAGGGGGAGCGCGCGCGCGTGCGCCCTAAGCACACTGCCGGGGAAGGAGCGCGTGCCGGAAGCAGCGGGGAGAGAAGCGCTGGAGGACGCCGCGCCAGGAGCGGGGAGGTGAGAGGGACGGCGTCTCTGCCTAGAACGGGGCAGAGACGCCGATGCTACACAGAACTAGCACTAGGTGGATCGAGGGCAGAACTAGCACTAGGTGGATCGAGGGCAGAACTAGGTGGATCGAGGGCAGCACTAGGTGGATCGAGGGCAGCACTAGGTGGATCGAGGGCAGCACTAGGTGGATCGAGGGCAGCAATAGGTGGATCGAGGGCAGCACTAGCACTAGGTGGATCGAGGGCAGCACTAGGTAGATCGAGGGCAGCACTAGGTGGATCGAGGGCAGAACTAGCACTAGGTGGATCGAGGGCAGCACTAGGTGGATCGAGGGCAGCACTAGGTGGATCGAGGGCAGCACTAGGTGGATCGAGGGCAGCACTAGGTAGATCGAGGGCAGCACTAGGTAGATCGAGGGCAGCACTAGGTAGATCGAGGGCAGCACTAGGTAGATCGAGGGCAGCACTAGCATTAGATAGATCGAGAGCAGCACTAAGTGGATCGAGGGCAGCACTAGCACTAGGTGGATCGAGGGCAGCACTAGCACTAGGTAGATCGAGGGCAGCACTAGGTGGATCGAGGGCAGCACTAGTTGGATTGAAGGCAGCACTAATTGGATCAAGGGCAGCACTAGGTGGATCAAGGGCAGCACTAGGTAGATCAAGGGCAGCACTAGGCGGATCGAGGGCAGCACTAGGTGGATCAAGGGCAGCACTAGGTAGATCGATGGCAGCACTATGTGGATCGAGGGCAGCACTACGTGGATCGAGGGCAGCACTAGGTAGATAGAGGGCAGCACTAGGTAGATAGAGGGCAGCACTAGCACTAGGTGGATCGAGGGCAGCACTAGCTGGATCGACGGCAGCACTATGTGGATCGAGGGCAGCACTAGAACTACTTGGATCGAGGGCAGCACTAGGTAGATCCAAGGCAGCACTAGGTAGATCGAGGGCAGCACTAGGTGGATCGAGGGCAGCACTAGGTAGATGGAGGCAAGCACTAGGTAGATCGAGGGCAGCACTAGTTGGATCGAGGGAAGCACTAGAACTACTTGGATCGAGCGCAGCACTAGGTAGATCGAGGGCAGCACTAGGTGGATCGAGGGGAATACTAGATAGATGGAGGCAAGCACTAGGTAGATCGAGGGCAGTACATCGAAGGCAGCACTAGGTAGATCGAGGGCAGCACTAGATAGATCAAAGGCAGCACTAGGTAGATCAAAGGCAGCACTAGGTAGATCAAAGGCAGCACTAGCACTAGGTAGATCAAAGGCAGCACTAGCACTAGGTGGATCGAGAGCAGCACTAGGTGGATCGAGTGCAGCACTAGTTGGATTGAAGGCAGCACTAAGTGGATCGAGGGCAGCACTAGGTTGATCAAGGGCAGCACTAGGTGGATCGAGGGCAGCACTAGGTGGATCGAGGGCAGCACTAGCACTAGGTAGATCGAGGGCAGCACTAACACTAAGTAGATCGAGGGCAGCACTAGGTGGATCAAGGGCAGCACTAGGTGGATCAAGGGCAGCACTAGGTAGATCAAGGGCAGCACTAGGTGGATCGACGGCAGCACTACGTGGATCGAGGGCAGCACTACGCGGATCGAGGGCAGGACTAGGTAGATAGAGGGCAGCACTAGGTGTATCGACGGCAGCACTAGGTAGATAGAGGGCAGCGCTAGGTGGATCGAGGGCAGCACAACGTGGATCGAGGGCAGCACTAGGTAGATAGAGGGCAGCACTAGGTGTATCGACGGCAGCACTAGGTAGATAGAGGGCAGCTCTAGGTGGATCAACGGCAGCAATAGGTGGATCGAGGGCAGCACTAGGTGGATCGACGGCAGCAATAGGTGGATCGAGGGCAGCAATAGGTGGATCGAGGGCAGCACTACGCGGATCGAGGGCAGCACTAGGTGGATCGACGGCAGCAATAGGTGGATCGAGGGCAGCACTAGGTGGATCGACGGCAGCACTATGTTTATAGAGAGCAGCACTAAGTGGATCGAGGGTAGCACTAGGTGGATCGAGGGCAGCACTAGCACTAGGTAGATCGAGGGCAGCACTAGAACTACTTGGATCGAGGGCAGCACTAGGTGGATCGAGGGCAGCACTAGGTAGATCGAGGGCAGCACTAGCATTAGATAGATCGAGAGCAGCACTAAGTGGATAGAGGGCAGCACTAGCACTAGGTAGATCGAGGGCAGCACTAGGCAGATCGAGGGCAGCACTTGCACTAGGTAGATCGAGGGCAGCACTAGCACTAGGTGGATCGATGGCAGCACTAGCACTAGGTGGATCGAGGGCAGCACTAGCACTAGGTGGATCGAGGGCAGCACTAGCACTAGGTAGATCGAGGGCAGCACTAGCACTAGGTAGATCGAGAGCAGCACTAGCACTAGGTGGATCGAGGGCAGCACTAGCACTAGGTAGATCGAGGGCAGCAGTAGCACTAGGTAGATCGAGGGCAGCAGTAGCACTAGGTAGATCGAGGGCAGCACTAGCACTAGGTAGATCGAGGGCAGCACTAGCACTAGGTAGATCGAGGGCAGCACTAGCACTACTTGGATCGAGGGCAGCACTAGGTAGATCAAGGGCAGCAGTAGCACTAGGTAGATCGAAGGCAGCACTAGATGATTCGAGGGCAGCACTAGGTAGATCGAGGGAAGCACTAAGTGGATCGAGGGCAGCACTAGCACTAGGTGGATCGAGGGCAGCACTAAGTGGATCGAGGGCAGCACTAAGTGGATCGAGGGCAGCACTAGGACTAGGTGGATCAAGGGCAGCAGTAGCACTAGGTAGATCGAGGGCAGCACTAGATGATTCGAGGGCAGCACTAAGTGGATCGAGGGCAGCACTAAGTGGATCGAGGCCAGCACTAGCACTAGGTGGATCGAGGGCAGCATTAGCACTAGGTAGATCAAGGGCAGCACTAGTACTAGGTGGAACCAGGAAGATCCAGCTGAACAAATCTTCTAAAATCCATATTTTATTGGGTCATGCAAAAAATATTAAAAGTCCACCTTGGAGAGGAACAGCAAACGCGTTTCGAACTATAAGTTCTTAATCATTGCATAGCAAAAAAAGCAGCAAGGAAGTGGTATTTATATGTCATGTCCTGCTACGCACCTGTTCTAAGCTAGGTTAATCAAAAATTTAAACACACATACCATATTAAAACCGTATAGCATAGAAACAATGCATATAAATGAATAATCCAAGAGAAAAAAAAAAAAAAAAAAGGAACATAAACATAAGGCTGTGTGCCCACGTAGCATTTTTCAAGCGTATATGCTGCGGAATTTCCGCAGCGTAAACGCTTGAAAAACGCATGTATATCCGCACCCCATGGTCCCCAATGGGATTCCGCAAGTTCTATGCACATGCTGCGGATTTTTCCGCAGCGTTTATGCCGCGTTCAAAAATCCGCAGCATGTCATTTAATTTTGCGTTTCCACAAGCGGAATTGCCTTTGTCCAATGCATAAAAAACGCAAGGCAATTCCGCATGTGGAAAACGCGTGATAAACGCGCGAAAAATGCGCGATAAACGCGTGCGGAATTCCGCATGCGTTTTTCCGGGAGAGGATTTGCATTTATGCAGCAGAAATTTTCTGCTTCATAAATGCAACGTGGGCACATAGCCTAATAATCTATAAATAATCACTCATAATGATACATCAAATCATGTCTGATATTTAAACCCGCTGGTACACGTGTATTTAAAGTATAAATCCACCAACTTTCTCTATTAAGGAGTTTTCTCCTATGATCTCCCCCTCTGAGGTTTCAGCACTTTTTCTATGCCCGTTACTATAAATGTTGAAGTATCTCCATTATGGCAGAACGAAAAATGTCTTGATGCTGCAGAACACCTGATACTTCATTTATTATCTGCATCTGATAGATGCCTTCGGATGCGTTTTTTCAAGGGAGTACACGTACATCCCACGTATTGGAGACAGCACGCACTGCATGAAATAATATATATGACAGAAGTAGTGTTACAATTAATAAAAAATTTTATGTTATATTTTATATTGGTAGAAAAAGATGTAAAAGTCGCTGCATTTTTAACATGGCTGCAGCAAGTGCAAATGGTGTGACCACATTTATAAAAACCAGTTGTGTGTAGCCAGGTACTAGAATTAGAAGGATCTTGTTTGAGAAAAAGACTAGGGGATAAAAGATCCCCCAAAGTGGGGGCCTTATGAGCTGTGAACCTAACACTAGCACTACTTGGATCGACGGCAGCACTAGGTAGATAGAGGGCAGCAGTAGCACTAGGTAGATAGAGGGCAGCAGTAGCACTAGGTAGATAGAGGGCAGCAGTAGCACTAGGTAGATAGAGGGCAGCAGTAGCACTAGGTGGATAGAGGGCAGCACTAGCACTAGGTGGATAGAGGGCAGCACTAGCACTAGGTGGATAGAGGGCAGCAGTAGCACTAGGTGGATAGAGGGCAGCAGTAGCACTAGGTGGATAGAGGGCAGCAGTAGCACTAGGTGGATAGAGGGCAGCACTAGCACTAGGTGGATAGAGGGCAGCACTAGCACTAGGTAGATAGAGGGCAGCAGTAGCACTAGGTAGATACAGGGCAGCACTAGCACTAGGTGGATAGAGGGCAGCACTAGCACTAGGTAGATAGAGGGCAGCACTAGCACTAGGTAGATAGAGGGCAGCACTAGCACTAGGTAGATAGAGGGCAGCAGTAGCACTAGGTAGATAGAGGGCAGCACTAGCACTAGGTAGACAGAGGGCAGCAGTAGCACTAGGTAGATAGAGGGCAGCACTAGCACTAGGTGGATAGAGAGCAGCACTAGGTAGATAGAGGGCAGCACTAGCACTAGGTAGATAGAGGGCAGCACTAGCACTAGGTAGATAGAGGGCAGCACTAGCACTAGGTAGATAGAGGGCAGCAGTAGCACTAGGTGGATAGAGGGCAGCACTAGCACTAGGTGGATAGAGGGCAGCACTAGCACTAGGTAGATAGAGGGCAGCACTAGCACTAGGTAGATAGAGGGCAGCAGTAGCACTAGGTAGATAGAGGGCAGCACTAGCACTAGGTGGATAGAGGGCAGCACTAGCACTAGGTAGATAGAGGGCAGCACTAGCACTAGGTAGATAGAGGGCAGCAGTAGCACTAGGTAGATAGAGGGCAGCAGTACCACTAGGTAGATAGAGGGCAACAGTAGCACTAGGTGGATAGAGGGCAGCAGTAGCACTAGGTGGATAGAGGGCAGCAGTAGCACGAGGTGGATAGAGGGCAGCAGTAGCACTAGGTAGATAGAGGGCAGCAGTAGCACTAGGTAGATAGAGGGCAGCGGTAGCACTAGGTGGATAGAGGGCAGCAGTAGCACTAGGTGGATAGAGGGCAGCAGTAGCACTAGGTAGATAGAGGGCAGCAGTAGCACTAGGTGGATAGAGGGCAGCACTAGCACTAGGTAGATAGAGGGCAGCACTAGCACTAGGTAGATAGAGGGCAGCACTAGCACTAGGTAGATAGAGGGCAGCACTAGCACTAGGTAGATAGAGGGCAGCAGTAGCACTAGGTAGATAGAGGGCAGCACTAGCACTAGGTGGATAGAGAGCAGCACTAGCACTAGGTAGATAGAGGGCAGCACTAGCACTAGGTAGATAGAGGGCAGCACTAGCACTAGGTAGATAGAGGGCAGCACTAGCACTAGGTAGATAGAGGGCAGCACTAGCACTAGGTAGATAGAGGGCAGCACTAGCACTAGGTGGATAGAGGGCAGCACTAGCACTAGGTGGATAGAGGGCAGCACTAGCACTAGGTAGATAGAGGGCAGCACTAGCACTAGGTAGATAGAGGGCAGCAGTAGCACTAGGTAGATAGAGGGCAGCAGTAGCACTAGGTAGATAGAGGGCAGCACTAGCACTAGGTAGATAGAGGGCAGCAGTAGCACTAGGTGGATAGAGGGTAGCACTAGGTAGATAGAGGGCAGCACTAGCACTAGGTAGATAGAGGGCAGCACTAGCACTAGGTGGATAGAGGACAGCAGTAGCACTAGGTAGATAGAGGGCAGCACTAGCACTAGGTAGATAGAGGGCAGCAGTAGCACTAGGTAGATAGAGGGCAGCACTAGCACTAGGTGGATAGAGGGCAGCACTAGCACTAGGTGGATAGAGGGCAGCACTAGCACTAGGTAGATAGAGGGCAGCAGTAGCATTAGGTAGATAGAGGGCAGCAGTAGCACTAGGTAGATAGAGGGCAGCACTAGCACTAGGTGGATAGAGGGCAGCACTAGCACTAGGTAGATAGAGGGCAGCAGTAGCACTAGGTAGATAGAGGGCAGCAGTAGCACTAGGTAGATCAAGGGCAGCAGTAGCACTAGGTAGATAGAGGGCAGCAGTAGCACTAGGTGGATAGAGGGCAGCACTAGGTGATTCGAGGGCAGCACTAGGTAGATAGAGGGCAGCACTAGGTAGATAGAGGGCAGCACTAGGTAGATAGAGGGCAGCACTAGGTAGATAGAGGGCAGCACTAGCACTAGGTGGATAGAGGGCAGCACTAGGTGATTCGAGGTCAGCACTAGGTAGATCAAGGGCAGCAGTAGCACTAGGTGGATCGAGGGCAGCACTAGCACTAGGTGGATCGAGGGCAGCACTAGCACTAGGTAGATAGAGGGCAGCACTAGCACTAGGTGGATAGAGGGCAGCACTAGCACTAGGTGGATAGAGGGCAGCACTAGCACTAGGTAGATAGAGGGCAGCACTAGCACTAGGTAGATCGAGGGCAGCACTAGCACTAGGTGGATAGAGGGCAGCACTAGCACTAGGTAGATAGAGGGCAGCACTAGCACTAGGTAGATAGAGGGCAGCACTAGCACTAGGTGATTCGAGGGCAGCACTAGGTAGATCAAGGGCAGCAGTAGCACTAGGTAGATAGAGGGCAGCACTAGCACTAGGTGGATCGAGGGCAGCACTAGCACTAGGTAGATAGAGGGCAGCACTAGGTGATTCGAGGGCAGCACTAGGTAGATAGAGGGCAGCACTAGGTAGATAGAGGGCAGCACTAGGTAGATAGAGGGCAGCACTAGGTAGATAGAGGGCAGCACTAGCACTAGGTGGATAGAGGGCAGCACTAGCACTAGGTGGATAGAGGGCAGCACTAGGTGATTCGAGGGCAGCACTAGGTAGATCAAGGGCAGCAGTAGCACTAGGTGGATCGAGGGCAGCACTAGCACTAGGTGGATCGAGGGCAGCACTAGCACTAGGTAGATAGAGGGCAGCACTAGCACTAGGTGGATAGAGGGCAGCACTAGCACTAGGTGGATAGAGGGCAGCACTAGCACTAGGTAGATAGAGGGCAGCACTAGCACTAGGTAGATCGAGGGCAGCACTAGCACTAGGTGGATAGAGGGCAGCACTAGCACTAGGTAGATAGAGGGCAGCACTAGCACTAGGTAGATAGAGGGCAGCACTAGCACTAGGTAGATAGAGGGCAGCACTAGCACTAGGTGATTCGAGGGCAGCACTAGGTAGATCAAGGGCAGCAGTAGCACTAGGTAGATAGAGGGCAGCACTAGCACTAGGTGGATAGAGGGCAGCACTAGGTGATTCGAGGGCAGCACTAGGTGGATAGAGGGCAGCACTAGGTGATTCGAGGGCAGCACTAGGTAGATCAAGGGCAGCAGTAGCACTAGGTAGATAGAGGGCAGCACTAGCACTAGGTGGATCGAGGGCAGCACTAGCACTAGGTAGATAGAGGGCAGCAGTAGCACTAGGTGGATAGAGGGCAGCACTAGCACTAGGTGGATAGAGGGCAGCAGTAGCACTAGGTAGATAGAGGGCAGCAGTAGCACTAGGTGGATAGAGGGCAGCACTAGCACTAGGTGGATAGAGGGCAGCACTAGCACTAGGTAGATAGAGGGCAGCAGTAGCACTAGGTGGATAGAGGGCAGCACTAGCACTAGGTAGATAGAGGGCAGCACTAGGTGGATTGAAGGCAGCACTAGGTAGATAGAGGGCAGCACTAGGTGGATAGAGGGCAGCACTAGGTGATTCGAGGGCAGCACTAGGTGGATTGAGGGCAGCACTAGGTAGATAGAGGGCAGCACTAGGTGGATTGAAGGCAGCACTAGCACTAGGTAGATAGAGGGCAGCACTAAGTGGATCGAGGTCAGCACCAGCATTAAGTAGATAGAGGGCAGCACTAGGTAGATAGAGGGCAGCACTAGCACTAGGTAGATAGAGGGCAGCACTAGGTGGATCGAGGTCAGCACCAGCATTAAGTAGATAGAGGGCAGCACTAGGTGGATTGAAGGCAGCACTAGCACTAGGTAGATAGAGGGCAGCACTAGGTAGATAGAGGGCAGTACTAGGTGGATTGAAGGCAGCACTAGCACTAGGTAGATAGAGGGCAGCACTAGGTGGATCGAGGTCAGCACTAGGTGGATTGAGGGCAGCACTAGGTAGATAGAGGGCAGCACTAGGTGGATTGAAGGCAGCACTAGCACTAGGTAGATAGAGGGCAGCACTAAGTGGATCGAGGTCAGCACCAGCATTAAGTAGATAGAGGGCAGCACTAGGTAGATAGAGGGCAGCACTAGCACTAGGTAGATAGAGGGCAGCACTAGGTGGATCGAGGTCAGCACCAGCATTAAGTAGATAGAGGGCAGCACTAGGTGGATTGAAGGCAGCACTAGCACTAGGTAGATAGAGGGCAGCACTAGGTAGATAGAGGGCAGTACTAGGTGGATTGAAGGCAGCACTAGCACTAGGTAGATAGAGGGCAGCACTAGGTGGATCGAGGTCAGCACCAGCATTAAGTAGATAGAGGGCAGCACTAGGCAGATAGAGGGCAGTACTAGGTGGATTGAAGGCAGCACTAGCACTAGGTGGATCGAGGGCAGCACTAGGTAGATAGAGGGCAGTACTAGGTGGATTGAAGGCAGCACTAGCACTAGGTGGATCGAGGGCAGCACTAGGTAGATCGAGGGCAGCACTAGGTGGATTGAAGGCAGCACTAGTTAGATCGCGGGCAGGACTAGTGCTCTCCTGTTGGCCAAGAGCTAACCTCCCTCAGTGGGGAGGGTGGAGGATGACCATGGTGACCGGCAGCAGGTTGTTATTTGTCGGGTCAAGTCAGTGAGACAGTGCGGCGAGAGGTCGTGTGCCGCTCTATGATTTTGGCTTGGTTTTTATCCCAATTCATGTGGCAAGGCTCATTAAAAGGTCGACATTGACTTTTATGATGGCTGCTTCCAGAGATGCTCAATTGGGTTTAGGTCAGGGCTCTGGCTGGGCCAGTCAAGAATAGTCACAGAGTTGTTCTGAAGCCACTCCTTTATTATTTTAGCTGTGTGCTTAGGGTCATTGTCTTGTTGGAAGGTGAACCTTCGGCCAAGTCTGAGGTCCAGAGCACTCTGGAAGAGGTTTTCATCCAGTATATCTCTGTACTTGGCCGCATTCATGTTTCCTTCAATTGCAACCAGTCGTCCTGTCCCTGCAGCTGAAAAACACCCCTATAGCATGATGCTGCCACCACCATGTTTCACTGTTGGGATTGTATTGGGCAGGTGATGAACAGTGCCTGGTTTTCTCCACACATACCGCTTAGAATTATCACTAAAAAGTTCTATCTTCGTCTCATCAGACCAGAGAATCTTATTTCTCATAGTCTGGGAGTCCTTCATGTGTTTTTGAGCAAACTCTATGCGGGCTTTCATATGTCTTGCACTGAGGAGACGCTTCCGTCGGGCCACTCTGCCATAAAGGCCCGACTGGTGGAGGGCTGCAGTGATAGTTGACTTTGTAGAACTTTCTCCCATCTTCCTATTGCATCTCTGGAGCTTAGCCACAGTGATCTTGGGGTTCTTCTTTATCTCTCTCACCAAGGCTCTTCTCCCACGATTGCTCAGTTTGGCTGGACGGCCAGGTCTAGGAAGACTTCTGGTGGTCCCAAACTTCTTTCATTTAAGGATAATGGAGGCCACTGTGTTCTTAGGAACCTTGAGTAATGCAGAAATTCTTTTGGAACCTTGGCCAGATCTGTGCCTTGCCACAATTCTGTCTCTGAGCTCCTTGGGCAGTTCCTTTGAGCTCATGATTCTCATTTGGTCTGACATGCACTGTGAGCTGTGAGGTCTTATATAGACAGGTGTGTGCCTTTCCAAATCAAGTCCTATCAGCTTAATTAAACACAGCTGGACTCCAATGAAGGAGTAAAACCATCTCAAGGAGGATCACAAGGAAATGGACAGCATGTGACTTATATATGAGTGTCTGAGCAAAGGGTCTGAATACTTATGACCATGGGATATTTCAGTTTTTCTTTTTTAATAAATTTGCAAAAATTTCTACATTTCTGGGTTTTTTTCAGTCATCATGGGGTGCAGAGTGTACTTTACTGAGAAAAAAATGAACTTTTTAGAATTTATCAAATGGCTGCAATAAAACAAAGAGTGAAAAATGTAAAGGGGTCTGAATACTTTCCGTACCCACTGTAATTTCACAGAGGAGCATGCATGGCTTATAAGTCTCTTTACCCTGACATGCAAGGCCTGGCTTGTCACTCTCCACAAGGAGAAACGTTACCTCCTAGACCCCAGTCCAGAGCCTCTCACCTAGCCAAATCAGATTTCATACTTTGCACTGATGAGGCGCAATGCCCTGAAACACAGTGTCTGCAAATTGAGATTCTGGTTTGGTTTTTATCCCAAGTCAGGTGGCAAGGCTCGTTTAGGCTGTGTGCCTACTATGCGTTTTTCAAGCGTTTTTGCTGAGGATTTTCCGCAGCGTAAACGCTTGCAAAACGCTTGGTAACCCGTGCCCCATGATCCCCAATGAAAATCTGCATGTTCTGTGCCCATGCTGCGGAATTTTCCACAGCGGATTTTCCTTGCGGAAAAATCCGCAGCATGTCCATTATTTGTGCGTTTCTGCATGCGGATTTGAGGTCCCAATGCATTTGAAAAACGCAAGTCAAATCCACATGTAAAAACGCTGCAAAAACGCGTGTAAAATACGCAAGAGTTTTTGACTGCCAAGAACATGCAGAAACGCTGCAGAAATTTTCTGCTTCATTTCTGCATCGTGGGCACATACCCTAAAGGGTCAATATTCACTTTTAGGATTGCTACTTCCAATAGGTGGCGTTCGAGTTCTATGAAGAGGCAATTCGCTCTATACATTGAAACATATCCCGAAGTTATTTGTTTATTTACACTTATTTCCTTTCTTTCACATCATTTCTATCTTTGTTATTTCTCGTGGTAAGTGCCTGGAGAGCCCTGATTCCCTTTATTATATCTGTGTCAGTTTCAACTTTACCACTCACAGGACAAATATCAGCACATTGTCACACAAGACTGTTGTGCACATTTGAAAGTAAAACTTTGTGATCAAGATAAGTCTCGGGCCCCTCACAAGGTGCGAGCAGTGTGTCCAGAGTTTATAATTGAGGACAAAGGGAACACGTGATAAGATGCCATCTGGTGAGAAGCAATGGATGGAGAGGAGCTCTGACCTCCAACCTGCTGATCCAAACATCCTACAGGAGCCACTTTTTGGCAGAACATTATATTCCCAGCTCTGCACATGAAACTGGGTCTCATGAAACAATTAGTAAAAGCTTTGCCAACCCGCATTTTGGCATTTCCTAGCTACTTTTTTTGGAAAAAATAAAGGCCGGTGTGTTTGATGGTCCACAGATTCATCAGCTCATCAAAGATGAACATTTCATCGGGACAATGTCATGCTTGGCTATCATTGAGACACCTTCACAAGCAAACAATTACACCGAAATTGTGCAGGAACTCTTGGAAAAGTACAAAATGTTTGGTTGCAACCTGCAGCCATCTTACTAACTTCCCTGAAAACTGTGGTGCAGTCAGTGATGAGGAAGGTGACCGATTCCAGCAGAGATGTGAAGGTCATGGAGGGCCGGTGTCAGGGTAGAGGGGGTGGACATATGACGGCTGACTATTGCTGGAGCATCAGGAGAGATTGTAGAGGGGATGGACACATGATGGCTGACTATTGCTGGAGCATCAGGAGAGATTGTAGAGGGGGTGGACTTATGATGGCTGACTATTGCTGGAGCATCAGGAGAGATTGTAGAGGGGATGGACATATGATGGCTGACTATTGCTGGAGCATCAGGAGAGATTGTAGAGGGGGTGGACATATGATGGCTGACTATTGCTGGAGCATCAGGAGAGATTGTAGAGGGGGTGGACATATGATGGCTGACTATTGCTGGAGCATCAGGAGAGATTGTAGAGGGGATGGACATATGATGGCTGACTATTGCTGGAGCATCAGGAGAGATTGTAGAGGGGATGGACATATGATGGCTGACTATTGCTGGAGAAATCAGGCGAGATTGTAGAGGGGATGGACATATGATGGCTGACTATTGCTGGAGCATCAGGCGAGAATGTAGAGGGGGTGGACATATGATGGCTGACTATTGCTGGAGCATCAGGAGAGATTGTAGAGGGGGTGGACATATGATGGCTGACTATTGCTGGAGCATCAGGAGAGATTGTAGAGGGGGTGGACATATGATGGCTGACTATTGCTGGAGCATCAGGAGAGATTGTAGAGGGGGTGGACATATGATGGCTGACTATTGCTGGAGCATCAGGAGAGATTGTAGAGGGGGTGGACATATGATGGCTGACTATTGCTGGAGCATCAGGAGAGATTGTAGAGGGGGTGGACATATGATGGCTGACTATTGCTGGAGCATCAGGAGAGATTGTAGAGGGGGTGGACATATGATGGCTGACTATTGCTGGAGCATCAGGAGAGATTGTAGAGGGGATGGACATATGATGGCTGACTATTGCTGGAGAAATCAGGCGAGATTGTAGAGGGGATGGACATATGATGGCTGACTATTGCTGGAGCATCAGGCGAGAATGTAGAGTGGGTGGACATATGATGGCTGACTATTGCTGGAAAATCAGGAGAGATTGTAGAGGGGATGGACATATGATGGCTGACTATTGCTGGAGCATCAGGAGAGATTGTAGAGTGGGTGGACATATGATGGCTGACTATTGCTGGAAAATCAGGAGAGATTGTAGAGGGGGTGGACATATGATGGCTGACTATTGCTGGAGCATCAGGAGAGATTGTAGAGGGGGTGGACATATGATGGCTGACTATTGCTGGAGCATCAGGAGAGATTGTAGAGGGGGTGGACATATGATGGCTGACTATTGCTGGAAAATCAGGAGAGATTGTAGAGGGGATGGACATATGATGGCTGACTATTGCTGGAGAAATCAGGCGAGATTGTAGAGGGGATGGACATATGATGGCTGACTATTGCTGGAGCATCAGGAGAGATTGTAGAGGGGTTGGACATATGATGGCTGACTATTGCTGGAGCATCAGGAGAGATTGTAGAGGGGATGGACATATGATGGCTGACTATTGCTGGAGCATCAGGAGAGATTGTAGAGGGGATGGACATATGATGGCTGACTATTGCTGGAGCATCAGGAGAGATTGTAGAGGGGATGGACATATGATGGCTGACTATTGCTGGAGCATCAGGAGAGATTGTAGAGGGGGTGGACATATGATGGCTGACTATTGCTGGAGCATCAGGAGAGATTGTAGAGGGGATGGACATATGATGGCTGACTATTGCTGGAGAAATCAGGCGAGATTGTAGAGGGGATGGACATATGATGGCTGACTATTGCTGGAGCATCAGGCGAGAATGTAGAGGGGGTGGACATATGATGGCTGACTATTGCTGGAGCATCAGGCGAGATTGTAGAGGGGGTGGACATATGATGGCTGACTATTGCTGGAGCATCAGGAGAGATTGTAGAGGGGGTGGACATATGATGGCTGACTATTGCTGGAGCATCAGGCGAGATTGTAGAGGGGGTGGACATATGATGGCTGACTATTGCTGGAGCATCAGGAGAGATTTTAGAGGGGGTGGACATATGATGGCTGACTATTGCTGGAGCATCAGGCGAGATTGTAGAGGGGATGGACATATGATGGCTGACTATTGCTGGAGCATCAGGCGAGATTGTAGAGGGGATGGACATATGATGGCTGAGTATTGCTGGAGCATCAGGCGAGATTGTAGAGGGGATGGACATATGATGGCTGACTATTGCTGGAGCATCAGGCGAGATTGTAGAGGGGATGGACATATGATGGCTGACTATTGCTGGAGAAATCAGGCGAGATTGTAGAGGGGATGGACATATGATGGCTGACTATTGCTGGAGCATCAGGCGAGAATGTAGAGGGGGTGGACATATGATGGCTGACTATTGCTGGAGCATCAGGCGAGATTGTAGAGGGGGTGGACATATGATGGCTGACTATTGCTGGAGCATCAGGAGAGATTGTAGAGGGGGTGGACATATGATGGCTGACTATTGCTGGAGCATCAGGAGAGATTTTAGAGGGGGTGGACATATGATGGCTGACTATTGCTGGAGCATCAGGCGAGATTGTAGAGGGGATGGACATATGATGGCTGACTATTGCTGGAGCATCAGGCGAGATTGTAGAGGGGATGGACATATGATGGCTGAGTATTGCTGGAGCATCAGGCGAGATTGTAGAGGGGATGGACATATGATGGCTGACTATTGCTGGAGCATCAGGAGAGATTGAAGAGGGGGTGGACATATGATGGCTGACTATTGCTGAAGCATCAGGAGAGATTGCAGAGGGGGTGGACATATGATGGCTGACTATTTATGGAGCATCAGGCGAGATTGTAGAGGGGGTGGACATATGATGGCTGACTATTGCTGAAGCATCAGGAGAGATTGTAGAGGGGGTGGACATATGATGGCTGACTATTGCTGGAGCATCAGGAGAGATTGTAGAGGGGGTGGACATATGATGGCTGACTATTGCTGAAGCATCAGGAGAGATTGTAGAGGGGATGGACATATGATGGCTGACTATTGCTGGAGCATCAGGCGAGAATGTAGAGGGGGTGGACATATGATGGCTGACTATTGCTGGAGCATCAGGAGAGATTGCAGAGGGGGTGGACATATGATGGCTGAATATTGCTGGAGCATCAGGAGAGATTGTAGAGGGGATGGACATATGATGGCTGACTATTGCTGGAGCATCAGGAGAGATTGTAGAGGGGGTGGACATATGATGGCTGACTATTGCTGGAGCATCAGGAGAGATTTTAGAGGGGGTGGACATATGATGGCTGACTATTGCTGGAGCATCAGGCGAGATTGTAGAGGGGATGGACATATGATGGCTGACTATTGCTGGAGCATCAGGCGAGATTGTAGAGGGGATGGACATATGATGGCTGAGTATTGCTGGAGCATCAGGCGAGATTGTAGAGGGGATGGACATATGATGGCTGACTATTGCTGAAGCATCAGGAGAGATTGTAGAGGGGATGGACATATGATGGCTGACTATTGCTGGAGCATCAGGAGAGATTGTAGAGGGGGTGGACATATGATGGCTGACTATTGCTGAAGCATCAGGAGAGATTGTAGAGGGGATGGACATATGATGGCTGACTATTGCTGGAGCATCAGGAGAGATTGTAGAGGGGGTGGACATATGATGGCTGACTATTGCTGGAGCATCAGGAGAGATTGTAGAGGGGGTGGACATATGATGGCTGACTATTGCTGGAGCATCAGGAGAGATTGTAGAGGGGGTGGACATATGATGGCTGACTATTGCTGGAGCATCAGGCGAGATTGTAGAGGGGGTGGACATATGATGGCTTACTATTGCTGGAGCATCAGGAGATATTGCAGAGGGGGTGGACATATGATGGTTGACTATTGCTGGAGCATCAGGAGAGATTGTAGAGGGGGTGGACATATGATGGCTGACTATTGCTGGAGCATCAGCAGAGATTGTAGAGGGGGTGGACATATGATGGCTGACTATTGCTGGAGCATCAGGAGAGATTTTAGAGGGGGTGGACATATGATGGCTGACTATTGCTGGAGCATCAGGCGAGATTGTAGAGGGGATGGACATATGATGGCTGACTATTGCTGGAGCATCAGGCGAGATTGTAGAGGGGGTGGACATATGATGGCTGACTATTGCTGAAGCATCAGGAGAGATTGCAGAGGGGGTGGACATATGATGGCTGACTATTGCTGGAGCATCAGGCGAGATTGTAGAGGGGGTGGACATATGATGGCTGACTATTGCTGAAGCATCAGGAGAGATTGTAGAGGGGATGGACATATGATGGCTGACTATTGCTGGAGCATCAGGAGAGATTGTAGAGGGGGTGGACATATGATGGCTGACTATTGCTGAAGCATCAGGAGAGATTGTAGGGGGGGTGGACATATGATGGCTGACTATTGCTGGAGCATCAGGCGAGATTGTAGAGGGGATGGACATATGATGGCTGACTATTGCTGAAGCATCAGGAGAGATTGTAGAGGGGATGGACATATGATGGCTGACTATTGCTGGAGCATCAGGAGAGATGGTAGAGGGGGTGGACATATGATGGCTGACTATTGCTGGAGCATCAGGAGAGATTGTAGAGGGGGTGGACATATGATGGCTGACTATTGCTGGAGCATCAGGAGAGATTGTAGAGGGGGTGGACATATGATGGCTGACTATTGCTGGAGCATCAGGAGAGATTGTAGAGGGGGTGGACATATGATGGCTGACTATTGCTGGAGCATCAGGCGAGATTGTAGAGGGGGTGGACATATGATGGCTTACTATTGCTGGAGCCTCAGGAGAGATTGCAGAGGGGGTGGACATATGATGGTTGACTATTGCTGGAGCATCAGCAGAGATTGTAGAGGGAGTGGACATATGATGGCTGACTATTGCTGGAGCATCAGGCGAGATTGTAGAGGGGATGGACATATGATGGCTGACTATTGCTGGAGCATCAGGAGAGATTGTAGAGGGGGTGGACATATGATGGCTGACTATTGCTGGAGCATCAGGAGAGATTGTAGAGGGGGTGGACATATGATGGCTGACTATTGCTGGAGCATCAGGAGAGATTGTAGAGGGGGTGGACATATGATGGTTGACTATTGCTGGAGCATCAGGTGAGATTGTAGAGGGGGTGGACATATGATGGCTGACTATTGCTGGAACATCAGGTGAGATTGTAGAGGGGGTGGACATATGATGGCTGACTATTGCTGGAGCATCAGGTGAGATTGTAGAGGGGGTGGACATATGATGGCTGACTATTGCTGGAGCATCAGGCGAGATTGTAGAGGAGGTGGACATATGATGGCTGACTATTGCTGGAGCATCAGGTGAGATTGTAGAGGGGGTGGACATATGATGGCTGACTATTGCTGGAGCATCAGGAGAGATTGTAGAGGGGATGGACATATGATGGCTGACTATTGCTGGAGCATCAGGAGAGATTGTAGAGGGGATGGACATATGATGGCTGACTATTGCTGGAGCATCAGGAGAGATTGTAGAGGGGATGGACATATGATGGCTGACTATTGCTGGAGCATCAGGAGAGATTGTAGAGGGGGTGGACATATGATGGCTGACTATTGCTGGAGCATCAGGAGAGATTGTAGAGGGGGTGGACATATGATGGCTGACTATTGCTGGAGCATCAGGAGAGATTGTAGAGGGGATGGACATATGATGGCTGACTATTGCTGGAGCATCAGGTGAGATTGTAGAGGGGGTGGACATATGATGGCTGACTATTGCTGGAGCATCAGGTGAGATTGTAGAGGGGGTGGACATATGATGGCTGACTATTGCTGGAGCATCAGGAGAGATTGTAGAGGGGATGGACATATGATGGCTGACTATTGCTGGAGCATCAGGCGAGATTGTAGAGGAGGTGGACATATGATGGCTGAATATTGCTGGAGCATCAGGTGAGATTGTAGAGGGGGTGGACATATGATGGCTGACTATTGCTGGAACATCAGGAGAGATTGTAGAGGGGATGGACATATGATGGCTGACTATTGCTGGAGCATCAGGAGAGATTGTAGAGGGGGTGGACATATGATGGCTGACTATTGCTGGAGCATCAGGAGAAATTGTAGAGGGGATGGACGTATGATGGCTGACTATTGCTGGAGCATCAGGAGAGATTGTAGAGGGGATGGACATATGATGGCTGACTATTGCTGGAGCATCAGGCGAGATTGTAGAGGGGGTGGACATATGATGGCTGACTATTGCTGGAGCATCAGGAGAAATTGTAGAGGGGATGGACGTATGATGGCTGACTATTGCTGGAGCATCAGGAGAGATTGTAGAGGGGATGGACATATGATGGCTGACTATTGCTGGAGCATCAGGAGAGATTGTAGAGGGGGTGGACATATGATGGCTGACTATTGCTGGAGCATCAGGAGAGATTGTAGAGGGGATGGACATATGATGGCTGACTATTGCTGGAGAAATCAGGCGAGATTGTAGAGGGGATGGACATATGATGGCTGACTATTGCTGGAGCATCAGGCGAGAATGTAGAGGGGGTGGACATATGATGGCTGACTATTGCTGGAGCATCAGGCGAGATTGTAGAGGGGGTGGACATATGATGGCTGACTATTGCTGGAGCATCAGGAGAGATTGTAGAGGGGGTGGACATATGATGGCTGACTATTGCTGGAGCATCAGGCGAGATTGTAGAGGGGGTGGACATATGATGGCTGACTATTGCTGGAGCATCAGGAGAGATTTTAGAGGGGGTGGACATATGATGGCTGACTATTGCTGGAGCATCTGGCAAGATTGTAGAGGGGATGGACATATGATGGCTGACTATTGCTGGAGCATCAGGCGAGATTGTAGAGGGGATGGACATATGATGGCTGAGTATTGCTGGAGCATCAGGAGAGACTGAAGAGGGGGTGGACATATGATGGCTGACTATTGCTGAAGCATCAGGAGAGATTGCAGAGGGGGTGGACATATGATGGCTGACTATTGCTGGAGCATCAGGCGAGATTGTAGAGGGGGTGGACATATGATGGCTGACTATTGCTGAAGCATCAGGAGAGATTGTAGAGGGGGTGGACATATGATGGCTGACTATTGCTGAAGCATCAGGAGAGATTGTAGGGGGGGTGGACATATGATGGCTGACTATTGCTGGAGCATCAGGCGAGATTGTAGAGGGGATGGACATATGATGGCTGACTATTGCTGAAGCATCAGGAGAGATTGTAGAGGGGATGGACATATGATGGCTGACTATTGCTGGAGCATCAGGAGAGATTGTAGAGGGGGTGGACATATGATGGCTGACTATTGCTGGAGCATCAGGAGAGATTGTAGAGGGGGTGGACATATGATGGCTGACTATTGCTGGAGCATCAGGAGAGATTGTAGAGGGGGTGGACATATGATGGCTGACTATTGCTGGAGCATCAGGAGAGATTGTAGAGGGGGTGGACATATGATGGCTGACTATTGCTGGAGCATCAGGCGAGATTGTAGAGGGGGTGGACATATGATGGCTGACTATTGCTGGAGCATCAGGAGAGATTGCAGAGGGGGTGGACATATGATGGTTGACTACTGCTGGAGCATCAGGAGAGATTGCAGAGGGGGTGGACATATGATGGTTGACTATTGCTGGAGCATCAGGAGAGATTGTAGAGGGGGTGGACATATGATGGTTGACTATTGCTGGAGCATCAGGAGAGATTGTAGAGGGGGTGGACATATGATGGCTGACTATTGCTGGAGCATCAGCAGAGATTGTAGAGGGGGTGGACATATGATGGCTGACTATTGCTGGAGCATCAGGAGAGATTTTAGAGGGGGTGGACATATGATGGCTGACTATTGCTGGAGCATCAGGCGAGATTGTAGAGGGGATGGACATATGATGGCTGACTATTGCTGGAGCATCAGGCGAGATTGTAGAGGGGATGGACATATGATGGCTGAGTATTGCTGGAGCATCAGGACAGATTGAAGAGGGGGTGGACATATGATGGCTGACTATTGCTGAAGCATCAGGAGAGATTGCAGAGGGGGTGGACATATGATGGCTGACTATTGCTGGAGCATCAGGCGAGATTGTAGAGGGGGTGGACATATGATGGCTGACTATTGCTGGAGCATCAGGAGAGATTGTAGAGGGGGTGGACATATGATGGCTGACTATTGCTGAAGCATCAGGAGAGATTGTAGAGGGGATGGACATATGATGGCTGACTATTGCTGGAGCATCAGGAGAGATTGTAGAGGGGGTGGACATATGATGGCTGACTATTGCTGGAGCATCAGGAGAGATTGTAGAGGGGGTGGACATATGATGGCTGACTATTGCTGAAGCATCAGTAGAGATTGTAGGGGGGGTGGACATATGATGGCTGACTATTGCTGGAGCATCAGGCGAGATTGTAGAGGGGATGGACATATGATGGCTGACTATTGCTGAAGCATCAGGAGAGATTGTAGAGGGGATGGACATATGATGGCTGACTATTGCTGGAGCATCAGGAGAGATTGTAGAGGGGGTGGACATATAATGGCTGACTATTGCTGGAGCATCAGGAGAGATTGTAGAGGGGGTGGACATATGATGGCTGACTATTGCTGGAGCATCAGGAGAGATTGTAGAGGGGGTGGACATATGATGGCTGACTATTGCTGGAGCATCAGGAGAGATTGTAGAGGGGGTGGACATATGATGGCTGACTATTGCTGGAGCATCAGCAGAGATTGTAGAGGGGGTGGACATATGATGGCTGACTATTGCTGGAGCATCAGCAGAGATTGTAGAGGGAGTGGACATATGATGGCTGACTATTGCTGGAGCATCAGGCGAGATTGTAGAGGGGATGGACATATGATGGCTGACTATTGCTGGAGCATCAGGAGAGATTGTAGAGGGGATGGACATATGATGGCTGACTATTCCTGGAGCATCAGGAGAGATTGTAGAGGGGGTGGACATATGATGGCTGACTATTGCTGGAGCATCAGGAGAGATTGTAGAGGGGGTGGACATATGATGGCTGACTACTGCTGGAGCATCAGGAGAGATTGTAGAGGGGGTGGACATATGATGGCTGACTATTGCTGGAGCATCAGGTGAGATTGTAGAGGGGGTGGACATATGATGGCTGACTATTGCTGGAACATCAGGTGAGATTGTAGAGGGGGTGGACATATGATGGCTGACTATTGCTGGAGCATCAGGTGAGATTGTAGAGGGGGTGGACATATGATGGCTGACTATTGCTGGAGCATCAGGAGAGATTGTAGAGGGGATGGACATATAATGGCTGACTATTGCTGGAGCATCAGGCGAGATTGTAGAGGAGGTGGACATATGATGGCTGACTATTGCTGGAGCATCAGGTGAGATTGTAGAGGGGGTGGACATATGATGGCTGACTATTGCTGGAGCATCAGGAGAGATTGTAGAGGGGATGGACATATGATGGCTGACTATTGCTGGAGCATCAGGAGAGATTGTAGAGGGGATGGACATATGATGGCTGACTATTGCTGGAGCATCAGGAGAGATTGTAGAGGGGATGGACATATGATGGCTGACTATTGCTGGAGCATCAGGCGAGATTGTAGAGGGGATGGACATATGATGGCTGACTATTGCTGGAGCATCAGGCGAGATTGTAGAGGGGATGGACATATGATAGCTGACTATTGCTGGAGCATCAGGAGAGATTGTAGAGGGGATGGACATATGATGGCTGACTATTGCTGGAGCATCAGGCGAGATTGTAGAGGGGATGGACATATGATGGCTGACTATTGCTGGAGCATCAGGCGAGATTGTAGAGGGGATGGACATATGATGGCTGACTATTGCTGGAGCATCAGGAGAGATTGTAGAAGGGATGGACATATGATGGCTGACTATTGCTGGAGCATCAGGCGAGATTGTAGAGGGGATGGACATATGATGGCTGACTATTGCTGGAGCATCAGGAGAGATTGTAGAGGGGATGGACATATGATGGCTGACTATTGCTGGAGCATCAGGACAGATTGTAAAGGGGATGGACATATGATGGTTGACTATTGCTGGAGCATCAGGCGAGATTGTAGAGGGGGTGGACATATGATGGCTGACTATTGCTGGAGCATCAGGCGAGATTGTAGAGGGGGTGGACATATGATGGCTGACTATTGCTGGAGCATCAGGAGAGATTGTAGAGGGGATGGACATATGATGGCTGACTATTGCTGGAGCATCAGGCGAGATTGTAGAGGGGGTGGACATATGATGTGTAACATACCTGGCGGCGTCCTTGCATGGTGGTCCATCTCCCACTGTGCAAGAGGGCGCACTTGATCTCCTGTCCAGAATGTCTCTCTGGCTTCCCTCCATGCTGTCTGTTTGTGTCTGTTTCTGCTGCTTAAGGGCGGCGCCCGATCACTTCCTGCCTTTTGTACCTGCTGTGGGTCACACCCCTTGTGCGTCCTCAGCCTATTGCTGTCTGTCACTTGGTATATAGCTCAGCAGCTCCCTTCTATCCCTGCCTGAGCATAGTGTTTCCTTCAGTGTGTGCTTGCACTCTGAAGGTGCCAGGTCCCGTTCTTTGTTTCCTTGTCTGCCTTTCCTGGAGGCTGTATTTCCAGGCCTGTCTGAACTGAGTCCTGTATGTCTTCTGCTTTGCGGTATCAGCTCCCGTGTCTGAACTGAGTCCTGTATGTCTCCTGCTTTGCGGTATCAGCTCCCGTGTCTGAACTGAGTCCTGTATGTCTCCTGCTTTTCGGTATTAGTTCCCGTGTCTGAACTGAGTCCTTTCTGTGTTCTCTTGTCTGTCCTGTCTGAACACGCTCCTAGCCTGTTCCTCCTGCCTTCTAGGGGCCGATTACCTAGACCCGTTCCTGTATCTTGTCTGACCTGTCTGAACACGCTCCTAGCCTGTTCCTCTCGCCTTCTAGTGGCCGATTTCCTAGACCCGCTCCTGTGTCTGGTCTGTCCTGTCTGAACACGCTCCTTGCCTGTTCGTTCCGCCTCTCTGGGGGCCGTATTCCCAGACCCGCTCCTGTATCCCTCTGCAGTGTCGGTCTCCTCCGTACACTCAGTTCCAGTCTGAACTCTCTCCTGTCCTTTACCTGTTTTGCCTCTATGTCCGTTCCCTTCCTTTTTCTGCAGAGTCTGAACTCGTACCTAACTCCTGCTTGTTGTCTCTGCAAGTACTGTGTGAGTATCTGGTTCTGTCTTTCCCTTCCTGTGTGTTCCGTGTGAACAGAGCCCTGTCCTCCCTGCTCAGCCTTGTCTGCACTCTAGCTGTGCTTGCCTGTAACCCTCTGCCTGTATTGTTCCTGAGTCCCGGTGTGTACTGGGTTCTATCCCGCCTGTGTTCCTACCTGCTAGTGCCTCCCTGTCTGCACTCTAGCTGTGCTTGCCTTTACCCCCCTGCCTGCATACCCGCCTGCCTGCATACCAGTCGTGCCTGCCTATACCCTCCAGTCTGTGTGCCAGCCTACCAGCCTGTTCCTGTATTCCCCTGTGTGGGTCAACAGCCGTGTCCGGGGTCTGACCTGGAGTAGCACCTGGTCCCTCTGCTCGGTTCCTCCTTGGTGCACTGGCGTCGTATGCCGTCGTCCGACCCTGGTCGGATCGGGTGAATACTTAGTCACGCCCCTCCAGGCATTCACTCTCCGGCACGGTCCAGTGGAATCACTACCAATCCCACGCACACGCCGCTTAGCCCGGGCGTGTGCATAACATGATGGCTGACTATTGCTGGAGCATCAGGCGAGATTGTAGTTGGGGTGGACATATGATGGCTGACTATTGCTGGAGCATCAGGAGAGATTGTAGAGGGGGTGGACATATGATGGCTGACTATTGCTGGAGCATCAGGAGAGATTGTAGAGGGGGTGGACATATGATGGCTGACTATTGCTGGAGCATCAGGAGAGATTGTAGAGGGGATGGACATATGATGGCTGACTATTGCTGGAGCATCAGGAGAGATTGTAGAGGAGGTGGACATATGATGGCTGACTATTGCTGGAGCATCAGGAGAGATTGTAGAGGGGGTGGACATATGATGGCTGACTGTTGCTGGAGCATCAGGAGAGATTGTAGAGGGGATGGACATATGATGGCTGACTATTGCTGGAGCATCAGGAGAGATTGTAGAGGGGGTGGACATATGATGGCTGACTATTGCTGGAGCATCAGGCGAGATTGTAGAGGGGGTGGACATATGATGGCTGACTATTGCTGGAGCATCAGGAGAGATTGTAGAGGGGGTGGACATATGATGGCTGACTATTGCTGGAGCATCAGGAGAGATTGTAGAGGGGATGGACATATGATGGCTGACTATTGCTGGAGCATCAGGAGAGATTGTAGAGGGGGTGGACATATGATGGCTGACTATTGCTGGAGCATCAGGAGAGATTGTAGAGGGGGTGGACATATGATGGCTGACTATTGCTGGAGCATCAGGTGAGATTGTAGAGGGGGTGGACATATGATGGCTGACTATTGCTGGAGCATCAGGCGAGATTGTAGAGGGGATGGACATATGATGGCTGACTATTGCTGGAGCATCAGGCGAGATTGTAGAGGGGATGGACATATGATGGCTGACTATTGCTGGAGCATCAGGAGAGATTGTAGAAGGGATGGACATATGATGGCTGACTATTGCTGGAGCATCAGGCGAGATTGTAGAGGGGGTGGACATATGATGGCTGACTATTGCTGGAGCATCAGGAGAGATTGTAGAGGGGGTGGACATATGATGGCTGACTATTGCTGGAGCATCAGGAGAGATTGTAGAGGGGGTGGACATATGATGGCTGACTATTGCTGGAGCATCAGGAGAGATTGTAGAGGGGGTGGACATATGATGGCTGACTATTGCTGGAGCATCAGGAGAGATTGTAGAGGGGGTGGACATATGATGGCTGACTATTGCTGGAGCATCAGGCGAGATTGTAGAGGGGGTGGACATATGATGGCTGACTATTGCTGGAGCATCAGGAGAGATTGTAGAGGGGGTGGACATATGATGGCTGACTATTGCTGGAGCATCAGGAGAGATTGTAGAGGGGGTGAACATATGATGGCTGACTATTGCTGGAGCATCAGCAGAGATTGTAGAGGGGGTGGACATATGATGGCTGACTATTGCTGGAGCATCAGCAGAGATTGTAGAGGGAGTGGACATATGATGGCTGACTATTGCTGGAGCATCAGGCGAGATTGTAGAGGGGGTGGACATATGATGGCTGACTATTGCTGAAGCATCAGGAGAGATTGTAGGGGGGGTGGACATATGATGGCTGACTATTGCTGGAGCATCAGGCGAGATTGTAGAGGGGATGGACATATGATGGCTGACTATTGCTGGAGCATCAGGAGAGATTGTAGAGGGGATGGACATATGATGGCTGACTATTGCTGGAGCATCAGGAGAGATTGTAGAGGGGATGGACATATGATGGCTGACTATTTCTAGAGCATCAGGCGAGATTGTAGAGGAGGTGGACATATGATGGCTGACTATTGCTGGAGCATCAGGTGAGATTGTAGAGGGGGTGGACATATGATGGCTGACTATTGCTGGAGCATCAGGAGAGATTGTAGAGGGGATGGACATATGATGGCTGACTATTGCTGGAGCATCAGGAGAGATTGTAGAGGGGATGGACATATGATGGCTGACTATTGCTGGAGCATCAGGCGAGATTGTAGAGGGGATGGACATATGATGGCTGACTATTGCTGGAGCATCAGGCGAGATTGTAGAGGGGATGGACATATGATGGCTGACTATTGCTAGAGCATCAGGCGAGATTGTAGAGGGGATGGACATATGATGGCTGACTATTGCTGGAGCATCAGGCGAGATTGTAGAGGGGATGGACATATGATGGCTGACTATTGCTGGAGCATCAAGCGAGATTGTAGAGGGGATGGACATATGATGGCTGACTATTGCTGGAGCATCAGGAGAGATTGTAGAAGGGATGGACATATGATGGCTGACTATTGCTGGAGCATCAGGCGACATTGTAGAGGGGATGGACATATGATGGCTGACTATTGCTGGAGCATCAGGAGAGATTGTAGAGGGGATGGACATATGATGGCTGACTATTGCTGGAGCATCAGGAGAGATTGTAGAGGGGATGGACATATGATGGCTGACTATTGCTGGAGCATCAGGAGAGATTGTAAAGGGGATGGACATATGATGGTTGACTATTGCTGGAGCATCAGGCGAGATTGTAGAGGGGGTGGACATATGATGGCTGACTATTGCTGGAGCATCAGGCGAGATTGTAGAGGGGGTGGACATATGATGGCTGACTATTGCGGGAGCATCAGGAGAGATTGTAGAGGGGATGGACATATGATGGCTGACTATTGCTGGAGCATCAGGCGAGATTGTAGAGGGGGTGGACATATGATGGCTGACTATTGCTGGAGCATCAGGCGAGATTGTAGTGGGGGTGGACATATGATGGCTGACTATTGCTGGAGCATCAGGAGAGATTGTAGAGGGGGTGGACATATGATGGCTGACTATTGCTGGAGCATCAGGAGAGATTGTAGAGGGGGTGGACATATGATGGCTGACTATTGCTGGAGCATCAGGAGAGATTGTAGAGGGGATGGACATATGATGGCTGACTATTGCTGGAGCATCAGGAGAGATTGTAGAGGAGGTGGACATATGATGGCTGACTATTGCTGGAGCATCAGGAGAGATTGTAGAGGGGGTGGACATATGATGGCTGACTATTGCTGGAGCATCAGGAGAGATTGTAGAGGGGATGGACATATGATGGCTGACTATTGCTGGAGCATAAGGAGAGATTGTAGAGGGGGTGGACATATGATGGCTGACTATTGCTGGAGCATCAGGAGAGATTGTAGAGGGGGTGGACATATGATGGCTGACTATTGCTGGAGCATCAGGCGAGATTGTAGAGGGGGTGGACATATGATGGCTGACTATTGCTGGAGCATCAGGAGAGATTGTACAGGGGGTGGACATATGATGGCTGACTATTGCTGGAGCATCAGGAGAGATTGTAGATGGGGTGGACATATGATGGCTGAATATTGCTGGAGCATCAGGAGAGATTGTAGAGGGGATGGACATATGATGGCTGACTATTGCTGGAGCATCAGGAGAGATTGTAGAGGGGATGGACATATGATGGCTGACTATTGCTGGAGCATCAGGAGAGATTGTAGAGGGGGTGGACATATGATGGCTGACTATTGCTGAAGCATCAGGAGAGATTGTAGGGGGGGTGGACATATGATGGCTGACTATTGCTGGAGCATCAGGCGAGATTGTAGAGGGGATGGACATATGATGGCTGACGATTGCTGGAGCATCAGGAGAGATTGTAGAGGGGATGGACATATGATGGCTGACTATTGCTGGAGCATCAGGAGAGATTGTAGAGGGGGTGGACATATGATGGCTGAATATTGCTGGAGCATCAGGAGAGATTGTAGAGGGGATGGACATATGATGGCTGACTATTGCTGGAGCATCAGGAGAGATTGTAGAGGGGATGGACATATGATGGCTGACTATTGCTGGAGCATCAGGAGAGATTGTAGAGGGGGTGGACATATGATGGCTGACTATTGCTGAAGCATCAGGAGAGATTGTAGGGGGGGTGGACATATGATGGCTGACTATTGCTGGAGCATCAGGCGAGATTATAGAGGGGATGGACATATGATGGCTGACTATTGCTGAAGCATCAGGAGAGATTGTAGAGGGGATGGACATATGATGGCTGACTATTGCTGGAGCATCAGGCGAGATTGTAGAGGGGATGGACATATGATGGCTGACTATTGCTGGAGCATCAGGCGAGATTGTAGAGGGGATGGACATATGATGGCTGACTATTGCTGGAGCATCAGGAGAGATTGTAGAAGGGATGGACATATGATGGCTGACTATTGCTGGAGCATCAGGCGACATTGTACAGGGGATGGACATATGATGGCTGACTATTGCTGGAGCATCAGGAGAGATTGTAGAGGGGATGGACATATGATGGCTGACTATTGCTGGAGCATCAGGAGAGATTGTAGAGGGGATGGACATATGATGGCTGACTATTGCTGGAGCATCAGGAGAGATTGTAGAGGAGGTGGACATATGATGGCGGACTATTGCTGGAGCATCAGGAGAGATTGTAGAGGGGATGGACATATGATGGCTGACTATTGCTGGAGCATCAGGAGAGATTGTAGAGGAGGTGGACATATGATGGCTGACTATTGCTGAAGCATCAGGAGAGATTGTAGAGGGGATGGACATATGATGGCTGACTATTGCTGGAGCATCAGGAGAGATTGTAGAGGGGGTGGACATATGATGGCTGACTATTGCTGGAGCATCAGGAGAGATTGTAGAGGGGGTGGACATATGATTGCTGACTATTGCTGGAGCATCAGGAGAGATTGTAGAGGGGGTGGACATATGATGGCTGACTATTGCTGGAGCATCAGGAGAGATTGTAGAGGAGGTGGACATATGATGGCTGACTATTGCTGGAGCATCAGGAGAGATTGTAGAGGGGGTGGACATATGATGGCTGACTATTGCTGGAGCATCAGGAGAGATTGTAGAGGGGATGGACATATGATGGCTGACTATTGCTGGAGCATCAGGAGAGATTGTAGAGGGGGTGGACATATGATGGCTGACTATTGCTGGAGCATCAGGAGAGATTGTAGAGCGGGTGGACATATGATGGCTGACTATTGCTGGAGCATCAGGCGAGATTGTAGAGGGGGTGGACATATGATGGCTGACTATTGCTGGAGCATCAGGAGAGATTGTAGAGGGGGTGGACATATTATGCCTGACTATTGCTGGAGCATCAGGAGAGATTGTAGAGGGGGTGGACATATGATGGCTGAATATTGCTGGAGCATCAGGAGAGATTGTAGAGGGGATGGACATATGATGGCTGACTATTGCTGGAGCATCAGGCGAGATTGTAGAGGGGATGGACATATGATGGCTGACTATTGCTGGAGCATCAGGAGAGATTGTAGAGGGGATGGACATATGATGGCTGACTATTGCTGGAGCATCAGAAGAGATTGTAGAGGGGGTGGACATATGATGGCTGAATATTGCTGGAGCATCAGGAGAGATTGTAGAGGGGATGGACATATGATGGCTGACTATTGCTGGAGCATCAGGAGAGATTGTAGAGGGGATGGACATATGATGGCTGACTATTGTTGGAGCATCAGGAGAGATTGTAGAGGGGGTGGACATATGATGGCTGACTATTGCTGAAGCATCAGGAGAGATTGTAGGGGGGGTGGACATATGATGGCTGACTATTGCTGGAGCATCAGGCGAGATTGTAGAGGGGATGGACATATGATGGCTGACTATTGCTGAAGCATCAGGAGAGATTGTAGAGGGGATGGACATAAGATGGCTGACTATTGCTGGAGCATCAGGAGAGATTGTAGAGGGGGTGGACATATGATGGCTGACTATTGCTGGAGCATCAGGAGAGATTGTAGAGGGGGTGGACATATGATGGCTGACTATTGCTGGAGCATCAGGAGAGATTGTAGAGGGGGTGGACATATGATGGCTGACTATTGCTGGAGCATCAGGCAAGATTGTAGAGGGGGTGGACATATGATGGCTGACTATTGCTGGAGCATCAGGAGAGATTGTAGAGGGGGTGGACATATGATGGTTGACTATTGCTGGAGCATCAGGAGAGATTGTAGAGGGGGTGCACATATGATGGCTGACTATTGCTGGAGCATCAGCAGAGATTGTAGAGGGGGTGGACATATGATGGCTGACTATTGCTGGAGCATCAGCAGAGATTGTAGAGGGAGTGGACATATGATGGCTGACTATTGCTGGAGCATCAGGCGAGATTGTAGAGGGGATGGACATATGATGGCTGACTATTGCTGGAGCATCAGCAGAGATTGTAGAGGGAGTGGACATATGATGGCTGACTATTGCTGGGGCATCAGCAGAGATTGTAGAGGGAGTGGACATATGATGGCTGACTATTGCTGGAGCATCAGCAGAGATTGTAGAGGGAGTGGACATATGATGGCTGACTATTGCTGGAGCATCAGGAGAGATTGTAGAGGGGATGGACATATGATGGCTGACTAATGCTGGAGCATCAGGAGAGATTGTAGAGGGGGTGGACATATGATGGCTGACTATTGCTGGAGCATCAGGAGAGATTGTAGAGGGGGTGGACATATGATGGCTGACTATTGCTGGAGCATCAGGAGAGATTGTAGAGGGGGTGGACATATGATGGCTGACTATTGCTGGAGCATCAGGTGAGATTGTAGAGGGGGTGGACATATGATGGCTGACTATTGCTGGAGCATCAGGCGAGATTGTAGAGGGGGTGGACATATGATGGCTGACTATTGCTGGAGCATCAGGCGAGATTGTAGAGGGGATGGACATATGATGGCTGACTATTGCTGGAGCATCAGGAGAGATTGTAGAAGGGATGGACATATGATGGCTGACTATTGCTGGAGCATCAGGAGAGATTGTAGAGGGGGTGGACATATGATGGCTGACTATTGCTGGAGCATCAGGAGAGATTGTAGAGGGGGTGGACATATGATGGCTGACTATTGCTGGAGCATCAGACGAGATTGTAGAGGGGGTGGACATATGATGGCTGACTATTGCTGGAGCATCAGGAGAGATTGTAGAGGGGGTGGACATATGATGGCTGACTATTGCTGGAGCATCAGGAGAGATTGTAGAGGGGGTGGACATATGATGGCTGACTATTGCTGGAGCATCAGGAGAGATTGTAGAGGGGGTGGACATATGATGGCTGACTATTGCTGGAGCATCAGCAGAGATTGTAGAGGGGGTGGACATATGATGGCTGACTATTGCTGGAGCATCAGCAGAGATTGTAGAGGGAGTGGACATATGATGGCTGACTATTGCTGGAGCATCAGGCGAGATTGTAGAGGGGATGGACATATGATGGCTGACTATTGCTGGAGCATCAGGAGAGATTGTAGAGGGGATGGACATATGATGGCTGACTATTGCTGGAGCATCAGGAGAGATTGTAGAGGGGGTGGACATATGATGGCTGACTATTGCTGGAGCATCAGGAGAGATTGTAGAGGGGGTGGACATATGATGGCTGACTATTGCTGGAGCATCAGGAGAGATTGTAGAGGGGGTGGACATATGATGGCTGACTATTGCTGGAGCGTCAGGTGAGATTGTAGAGGGGGTGGACATATGATGGCTGACTATTGCTGGAGCATCAGGTGAGATTGTAGAGGGGGTGGACATATGATGGCTGACTATTGCTGGAGCATCAGGAGAGATTGTAGAGGGGATGGACATATGATGGCTGACTATT
Source organism: Phyllobates terribilis (assembly GCF_046119375.1). Taxonomy (NCBI): domain Eukaryota; kingdom Metazoa; phylum Chordata; class Amphibia; order Anura; family Dendrobatidae; genus Phyllobates; species Phyllobates terribilis. The sequence goes on from NW_027362762.1 coordinate 969,497,380, forward strand.
GCTGGAGCATCAGGCGAGATTGTAGAGGAGGTGGAGATATGATGGCTGACTATTGCTGGAGCATCAGGTGAGATTGTAGAGGGGGTGGACATATGATGGCTGACTATTGCTGGAGCATCAGGAGAGATTGTAGAGGGGATGGACATATGATGGCTGACTATTGCTGGAGCATCAGGCGAGATTGTAGAGGGGGTGGACATATGATGGCTGACTATTGCTGGAGCATCAGGAGAAATTGTAGAGGGGGTGGACATATGATGGCTGACTATTGCTGGAGCATCAGGAGAGATTGTAGAGGGGGTGGACATATGATGGCTGACTATTGCTGGAGCATCAGGAGAGATTGTAGAGGGGGTGGACATATGATGGCTGACTATTGCTGGAGCATCAGCAGAGATTGTAGAGGGAGTGGACACATGATGGCTGACTATTGCTGGAGCATCAGGCGAGATTGTAGAGGGGATGGACATATGATGGCTGACTATTGCTGGAGCATCAGGAGAAATTGTAGAGGGGGTGGACATATGATGGCTGACTATTGCTGGAGCATCAGGAGAGATTGTAGAGGGGGTGGACATATGATGGCTGACTATTGCTGGAGCATCAGGAGAGATTGTAGAGGGGGTGGACATATGATGGCTGACTATTGCTGGAGCATCAGGTGAGATTGTAGAGGGGGTGGACATATGATGGCTGACTATTGCTGGAGCATCAGGTGAGATTGTAGAGGGGGTGGACATATGATGGCTGACTATTGCTGGAGCATCAGGAGAGATTGTAGAGGGGATGGACATATGATAGCTGACTATTGCTGGAGCATCAGGAGAGATTGTAGAGGGGATGGACATATGATGGCTGACTATTGCTGGAGCATCAGGCGAGATTGTAGAAGGGATGGACATATGATGGCTGACTATTGCTGGAGCATCAGGTGAGATTGTAGAGGGGGTGGACATATGATGGCTGACTATTGCTGGAGCATCAGGAGAGATTGTTGAGGGGATGGACATATGATGGCTGACTATTGCTGGAGCATCAGGAGAGATTGTAGAGGGGATGGACATATGATGGCTGACTATTGCTGGAGCATCAGGCGAGATTGTAGAGGGGATGGACATATGATGGCTGACTATTGCTGGAACATCAGGAGAGATTGTAGAGGGGATGGACATATGATGGCTGACTATTGCTGGAGCATCAGGCGAGATTGTAGAGGGGGTGGACATATGATGGCTGACTATTGCTGGAGCATCAGGAGAAATTGTAGAGGGGGTGGACATATGATGGCTGACTATTGCTGGAGCATCAGGAGAGATTGTAGAGGGGGTGGACATATGATGGCTGACTATTGCTGGAGCATCAGGAGAGATTGTAGAGGGGGTGGACATATGATGGCTGACTATTGCTGGAGCATCAGGAGAGATTGTAGAGGGGGTGGACATATGATGGCTGACTATTGCTGGAGCATCAGGTGAGATTGTAGAGGGGGTGGACATATGATGGCTGACTATTGCTGGAGCATCAGGTGAGATTGTAGAGGGGGTGGACATATGATGGCTGACTATTGCTGGAGCATCAGGAGAGATTGTAGAGGGGATGGACATATGATGGCTGACTATTGCTGAAACATCAGGAGAGATTGTAGAGGGGATGGACATATGATGGCTGACTATTGCTGGAGCATCAGGCGAGATTGTAGAGGGGGTGGACATATGATGGCTGACTATTGCTGGAGCATCAGGAAAAATTGTAGAGGGGGTGGACATATGATGGCTGACTATTGCTGGAACATCAGGCGAGATTGTAGAGGGGATGGACATATGATGGCTGACTATTGCTGGAACATCAGGCGAGATTGTAGAGGGGGTGGACATATGATGGTTGACTATTGCTGGAGCATCAGGAGAGATTGTAGAGGGGGTGGACATATGATGGCTGACTATTGCTGGAGCATCAGGAGAGATTGTAGAGGGGGTGGACCTATGATGGCTGACTATTACTGGAGCATCAGGAGAGATTGTAGAAGGGATGGACATATAATGGCTGACTATTGCTGGAGCATCAGCAGAGATTGTAGAGGGGATGGACATATGATGGCTGACTATTGCTGGAACATCAGGAGAGATTGTAGAGGGGATGGACATATGATGGCTGACTATTGCTGGAGCATCAGGCGAGATTGTAGAGGGGGTGGACATATGATGGCTGACTATTGTTGGAGCATCAGGAGAGATTGTAGAGGGGGTGGACATATGATGGCTGACTATTGCTGGAGCATCAGGGGAGATTGTAGAGGGGGTGGACATATGATGGCTGACTATTGCTGGAGCATCAGGAGAGATTGTAGAGGGGATGGACATATGATGGCTGACTATTGCTGGAGCATCAGGAGAGATTGTAGAGGGGATGAACATATGATGGCTGACTATTGCTGGAGCATCAGGCGAGATTGTAGAGGGGATGGACATATGATGGCTGACTATTGCTGGAGCATCAGGAGAGATTGTAGAGGGGATGGACATATGATGGCTGACTATTGCTGGAGCATCAGGAGAGATTGTAGAGGGGGTGGACATATGATGGCTGACTATTGCTGGAGCATCAGGAGAGATTGTAGAGGGGGTGGACATATGATGGCTGACTATTGCTGGAGCATCAGGAGAGATTGTAGAGGGGGTGGACATATGATGGCTGACTATTGCTGGAGCATCAGGTGAGATTGTAGAGGGGGTGGACATATGATGGCTGACTATTGCTGGAGCATCAGGAGAGATTGTAGAGGGGATGGACATATGATGGCTGACTATTGCTGGAAAATCAGGAGAGATTGTAGAGGGGATGGACATATGATGGCTGACTATTGCTGGAGCATCAGGCGAGATTGTAGAGGGGGTGGACATATGATGGCTGACTATTGCTGGAGCATCAGGAGAGATTGTAGAGGGGGTGGACCCATGATGGCTGACTATTACTGGAGCATCAGGAGAGATTGTAGAAGGGATGGACATATAATGGCTGACTATTGCTGGAGCATCAGGAGAGATTGTAGAGGGGATGGACATATGATGGCTGACTATTGCTGGAACATCAGGAGAGATTGTAGAGGGGATGGACATATGATGGCTGACTATTGCTGGAGCATCAGGCGAGATTGTAGAGGGGGTGGACATATGATGGCTGACTATTGCTGGAGCATCAGGAGAGATTGTAGAGGGGGTGGACATATGATGGCTGACTATTGCTGGAGCATCAGGGGAGATTGTAGAGGGGGTGGACATATGATGGCTGACTATTGCTGGAGCATCAGGAGAGATTGTAGAGGGGATGGACATATGATGGCTGACTATTGCTGGAGCATCAGGAGAGATTGTAGAGGGGATGGACATATGATGGCTGACTATTGCTGGAGCATCAGGCGAGATTGTAGAGGGGGTGGACATATGATGGCTGACTATTGCTGGAGCATCAGTAGAGATTGTAGAGGGGGTGGACATATGATGGCTGACTATTGCTGGAGCATCAGGAGAGATTGTAGAGGGGGTGGACATATGATGGCTGACTATTGCTGAAGCATCAGTAGAGATTGTAGAGGGGATGGACATATGATGGCTGACTATTGCTAGAGCATCAGGAGAGATTGTAGAGGGGATGGACATATGATGGCTGACTATTGCTGGAGCATCAGGAGAGATTGTAGAGGGGATGGACATATGATGGCTGACTATTGCTGGAGCATCAGGAGAGATTGTAGAGGGGATGGACATATGATGGCTGACTATTGCTGGAGCATCAGGCGAGATTGTAGAGGGGGTGGACATATGATGGCTGACTATTGCTGGAGCATCAGGCGAGATTGTAGAGGGGGTGGACATATGATGGCTGACTATTGCTGGAGCATCAGGCGAGATTGTAGAGGGGATGGACACATGATGGCTGACTATTGCTGGAGCATCAGGAGAGATTGTAGAGGGGATGGACATATGATGGCTGACTATTGCTGGAACATCAGGAGAGATTGTAGAGGGGATGGACATATGATGGCTGACTATTGCTGGAACATCAGGAGAGATTGTAGAGGGGATGGACATATGATGGCTGACTATTGCTGGAGCATCAGGCGAGATTGTAGAGGGGATGGACATATGATGGCTGACTATTGCTGGGGCATCAGGAGAGATAGTAGAGGGGGTGGACATATGATGGCTGACTATTGCTGGAGCATCAGGCGAGATTGTAGAGGGGGTGGACATATGATGGCTGACTATTGCTGAAGCATCAGGAGAGATTGTAGAGGGGATGGACATATGATGGCTGACTATTGCTGGAGCATCAGGAGAGATTGTAGAGGGGATGGACATATGATGGCTGACTATTGCTGGAGCATCAGGCGAGATTGTAGAGGGGGTGGACATATGATGGCTGACTATTGCTGGAGAAATCAGGAGAGATTGTAGAGGGGGTGGACATATGATGGCTGACTATTGCTGGAGCATCAGTAGAGATTGTAGAGGGGGTGGACATATGATGGCTGACTATTGCTGGAGCATCAGGAGAGATTGTAGAGGGGGTGGACATATGATGGCTGACTATTGCTGGAGCATCAGTAGAGATTGTAGAGGGGGTGGACATATGATGGCTGACTATTGCTGGAGCATCAGGAGAAATTGTAGAGGGGATGGACATATGATGGCTGACTATTGCTGGAGCATCAGGAGAGATTGTAGAGGGGATGGACATATGATGGCTGACTATTGCTGGAGCATCAGGAGAGATTGTAGAGGGGATGGACATATGATGGCTGACTATTGCTGGAACATCAGGAGAGATTGTAGAGGGGATGGACATATGATGGCTGACTATTGCTGGAGCATCAGGCGAGATTGTAGAGGGGATGGACATATGATGGCTGATTATTGCTGGAGCATCAGGAGAGATTGTAGAGGGGGTGGACATATGATGGCTGACTATTGCTGGAGCATCAGGAGAGATTGTAGAGGGGGTGGACATATGATGGCTGACTATTGCTGGAGCATCAGGAGAGATTGTAGAGGGGGTGGACATATGATGGCTGACTATTGCTGGAGCATCAGGAGAGATTGTAGAGGGGGTGGACATATGATGGCTGACTATTGCTGGAGCATCAGGTGAGATTGTAGAGGGGGTGGACATATGATGGCTGACTATTGCTGGAGCATCAGGTGAGATTGTAGAGGGGGTGGACATATGATGGCTGACTATTGCTGGAGCATCAGGAGAGATTGTAGAGGGGATGGACATATGATGGCTGACTATTGCTGAAACATCAGGAGAGATTGTAGAGGGGATGGACATATGATGGCTGACTATTGCTGGAGCATCAGGCGAGATTGTAGAGGGGGTGGACATATGATGGCTGACTATTGCTGGAGCATCAGGAAAAATTGTAGAGGGGGTGGACATATGATGGCTGACTATTGCTGGAACATCAGGCGAGATTGTAGAGGGGATGGACATATGATGGCTGACTATTGCTGGAACATCAGGCGAGATTGTAGAGGGGGTGGACATATGATGGTTGACTATTGCTGGAGCATCAGGAGAGATTGTAGAGGGGGTGGACATATGATGGCTGACTATTGCTGGAGCATCAGGAGAGATTGTAGAGGGGGTGGACCTATGATGGCTGACTATTACTGGAGCATCAGGAGAGATTGTAGAAGGGATGGACATATAATGGCTGACTATTGCTGGAGCATCAGCAGAGATTGTAGAGGGGATGGACATATGATGGCTGACTATTGCTGGAACATCAGGAGAGATTGTAGAGGGGATGGACATATGATGGCTGACTATTGCTGGAGCATCAGGCGAGATTGTAGAGGGGGTGGACATATGATGGCTGACTATTGTTGGAGCATCAGGAGAGATTGTAGAGGGGGTGGACATATGATGGCTGACTATTGCTGGAGCATCAGGGGAGATTGTAGAGGGGGTGGACATATGATGGCTGACTATTGCTGGAGCATCAGGAGAGATTGTAGAGGGGATGGACATATGATGGCTGACTATTGCTGGAGCATCAGGAGAGATTGTAGAGGGGATGAACATATGATGGCTGACTATTGCTGGAGCATCAGGCGAGATTGTAGAGGGGATGGACATATGATGGCTGACTATTGCTGGAGCATCAGGAGAGATTGTAGAGGGGATGGACATATGATGGCTGACTATTGCTGGAGCATCAGGAGAGATTGTAGAGGGGGTGGACATATGATGGCTGACTATTGCTGGAGCATCAGGAGAGATTGTAGAGGGGGTGGACATATGATGGCTGACTATTGCTGGAGCATCAGGAGAGATTGTAGAGGGGGTGGACATATGATGGCTGACTATTGCTGGAGCATCAGGTGAGATTGTAGAGGGGGTGGACATATGATGGCTGACTATTGCTGGAGCATCAGGAGAGATTGTAGAGGGGATGGACATATGATGGCTGACTATTGCTGGAAAATCAGGAGAGATTGTAGAGGGGATGGACATATGATGGCTGACTATTGCTGGAGCATCAGGCGAGATTGTAGAGGGGGTGGACATATGATGGCTGACTATTGCTGGAGCATCAGGAGAGATTGTAGAGGGGGTGGACCCATGATGGCTGACTATTACTGGAGCATCAGGAGAGATTGTAGAAGGGATGGACATATAATGGCTGACTATTGCTGGAGCATCAGGAGAGATTGTAGAGGGGATGGACATATGATGGCTGACTATTGCTGGAACATCAGGAGAGATTGTAGAGGGGATGGACATATGATGGCTGACTATTGCTGGAGCATCAGGCGAGATTGTAGAGGGGGTGGACATATGATGGCTGACTATTGCTGGAGCATCAGGAGAGATTGTAGAGGGGGTGGACATATGATGGCTGACTATTGCTGGAGCATCAGGGGAGATTGTAGAGGGGGTGGACATATGATGGCTGACTATTGCTGGAGCATCAGGAGAGATTGTAGAGGGGATGGACATATGATGGCTGACTATTGCTGGAGCATCAGGAGAGATTGTAGAGGGGATGGACATATGATGGCTGACTATTGCTGGAGCATCAGGCGAGATTGTAGAGGGGGTGGACATATGATGGCTGACTATTGCTGGAGCATCAGTAGAGATTGTAGAGGGGGTGGACATATGATGGCTGACTATTGCTGGAGCATCAGGAGAGATTGTAGAGGGGGTGGACATATGATGGCTGACTATTGCTGAAGCATCAGTAGAGATTGTAGAGGGGATGGACATATGATGGCTGACTATTGCTAGAGCATCAGGAGAGATTGTAGAGGGGATGGACATATGATGGCTGACTATTGCTGGAGCATCAGGAGAGATTGTAGAGGGGATGGACATATGATGGCTGACTATTGCTGGAGCATCAGGAGAGATTGTAGAGGGGATGGACATATGATGGCTGACTATTGCTGGAGCATCAGGCGAGATTGTAGAGGGGGTGGACATATGATGGCTGACTATTGCTGGAGCATCAGGCGAGATTGTAGAGGGGGTGGACATATGATGGCTGACTATTGCTGGAGCATCAGGCGAGATTGTAGAGGGGATGGACACATGATGGCTGACTATTGCTGGAGCATCAGGAGAGATTGTAGAGGGGATGGACATATGATGGCTGACTATTGCTGGAACATCAGGAGAGATTGTAGAGGGGATGGACATATGATGGCTGACTATTGCTGGAACATCAGGAGAGATTGTAGAGGGGATGGACATATGATGGCTGACTATTGCTGGAGCATCAGGCGAGATTGTAGAGGGGATGGACATATGATGGCTGACTATTGCTGGGGCATCAGGAGAGATAGTAGAGGGGGTGGACATATGATGGCTGACTATTGCTGGAGCATCAGGCGAGATTGTAGAGGGGGTGGACATATGATGGCTGACTATTGCTGAAGCATCAGGAGAGATTGTAGAGGGGATGGACATATGATGGCTGACTATTGCTGGAGCATCAGGAGAGATTGTAGAGGGGATGGACATATGATGGCTGACTATTGCTGGAGCATCAGGCGAGATTGTAGAGGGGGTGGACATATGATGGCTGACTATTGCTGGAGAAATCAGGAGAGATTGTAGAGGGGGTGGACATATGATGGCTGACTATTGCTGGAGCATCAGTAGAGATTGTAGAGGGGGTGGACATATGATGGCTGACTATTGCTGGAGCATCAGGAGAGATTGTAGAGGGGGTGGACATATGATGGCTGACTATTGCTGGAGCATCAGTAGAGATTGTAGAGGGGGTGGACATATGATGGCTGACTATTGCTGGAGCATCAGGAGAAATTGTAGAGGGGATGGACATATGATGGCTGACTATTGCTGGAGCATCAGGAGAGATTGTAGAGGGGATGGACATATGATGGCTGACTATTGCTGGAGCATCAGGAGAGATTGTAGAGGGGATGGACATATGATGGCTGACTATTGCTGGAACATCAGGAGAGATTGTAGAGGGGATGGACATATGATGGCTGACTATTGCTGGAGCATCAGGCGAGATTGTAGAGGGGATGGACATATGATGGCTGATTATTGCTGGAGCATCAGGAGAGATTGTAGAGGGGGTGGACATATGATGGCTGACTATTGCTGGAGCATCAGGAGAGATTGTAGAGGGGGTGGACATATGATGGCTGACTATTGCTGGAGCATCAGGTGAGATTGTAGAGGGGATGGACATATGATGGCTGACTATTGCTGGAGCATCAGGAGAGATTGTAGAGGGGATGGACATATGATGGCTGACTATTGCTGGAGCATCAGGAGAGATTGTAGAGGGGGTGGACATATGATGGCTGACTATTGCTGGAGCATCAGGAGAGATTGTAGAGGGGATGGACATATGATGGCTGACTATTGCTGGAACATCAGGAGAGATTGTAGAGGGGATGGACATATGATGGCTGACTATTGCTGGAGCATCAGGCGAGATTGTAGAGGGGATGGACATATGATGGCTGATTATTGCTGGAGCATCAGGAGAGATTGTAGAGGGGGTGGACATATGATGGCTGACTATTGCTGGAGCATCAGGAGAGATTGTAGAGGGGGTGGACATATGATGGCTGACTATTGCTGGAGCATCAGGTGAGATTGTAGAGGGGATGGACATATGATGGCTGACTATTGCTGGAGCATCAGGAGAGATTGTAGAGGGGATGGACATATGATGGCTGACTATTGCTGGAGCATCAGGAGAGATTGTAGAGGGGGTGGACATATGATGGCTGACTATTGCTGGAGCATCAGGAGAGATTGTAGAGGGGATGGACATATGATGGCTGACTATTGCTGGAGCATCAGGCGAGATTGTAGAGGGGATGGACATATGATGGCTGATTATTGCTGGAGCATCAGGAGAGATTGTAGAGGGGATGGACATATGATGGCTGACTATTGCTGGAGCATCAGGAGAGATTGTAGAGGGGATGGACATATGATGGCTGACTATTGCTGGAACATCAGGAGAGATTGTAGAGGGGATGGACATATGATGGCTGACTATTGCTGGAGCATCAGGCGAGATTGTAGAGGGGGTGGACATATGATGGCTGACTATTGCTGGAGCATCAGGAGAAATTGTAGAGGGGGTGGACATATGATGGCTGACTATTGCTGGAGCATCAGGAGAGATTGTAGAGGGGGTGGACATATGATGGCTGACTATTGCTGGAGCATCAGGAGAGATTGTAGAGGGGGTGGACATATGATGGCTGACTATTGCTGGAGCATCAGGAGAGATTGTAGAGGGGGTGGACATATGATGGCTGACTATTGCTGGAGCATCAGGTGAGATTGTAGAGGGGATGGACATATGATGGCTGACTATTGCTGGAGCATCAGGAGAGATTGTAGAGGGGGTGGACATATGATGGCTGACTATTGCTGGAGCATCAGGTGAGATTGTAGAGGGGGTGGACATATGATGGCTGACTATTGCTGGAGCATCAGGAGAGATTGTAGAGGGGATGGACATATGATGGCTGACTATTGCTGGAACATCAGGAGAGATTGTAGAGGGGATGGACATATGATGGCTGACTATTGCTGGAGCATCAGGCGAGATTGTAGAGGGGGTGGACATATGATGGCTGACTATTGCTGGAGCATCAGGAGAAATTGTAGAGGAGGTGGACATATGATGGCTGACTATTGCTGGAGCATCAGGAGAGATTGTAGAGGGGGTGGACATATGATGGCTGACTATTGCTGGAGCATCAGGAGAGATTGTAGAGGGGGTGGACCTATGATGGCTGACTATTACTGGAGCATCAGGAGAGATTGTAGAAGGGATGGACATATAATGGCTGACTATTGCTGGAGCATCAGGAGAGATTGTAGAGGGGATGGACATATGATGGCTGACTATTGCTGGAACATCAGGAGAGATTGTAGAGGTGATGGACATATGATGGCTGACTATTGCTGGAGCATCAGGCGAGATTGTAGAGGGGGTGGACATATGATGGCTGACTATTGCTGGAGCATCAGGAGAGATTGTAGAGGGGGTGGACATATGATGGCTGACTATTGCTGGAGCATCAGGGGAGATTGTAGAGGGGGTGGACATATGATGGCTGACTATTGCTGGAGCATCAGGAGAGATTGTAGAGGGGATGGACATATGATGGCTGACTATTGCTGGAGCATCAGGAGAGATTGTAGAGGGGATGGACATATGATGGCTGACTATTGCTGGAGCATCAGGCGAGATTGTAGAGGGGATGGACATATGATGGCTGACTATTGCTGGAGCATCAGGAGAGATTGTAGAGGGGATGGACATATGATGGCTGACTATTGCTGGAGCATCAGGAGAGATTGTAGAAGGGGTGGACATATGATGGCTGACTATTGCTGGAGCATCAGGAGAGATTGTAGAGGGGGTGGACATTTGATGGCTGACTATTGCTGGAGCATCAGGAGAGATTGTAGAGGGGGTGGACATATGATGGCTGACTATTGCTGGAGCATCAGGTGAGATTGTAGAGGGGGTGGACATATGATGGCTGACTATTGCTGGAGCATCAGGAGAGATTGTAGAGGGGGTGGACATATGATGGCTGACTATTGCTGGAGCATCAGGAGAGATTGTAGAGGGGGTGGACCTATGATGGCTGACTATTACTGGAGCATCAGGAGAGATTGTAGAAGGGATGGACATATAATGGCTGACTATTGCTGGAGCATCAGGAGAGATTGTAGAGGGGATGGACATATGATGGCTGACTATTGCTGGAACATCAGGAGAGATTGTAGAGGGGATGGACATATGATGGCTGACTATTGCTGGAGCATGAGGCGAGATTGTAGAGGGGGTGGACATATGATGGCTGACTATTGCTGGAGCATCAGGAGAGATTGTAGAGGGGGTGGACATATGATGGCTGACTATTGCTGGAGCATCAGGAGAGATTGTAGAGGGGATGGACATATGATGGCTGACTATTGCTGGAGCATCAGGCGAGATTGTAGAGGGGGTGGACATATGATGGCTGACTATTGCTGGAGCATCAGGAGAGATTGTAGAGGGGATGGACATATGATGGCTGACTATTGCTGGAGCATCAGGAGAGATTGTAGAGGGGATGGACATATGATGGCTGACTATTGCTGGAGCATCAGGCGAGATTGTAGATGGGGTGGACATATGATGGCTGACTATTGCTGGAGCATCAGTAGAGATTGTAGAGGGGGTGGACATATGATGGCTGACTATTGCTGGAGCATCAGGAGAGATTGTAGAGGGGGTGGACATATGATGGCTGACTATTGCTGGAGCATCAGGAGAGATTGTAGAGGGGGTGGACATATAATGGCTGACTATTGCTGGAGCATCAGGAGAGATTGTAGAGGGGATGGACATATGATGGCTGACTATTGCTGGAGCATCAGGAGAGATTGTAGAGGGGATGGACATAAGATGGCTGACTATTGCTGGAGCATCAGGCGAGATTGTAGAGGGGGTGGACATATGATGGCTGACTATTGCTGGAGCATCAGGCGAGATTGTAGAGGGGGTGGACATATGATGGCTGACTATTGCTGGAGCATCAGGCGAGATTGTAGAGGGGATGGACATATGATGGCTGACTATTGCTGGAGCATCAGGAGAGAATGTAGAGGGGGTGGACATATGATGGCTGACTATTGCTGGAGCATCAGGAGAGATTGTAGAGGGGATGGACATATGATGGCTGACTATTGCTGGAGCATCAGGAGAGATTGTAGAGGGGATGGACATATGATGGCTGACTATTGCTGGAGCATCAGGAGAGATTGTAGAGGGGATGGACATATGATGGCTGACTATTGCTGGAACATCAGGAGAAATTGTAGAGGGGATGGACATATGATGGCTGACTATTGCTGGAGCATAAGGCGAGATTGTAGAGGGGGTGGACATATGATGGCTGACTATTGCTGGAGCATCAGGCGAGATTGTAGAGGGGGTGGACATATGATGGCTGACTATTGCTGGAGCATCAGGAGAGATTGTAGAGGGGATGGACATATGATGGCTGACTATTGCTGGAGCATCAGGAGAGATTGTAGAGGGGATGGACATATGATGGCTGACTATTGCTGGAGCATCAGGAGAGATTGTAGAGGGGATGGACATATGATGGCTGACTATTGCTGGAACATCAGGAGAGATTGTAGAGGGGATGGACATATGATGGCTGACTATTGCTGGAGCATCAGGCGAGATTGTAGAGGGGATGGACATATGATGGCTGACTATTGCTGGGGCATCAGGAGAGATTGTAGAGGGGGTGGACATATGATGGCTGACTATTGCTGGAGCATCAGGCGAGATTGTAGAGGGGGTGGACATATGATGGCTGACTATTGCTGGAGCATCAGGAGAGATTGTAGAGGGGATGGACATATGATGGCTGACTATTGCTGGAGCATCAGGCGAGATTGTAGAGGGGATGGACATATGATGGCTGACTATTGCTGGAGCATCAGGCGAGATTGTAGAGGGGGTGGACATATGATGGCTGACTATTGCTGGAGCATCAGTAGAGATTGTAGAGGGGGTGGACATATGATGGCTGACTATTGCTGGAGCATCAGGAGAGATTGTAGAGGGGGTGGACATATGATGGCTGACTATTGCTGGAGCATCAGTAGAGATTGTAGAGGGGGTGGACATATGATGGCTGACTATTGCTGGAGCATCAGGAGAGATTGTAGAGGGGATGGACATATGATGGCTGACTATTGCTGGAGCATCAGGAGAGATTGTAGAGGGGATGGACATATGATGGCTGACTATTGCTGGAGCATCAGGAGAGATTGTAGAGGGGGTGGACATATGATGGCTGACTATTGCTGGAGCATCAGGAGAGATTGTAGAGGGGATGGACATATGATGGCTGACTATTGCTGGAGCATCAGGAGAGATTGTAGAGGGGATGGACATATGATGGCTGACTATTGCTGGAACATCAGGAGAGATTGTAGAGGGGATGGACATATGATGGCTGACTATTGCTGGAGCATCAGGCGAGATTGTAGAGGGGATGGACATATGATGGCTGATTATTGCTGGAGCATCAGGAGAGATTGTAGAGGGGATGGACATATGATGGCTGACTATTACTGGAGCATCAGGAGAGATTGTAGAGGGGGTGGACATATGATGGCTGACTATTGCTGGAGCATCAGGAGAGATTGTAGAGGGGGTGGACATATGACGGCTGACTATTGCTGGAGCATCAGGAGAGATTGTAGAGGGGGTGGACATATGATGGTTGACTATTGCTGGAGCATCAGGAGAGATTGTAGAGGGGGTGGACATATGATGGCTGACTATTGCTGGAGCATCAGGAGAGATTGTAGAGGGGGTGGACATATGATGGCTGACTATTGCTGGAGCATCAGGAGAGATTGTAGAGGGGGTGGACATAAGATGGCTGACTATTGCTGGAGCATCAGGAGAGATTGTAGAGGGGGTGGACATATGATGGCTGACTATTGCTGGAGCATCAGGCGAGATTGTAGAGGGGGTGGACATATGATGGCTGACTATTGCTGGAGCATCAGGAGAGATTGCAGAGGGGGTGGACATATGATGGCTGACTATTGCTGGAGCATCAGGAGAGATTGTAGAGTGGGTGGACATATGATGGCTGACTATTGCTGGAGCATCAGGCGAGATTGTAGAGGGGGTGGACATATGATGGCTGACTATTGCTGGAGCATCAGGAGAGATTGTAGAGGGGGTGGACATATGACGGCTGACTATTGCTGGAGCATCAGGAGAGATTGTAGAGGGGGTGGACATATGATGGCTGACTATTGCTGGAGCATCAGGAGAGATTGTAGAGGGGGTGGACATATGACGGCTGACTATTGCTGGAGCATCAGGAGAGATTGTAGAGGGGGTGGACATATGATGGTTGACTATTGCTGGAGCATCAGGAGAGATTGTAGAGGGGGTGGACATATGATGGCTGACTATTGCTGGAGCATCAGGAGAGATTGTAGAGGGGGTGGACATATGATGGCTGACTATTGCTGGAGCATCAGGAGAGATTGTAGAGGGGGTGGACATAAGATGGCTGACTATTGCTGGAGCATCAGGAGAGATTGTAGAGGGGGTGGACATATGATGGCTGACTATTGCTGGAGCATCAGGCGAGATTGTAGAGGGGGTGGACATATGATGGCTGACTATTGCTGGAGCATCAGGAGAGATTGCAGAGGGGGTGGACATATGATGGCTGACTATTGCTGGAGCATCAGGAGAGATTGTAGAGTGGGTGGACATATGATGGCTGACTATTGCTGGAGCATCAGGAGAGATTGTAGAGGGGGTGGACATATGATGGCTGACTATTGCTGGAGCATCAGGTGAGATTGTAGAGGGGATGGACATATGATGGCTGACTATTGCTGGAGCATCAGGAGAGATTGTAGAGGGGATGGACATATGATGGCTGACTATTGCTGGAGCATCAGGAGAGATTGTAGAGGGGGTGGACATATGATGGCTGACTATTGATGGAGCATCAGGAGAGATTGTAGAGGGGATGGACATATGATGGCTGACTATTGCTGGAGCATCAGGAGAGATTGTAGAGGGGATGGACATATGATGGCTGACTATTGCTGGAGCATCAGGCGAGATTGTAGAGGGGATGGACATATGATGGCTGATTATTGCTGGAGCATCAGGAGAGATTGTAGAGGGGATGGACATATGATGGCTAACTATTGCTGGAGCATCAGGAGAGATTGTAGAGGGGGTGGACATATGATGGCTGACTATTGCTGGAGCATCAGGAGAGATTGTAGAGGGGGTGGACATATGATGGCTGACTATTGCTGGAGCATCAGGAGAGAATGTAGAGGGGGTGGACATATGATGGCTGACTATTGCTGGAGCATCAGGCGAGATTGTAGAGGGGATGGACATATGATGGCTGACTATTGCTGGAGCATCAGGAGAGATTGTAGAGGGGATGGACATATGATGGCTGACTATTGCTGGAGCATCAGGAGAGATTGTAGAAGGGGTGGACATATGATGGCTGACTATTGCTGGAGCATCAGGAGAGATTGTAGAGGGGGTGGACATTTGATGGCTGACTATTGCTGGAGCATCAGGAGAGATTGTAGAGGGGGTGGACATATGATGGCTGACTATTGCTGGAGCATCAGGTGAGATTGTAGAGGGGGTGGACATATGATGGCTGACTATTGCTGGAGCATCAGGAGAGATTGTAGAGGGGGTGGACATATGATGGCTGACTATTGCTGGAGCATCAGGAGAGATTGTAGAGGGGGTGGACCTATGATGGCTGACTATTACTGGAGCATCAGGAGAGATTGTAGAAGGGATGGACATATAATGGCTGACTATTGCTGGAGCATCAGGAGAGATTGTAGAGGGGATGGACATATGATGGCTGACTATTGCTGGAACATCAGGAGAGATTGTAGAGGGGATGGACATATGATGGCTGACTATTGCTGGAGCATGAGGCGAGATTGTAGAGGGGGTGGACATATGATGGCTGACTATTGCTGGAGCATCAGGAGAGATTGTAGAGGGGGTGGACATATGATGGCTGACTATTGCTGGAGCATCAGGAGAGATTGTAGAGGGGATGGACATATGATGGCTGACTATTGCTGGAGCATCAGGCGAGATTGTAGAGGGGGTGGACATATGATGGCTGACTATTGCTGGAGCATCAGGAGAGATTGTAGAGGGGATGGACATATGATGGCTGACTATTGCTGGAGCATCAGGAGAGATTGTAGAGGGGATGGACATATGATGGCTGACTATTGCTGGAGCATCAGGCGAGATTGTAGATGGGGTGGACATATGATGGCTGACTATTGCTGGAGCATCAGTAGAGATTGTAGAGGGGGTGGACATATGATGGCTGACTATTGCTGGAGCATCAGGAGAGATTGTAGAGGGGGTGGACATATGATGGCTGACTATTGCTGGAGCATCAGGAGAGATTGTAGAGGGGGTGGACATATAATGGCTGACTATTGCTGGAGCATCAGGAGAGATTGTAGAGGGGATGGACATATGATGGCTGACTATTGCTGGAGCATCAGGAGAGATTGTAGAGGGGATGGACATAAGATGGCTGACTATTGCTGGAGCATCAGGCGAGATTGTAGAGGGGGTGGACATATGATGGCTGACTATTGCTGGAGCATCAGGCGAGATTGTAGAGGGGGTGGACATATGATGGCTGACTATTGCTGGAGCATCAGGCGAGATTGTAGAGGGGATGGACATATGATGGCTGACTATTGCTGGAGCATCAGGAGAGAATGTAGAGGGGGTGGACATATGATGGCTGACTATTGCTGGAGCATCAGGAGAGATTGTAGAGGGGATGGACATATGATGGCTGACTATTGCTGGAGCATCAGGAGAGATTGTAGAGGGGATGGACATATGATGGCTGACTATTGCTGGAGCATCAGGAGAGATTGTAGAGGGGATGGACATATGATGGCTGACTATTGCTGGAACATCAGGAGAAATTGTAGAGGGGATGGACATATGATGGCTGACTATTGCTGGAGCATAAGGCGAGATTGTAGAGGGGGTGGACATATGATGGCTGACTATTGCTGGAGCATCAGGCGAGATTGTAGAGGGGGTGGACATATGATGGCTGACTATTGCTGGAGCATCAGGAGAGATTGTAGAGGGGATGGACATATGATGGCTGACTATTGCTGGAGCATCAGGAGAGATTGTAGAGGGGATGGACATATGATGGCTGACTATTGCTGGAGCATCAGGAGAGATTGTAGAGGGGATGGACATATGATGGCTGACTATTGCTGGAACATCAGGAGAGATTGTAGAGGGGATGGACATATGATGGCTGACTATTGCTGGAGCATCAGGCGAGATTGTAGAGGGGATGGACATATGATGGCTGACTATTGCTGGGGCATCAGGAGAGATTGTAGAGGGGGTGGACATATGATGGCTGACTATTGCTGGAGCATCAGGCGAGATTGTAGAGGGGGTGGACATATGATGGCTGACTATTGCTGGAGCATCAGGAGAGATTGTAGAGGGGATGGACATATGATGGCTGACTATTGCTGGAGCATCAGGCGAGATTGTAGAGGGGATGGACATATGATGGCTGACTATTGCTGGAGCATCAGGCGAGATTGTAGAGGGGGTGGACATATGATGGCTGACTATTGCTGGAGCATCAGTAGAGATTGTAGAGGGGGTGGACATATGATGGCTGACTATTGCTGGAGCATCAGGAGAGATTGTAGAGGGGGTGGACATATGATGGCTGACTATTGCTGGAGCATCAGTAGAGATTGTAGAGGGGGTGGACATATGATGGCTGACTATTGCTGGAGCATCAGGAGAGATTGTAGAGGGGATGGACATATGATGGCTGACTATTGCTGGAGCATCAGGAGAGATTGTAGAGGGGATGGACATATGATGGCTGACTATTGCTGGAGCATCAGGAGAGATTGTAGAGGGGGTGGACATATGATGGCTGACTATTGCTGGAGCATCAGGAGAGATTGTAGAGGGGATGGACATATGATGGCTGACTATTGCTGGAGCATCAGGAGAGATTGTAGAGGGGATGGACATATGATGGCTGACTATTGCTGGAACATCAGGAGAGATTGTAGAGGGGATGGACATATGATGGCTGACTATTGCTGGAGCATCAGGCGAGATTGTAGAGGGGATGGACATATGATGGCTGATTATTGCTGGAGCATCAGGAGAGATTGTAGAGGGGATGGACATATGATGGCTGACTATTACTGGAGCATCAGGAGAGATTGTAGAGGGGGTGGACATATGATGGCTGACTATTGCTGGAGCATCAGGAGAGATTGTAGAGGGGGTGGACATATGATGGCTGACTATTGCTGGAGCATCAGGAGAGATTGTAGAGGGGGTGGACATAAGATGGCTGACTATTGCTGGAGCATCAGGAGAGATTGTAGAGGGGGTGGACATATGATGGCTGACTATTGCTGGAGCATCAGGCGAGATTGTAGAGGGGGTGGACATATGATGGCTGACTATTGCTGGAGCATCAGGAGAGATTGCAGAGGGGGTGGACATATGATGGCTGACTATTGCTGGAGCATCAGGAGAGATTGTAGAGTGGGTGGACATATGATGGCTGACTATTGCTGGAGCATCAGGCGAGATTGTAGAGGGGGTGGACATATGATGGCTGACTATTGCTGGAGCATCAGGAGAGATTGTAGAGGGGGTGGACATATGACGGCTGACTATTGCTGGAGCATCAGGAGAGATTGTAGAGGGGGTGGACATATGATGGCTGACTATTGCTGGAGCATCAGGAGAGATTGTAGAGGGGGTGGACATATGACGGCTGACTATTGCTGGAGCATCAGGAGAGATTGTAGAGGGGGTGGACATATGATGGTTGACTATTGCTGGAGCATCAGGAGAGATTGTAGAGGGGGTGGACATATGATGGCTGACTATTGCTGGAGCATCAGGAGAGATTGTAGAGGGGGTGGACATATGATGGCTGACTATTGCTGGAGCATCAGGAGAGATTGTAGAGGGGGTGGACATAAGATGGCTGACTATTGCTGGAGCATCAGGAGAGATTGTAGTGGGGGTGGACATATGATGGCTGACTATTGCTGGAGCATCAGGCGAGATTGTAGAGGGGGTGGACATATGATGGCTGACTATTGCTGGAGCATCAGGAGAGATTGCAGAGGGGGTGGACATATGATGGCTGACTATTGCTGGAGCATCAGGAGAGATTGTAGAGTGGGTGGACATATGATGGCTGACTATTGCTGGAGCATCAGGAGAGATTGTAGAGGGGGTGGACATATGATGGCTGACTATTGCTGGAGCATCAGGTGAGATTGTAGAGGGGATGGACATATGATGGCTGACTATTGCTGGAGCATCAGGAGAGATTGTAGAGGGGATGGACATATGATGGCTGACTATTGCTGGAGCATCAGGAGAGATTGTAGAGGGGGTGGACATATGATGGCTGACTATTGATGGAGCATCAGGAGAGATTGTAGAGGGGATGGACATATGATGGCTGACTATTGCTGGAGCATCAGGAGAGATTGTAGAGGGGATGGACATATGATGGCTGACTATTGCTGGAGCATCAGGCGAGATTGTAGAGGGGATGGACATATGATGGCTGATTATTGCTGGAGCATCAGGAGAGATTGTAGAGGGGATGGACATATGATGGCTAACTATTGCTGGAGCATCAGGAGAGATTGTAGAGGGGGTGGACATATGATGGCTGACTATTGCTGGAGCATCAGGAGAGATTGTAGAGGGGGTGGACATATGATGGCTGACTATTGCTGGAGCATCAGGAGAGAATGTAGAGGGGGTGGACATATGATGGCTGACTATTGCTGGAGCATCAGGAGAGATTGTAGAGGGGGTGGACATATGATGGCTGACTATTGCTGGAGCATCAGGAGAGAATGTAGAGGGGGTGGACATATGATGGCTGACTATTGCTGGAGCATCAGGAGAGATTGTAGAGGAGGTGGACATATGATGGCTGACTATTGCTGGAGCATCAGGAGAGATTGTAGAGGGGATGGACATATGATGGCTGACTATTGCTGGAGCATCAGGAGAGATTGTAGAGGGGATGGACATATGATGGCTGACTATTGCTGGAGCATCAGGAGAGATTGTAGAGGGGGTGGACATATGATGGCTGACTATTGCTGGAGCATCAGGCGAGATTGTAGAGGGGATGGACATATGATGGCTGACTATTGCTGGAGCATCAGGAGAGATTGTAGAGGGGATGGACATATGATGGCTGACTATTGCTGGAGCATCAGGAGAGATTGTAGAGGGGATGGACATATGATGGCTGACTATTGCTGGAGCATCAGGAGAGATTGTAGAGGGGATGGACATATGATGGCTGACTATTGCTGGAGCATCAGGCGAGATTGTCCACAGGTTGAACACGCCAGGAAAAGCTAGAAGCGTAGATTACCTTACTTGCTACCTAACTTTCCTACTTGCACAATGTGACTTACAGTAATGATATATCCTTTGTAGGAACAAAATAGCTTTAAATAAACATTATTACATTCAGGACATTTTTTGCATTATCTTCCATTCTATGTATGTGGCACCCCAGGGGTCTGGTTGCCACAGTAATAGAAATATTATGTCTGAGAGCAAGTGGGAGGTTTCTCTGGTCAGGAGCCGTAAGCATGCAACTCTGCCCGCCCAGACCTGGGAGGGGAGGAATCTGCCCTTATAAACTGGGTCTGGGGCAGGATTAGGTCAGACAGAGTCTGAGAGTCAGAGCCTGGAGAGGGAAAGCAAGAACTAGGAGCTCTGTAGGAGCAGGAGCGAGTGCCAGAGGCTGGAATCTAGATAGCTCGCCTTGGCTGAGGACACTAAACCCGGACACGGAGTCCGAGGCTGTGGGGACATCCAGGTCCAGCAGCAGAATCCAACCGGCAGGGGATTCCATGTCCTCTGGCCATAGAAGCCCGGAGGCACGGTCACAAGCAAGAGACCAGCACCGCCATCGTGAAGCGGAGGCTAACGGAAAGCCCCAAGTCACCGGCCATACGGGTGAGCACCACACGGTATACTCAGGGACGTGCGCTACTTCTACCCGCACACAGCAAGGTAGCCAGGAAAGAGTGCAGAGAGACGGGGAGGCCTACAACTCCACCTGGCCAGGGGGAGATCCTGCTAGCTCTCAGACTGACCAGGCCTCTACTGCTAGCCAGTACTCCCGGGAGGGTCTGCGTTATACCATCAGTAAAGACCCTGAACTGCACCACACGTCTCTGTGTTTCATCGCCGCACCAGCACCATCAGTACTGGGACGCTCACACCATCACTCCCATCATCCACACTAGCTGCCCTGAGGCAATACTTCTCCTGTGGGGAGTTATCCCATACTTGGCTGCGCATACAACATCAGCCTCAGCGGTCTGCAGCGCAGCGGCGGTCCCCACTGACCGCAATCCACGGGTGGCGTAGTCGGACATTTGTCACATTACTAAGACTGCCACTGGTTTGACCGCCCTGGGCACGGACCAGGTCACAGCCACGGAGGACTACAACCCCCAGCGATCCGGCTCCGGGTATTCCCTGCACAGCACAGGCCCAGGGGGCGCGTCATGTACACTTTGTACGGTTTTGGAGATGAAGGGACAGTATCCTGTAGCTTAAAAAGTCCTTGTGATATAGTAAAACGGGGGTCACTTTTGGGTTCAGAAGTCAAATAAAGTGTCAGATGTGTACCCTAGTGAGCTCCTCAGCGGACACCAGACGCAGTCCGGAGGGGACACATTGTGTTACAGGGGGCTTCTTACCTTGCCTTCATCTCGCGGGGTGTCACTTAAATGTACAACTGGCCCCGGGTGAGTTTTGGTCGATCTGAAAGAAAAGCAAAGAGAGATCGTTACAAATGGGGGAGTAGTGGCGCGATCACACGTGGACCCTGCCGGCTCTGCTACGTCACAGCAGTGAGTGCAGACAGTGCCCTGTGGACGGCACCAACCTCTGCCCCGTTCTGAAGCTTTGTAGCAATGTATCAGTAAAGGTGAAAGGAGATTCCTGCAGAAGTGTCCAAAAAAAGAGAAAAACTCCCTCACCCCAGGATCACCGCAACTCGCTACGTTCTGACGTTACAGGTGGAGTGGACTGTATGGTACGTTACTAGACGTTAATGCCTGGACACTGATACATTGTGACAAACCTGCAGCTCTAGGTGCACAATGTGCTGGGGATGATTTATCCTCTCTAGAGCAACGCAGACAGCAGCTTTATGTCTCTGGATGGAAACAAGAAGACAGCAGAAAGCGGGAAAACTGTGAGGAACCGGAAGGTAAAGTCTATGAGAGCCAGAGAACTATTGGGATAAAGCTCCTTCCAGCGAGACCTCGGATCAGGAACATCCACGAGGATCTGAAGGGGGAGTCCAGGCCAATCAGTGAGCACATGATCAAGACTGCTCGGGGGTCTCACTGGGAAATCTCTGTCCCATACCCTCTTATCATTCACATGAGAGGTATCAATAAGGAAACAAAAGTACAAGACGTCGTTACAATAAATGACCCCTTAAAGTGACAAGACTGAGCCTCCCCCGCCATCCACCCCAAAACACCTGCTCCAGAGCAAAATCGCTGGGATCAATGGCCACATTTAGCTTTTCCATTAGGAAAGGGATACAAGGTCCTTGATGGGGTCTCGGATGATGGAGCAGAAGAGAAGCAGAGATGAGAGTCCTGCAAAGCATCAGACACAATGGAGAAATGGCAAGAGGAGTTGTGATCCCATCAACCGCGAGGCCGACATCACAGGCAAGAAGAGATCCAGGGTCGTGGGTGGCATAAATGTATACCGGCAGAAGAGTGAGCGCAGCTCTGGAGTATATACAGCAGGTAACAGGATTGTGTTCAAAGACTCATTGTTTACTTGAAAATGAATGGTCAGAACCTTGTAACAAAGCGGCATTAATTTACTTATTTTCTGCAGGATTAGTTGCAAAACTTTTAAGATAAGAATAACGCCAAGAATGGCGGCCAGTGTGGACTTTGGTCTTTCACTTATTTTGTATTTTGGATCTCTACGGATTCATTAAAAAAATGGATGTATAGTGAATTTATTAACTGGTGTAATCAGGAATATTGGGAGGTTTCTGATTATTGGACGGTCGGGGCAACGTACTTTATGAGGAAGACTAGTGAGAAACTCTGAAATGCAAAACATAAATCCAGCAAAATGACAACAGTGATAAACTGAGCCGAGTCCTGCTGACATGTGAGGCCAGAGGGAAGGAGACACGAGATAGGGAGAAACCAAAGAGCGGAAGGTCCAGAGCCATGCAAAAGTCCTAGGCAGGTGTGGAGTCATGCTGCAGTCAGAAGCTTCAGAAATGGAAGGGTTAATAGATTACATCTATCTCTATTAACAAAATGTAAAGTGAATGAAGAAAAGAAAACTGTAAATCCCATCAGTATCTGGTGACCGCCCGTCACCTCCATCATCAGTATCCAGTAACTGCCCATCACCTCCATCATCAGTATCTGGTGACCGCCCGTCACCTCCATCATCAGTATCTGGTGACCGCCCGTCACCTCCATCATCAGTATCTGGTGACCGCCCGTCACCTCCATCATCAGTATCTGGTGACCGCCCGTCACCTCCATCATCAGTATCTGGTGACCGCCCGTCGCCTCCATCATCAGTATCTGGTGACCGCCCGTCACCTCCATCATCAGTATCCAGTAACTGCCCGTCACCTCCATCATCAGTATCTGGTGACCGCCCGTCACCTCCATCATCAGTATCTGATGACCGCCCGTCACCTCCATCATCAGTATCTGGTGACCACCCCCTCCTCCATCATCAGTATCTGGTAACCGCCCGTCACCTCCATCATCAGTATCTGGTGACCGCCCTCTTCTCCATCATCAGTATCTGGTGACCGCCCTCTTCTCCATCATCAGTATCTGGTGACCGCCCCCTCCTCCATCATCAGTATCTGGAGACAGCCCACCGCCTCCATCATCAGTATCAGGAGACCGCCCGCAGCCTCCATCATCAGTGTCTGGAGATCGCCAGTCACCTCCATCATCAGTGTCTGGAGATCGCCCGTCACCTCCATCATCAGTGTCTGGAGATCGCCGGTCACCTCCATCATCAGTGTCTGGAGATCGCCCGTCACCTCCATCATCAGTGTCTGGAGATCGCCCGTCACCTCCATCACCAGTGTCTGGAGATCGCCCGTCACCTCCATCATCAGTGTCTGGAGATCGCCCGTCACCTCCATCATCAGTGTCTGGAGATCGACCGTCGCCTCCATCATCAGTGTCTGGAGATCGCCCGCCGCCTCCATCATCAGTGTCTGGAGATCGCCCGTCACCTCCATCATCAGTGTCTGGAGATCGCCCGTCACCTCCATCATCAGTGTCTGGAGATCGCCCGTCACCTCCATCATCAGTGTCTGGAGATCGCCCGTCACCTCCATCATCAGTGTCTGGAGATCGCCCGTCACCTCCATCATCAGTGTCTGGAGATCGCCCGTCACCTCCATCATTAGTGTCTGGAGATCGCCCGTCACCTCCATCATCAGTGTCTGGTGACCGCCCGTCACCTCCATCATCAGTGTCTGGTGACCGCCCGTCACCTCCATCATCGCTTTCTCTTTCTTGCCCTCTCCATTCTCCTTCTCTCTATACTTATACATGTATATGAGTCCAGTAGACAGGAGTGAAGAAGGAGTGACGCAGGATCGCCCGTCACCTCCATCATCAGTGTCTGGAGATCGCCCGTCACCTCCATCATCAGTGTCTGGAGATCGCCCGTCACCTCCATCACCAGTGTCTGGAGATCGCCCGTCACCTCCATCATCAGTGTCTGGAGATCGCCCGTCACCTCCATCATCAGTGTCTGGAGATCGCCCGTCGCCTCCATCATCAGTGTCTGGAGATCGCCCGCCGCCTCCATCATCAGTGTCTGGAGATCGCCCGTCACCTCCATCATCAGTGTCTGGAGATCGCCCGTCGGCTCCATCATCAGTGTCTGGAGATCGCCCGTCACCTCCATCATCAGTGTCTGGAGATCGCCCGTCACCTCCATCATTAGTGTCTGGTGACCGCCCGTCACCTCCATCATCGCTTTCTCTTTCTTGCCCTCTCCATTTTCCTTCTCTCTATACTTATACATGTATATGAGTCCAGTAGACAGGAGTGAAGGAGGAGTGACGCAGGACCGCCCGTCACCTCCATCATCAGTGTCTGGTGACCGCCCGTCGCCTCCATCATCGCTTTCTCTTTCTTGCCCTCTCCATTCTCCTTCTCTCTATACTTATACATGTATATGAGTCCAGTACACAGGAGTGAAGGAGGAGTGACGCAGGACCGCCCGTCACCTCCATCATCAGTGTCTGGTGACCGCCCGTCGCCTCCATCATCGCTTTCTCTTTCTTGCCCTCTCCATTCTCGTTTTCTCTATACTTATACATGTATATGAGTCCAGTACACATCAGTGAAGGAGGAGTAACGCAGGATCGCGGCCGAGTCTTTATAGAAAGGTCACCAGTGATTTATGTCTTCTCCGATGTGGGAGAGTAAATGTATGACTGCAGTAATTGCGGCGCCAGCAGATTTGTATTAATTTCCTAAATGCCACAACATAAAACAACCTGGTAAAGGCTGCGGCATTTCACTTTAATGGGGTGCAGATTGGGGGGACTGAAGATCCTACTCTCATGTTCATTACAGATAGTATGGTGATAAATGACTCCAATCCTCCTATAAATGTACATGATGGAGATTGTCATCTGTAAAGAGGGGGAGGAAGGGTGTGCAGCTGCAGGATACCCAAAGTGACAATGGCAGGATCTGTAAACAGCAATCTGATGTGTATGCTGGGAGGGGAATCAGGATTAAAAGATGGACTTCGACATTATACTCACATCCATCTGTTACCAGCCCACAAAGGAGGCGGAAGACATCTGAGATTTATTTGCTGCTATTCCCCAAATGCTCATCACATCAGCATCAGGTCAATGTGGTCAGTGTGTCCTAATGGGAGCAGATTGTGATTCATGACTCACAGGCTTTCTCTATAAGTGGGTGGAAAAGCAGGACTCACAGGCTTTCTCTCTAAGTGAGTAGGAGGAAGAGCAGGACTCACAGGCTTTCTCTATAAGTGGGTGGAAGAGCAAGATTCACAGGCTTTCTCTACAAGTAGTGGGAGGTAGAGCAGGACTCACAGGCTTTCTCTATAAGTGGGTGGAAGAGCAAGATTCACAGGCTTTCTCTATAAGTAGTGGGAGGTAGAGCAGGAGTCACAGGCTTTCTCTATAAGTGGGTGGAAGAGCAGGACTCACAGGCTTTCTCTATAAGTGGGTGGAAGAGCAGTACTCACAGGCTTTCTCTCTAAATGAGTGGGAGGAAGAGCAGGACTCACAGGCTTTCTCTATACGTGGGTGGAAGAGCAGGACTCACAGGCTTTCTCTATAAGTGAGTGGGAGGGAGAGCAGGACTCACAGGCTTTCTCTATAAGTGGTGGGAGGTAGAGCAGGACTCACAGGCTTTCTCTATAAGTGGTGGGAGGTAGAGCAGGACTCACAGGCTTTCTCTATAAGTGGTGGGAGGTAGAGCAGGACTCACAGGCTTTCTCTATAAGTGAGTGGGAGGAAGAGAAGGACTCACAGGCTTTCTCTATAATTGGGAGGGAGAGCAGGACTCACAGGCTTTCTCTATAAGTGGGTGGGAGGTAGAGCAGGACTCACAGGATTTTTCTATAAGTGAGTGGGAGGAAGAGCAGAACTCACATGCTTTCTGTATAAGTGGGTGGGAGGTAGAGCAGAACTCACAGGCTTTCTCTATAAGTGAGTGGGAGGAAGAGCAGGACTCACAGGCTTTCTCTATAAGTGGGTGGAAGAGCAGTACTCACAGGCTTTCTCTATACGTGGGTGGAAGAGCAGGACTCACATGCTTTCTCTATAAGTGAGTGGGAGGGAGAGCAGGACTCACAGGCTTTCTCTATAAGTGAGTGGGTGGAAGAGCAGGACTCACAGAATTTCTCTATAAGTGGTGGGAGGTAGAGCAGGACTCACAGGCTTTCTCTATAAGTGGGTGGAAGAGCAGAACTCACAGGCTTTCTCTATAAGTGGGTGGAAGAGCAGTACTCACAGGCTTTCTCTCTAAATGAGTGGGAGGAAGAGCAGGACTCAGAGGCTTTCTCTATACGTGGGTGGAAGAGCAGGACTCACAGGCTTTCTCTATAAGTGAGTGGGAGGGAGATCAGGACTCACAGGCTTTCTCTATAAGTGGTGGGAGGTAGAGCAGGACTCACAGGCTTTCTCTATAAGTGAGTGGGAGGGAGAGCAGGACTCACAGGCTTTCTCTATAAGTGGTGTGAGGTAGAGCAGGACTCACAGGCTTTCTCTATAAGTGGTGGGAGGTAGAGCAGGACTCACAGGCTTTCTCTATAAGTGAGTGGGAGGAAGAGAAGGACTCACAGGCTTTCTCTATAATTGGGAGGGTGAGTAGGACTCACAGGCTTTCTGTATAAGTGGGTGGGAGGTAGAGCAGGACTCACAGGCTTTCTCTATAAGTGAGTGGGAGGAAGAGCAGGACTCACAGGCTTTCTGTATAAGTGAGTGGAAGGGAGAGCAGGACTCACAGGCTTTCTCTATAAGTGAGTGGGAGGGAGAGCAGGACTCACAGGCTTTCTCTCTAAGTGAGTGGAAGAGCAGGACTCACAGGCTTTCTCTATAAGTGGGTGGAAGAGCAGTACTCACAGGCTTTCTCTATACGTGGGTGGAAGAGCAGGACTCACATGCTTTCTCTATAAGTGAGTAGGAGGGAGAGCAGGACTCACAGGCTTTCTCTATAAGTGGTGGGAGGTAGAGCAGGACTCACAGGCTTTCTCTATAAGTGAGTGGGAGGAAGAGCAGGACTCACAGGCTTTCTCTATAAGTGAGTGGGAGGGAGAGCATGACTCACAGGCTTTCTCTATAATTGGGTGGGAGGTAGAGCAGGACTCACAGGCTTTCTCTATAAGTGAGTGGGAGGAAGAGCAGGACTCACAGGCTTTCTCTATAAGTGAATCGGAGGGAGAGCAGGACTCACAGGCTTTCTCTATAAGTGAGTGGGAGGGAGAGCAGGACTCACAGGCTTTCTCTCTAAGTGAGTGGGAGGGAGTGCAGAACTCACAGGCTTTCTCTATAAGTGGGTGGGAGAGCAGGACTCACAGACTTTCTCTCTTAAGTGCGTGGAAGAGCAGGACTCACAGGCTTTCCCTCTGAGTGAGTGGGAGGGAGAGCACGACTCACAGGCTTTCTCTCTAAGTGAGTGGGAGGGAGAGCAGGACTAACAGGCTTTCTGTATAAGTCAGTGGGAGGGAGAGCAGGACTCACAGGCTTTCTCTATAAGTGGGTGGAAGAGCAGGACTCACAGGCTTTCTCTATAAGTGGGTGGAAGAGCAGGACTCACAGGCTTTCTCTATAAGTGAGTGGGAGGGAGAGCAGGACTCACAGGCTTTCTCTGTAAGTGAGTGGGGGGGAGAGCAGGACTCACAGGCTTTCTCTCTGAGTGGGAGGGAGAGCAGGACTCACAGGATTCTCTATAACTGAGTGGGAGGGAGAGCAAGACTCACAGGCTTTCTATATAAGAGGGTGGGAGAGCAGGACTCACAGGCTTTCTATATAAGTGGGTGGGAGAGCAGGACTCACAGGCTTTCTAAATAATTGGGTGGAAGAGCAGGACTCACAGGCTTTCTCTATAAGAGGGTGGAAGAGCAGTACTCACAGGCTTTCTCTCTAAATGAGTGGGAGGAAGAGCAGGACTCACAGCCTTTCTCTATACGTGGGTGGAAGAGCAGGACTCACAGGCTTTCTCTATAAGTGAGTGGGAGGGAGAGCAGGACTCACATGCTTTCTCTATAAGTGGTGTGAGGTAGAGCAGGACTCACAGGCTTTCTCTATAAGTGGTGGGAGGTAGAGCAGGACTCACAGGCTTTCTCTATAAGTGAGTGGGAGGAAGAGAAGGACTCACAGGCTTTCTCTATAATTGGGAGGGAGAGCAGGACTCACAGGCTTTCTGTATAAGTGGGTGGGAGGTAGAGCAGGACTCACAGGCTTTCTCTATAAGTGAGTGGGAGGAAGAGCAGGAATCACAGGCTTTCTCTATAAGTGAGTGGGAGGGAGAGCATGACTCATAGGCTTTCTCTATAAGTGGGTGGGAGGTAGAGCAGGACTCACAGGGGACTCACAGGATTAATCTATAAGTGAGTGGGAGGTAGAGCAGGACTCACAGGATTTCTCTATAAGTGGGTGGGAGGAAGAGCAGAACTCACAGGCTTTCTGTATAAGTGGGTGGGAGGTAGAGCAGGACTCACAGGCTTTCTGTATAAGTGAGTGGGAGGAAGAGCAGGACTCACAGGCTTTCTCTATAATTGAATGGGAGGGAGAGCAGGACTCACAGGCTTTCTCTATAAGTGAGTGGGAGGGAGAGAAGGACTCACAGGCTTTCTCTATAAGTGAGTGGGAGGGAGAGCAGAACTCACAGGCTTTCTCTCCAAGTGGGTGGAAGAGCAGGACTCACAGGCTTTACCTCTAAGTGAGTGGGAGGGAGAGCAGGACTCACAGGCTTTCTGTATTAGTGGATGAGAGGGAGAGCAGGACTCACAGGCTTTCTGTACAAGTGAGTGGGAGGTATAGCAGGACTCACAGGCTTTCTCTATAAGTGAGTGGGAGGGAGAGCAGGACTCACGGGCTTTCTGTATAAGTGGGTGGGAGGTAGAGCAGTACTCACAGGCTTTCTATATAAGTGCGTGGGAGAGCAGGACTCACAGGATTTCTATATAAGTGGGTGGAAGAACAGTACTCACAGGCTTTCTCTATAAGTGAGTGGGAGGGAAAGCAGGACTCACAGGTTTTCTCTATACGTGAGTGGGAGGAATAACAGGACTCACAGGCTCTCTCTATAAGTGTGAGGGAGAGAAGGACTCACAGGCTTTCTATATAAGTGCGTGGGAGGGAGAGCAGGACGCACATTCTTTCTGTATAAGTGGGTGGGAGGTAGAGCAGGACTCACAGGCTTTCTATATAAGTGAGTGGGAGGGAGAGCAGGACTCACAGGCTTTCTATATAAGTGAGTGGGAGGGAGAGCAGGACTCACAGGCTTTCTATATAAGTGAGTGGGAGGGAGAGCAGGACTCACAGGCTTTCTGTATAAGTGGGTGGGAGGGAGAGCAAAACTCACAGGCTTTCTCCATAAGTGGGTGGGAGGTAGAGCAGGACTCACTGGCTTTCTGTATAAGTGGGTGGGAGGTAGAGCAGTACTCACAGGCGTTCTATATAAGTGGGTGGGAGAGCAGGACTCACAGGCTTTCTATATAAGTGGGTGGAAGAGCAGGACTCACAGGCTTTCTCTATAAGTGAGTGGGAGGGAAAGCAGGACTCATAGGTTTTCTATATACGTGAGTGGGAGGAATAGCAGGACTCACAGGCTTTCTCTATAAGTGGGAGGGAGAGCAGGACTCACAGGCTTTCTATATAAGTGCGTGGGATGGAGAGCAGGATGCACATTCTTTCTGTATAAGTGGGTGGGAGGTAGAGCAGGACTCACAGGCTTTCTCTATAAGTGAGTGGGAGGAAGAGCTGGACTCACAGGCTTTCTCTATAAGTGAATGGGAGGGAGAGCAGGACTCACAGGCTTTCTCTATAAGTGAGTGGGAGGGAGAGCAGGACTCACAGGCTTTCTCTATAAGTGAGTGGGAGGGAGATCAGGACTCACAGGCTTTCTCTATAAGTGAGTGGGAGGGAGTGCAGAACTCACAGGCTTTCTCTATAAGTGGGTGGGAGAGCAGGACTCACAGACTTTCTCTCTAAGTGGGTGGAAGAGCAGGACTCACAGGCTTTCCCTCTGAGTGAGTGGGAGGGAGAGCAGGACTCACAGGCTTTCTCTCTAAGTGAGTGGGAGGGAGAGCAGGACTAACAGGCTTTCTGTATAAGTGAGTGGGAGGGAGAGCAGGACTCACAGGCTTTCTCTATAAGTGGGTGGAAGAGCAGGACTCACAGGCTTTCTCTATAAGAGGGTGGAAGAGCAGGACTCACAGGCTTTCTCTCTAAGTGAGTGGGGGGGAGAGCAGGACTCACAGGCTTTCTCTCTGAGTGGGAGGGAGAGCAGGACTCACAGGCTTTCTATATAAGAGGGTGGGAGAGCAGGACTCACAGGCTTTCTATATAAGTGGGTGGGAGAGCAGGGCTCACGGGCTTTCTATATAATTGGGTGGAAGAGCAGGACTCACAGGCTTTCTCTATAAGAGGGTGGAAGAGCAGTACTCTCAGGCTTTCTCTCTAAATGAGTGGGATGAAGAGCAGGACTCACAGGCTTTCTCTATACGTGGGTGGAAGAGCAGGACTCACAGGCTTTCTCTATAAGTGAGTGGGAGGGAGAGCAGGACTCACAGGCTTTCTCTATAAGTGGTGGGAGGTAGAGCAGGACTCACAGGCTTTCTCTATAAGTGGTGGGAGGGAGAGCAGGACTCACAGACTTTCTCTATAAGTGAGTGGGAGGAAGAGAATGACTCACAGGCTTTCTCTATAAGTGAGTGGGAGGAAGAGAAGGACTCACAGGCTTTCTCTATAATTGGGAGGGAGAGCAGGACTCACAGGCTTTCTGTATAAGTGGGTGGGAGGTAGAGCAGGACTCACGGGCTTTCTGTATAAGTGGGTGGGAGGTAGAGCAGTACTCACAGGCGTTCTATATAAGTGGGTGGGAGAGCAGGACTCACAGGCTTTCTATATAAGTGGGTGGGAGAGCAGGACTCACAGGGTTTCTCTATAAGTGGGAGGGAGAGCAGGACTCACAGGCTTTCTATATAAGTGGGTGGGAGGTAGAGCAGGACTCACAGGCTTTCTATATAAGTGAGTGGGAGGGAGAGCAGGACTCACAGGCTTTCTATATAAGTGAGTGGGAGGGAGAGCAGGACTCACAGGCTTTCTGTATAAGTGGGTGGGAGGAAGACCAGAACTCACAGGCTTTCTGTATAAGTGGATGGGAGGGAGAGCAGGACTCACAGGCTTTCTGTACAAGTGAGTGGGAGGGAGAGCAGGACTCACAGGCTTTCTCTATAAGTGAGTGGGAGGGAGAGCAGGACTCACAGGCTTTCTCTATAAGTGAGTGGGAGGGAGAGCAGGACTCACAGGCTTTCTCTATAAGTGAGTGGGAGGGAGAGCAGGACTCACAGGCTTTCTGTATAAGTGGGTGGGAGGGAGAGCAGGACTCACAGGCTTTCTGTACAAGTGAGTGGGAGGGAGAGCAGGACTCACAGGCTTTCTCTACAAGTGGGAGGGAGGGAGAGCAGGACTCACAGGCTTTCTATATAAGTGGGTGGGAGGGAGAGCAAGACGCACATTCTTTCTGTATAAGTGGGTGGGAGGTAGAGCAGGACTTACAGGCTTTCTATATAAGTGAGTGGGAGGGAGAGTAGGACTCACACGCTTTCTGTATAAGTGGGTGGGAGGGAGAGCAGAACTCACAGGCTTTCTGTATAAGTGGATGGGAGGGAGAGCAGGACTCACAGGCTTTCTGTACAAGTGAGTGGGAGGTACAACAGGACTCACAGGCTTTCTCTATAAGTGAGTGGGAGGGACAGCAGGACTCACAGGCTTTCTGTATAAGTGAGTGGGAGGGAGAGCAGGACTCACAGGCTTTCTGTATAAGTGGGTGGGAGGGAGAGCAGGACTCACAGGCTTTCTGTACAAGTGAGTGGGAGGGATAGCAGGACTCACAGGCTTTCTCTATAAGTGGGAGGGAGAGCAGGACTCACAGACTTTCTCTATAAGTGGGAGGGAGAGCAGGACTCACAGGCTTTCTGTAAAAGTGAGTTGGAGGGAGAGCAGGACTCACAGGCTTTCTGTATAAGTGAGTGGGAGGGAGAGCAGGACTCACAGGCTTTCTCTATAAGCGGGTGCGAGAGCAGGACTCACAGCCTTTCTGTTTAGGTGGGTGGGGCAGGCAAGACTCACAGACTTTCTGTATAATTGGTAGGAAGAGCAGGAAATTCAATCACAGCAGATAATTATTGCCCACACTGATACATTGAAACAAACCCTCAGCAGGATTAGCTTAGGATAGGCATTCATTTCGATAGAAACAAGATTGTTTTTGACTAACTGACAGAAAGCAGAGATATTGAATACAGTAATTAGAGCTGATTACATTGATTAAAGTGGTAAGGCTATCAGGCCATTACCGTCTAGCCACTATGACATCGTTGGACTCAGACCGTTTGGGCCACTAGATCCTGGTCCTCCCCAACTACAAGACACGATGGGGGAAGATCGTGTGAAGTGATGGTCGCGCATGTAAGATATGGAAAAAGACGACTGCAAAGCTCAAGAGCGGCACGGTCCTCACAGAGCTTGTATGGAGCAGTAGGGAGCGTGCTCGACCACCTCTACACACAAACCTCTCCGATCAGCAGGGTGGGGTTATATGGAAACAGGATCCCCCTTATTACAGATCTCTATGGATCCAAGCATTCCAGAGAATAGGTAGTAAATATTCAGGATGGAAAATCCCTTTAAGCTTGCTGCCTTTAGACTGTACAAATTCTTTAAGTGATGATGACCATTAATTAGGCAAATGACCCAGAATCCGGTGATAAGGGAAGATTGTACTCACAGTTCTATCGCCTTGTTCCACATGACCACGTATCCGGACAGAACAAAGGATAATATATTTACAATGTGCGTGTTTCCTCTCTCCGTCCCGACGTACAGCCACTTACTCTGGAAAGGCAGATGGCAGCAGGTGATCCTGAAACAGACCACGAAGTGCGTCAGCACATACCCACCATTACATACACAGAGCCGGAGACATAAGGGACCCCGCTGGGTGCAGGAACAATAGACGTCTGATAATGGGCACCATCCCAGAGGACACGCAGCAATGCTGTATACCCAACACTCAGGAATAAAACACAAGTGACAAAGGACGAAACCGCAAAGTCTCAGAGTCTGCGAAGACTACAGCATGTCCTCCACCCAGCACAGTGTACATTACTGATCCGGAGTTACCTCCTGCATTATACTCCAGAGCTGCACTCACTATTCTGCTGGAGCAGTCACTGTGTACATACATTACATTACTGATCCGGAGTTACCTCCTGCATTATACTCCAGAGCTGCACTCACTATTCTGCTGGAGCAGTCACTGTGTACATACATTACATTACTGATCCTGAGTTACCTCCTGTATTATACTCCAGAGCTGCACTCACTATTCTACTGGAGCAGTCACTGTGTACATACATTACATTACTGATCCTGAGTTACATCCTGTATTATCCTCCAGAGCTGCACTCACTATTCTGCTGGTGCAGTCACTGTGTACATACATTACATTACTGACCCTGAGTTACATCCTGTATTATACTCCAGAGCTGCACTCACTATTCTGCTGGTGCAGTCACTGTGTACATACATTACATTACTGATCCTGAGTTACATCCTGTATTATACCCCAGAGCTGCACTCACTATTCTGCTGGTGTAGTCACTGTGTACATACATTACATTACTGACCCTGAGTTACATCCTGTATTATACTCCAGAGCTGCACTCACTATTCTGCTGGTGCAGTCACTGTGTACATATATTACATTACTGACCCTGAGTTACATCCTGTATTATACTCCAGAGCTGCACTCACTATTCTGCTGGAGCAGTCACTGTGTACATACATTACATTACTGATCCTGAGTTACATCCTGTATTATCCTCCAGAGCTGCACTCACTATTCTGCTGGTGCAGTCACTGTGTACATACATTACATTACTGATCCTGAGTTACATCCTGTATTATCCTCCAGAGCTGCACTCACTATTCTGCTGGTGCAGTCACTGTGTACATACATTACATTACTGATGCTGAGTTACATCCTGTATTATACTCCAGAGCTGCGCTCACTATTCTGCTGCTGCAGTCACTGTGTACATACATTACATTACTGATCCTGAGTTACATCCTGTATTATCCTCCAGAGCTGCACTCACTATTCTGCTGATGGAGTCACTGTGTACATACATTACATTACTGATCCTGAGTTACCTTCTGTATTATACTCCAGAGCTGCACTCACTATTCTGCTGGAGCAGTCACTGTGTACATACATTACTGATCCTGAGTTACCTCCTGCATTATACTCCAGAGCTGCACTCACTATTCTGCTGGTGCAGTCACTGTGTAAATACATTACATTACTGACCCTGAGTTACATCCTGTATTATACTCCAGGGCTGCGCTCACTATTCTGCTGGTGCAGTCACTGTGTACATACATTACATTACTGATCCTGAGTTACAACCTGTATTATACTCCAGAGCTGCACTCACTATTCTGCTGGTGCAGTCACTGTGTACATACATTACATTACTGATCCTGAGTTACAACCTGTATTATACTCCAGAGCTGCACTCACTATTCTGCTGGTGCAGTCACTATTTATATACATTACATTACTGATCCTCAGTTACATCCTGTATTATACTCCAGAGCTGCACTCACTATTCTGCTGGTGCAGTCACTGTGTACATACATTACATTACTGATCCTGAGTTACATCCTGTATTATACTCCAGAGCTGCACTCACTATTCTGCTGGTGCAGTCACTGTGCACATATATTACATTACTGATCCTGAGTTACCTCCTGTATTATACTCCAGAGCTGCACTCACTATTCTGCTGGTGCAGTCACTGTGTACATACATTACATTACTGATCCTGAGTTACATCCTGTATTATACTCCAGAGCTGCACTCACTATTCTGCTTGGGCAGTCACTGTGTACATACATTACATTACTGATCCTGAGTTACAACCTGTATTATACTCCAGAGCTGCACTCACTATTCTGCTGGTGCAGTCACTGTTTATATACATTACATTACTGATCCTCAGTTACATCCTGTATTATACTCCAGAGCTGCACTCACTATTCTGCTGGTGCAGTCACTGTGTACATACATTACATTACTGATCCTGAGTTACATCCTGTATTATACTCCAGAGCTGCACTCACTATTCTTCTGGTGGAGTCACTGTGTACATACATTACATTACTGATCCTGAGTTACAACCTGTATTATACTCCAGAGCTGCACTCACTATTCTGCTGGTGCAGTCACTGTGTACATACATTACATTACTGATCCTGAGTTACATCCTGTATTATACTCCAGAGCTGCACTCACTATTCTGCTGGTGCAGTCACTGTGCACATACATTACATTACTCATCCTGAGTTACATCCTGTATTATACTCCAGAGCTGCACTCACTATTCTGCTGGTGCAGTCACTGTGTACATACATTACTGATCCTGAGTTACATCCTGCATTATACTCCAGAGCTGCACTCACTATTCTGCTGGTGCAGTCACTGTGTACATACATTACATTACTGATCCTGAGTTACATCCTGTATTATACCCCAGAGCTGCACTCACTATTCTGCTGGTGCAGTCACTGTGTACATACATTACATTACTGATCCTGAGTTACATCCTGTATTATACTCCAGAGCTGTACTCACTATTCTGCTGGTGCAGTCAGTGTGTACATACATTACATTACTGATCCTGAGTTACATCCTGTATTATACACTCCAGAGCTGCACTCACTATTCTGCTAGTGCAGTCACTGTGTACATACATTACATTACTGATCCTGAGTTACATCCTGTATTATACTCCAGAGCTGCACTCACTATTCTGCTGGTGCAGTCACTGTGTACATACATTACATTACTGATCCTGAGTTACATCCTGTATTATACTCCAGAGCTGCACTCACTATTCTGCTGGTGCCGGCACTGTGTACATACATTACATTACAGATCCTGAGTTACCTCCTGTATTATACTCCAGAGCTGTATTCACTATTCTGCTGGTGCAGTCACTGTGTACATACATTACATTACTGATCCTGAGTTACATCTTATATTCTACTCCAGAGCTGCACTCACTATTCTGCTGGTGCAGTCACTGTGTACATACATTACATTACTGATCCTGAGCTGCCTCCTGTATTATACTCCAGAGCTGCACTCACTATTCTGCTGGTGCAGTCACTGTGTACATACATTACATTACTGATCCTGAGTTACATCTTATATTCTACTCCAGAGCTGCACTCACTATTCTGCTGGTGCAGTCACTGTGTACATACATTACATTACTGATCCTGAGTTACATCCTGTATTATACTCCAGAGCTGCACTCACTATTCTGCTGGTGCAGTCACTGTGTACATACATTACATTACTGATCCTGAGTTACATCTTATATTCTACTCCAGAGCTGCACTCACTATTCTGCTGGTGCCGGCACTGTGTACATACATTACATTACTGATCCTGAGCTGCCTCCTGTATTATACTCCAGAGCTGCACTCACTATTCTGCTGGTGCAGTCACTGTGTACATACATTACATTACTGATCCTGAGTTACATCTTATATTCTACTCCAGAGCTGCACTCACTATTCTGCTGTTGCAGTCACTGTGTACATACATTACATTACTGATCCTGAGTTACATCCTGTATTATACTCCAGAGCTGCACTCACTATTCTGCTGGTGCAGTTACTGTGTACATACATTACATTACTGATCCTGAGTTACATCTTATATTCTACTCCAGAGCTGCACTCACTATTCTGCTGGTGCAGTCACTGTGTACATACATTACATTACTGATCCTGAGTTACATCTTATATTCTACTCCAGAGCTGCACTCACTATTCTGCTGGTGCAGTCACTGTGTACATACATTACATTACTGATCCTGAGTTACATCCTGTATTATACTCCAGAGCTGCACTCACTATTCTGCTGGTGCAGTCACTGTGTACATACATTACATTACTGATCCTGAGTTACATCTTATATTCTACTCCAGAGCTGCACTCACTATTCTGCTGGTGCCGGCACTGTGTACATACATTACATTACTGATCCTGAGCTGCCTCCTGTATTATACTCCAAAGCTGCACTCACTATTCTGCTGGTGCAGTCACTGTGTACATACATTACATTACTGATCCTGAGTTACATCCTGTATTATACTCCAGAGCTGTGCTCACTATTCTGCTGGTGCAGTCACTGTGTACATACATTACATTACTGATCCTGAGTTACATCCTGTATTATACTCCAGAGCTGCACTCACTATTCTGCTGGTGTAGTCACTGTGTACATACATTACATTACTGACCCTGAGTTACATCTTATATTCTACTCCAGAGCTGCACTCACTATTCTGTTGTTGTTGTTTTTTTTAAAAAAAGCATAAGGTGCTGAAGAGCCTACGACACATGAAGAGGAATATACAGTTGTAGTGACTTTCAGTGGTGTGAAACTACAACTCCCAGCATGTCCTGCCAGTCTGGTGGATGGCCCGTTCCATACAGTCCCATCAAATGAGTGCAGCTGTGGAGAGTTAATCATTCTCAGCACAAGTCGATATCTGTCACATTTAATATGTGGGGATCAGGCTGCACTGATTGCGGGGGAAGCGATAATGTGCAGAGAATTTATAATCCAGCCCTCGCTCATATATCCAAGTGACGCTGCTCCTGCCATCGCCATGTACACACGGGACGCCTGACGGTGGAGGATGGGATGATTGGAGGGTGATAAAACGGCACTAAACATAATATCTATGGAATAAGCCAGGAAGTGTTGTCATGGCGACAAAGGTGCATAACAAGCCTGGAAAGCTCTTCTTCTCCTGCTCCTCACATTCTGTCGTTCTCTCTTAGTTTTTGCTCATAGGATTATAACAAAGACGACCAAGAAAAGAGAAGCAAAGACGGATGAGGAAACAAGAAGAAGAAGAAGAAGAATGCCGCCGGAGCCGCCAAGTCCTCACTCACCGGGACGGCAGCCGGGTGTGAACAGTGTGCAAGGAGAGTAATAACCCCGGGTGCAGAAAGCGACCGATACCAGAGAATCAGGAGGTATTCACATATATAATAATGGTATTACACTACAGTGCTGCCTCCCCGGACCGCACAGATCACAGTGCCACTGCCGGACCCCCACCCACAAATTATACCATCACTGAATGTCACATATACACCAGCAGAATAGTGAGTGCAGCTCTGGAGTATAATACAGGATGTAACCCAGGATCAGTAATGTAATGTATGTACACAGTGACTGCACCAGCAGAATAGTGAGCGCAGCTCTGGAGTATAATACAGGATGTAACTCAGGATCAGTAATGTAATGTATATACACAGTGACGGCACCAGCGGAATAGTGAGTGCAGCTCTGGAGTATAATACAGGATGTAACTCAGGATCAGTAATGTAATGTATGTGCACAGTGACTGCACCAGCAGAATAGTGAGTGCAGCTCTGGGGTATAATACAGGATGTAACCCAGGATCAGTAATGTAATGTATGTACACAGTGACTGCACCAGCAGAATAGTGAGTGCAGCTCTGGAGTATAATACAGGATGTAACTCAGAATCAGTAATGTACTGTATGTACACAGTGACTGCACCAGCAGAATAGTGAGTGCAGCTCTGGAGTATAATACAGGATGTAACTCAGAATCAGTAATGTACTGTATGTACACAGTGACTGCACCAGCAGAATAGTGAGTGCAGCTCTGGAGTATAATACAGGATGTAACTCAGGATCAGTAATGTAATGTATGTACACAGTGACTGCACCAGCAGAATAGTGAGTGCAGCTCTGGAGTATAATACAGGATGTAACCCAGGATCAGTAATGTAATGTATGT
Source organism: Phyllobates terribilis (assembly GCF_046119375.1). NCBI lineage: Eukaryota > Metazoa > Chordata > Amphibia > Anura > Dendrobatidae > Phyllobates > Phyllobates terribilis. The sequence continues at coordinate 969,537,282 of NW_027362762.1, forward strand.
ACACAGTGACTGCACCAGCAGAATAGTGAGTGCAGCTCTGGAGTATAATACAGGATGTAACTCAGAATCAGTAATGTACTGTATGTACACAGTGACTGCACCAGCAGAATAGTGAGTGCAGCTCTGGAGTATAATACAGGATGTAACTCAGGATCAGTAATGTAATGTATGTACACAGTGACTGCACCAGCAGAATAGTGAGTGCAGCTCTGGAGTATAATACAGGAGGTAACTCAGGATCAGTAATGTAATGTATGTACACAGTGACTCCACCAGCAGAATAGTGAGTGCAGCTCTGGAGTATAATACAGGAGGTAACTCAGGATCAGTAATGTAATGTATGTACACAGTGACTGCACCAGCAGAATAGTGAGTGCAGCTCTGGAGTATAATACAGGATGTAACTCAGGATCAGTAATGTAATGTATGTACACAGTGACTGCACCAGCAGAATAGTGAGTGCAGCTCTGGGGTATAATACAGGGGGAAACTCAGGATCAGTAATGTAATGTATGTACACAGTGACTGCACCAGCAGAATAGTGAGTGCAGCTCTGGAGGATAAAACAGGAGGTAACTCAGGATCAGTAATGTAATGTATGTACACAGTGACTCCACCAGCAGAATAGTGAGTGCAGCTCTGGAGTATAATACAGGATGTAACTCAGGATCACTAATGTAATGTATGTACACAGTGACTGCACCAGCAGAATAGTGAGTGCAGCTCTGGGGTATAATACAGGATGTAACTCAGGATCAGTAATGTAATGTATGTACACAGTGAGTGCACCAGCAGAATAGTGAGTGCAGCTCTGGAGTATAATACAGGATGTAACTCAGGATCAGTAATGTAATGTATGTACACAGTGACTGCACCAGCAGAATAGTGAGTGCAGCTCTGGAGTATAATACAGGATGTAACTCAGGAACAGTAATGTAATGTATGTACACAGTGACTGCACCAGCAGAATAGTGAGTGCAGCTCTGGAGTATAATACAGGAGGTAACTCAGGATCAGTAATGTAATGTATGTACACAGTGACTGCACCAGCAGAATAGTGAGTGCAGCTCTGGAGGATAATACAGGAGGGAACTCAGGATCAGTAATGTAATGTATGTACACAGTGACTCCACCAGCAGAATAGTGAGTGCAGCTCTGGAGTATAATACAGGGGGTAACTCAGGATCAGTAATGTAATGTATGTACACAGTGACTGCACCAGCAGAATAGTGAGTGCAGCTCTGGAGGATAATACAGGAGGTAACTCAGGATCAGTAATGTAATGTATGTACACAGTGACTGCACCAGCAGAATAGTGAGTGCAGCTCTGGAGTATAATACAGGATGTAACTCAGGAACAGTAATGTAATGTATGTACACAGTGACTGCACCAGCAGAATAGTGAGTGCAGCTCTGGAGTATAATACAGGAGGTAACTCAGGATCAGTAATGTAATGTATGTACACAGTGACTCCACCAGCAGAATAGTGAGTGCAGCTCTGGAGTATAATACAGGGGGTAACTCAGGATCAGTAATGTAATGTATGTACACAGTGACTGCACCAGCAGAATAGTGAGTGCAGCTCTGGAGGATAATACAGGAGGTAACTCAGGATCAGTAATGTAATGTATGTACACAGTGACTCCACCAGCAGAATAGTGAGTGCAGCTCTGGAGTATAATACAGGATGTAACTCAGGATCAGTAATGTAATGTATGTACACAGTGACTCCACCAGCAGAATAGTGAGTGCAGCTCTGGAGTATAATACAGGATGTAACTCAGGATCAGTAATGTAATGTATGTACACAGTGACTGCACCAGCAGAATAGTGAGTGCAGCTCTGGAGTATAATACAGGATGTAACTCAGGATCAGTAATGTAATGTATGTACACAGTGACTCCACCAGCAGAATAGTGAGTGCAGCTCTGAAGTATAATACAGGATGTAACTCAGGATCAGTAATGTAATGTATGTACACAGCGACTGCACCAGCAGAATAGTGAGTGCAGCTCTGGAGTATAATACAGGAGGTAACTCAGGATCACTAATGTAATGTGTGTACACAGTGACTGCACCAGCAGAATAGTGAGTGCAGCTCAGGGGTATAATACAAGATGTAACTCAGGATCAGTAGTGTAATGTATGTACACAGTGACTGCACCAGCAGAATAGTGAGTGCAGCTCTGGAGTATAATACAGGAGGCAACTCAGGATCAGTAATGTAATGTATGTACACAGTGACTGCACCAGCAGAATAGTGAGTGCAGCTCTGGAGGATAATACAGGAGGTAACTCAGGATCAGTAATGTAATGTATGTACACAGTGACTCCACCAGCAGAATAGTGAGTGCAGCTCTGGAGTATAATACAGGATGTAACTCAGGATCAGTAATGTAATGTATGTACACAGTGACTGCACCAGCAGAATAGTGAGTGCAGCTCTGGAGTATAATACAGGATGTAACTCAGGATCAGTAACGTAATGTATGTACACAGTGACTCCACCAGCAGAATAGTGAGTGCAGCTCTGGAGTATAATACAGGATGTAACTCAGGATCAGTAATGTAATGTATGTACACAGTGACTGCACCAGCAGAATAGTGAGTGCAGCTCTGGAGTATAATACAGGATGTAACTCAGTACAGGATCAGTAATGTAATGTATGTACACAGTGACTCCACCAGCAGAATAGTGAGTGCAGCTCTGAAGGATAATACAGGATGTAACTCAGGATCAGTAATGTAATGTATGTACACAGTGACTGCACCAGCAGAATAGTGAGTGCAGCTCTGGAGTATAATACAGGATGTAACTCAGGATCAGTAATGTAATGTATGTACACAGTGACTGCACCAGCAGAATAGTGAGTGCAGCTCTGGAGTATAATACAGGATGTAACTCCGGATAAGTAATGTAATGTATGAACACAGTGACTCCACCAGCAGAATAGTGAGTGCAGCTCTGAAGGATAATACAGGATGTAACTCAGGATCAGTAATGTAATGTATGTACACAGTGACTGCACCAGCAGAATAGTGAGTGCAGCTCTGGGGTATAATACAGGATGTAACTCAGGATCAGTAATGTAATGTATGTACACAGTGACTGCACCAGCAGAATAGTGAGTGCAGCTCTGGGGTATAATACAGGATGTAACTCAGGATCAGTAATGTAATGTATCTACACAGTGACTGCACCAGCAGAATAGTGAGTGCAGCTCTGGAGTATAATACAGGATGTAACTCAGGATCAGTAATGTATGTACACAGTGACTGCACCAGCAGAATAGTGAGTGCAGCTCTGGAGTATAATACAGGAGGCAACTCAGGATCAGTAATGTAATGTATGTACACAGTGACTGCACCAGCAGAATAGTGAGTGCAGCTCTGGAGAATAATACAGGAGGTAACTCAGGATCAGTAATGTAATGTATGTACACAGTGACTCCACCAGCAGAATAGTGAGTGCAGATCTGGAGTACAATACAGGATGTAACTCAGGATCAGTAATGTAATGTATGTACACAGTGACTCCACCAGCAGAATAGTGAGTGCAGCTCTGAAGTATAATACAGGATGTAACTCAGGATCAGTAATGTAATGTATGTACACAGTGACTGCACCAGCATAATAGTGAGTGCAGCTCTGGAGTATAACACAGGATGTAACTCAGGATCAGTAATGTAATGTATGTACACAGTGACTGCACCAGCAGAATAGTGAGTGCAGCTCTGGAATATAATACAGGATATAACTCATGATCAGTAATGTAATGTATGTACACAGTGACTGCACCAGCAGAATAGTGAGTGCAGCTCTGGAGTATAATACAGGAGGCAACTCAGGATCAGTAATGTTATGTATGTACACAGTGACTGCACCAGCAGAATAGTGAGTGCAGCTCTGGAGGACAATACAGGAGGTAACTCAGGATCAGTAATGTAATGTATGTACACAGTGACTCCACCAGCAGAATAGTGAGTGCAGCTCTGGAGTATAATACAGGATGTAACTCAGGATCAGTAATGTAATGTATGTACACAGTGACTCCACCAGCAGAATAGTGAGTGCAGCTCTGAAGTATAATACAGGATGTAACTCAGGATCAGTAATGTAATGTATGTACACAGTGACTGCACCAGCAGAATAGTGAGTGCAGCTCTGGGGTATAATACAGGATGTAACTCAGGATCAGTAATGTAATGTATGTACACAGTGACTGCACCAGCAGAATAGTGAGTGCAGCTCTGGAGTATAATACAGGATGTAACTCAGGATCAGTAATGTAATGTATGTACACAGTGACTGCACCAGCAGAATAGTGAGTGCAGCTCTGGAGTATAATACAGGAGGTAACTCAGGATCAGTAATGTAATGTATGTACACAGTGACTGCACCAGCAGAATAGTGAGTGCAGCTCTGGGGTATAATACAGGATGTAACTCAGGATCAGTAATGTAATGTATGTACACAGTGACTCCACCAGCAGAATAGTGAGTGCAGCTCTGGAGTATAATACAGGAGGTAACTCAGGATCAGTAATGTAATGTATGTACACAGTGACTGCACCAGCAGAATAGTGAGTGCAGCTCTGGAATATAATACAGGATGTAACTCAGGATCAGTAATGTAATGTATGTACACAGTGACTGCACCAGCAGAATAGTGAGTGCAGCTCTGGAGTATAATAAAGTGTGTAACTCAGGATCAGTAATGTAATGTATGTACACAGTGACTGCACCAGCAGAATAGTGAGTGCAGCTCTGGAGGATAATACAGGGTGTAACTCAGGATCAGTAATGAAATGTATGTACAGAGTGACTGCACCAGCAGAATAGTGAGTGCAGCTCTGGAGTAGAATACAGGATGTAACTCAGGATCAGTAATGTAATGTATGTACACAGTGACTGCACCAGCAGAATAGTGAGTGAGCGCAGCTCTGGAGTATAATACAGGAGGTAACTCAGGATCAGTAATGTAATGTATGTACACAGTGACTGCACCAGCAGAATAGTGAGCGCAGCTCTGGAGTATAATACAGGATGTAACTCAGGATCAGTAATGTAATGTATGTACACAGTGACTGCACCAGCAGAATAGTGAGTGCAGCTCTGGAGTATAATACAGGATGTATCTCAGAATCAGTAATGTAATGTATGTACACAGTGACTGCACCAGCTGAATAGTGAGTGCAGCTCTGGTATATAATACAGGATGTAACTCAGGATCAGTAATGTAATGTATGTACACAGTGACTGCACCAGCAGAATAGTGAGTGCAGCTCTGGAGTATAATACAGGATGTAACTCAGAATCAGTAATGTACTGTATGTACACAGTGACTGCACCAGCAGAATAGTGAGTGCAGCTCTGGAGTATAATACAGGGTGTAACTCAGGATCAGTAATGTAATGTATGTACACAGTGACTGCACCAGCAGAATAGTGAGTGCAGCTCTGGAGGATAATACAGGGTGTAACTCAGGATCAGTAATGAAATGTATGTACAGAGTGACTGCACCAGCAGAATAGTGAGTGCAGCTCTGGAGTAGAATACAGGATGTAACTCAGGATCAGTAATGTAATGTATGTACACAGTGACTGCACCAGCAGAATAGTGAGTGAGCGCAGCTCTGGAGTATAATACAGGAGGTAACTCAGGATCAGTAATGTAATGTATGTACACAGTGACTGCACCAGCAGAATAGTGAGCGCAGCTCTGGAGTATAATACAGGATGTAACTCAGGATCAGTAATGTAATGTATGTACACAGTGACTGCACCAGCAGAATAGTGAGTGCAGCTGTGGAGTATAATACAGGATGTAACTCAGGATCAGTAATGTAATGTATGTACACAGTGACTGCACCAGCAGAATAGTGAGTGCAGCTCTGGAGTATAATACAGGATGTATCTCAGAATCAGTAATGTAATGTATGTACACAGTGACTGCACCAGCTGAATAGTGAGTGCAGCTCTGGTATATAATACAGGATGTAACTCAGGATCAGTAATGTAATGTATGTACACAGTGACTGCACCAGCAGAATAGTGAGTGCAGCTCTGGAGTATAATACAGGATGTAACTCAGGATCAGTAATGTACTGTATGTACACAGTGACTGCACCAGCAGAATAGTGAGTGGAGCTCTGGAGTATAATACAGGATGTAACTCAGGATCAGTAATGTAATGTATGTACACAGTGACTGCACCAGCAGAATAGTGAGTGCAGCTCTGGAGTATAATACAGGAGGTAACTCAGGATCAGTAATGTAATGTATGTACACAGTGACTCCACCAGCAGAATAGTGAGTGCAGCTCTGGAGTATAATACAGGATGTAACTCAGGATCAGTAATGTAATGTATGTACACAGTGACTCCACCAGCAGAATAGTGAGTGCAGCTCTGGAGTATAATACAGGAGGTAACTCAGGATCAGTAATGTAATGTATGTACACAGTGACTGCACCAGCAGAATAGTGAGTGCAGCTCTGGAGTATAATACAGGATGTAACTCAGAATCAGTAATGTACTGTATGTACACAGTGACTGCACCAGCAGAATAGTGAGTGCAGCTCTGGAGTATAATACAGGATGTAACTCAGGATCAGTAATGTAATGTATGTACACAGTGACTGCACCAGCAGAATAGTGAGTGCAGCTCTGTAGTATAATACAGGAGGTAACTCAGGATCAGTAATGTAATGTATGTACACAGTGACTCCACCAGCAGAATAGTGAGTGCAGCTCTGGAGTATAATACAGGATGTAACTCAGGATCAGTAATGTAATGTATGTACACAGTGACTCCACCAGCAGAATAGTGAGTGCAGCTCTGGAGTATAATACAGGAGGTAACTCAGGATCAGTAATGTAATGTATGTACACAGTGACTGCACCAGCAGAATAGTGAGTGCAGCTCTGGAGTATAATACAGGATGTAACTCAGGATCAGTAATGTAATGTATGTACACAGTGACTCCACCAGCAGAATAGTGAGTGCAGCTCTGGAGTATAATACAGGAGGTAACTCAGGATCAGTAATGTAATGTATGTACACAGTGACTCCACCAGCAGAATAGTGAGTGCAGCTCTGGAGTATAATACAGGAGGTAACTCAGGATCAGTAATGTAATGTATGTACACAGTGACTGCACCAGCAGAATAATGAGTGCAGCTCTGGAGTATAATACAGGATGTAACTCAGGATCAGTAATGTAATGTATGTACACAGTGACTCCACCAGCAGAATAGTGAGTGCAGCTCTGGAGTATAATACAGGATTTAACTCAGGATCAGTAATGTAATGTATGTACACAGCGACTGCACCAGCAGAATAGTGAGTGCAGCTCTGGAGGATAATACAGGATGTAACTCAGGATCAGTAAAGTAATGTATGTACACAGTGACTCCACCAGCAGGATAGTGAGTGCAGCTCTGGAGTATAATACAGGATGTAACTCAGGATCAGTAATGTAATGTATGTACACAGTGACTCCACCAGCAGAATAGTGAGTGCAGCTCTGAAGTATAATACAGGATGTAACTCAGGATCAGTAATGTAATGTATGTACACAGTGACTGCACCAGCAGAATAGTGAGTGCAGCTCTGGGGTATAATACAGGGGGTAACTCAGGATCAGTAATGTAATGTATGTACACAGTGACTGCACCAGCAGAATAGTGAGTGCAGCTCTGGAGGATAATACAGGAGGTAACTCAGGATCAGTAATGTAATGTATGTACACAGTGACTCCACCAGCAGAATAGTGAGTGCAGCTCTGGAGTATAATACAGGATGTAACTCAGGATCAGTAATGTAATGTATGTACACAGTGACTGCACCAGCAGAATAGTGAGTGCAGCTCTGGAGGATAATACAGGAGGTAACTCAGGATCAGTAATGTAATGTATGTACACAGTGACTCCACCAGCAGAATAGTGAGTGCAGCTCTGGAGTATAATACAGGAGGTAACTCAGGATCAGTAATGTAATGTATGTACACAGTGACTGCACCAGCAGAATAATGAGTGCAGCTCTGGAGTATAATACAGGATGTAACTCAGGATCAGTAATGTAATGTATGTACACAGTGACTCCACCAGCAGAATAGTGAGTGCAGCTCTGGAGTATAATACAGGATTTAACTCAGGATCAGTAATGTAATGTATGTACACAGCGACTGCACCAGCAGAATAGTGAGTGCAGCTCTGGAGGATAATACAAGATGTAACTCAGGATCAGTAAAGTAATGTATGTACACAGTGACTCCACCAGCAGGATAGTGAGTGCAGCTCTGGAGTATAATACAGGATGTAACTCAGGATCAGTAATGTAATGTATGTACACAGTGACTCCACCAGCAGAATAGTGAGTGCAGCTCTGAAGTATAATACAGGATGTAACTCAGGATCAGTAATGTAATGTATGTACACAGTGACTGCACCAGCAGAATAGTGAGTGCAGCTCTGGGGTATAATACAGGGGGTAACTCAGGATCAGTAATGTAATGTATGTACACAGTGACTGCACCAGCAGAATAGTGAGTGCAGCTCTGGAGTATAATACAGGATTTAACTCAGGATCAGTAATGTAATGTATGTACACAGCGACTGCACCAGCAGAATAGTGAGTGCAGCTCTGGAGGATAATACAGGATGTAACTCAGGATCAGTAAAGTAATGTATGTACACAGTAACTCCACCAGCAGGATAGTGAGTGCAGCTCTGGAGTATAATACAGGATGTAACTCAGGATCAGTAATGTAATGTATGTACACAGTGACTCCACCAGCAGAATAGTGAGTGCAGCTCTGAAGTATAATACAGGATGTAACTCAGGATCAGTAATGTAATGTATGTACACAGTGACTGCACCAGCAGAATAGTGAGTGCAGCTCTGGGGTATAATACAGGGGGTAACTCAGGATCAGTAATGTAATGTATGTACACAGTGACTGCACCAGCAGAATAGTGAGTGCAGCTCTGGAGGATAATACAGGAGGTAACTCAGGATCAGTAATGTAATGTATGTACACAGTGACTCCACCAGCAGAATAGTGAGTGCAGCTCTGGAGTATAATACAGGATGTAACTCAGGATCAGTAATGTAATGTATGTACACAGTGACTGCACCAGCAGAATAGTGAGTGCAGCTCTGGAGGATAATACAGGAGGTAACTCAGGATCAGTAATGTAATGTATGTACACAGTGACTCCACCAGCAGAATAGTGAGTGCAGCTCTGGAGTATAATACAGGGGGTAACTCAGGATCAGTAATGTAATGTATGTACACAGTGACTGCACCAGCAGAATAGTGAGTGCAGCTCTGGAGGATAATACAGGAGGTAACTCAGGATCAGTAATGTAATGTATGTACACAGTGACTCCACCAGCAGAATAGTGAGTGCAGCTCTGGAGTATAATACAGGATGTAACTCAGGATCAGTAATGTAATGTATGTACACAGTGACTCCACCAGCAGAATAGTGAGTGCAGCTCTGAAGTATAATACAGGATGTAACTCAGGATCAGTAATGTAATGTATGTACACAGTGACTGCACCAGCAGAATAGTGAGTGCAGCTCTGGGGTATAATACAGGAGGTAACTCAGGATCAGTAATGTAATGTATGTACACAGTGACTGCACCAGCAGAATAGTGAGTGCAGCTCTGGAGTATAATACAGAATGTAACTCAGGATCAGTAATGTAATGTATGTACACAGCGACTGCACCAGCAGAATAGTGAGTGCAGCTCTGGAGTATAATACAGGAGGTAACTCAGGATCAGTAATGTAATGTATGTACACAGTGACTGCACCAGCAGAATAGTGAGTGCAGCTCTGGAGTATAATACAGGATGTAACTCAGGATCAGTAATGTAATGTATATACACAGCGACTGCACCAGCAGAATAGTGAGTGCAGCTCTGGAGTATAATACAGGAGGTAACTCAGGATCACTAATGTAATGTATGTACACAGTGACTGCACCAGCAGAATAGTGAGTGCAGCTCTGGGGTATAATACAGGATGTAACTCAGGATCAGTAATGTAATGTATGTACACAGTGACTGCACTAGCAGAATAGTGAGTGCAGCTCTGGAGTATAATACAGGATGTAACTAAGAATCAGTAATGTACTGTATGTACACAGTGACTGCACCAGCAGAATAGTGAGTGCAGCTCTGGAGTATAATACAGGATGTAACTCAGGATCAGTAATGTAATGTATGTACACAGTGACTGCACCAGCAGAATAGTGAGTGCAGCTCTGGAGTATAATACAGGAGGTAACTCAGGATCAGTAATGTAATGTATGTACACAGTGACTCCACCAGCAGAATAGTGAGTGCAGCTCTGGAGTATAATACAGGATGTAACTCAGGATCAGTAATATAATGTATGTACACAGTGACTCCACCAGCAGAATAGTGAGTGCAGCTCTGGAGTATAATACAGGAGGTAACTCAGGATCAGTAATGTAATGTATGTACACAGTGACTGCACCAGCAGAATAGTGAGTGCAGCTCTGGAGTATAATACAGGATGTAACTCAGAATCAGTAATGTACTGTATGTACACAGTGACTGCACCAGCAGAATAGTGAGTGCAGCTCTGGAGTATAATACAGGATGTAACTCAGGATCAGTAATGTAATGTATGTACACAGTGACTGCACCAGCAGAATAGTGAGTGCAGCTCTGTAGTATAATACAGGAGGTAACTCAGGATCAGTAATGTAATGTATGTACACAGTGACTCCACCAGCAGAATAGTGAGTGCAGCTCTGGAGTATAATACAGGATGTAACTCAGGATCAGTAATGTAATGTATGTACACAGTGACTCCACCAGCAGAATAGTGAGTGCAGCTCTGGAGTATAATACAGGAGGTAACTCAGGATCAGGAATGTAATGTATGTACACAGTGACTGCACCAGCAGAATAGTGAGTGCAGCTCTGGAGTATAATACAGGATGTAACTCAGGATCAGTAATGTAATGTATGTACACAGTGACTCCACCAGCAGAATAGTGAGTGCAGCTGTGGAGTATAATACAGGAGGTAACTCAGGATCAGTAATGTAATGTATGTACACAGTGACTCCACCAGCAGAATAGTGAGTGCAGCTCTGGAGTATAATACAGGAGGTAACTCAGGATCAGTAATGTAATGTATGTACACAGTGACTCCACCAGCAGAATAGTGAGTGCAGCTCTGGAGTATAATACAGGATGTAACTCAGGATCAGTAATGTACTGTATGTACACAGTGACTGCACCAGCAGAATAGTGAGTGCAGCTCTGTAGTATAATACAGGAGGTAACTCAGGATCAGTAATGTACTGTATGTACACAGTGACTGCACCAGCAGAATAGTGAGTGCAGCTCTGGAGTATAATACAGGATGTAACTCAGGATCAGTAATGTAATGTATGTACACAGTGACTCCACCAGCAGAATAGTGAGTGCAGCTCTGGAGTATAATACAGGATTTAACTCAGGATCAGTAATGTAATGTATGTACACAGCGACTGCACCAGCAGAATAGTGAGTGCAGCTCTGGAGGATAATACAGGATGTAACTCAGGATCAGTAAAGTAATGTATGTACACAGTGACTCCACCAGCAGGATAGTGAGTGCAGCTCTGGAGTATAATACAGGATGTAACTCAGGATCAGTAATGTAATGTATGTACACAGTGACTCCACCAGCAGAATAGTGAGTGCAGCTCTGAAGTATAATACAGGATGTAACTCAGGATCAGTAATGTAATGTATGTACACAGTGATTGCACCAGCAGAATAGTGAGTGCAGCTCTGGGGTATAATACAGGATGTAACTCAGGATCAGTAATGTAATGTATGTACACAGTGACTGCACCAGCAGAATAGTGAGTGCAGCTCTGGAGGATAATACAGGAGGTAACTCAGGATCAGTAATGTAATGTATGTACACAGTGACTCCACCAGCAGAATAGTGAGTGCAGCTCTGGAGTATAATACAGGATATAACTCAGGATCAGTAATGTAATGTATGTACACAGTGACTCCACCAGCAGAATAGTGAGTGCAGCTCTGAAGTATAATACAGGATGTAACTCAGGATCAGTAATGTAATGTAAGTACACAGTGACTGCACCAGCAGAATAGTGAGTGCAGCTCTGGAGGATAATACAGGAGGTAACTCAGGATCAGTAATGTAATGTATGTACACAGTGACTCCACCAGCAGAATAGTGAGTGCAGCTCTGGAGTATAATACAGGGGGTAACTCAGGATCAGTAATGTAATGTATGTACACAGTGACTGCACCAGCAGAATAGTGAGTGCAGCTCTGGAGGATAATACAGGAGGTAACTCAGGATCAGTAATGTAATGTATGTACACAGTGACTCCACCAGCAGAATAGTGAGTGCAGCTCTGGAGTATAATACAGGAGGTAACTCAGGATCAGTAATGTAATGTATGTACACAGTGACTGCACCAGCAGAATAGTGAGTGCAGCTCTGGAGTATAATACAGGATGTAACTCAGGATCAGTAATGTAATGTATGTACACAGTGACTCCACCAGCAGAATAGTGAGTGCAGCTCTGGAGTATCATACAGGATGTAACTCAGGATCAGTAATGTAATGTATGTACACAGCGACTGCACCAGCAGAATAGTGAGTGCAGCTCTGGAGGATAATACAGGATGTAACTCAGGATCAGTAATGTAATGTATGTACACAGTGACTCCACCAGCAGGATAGTGAGTGCAGCTCTGGAGTATAATACAGGATGTAACTCAGGATCAGTAATGTAATGTATGTACACAGTGACTCCACCAGCAGAATAGTGAGTGCAGCTCTGAAGTATAATACAGGATGTAACTCAGGATCAGTAATGTAATGTATGTACACAGTGACTGCACCAGCAGAATAGTGAGTGCAGCTCTGGGGTATAATACAGGGGGTAACTCAGGATCAGTAATGTAATGTATGTACACAGTGACTGCACCAGCAGAATAGTGAGTGCAGCTCTGGAGGATAATACAGGAGGTAACTCAGGATCAGTAATGTAATGTATGTACACAGTGACTCCACCAGCAGAATAGTGAGTGCAGCTCTGGAGTATAATACAGGATGTAACTCAGGATCAGTAATGTAATGTATGTACACAGTGACTCCACCAGCAGAATAGTGAGTGCAGCTCTGAAGTATAATACAGGATGTAACTCAGGATCAGTAATGTAATGTATGTACACAGTGACTGCACCAGCAGAATAGTGAGTGCAGCTCTGGAGGATAATACAGGAGGTAACTCAGGATCAGTAATGTAATGTATGTACACAGTGACTCCACCAGCAGAATAGTGAGTGCAGCTCTGGAGTATAATACAGGGGGTAACTCAGGATCAGTAATGTAATGTATGTACACAGTGACTGCACCAGCAGAATAGTGAGTGCAGCTCTGGAGGATAATACAGGAGGTAACTCAGGATCAGTAATGTAATGTATGTACACAGTGACTCCACCAGCAGAATAGTGAGTGCAGCTCTGAAGTATAATACAGGATGTAACTCAGGATCAGTAATGTAATGTATGTACACAGTGACTGCACCAGCAGAATAGTGAGTGCAGCTCTGGGGTATAATACAGGATGTAACTCAGGATCAGTAATGTAATGTATGTACACAGTGACTGCACCAGCAGAATAGTGAGTGCAGCTCTGGAGTATAATACAGGATGTAACTCAGGATCAGTAATGTAATGTATGTACACAGTGACTGCACCAGCAGAATAGTGAGTGCAGCTCTGGGGTATAATACAGGATGTAACTCAGGATCAGTAATGTAATGTATGTACACAGTGACTCCACCAGCAGAATAGTGAGTGCAGCTCTGGAGTATAATACAGGAGGTAACTCAGGATCAGTAATGTAATGTATGTACACAGTGACTGCACCAGCAGAATAGTGAGTGCAGCTCTGGAGTATAATACAGGATGTAACTCAGGATCAGTAATGTAATGTATGTACACAGTGACTGCACCAGCAGAATATTGAGTGCAGCTCTGGAGTATAATACAGGGTGTAACTCAGGATCAGTAGTGTAATGTATGTACACAGTGACTGCACCAGCAGAATAGTGTGTGCAGCTCTGGAGGATAATACAATGTGTAACTCAGGATCAGTAATGTAATGTATGTACAGAGTGACTGCACCAGCAGAATAGTGAGTGCAGCTCTGGAGTAGAATACAGGATGTAACTCAGGATCAGTAATGTAATGTATGTACACAGTGACTGCACCAGCAGAATAGTGAGTGAGCGCAGCTCTGGAGTATAATACAGGAGGTAACTCAGGATCAGTAATGTAATGTATGTACACAGTGACTGCACCAGCAGAATAGTGAGCGCAGCTCTGGAGTATAATACAGGATGTAACTCAGGATCAGTAATGTAATGTATGTACACAGTGACTGCACCAGCAGAATAGTGAGTGCAGCTCTGGAGTATAATACAGGATGTAACTCAGGAACAGTAATGTAATGTATGTACACAGTGACTGCACCAGCAGAATAGTGAGTGCAGCTCTGGAGTATAATACAGGATGTATCTCAGAATCAGTAATGTAATGTATGTACACAGTGACTGCACCAGCTGAATAGTGAGTGCAGCTCTGGTATATAATACAGGATGTAACCCAGGATCAGTAATGTAATGTATGTACACAGTGACTGCACCAGCAGAATAGTGAGTGCAGCTCTGGAGTATAATACAGGATGTAACTCAGAATCAGTAATGTACTGTATGTACACAGTGACTGCACCAGCAGAATAGTGAGTGCAGCTCTGGAGTATAATACAGGATGTAACTCAGGACCAGTAATGTAATGTATGTACACAGTGACTGCACCAGCAGAATAGTGAGTGCAGCTCTGGAGTATAATACAGGATGTAACTCAGGACCAGTAATGTAATGTATGTACACAGTGACTGCACCAGCAGAATAGTGAGTGCAGCTCTGGAGTATAATACAGGATGTAACTCAGGATCAGTAATGTAATGTATGTACACAGTGACTGCACCAGCAGAATAGTGAGTGCAGCTCTGGAGTATAATACAGGATGTAACTCAGGATCAGTAATGTAATGTATGTACACAGTGAGTGCACCAGCAGAATAGTGATTGCAGCTCTGGAGTATAATACAGGAGGTAACTCAGGATCAGTAATGTAATGTATGTACACAGTGACTCCACCAGCAGAATAGTGAGTGCAGCTCTGAAGTATAATACAGGATGTAACTCAGGATCAGTAATGTAATGTATGTACACAGTGACTGCACCAGCAGAATAGTGAGTGCAGCTCTGGAGTATAATACAGCATGTAACACAGGATCAGTAATGTAATGTATGTACACAGTGACTGCACCAGCAGAATAGTGAGTGCAGCTCTGGAGTATAATACAGGATGTAACACAGGATCAGTAATGTAATGTATGTACACAGTGACTGCACCAGCAGAATAGTGAGTGCAGCTTTGGAGGATAATACAGGAGGTAACTCAGGATCAGTAATGTAATGTATGTACACAGAGACTCAACCAGCAGAATAGTGAGTGCAGCTCTGGAGTATAATACAGGGGGTAACTCAGGATCAGTAATGTAATGTATGTACACAGTGACTGCACCAGCAGAATAGTGAGTGCAGCTCTGGAGGATAATACAGGAGGTAACTCAGGATCAGTAATGTAATGTATGTACACAGTGACTCCACCAGCAGAATAGTGAGTGCAGCTCTGGAGTATAATACAGGATGTAACTCAGGATCAGTAATGTAATGTATGTACACAGTGACTCCACCAGCAGAATAGTGAGTGCAGCTCTGAAGTATAATACAGGATGTAACTCAGGATCAGTAATGTAATGTATGTACACAGTGACTGCACCAGCAGAATAGTGAGTGCAGCTCTGGAGGATAATACAGGAGGTAACTCAGGATCAGTAATGTAATGTATGTACACAGTGACTCCACCCGCAGAATAGTGAGTGCAGCTCTGGAGTATAATACAGGGGGTAACTCAGGATCAGTAATGTAATGTATGTACACAGTGACTGCACCAGCAGAATAGTGAGTGCAGCTCTGGAGGATAATACAGGAGGTAACTTAGGATCAGTAATGTAATGTATGTACACAGTGACTCCACCAGCAGAATAGTGAGTGCAGCTCTGAAGTATAATACAGGATGTAACTCAGGATCAGTAATGTAATGTATGTACACAGTGACTGCACCAGCAGAATAGTGAGTGCAGCTCTGGGGTATAATACAGGATGTAACTCAGGATCAGTAATGTAATGTATGTACACAGTGACTGCACCAGCAGAATAGTGAGTGCAGCTCTGGAGTATAATACAGGATGTAACTCAGGATCAGTAATGTAATGTATGTACACAGTGACTGCACCAGCAGAATAGTGAGTGCAGCTCTGGGGTATAATACAGGATGTAACTCAGGATCAGTAATGTAATGTATGTACACAGTGACTCCACCAGCAGAATAGTGAGTGCAGCTCTGGAGTATAATACAGGAGGTAACTCAGGATCAGTAATGTAAAGTATGTACACAGTGACTGCACCAGCAGAATAGTGAGTGCAGCTCTGGAGTATAATACAGGATGTAACTCAGGATCAGTAATGTAATGTATGTACACAGTGACTGCACCAGCAGAATATTGAGTGCAGCTCTGGAGTATAATACAGGGTGTAACTCAGGATCAGTAGTGTAATGTATGTACACAGTGACTGCACCAGCAGAATAGTGTGTGCAGCTCTGGAGGATAATACAATGTGTAACTCAGGATCAGTAATGTAATGTATGTACAGAGTGACTGCACCAGCAGAATAGTGAGTGCAGCTCTGGAGTAGAATACAGGATGTAACTCAGGATCAGTAATGTAATGTATGTACACAGTGACTGCACCAGCAGAATAGTGAGTGAGCGCAGCTCTGGAGTATAATACAGGAGGTAACTCAGGATCAGTAATGTAATGTATGTACACAGTGACTGCACCAGCAGAATAGTGAGCGCAGCTCTGGAGTATAATACAGGATGTAACTCAGGATCAGTAATGTAATGTATGTACACAGTGACTGCACCAGCAGAATAGTGAGTGCAGCTCTGGAGTATAATACAGGATGTAACTCAGGAACAGTAATGTAATGTATGTACACAGTGACTGCACCAGCAGAATAGTGAGTGCAGCTCTGGAGTATAATACAGGATGTATCTCAGAATCAGTAATGTAATGTATGTACACAGTGACTGCACCAGCTGAATAGTGAGTGCAGCTCTGGTATATAATACAGGATGTAACCCAGGATCAGTAATGTAATGTATGTACACAGTGACTGCACCAGCAGAATAGTGAGTGCAGCTCTGGAGTATAATACAGGATGTAACTCAGAATCAGTAATGTACTGTATGTACACAGTGACTGCACCAGCAGAATAGTGAGTGCAGCTCTGGAGTATAATACAGGATGTAACTCAGGACCAGTAATGTAATGTATGTACACAGTGACTGCACCAGCAGAATAGTGAGTGCAGCTCTGGAGTATAATACAGGATGTAACTCAGGACCAGTAATGTAATGTATGTACACAGTGACTGCACCAGCAGAATAGTGAGTGCAGCTCTGGAGTATAATACAAGATGTAACTCAGGATCAGTAATGTAATGTATGTACACAGTGACTGCACCAGCAGAATAGTGAGTGCAGCTCTGGAGTATAATACAGGATGTAACTCAGGATCAGTAATGTAATGTATGTACACAGTGACTGCACCAGCAGAATAGTGATTGCAGCTCTGGAGTATAATACAGGAGGTAACTCAGGATCAGTAATGTAATGTATGTACACAGTGACTCCACCAGCAGAATAGTGAGTGCAGCTCTGAAGTATAATACAGGATGTAACTCAGGATCAGTAATGTAATGTATGTACACAGTGACTGCACCAGCAGAATAGTGAGTGCAGCTCTGGAGTATAATACAGCATGTAACACAGGATCAGTAATGTAATGTATGTACACAGTGACTGCACCAGCAGAATAGTGAGTGCAGCTCTGGAGTATAATACAGGATGTAACACAGGATCGGTAATGTAATGTATGTACACAGTGACTGCACCAGCAGAATAGTGAGTGCAGCTTTGGAGGATAATACAGGAGGTAACTCAGGATCAGTAATGTAATGTATGTACACAGAGACTCAACCAGCAGAATAGTGAGTGCAGCTCTGGAGTATAATACAGGGGGTAACTCAGGATCAGTAATGTAATGTATGTACACAGTGACTGCACCAGCAGAATAGTGAGTGCAGCTCTGGAGGATAATACAGGAGGTAACTCAGGATCAGTAATGTAATGTATGTACACAGTGACTCCACCAGCAGAATAGTGAGTGCAGCTCTGGAGTATAATACAGGATGTAACTCAGGATCAGTAATGTAATGTATGTACACAGTGACTCCACCAGCAGAATAGTGAGTGCAGCTCTGAAGTATAATACAGGATGTAACTCAGGATCAGTAATGTAATGTATGTACACAGTGACTGCACCAGCAGAATAGTGAGTGCAGCTCTGGGGTATAATACAGGAGGTAACTCAGGATCAGTAATGTAATGTATGTACACAGTGACTGCACCAGCAGAATAGTGAGTGCAGCTCTGGAGTATAATACAGAATGTAACTCAGGATCAGTAATGTAATGTATGTACACAGCGACTGCACCTGCAGAATAGTGAGTGCAGCTCTGGAGTATAATACAGGAGGTAACTCAGGATCAGTAATGTAATGTATGTACACAGTGACTGCACCAGCAGAATAGTGAGTGCAGCTCTGGGGTATAATACAGGATGTAACTCAGGATCAGTAATGTAATGTATGTACACAGTGACTGCACCAGCAGAATAGTGAGTGCAGCTCTGGAGTATAATACAGGAGGCAACTCAGGATCAGTAATGTAATGTATGTACACAGTGACTGCACCAGCAGAATAGTGAGTGCAGCTCTGGAGGATAATACAGGAGGTAACTCAGGATCAGTAATGTAATGTATGTACACAGTGACTCCACCAGCAGAATAGTGAGTGCAGCTCTGGAGTATAATACAGGATGTAACTCAGGATCAGTAATGTAATGTATGTACACAGTGACTGTACCAGCAGAATAGTGAGTGCAGCTCTGGAGTATAATACAGGATGTAACTCAGGATCAGTAATGTAATGTATGTACACAGTGACTCCACCAGCAGAATAGTGAGTGCAGCTCTGGAGTATAATACAGGATGTAACTCAGGATCAGTAATGTAATGTATGTACACAGTGACTGCACCAGCAGAATAGTGAGTGCAGCTCTGGAGTATAATACAGGATGTAACTCAGGATCAGTAATATAATGTATGTACACAGTGACTGCACCAGCAGAATAGTGAGTGCAGCTCTGAAGGATAATACAGGATGTAACTCAGGATCAGTAATGTAATGTATGAACACAGTGACTCCACCAGCAGAATAGTGAGTGCAGCTCTGAAGGATAATACAGGATGTAACTCAGAATCAGTAATGTAATGTATGTACACAGTGACTGCACCAGCAGAATAGTGAGTGCAGCTCTGGGGTATAATACAGGATGTAACTCAGGATCAGTAATGTAATGTATGTACACAGTGACTGCACCAGCAGAATAGTGAGTGCAGCTCTGGAGTATAACACAGGATGTAACTCATGATCAGTAATGTAATGTATGTACACAGTGACTGCACCAGCAGAATAGTGAGTGCAGCTCTGGAGTATAATACAGGAGGCAACTCAGGATCAGTAATGTAATATATGTACACAGTGACTGCACCAGCAGAATAGTGAGTGCAGCTCTGGAGGATAATACAGGAGGTAACTCAGGATCAGTAATGCAATGTCTGTACACAGTGACTCCACCAGCAGAATAGTGAGTGCAGCTCTGGAGTACAATACAGGATGTATCTCAGGATCAGTAATGTAATGTATGTACACAGTGACTCCACCAGCAGAATAGTGAGTGCAGCTCTGAAGTATAATACAGGATGTAACTCAGGATCAGTAATGTAATGTATGTACACAGTGACTGCACCAGCAGAATAGTGAGTGCAGCTCTGGGGTATAATACAGGATGTAACTCAGGATCAGTAATGTAATGTATGTACACAGTGACAGCACTAGCAGAATAGTGAGTGCAGCTCTGGAGTATAACACAGGATGTAACTCAGGATCAGTAATGTAATGTATGTACACAGTGACTGCACCAGCAGAATAGTGAGTGCAGCTCTGGAATATAATACAGGATGTAACTCATGATCAGTAATGTAATGTATGTACACAGTGACTGCACCAGCAGAATAGTGAGTGCAGCTCTGGAGTATAATACAGGAGGCAACTCAGGATCAGTAATGTAATGTATGTACACAGTGACTGCACCAGCAGAATAGTGAGTGCAGCTCTGGAGGATAATACAGGAGGTAACTCAGGATCAGTAATGTAATGTATGTACACAGTGACTCCACCAGCAGAATAGTGAGTGCAGCTCTGGAGTATAATACAGGATGTAACTCAGGATCAGTAATGTAATGTATGTACACAGTGACTCCACCAGCAGAATAGTGAGTGCAGCTCTGAAGTATAATACAGGATGTAACTCAGGATCAGTAATGTAATGTATGTACACAGTGACTGCACCAGCAGAATAGTGAGTGCAGCTCTGGGGTATAATACAGGATGTAACTCAGGATCAGTAATGTAATGTATGTACACAGTGACTGCACCAGCAGAATAGTGAGTGCAGCTCTGGAGTATAATACAGGATGTAACTCAGGATCAGTAATGTAATGTATGTACACAGTGACTCCACCAGCAGAATAGTGAGTGCAGCTCTGGAGTATAATACAGGAGGTAACTCAGGATCAGTAATGTAATGTATGTACACAGTGACTCCACCAGCAGAATAGTGAGTGCAGCTCTGGAGTATAATACAGGAGGTAACTCAGGATCAGTAATGTAATGTATGTACACAGTGACTGCACCAGCAGAATAGTGAGTGCAGCTCTGGAGTATAATACAGGAGGTAACTCAGGATCAGTAATGTAATGTATGTACACAGTGACTCCACCAGCAGAATAGTGAGTGCAGCTCTGGAGTATAATACAGGATGTAACTCAGGATCAGTAATGTAATGTATGTACACAGCGACTGCACCAGCAGAATAGTGAGTGCAGCTCTGGAGGATAATACAGGATGTAACTCAGGATCAGTAATGTAATGTATGTACACAGTGACTCCACCAGCAGGATAGTGAGTGCAGCTCTGGAGTATAATACAGGATGTAACTCAGGATCACTAATGTAATGTATGTACACAGTGACTCCACCAGCAGAATAGTGAGTGCAGCTCTGAAGTATAATACAGGATGTAACTCAGGATCAGTAATGTAATGTATGTACACAGTGACTGCACCAGCAGAATAGTGAGTGCAGCTCTGGGGTATAATACAGGGGGTAACTCAGGATCAGTAATGTAATGTATGTACACAGTGACTGCACCGGCAGAATAGTGAGTGCAGCTCTGGAGGATAATACAGGAGGTAACACAGGATCAGTAATGTAATGTATGTACACAGTGACTCCACCAGCAGAATAGTGAGTGCAGCTCTGGAGTATAATACAGGATGTAACTCAGGATCAGTAATGTAATGTATGTACACAGTGACTCCACCAGCAGAATAGTGAGTGCAGCTCTGAAGTATAATACAGGATGTAACTCAGGATCAGTAATGTAATGTATGTACACAGTGACTGCACCAGCAGAATAGTGAGTGCAGCTCTGGAGGATAATACAGGAGGTAACTCAGGATCAGTAATGTAATGTATGTACACAGTGACTCCACCAGCAGAATAGTGAGTGCAGCTCTGGAGTATAATACAGGGGGTAACTCAGGATCAGTAATGTAATGTATGTACACAGTGACTGCACCAGCAGAATAGTGAGTGCAGCTCTGGAGGATAATACAGGAGGTAACTCAGGATCAGTAATGTAATGTATGTACACAGTGACTCCACCAGCAGAATAGTGAGTGCAGCTCTGAAGTATAATACAGGATGTAACTCAGGATCAGTAATGTAATGTATGTACACAGTGACTGCACCAGCAGAATAGTGAGTGCAGCTCTGGGGTATAATACAGGATGTAACTCAGGATCAGTAATGTAATGTATGTACACAGTGACTGCACCAGCAGAATAGTGAGTGCAGCTCTGGAGTATAATACAGGATGTAACTCAGGATCAGTAATGTAATGTATGTACACAGTGACTGCACCAGCAGAATAGTGAGTGCAGCTCTGGGGTATAATACAGGATGTAACTCAGGATCAGTAATGTAATGTATGTACACAGTGACTCCACCAGCAGAATAGTGAGTGCAGCTCTGGAGTATAATACAGGAGGTAACTCAGGATCAGTAATGTAATGTATGTACACAGTGACTGCACCAGCAGAATAGTGAGTGCAGCTCTGGAGTATAATACAGGATGTAACTCAGGATCAGTAATGTAATGTATGTACACAGTGACTGCACCAGCAGAATAGTGAGTGCAGCTCTGGAGTATAATACAGGGTGTAACTCAGGATCAGTAGTGTAATGTATGTACACAGTGACTGCACCAGCAGAATAGTGTGTGCAGCTCTGGAGGATAATACAATGTGTAACTCAGGATCAGTAATGTAATGTATGTACAGAGTGACTGCACCAGCAGAATAGTGAGTGCAGCTCTGGAGTAGAATACAGGATGTAACTCAGGATCAGTAATGTAATGTATGTACACAGCGACTGCACCTGCAGAATAGTGAGTGCAGCTCTGGAGTATAATACAGGAGGTAACTCAGGATCAGTAATGTAATGTATGTACACAGTGACTGCACCAGCAGAATAGTGAGTGCAGCTCTGGGGTATAATACAGGATGTAACTCAGGATCAGTAATGTAATGTATGTACACAGCGACTGCACCTGCAGAATAGTGAGTGCAGCTCTGGAGTATAATACAGGAGGTAACTCAGGATCAGTAATGTAATGTATGTACACAGTGACTGCACCAGCAGAATAGTGAGTGCAGCTCTGGGGTATAATACAGGATGTAACTCAGGATCAGTAATGTAATGTATGTACACAGTGACTGCACCAGCAGAATAGTGAGTGCAGCTCTGGAGTATAATACAGGAGGCAACTCAGGATCAGTAATGTAATGTATGTACACAGTGACTGCACCAGCAGAATAGTGAGTGCAGCTCTGGAGGATAATACAGGAGGTAACTCAGGATCAGTAATGTAATGTATGTACACAGTGACTCCACCAGCAGAATAGTGAGTGCAGCTCTGGAGTATAATACAGGATGTAACTCAGGATCAGTAATGTAATGTATGTACACAGTGACTGTACCAGCAGAATAGTGAGTGCAGCTCTGGAGTATAATACAGGATGTAACTCAGGATCAGTAATGTAATGTATGTACACAGTGACTCCACCAGCAGAATAGTGAGTGCAGCTCTGGAGTATAATACAGGATGTAACTCAGGATCAGTAATGTAATGTATGTACACAGTGACTGCACCAGCAGAATAGTGAGTGCAGCTCTGGAGTATAATACAGGATGTAACTCAGGATCAGTAATATAATGTATGTACACAGTGACTGCACCAGCAGAATAGTGAGTGCAGCTCTGAAGGATAATACAGGATGTAACTCAGGATCAGTAATGTAATGTATGAACACAGTGACTCCACCAGCAGAATAGTGAGTGCAGCTCTGAAGGATAATACAGGATGTAACTCAGGATCAGTAATGTAATGTATGTACACAGTGACTGCACCAGCAGAATAGTGAGTGCAGCTCTGGGGTATAATACAGGATGTAACTCAGGATCAGTAATGTAATGTATGTACACAGTGACTGCACCAGCAGAATAGTGAGTGCAGCTCTGGAGTATAACACAGGATGTAACTCATGATCAGTAATGTAATGTATGTACACAGTGACTGCACCAGCAGAATAGTGAGTGCAGCTCTGGAGTATAATACAGGAGGCAACTCAGGATCAGTAATGTAATATATGTACACAGTGACTGCACCAGCAGAATAGTGAGTGCAGCTCTGGAGGATAATACAGGAGGTAACTCAGGATCAGTAATGCAATGTCTGTACACAGTGACTCCACCAGCAGAATAGTGAGTGCAGCTCTGGAGTATAATACAGGAGGCAACTCAGGATCAGTAATGTAATATATGTACACAGTGACTGCACCAGCAGAATAGTGAGTGCAGCTCTGGAGGATAATACAGGAGGTAACTCAGGATCAGTAATGCAATGTCTGTACACAGTGACTCCACCAGCAGAATAGTGAGTGCAGCTCTGGAGTACAATACAGGATGTAACTCAGGATCAGTAATGTAATGTATGTACACAGTGACTCCACCAGCAGAATAGTGAGTGCAGCTCTGAAGTATAATACAGGATGTAACTCAGGATCAGTAATGTAATGTATGTACACAGTGACTGCACCAGCAGAATAGTGAGTGCAGCTCTGGGGTATAATACAGGATGTAACTCAGGATCAGTAATGTAATGTATGTACACAGTGACAGCACTAGCAGAATAGTGAGTGCAGCTCTGGAGTATAACACAGGATGTAACTCAGGATCAGTAATGTAATGTATGTACACAGTGACTGCACCAGCAGAATAGTGAGTGCAGCTCTGGAATATAATACAGGATGTAACTCATGATCAGTAATGTAATGTATGTACACAGTGACTGCACCAGCAGAATAGTGAGTGCAGCTCTGGAGTATAATACAGGAGGCAACTCAGGATCAGTAATGTAATGTATGTACACAGTGACTGCACCAGCAGAATAGTGAGTGCAGCTCTGGAGGATAATACAGGAGGTAACTCAGGATCAGTAATGTAATGTATGTACACAGTGACTCCACCAGCAGAATAGTGAGTGCAGCTCTGGAGTATAATACAGGATGTAACTCAGGATCAGTAATGTAATGTATGTACACAGTGACTCCACCAGCAGAATAGTGAGTGCAGCTCTGAAGTATAATACAGGATGTAACTCAGGATCAGTAATGTAATGTATGTACACAGTGACTGCACCAGCAGAATAGTGAGTGCAGCTCTGGGGTATAATACAGGATGTAACTCAGGATCAGTAATGTAATGTATGTACACAGTGACTGCACCAGCAGAATAGTGAGTGCAGCTCTGGAGTATAATACAGGATGTAACTCAGGATCAGTAATGTAATGTATGTACACAGTGACTCCACCAGCAGAATAGTGAGTGCAGCTCTGGAGTATAATACAGGAGGTAACTCAGGATCAGTAATGTAATGTATGTACACAGTGACTCCACCAGCAGAATAGTGAGTGCAGCTCTGGAGTATAATACAGGAGGTAACTCAGGATCAGTAATGTAATGTATGTACACAGTGACTGCACCAGCAGAATAGTGAGTGCAGCTCTGGAGTATAATACAGGAGGTAACTCAGGATCAGTAATGTAATGTATGTACACAGTGACTCCACCAGCAGAATAGTGAGTGCAGCTCTGGAGTATAATACAGGATGTAACTCAGGATCAGTAATGTAATGTATGTACACAGCGACTGCACCAGCAGAATAGTGAGTGCAGCTCTGGAGGATAATACAGGATGTAACTCAGGATCAGTAATGTAATGTATGTACACAGTGACTGCACCAGCAGAATAGTGAGTGCAGCTCTGGAGTATAATACAGGATATAACTCAGGATCAGTAATGTAATGTATGTACACAGTGACTGCACCAGCAGAATAGTGAGTGCAGCTCTGGAGGATAATACAGGAGGTAACTCAGGATCAGTAATGTAATGTATGTACACAGTGACTCCACCAGCAGAATAGTGAGTGCAGCTCTGGAGTATAATACAGGGGGTAACTCAGGATCAGTAATGTAATGTATGTACACAGTGACTGCACCAGCAGAATAGTGAGTGCAGCTCTGGAGGATAATACAGGAGGTAACTCAGGATCAGTAATGTAATGTATGTAGACAGTGACTCCACCAGCAGAATAGTGAGTGCAGCTCTGAAGTATAATACAGGATGTAACTCAGGATCAGTAATGTAATGTATGTACACAGTGACTGCACCAGCAGAATAGTGAGTGCAGCTCTGGGGTATAATACAGGATGTAACTCAGGATCAGTAATGTAATGTATGTACACAGTGACTGCACCAGCAGAATAGTGAGTGCAGCTCTGGAGTATAATACAGGATGTAACTCAGGATCAGTAATGTAATGTATGTACACAGTGACTGCACCAGCAGAATAGTGAGTGCAGCTCTGGGGTATAATACAGGATGTAACTCAGGATCAGTAATGTAATGTATGTACACAGTGACTCCACCAGCAGAATAGTGAGTGCAGCTCTGGAGTATAATACAGGAGGTAACTCAGGATCAGTAATGTAATGTATGTACACAGTGACTGCACCAGCAGAATAGTGAGTGCAGCTCTGGAGTATAATACAGGATGTAACTCAGGATCAGTAATGTAATGTATGTACACAGTGACTGCACCAGCAGAATAGTGAGTGCAGCTCTGGAGTATAATACAGGGTGTAACTCAGGATCAGTAGTGTAATGTATGTACACAGTGACTGCACCAGCAGAATAGTGTGTGCAGCTCTGGAGGATAATACAATGTGTAACTCAGGATCAGTAATGTAATGTATGTACAGAGTGACTGCACCAGCAGAATAGTGAGTGCAGCTCTGGAGTAGAATACAGGATGTAACTCAGGATCAGTAATGTAATGTATGTACACAGTGACTGCACCAGCAGAATAGTGAGTGCAGCTCTGGTATATAATACAGGATGTAACTCAGGATCAGTAATGTAATGTATGTACACAGTGACTGCACCAGCAGAATAGTGAGTGCAGCTCTGGAGTATAATACAGGATGTAACCCAGGATCAGTAAGGTAATGTATGTACACAGTGACTGCACCAGCAGAATAGTGAGTGCAGCTCTGGAGTATAATACAGGATGTAACTCAGAATCAGTAATGTACTGTATGTACACAGTGACTGCACCAGCAGAATAGTGAGTGCAGCTCTGGAGTATAATACAGGATGTAACTCAGGATCAGTAATGTAATGTATGTACACAGTGACTGCACCAGCAGAATAGTGAGTGCAGCTCTGGAGTATAATACAGGAGGTAACTCAGGATCAGTAATGTAATGTATGTACACAGTGACTGCACCAGCAGAATAGTGAGTGCAGCTCTGGGGTATAATACAGGATGTAACTCAGGATCAGTAATGTAATGTATGTACACAGTGACTGCACCAGCAGAATAGTGAGTGCAGCTCTGGAGTATAATACAGGATGTAACTCAGGATCAGTAATGTAATGTATGTACACAGTGACTGCACCAGCAGAATAGTGAGTGCAGCTCTGGGGTATAATACAGGATGTAACTCAGGATCAGTAATGTAATGTATGTACACAGTGACTCCACCAGCAGAATAGTGAGTGCAGCTCTGGAGTATAATACAGGAGGTAACTCAGGATCAGTAATGTAATGTATGTACACAGTGACTGCACCAGCAGAATAGTGAGTGCAGCTCTGGAGTATAATACAGGATGTAACTCAGGATCAGTAATGTAATGTATGTACACAGTGACTGCACCAGCAGAATAGTGAGTGCAGCTCTGGAGTATAATACAGGGTGTAACTCAGGATCAGTAGTGTAATGTATGTACACAGTGACTGCACCAGCAGAATAGTGTGTGCAGCTCTGGAGGATAATACAATGTGTAACTCAGGATCAGTAATGTAATGTATGTACAGAGTGACTGCACCAGCAGAATAGTGAGTGCAGCTCTGGAGTAGAATACAGGATGTAACTCAGGATCAGTAATGTAATGTATGTACACAGTGACTGCACCAGCAGAATAGTGAGTGCAGCTCTGGTATATAATACAGGATGTAACTCAGGATCAGTAATGTAATGTATGTACACAGTGACTGCACCAGCAGAATAGTGAGTGCAGCTCTGGAGTATAATACAGGATGTAACCCAGGATCAGTAAGGTAATGTATGTACACAGTGACTGCACCAGCAGAATAGTGAGTGCAGCTCTGGAGTATAATACAGGATGTAACTCAGAATCAGTAATGTACTGTATGTACACAGTGACTGCACCAGCAGAATAGTGAGTGCAGCTCTGGAGTATAATACAGGATGTAACTCAGGATCAGTAATGTAATGTATGTACACAGTGACTGCACCAGCAGAATAGTGAGTGCAGCTCTGGAGTATAATACAGGAGGTAACTCAGGATCAGTAATGTAATGTATGTACACAGTGACTCCACCAGCAGAATAGTGAGTGCAGCTCTGAAGTATAATACAGGATGTAACTCAGGATCAGTAATGTAATGTATGTACACAGTGACTGCACCAGCAGAATAGTGAGTGCAGCTCTGGGGTATAATACAGGGGGTAACTCAGGATCAGTAATGTAATGTATGTACACAGTGACTGCACCAGCAGAATAGTGAGTGCAGCTCTGGAGGATAATACAGGAGGTAACTCAGGATCAGTAATGTAATGTATGTACACAGTGACTCCACCAGCAGAATAGTGAGTGCAGCTCTGGAGTATAATACAGGATGTAACTCAGGATCAGTAATGTAATGTATGTACACAGTGACTCCACCAGCAGAATAGTGAGTGCAGCTCTGAAGTATAATACAGGATGTAACTCAGGATCAGTAATGTAATGTATGTACACAGTGACTGCACCAGCAGAATAGTGAGTGCAGCTCTGGAGGATAATACAGGAGGTAACTCAGGATCAGTAATGTAATGTATGTACACAGTGACTCCACCAGCAGAATAGTGAGTGCAGCTCTGGAGTATAATACAGGGGGTAACTCAGGATCAGTAATGTAATGTATGTACACAGTGACTGCACCAGCAGAATAGTGAGTGCAGCTCTGGAGGATAATACAGGAGGTAACTCAGGATCAGTAATGTAATGTATGTACACAGTGACTCCACCAGCAGAATAGTGAGTGCAGCTCTGGAGTATAATACAGGATGTAACTCAGGATCAGTAATGTAATGTATGTACACAGTGACTGCACCAGCAGAATAGTGAGTGCAGCTCTGGGGTATAATACAGGATGTAACTCAGGATCAGTAATGTAATGTATGTACACAGTGACTCCACCAGCAGAATAGTGAGTGCAGCTCTGGAGTATAATACAGGAGGTAACTCAGGATCAGTAATGTAATGTATGTACACAGTGACTGCACCAGCAGAATATTGAGTGCAGCTCTGGAGTATAATACAGGGTGTAACTCAGGATCAGTAGTGTAATGTATGTACACAGTGACTGCACCAGCAGAATAGTGTGTGCAGCTCTGGAGGATAATACAATGTGTAACTCAGGATCAGTAATGTAATGTATGTACAGAGTGACTGCACCAGCAGAATAGTGAGTGCAGCTCTGGAGTAGAATACAGGATGTAACTCAGGATCAGTAATGTAATGTATGTACACAGTGACTGCACCAGCAGAATAGTGAGTGAGCGCAGCTCTGGAGTATAATACAGGAGGTAACTCAGGATCAGTAATGTAATGTATGTACACAGTGACTCCACCAGCAGAATAGTGAGTGCAGCTCTGGAGTATAATACAGGAGGTAACTCAGGATCAGTAATGTAATGTATGTACACAGTGACTGCACCAGCAGAATAGTGAGTGCAGCTCTGGGGTATAATACAGGATGTAACTCAGGATCAGTAATGTAATGTATGTACACAGTGACTCCACCAGCAGAATAGTGAGTGCAGCTCTGGAGTATAATACAGGAGGTAACTCAGGATCAGTAATGTAATGTATGTACACAGTGACTGCACCAGCAGAATAGTGAGTGCAGCTCTGGAGTATAATACAGGATGTAACTCAGGATCAGTAATGTAATGTATGTACACAGTGACTGCACCAGCAGAATAGTGAGTGCAGCTCTGGAGTATAATACAGGGTGTAACTCAGGATCAGTAGTGTAATGTATGTACACAGTGACTGCACCAGCAGAATAGTGTGTGCAGCTCTGGAGGATAATACAATGTGTAACTCAGGATCAGTAATGTAATGTATGTACAGAGTGACTGCACCAGCAGAATAGTGAGTGCAGCTCTGGAGTAGAATACAGGATGTAACTCAGGATCAGTAATGTAATGTATGTACACAGTGACTGCACCAGCAGAATAGTGAGTGAGCGCAGCTCTGGAGTATAATACAGGAGGTAACTCAGGATCAGTAATGTAATGTATGTACACAGTGACTGCACCAGCAGAATAGTGAGCGCAGCTCTGGAGTATAATACAGGATGTAACTCAGGATCAGTAATGTAATGTATGTACACAGTGACTGCACCAGCAGAATAGTGAGTGCAGCTCTGGAGTATAATACAGGATGTAACTCAGGAACAGCAACGTAATGTATGTACACAGTGACTGCACCAGCAGAATAGTGAGTGCAGCTCTGGAGTATAATACAGGATGTATCTCAGAATCAGTAATGTAATGTATGTACACAGTGACTGCACCAGCTGAATAGTGAGTGCAGCTCTGGTATATAATACAGGATGTAACTCAGGATCAGTAATGTAATGTATGTACACAGTGACTGCACCAGCAGAATAGTGAGTGCAGCTCTGGAGTATAATACAGGATGTAACCCAGGATCAGTAATGTAATGTATGTACACAGTGACTGCACCAGCAGAATAGTGAGTGCAGCTCTGGAGTATAATACAGGATGTAACTCAGAATCAGTAATGTACTGTATGTACACAGTGACTGCACCAGCAGAATAGTGAGTGCAGCTCTGGAGTATAATACAGGATGTAACTCAGGATCAGTAATGTAATGTATGTACACAGTGACTGCACCAGCAGAATAGTGAGTGCAGCTCTGGAGTATAATACAGGAGGTAACTCAGGATCAGTAATGTAATGTATGTACACAGTGACTCCACCAGCAGAATAGTGAGTGCAGCTTTGAAGTATAATACAGGACGTAACTCAGGATCAGTAATGTAATGTATGTACACAGTGACTGCACCAGCAGAATAGTGAGTGCAGCTCTGGAGTATAATACAGCATGTAACACAGGATCAGTAATGTAATGTATGTACACAGTGACTGCACCAGCAGAATAGTGAGTGCAGCTCTGGAGTATAATACAGGATGTAACACAGGATCAGTAATGTAATGTATGTACACAGTGACTGCACCAGCAGAATAGTGAGTGCAGCTCTGGAGTATAATACAGGGGGTAACTCAGGATCAGTAATGTAATGTATGTACACAGTGACTGCACCAGCAGAATAGTGAGTGCAGCTCTGGAGGATAATACAGGAGGTAACTCAGGATCAGTAATGTAATGTATGTACACAGTGACTCCACCAGCAGAATAGTGAGTGCAGCTCTGGAGTATAATACAGGATGTAACTCAGGATCAGTAATGTAATGTATGTACACAGTGACTCCACCAGCAGAATAGTGAGTGCAGCTCTGAAGTATAATACAGGATGTAACTCAGGATCAGTAATGTAATGTATGTACACAGTGACTGCACCAGCAGAATAGTGAGTGCAGCTCTGGGGTATAATACAGGAGGTAACTCAGGATCAGTAATGTAATGTATGTACACAGTGACTGCACCAGCAGAATAGTGAGTGCAGCTCTGGAGTATAATACAGAATGTAACTCAGGATCAGTAATGTAATGTATGTACACAGCGACTGCACCAGCAGAATAGTGAGTGCAGCTCTGGAGTATAATACAGGAGGTAACTCAGGATCAGTAATGTAATGTATGTACACAGTGACTGCACCAGCAGAATAGTGAGTGCAGCTCTGGGGTATAATACAGGATGTAACTCAGGATCAGTAATGTAATGTATGTACACAGTGACTGCACCAGCAGAATAGTGAGTGCAGCTCTGGAGTATAATACAGGAGGCAACTCAGGATCAGTAATGTAATGCATGTACACAGTGACTGCACCAGCAGAATAGTGAGTGCAGCTCTGGAGGATAATACAGGAGGTAACTCAGGATCAGTAATGTAATGTATGTACACAGTGACTCCACCAGCAGAATAGTGAGTGCAGCTCTGGAGTATAATACAGGATGTAACTCAGGATCAGTAATGTAATGTATGTACACAGTGACTGTACCAGCAGAATAGTGAGTGCAGCTCTGGAGTATAATACAGGATGTAACTCAGGATCAGTAATGTATTGTATGTACACAGTGACTCCACCAGCAGAATAGTGAGTGCAGCTCTGGAGTATAATACAGGATGTAACTCAGGATCAGTAATGTAATGTATGTACACAGTGACTGCACCAGCAGAATAGTGAGTGCAGCTCTGGAGTATAATACAGGATGTAACTCGGGATCAGTAATATAATGTATGTACACAGTGACTGCACCAGCAGAATAGTGAGTGCAGCTCTGAAGGATAATACAGGATGTAACTCAGGATCAGTAATGTAATGTATGAACACAGTGACTCCACCAGCAGAATAGTGAGTGCAGCTCTGAAGGATAATACAGGATGTAACTCAGGATCAGTAATGTAATGTATGTACACAGTGACTGCACCAGCAGAATAGTGAGTGCAGCTCTGGGGTATAATACAGGATGTAACTCAGGATCAGTAATGTAATGTATGTACACAGTGACTGCACCAGCAGAATAGTGAGTGCAGCTCTGGAGTATAACACAGGATGTAACTCATGATCAGTAATGTAATGTATGTACACAGTGACTGCACCAGCAGAATAGTGAGTGCAGCTCTGGAGTATAATACAGGAGGCAACTCAGGATCATTAATGTAATGTATGTACACAGTGACTGCACCAGCAGAATAGTGAGTGCAGCTCTGGAGGATAATACAGGAGGTAACTCAGGATCAGTAATGCAATGTCTGTACACAGTGACTCCACCAGCAGAATAGTGAGTGCAGCTCTGGAGTACAATACAGGATGTAACTCAGGATCAGTAATGTAATGTATGTACACAGTGACTCCACCAGCAGAATAGTGAGTGCAGCTCTGAAGTATAATACAGGATGTAACTCAGGATCAGTAATGTAATGTATGTACACAGTGACTGCACCAGCAGAATAGTGAGTGCAGCTCTGGGGTATAATACAGGATGTAACTCAGGATCAGTAATGTAATGTATGTACACAGTGACAGCACTAGCAGAATAGTGAGTGCAGCTCTGGAGTATAACACAGGATGTAACTCAGGATCAGTAATGTAATGTATGTACACAGTGACTGCACCAGCAGAATAGTGAGTGCAGCTCTGGAATATAATACAGGATGTAACTCATGATCAGTAATGTAATGTATGTACACAGTGACTGCACCAGCAGAATAGTGAGTGCAGCTCTGGAGTATAATACAGGAGGCAACTCAGGATCAGTAATGTAATGTATGTACACAGTGACTGCACCAGCAGAATAGTGAGTGCAGCTCTGGAGGATAATACAGGAGGTAACTCAGGATCAGTAATGTAATGTATGTACACAGTGACTCCACCAGCAGAATAGTGAGTGCAGCTCTGGAGTATAATACAGGATGTAACTCAGGATCAGTAATGTAATGTATGTACACAGTGACTCCACCAGCAGAATAGTGAGTGCAGCTCTGAAGTATAATACAGGATGTAACTCAGGATCAGTAATGTAATGTATGTACACAGTGACTGCACCAGCAGAATAGTGAGTGCAGCTCTGGGGTATAATACAGGATGTAACTCAGGATCAGTAATGTAATGTATGTACACAGTGACTGCACCAGCAGAATAGTGAGTGCAGCTCTGGAGTATAATACAGGATGTAACTCAGGATCAGTAATGTAATGTATGTACACAGTGACTGCACCAGCAGAATAGTGAGTGCAGCTCTGGGGTATAATACAGGATGTAACTCAGGATCAGTAATGTAATGTATGTACACAGTGACTCCACCAGCAGAATAGTGACTGCAGCTCTGGAGTATAATACAGGATGTAACTCAGGATCAGTAATGTAATGTATGTACACAGTGACTGCACCAGCAGAATAGTGAGTGCAGCTCTGGAGTATAATACAGGGTGTAACTCAGGATCAGTAATGTAATGTATGTACACAGTGACTGCACCAGCAGAATAGTGAGTGCAGCTCTGGAGGATAATACAGGGTGTAACTCAGGATCAGTAATGTAATGTATGTACACAGTGACTGCACCAGCAGAATAGTGAGTGCAGCTCTGGAGTATAATACAGGATGTAACTCAGGATCAGTAATGTAATGTATGTACACAGTGACTGCACCAGCAGAATAGTGAGTGAGCGCAGCTCTGGAGTATAATACAGGAGGTAACTCAGGATCAGTAATGTAATGTATGTACACAGTGACTGCACCAGCAAAATAGTGAGCGCAGCTCTGGAGTATAATACAGGATGTAACTCAGGATCAGTAATGTAATGTATGTACACAGTGACTGCACCAGCAGAATAGTGAGTGCAGCTCTGGAGTATAATACAGGATGTAACTCAGGATCAGTAATGTAATGTATGTACACAGTGACTGCACCAGCAGAATAGTGAGTGCAGCTCTGGAGTATAATACAGGATGTATCTCAGAATCAGTAATGTAATGTATGTACACAGTGACTGCACCAGCAGAATAGTGAGTGCAGCTCTGGTATATAATACAGGATGTAACTCAGGATCAGTAATGTAATGTATGTACACAGTGACTGCACCAGCAGAATAGTGAGTGCAGCTCTGGAGTATAATACAGAATGTAACTCAGGATCAGTAATGTAATGTATGTACACAGTGACTGCACCAGCAGAATAGTGAGTGCAGCTCTGGAGTATAATACAGGATGTAACTCAGGATCAGTAATGTAATGTATGTACACAGTGACTGCACCAGCAGAATAGTGAGTGCAGCTCTGGAGTATAATACAGAATGTAACTCAGGATCAGTAATGTAATGTATGTACACAGTGACTGCACCAGCAGAATAGTGAGTGCAGCTCTGGAGTATAATACAGGATGTAACTCAGGATCAGTAATGTAATGTATGTACACAGTGACTGCACCAGCAGAATAGTGAGTGCAACTCTGGAGTATAATACAGGGTGTAACTCAGGATCAGTAATGTAATGTATGTACACAGTGACTGCACCAGCAGAATAGTGAGTGCAGCTCTGGAGGATAATACAGGGTGTAACTCAGGATCAGTAATGTAATGTATGTACACAGTGACTCCACCAGCAGAATAGTGAGTGCAGCTCTGGAGTATAATACAGGATGTAACTCAGGATCAGTAATGTAATGTATGTACACAGTGACTGCACCAGCAGAATAGTGAGTGCAGCTCTGGAGTATAATACAGGGTGTAACTCAGGATCAGTAATGTAATGTATGTACACAGTGACTGCACCAGCAGAATAGTGAGTGCAGCTCTGGAGGATAATACAGGGTGTAACTCAGGATCAGTAATGTAATGTATGTACACAGTGACTGCACCAGCAGAATAGTGAGTGCAGCTCTGGAGTATAATACAGGATGTAACTCAGGATCAGTAATGTAATGTATGTACACAGTGACTGCACCAGCAGAATAGTGAGTGAGCGCAGCTCTGGAGTATAATACAGGAGGTAACTCAGGATCAGTAATGTAATGTATGTACACAGTGACTGCACCAGCAAAATAGTGAGCGCAGCTCTGGAGTATAATACAGGATGTAACTCAGGATCAGTAATGTAATGTATGTACACAGTGACTGCACCAGCAGAATAGTGAGTGCAGCTCTGGAGTATAATACAGGATGTAACTCAGGATCAGTAATGTAATGTATGTACACAGTGACTGCACCAGCAGAATAGTGAGTGCAGCTCTGGAGTATAATACAGAATGTAACTCAGGATCAGTAATGTAATGTATGTACACAGTGACTGCACCAGCAGAATAGTGAGTGCAGCTCTGGAGTATAATACAGGATGTAACTCAGGATCAGTAATGTAATGTATGTACACAGTGACTGCACCAGCAGAATAGTGAGTGCAGCTCTGGAGTATAATACAGAATGTAACTCAGGATCAGTAATGTAATGTATGTACACAGTGACTGTACCAGCAGAATAGTGAGTGCAGCTCTGGAGTATAATACAGGATGTAACTCAGGATCAGTAATGTAATGTATGTACACAGTGACTGCACCAGCAGAATAGTGAGTGCAACTCTGGAGTATAATACAGGGTGTAACTCAGGATCAGTAATGTAATGTATGTACACAGTGACTGCACCAGCAGAATAATGAGTGCAGCTCTGGAGGATAATACAGGGTGTAACTCAGGATCAGTAATGTAATGTATGTACAGAGTGACTGCACCAGCAGAATAGTGAGCGCAGCTCTGGAGTATAATACAGGATGTAACTCAGGATCAGTAATGTAATGTATGTACACAGTGACTCCACCAGCAGAATAGTGAGTGCAGCTCTGGAGTATAATACAGGATGTAACTCAGGATCAGTAATGTAATGTATGTACACAGTGACTGCACCAGCAGAATAGTGAGTGCAGCTCTGGAGTATAATACAGGGTGTAACTCAGGATCAGTAATGTAATGTATGTACACAGTGACTGCACCAGCAGAATAGTGAGTGCAGCTCTGGAGGATAATACAGGGTGTAACTCAGGATCAGTAATGTAATGTATGTACACAGTGACTGCACCAGCAGAATAGTGAGTGCAGCTCTGGAGTATAATACAGGATGTAACTCAGGATCAGTAATGTAATGTATGTACACAGTGACTGCACCAGCAGAATAGTGAGTGAGCGCAGCTCTGGAGTATAATACAGGAGGTAACTCAGGATCAGTAATGTAATGTATGTACACAGTGACTGCACCAGCAAAATAGTGAGCGCAGCTCTGGAGTATAATACAGGATGTAACTCAGGATCAGTAATGTAATGTATGTACACAGTGACTGCACCAGCAGAATAGTGAGTGCAGCTCTGGAGTATAATACAGGATGTAACTCAGGATCAGTAATGTAATGTATGTACACAGTGACTGCACCAGCAGAATAGTGAGTGCAGCTCTGGAGTATAATACAGGATGTATCTCAGAATCAGTAATGTAATGTATGTACACAGTGACTGCACCAGCTGAATAGTGAGTGCAGCTCTGGTATATAATACAGGATGTAACTCAGGATCAGTAATGTAATGTATGTACACAGTGACTGCACCAGCAGAATAGTGAGTGCAGCTCTGGAGTATAATACAGAATGTAACTCAGGATCAGTAATGTAATGTATGTACACAGTGACTGCACCAGCAGAATAGTGAGTGCAGCTCTGGAGTATAATACAGGATGTAACTCAGGATCAGTAATGTAATGTATGTACACAGTGACTGCACCAGCAGAATAGTGAGTGCAGCTCTGGAGTATAATACAGAATGTAACTCAGGATCAGTAATGTAATGTATGTACACAGTGACTGCACCAGCAGAATAGTGAGTGCAGCTCTGGAGTATAATACAGGATGTAACTCAGGATCAGTAATGTAATGTATGTACACAATGGCTGCACCAGCAGAATAGTGAGTGCAACTCTGGAGTATAATACAGGGTGTAACTCAGGATCAGTAATGTAATGTATGTACACAGTGACTGCACCAGCAGAATAGTGAGTGCAGCTCTGGAGGATAATACAGGGTGTAACTCAGGATCAGTAATGTAATGTATGTACAGAGTGACTGCACCAGCAGAATAGTGAGCGCAGCTCTGGAGTATAATACAGGATGTAACTCAGGATCAGTAATGTAATGTATGTACACAGTGACTCCACCAGCAGAATAGTGAGTGCAGCTCTGGAGTATAATACAGGAGGTAACTCAGGATCAGTAATGTAATGTATGTACACAGTGACTGCACCAGCAGAATAGTGAGTGCAGCTCTGGAGTATAATACAGGATGTAACTCAGGATCAGTAATGTAATGTATGTACACAGTGACTGCACCAGCAGAATAGTGAGTGCAGCTCTGGAGTATAATACAGGGTGTAACTCAGGATCAGTAGTGTAATGTATGTACACAGTGACTGCACCAGCAGAATAGTGTGTGCAGCTCTGGAGGATAATACAATGTGTAACTCAGGATCAGTAATGTAATGTATGTACAGAGTGACTGCACCAGCAGAATAGTGAGTGCAGCTCTGGAGTAGAATACAGGATGTAACTCAGGATCAGTAATGTAATGTATGTACACAGTGACTGCACCAGCAGAATAGTGAGTGAGCGCAGCTCTGGAGTATAATACAGGAGGTAACTCAGGATCAGTAATGTAATGTATGTACACAGTGACTGCACCAGCAGAATAGTGAGCGCAGCTCTGGAGTATAATACAGGATGTAACTCAGGATCAGTAATGTAATGTATGTACACAGTGACTGCACCAGCAGAATAGTGAGTGCAGCTCTGGAGTATAATACAGGATGTAACTCAGGAAGAGTAATGTAATGTATGTACACAGTGACTGCACCAGCAGAATAGTGAGTGCAGCTCTGGAGTATAATACAGGATGTATCTCAGAATCAGTATTGTAATGTATGTACACAGTGACTGCACCAGCTGAATAGTGAGTGCAGCTCTGGTATATAATACAGGATGTAACTCAGGATCAGTAATGTAATGTATGTACACAGTGACTGCACCAGCAGAATAGTGAGTGCAGCTCTGGAGTATAATACAGGATGTAACCCAGGATCAGTAATGTAATGTATGTACACAGTGACTGCACCAGCAGAATAGTGAGTGCAGCTCTGGAGTATAATACAGGATGTAACTCAGAATCAGTAATGTACTGTATGTACACAGTGACTGCACCAGCAGAATAGTGAGTGCAGCTCTGGAGTATAATACAGGATGTAACTCAGGATCAGTAATGTAATGTTTGTACACAGTGACTGCACCAGCAGAATAGTGAGTGCAGCTCTGGAGTATAATACAGGAGGTAACTCAGGATCAGTAATGTAATGTATGTACACAGTGACTCCACCAGCAGAATAGTGAGTGCAGCTCTGAAGTATAATACAGGATGTAACTCAGGATCAGTAATGTAATGTATGTACACAGTGACTGCACCAGCAGAATAGTGAGTGCAGCTCTGGAGTATAATACAGCATGTAACACAGGATCAGTAATGTAATGTATGTACACAGTGACTGCACCAGCAGAATAGTGAGTGCAGCTCTGGAGTATAATACAGGATGTAACACAGGATCAGTAATGTAATGTATGTACACAGTGACTGCACCAGCAGAATAGTGAGTGCAGCTCTGGAGTATAATACAGGGGGTAACTCAGGATCAGTAATGTAATGTATGTACACAGTGACTGCACCAGCAGAATAGTGAGTGCAGCTCTGGAGGATAATACAGGAGGTAACTCAGGATCAGTAATGTAATGTATGTACACATTGACTCCACCAGCAGAATAGTGAGTGCAGCTCTGGAGGATAATACAGGAGGTAACTCAGGATCAGTAATGTAATGTATGTACACAGTGACTGCACCAGCAGAATAGTGAGTGCAGCTCTGGGGTATAATACAGGATGTAACTCAGGATCAGTAATGTAATGTATGTACACAGTGACTGCACCAGCAGAATAGTGAGTGCAGCTCTGGAGTATAATACAGGATGTAACTCAGGATCAGTAATGTAATGTATGTACACAGTGACTGCACCAGCAGAATAGTGAGTGCAGCTCTGGGGTATAATACAGGATGTAACTCAGGATCAGTAATGTAATGTATGTACACAGTGACTCCACCAGCAGAATAGTGAGTGCAGCTCTGGAGTATAATACAGGATGTAACTCAGGATCAGTAATGTAATGTATGTACACAGTGACTGCACCAGCAGAATAGTGAGTGCAGCTCTGGAGTATAATACAGGGTGTAACTCAGGATCAGTAATGTAATGTATGTACACAGTGACTGCACCAGCAGAATAGTGAGTGCAGCTCTGGAGGATAATACAGGGTGTAACTCAGGATCAGTAATGTAATGTATGTACACAGTGACTGCACCAGCAGAATAGTGAGTGCAGCTCTGGAGTATAATACAGGATGTAACTCAGGATCAGTAATGTAATGTATGTACACAGTGACTGCACCAGCAGAATAGTGAGTGAGCGCAGCTCTGGAGTATAATACAGGAGGTAACTCAGGATCAGTAATGTAATGTATGTACACAGTGACTGCACCAGCAAAATAGTGAGCGCAGCTATGGAGTATAATACAGGATGTAACTCAGGATCAGTAATGTAATGTATGTACACAGTGACTGCACCAGCAGAATAGCGAGTGCAGCTCTGGAGTATAACACAGGATGTAACTCAGGATCAGTAATGTAATGTATGTACACAGTGACTGCACCAGCAGAATAGTGAGTGCAGCTCTGGAGTATAATACAGGATGTATCTCAGAATCAGTAATGTAATGTATGTACACAGTGACTGCACCAGCTGAATAGTGAGTGCAGCTCTGGTATATAATACAGGATGTAACTCAGGATCAGTAATGTAATGTATGTACACAGTGACTGCACCAGCAGAATAGTGAGTGCAGCTATGGAGTATAATACAGAATGTAACTCAGGATCAGTAATGTAATGTATGTACACAGTGACTGCACCAGCAGAATAGTGAGTGCAGCTCTGGAGTATAATACAGGATGTAACTCAGGATCAGTAATGTAATGTATGTACACAGTGACTGCACCAGCAGAATAGTGAGTGCAGCTCTGGAGTATAATACAGAATGTAACTCAGGATCAGTAATGTAATGTATGTACACAGTGACTGCACCAGCAGAATAGTGAGTGCAGCTCTGGAGTATAATACAGGATGTAACTCAGGATCAGTAATGTAATGTATGTACACAGTGACTGCACCAGCAGAATAGTGAGTGCAACTCTGGAGTATAATACAGGGTGTAACTCAGGATCAGTAATGTAATGTATGTACACAGTGACTGCACCAGCAGAATAGTGAGTGCAGCTCTGGAGGATAATACAGGGTGTAACTCAGGATCAGTAATGTAATGTATGTACAGAGTGACTGCACCAGCAGAATAGTGAGTGCAGCTCTGGAGTAGAATACAGGATGTAACTCAGGATCAGTAATGTAATGTATGTACACAGTGACTGCACCAGCAGAATAGTGAGCGCAGCTCTGGAGTATAATACAGGATGTAACTCAGGATCAGTAATGTAATGTATGTACACAGTGACTGCACCAGCAGAATAGTGAGTGCAGCTCTGGAGTATAATACAGGATGTAACTCAGGATCAGTAATGTAATGTATGTACACAGTAACTGCACCAGCAGAATAGTGAGTGCAGCTCTGGAGTATAATACAGGATGTATCTCAGAATCAGTAATGTAATGTATGTACACAGTGACTGCACCAGCTGAATAGTGAGTGCAGCTCTGGTATATAATACAGGATGTAACTCAGGATCAGTAAAGTAATGTATGTACACAGTGACTGCACCAGCAGAATAGTGAGCGCAGCTCTGGAGTATAATACAGGAGGTAACTCAGGATCAGTAATGTAATGTATGTACACAGTGACTGCACCAGCAGAATAGTGAGTGCAGCTCTGGAGTATAATACAGGATGTAACTCAGGATCAGCAATGTAATGTATGTACACAGTGACTGCACCAGCAGAATAGTGAGTGAGCGCAGCTCTGGAGTATAATACAGGAGGTAACTCAGGATCAGTAATGAAATGTATGTACACAGTGACTGCACCAGCAGAATAGTGAGCGCAGCTCTGGAGTATAATACAGGATGTAACTCAGGATCAGTAAAGTAATGTATGTACACAGTGACTGCACCAGCAGAATAGTGAGTGCAGCTCTGGAGTATAATACAGGATGTATCTCAGAATCAGTAATGTAATGTATGTACACAGTGACTGCACCAGCTGAATAGTGAGTGCAGCTCTGGTATATAATACAGGATGTAACTCAGGATCAGTAATGTAATGTATGTACACAGTGACTGCACCAGCAGAATAGTGAGCGCAGCTCTGGAGTATAATACAGGAGGTAACTCAGGATCAGTAATGTAATGTATGTACACAGTGACTGCACCAGCAGAATAGTGAGTGCAGCTCTGGAGTATAATACAGGATGTAACTCAGGATCAGCAATGTAATGTATGTACACAGTGACTGCACCAGCAGAATAGTGAGCGCAGCTCTGGAGTATAATACAGGAGGTAACTCAGGATCAGTAATGTATGTACACAGCGACTCCACCAGCAGAATAGTGAGTGCAGCTCTGGAGTATAATACAGGGTGTAACTCAGGATCAGTAATGTAATGTATGTACACAGTGACTGCACCAGCAGAATAGTGAGTGCAGCTCTGGAGTATAATATAGGAGGTAACTCAGGATCTATAATGTAATGTATGTACACAGTGACTCCACCAGCAGAATAGTGAGTGCAGCTCTGGAGTATAATACAGGATGTAACTCAGGATCAGTAATGTAATGTATGTACACAGTGACTGCACCAGCAGAATAGTGAGTGCAGCTCTGCAGTATAATACAGGATGTAACTCAGGATCAGTAATGTAATGTATGTACACAGTGACTGCACCAGCAGAATAGTGAGTGCAGCTCTGGGGTATAATACAGGAGGTAACTCAGGATCAGTAATGTAATGTATGTACACAGTGACTGCACCAGCAGAATAGTGAGTGCAGCTCTGGAGGATAATACAGGATGTAACTCAGGATCAGTAATGTAATGTATGTACACAGTGACTGCACCAGCAGAATAGTGAGTGCAGCTCTGCAGTATAATACAGGATGTAACTCAGGATCAGTAATGTAATGTATGTACACAGTGACTACACCAGCAGAATAGTGAGTGCAGCTCTGGGGTATAATACAGGATGTAACTCCGGATCAGTAATTTAATGTATGTGCACAGTGACTCCACCAGAAGAATAGTGAGTGCAGCTCTGGAGTATAATACAGGAGGTAACTCAGGATCAGTAATGTAATGTATGTACACAGTGACTGCACCCGCAGAATAGTGAGTGCAGCTCTGGAGTATAATACAGGATGTAACTCAGGATCAGTAATGTAATGTATGTACACAGTGACTGCACCAGCAGAATAGTGAGTGCAGCTCTGGAGGATAATACAGGAGGTAACTCAGGATCAGTAATGTATGTAAAGTGTTATTTTCGCTCTGTATAAACC
Organism: Phyllobates terribilis; assembly: GCF_046119375.1. Classification (NCBI taxonomy): domain Eukaryota; kingdom Metazoa; phylum Chordata; class Amphibia; order Anura; family Dendrobatidae; genus Phyllobates; species Phyllobates terribilis. The sequence goes on from NW_027362762.1 coordinate 969,580,778, forward strand.
TTACCTTGCTGCCTGTATGAATGATATAGTTAGTATCATATTTACAGGTGTGCTTTTTCCTCTTTGGCTTTGACCCCCTGGTGCTGGGTCACATCCCCCTATTACCTCTATGTCATGAGGGTCCGCCATTTGTTTGCTTTGCCCCCTCTGTATTAGACTGGGGAAGGCAATGCTTCGTGCCAGCACTGTGCTGCCTGCGGGGGCTCGGAGTTTTCCTGAGCTGCGCCGGTATGATTGTAGGAATATAAACACTGTGTACAGCTGAGTGACTGGCTCTGGGCCACAGAGGTGACTGTCCTCGGGACCCTGTTCTGTGTATACAGTATATAGGGGGCCCCTGGTCGCTGTCTGTCACCTGCCTGACTCCAGCACCCTGCGGTCTGTACAGGGGATGGAGCATTTACTTGCTGTCACAGTAAGATCTGGGCATTTGGCCAGCAAATCAAAGTGGAGAGACAGGAGGTAATGGTAACGTGCCGATGACCTCATTATGCGGAACGGTGCAGCACATAAAAACAAGAGGCCAAAAGCAGCGAACCTGGGGCTCAGGCAACAGCTGAGCATCGGCCCAGACCCTGTGGATCCAGCAACAGTCCACAACCGGAGCAGAACATGCGGCATCATGGCTTGTGACGACTACAGATCCCACCATGTGCCACATGTGATGATGTACTTTCTCCTCTGATGATGACTGCCACACGAGAGCATGGACAGGCTGCCTCGCTCCTGGCCGCTCATCAGCTCCAGGCTCTGCTCGGCTTCTTTTCCACTGTATGACTGGTGGTCTTCGCCTTAAGACCCTCATCAAATAGCAGACTCAAGATTCAGCTGTGGCCCACACATAGGGCTAAGCGGACTGACCGGCAATACCAGAGCCAGCAGAATGCCTATGGATGGCGCTGTGTCAGGTGCTATGGCTATCTCTTCTGAAATCTACATTGTATCTCCATGCTACTTGCAATGCTCTGTAGCTAATCAATGGTGTATATATCTCACTCCTCTGCTAGGTGCTGTCTCTTCTGAAATCTACATTGTATCTCCATATTACTTGCAATGCTCTGCAGCTAATCAATGGTGTGTATATATATATATATATATATATATATATATATATATATATATCATTAATCTACGTTGTTTAATCCATGATACTTTAAGGTCATCACACTTACTTTAACAGTTTATGATCCATGCCGAGTTGCCAGTCTGTTTTTTTTCTGCAGTTTTATGGTCTCCTGTTGTCTTAAGCTAGTTGATTGATTGCTAATGAGTTAAATCTGTGTAGATCTAAGCAGATACGTCCTTATATATTGAGACATAGTCAAGGGGCAGCACTTATGCGGGGGCATTTATGCATATAGCATTTATGTAAACTTTATCGAAGTGCCATAGTTTATCAAAGTGTCTCGGCAGTTAGATATGGCAGTTGGGCAGGAGCCAGGTAAGACAATTAAACAAACTTGCTTCCAGGTCATCTGTTTTGCAAACAGTATTCACCATTTGTATCTGTGCCATTTATATTCTGGCTGCTACAATCATCCACATTCACTGTTCTCCTACAAATTCTGCACACTTCATCCATATTAACCCCTCACTCCTCTCTTCTCCTATGTACAGCTGTCATGCTCTCTTCACAATGTTATACCACACAGATCCATTCATTCCCACCATACAACACAGGAAACGCTCTCACAAATCACTTAACCATCTGCTCACTCTCTGTATCTTCCTTCTCTTAGTCGCAGGTGACATTTCTCCTAATCCAGGACCCTCCAGTAATAACATTAACTCTTTCCCTGTTAAATTCAGTAACCCTGCTAATCTCATTAATATTCCCTGCATATCTTCAGTCTGATTCAACTGTGCCCTTTGGAATGCGCGCTCAGCATGTAATAAACTCTCCTACATCCATGACTTTTTCCTCTCTAATTCCCTCAACCTTCTGGCTCTCACTGAAACCTGGATCCAGCAGTCGGACACCACCGCCGCTGCAGCGCTCTCCTATGGTGGCCTACATTTCTCTCATACTCCGCGACCTGACAACAGATCAGGTGCAGGGGTTGGTCTGCTTCTTTCAACAAAATGTACTTTTCTGGTTATCCCCCAGTACCCTTCCTTATCTTCTTTTGAAACCCACACAGTCAGACTTTACCGGCCCCTCTCCCTGCGAGTGGCGTTTGTCTGTCGCCCTCCAGGTCCCTCCCGTCAGTTCCTGGATCACTTTGCTTCCTGGCTTCCAAATTTTCTATCCTGCAACATCCCCACGATAATCATGGGAGATTTTAACATCCCAATTGGCGATCCTCTTTCCCCATCTGCCGCTCACCTTTTATCACTAACCTCCTCCTTCGGCCTTTCACAGCTTGCTAATTCTCCTACACATGAGGACAGGAACACATTGGACCTGATCTTCTCCCGGCTTTGCTCAGTACATGACTTTACTAACTCTCCCCTTCCACTCTCTGACCATAATCTTCTTTCATTCTCTGTCAAGAACTGTGACTCTACTCAAGACACCCCACTTTCCACACTTATAGAAATATACGCGCCATTAACACCCAGAAATTTATGAAAAAGTTGCAATCATCATTGGCCCCAATCTCCTCCCTCTCATGTCCCGACTCTGCATTGAAGCATTATAACAAAATAATGCTATGCGCCCTGGATGAAGCCGCACCTCCTACACAAAGAACAATTTGTAGCATCGGCGTCTCTGCCCCCTGCCAGGCAGAGACGCCGTCCCACTCACCTCCTCGCTCCCCGCGCTCCCTGCTCTGCGTTCACCAGCGCTCCTCTTCCTGCTGCCGGCGCGCGCAGCTCCCCGGGCACTGTGCTTAGGGCGCGCGCTCCCTCCCTCTTAAAGGGGCCGCGCGCGCCGTCCTAAGGAGTCCCAGCCAATAGCCGAGGGTCCTCCCATATATAAGGCACCTCCTCCAAAATGGAGGTGCCCGAGCAAAAGTTGTTGCACAGTGTTTCTGACCTCTGCTTCAGCCCTCAGGTCCCGCTGCTAGCCTGACTACCAGTCTTGCCCGCCAGCCTGTTACCTGCCTGTTATCTGCCGTGCCAGCCAGCCCGCTCACCTGGGAGCACTTGCCTGTGACCTGCCTGTTACCTGCTTGTTACCTGCCGTGCCTTCCCGGAGTCTCCTGCCTTCACTTGCCGTGACCACCTAGACTCCTGCCGTCACTTGCCGTGACCACGTGCCAGGCCACCTAGAGACTCCTGCCGTCACTTGCCGTGACCACCTAGAGACTCCTGCCGTCACTTGCCGTGACCACCTGATAGCCTACCTGGAGGCTTCTGCTCGCCAGCCTGCCTGCTGTGCCTACCTGCTATTCCGGTCAGTCCCTGCCATCTGTACCGTGGGAGTCACCTGCTCCCTTACAAAGTCGTCCCCAGAGTAGCACCTGGTCCTCGGCTCGGTCCCTCCCTGGTCACGGAGTCGTTAGCTGCCGTACGACCAGGGTTGGTCCGGGTTGATACTTAGTTACGCCCCTCTGGGTCCCTCCTTGCACCGTAGCACAGACGTTCCTCCACCCGGACCCGTAACACAATTTGGCATAGATAGCGACAACCCTGGCGCACACCTCAAACACGTCTTCTCCAGAGGTGTTCCAGGTGCGCTGAAAGGCTGTGGAGAACATCTAATCTGGCCGAAGATTTCCTCCATTATAAATTTATGCTGAAAACATATAACTCTGCTCTTCACCTCTCCAAACAAACCTACTTTAACAACCTCATCATGTCACTTTCCAATAATCCTAAATGCCTCTTTGACACGTTTCATTCTCTCCTCAATCAAACAGCACAGGCCCCGATCACCGACCTCAGAGCTGACGATCTGGCCAATTATTTCAAAGAAAAAATTGACCATATCTGACAGGAAATTTTCTCCCAATCCCCAAACGTTATGCATGCTCTCCCCGCCACATTGTATCTTGCTCACTTTCTGACTTCGAACCAGTCACGGAAGATAAAGTGATCAGGCTCCTTGCATCTTCTCGCCCTACCACCTGCAACAGTGACCCTATTCCCTCACATCTCCTTCAGTCCCTTTCTCCAGCTGTCACCACTCACCTAACTAAAATTTTCAACCTCTCCCTCTCATCTGGTATCTTTCCCTCTTCTTTTAAACATGCCAGCTTACATCCATTACGTAAAAAACCATCCCTTGACCAGAATTGCACGGCCAACTACAGACCTGTTTCCAATCTTCCCTTTATCTCTAAACTCCTGGAACGCCTGGTCCATTCCCATCTAATCCGCTATCTCTCAGACAACTCTCTTCTTGACCCTCTACAATCTGGTTTCCGCTCTTTACATTCTACTGAAACTGCCCTCACTAAAGTCTCTAATGATCTACTAACAGCTAAATCTAATGGTCACTGCTCCCTGATCTCCTGGATCTCTCTGCAGCATTCGACACTGTGGATCACCGGCTCCTCCTCACTATGCTCCGCACTATTGGCCTCAAGGACACTGTTCTCTCCTGGTTCTCCTCCTACCTCTCTGACCGCTCCTTCTCTGTGTCTTTTGCCGGCTCCTCCTCCTCTCTCCTTCCCCTTACTGTCGGGGTTCCTCAAGGATCAGTCCTAGGCCCCCTTCTTTTCTCCTTATACACCGCTCCCATTGGACAAACAATCAGTAGATTCGGTTTTCAGTACCATCTCTATGCTGATGACACCCAATTATACACCTCTGCTCCGGACATCACCCCGGCATTACTACAAAAGACCAGTGATTGTCTTTCCACTGTGTCTAACATCATGTCCTCCCTCTGCCTAAAACTGAATCTGTCCAAAACTGAACTCCGCGTCTTTCCTCCCTCCACTAACCTACCTGTGCCCGATATTGCCATTTCCGTTTGTGGCTCAACCATTACTCCCCAGCAACAAGCCCGCTGTCTTGGGGTCATTTTTGATTCAGATCTTTCCTTCACTCCTCACATCAGATCACTCGCTAGTTCATGTCATCTACACCTCAAAAACATCTCAAGAATCAGAACTTTTCTCACTTTGACTCGGCAAAAACTCTTACTGTCGCTCTTATTCATTCTCGTCTGGACTATTGCAACTCTCTACTTATCGGTCTCCCTCTTACTAAACTCTCCCCTCTCCAATCCGTCCTTAATGCAGCAGCCAGGATCATATTCCTCGCCAACCGCTACACCGATGCCTCTTCCCTGTGCCAGTCATTGCATTGGTTACCCATCCAATATAGAGTTCAATTTAAACTTATCATGCTTACCCACAAAGCGCTCCATGCTTCAGTACCCCCCTACATCTCCTCCCTTGTCTCAGTCTACCACCCTACACGTGCCCTCCGTTCTGCCAGTGACTTAAAACTAACATCCTCCATAATCAGAACTTCCCACTCCCGTCTCCAAGATTTCTCACGTGCTGCGCCAATTCTTTGGAATGCACTACCCAGGACAGTTCGATTAATTCACAATACCCACAGTTTCAAGAGGACCCTAAAAACCCATTTCTTTAGACTGGCGTATCGCCTCCACACACTATCTGTCCATCCCAGTTGTCCGTCCCAGTTTTCCCCCATATTAAAATCTTCTTCACTTTCAGGTTCATACCAACCATGTACATAATAGCCGCGGTCAGGACTGCACACATACTGGCTGGCAACCAGTCCATGTATTATTTATCCTATTTAGTATATTAAGGCTGTATTATACAAATATGTGCACTTTACCTTCTGTGTCTCCCCCATTTCCTCATAGACTGTAAGCTCGCGAGCAGAGACCTCACTCCTTTCGATATGAGATGTGCTTATTCTGTATTGTCTGTATAAGTCCCCCTTAAAATTTGTAAAGTGCTGCGGAATATGTTGGCGCTATAAAAATAAAAATTATTATTATCATTACCCCTCACTTAGCTGACTGGGGGGCTTCAGTGCCAATTTTGCAACTAGGTCATATAGGTGGCGGGTCAGTGTCGCCTTTTAAAAAGTCACAGAAGTTTTGATTATACAGACTAAGCTGATTACATAAAATTGGAAAAGCCCTTTAAGTCTTTGCTGTACAGCGACGCAGATGAGCGCAGAAAAGGTCGATAATTTCACCGGTTGTCTGACCCCGGCCTAATGATTATTCTCGCTCTTTAACCCCTTCAGGACACAGCCAAGTTGTTCCCTGAAGACGCATCTTTTATTCCTGCGCTCCTAGAGTCACGGCTGTGCCATATCTCCGTCCATGTGCTCGTTTCTTACAGAACCAGTTGTACAAGTTTCAGGTACAAATGGAAAAGTGCTGCAGAGTCAGAAGCTTCATACATGGAAGGGTTAATAGTCTATTACTGTCAATCACCAAGATGCAAAGTGAACGAAGAAAAGAGAAATGTAAATCTCTTCACTATCTGGTGACCGCCCGTCACCTCCATTATCAGTATCTGGTGACCGCCCCTTTCCTCCATCATCAGTATCTGGTGACCGTTCCTTTCCTCCATCATCAGTATCTGGTGACCGTCCCTTTCCTCCATCATCAGTATCTGGTGACCGTCCCTTTCTTCCATCATCAGTATCTGGTGACCGCCCCTTTCCTCCATCATCAGTATCTGGTGACCGCCCCTTTCCTCCATCATCAGTATCTGGTGACCGTCCCTTTCCTCCATCATCAGTATCTGGTGACCGCCCCTTTCTTCCATCATCAGTATCTGGTGACCGTCCCTTTCCTCCATCATCAGTATCTGGTGACCGTCCCTTTCTTCCATCATCAGTATCTGGTGACCGTCCCTTTCCTCCATCATCAGTATCTGGTGACCGCCCCTTTCCTCCATCATCAGTATCTGGTGACCGCCCCTTTCCTCCATCATCAGTATCTGGTGACCGCCCCTTTCCTCCATCATCAGTATCTGGTGACCGTCCCTTTCCTCCATCATCAGTATCTGGTGACCGTCCCTTTCTTCCATCATCAGTATCTGGTGACCGTCCCTTTCCTCCATCATCAGTATCTGGTGACCGCCCCTTTCCTCCATCATCAGTATCTGGTGACCGCCCCTTTCCTCCATCATCAGTATCTGGTGACCGTCCCTTTCCTCCATCATCAGTATCTGGTGACCGCCCCTTTCCTCCATCATCAGTATCTGGTGACCGCCCTTTTTCTCCATCATCAGTATCTGGTGACCGCCCCTTTCCTCCATCATCAGTATCTGGTTACCGTCCCTTTCCTCCATCATCAGTATCTGGTGACCGTCCCTTTCCTCCATCATCAGTATCTGGTGACCGTCCCTTTCCTCCATCATCAGTATCTGGTGACCGCCCTTTTTCTCCATCATCAGTATCTGGTGACAGCCCCCTCCTCCATCATCAGTATCTGGTGACCGCCCCTTTCCTCCATCATCAGTATCTGGTGACCGTCCCTTTCCTCCATCATCAGCATCTGGTGACCGTCCCTTTCCTCCATCATCAGTATCTGGTGACCGTCCCTTTCCTCCATCATCAGTATCTGGTGACCGTCCCTTTCCTCCATCATCAGTATCTGGTGACCGTCCCTTTCCTCCATCATCAGTATCTGGTGACCGTCCCTTTCCTCCATCATCAGTATCTGGTGACCGCCCCTTTCCTCCATCATCAGTATCTGGTGACCGTCCCTTTCCTCCATCATCAGTATCTGGTGACCGTCCCTTTCCTCCATCATCAGTATCTGGTGACCGCCCTTTTTCTCCATCATCAGTATCTGGTGACAGCCCCCTCCTCCATCATCAGTATCTGGTGACCGCCCCTTTCCTCCATCATCAGTATCTGGTGACCGTCCCTTTCCTCCATCATCAGTATCTGGTGACCGCCCCTTTCCTCCATCATCAGTATCTGGTGACCGCCCTTTTTCTCCATCATCAGTATCTGGTGACCGTCCCTTTCCTCCATCATCAGTATCTGGTGACCGTCCCTTTCCTCCATCATCAGTATCTGGTGACCGTCCCTTTCCTCCATCATCAGTATCTGGTGACCGCCCCTTTCCTCCATCATCAGTATCTGGTGACCGTCCCTTTCCTCCATCATCAGTATCTGGTGACCGCCCTTTTTCTTCATCATCAGTATCTGGTGACCGCCCTTTTTCTCCATCATCAGTATCTGGTGACCGTCCCTTTCCTCCATCATCAGTATCTGGTGACCGTCCCTTTCCTCCATCATCAGTATCTGGTGACCGCCCCTTTCCTCCATCATCAGTATCTGGTGACCGCCCTTTTTCTCCTTCATCAGTATCAGTGTCCTTCATTAATCCTTTTACTTTTGAGGCATTTTTCTCTACATCTGGCGATATCTTTTGCACAGTTCTGTACTTTTTAATGGCCCCATCGTGGGGTACATATAATATGTTATGAACATTCTATTATCTCTTTTTGGGGGGAGAATTCTGAAGATTGATGCAATTATGGCAAATTATATGCAAATTTGTTTTGTTACTTTTGCACAAAAAAACACATTGTTCCCATTGTAGGGTGGATGTGATTTCTACAATGACTTTTTATTCCATTTTTCAGAGGTGAATGAATAAATATGGCAGCGATCCTTCTCTTTTGTTATGGCATTCATAGTACCAGTAAGAAAAGATCAGATTGTTCTACCGCGGCCGTTATGGGGGTGCTGTCACCAGGTATGTGAGGGGTTCACAGTTTTACTCTTTCACATAATTATGCAATGAATAAAGGTGATGATGGGCCATTGACAGCACTGTAACAAGGCTGAATGTGCTGCTATGGGCGGAGGATCTGGCAGCTGCTGGCTGAGTCCGTCGGGCGCCCAGGATTGCCCACCAGGGCGTGAGCGCCCCCCACTGCACCCAGACTCCTATTCTGAAGAATAATTGGCACTTGGAAGGTAACGAGGACCGGCCGCTCTCCTGACATGTTTCTCATTGTAATTACTGGGTGTTACCATACTCCTTTTAAAAGGGATATGTTCCTATAAAATCTGATCCTGGCAGCTCTGGATGTCAGGCCTCACCCCAGTTTAGTCACACATTTCCAGGAGGAGTAACAGGGGAACCGCACATTACACAGTCCTAAAAAATATGTTTCCTCTTACAGGTAATACAATAATGGAATAATTAGCAAAACAGGCAGCCAGGAAAGCAAACAGATCCTCTTTACTGAAGTTTTCTCTTTGTCTCGTGATGTTTCGCTCTCCAGTCCGCGTCGGCCCCCTGAGACAGCAGAATGAGCAGGATGAAACCTCTCGTTTCGCCCCCAGGAGACTCGCTGATTCCATTTCCTGCTGTCATGTTGTATCCGCCGGGTCCTCATCGAGTCCAGGCACCGGCTGCCATGTACTTCAGCATCTGATACGTGATGGAGGCGCTCGGCTTCCTGACAAGAGTGGCGCGTTTCGCTCTGACGTCTGTTCTGCAAGTTCCAGTCACCGGCGGCTCCTCGAGAAGGTGGTCGTCAGAGCCCGGACTGATCGCTCCCGCCACTTCACCTGCCTCCCCCTGCTGTCATAATTACAGCGCAGGACGCGGGAACATTCAAGTGCATATTGCCTCCGATACCTCTGTGCTGTCGCTCCATCCAAAACCAAATCATCCTGAAGAGGCTGAGAACAGCTCCTCGCGTCACAAAAAGAGGGAACGATCCAGAGCAGGCAGGTTACAATAACACTTAAAAGTGGAACAACTTCCTGAAAGAAGAAGCCGAACGTGCTCCTTACATTTCCAAATCGGCTTTTTTCACCTTGTTACATTTTACTTTCTACTTCTAATGGAAAAACAATTGTGTGTGGATTAAAGGGGTTTTCGGAGATTAGGAAGAACATCTATGAAAGCAACATAGCAAAACAATACAAGTACAAGTGAAGATAAGACACTTTGTAATCCATTTTACAGGATAAATCTGCTTCTTTCTCCACTTATGAGCCCTTCCACTCTCTCCTCTTACAGAACTCATATAATGCTAAAATCTGTCATGGTCAAGACAAGACGGACTGCAGGATCACTGAGAGATCAGATTACAGGAGCTTATGTCTACGGAGCAGAGTGAGCGGCAGAACAATACAGACTGCTACTTTTAGTAGGTGTTTTATCTCACCCAACAGCTGGATTCACTGCTACACTGGTCAGTGCAACTTTATAATGTCCTCCATGTTACTGCTGCTTTCCAGTTAGGGTATGTGCCCACGGTCAGGAGCCGATGCGGCCCCGACGCTACTGAACAGCCACACCTCTTCCGCCCTCATTTTATGCAAATGAGCGGCCGCAATTTATTTTTTTCCACATGTGGACTTTCCTCCTAGATGTTAGTCTACGGTGAAAGTCCACTAGTGGATCCGGAAGAGAAATTGTTATGCTGCGGGTCTGAAAGACGCACCGCATGTCCGTGTCCCCGGGTGGTCCGCAGGTGCACAGAGATGTGTAGTGGACATGGGATTTCTAGAAATATCATACACTGTGCTGTAACACCTGGACGCTGCGGGTTTGACGCTGCATAGACACGTAGCTTCAATCCCGCAGCAGCACCTGATTGTGGGCACGCACCCTAAGACTATGTGCGCACATTCGGTATTTGACTGCAGAAATTTCTGCAAGCTTTCTGCATCTCTTGGCAGCAAAAACACACGTTATGCCGCGATTTTGGTGCGTTTTTTTAATGTATTTTTGTGCAGCAATGGATGCTTTTTGGAGCCAGGCCCATCAATGGTGACCTTGTAAATTAGGGGGTTTCACCTATGTTATGCACAGATAGAGTGCCGGGCATCCCGCCTAATCGAATAGTAGGGGCATGTAATAGGTTGCTGGCTAGGCACGGTGCTACATGAGTGTGAATTGCGCACTATTGCAAGTTTCACCTATGTGCAGCTTTAGTCTTGTATTGGCAGCTGACATGAAGCCCAGGTTAGTAATGGAGGCGTCTATAAGACACCCCCATTACTAACCCTGTAGTAAAGTTTTTGAAATAAAGACATGGCCAGAATAAAGTCTTTTATTTTAAATAAAATTCCATATGGTTTTAATCATTTACTTAAAAATAAAAAACACCATATACTCACCTAACGCCCATTCCACTAAAGCCATTGTCCCCTGTAAGAAACCAAAAATAAAAAACAACCATATCCCTCACCTGTCCGCCATTATGACATAATCCAGTGTCCCACGACGATCTGGGTCACTTCTACAGCAGTCACACCAGAAATCACTGGTGTGACTGCTGTAGAAGACAGCACTGTATACACTGACAGGAGTGTAATCGCTCCCAGCAGTGTATTGCACTGTGCTGCCGTGACGGAGGTCAATCACCTGATGATCAGCTGATAAGCTCCGGTGACCTCACTTACTGCAACAGTACTATATGAGAAAATTATCATGCAGCACCGATGCTGTAACTGAGGTCACCGGAGCTCTCCGACTCCACCTCCGACTCCCTCATACATGGCTCATGTTTAAGTTTAAGTGATAAATTTACTGTAGTAAAATGGCAACATCAGGCTTTTAATTATTATTATTATGATACAATAATCAAGCTATTCAGATAAAATATATTTATTGGAATACAATCTTATCATGTTTGAAGCATTATCAGTTATAATAGCAAGAACCTGTTCTTTTCTGTTCTTAATCCTGCTTTCCTGTTCACTCCAGCAGTTCTGAGATGAGTGCAGGCATTTCTTCCCTGTGTGTGTGTGGTTTTCTTCCCCTTATCTGTAGAGGAGGAGCTTCACTACTTATCATGTACATAAACTGCAGCACAGATTCATCTCAGCTAAAAGTCCAGACCCTGAGATCAGGAATAGGACAGACATTTATAGGACATTTCATAACTTTCCCAAATTCTTATGAAAAAATATTCACCACAAACTGCATTGAACTACTGTACCCAATTTATTATATATTTTAAGAGTCGGAGTCGGTCCATTTTATACCGATTCCACCAAAATTTACTCCAAATCCACGACTCAGACCCCACAGCCCTGGCTAAAACGCACAAAAAATTGACATGCTGCACATTTAAACGCAATGACAATCCTGACCATAAAATTACTGATCATGTGCACAGCACTTCAGGATTGTCATTGCATTAGTTGGCACACGGATTACCTAGAGTTTTTGGCCCATTTCCATGCAGAAAAAATGTCGCGAAAATGCACCAAAAATGTACAGTGTGCACATAGCCTAAGTGTTTTAAGTCATCTCAGTGATGGATTCACAGCTATACTGCTCAGTGTTGCTGCTTTCCAGTAGGTGTTTTTGTTTTTTTTTTCATTTCACCCCAATTCTGTATTCACAGCTACTGTCATGGGTGTGTCAGATGTGACAGACAGTCACCCTGCAGTTGGTTGCAGTAGATCTCTTTGTTTGGCATTACAGACACCTTCTTAGCAGCTTCACTCTAGGACCCAGTGGCTACCTCCATCCTTCTAATTGACACCCTGGCCTGGGTGTATAAGTAGTTTCACTTTGCTGCAGGGCGGTGCCGTTGATATTCACATGTTTCCTTATGAAAGCTTAGAGCGAGTACAGTCTGTTTACTTCCTCTCTGGTGCTAAGAGGACGTGTGTGTTATCTCTCTGAAGTCAGCTCAAGCTAAGTTATCTTTCCCCCGTGTCTGCCTACCTTGTTGTCTTTAGTTGTTAGTGGGGATCGACTAGTGCTCATCCCCCTCCTTCCTTATCAGGGCCAAGCTCTAGGGAAATACAGGGATAGGTTCCTGTGCGACAATTCGTGAAGAACCAATATACGGATGGTAGGGAAGACCGGGTGATATCGGATCAGCCAAGGAGGTCTCCACTCCCCCCTTTCCATAGAGTCTGGGCTCCCTTCCCTTTGTGTCTTCCCTTAGTCTTTCCCACACCTTGCGTGACAGCTACACAGCTCAATGCTGCTGTACCATGTCCTGTTGCTGCAGTTTCCTTCCGGTAAATGATTTATCTCATCCCAGTGTTGGATTCACAGTTATACTGCTCAGTGCTTCAACTTTCTAGTAAGTTTTTTTTTATCTCACTCTAGTTAGCGTTTTATCTAATCCCAGTATTGGATCCGCAGAGGTGTTGTTCAGTATTGCTGTATAATGCCCTCGATACCGCTGCTTTGCAGTAAGTGTTTTAATTCCACTCAGTGTTGGATTCATAGCTACACTGCTCAATTCTACTATATAATGTCTGTCATAGTGCAGCTTTCTAAAAAAGGATTATCTCCTCCTGTACCGGTCGCTGACTCGTTTTTGTTCAAATTATTGTACTTGTTGTTTGCTATGTACAGTGGTGGCCAAAAGTATTGGCACCCCTGCAATTCTGTCAGATAATACTCAGTTTCTTCCTGAAAATGATTGCAATCACAAATTCTTTGGTCTTATTCTCTTCATTTAATTTGCTTGCAAGGAAAAAACACAAAAGAGAATGAAGCAAAAATCAAATCATTGATCATTTCACACAAAACTCCAAAAAAGGCCCGGACAAAAGTATTGGCACCCTCAGCCTAATACTTGGTTGCACAACCTTTAGCCAAAATAACTGCGAACAACCGCTTCCGGTAACCATCAATGAGTTTCTTACAATGCTCTGCTGGAATTGTAGACCATTCTTCTTTGGCAAACTGCTCCCGGTCCCTGATATTTGAAGGGCGCCTTCTCCAAACTGCCATTTTGAGATCTCTCCACAGGTGTTCTATGGGATTCAGGTCTGGACTCATTGCTGGCCACCTTAGAAGTCTCCAGTGCTTTCTCTCAAACCATTTTATAGTGCTTTTGGAAGTGTGTTTTGGGTCATTGTCCTGCTGGAAGACCCATGACCTCTGAGGGAGACCCAGCTTTCTCACACTGGGCCCTACATTATGCTGCAAAATTTGTTGGTAGTCTTCAGACTTCATAATGCCATGCACACGGTCAAGCAGTCCAGTGCCAGAGGCAGCAAAGCAACCCCAAAACATCAGGGAACCTCCGCCATGTTTGACTGTAGGGACCGTGTTCTTTTCTTTGAATGCCTCTTTTTTTTCCTGTACACTCTATGTTGATGCTTTTTCCCATCTACTTTTGTCTCATCTGACCAGAGAACATTCTTCCAAAACTTTTTAGGCTTTCTCAGGTGAGTTTTGGCAAACTCTAGCCTGGCTTTTTTATGTCTCGGGGTAAGAAGTGGGGTCTTCCTGGGTATCCTACCATACAGTCCCTTTTCATTCCGACGCCGACGGATAGTACGGTTTGACACTGTTGTACCCTCGGACTGCAGGGCAGCTTGAACTTGTTTGGATATTAGTCGAGGTTCTTTATCCACCATCCGCACAATCTTGCGTTGAAATCTCTGGTCAATTTTTCTTTTCCGTCCACATCTAGGGAGGTTAGCCACAGTGCCATGGGCTTTACACTTCTTGATGACACTGTGCATGGAAGACACAGGAACATTCAGGTCTTTGGAGATGGACTTGTAGCCTTGAGATTGCTCATGCTTCCTCACAATTTGGTTTCTCAAGTCCTCAGACAGTTCTTTGGTCTTCTTTCTTTCCTCCATGCTCAATGTGGTCACACAAGGACACAGGACAGAGGTTGAGTCAACTTTAATCCATGTTAACTGGCTGCAAGTGTGATTTAGTTATTGCCAACACCTGTTAGGTGCCACAGGTAAGTTACAGGTGCTGTTAATTACACCAATTAGAGAAGCATCACAGGATTTTTCAAAGGGTGCCAATACTTTTGTCCACCCCCCTTTTTTAGGTTTGGTGTGGAATTAAAAAGAATTGTCCTAAAGCCAAATTGGATATGTGTTTTTTCATTGAAGACAAATTAAATGAAGAGAATAATACCAAAGAATTTGTGATTGCAATCATTTTCAGGAAGAAACTGAGTATTATCTGACAGAATTGCAGGGGTGCCAATACTTTTGGCCACCACTGTATACCCCTTTTAAACATGTAAAGCGCCATGTAATTAATGGCGCTGTAATAATAATAATCTCACCCCGGTGCTGGATTCACAGCTTCACTGATCAGTACTGCTGTATAATATCGTAGCTGCGGTTTCTTGTGAATACATGCTACAGAGACAGAAAATCTGTAAAACTTGTGGAGAAGAAAGCAGGATACAAGTCATATAGTGGGAAGAAATATTCCTCATGTACACACGACAACTTATGCTGAAAAGTCACCGGAAAGGACAAGTACTCTACGATAACGTGCAGGAAGAAGCTGCTGACTAAAAGGGAATTCACAAACAAAGCATTGATGCTAGCTCTCATTCCCAAGACACGAGATCAGCAGAATAGTGAGTGCTGCTCTGGAGTATAATACAGGATGTAACTCAGGATCAGTAATGTAATGTATGTACACAGTGACTGCACCAGCAGAATAGTGAGTGCAGCTCTGGAGTATAATACAGGAGGTAACTCAGGATCAGTAATGTAATGTATGTACACAGTGACTGCACCAGCAGAATAGTGAGTGCAGCTCTGGAGTATAATACAGGAGGTAACTCAGGATCAGTAATGTAATGTATGTACACAGTGACTGCACCAGCAGAATAGTGAGTGCTGCTCTGGAGTATAATACAGGGGGTAACTCAGGATCAGTAATGTAATGTATGTACACAGTGACTGCACCAGCAGAATAGTGAGTGCAGCTCTGGAGTGTAATACAGGAGGTAACTCAGGATCAGTAATGTAATGTATGTACACAGTGACTGCACCAGCAGAATAGTGAGTGCAGCTCTGGAGTATAATACAGGATGTAACTCAGGATCAGTAATGTAATGTATGTACACAGTGACTCCACCAGCAGAATAGTGAGTGCAGCTCTGGAGTATAATACAGGATGTAACTCAGGGTCAGTAATGTAATGTATGTACACAGTGACGGCACCAGCAGAATAGTGAGCGCAGCTCTGGGGTATAATGCAGGAGGTAACTCAGGATCAGTAATGTAATGTATGTACACAGTGACTGCACCAGCAGAATAGTGAGTGCAGCTCTGGAGTATAATACAGGATGTAACTCAGGATCAGTAATGTAATGTATGTACACAGTGACTGCACAAGCAGAATAGTGAGTGCAGCTCTGGAGTATAATACAGGATGTAACTCAGGATCAGTAATGTAATGTATGTACACAGTGACGGCACCAGCAGAATAGTGAGCGCAGCTCTGGAGTATAATACAGGATGTAACTCAGGATCAGTAATGTAATGTATGTACACAGTGACTGCACCAGCAGAATAGTGAGTGCAGCTCTGGAGTATAATACAGGAGGTAACTCAGGATCAGTAATGTAATGTATGTACACAGTGACTGCACAAGCAGAATAGTGAGTGCAGCTCTGGAGTATAATACAGGATGTAACTCAGGATCAGTAATGTATGTGCACAGTGACTGCACCAGCAGAATAGTGAGTGCAGCTCTGGAGTATAATACAGGATGTAACTCAGGATCAGTAATGTAATGTATCTACACAGTGACTGCACCAGCAGAATAGTGAGTGCAGCTCTGGGGTATAATACAGGAGGTAACTCAGGATCAGTAATGTAATGTATGTACACAGTGACTGCACCAGCAGAATAGTGAGTGCAGCTCTGGAGTATAATACAGGAGGTAACTCAGGATCAGTATTGTAATGTATGTACACAGTGACTGCACCAGCAGAATAGTGAGTGCAGCTCTGGAGTATAATACAGGAGGTAACTCAGGATCAGTAATGTAATGTATCTACACAGTGACTGCACCAGCAGAATAGTGAGTGCAGCTCTGGAGCATAATACAGGAGGTAACTCAGGATCAGTAATGTAATGTATGTACACAGTGACGACACCAGCAGAATAGTGAGTGCAGCTCTGGAGTATAATACAGGAGGTAACTCAGGATCAGTATTGTAATGTATGTACACAGTGACTGCACCAGCAGAATAGTGAGTGCCGCTCTGGAGTATAATACAGGATGTAACTCAGGATCAGTAATGTAATGTATGTACACAGTGACTGCACCAGCAGAATAGTGAGTGCAGCTCTGGGGTATAATACAGGATGTAACTCAGGATCAGTAATGTAATGTATGTACACAGTCACTGCACCTGCAGAAAAGTGAGTGCAGCTCTGGAGTATAAAACAGGATGTAACTCAGGATCAGTAATGTAATGTATGTACACAGTGACTCCACCAGCAGAATAGTGAGTGCAGCTCTGGAGTATAATACAGGATGTACCTCAGGATCAGTAATGTAATGTATGTACACAGTGACTGCACCAGCAGAATAGTGAGTGCAGCTCTGGAGTATAATACAGGAGGTAACTCAGGATCAGTAATGTAATGTATGTACACAGTGACGGCACCAGCAGAATAGTGAGTGCAGCTCTGGAGTATAATACAGGAAGTAACTCAGGATCAGTAATGTAATGTATGTACACAGTGACTGCACCAGCAGAATAGTGAGTGCAGCTCTGGAGTATAATACAGGATGTAACTCAGGATCAGTAATGTAATGTATGTACACAGTGACTGCACCAGCAGAATAGTGAGTGCAGCTCTGGAGTATAATACAGGAGGTAACTCAGGATCAGTAATGTAATGTATGTACACAGTGACTGCACCAGCAGAATAGTGAGTGCAGCTCTGGAGTATAATACAGGATGTAACTCAGGATCAGTAATGTAATGTATGTACACAGTGACTGCACCAGCAGAATAGTGAGTGCAGCTCTGGAGTATAATACAGGAGGTAACTCAGGATCAGTAATGTAATGTATGTACACAGTGACGGCACCAGCAGAATAGTGAGTGCAGCTCTGGAGTATAATACAGGAGGTAACTCAGGATCAGTAATGTAATGTATGTACACAGTCACTGCACCTGCAGAAAAGTGAGTGCAGCTCTGGAGTATAATACAGGATGTACCTCAGGATCAGTAATGTAATGTATGTGCACAGTGACTGCACCAGCAGAATAGTGAGTGCAGCTCTGGAGTATAATACAGGATGTAACTCAGGATCAGTAATGTAATGTATGTACACAGTGACTCCACCAGCAGAATAGTGAGTGCAGCTCTGGAGTATAATACAGGATGTAACTCAGGATCAGTAATGTAATGTATGTACACAGTGACTCCACCAGCAGAATAGTGAGTGCAGCTCTGGAGTATAATACAGGATGTACCTCAGGATCAGTAATGTAATGTATGTGCACAGTGACTGCACCAGCAGAATAGTGAGTGCAGCTCTGGGGTATAATACAGGATGTAACTCAGGATCAGTAATGTAATGTATGTACACAGTCACTGCACCTGCAGAAAAGTGAGTGCAGCTCTGGAGTATAATACAGGATGTAACTCAGGATCAGTAATGTAATGTATGTACACAGTGACTCCACCAGCAGAATAGTGAGTGCAGCTCTGGAGTATAATACAGGATGTACCTCAGGATCAGTAATGTAATGTATGTGCACAGTGACTGCACCAGCAGAATAGTGAGTGCAGCTCTGGAGTATAATACAGGATGTAACTCAGGATCAGTAATGTAATGTATGTACACAGTGACTGCACCAGCAGAATAGTGAGTGCAGCTCTGGAGTATAATACAGGAGGTAACTCAGGATCAGTAATGTAATGTATGTACACAGTGACTGCACCAGCAGAATAGTGAGTGCAGCTCTGGAGTATAATACAGGATGTAACTCAGGATCAGTAATGTAATGTATGTACACAGTGACTCCACCAGCAGAATAGTGAGTGCAGCTCTGGAGTATAATACAGGATGTACCTCAGGATCAGTAATGTAATGTATGTGCACAGTGACTGCACCAGCAGAATAGTGAGTGCAGCTCTGGGGTATAATACAGGATGTAACTCAGGATCAGTAATGTAATGTATGTACACAGTCACTGCACCTGCAGAAAAGTGAGTGCAGCTGTGGAGTATAATACAGGATGTAACTCAGGATCAGTAATGTAATGTATGTACACAGTGACTCCACCAGCAGAATAGTGAGTGCAGCTCTGGAGTATAATACAGGATGTACCTCAGGATCAGTAATGTAATGTATGTGCACAGTGACTGCACCAGCAGAATAGTGAGTGCAGCTCTGGAGTATAATACAGGATGTAACTCAGGATCAGTAATGTAATGTATGTACACAGTGACTGCACCAGCAGAATAGTGAGTGCAGCTCTGGAGTATAATACAGGAGGTAACTCAGGATCAGTAATGTAATGTATGTACACAGTGACTGCACCAGCAGAATAGTGAGTGCAGCTCTGGAGTATAATACAGGATGTAACTCAGGATCAGTAATGTAATGTATGTACACAGTGACTGCACCAGCAGAATAGTGAGTGCAGCTCTGGAGTATAATACAGGAGGTAACTCAGGATCAGTAATGTAATGTATGTACACAGTGACGGCACCAGCAGAATAGTGAGTGCAGCTCTGGAGTATAATACAGGAGGTAACTCAGGATCAGTAATGTAATGTATGTACACAGTGACTGCACCAGCAGAATAGTGAGTGCAGCTCTGGGGTATTATACAGGATGTAACTCAGGATCAGTAATGTAATGTATGTACACAGTGACTCCACCAGCAGAATAGTGAGTGCAGCTCTGGAGTATAATACAGGAGGTAACTCAGGATCAGTAATGTAATGTATGTACACAGTGACTGCACCAGCAGAATAGTGAGTGCAGCTCTGGAGTATAATACAGGAGGTAACTCAGGATCAGTAATGTATGTACACAGTGACTGCACCAGCAGAATAGTGTGTGCAGCTCTGGAGTATAATACAGGATGTAACTCAGGATCAGTAATGTAATGTATGTACACAGTGACTGCACCAGCAGAATAGTGAGTGCAGCTCTGGAGTATAATACAGGAGGTAACTCAGGATCAGTAATGTAATGTATGTACACAGTGACTGCACCAGCAGCATACTGGGTGCAGCTCTGATCAGCTGCTAGTCAGTGTGGTGATTGCGGGTGTGGTGGCTGCAGATCCTGCTGTGAGCTCCTGATCTCTGAGAAACCAACACCTCTCCACCTGGGGACCTGCTTTCTCTCTTTCCCAGGGAGGGAGCGGGTTTCTGGGATGAGTGATGGAGCCAAGTCCCAGGCTTCTGCTTCCCGAACCAGGCCGGCGGGGGGCAGAAGAAACCAGCAACCGGCCTGCACATCAGAGGACTCGGGGGTGAGACGCTGCACCAGGAGTCGCAGCAATGTGGCTCCTACTCCCCCCGGGATTGTGGAGACCGCCAGAAGCCGCAAGGCTTCCAGCATGGAGGAAAAGCCTGACAGCGGCGTGCAAGATGGCGCTCCTTCCGGAGGAAAGCTGAGTGCTCACGGAGGTGAGGCCGACCTCCCTGAGGGGGAATGGGCGCTGCAGGGACCCCGGGAGTCTGTGTCCACCTATGCCTCCCGGGTCATGATCCGCCTCCGTGAGTATGAAGATGCCAGTAAGCTCATCAGGAGGCTCCGGGAGGAGCTGCGCTGCACAAGCGCAAAAGCTGCGGGGGCTTCCAAACCAAGGAAGGCAAAACTCCAAGCCGAGGTAAAAAGACTGAGCAGTGAAATTCAACGCCTGGAACTTAGGAAAGCCACCATCAGGGAGCAAAGTGGTCCTTTCAAAGAAAAACTTATAAATGAAGACCGCTACAGAGAAATGGCTGATACCAGAGAGCAAAGGCAGATAGGGCTGCAGCCTGAGAGCCAGGTGGATGATGAGAGTGATGATGACCAGCAGCAAGCCCCACCTGGCAGCCTGCAAAGTCACCCACAGGCCACGTGCAGCGAGCTCCCTGCAGGACAGGCGACAGTGACATCCGGTCGCAGTTCTGCCGGCTCTGGGGAGGACAGTGACAGCAGCGGCCAGGGAGGGGCGCTAATGGCGGAGATTAAGCTCCTGGAGTCCCCAGTGTGCCTCCAAAACTTCCATCTTGGTGACGATCTACCAGAAGAGGCACCTGGGGGCCACAAAAAGGCAAAGAAGACCAAGCCAAAGCTGCAGGAAGCGGTAAGATACGTATATGCCCCCCTCCCTGTACCACCTGAGTCGGCGGCAGGCTCAGCTCGCTGTATAAGCCCCGTTGCCCAGCCCAGCCCGGGTTCTGCTGTGGATCCGGTGCAAAGGCGCGGGGAGATTACAGAGCGCGGTAGTGAGGCGCAGAGCTCCGTCTCTGCTTGTAGTAGCGGGGACGCAGCAGGAGGTGCATCAGCCGAGAGGCTGGACAGTGAGGGCGGCCCGGCGGCGGGCGTTCCATCAGGCCACGATGCTGTGGTGCGCTCCTCAGTGGGAGGGGGGAGCAGCCCGGTGTCGGGGGCAGCTCCGGTAGCCTCGGCGCCTCTGAATGCTGTTGCCGCTGATCACTTAGTTGAGAAGCGGCGGCAGTGTGAGGGGGCAGTTGGGGCTGAGCGTTCCGGTCCTCCCATGAAAGTGCTATTTTGTGTTGGCGCCGCTGGTCCGGAAGATCCTGATGCTAAAGATCAGCGGCGCCTAACTGCAGCTAGAGATCAGCGGCACATTATACCAAATGCCAAACAGCGGAAATTACCGACCGATGATGTGGAGGGCACACATAAGACCGGGGGTGAGGTCGCCTCCAGCTCTATGGAGGTGACTGAGCCCCTTGTGCCTGATGCGGAGGTCAAAAGGTCATCCACCATTGTTACTGGTCCAGCAGGAATGAATGTGGTGGTGGAGGTGAATGAGGATAATTCATTGTCTAGTGGTGTGGTTGCTGGTTTGGTGGAGGGTGAGATGGAGGTGGGTAATGGTGATACTGTTGGGGCTGATGTGGTCACTGGTCCGGTTGCCCCCCCGGGGGTGGCAACACCTGTCCAGAGTTATGCCAGTGTCACCTCCGGGGCAAATAGGGCATCCTCCTCGTCTCCGGGCTTTGGAAACGGCATGTTGCAACGGCGTCTTCTGGAGGCTCTAAAGAAGGGGGAGAGATCACTAATGGTAGAGGGTCGAGAGGTTGATCTATCCTTCTGGATAGAGAGGCATGGCCTCGGGGCCTTCCGAGAGCAAAAAGGGGGAGATAAAGTGTGGTCCCTCCCAACAGCCGGGCCAGGCAGTGTGCGTAGGAATGTGGTCCGTCTTCGGTGGAGGGGCAGTGATGCATGTCCGCCAAGGTCTAAAGTTGTGGAGCTCCTGCTGAGGATGGGCTTCAAGGCGATTGACATCTAGGCCTTGATACATCCCTATTCCACGCCTGAGTTTGATGTCAGCTTTGTTCGGCCGGAGGGGCTTGAGCTCTTCTGGGCGAATTATGAGTTGGCAAAAAATGAGCCCGGCTGGCGAGACTTTGCCGTTCAGGCAGTGTCTCGCCAAAACCAGATCAAGAAAGTGACCTTGATGACTCGTAACGAGTCGCTTTCTTGCTATGACATCATGACGTGGCTTGGTCGGTATGGAGAGGTGGTGGAGATGCCAAAGAAAAACCGCGACGAGTTTGGTATCTGGTCAGGGGCCTGGACGTTTATGGTAAAACTTAAGAGTTCAGGTGGTACGGTTGCAGACATTCCATCGTCTGCCTTCCTGGGTAGGGATCGTATCCTGGTCTTCTACCAGGGGCAACCGAAGCTCTGTCACAGGTGCGGCGACCCCACACACTTCAGTGCAAACTGCACCGTGCAGAAATGCGCGTTGTGTGGGGGTGTCGGCCATCTTTCCGCCTCTTGTGTGGAGATTAGGTGCCACCTGTGTGGTGAGTTAGGTCACCCATTCAGCCGTTGTCCTCGCTCCTTTGCTAATGCAGTCGAGACCCCGGTGGGAGTAAGCCGTGAGGCCGATTCTGCTGGAGAGGGGACTAGCAGGGGTGGGGGAGCCGAGGGGCCAGGGAAGAAAAGCAATAAAAAGACGCCTGCCCAGCTGAGGCGTCTAGACAAGCGCAGACAGGAGAGGGAGCGGGGCGAGCCCCAGACTACCGGGGCTGCCCCTGTCCTGGATGCCAGTCTTGCTGCTGAGGCCCCGAGGGATGATGAGTTGGATGAGGAGGTCAGGAGGATCCACAGGGAGGAAACTGCCTCTGCTTCAGAATCCTCCCATTATGAAAGTATAGATGAGGATAATAAGCGGTGGCTAGAGCACAAGCGTAAGCTCGACACCAAAAAGAAGAGAAAGAAGGGAGATAAAACATCTTCTCCCGCTCTGACCAAGGTACCTAAGGAAGGTAAAACCGACTCCCCTCTAGTTGGTCTTTCTAACCGGTTCCAAGCCCTTGATAACATCTCTTCCTCTGAGGAGGAGGCGGAGGGTGAGGTTCCGGCTTCAGCGGAGCTTACAGGGGGTGCCGAGTCTCCTTCTCCTGGGGATGCAAGGTCCTTGGGGGGAGGGACTGGCCCAGAGTCCGGAGACGAGGACGAAAAAAGAAGATAAAATGTGGGAATGGACACCTCTGTGTCATTAAAGAGGGGGAAGGATTCCTCCTCTGAGGCAGAGGATAAGGGGAGTGGGAAGAAGAAAGCCATCTAACTCAATCACCAATGATGGCGGTACCCACTCCGTTGACGCTGGCGTCCATTAATGTCGCCAGCACTAAGTCAAATATGGCTAGATTTGCGGCCTTTGATTTTCTCAGCCGGGTTGAAGCTGACATTTTCTTTTTGCAAGAGACCAGGCTGCCAAATATGGCAGAGGTGTTTATAGCTAAGAGGGAGTGGAGACTCGGGCCCTCCTATTGGTCTCTTGCGGCCGAGCCGTATAGCGGAGTGGCGGTCCTTTTTACCGCACCGGTAGAATGCTGACGGGTTATTGAGTTAGAAATGGGGAGGTGCCTGATATTAGATGTCCTCATGAAGGGACAAGAGCTCCGGCTCATTAACATCTATGGTCCCCAATCTAAATGGGACCGGAAGTGTCTCTTTATGAGGATCAAGCCCTACCTTTTTACGAGTCGGCAGGTCGTCTTTGGAGGGGACTTCAACACTGTCACGAGGCCCCGGGATAGAGGAGGTTCCAGAGACAAGCTGACTTATGATAGCGTCGCCCTTAATAGTATAGCTAGTGAGGCTCGCCTGGTGGATGTCCACATCCGGCACACCGCAGGCCACGAGGGGTTCACCTATCATAGAGGTAACTGTAGGTCCAGGATAGACAGGTTTTATTTAAAGGAGGAAGCCGTTTCTTCAGCAGTATCTGTTGTTGAGGTGGAGTTCTCCGATCACTGTATGATTTTGTTTTCCCTGAATGTTACAGAGACCCCCCGGATGGGAAGAGGCTTTTGGAGGCTCAATTCGTCTCTCTTGGAAGAAGCGGAGATAAGACAGTCCTTTGAGGATTTTCTTCAGAGCCAGGTACCCTTACTGGATCTTTGTAGTAGTAAGTCAGAGTGGTGGGAGATGTTTAAGAAAAGGGTGGCGAGATTCTTCCGCCAGCTCTCGAGCCTCAGGAGCCTGGACAGGTACCGCCTGTATCAGGGCCTGAGGAGGAAACTCGAGCATCTTGTCTCAACTGGAGGTAGCCGCGAGGAGATCTCCAGAGTGAAATCTTTGCTAATGAGGTGTCAGTATGATAGACACGCATCTTTGGTTTTTGAGAGGGATTACGGGAAGTACCGCTCGCCCGACCCTTAGAGAAACTGCAAGATGTCAGTGAATAGTAAAGTTGTTACAGGACTGGTTGACACTGCGGGGTCCCTGAAAAGATCCAGATCAGGGATCCTGGAGGTCGTCAGATCCTTCTACTCGCACCTCTTGGGGAAGAGGTATCTGGATTGGGATGAGATGTCGGCTTTTCTGGCTGAAGCCGTCCCCGAACCAGGGGTAGACCCCTCTGTTGGCGTTTTGACAGAGATGATCAGGGAAGAGGAAGTTAAGTTGGCGATTGAAGGGCTTGCCCTGAAGAAATCTCCCGGTCCCGATGGCTTAACATCTGAAGTCTATAAGACCTTTAAGGACGCCTTGGTTCCCCTCTTGACTGAGGTATTCAATGAGTGTCTTTCCTCGGGCACTCTGCCAAAGTCAATGAGGAGGTCTGCCCTGATCATCTTGTCAAAGGGTAAGGACCCATCTTGCATTGAGAATTGACGTCCCATAGCGCTTCTCAATGCAGACAGGAAGGTTTTGGCAAATGTGCTGTTTAATCGGCTGGTGAAATTTGCACCCCAGCTCCTTTCGGGGGCCCAGCATTGCTCTGTTCCGGGCCGCAGTACAATTAGTGCTGTACTCTGTGTCCGAGAGGCGGTGGAGCAGGGTAGGGCTGGCCACTGGAAGGGGTACATGCTGTCATTGGACCAGGCAAAAGCGTTTGATCGGGTTAATCATGAGTACCTCTGGTCTGTCCTTCTGAGGTATGGCCTGCCGGGGGGGTTTGTTGATTGGCTTAAGACCTTGTACTCTGGGGCAGAGAGTTTCCCGCTTGTGAACGGTTGGATTGGCAGCTCTTTTGAGGTTGGGTGTGGTGTTCGCCAGGGTTGTCCCTTGAGCCCGCTACTGTACGTGTTTGCGATTGACCCACTTCTTAGGAGGGTGGAGCGTGGACCGTTGGCTGGGATCGGGATGGACCGGGCAGCACCGGAAGCCACTCTGAGAGTGGTGGCGTATGCCGATGACGTCACCGTTTTTGTTTCCTCTGATGGGGAGGCAGAATGGCTGATGTCAGAGGTAAATTGCTACTCGGAGGCATCCGGGTCTAAGATCAACCGGGATAAGTGTGAGAGTCTCTGGCTGGGAGGAGGAGATCCTGGTTTTGATCTCCCGGACACCCTTCCAGAACCCAAAGTCTCTGCAAAAGTTCTTGGCATCGAATTTGGCCAGGGGCATTACCCCAAACAAAATTGGGACAGCAGGCTAGAGATCGCCACTCAGAAGGTGAACCAATGGAAGGGTGGTCTTTGACCCTAAGGGAAAGGGTAAACCTGATCAAAACTTACCTGCTCCCTTTGCTGATCTATCTGGGCAGTGTGTGCATCTTGCCAGAGCCTCTCTGGACTCGGGTCTACAGTTTGTTCTTTCAACTGTTATGGGGGAATAGACTGAACCTGGTCAAGAGGGAGGTTACTTACCGTACGAGGAGACTAGGAGGGTTGGGTATGGTCAACCCTGTGGTATTCCTTGTGAATACCTTCATTAAGATCAATATTGCAAACCTCTGCAAAGAGAGGGCTCCTCCGTGGGTATTCTCCTGTAAGGGATGGTTTCAGCCTTTCTTCCAGGAATGGGAGACAGGAGGGCAAGTGAAGGATCTCCGCACACCGCATGGACATCTCCCGGCTTACGCTACCGTGGTTCTGAAGGTAATTCGCCGGTGGGGTCTGGGAATGTGGGAGGTCAGGACTCTGCCAAGGAAGCTCCTTGACAAAAGGGTTTTGTTGACCCATTTTCAGAGGCCTCTGGCGCTCAGGGATTGCCCAAGTCGGGATCTTGGGGTGGGTCTGCATCTTTTGAATTCTATCAGGATCCCCTCGAAGGTTTGGGACTTGGCTTGGCGCTGCTTCCATGGGAAACTGTGTGTGAGGAACAATCTGAAGTGTAGGAGCTCTGAGGACAGGAACTGTCCTCGGGAGCATTGTGGTACCATGCTTGAAAGCATGGACCACTTCCTGCTTCGTTGTCCCTTTAACACAGAGGTGTACAACAGGGTGGGCACCTCCATTGGCTGGCCCCGGCTGGCCAGTCTCTCTTATGCGGAATGGGCCTATGGAGCATTCGGGGACCTGGGTGGTCGGGACCGCTGCACCTTATTTCTAGTTAGCGCAGTGGTTAGGTATCACACGTGGAACGCACGGTGCTTAGTATCGACGCAGCGGAAAATCCTCCCAGTGGACGATGTGTTTAGGACCATACTCGGTGACCTGGTGAAGGTGCGTTCTCTGGAGTATGAGAGACTGGGTACACGGAGGGCCGCTCTCCTCTGGAGGGGCTTTTCTTTTAGTGTGCCCTAGTCTGGTCATCTCCTCTCCTGGTGGTGGGCTGCTGCTGACACCATAGATTTTTGTTTTATTGATCAGTAGACAGTGATGTAGGGCTGCAGGCGCCGAACTTGGGCTTTGTCAGTTGTGGTTATTGTATTGTTTGTTTCTGTATATATTGTATATATGGGTTTGGGTGCAGGTGTTAGGTTGGGTGGAGGGAAAAGGGAGCAGGTGGGTTCATCTTGTGGGACACTGGTTATTTGGGTGAAAAACTGGCACTGCCTGATCTGTCCTATGGACGTTGGACATGGACTGAGGCATGAGACGCAGGACCAGCTCTCAGGTCAGTGCCGTGGAGGGACTGGTGGGCTCGAATGTGGGGGGTTTTGTTTTGTCTTGTATATATTTGTATAGTTAGTATTTATTTTATTTTATTTATTTAAAAAAAAAAAAAAAAAAAAAGAATGTATATATTAGTTTGTATATAATTTGTCGGTTATTGTTTATTATATTGTTATTATTTGCTTGGTAACCGGACCAGATGTCATGGTGTAGGTAGTTATTATTGTGTATATATGTATAATATGTGTGTGAGGAGAGAGGGAGCGGCTGGACCAGTTTCATTACATTGTTTATTTCCTGGTTATTAATTTTGTTATGTTTCTGTTATTATTATTGTAATGTTTTTCATTTTTATAATAAAAGATCTACAGGAGGTAACTCAGGATCAGTAATGTAATGTATGTACACAGTGACTGCACCAGCAGAATAGTGAGTGCAGCTCTGGAGTATAATACAGGATGTAACTCAGGATCAGTAATGTAATGTATATACACAGTGACTGCACCAGCAGAATAGTGAGTGCAGCTCTGGAGTATAATACAGGATGTAACTCAGGATCAGTAATGTAATGTATGTACACAGTGACTGCACCAGCGGAATAGTGAGTGCAGCTCTGGAGTATAATACAGGATGTAACTCAGGATCAGTAATGTAATGTATGTACACAGTGACTGCACCAGCAGAATAGTGAGTGCAGCTCTGGAGGACAATACAGGATGTAACTCAGGATCAGTAATGTAATGTATGTACACAGTGACTGCACCAGCAGAATAGTGAGTGCAGCTCTGGAGTATAATACAGGATGTAACTCAGGATCAGTAATGTAATGTATATACACAGTGACTGCACCAGCAGAATAGTGAGTGCAGCTCTGGAGTATAATACAGGATGTAACTCAGGATCAGTAATGTAATGTATGTACACAGTGACTGCACCAGCGGAATAGTGAGTGCAGCTCTGGAGTATAATACAGGATGTAACTCAGGATCAGTAATGTAATGTATGTACACAGTGACTGCACCAGCAGAATAGTGAGTGCAGCTCTGGAGTATAATACAGGATGTAACTCAGGATCAGTAATGTAATGTATGTACACAGTGACTGCACCAGCAGAATAGTGAGTGCAGCTCTGGAGTATAATACAGGATGTAACTCAGGATCAGTAATGTAATGTATGTACACAGTGACTGCACCAGCAGAATAGTGAGTGCAGCTCTGGAGTATAATACAGGATGTAACTCAGGATCAGTAATGTAATGTATGTGCACAGTGACTGCACCAGCAGAATAGTGAGTGCAGCTCTGGAGTATAATACAGGATGTAACTCAGGATCAGTAATGTAATGTATGTACACAGTGACTGCACCAGCAGAATAGTGAGTGCAGCTCTGGAGTATAATACAGGATGTAACTCAGGATCAGTAATGTAATGTATGTACACAGTGACTGCACCAGCGGAATAGTGAGTGCAGCTCTGGAGTATAATACAGGATGTAACTCAGGATCAGTAATGTAATGTATGTACACAGTGACTGCACCAGAAGAATAGTGAGTGCAGCTCTGGAGTATAATACAGGATGTAACTCAGGATCAGTAATGTAATGTATATACACAGTGACTGCACCAGCAGAATAGTGAGTGCAGCTCTGGAGTATAATACAGGATGTAACTCAGGATCAGTAATGTAATGTATGTACACAGTGACTGCACCAGCAGAATAGTGAGTGCAGCTCTGGAGTATAATACAGGATGTAACTCAGGATCAGTAATGTAATGTATATACACAGTGACTGCACCAGCAGAATAGTGAGTGCAGCTCTGGAGTATAATACAGGATGTAACTCAGGATCAGTAATGTAATGTATGTACACAGTGACTGCACCAGCGGAATAGTGAGTGCAGCTCTGGAGTATAATACAGGATGTAACTCAGGATCAGTAATGTAATGTATGTACACAGTGACTGCACCAGCGGAATAGTGAGTGCAGCTCTGGAGTATAATACAGGATGTAACTCAGGATCAGTAATGTAATGTATGTACACAGTGACTGCACCAGCAGAATAGTGAGTGCAGCTCTGGAGTATAATACAGGATGTAACTCAGGATCAGTAATGTAATGTATGTACACAGTGACTGCACCAGCAGAATAGTGAGTGCAGCTCTGGAGTATAATACAGGATGTAACTCAGGATCAGTAATGTAATGTATGTGCACAGTGACTGCACCAGCAGAATAGTGAGTGCAGCTCTGGAGTATAATACAGGATGTAACTCAGGATCAGTAATGTAATGTATGTACACAGTGACTGCACCAGCGGAATAGTGAGTGCAGCTCTGGAGTATAATACAGGATGTAACTCAGGATCAGTAATGTAATGTATGTACACAGTGACTGCACCAGCAGAATAGTGAGTGCAGCTCTGGAGTATAATACAGGATGTAACTCAGGATCAGTAATGTAATGTATGTGCACAGTGACTGCACCAGCAGAATAGTGAGTGCAGCTCTGGAGTATAATACAGGAGCTAACTCAGGATCAGTAATGTAATGTATGTACACAGTGACTGCACCAGCAGAATAGTGAGTGCAGCTCTGGAGTATAATACAGGATGTAACTCAGAATCAGTAATGTAATGTATGTACACAGTGACTGCACCAGCAGAATAGTGAGTGCAGCTCTGGGGTATAATACAGGAGGTAACTCCGGATCAGTAATGTAATGTATGTACACAGTGACTGCACCAGCAGAATAGTGAGTGCAGCTCTGGAGTATAATACAGGATGTAACTCAGGATCAGTAATGTAATGTATGTACACAGTGACTGCACCAGCAGAATAGTGAGCGCAGCTCTGGAGTATAATACAGGATGTAACTCAGGATCAGTAATGTAATGTATGTACACAGTGACTGCACCAGCAGAATAGTGAGCGCAGCTCTGGAGTATAATACAGGATGTAACTCAGGATCAGTAATGTAAGGTATGTACACAGTGACTGCACCAGCAGAATAGTGAGTGCAGCTCTGGAGTATAATACAGGAGGTAACTCAGGATCAGTAATGTAATGTATGTACACAGTGACTGCACCAGCAGAATAGTGAGTGCAGCTCTGGAGTATAATACAGGATGTAACTCAGCATCTGTAATGTAATGAATGTACACAGCGACTCCACCAGCAGAATAGTGAGTGCAGCTCTGGAGTATAATACAGGAGGTAACTCAGGATCAGTAATGTAATGTATGTACACAGCGACTGCACCAGTAGAATAGTGAGTGCAGCTCTGGAGTATAATACAGGATGTAACTCAGGGTCAGTAATGTAATGTATGTACACAGTGACTGCACCAGCAGAATAGTGAGTGCAGCTCTGGAGTATAATACAGGATGTAACTCAGGATCAGTAATGTAATGTATGTACACAGTGACTGCACCAGCAGAATAGTGAGTGCAGCTCTGGAGTATAATACAGGATGTAACTCAGGATCAGTAATGTAATGTATGAACACAGTGACTCCACCAGCAGAATAGTGAGTGCAGCTCTGGAGTATAATACAGGAGGTAACTCAGGATCAGTAATGTTATGTATGTACACAGTGACTGCACCAGCAGAATAGTGAGTGCAGCTCTGGAGTATAATACAGGATGTAACTCAGCATCTGTAATGTAATGAATGTACACAGTGACTCCACCAGCAGAATAGTGAGTGCAGCTCTGGAGTATAATACAGGATGTAACTCAGGATCAGTAATGTATGTACACAGTGACTGCACCAGTAGAATAGTGAGTGCAGCTCTGGAGTATAATAAAGGATGTAACTCAGGGTCAGTAATGTAATGTATGTACACAGTGACTGCACCAGCAGAATAGTGAGTGCAGCTCTGGAGTATAATACAGGAGGTAACTCAGGATCAGTAATGTAATGTATGTACACAGTGACTCCACCAGCAGAATAGTGAGTGCAGCTCTGGAGTATAATACAGGAGGTAACTCAGGATCAGTAATGTAATGTATGTACACAGTGACTGCACCAGCGGAATAGTGAGTGCAGCTCTGGAGTATAATACAGGATGTAACTCAGGATCAGTAATGTATGTACACAGTGACTGCACCAGCAGAATAGTGAGTGCAGCTCTGGAGTATAATACAGGATGTAACTCAGGATCAGTAATGTAATGTATGTACACAGTGACTGCACCAGCAGAATAGTGAGTGCAGCTCTGGAGTATAATACAGGAGGTAACTCAGGATCAGTAATGTAAGGTATGTACACAGTGACTGCACCAGCAGAATAGTGAGTGCAGCTCTGGAGTATAATACAGGATGTAACTCAGGGTCAGTAATGTAATGTATGTACACAGTGACTGCACCAGCAGAATAGTGAGTGCAGCTCTGGAGTATAATACAGGAGGTAACTCAGGATCAGTAATGTAAGGTATGTACACAGTGACTGCACCAGCAGAATAGTGAGTGCAGCTCTGGAGTATAATACAGGAGGTAACTCAGGATCAGTAATGTAAGGTATGTACACAGTGACTGCACCAGCAGAATAGTGAGTGCAGCTCTGGAGTATAATACAGGATGTAACTCAGCATCTGTAATGTAATGAATGTACACAGTGACTCCACCAGCAGAATAGTGAGTGCAGCTCTGGAGTATAATACAGGAGGTAACTCAGGATCAGTAATGTATGTATACAGTGACTGCACCAGCAGAATAGTGAGTGCAGCTCTGGGGTATAATACAGGAGGTAACTCAGGATCAGTAATGTAATGTATGTACACAGTGACTGCACCAGCAGAATAGTGAGTGCAGCTCTGGGGTATAATACAGGAGGTAACTCAGGATCAGTAATGTAATGTATGTACACAGTGACTGCACCAGCAGAATAGTGAGTGCAGCTCTGGAGTATAATACAGGATGTAACTCAGGATCAGTAATGTAATGTATGAACACAGTGACTCCACCAGCAGAATAGTGAGTGCAGCTCTGGAGTATAATACAGGAGGTAACTCAGGATCAGTAATGTAATGTATGTACACAGTGACTGCACCAGCAGAATAGTGAGTGCAGCTCTGGAGTATAATAAAGGATGTAACTCAACATCTGTAATGTAATGAATGTACACAGTGACTCCACCAGCAGAATAGTGAGTGCAGCTCTGGAGTATAATACAGGATGTAACTCAGGATCAGTAATGTAATGTATGTACACAGTGACTGCACCAGTAGAATAGTGAGTGCAACTCTGGAGTATAATACAGGATGTAACTCAGGGTCAGTAATGTAATGTATGTACACAGTGACTGCACCAGCAGAATAGTGAGTGCAGCTCTGGAGTATAATACAGGATGTAACTCAGGGTCAGTAATGTAATGTATGTACACAGTGACTGCACCAGCAGAATAGTGAGTGCAGCGCTGGAGTATAATACAGGAGGTAACTCAGGATCAGTAATGTAAGGTATGTACACAGTGACTGCACCAGCAGAATAGTGAGTGCAGCTCTGGAGTATAATACAGGAGGCAACTCAGGATCAGTAATGTAAGGTATGTACACAGTGACTGCACCAGCAGAATAGTGAGTGCAGCTCTGGAGTATAATACAGGATGTAACTCAGCATCTGTAATGTAATGAATGTACACAGTGACTCCACCAGCAGAATAGTGAGTGCAGCTCTGGAGTATAATACAGGATGTAACTCAGGGTCAGTAATGTAATGTATGTACACAGTGACTGCACCAGCAGAATAGTGAGTGCAGCTCTGGAGTATAATACAGGAGGTAACTCAGGATCAGTAATGTAAGGTATGTACACAGTGACTGCACCAGCAGAATAGTGAGTGCAGCTCTGGAGTATAATACAGGAGGCAACTCAGGATCAGTAATGTAAGGTATGTACACAGTGACTGCACCAGCAGAATAGTGAGTGCAGCTCTGGAGTATAATACAGGATGTAACTCAGCATCTGTAATGTAATGAATGTACACAGTGACTCCACCAGCAGAATAGTGAGTGCAGCTCTGGAGTATAATACAGGAGGTAACTCAGGATCAGTAATGTATGTATACAGTGACTGCACCAGCAGAATAGTGAGTGCAGCTCTGGGGTATAATACAGGAGGTAACTCAGGATCAGTAATGTAATGTATGTACACAGTGACTGCACCAGCAGAATAGTGAGTGCAGCTCTGGGGTATAATACAGGAGGTAACTCAGGATCAGTAATGTAATGTATGTACACAGTGACTGCACCAGCAGAATAGTGAGTGCAGCTCTGGAGTATAATACAGGATGTAACTCAGGATCAGTAATGTAATGTATGTACACAGTGACTGCACCAGCAGAATAGTGAGTGCAGCTCTGGAGTATAATACAGGAGGTAACTCAGGATCAGTAATGTAATGTATGTACACAGTGACTGCACCAGCAGAATAGTGAGTGCAGCTCTGGAGTATAATACAGGATGTAACTCAGCATCAGTAATGTAATGTATGTACACAGTGACTGCACCAGCAGAATAGTGAGTGCAGCTCTGGAGTATAATACAGGATGTAACTCAGGATCAGTAATGTAATGTATGTACACAGTGACTGCACCAGCAGAATAGTGAGTGCAGCTCTGGAGTATAATACAGGAGGTAACTCAGGATCAGTAATGTAATGTATGTACACAGTGACTGCACCAGCAGAATAGTGAGTGCAGCTCTGGAGTATAATACAGGATGTAACTCAGGATCAGTAATGTAATGTATGTACACAGTGACTGCACCAGCAGAATAGTGAGTGCAGCTCTGGAGTATAATACAGGATATAACTCAGGATCAGTAATGTAATGAACGTACACAGTGACTGCACCAGCAGAATAGTGAGTGCAGCTCTGGAGTATAATACAGGAGGTAACTCAGGATCAGTAATGTAATGTATGTACACAGTGACTGCACCAGCAGAATAGTGAGTGCAGCTCTGGAGTATAATACAGGATATAAATCAGGATCAGTAATGTAATGTATGTACACAGTGACTGCACCAGCAGAATAGTGAGTGCAGCTCTGGAGTATAATACAGGAGGTAACTCAGGATCAGTAATGTAAGGTATGTACACAGTGACTGCACCAGCAGAATAGTGAGTGCAGCTCTGGAGTATAATACAGGATGTAACTCAGCATCTGTAATGTAATGAATGTACACAGTGACTGCACCAGCAGAATAGTGAGTGCAGCTCTGGAGTATAATACAGGATGTAACTCAGGATCAGTAATGTAATGTATGTGCACAGTGACTGCACCAGCAGAATAGTGAGTGCAGCTCTGGAGTATAATACAGGATGTAACTCAGGATCAGTAATGTAATGTATGTACACAGTGACTGCACCAGCGGAATAGTGAGTGCAGCTCTGGAGTATAATACAGGATGTAACTCAGGATCAGTAATGTAATGTATGTACACAGTGACTGCACCAGCAGAATAGTGAGTGCAGCTCTGGAGTATAATACAGGATGTAACTCAGGATCAGTAATGTAATGTATGTGCACAGTGACTGCACCAGCAGAATAGTGAGTGCAGCTCTGGAGTATAATACAGGAGCTAACTCAGGATCAGTAATGTAATGTATGTACACAGTGACTGCACCAGCAGAATAGTGAGTGCAGCTCTGGAGTATAATACAGGATGTAACTCAGAATCAGTAATGTAATGTATGTACACAGTGACTGCACCAGCAGAATAGTGAGTGCAGCTGTGGGGTATAATACAGGATGTAACTCAGGATCAGTAATGTAATGTATGTACACAGTGACTGCACCAGCAGAATAGTGAGCGCAGCTCTGGAGTATAATACAGGATGTAACTCAGGATCAGTAATGTAATGTATGTACACAGTGACTGCACCAGCAGAATAGTGAGCGCAGCTCTGGAGTATAATACAGGATGTAACTCAGGATCAGTAATGTAAGGTATGTACACAGTGACTGCACCAGCAGAATAGTGAGTGCAGCTCTGGAGTATAATACAGGAGGTAACTCAGGATCAGTAATGTAATGTATGTACACAGTGACTGCACCAGCAGAATAGTGAGTGCAGCTCTGGAGTATAATACAGGATGTAACTCAGCATCTGTAATGTAATGAATGTACACAGTGACTCCACCAGCAGAATAGTGAGTGCAGCTCTGGAGTATAATACAGGATGTAACTCAGGATCAGTAATGTAATGTATGTACACAGTGACTGCACCAGTAGAATAGTGAGTGCAGCTCTGGAGTATAATACAGGATGTAACTCAGGGTCAGTAATGTAATGTATGTACACAGTGACTGCACCAGCAGAATAGTGAGTGCAGCTCTGGAGTATAATACAGGATGTAACTCAGGATCAGTAATGTAATGTATGTACACAGTGACTGCACCAGCAGAATAGTGAGTGCAGCTCTGGAGTATAATACAGGATGTAACTCAGGATCAGTAATGTAATGTATGAACACAGTGACTCCACCAGCAGAATAGTGAGTGCAGCTCTGGAGTATAATACAGGAGGTAACTCAGGATCAGTAATGTAATGTATGTACACAGTGACTGCACCAGCAGAATAGTGAGTGCAGCTCTGGAGTATAATACAGGATGTAACTCAGCATCTGTAATGTAATGAATGTACACAGTGACTCCACCAGCAGAATAGTGAGTGCAGCTCTGGAGTATAATACAGGATGTAACTCAGGATCAGTAATGTATGTACACAGTGACTGCACCAGTAGAATAGTGAGTGCAGCTCTGGAGTATAATAAAGGATGTAACTCAGGGTCAGTAATGTAATGTATGTACACAGTGACTGCACCAGCAGAATAGTGAGTGCAGCTCTGGAGTATAATACAGGAGGTAACTCAGGATCAGTAATGTAAGGCATGTACACAGTGACTGCACCAGCAGAATAGTGAGTGCAGCTCTGGAGTATAATACAGGAGGTAACTCAGGATCAGTAATGTAAGGTATGTACACAGTGACTGCACCAGCAGAATAGTGAGTGCAGCTCTGGAGTATAATACAGGATGTAACTCAGCATCTGTAATGTAATGAATGTACACAGTGACTCCACCAGCAGAATAGTGAGTGCAGCTCTGGAGTATAATACAGGAGGTAACTCAGGATCAGTAATGTATGTATACAGTGACTGCACCAGCAGAATAGTGAGTGCAGCTCTGGGGTATAATACAGGAGGTAACTCAGGATCAGTAATGTAATGTATGTACACAGTGACTGCACCAGCAGAATAGTGAGTGCAGCTCTGGGGTATAATACAGGAGGTAACTCAGGATCAGTAATGTAATGTATGTACACAGTGACTGCACCAGCAGAATAGTGAGTGCAGCTCTGGAGTATAATACAGGATGTAACTCAGGATCAGTAATGTAATGTATGAACACAGTGACTCCACCAGCAGAATAGTGAGTGCAGCTCTGGAGTATAATACAGGAGGTAACTCAGGATCAGTAATGTAATGTATGTACACAGTGACTGCACCAGCAGAATAGTGAGTGCAGCTCTGGAGTATAATAAAGGATGTAACTCAACATCTGTAATGTAATGAATGTACACAGTGACTCCACCAGCAGAATAGTGAGTGCAGCTCTGGAGTATAATACAGGATGTAACTCAGGATCAGTAATGTATGTACACAGTGACTGCACCAGTAGAATAGTGAGTGCAGCTCTGGAGTATAATACAGGATGTAACTCAGCATCAGTAATGTAATGTATGTACACAGTGACTGCACCAGCAGAATAGTGAGTGCAGCTCTGGAGTATAATACAGGATGTAACTCAGGATCAGTAATGTAATGTATGTACACAGTGACTGCACCAGCAGAATAGTGAGTGCAGCTCTGGAGTATAATACAGGAGGTAACTCAGGATCAGTAATGTAATGTATGTACACAGTGACTGCACCAGCAGAATAGTGAGTGCAGCTCTGGAGTATAATACAGGATGTAACTCAGGATCAGTAATGTAATGTATGTACACAGTGACTGCACCAGCAGAATAGTGAGTGCAGCTCTGGAGTATAATACAGGATGTAACTCAGGATCAGTAATGTAATGTATGTACACAGTGACTGCACCAGCAGAATAGTGAGTGCAGCTCTGGAGTATAATACAGGATATAACTCAGGATCAGTAATGTAATGAACGTACACAGTGACTGCACCAGCAGAATAGTGAGTGCAGCTCTGGAGTATAATACAGGAGGTAACTCAGGATCAGTAATGTAATGTATGTACACAGTGACTGCACCAGCAGAATAGTGAGTGCAGCTCTGGAGTATAATACAGGAGGTAACTCAGGATCAGTAATGAATGTACACAGTGACTCCACCAGCAGAATAGTGAGTGCAGCTCTGGAGTATAATACAGGAGGTAACTCAGGATCAGTAATGTATGTACACAGTGACTGCACCAGCAGAATAGTGAGTGCAGCTCTGGAGTATAATACAGGAGGTAACTCAGGATCAGTAATGTAATGTATGTACACAGTGACTGCACCAGCAGAATAGTGAGTGCAGCTCTGGGGTATGATACAGGAGGTAACTCAGGATCAGTAATGTAATGTATGCACACAGTGACTGCACCAGCAGAATAGTGAGTGCAGCTCTGGAGTATAATACAGGAGGTAACTCAGGATCAGTAATGTAATGTATGCACACAGTGACTGCACCAGCAGAATAGTGAGTGCAGCTCTGGAGTATAATACAGGATATCTTTATTTTATCTCTCTTTCTATACTATGACATGACTTTCAGAGATTTGCCTTTTAAAGGACGGATTACCTGGGTTTTTTAATGGCAAATCTATAAAGTAAGCCGTGGACATGTCAGGGATGAGGATTCGTCAGTGTGTTCTCAGCACAGAGCAATTAGTTGGAGGCTACCCAGCTTCATCACTGACTCAACATGACATGTGATTTCTATTATGTCCTGTGGGGAAATGAAATTATGGCGGCACTTTCAGACATGGTTGTGATCGTTGTCAGTTGTTTGTGACTTTTCCCTATGGGAAATATTAGAAGCCACGTTGGGCTGCAGCAGTGCGGGCTCTCTATCTACCAGGCACATGTGTACGGACCGCCGGCCGCTCCCCCACCTGTAATCTCCTGTATCGTGTCTGCGAACTGTTTTCCTCTTACCGTTCCTTGTTAAATCTCAGGGAATGGAGCACAGCTGGGCGCTTCTGCCTCAGGCTCCACAAGTGCAGCGTCTCGTCGGCACATGCAGCGACCAAGGCACCCTGCGGACACAAGGAACATGGTAACCAGCGCGGCACACCGGTGACATTGTGCTAGAGGCAGGATGGAAATAATACCTGGGTGACGGGACGGTGTCAGCTGTGTTACCTATGGGCAGGGTGGCCCTGTGTGACTCTCCAGCTGGGGGCCATCTGCCACGTGCCTCATGACCCATCTGTGACCCCGGACACCACGACTGAGCCGAGCTCATGTACCAGATGTCAGTGATATAATAAGCGGCATGTCCGTCAGGCAGATACCGCACTGGCACGGGTGTGTGCCCATCCTAGCGCCCTCCGGTGGAATCTCACAAAACCATCATCATTCCTGTGGATTGTCCCCAGCTGAGGGCAATAACCAGGGAAAATCCTGCTGGTACCTATAGAAATCCAGATGGAACCGCAGCGGCTCCGGACCTCGCAGGGAACAGTTCACACGTCGCTTTCCGTCTGTCACCAAGTGTCCGGATGGCGTCGCTATAGGTTCATGATATATTTTTGTGTTATTTTTTAGCTACTGAAAAAAACGAGTCTGAGGGATCAGCCTATTGGGGCGGGGGTCCTAGACCAGCACTGGGATCCAGTTACCACCACAAAAGCCTATATCGGATGGAGGTCCTAGACCAGAACTAGGATCCGGTGAGCACCACAAAAGTCTATGGGGTGGGGGGGGTCCTAGACTAGCACTAATATCCGGTGAGCACCACAGAAGCCTATGGGGGGGTCCTAGACCAGCACTAATATCCGGTGAGCACCACAGAAGCCTATGGGGGGGTCCTAGACCAGCACTGTGATCCGGTGACGGAGGCCATAGTTATGCAAGTTATATACAGTGTGAGTGCTGATTATTGGAGCGGCATATAGGATAGATGATTCCACGCTGCGGCCCTCCAATATCACACATTATACAGGTGGAGGAATTTATTAATCTTTTGTAGCCAAATTTGCGCAATTGTTGGGACTTTTTTTTTAATTAATTTTTTCAAAAGTGGGCGGAGTTGAGCAGGAGGGGCGTGGTCATCAACAGTTTGACAAATTAAGTTTAAAGGAGCGATCCAGAAAAAAAAGCCTAGATGGTTATAAATGAAAATAAAGACGTCTTACAGATCCCCCACTAGATCTGTAGCAGTGCCGATCCCAGATCCATCTCTGTACTTCCCCACAGCCGATCATGTGTCCTTTAGCCATGTGACTGCTACAGCCAACCAGTGACTGGCCGCAGTGGTCATGTGACTTCACAGCACTTGATCAATGACAGGGTAAGAATGGAGAAAAATATGGGATCAGGATGAGTCAGCAGTGGATCAGTGAGGAATGATTGGTCTCTCTAAGGTTGGAAACAGAAAATGATGCAAAAAAAGTTATTTTTTCTCCCAATCAGTTTAATGAAATGTTAGTGAATCTCCCCCAATGCCGTGCTGTGCCCCCATACTCGGCGCCCCCGTACTCGGCGCCCCCGTACTCGGCGCCCCCGGTGGAGGTGGCAGTATGAGGGTTCAGAGGACGCTTACCTCATTGATTAGGAACTGGAGATGCAGGACGGCCGCGCCGCTCTCATGCTGGCAATGGCAGTCAACGCCAGGTCGACCCAGTCTGAGACTGATGGTTAAGGATTTTACCAGTGAACCATTATAAAGTAATTAACACTTTCAGTGCCACAACTAGGTGAAGAGCAATATGAAGCAGTGGTGGAATACCAGTACGACCCTCCATATTGGGGGCGCACACAGAGA
The DNA here is from genome assembly GCF_046119375.1 of Phyllobates terribilis. NCBI lineage: Eukaryota > Metazoa > Chordata > Amphibia > Anura > Dendrobatidae > Phyllobates > Phyllobates terribilis. The sequence continues at coordinate 969,620,855 of NW_027362762.1, forward strand.
ACACGTTTTCCCACTAGACCCCCGTTCCAATGGTCTGTGAAGGACCCAGTGATCATACACTTATCCCATGGGGCGGGGGGGGACATTCCTTTGTGTGTGTGCCCCTTTAAGGTATTAGCAGGTTACGTTGTGATCACACAATGGCTATCTGGTGACTCATCCGTCAGGTGATGAGGGTCCTCTCTTACCTACTTGTGGGGGGTATCCTGCACAGGTACAATTCTGACTATAAGGCCTCGGCCCCACTATCAGTATTCGGTCAGTATTCGGTCAGTATTTGTTCTCAGGAGTGGGTGATAAATGCAGAATTGGTGACTTGTGTCTATTAGACCTTTCCTCTGATTGTTCCTCACCTGGTTTTGGCTCCTGAGAAAAAATACTGACCGAATACTGACCGGATACTGATAGCGGGGCAGTGGCCTTATAGTAAGGCTGTGACATAAGTACACGCAGGTAGAGACAGGTCTATGTAGGATGAGACCCCGGCAGACCCCACAGGTGAATAAGCCAGACGCTCTCCAGCGGAGGCAGAACCACAACTCCTATCATACTCTGCCCCATAGGCTGTCAGGGCCTGCAGTTTCACGTCAGACGGAGAGCTATCAGCTGCGGACCCCCGGCTTCAGTATGGATACCCCAGACGCGCTCCTAGGTAGACTCGTCTCCCATAACTCATTTGTTGGGTGAAAAGACTTCTAAGCTTCCTTATAGAAATATCGCTGATAACTTGTTGATTGTTGGGGGTCCAAACGCTGGGGACTTTTATCCCCATACAATGACAGCTGATGTGCACAGAACGATCTATTAACGATTGTTCTGTGCAGATCTGAAGCGCAGTCGGTCTGTCTACACAATAAAACGTCCGCCAATGCAGCCAATCAGCCGCCATTTAACGCCAGTGTAGGGTAACAGGACAAGCACTCAGTGCAGCAGACAGTGGTCACCGAGGGGTTAAGGTACCGGAGGCCGGGTGTCTGTGTGAGGACATCCATGCTCAGCACACCTCCTCCTCCTCGATAAACATATACGCTAAGCCTCCAATTTCCATAGAAATGCAGAATAAACAGCGTCATTTATTGATGTCTGCGCCCTCAGCGAGGAGTGAGCGGCCATCACACAGACTCCACTATTAACCCCACCCATCCGCTGCTACATCTCATGGTTATTAGCCTGCCCATCCCTCCACCATCACCCTTCCCACCTCTCTCTTTCCTGAGGCTTCTCATCCCTAACCTACACTGCTCCTAAATGATAGGTGTCCAAACTCAAAGCCCACCCAGACATGTGACACTATGGGGTCTGGCTACTCAATTAGCTGCTGCATCCATCTCATCTCACCTCACATATAAGAAGGGAACAGATTGTATCAAAATGAGCAAAGCAGCCCAGTAAGTGACAGAACACAGGAATCAGGGTCTCTGCCCCCACATCATGCTGCTATCAGATTCCATAGCAAAACCTGCTGACAGATTCCCTTTATGGCACTCAGTGTGTGAGCTGTTTACCCAGCTTGTTTCCTGCTCCTGATGCCTGCGGCCATCACACCCAGCCTTGTGCTCACAAACAACCCTCAGCAGCCAAACTCCGAGAGGCAGATCCTCTCCATCTGCAGGTCCCCACATCAGAGCTCCTGAGCACACAGCCGCAGGCCCAGGCACACCACGAGCCGGGGACGAGACTGCACGCTACTGGAGAGGAGCTGTGACTGTACAGCGCGTCCTACAGTGAGTATATACACAGCTGCTAAATATACTGGCACTGAGCATATACACAGCTGCTGAATATACCGGTACTGAGCATATACACAGCTGCTGAATATACCGGCACTGAGCATATACACAGCTGCTGAATATACCGGCACTGAGCATATACACAGCTGCTGAATATACCGGTACTGAGCATATACACAGCTGCTGAATATACCGGCACTGAGCATATACACAGCTGCTGAATATACCGGCACTGAGCATATACACAGCTGCTGAATATACTGGCACTGAGCATATACACAGCTGCTGAATATACCGGCACTGAGCATATACACAGCTGCTGAATATACCGGCACTGAGCATATACACAGCTGCTGAATATACCGGTACTGAGCATATACACAGCTGCTGAATATACCGGTACTGAGCATATACACAGCTGCTGAATATACCGGCACTGAGCATATACACAGCTGCTGTATATACCGGCACTGAGCATATACACAGCTGCTGAATATACCGGCACTGAGCATATACACAGCTGCTGAATATACCGGAACTGAGCATATACACAGCTGCTGAATATACCGGCACTGAGCATATACACAGCTGCTGAATATACCGGAACTGAGCATATACACAGCTGCTGAATATACCGGCACTGAGCATATACACAGCTGCTGTATATACCGGCACTGAGCATATACACAGCTGCTGAATATACCGGCACTGAGCATATACACAGCTGCTGAATATACTGGCACTGAGCATATACACAGCTGCTGAATATACCGGAACTGAGCATATACACAGCTGCTGAATATACCGGCACTGAGCATATACACAGCTGCTGTATATACCGGCACTGAGCATATACACAGCTGCTGAATATATCGGCACTGAGCATATACACAGCTGCTGAATATACCGGCACTGAGCATATACACAGCTGCTGAATATACCGCACTGAGCATATACACAGCTGCTGAATATACCGGCACTGAGCATATACACAGCTGCTGAATATACCGCACTGAGCATATACACAGCTGCTGAATATACCGGCACTGAGCATATACACAGCTGCTGAATATACCGGCACTGAGCATATACACAGCTGCTGTACATACCGGCACTGAGCATATACACAGCTGCTGAATATACCTGCACTGAGCATATACACAGCTGCTGAATATACCGGCACTGAGCATATACACAGCAGCTGAATATACCGGCACTGAGCATATACACAGCTGCTGAATATACCGGCACTGAGCATATACACAGCTGCTGAATATACCGGCACTGAGCATATACACAGCTGCTGTATATACCGGCACTGAGCATATACACAGCTGCTGTATATACCGGCACTGAGCATATACACAGCTGCTGTATATACCGGCACTGAGCATATACACAGCTGCTGTATATACCGGCACTGAGCATATACACAGCTGCTGAATATACCGGCACTGAGCATATACACAGCTGCTGTATATACCGGCACTGAGCATATACACAGCTGCTGAATATACCGCACTGAGCATATACACAGCTGCTGAATATACCGGCACTGAGCATATACACAGCTGCTGAATATACCGGCACTGAGCATATACACAGCTGCTGAATATACCGGCACTGAGCATATACACAGCAGCTGAATATACCGGCACTGAGCATATACACAGCTGCTGAATATACCGGCACTGAGCATATACACAGCTGCTGAATATACCGGCACTGAGTATATACACAGCTGCTGAATATACCGGCACTGAGCATATACACAGCTGCTGAATATACCTGCACTGAGCATATACACAGCTGCTGAATATACCGTCACTGAGCATATACACAGCTGCTGAATATACCGGCACTGAGTATATACACAGCTGCTGAATATACTGGCACTGAGCATATACACAGCTGCTGAATATACCGGAACTGAGCATATACACAGCTGCTGAATATACCGGCACTGAGCATATACACAGCTGCTGTATATACCGGCACTGAGCATATACACAGCTGCTGAATATATCGGCACTGAGCATATACACAGCTGCTGAATATACCTGCACTGAGCATATACACAGCTGCTGAATATACCGGCACTGAGCATATACACAGCAGCTGAATATACCGGCACTGAGCATATACACAGCTGCTGAATATACCGGCACTGAGCATATACACAGCTGCTGAATATACCGGCACTGAGCATATACACAGCTGCTGTATATACCGGCACTGAGCATATACACAGCTGCTGTATATACCGGCACTGAGCATATACACAGCTGCTGTATATACCGGCACTGAGCATATACACAGCTGCTGTATATACCGGCACTGAGCATATACACAGCTGCTGAATATACCGGCACTGAGCATATACACAGCTGCTGTATATACCGGCACTGAGCATATACACAGCTGCTGAATATACCGCACTGAGCATATACACAGCTGCTGAATATACCGGCACTGAGCATATACACAGCTGCTGAATATACCGGCACTGAGCATATACACAGCTGCTGAATATACCGGCACTGAGCATATACACAGCAGCTGAATATACCGGCACTGAGCATATACACAGCTGCTGAATATACCGGCACTGAGCATATACACAGCTGCTGAATATACCGGCACTGAGTATATACACAGCTGCTGAATATACCGGCACTGAGCATATACACAGCTGCTGAATATACCTGCACTGAGCATATACACAGCTGCTGAATATACCGTCACTGAGCATATACACAGCTGCTGAATATACCGGCACTGAGTATATACACAGCTGCTGAATATACTGGCACTGAGCATATACACAGCTGCTGAATATACCGGAACTGAGCATATACACAGCTGCTGAATATATCGGCACTGAGCATATACACAGCTGCTGTATATACCGGCACTGAGCATATACACAGCTGCTGAATATATCGGCACTGAGCATATACACAGCTGCTGAATATACCGGCACTGAGCATATACACAGCTGCTGAATATACCGCACTGAGCATATACACAGCTGCTGAATATACCGGCACTGAGCATATACACAGCTGCTGAATATACCGCACTGAGCATATACACAGCTGCTGAATATACCGGCACTGAGCATATACACAGCTGCTGAATATACCGGCACTGAGCATATACACAGCTGCTGTACATACCGGCACTGAGCATATACACAGCTGCTGAATATACCTGCACTGAGCATATACACAGCTGCTGAATATACCGGCACTGAGCATATACACAGCAGCTGAATATACCGGCACTGAGCATATACACAGCTGCTGAATATACCGGCACTGAGCATATACACAGCTGCTGAATATACCGGCACTGAGCATATACACAGCTGCTGTATATACCGGCACTGAGCATATACACAGCTGCTGTATATACCGGCACTGAGCATATACACAGCTGCTGTATATACCGGCACTGAGCATATACACAGCTGCTGTATATACCGGCACTGAGCATATACACAGCTGCTGAATATACCGGCACTGAGCATATACACAGCTGCTGTATATACCGGCACTGAGCATATACACAGCTGCTGAATATACCGCACTGAGCATATACACAGCTGCTGAATATACCGGCACTGAGCATATACACAGCTGCTGAATATACCGGCACTGAGCATATACACAGCTGCTGAATATACCGGCACTGAGCATATACACAGCAGCTGAATATACCGGCACTGAGCATATACACAGCTGCTGAATATACCGGCACTGAGCATATACACAGCTGCTGAATATACCGGCACTGAGTATATACACAGCTGCTGAATATACCGGCACTGAGCATATACACAGCTGCTGAATATACCTGCACTGAGCATATACACAGCTGCTGAATATACCGTCACTGAGCATATACACAGCTGCTGAATATACCGGCACTGAGTATATACACAGCTGCTGAATATACCGGCACTGAGTATATACACAGCTGCTGAATATATCGGCACTGAGCATATACACAGCTGCTGAATATACCGGCACTGAGCATATACACAGCTGCTGAATATACCGGCACTGAGCATATACACAGCTGCTGAATATACCGGCACTGAGCATATACATAGCTGCTGTATATACCGGCACTGAGCATATACACAGCTGCTGTATATACCGGCACTGAGCATATACACAGCTGCTGTATATACCGGCACTGAGCATATACACAGCTGCTGTATATACCGGCACTGAGCATATACACAGCTGCTGTATATACCGGCACTGAGCATATACACAGCTGCTGTATATACCGGCACTGAGCATATACACAGCTGCTGAATATACCGGCACTGAGCATATACACAGCTGCTGAATATACCGGTACTGAGCATATACACAGCTGCTGAATATACCGGCACTGAGCATATACACAGCTGCTGAATATACCGGCACTGAGCATATACACAGCTGCTGAATATACCGGCACTGAGCATATACACAGCTGCTGTATATACCGGCACTGAGCATATACACAGCTGCTGTATATACCGGCACTGAGCATATACACAGCTGCTGTATATACCGGCACTGAGCATATACACAGCTGCTGAATATACTTGCACTGAGCATATACACAGCTGCTGAATATACTTGCACTGAGCATATACACAGCTGCTGTATATACCTGCACTGAGTATATACACAGCTGCTGAATATACAGGCACTGAGCATATACACAGCTGCTCTATATACAGGCACTGAGTATATTCACAGTTGCTCTATATACCGGCACTGAGCATATACACAGCTGCTCTATATACCTGCACTGAGTATATACACAGCTGCTCTATATACCGGCACTGAGCATATACACAGCTGCTCTATATACAGGCACTGAGCATATACACAGCTGCTCTATATACAGGCACTGAGTATATTCACAGTTGCTCTATATACCCGCACTGAGCATATACACAGTTGCTCTATATACCGGCACTGAGCATATACACAGCTGCTCTATATACCTGCACTGAGCATATACACAGCTGCTCTATATACCGGCACTGAGCATATACACAGCTGCTCTATATACCTGCACTGAGCATATACACAGCTACTGTATATACCTGCACTGAGCATATACACAGCTGCTATATATACTGCACTAAGCATATACACAGCTGCTCTATATACAGGCACTGAGCATATACACAGCTGCTGTATATACAGGCACTGAGCATATACACAGCTGCTCTATATAAAAGCACTGAGTATATTCACAGTTGCTCTATATACCCGCACTGAGCATATACACAGTTGCTCTATATACCGGCACTGAGCATATACACAGCTGCTCTATCTACCTGCACTGAGCATATACACAGCTGCTCTATATACCTGCACTGAGCATATACACAGCTGCTCTATATACCGGCACTGAGCATATACACAGCTGCTCTATATACCTGCACTGAGCATATACACAGCTACTGTATATACCTGCACTGAGCATATACACAGCTGCTATATATACTGCACTGAGCATATACACAGCTGCTCAATATACCTGCACTTATCATATACACAGCTGCTGAATATACCTGCACTGAGTATATACACAGCTGCTGCATATACCTTGTGACAGAGTCACTGGTATGATTTATGAGGGAAGTTACAGTGCATTGTGAAAGTATTTGGCCCCCTTGAAGTTTTCTACCTTTTGCCACATTTCTGGCTTCAAACATAAAGATATAAAATTCAAATTTTTGGGGGGAAGAATCAAGAACAAGTGGGACACAATCGTGAAGTGGAACGACATTTATTGGATATTTTAAACTTTTTTAACAAATTAAAAACTGTAAAGTGGGGCGTGCAATATTATTCGGCCCCTTTACTTTCAGTGCAGAAGTTCAGTGAGGATCTCTGAATGATCCAATGTTGTCCTAAATGACTGGTAATGATACATAGGATCCACCTGTATGTAATCAAGTCTCCGTATAAATGCACCTGCTCTGTGATAGTCTCAGGGGTCTCTGCTCTGTGATAGTCTCAGGGGTCTCTGCTCTGTGATAGTCTCAGGGGTCTCTGCTCTGTGATAGTCTCAGGGGTCTCTGCTCTGTGATAGTCTCAGGGGTCTCTGCTCTGTGATAGTCTCAGGGGTCTCTGCTCTGCGATAGTCTCAGGGTTCTGTCTCAAGTGCAGAGAGCATCATGAAGACCAAGGAACACACCAGGCAGGTCCGAGATACTGTTGTGGCGAAGTTTAAAGCCGGATTTGGATACAAAAAGATTTCCCAAGTTTTAAACATCTCAAGGAGCACTGTGCAAGCGATCATATTGAAATGGAAGGAGTATCAGACCGCTGCAAATCTACCAAGACCCGGCCGTCCCTCTAAACTTTCATCTCGAACAAGGAAAAGACTGATCAGAGATGCAGCCAAAAGGCCCATGATCACTCTGGATGAACTGCAGACATCTACAGCTGAGGTGGGAGAGTCTGTCCATAGGACAACAATCAGTCGTACACTGCACAAATCTGGCCTTTATGGAAGAGTGGCAAGAAGAAAGCCATTTCTCAAAGATATCCATAAAAAGTCTCGTTTGAAGTTTGCCACAAGCCACCTGGGAGACACCAAACATGTGGAATAAGGTGCTCTGGTCAGATGAAACCAAAATCGAACTTTTTGGCCACAATGCAAAACTATATGTTTGGCGTAAAAGCAACACAGCTCATCACCCTCAAAACACCATCCCCACTGTCAAACATGGTGGTGGCAGCATCATGGTTTGGGCCTGCTTTTCTTCAGCAGGGACAGGGAAGATGGTTAAAAATGATGGGAAGATGGACAGAGCCAAATACAGGACCATTCTGGAAGAAAACCTGTTGGAGTCTGCAAAAGACCTGAGACTGGGATGGAGATTTATCTTCCAACAAGACAATGATCCCAAACATAAAGCAAAATCTACAATGGAATGGTTCAAAAATAAACGTATCCAGGTGTTAAAATGGCCAAGTCAAAGTCCAGAACTGAATCCAATCGAGAATCTGTGGAAAGAGATGAAAACCGCAGTTCACAAACGCCCTCCATCCAACCTCACTGAGCTCGAGCTGTTTTGCAAGGAAGAATGGGCAAGAATTTCAGCCTCTCGATGTGCAAAACTGATAGAGACATACCCCAAGAGACTTGCAGCCGTAATCGCAGCAAAAGGTGGCGCTACAAAGTATTAACTCAAAGGGGCCGAATAATATTGCACGCCCCACTTTTCAGTTTTTAATTTGTTAAAAAAGTTTAAAATATCCAATAAATTTCATTCCTCTTCACGATTGTGTCCCACTTGTTGATTCTTCCCCAAAAAATTAGAATTTTATATCTTTATGTTTGAAGCCAGAAATGTGGCAAAAGGTAGAAAAGTTCAAGGGGGCCAAATACTTTCACAATGCACTGTATGTGTCACACAGGTTGCTAGCCTGTGTGAACTGAAACCAATAAACTTTCTGCCAGCATGTTATATGCTGGAGGGTTAAAGGGTGTGGTTTTATGGGAATGACGTAGAGATGGGAAGGAAGTCATTCCCCACACCTCCACCTCAGGGTGTGGCTGAGCAAGGTTTAAATGCTCAGTCACCATTTTTTTTTCTGTTGTGTTTGGAGAGGCAAGGTCTCCAGACTGGACAGCCATAGCTCAGGAGGGAGCTGAAGGTTGGACATAACCTGTGTGGGCGAACCGCACACATATATGGACTGTGCTAGAGTTTATCATCTTTTTGTTTGTTGTTTTGCCAAGTAAGGCTGTGTTTATTTTGCTGGAGTGCAGAGCTTTATACTGTTTAATAAAGGATGCAAAGAAAACCCGGGTTCCTGAGTCTACTTCCAGAAGTGGCCGAGCGAGTCGTCCTACCACAGTTGGTGGAGAGTGCTGGCATGATTCCAGGAACACGTGTACCAGCCACAGAGACAGGTGGATGTCCTGGGTAAAGGCCGCCAGCCAGTCAGAGAAATACGACAGCATGGAGGACCTGCTTAAACATCTGTTGCAGGCACAGCAGCTGCAACAAACACCGCACCAGCAGCAGGTACAGCAACAGCAGGCGCAGTACCAGCAGCAGAACCTGCAGAGCCAGGAAAGCATGTAGCAGCAGCACCAGGAGATTACCAAATTGCTGCTGCAACAGATCCAGTTTCAGCAAAAGGTGGAGCAGCAGCACCAGCAGGAGCAGCAGCAGCAGATTCAGTTTCTGGCGGACGCCATCCAGGGCAGGGCAGCCGCCCCACCCCCAGGGCCGACTGATGACTCCCACGTCAGGAAGGCGGTAACACGGGCCATGCAGAAGATGACCCCCAGGGATGATGTAGAAGCCTTTCTGACAGTCTTTGAAAGGGTGGCTGATCGGGAGAGACTTCCACCAGAACAGTGGGCAGAGGTTCTGGCGCCATATTTGTCAGGTGAACCTCAAAAGGCATATTACGACTTGCCACTGCAGGATGCCAAGGAATACGCCAAGCTAAAGACAGAGATCTTAGCACGCCTGGGAGTGAATATGGCGGTGAGAGCCCAACGAGTCCACCACTGGGCGTATGCCAGCGACAAACCCCCAAGCTCGCAGATGTTTGACCTACTGCATCTCGTTCAGAAGTGGTTGCAGCCAGAGTCCTCCACTCCAGCCCAGATGGTCGAGCAGGTGTTGATTGATTGATAGATTGGTGCACTCCCTTCCGAAGTCGGTACAGACTTGGGTTGCCCAGGGGGATCCCCAGAACGCCGATGACTTCATCGTCCTGGTACAGAGGCATCAGGTGGTTGAGAAATCCCTCAGGAAACCGGATATAGTCACTTCTCCGTACTGGGATACCCAAAACGGGGCGGGTCTAGAGCCACCATTGGTGGGCGTTCCACTCCCACTGAAGGTGCCACAAGGACTGTTAAAGATATAGTCTGTTGGTGGTTTCACAACCCTGGACACGTAGCCGTCCTGTGTCATACGTCCCCTGAGCCCATGGACTGCAGCCTAGAAGACGGGGTTCCTATTATGCTTATCCAGCCTGCAGTGCGGACTATCGACCCGACGAGGGGCCGCAGGCATGTGCTGTATCCATTAATGGAGTAAAGGTGCTTGGACTGTTGGACTCTGGTGACCTTAATCAGAGCTACCCTTCCCCACCAGTTGATCCCTTCCAAAACTGTGGGCGTTCGATGCATCCATGGCATTCCAAGGACTATCCCGTGGCCACAGTGACAGTGTGAACAGACTGTGGCGCCCAGTCCCACGAGATCGGGGTGGTTAAGGACCTGATACATCCCGTCATACTGGGCTGTGATTTTTCTTTATTTTGGGACTTGTGGGGGAAGGGAACCAGACTAAGTAGCATGGGAAAAAGCCAGGTCCCTGGAGAAGAACCCCTGACGAAGTCTCAAGTGGATGAGTTCCCACTGTGCGTCCTTGCCAGCGATGAGGGCGAGACGGTGACCAAGGAGGCCGACCTCCCTGAGTTAGATGTGTCTGGAGAGAACTTTGGGACTGCTCAAGTTCGGGATCTGACCTTAAAGGGGGCGTTTGACCAGGTTACTGTATGTAATGGGGTTGCCCAAGAGCCGGGGGCCGATACCAGGTTCCCCCACTTTGCAGTTCAGGGGGAGTTGCTATATCGGGTGGCAAAACTAAGGGGCGGTGAGACAGTGAAACAGCTGTTAGTGCCGGGACCATACCGATGGAGGGTACTGGATATGGCCCACTCACATTCTGGGGGTGACACCTAGGGGTGGAAATAACTCAGGAGAGAATAGTGAGGAGGTTTTATTGGCCAGGATGTTACCGGGAGATCTTAAACTATTGTAGGTCCTGCCCCACCTGCCAGATAACCACGACCACCTCCCACTTCCGTAGCCTCTTAGTTCCACTACCTGTGATAGAAGTTCCCTTTGAGAGGATTGCCATGGACCTCGTGGACCCCTTATTTAAATCAGCCCGGGGCCAGCAATATATCTTGGTCATCATGGACTATGCAACCCGGTACCCTGAAGCGGTACCCTTAAAGAACTCGTCCAGTAGGAGCATAGCTCGGGAACTTGTCCACATCTTTGCCAGGACCAGCCTGCTGAAGGAAATCCTGACGGACCAAGGAAACCCATTCATGAGCAAGGTGATGAAGGAGCTGTGTAAAGTGCTTCGACTTACCCAGCTGCAAACTTCCGTTTACCATCCGCAGACCGATGGCCTGGTGGAGTGCTTTAATAAGACTCTGAAAGCAATGCTTAAAAAGGTCGTCGAGAAGGATGGTCAAGACTGGAACTACCAGCTTCCGTTTCTACTGTTTTCCGTCAGGGAAGTTCCCCAAGCCTCCACTGGATTCTCTCCGTTTGAGCTTCTATATGGCCGGCATCCAAGGGGTCTCCTAGATATCGCCAAAGGAAATCTGGGAGGCTGAGGTCACACCCCACCAGAGCATCATGGAACATGTCGCCCAGTTACAGGAGAGAATGGCGAAAGTGATGCCCATCTTGAAGGAACACCTCCTCCGGGTGCAGGAATCCCAGTTGAGGGTGTATAACCAGTCGGCAAGGCTTAGACAGTTACAGCCTGGGGATCGCGTTCTGGCTCTCAAACCCACTGTCGAAAGTAAGTTCCTGGCCAAGTGGCAAGGCCCGTATGAGGTGGTTTTGTAATGACTATCGCCGGCTGAATGAGGTGTCCAAGTGTGACGCATACCCGATGCCTCGCGTTGACGAACTCATCGAGAGGCTTGGACATGCAAGGTACATCACCACTCTTGACCTGACGAAGGGCTACTGGCAGATCCCCATGTCCCAGACGGCCAAGGAGAAGACGGCTTTCTCGACACCTGATGGGTGCTACATGGGGCCCCAGCCACCTTCCAGAGGGCTATGGATTGGATCCTAGCCCCACATAAGTATGCCGCAGCCTACCTTGACGACATTGTAGTCTTTAGCCCAGACTGGGCTAGTCATCTGCCTAAGCTACTGGCCGTTCTGGATGCTCTAAGGAAGGCGGGATTGACTATAAATCCAAAAAAATGTGGCGTCGGAAAAGAGGAGGCCAAGTACTTGGGCTATGTCATCGGAAGAGGTGAAATAAAGCCGCAGGTAAATAAAGTGGAGGCAATCCAGACCTGGCCGAAACCGCTCTCCAAAAAGCAAGTGAGAGTGTTCCTGGGAATGGTGGGATATTACCGGCGGTTTATCCCATGATGGCCACGCCACTGACGGATCTCCTAAAAGGCACCAGATCAACCATGGTGAAGTGGACGGAGGAAACAGAGACCGCGTTTCAACTGTTAAAGTCAGCAATGTGTAAAAAGCCATTCCTGGTCGCACCAGACTTTAAGAAAGAGTTTGTGGTCCAGAAAGACACTTCAGATAAATAAATGTGGAAGAGCATCCCATTCTCTATCAAAAGGGGAGGTATGTGTCACACAGGTTGCTAGCCTGTGTAAACTGAAACCAATAAACTTTCTGCCAGCATGTTATATGCTGGAGGGTTAACTCACTTAAAGGGTGTGGTTTTATGGGAATGACGTAGAGATGGGAAGGAAGTCATTCCCCACACCTCCACCTCAGGGTGTGGTGAGCAAGGTTTAAATGCTCAGTCACCATTTTTTTTCTGTTGTTGTGTTTGGAGAGGCAAGGTCTCCAGACTGGACAGCAAGGAGCTGAAGCCTGGACATAACCTGTGTGGGCGAACCGCACACGCATATATGGACTGTGCTACAGTTTATCATTTGTTTATTGTTTTGCCAAGTAAGGCTGTGTTTATTTTGCTGGAGTGCAGGATTTTATGCTGTTTAATAAAGGATGCAAAGAAAACCTGGGTTCCTGAGTCTACTTCCGGAAGTGGCCAAGCGAGTCGTCCTACCACAACCTGCACTGAAAATATACACAGCTGCTGAATATACCGGCACTGAGTATATACACGGCTGCTTAATATACTGGCACTGAGCATATACACAGCTGCTGAATATACCGGCACTGAGTATATACACGGCTGCTTAATATACTGGCACTGAGCATATACACAGCTGCTGAATATACCGGCACTGAGTATATACACAGCTGCTGAATATACCGGCACTGAGCATATACACAGCTGCTGAATATACTGGCACTGAGCATATACACAGCTGCTGAATATACCGGCACTGAGCATATACACAGCTGCTGAATATACCTGCACTGAGCATATACACAGCTGCTGAATATACTGGCACTGAGCATATACACAGCTGCTGAATATACCGGCACTGAGCATATACACAGCTGCTGAATATACCGGCACTGAGCATATACACAGCTGCTGAATATACCGGCACTGAGCATATACACAGCTACTGTATATACCTGCACTGAGCATATACACAGCTGCTGAATATACCGGCACTGAGTATATACACGGCTGCTTAATATACTGGCACTGAGTATATACCCGGCTGCTGAATATACCGGCACTGAGTATATACACAGCTGCTGAATATACCTGCACTGAGCATATACACAGCTGCTGAATATACCGGCACTGAGCATATACAGAGCTACTGTATATACCTGCACTGAGCATATACACAGCTGCTGAATATACCGGCACTGAGCATATACACAGCTGCTCTATATACAGGCACTGAGCATATACACAGCTGCTCTATATACAGGCACTGAGCATATACACAGCTGCTGAATATACCTGCACTGAGCATATACACAGCTGCTGAATATACCGGCACTGAGCATATACACAGCTGCTGAATATACCGGCACTGAGCATATACACAGCTGCTGAATATACCGGCACTGAGCATATACACAGCTGCTGAATATACCGGCACTGAGCATATACACAGCTGCTGAATATACCGGCACTGAGTATATACACGGCTGCTTAATATACCGGCACTGAGTATATACCCGGCTGCTTAATATACTGGCACTGAGCATATACACAGCTGCTGAATATACCGGCACTGAGCATATACACAGCTGCTGAATATACCGGCACTGAGCATATACACAGCTGCTGAATATACCGGCACTGAGTGTATACACGGCTGCTGAATGTACCGGCACTGAGTATATACACGGCTGCTGAATATATCGGCACTGAGTATATACATGGCTGCTGAATATATCGGCACTGAGTATATACACGGCTGCTGAATATATCGGCACTGAGTATATACACGGCTGCTGAATATATCGGCACTGAGTATATACACGGCTGCTGAATTCTGTCAAATAGCTCAGAAGTCAAAGGCAGGGATTACTGTTCTTTATCGTGATTTTGTTAAGACCTCAATAGTCTATACAGGGGCATAGGGAACCATCCTTCTTGGTCACGAAGAAGATACCGGCACTGGCAGGAAAGGAGGACTTACGAATAAATCTCTTGGCTAAGTTCTCTTAGATGTATTCAGACATGGCTCAGGTCTCAGGTAGAAAAAGGGGATACACCCGCACTTGGGAACAAGAAGTGCCATGAAGGAGATTGACGG
Organism: Phyllobates terribilis; assembly: GCF_046119375.1. Lineage (NCBI taxonomy): Eukaryota > Metazoa > Chordata > Amphibia > Anura > Dendrobatidae > Phyllobates > Phyllobates terribilis. The sequence goes on from NW_027362762.1 coordinate 969,636,069, forward strand.
GACAGTCATATGTGGGGTGGGTGGCACAATGTCAGCCTTCTTTTCACAGCACACGTCTGAAAAAGCAAGATAGTGGATGGGCAATGAGGCAAAATTCAAAGGAACAGGAAGCAGAGTCTTGGTGTGACCTTGGCTAGGCGGTTGGAAGCATAGTGCGATTCCCAATGAAGGTACCTGATCGGAGAACCAGTCAGTAATCGGTATGTATAGACACAGCCACGGAGGACCCAGGAGAACAGAATTCACCAATCTGGATAGTACGTAGAGGGAAATCCTCTTGGTATGCAGCACAACGATCCTCAGCATGACTGGAAGCGTAATGAATTGAACAGGTTAAGCCAGGAGTTGTCTGTCTATAAAGGCAATAGTCAGGATATGATCCAGTTGTTATCTAGTGAGCTGAAGTCAACAGACGACATCCAGATGATTGAAGTTGTCCACAGAGCAAGATTCCAGATGGGCAGCGAAGGAGAGGGATCTCTCCTGCCAAATCAAGGTAACTTCAGAAAATAGTCTCAGAGAGCAATTACCCTTACCTATGGTCGTCTCTCTGGCCCACCCAAGGTGCTGGAGTTTTGCAGTTTTACAGGGCACCAGCGAATAAAATGTCCCTTGCCTACAAAACGTTCTCTCTGTACCTCCTCTGTCATTCCTGTACAGAAAGTGTAGTCCTCATAACCTGCATTGGTTCAGAAGGCTGTGGTGTCACTTGCAGTAGCAAAGGAAACTGGAAGATCGGAGTCAGTCTGAGTGGTCCTCTGGCATGAAGAGATTGCAGAAGCTTGTTCCAGAGCTAACTCATGGAAGCGGAGAACAATTCTGTTGGCCATGTGTATAATGGTGTCCAGTGAGGAAGGTAAGTCTCTGCCAGCAAGCTCATCCTTAATTCAACCAGATAGACTCTGTCAGAAGATTGCTACCAAAGCTTCTTCGTTCCAAGTTAGCTCCACCGCCAAGGTACAGAAGCGTAAGTCATACTGGCCCACGGGATCCATGATCTGCCTTAGCCTCAACAGAGACGAAGCAGCAGAGGAGGTAAGGCTTGGAACCTCAAAAACCGCATGGAACATCTATGTCAAAGAAAATAGGTGTCATAGAAAATATTAAAAATCTCTGAAGTCACTCACATCTCCCCTCTCTCCTTCCCTCTCTCAGTTGCAGTAGGAGAAAAGAGCTGACAGTCTCCTAGACTTAGACAATAGACTAATACAAGTAGGAAATTTAATGTGGCTGAATAATGAATCAGCTTAATTAACATGCAAAAGCCTCTTTTAGGACAAAGACCATGAGGATGTATATTGTACATAGACAAAGAGCTATACAATAGACAGGTAACTGATGCAGAGAAGGCTTTTTCAGAGAGTTGGACAACAAAAGGGAACCTGTGTTTAAGCATTTTACTACATAAAGAGCTTAATGTTGAGGTGAGTCTGAGAAAAACATCAGCTGACGTTGGAGCGATGACTGTTGTTGTAGATGACAACGATGAAAGGGAACATTTTCCTACTGAATTTTTAAATAGCTTAACCCCATCAGCCATGCCAAGTCATTGCCTTAGACTAAAGGTGGGCAGCATTATTATGCTGTTGAGAAATTTGAATACAAAACGAGGACTCTGCAATGGTACATGATTAGTTGCAATATCATTGAATAGAAATGTTCTTGAGGCAGAGATTTTAACAGGATCAGCTGAAGGTGATAAGGCATACAGAGAGATTTCCAACGCGATCTGCCCTGGGCAATTTACTTTTTGAATAGGCGAACGTTTCTGCAATCTTCTAAATTTGATCTTTATTTTCCTTAATGCCACTTACTAATTTATTAATTATGACAACTTTGTTGTTTATCGTGTAAAAAGGCTGAAAGTGAATAGACATGGGTAATTTGAGTTAGTTTTTATTATGTAGAGCACACTTTTCTAGCTTCCGAAACTTGTTTCGGAACTCAGGCTGCTAGTAAATAGCAAAGTGGAAGAGGCTTTGTCTCCAGGAAATACATCCTGAATGACAACTGCCTTGGAGGAAATGTTATATTTATAAATGCCATCCCAGACTCGATGTCTCCAAAAGAAAATATTGAATATCTAAGTTAAATCCGATATTCATGAGACATACATTTTCAGCACAGGGGCTAACAGGGGAAAAAAAGGGATATTTTTTCATAACTGTAACCCCTGTCAAAGAGCCACAAATCCACAGTGCCAGATAACTGACAACAGCTCTGCCATGTTTACTATCTAAGATCAAATCCCGATGGAAAATAAGGCATCAATCTTGAACTTCTGAGATCATCTGGTGAGGCGTTATCGCATTGGGATTTCAGAAAATCCTGAAGGGATGAGGACAGGCTACATCCCTGCCCATGTGAGGTCATCATGGGGAAGCTGTGTGGAAGGAACTCAGGGGTTGATAAAGGATCAAGCCGAATTATGATCTGTATTCGTGTAGAGAGACACATTTTCGGTGTATGCATGATTCCAGTCTACTGGACGTTCTTCAAACATAGTGCTCTCCTTCGCTAGGCCGAATCACATCTGTGATGGGTGTAGTAAGTTTCTTTTGTTTATCCCTTTTAATTTATGTAACGGTATATGCTGTATTTTTTTGTCCCCTTTGTAAAATCTTTTGTATATTTTTCATAAACACGGCATCTCTTTGGATTGAATTGAATAGTTCTGTTCCTTTTGTTCTGTAACCGTGCCTCGAAACCATACACTACCAGACACCAGGCCTCCAGTCAGTCTGATTGAAACATGACTGGTGGTGGCAGCAAGTAGTCTGGGGTTATCGTGGAGTTAGCGGTGATCGTACAGGGGTATATAAATAGATTCCATGTGTTGGATTCCAGAGGTGTATAGACCACAGGCACACTGTTAGTTTTCCGATAACCGGCCTGTTAGTGCCAACAACCTGCGGCCTCCTCCATTATTCGTCGGCCAATCGTGTAATTGTCCGGAAGATAGCGGCAGCAGAGAACTGTTCGCTCTATAGATCACAGCGGGTGGGTCTGAGTGACCTTCCGGGGTTGTGAGATTGTTGAATAAATCCCTGACAATCTCCAAGAACTTCTCCATATCACGAGTCTCCGAACCACTACACTTCCAAATAGGGTTCGCCCAGGCCAGGGCTTGTCCAGACAGCAAAGAGACCATAAATGCTATCTTAGTCTCCTCTGAAAGAAAGAGGTGAGCGTGGAGTGTAAAGTGCATCTGATTAATGAAACCTCAGCTCTCCTTAGAGTCTCATTAAACAGGGACAGTAGTGTAAGCTAGAGCTTAGCAGTTCCACCAGAAACTGGAGCACAAGGCGGATCCCTCATAGAGGCTGACTGTCCAGAAGGGGGCTGGCTGGACATGGTAGAAGAGGACATAGCAGTGGACAGACCTGCAGCTGGGTTGCCATTACATTGATGGCCTGCATCAACTGGTCCTGCCGCCTTGGTATCCCTGGGACCAGACTTGTCAGCGGGGTCCATGGCCCAATGTAACGCTGGTGGGGTTAGGACCCTTTATGCCACGGGCCGGGCTCACCTTGGAGGGCTTTGCCACCTGTAGTCACCAGGTACCACTCCAAGGAAGTCCCCGTGTCTGCAGCAGCTGATCGGAAGGTCAGAGGAGCGGGTAAGCAGTACAGGAGGAGTGGGTAAGCAGTACAGAAATGCGACACAAAGACATAGTCAGACGGTCCAAGGTCGGACAGGCAGCACAGGTTCAGAAAGCAGAGGTCAGGAGCAAAGAGGCAGGACGGGTAAACAGGTCGGGTCATTAACGGTAAGCAGAATACTGAGGCAAGCATATAAGAGGACTAACAGGTTAGTAACCAACTTCAGGCGGGGAGTGGTAGGAGAAGCAGCCTGATAAAGGCTCTGTTAGCACAGGATAAGGTGGGGAACCTAATCTCTGCAGGACATAATCTCTGCAGGACACAACAGGGTTAAATTCTAGTAGAGACCATCCACTACACATGCAGATGCAGCAGTGCTGCATGAAGGGCACTCAGTGGGACAGCCAGACATGAGGAGAAACTGCATGGTGACTACAGCTTTGCTGGGGAGGCCTGTGAGTCATCACCGTGACACTATGATATGGTGCAGCTGTATACAGTGTCCTCCTCTATAGTAGTCACTAACCATGGATACGGTCCAGCTGTATACCGTATAGTAGTCTCCTGTATAGTAGTCACTGACTATGGAAATTGTCCCAGCTGTATACTGTGTTCCTGTATATATTAGTCACTGACTATGGAAACGGTCCAGCTGTATACAGTGTTCTTCTGTATGGAAGAAAAATATTTAGATTTGAGAGTCCTCAGTGGTTGCCTAATAGCCTGATGAAGAGTCCAAGGTAGTCTCGAAAGATTGCAATTTGTTACCATCTTTTCAGTTAGCCATTAAAAGGTATCAACCACTGAGGACTCTCAAATCTAAATATTTTTCTATCTACTAGCTAACACAGTACAAGAATATATATATATATATATCTTCTGTATAGTAGTCAATTTCTATGGATATGATCCTAGCTGTATACGGTCCTCCTGTATAGTAGTCACTGACTATAGATACGGTCCAGCTGTATACCGTGTCCTCCTGTATAGTAGTCACTGACTATGGATACGGTCCAGCTGTATACCGTGTCCTCCTGTATAGTAGTCACTGACTATGGATACGATCCAGCTGTATACTGTGTCCTCCTGTATAGTAGTCACTGACTATGGATACGGTCCAGCTGTATACCGTGTCCTCCTGTATAGTAGTCACTGACTATGGATACGATCCAGCAGTATACCGTGTCCTCCTGTATAGTAGTCACTGACTATGGATACGATCCAGCTGTATACCGTGTCCTCCTGTATAGTAGTCACTGACTATGGATACGATCCAGCAGTATACCGTGTCCTCCTGTATAGTAGTCACTGGCTATGGATACGATCCAGCTGTATACCGTGTCCTCCTGTATAGTAGTCACTGACTATGGATACGGTCCAGCTGTATACCGTGTCCTCCTGTATAGTAGTCACTGACTATGGATACGGTCCAGCTGTATACCGTGTCCTCCTGTATAGTAGTCACTGGCTATGGATACGATCCAGCTGTATACCGTGTCCTCCTGTATAGTAGTCACTGACTATGGATACGGTCCAGCTGTATACCGTGTCCTCCTGTATAGTAGTCACTGACTATGGATACGATCCAGCTGTATACCGTGTCCTCCTGTATAGTAGTCACTGGCTATGGATACGATCCAGCTGTATACCGTGTCCTCCTGTATAGTAGTCACTGACTATGGATACGGTCCAGCTGTATACCGTGTCCTCCTGTATAGTAGTCACTGACTATGGATACGATCCAGCTGTATACCGTGTCCTCCTGTATAGTAGTCACTGACTATGGATACGATCCAGCAGTATACCGTGTCCTCCTGTATAGTAGTCACTGGCTATGGATACGATCCAGCTGTATACCGTGTCCTCCTGTATAGTAGTCACTGACTATGGATACGGTCCAGCTGTATACCGTGTCCTCCTGTATAGTAGTCACTGACTATGGATACGGTCCAGCTGTATACCGTGTCCTCCTGTATAGTAGTCACTGACTATGGATACGGTCCAGCTGTATACCGTGTCCTCCTGTATAGTAGTCACTGACTATGGATACGGTCCAGCTGTATACCGTGTCCTCCTGTATAGTAGTCACTGGCTATGGATACGATCCAGCTGTATACCGTGTCCTCCTGTATAGTAGTCACTGGCTATGGATACGATCCAGCTGTATACCGTGTCCTCCTGTATAGTAGTCACTGACTATGGATACGATCCAGCAGTATACCGTGTCCTCCTGTATAGTAGTCACTGACTATGGATACGGTCCAGCAGTATACCGTGTCCTCCTGTATAGTAGTCACTGACTATGGATACGGTCCAGCTGTATACCGTGTCCTCCTGTATAGTAGTCACTGACTATGGATACGGTCCAGCTGTATACCGTGTCCTCCTGTATAGTAGTCACTGACTATGGATACGATCCAGCTGTATACCGTGTCCTCCTGTATAGTAGTCACTGACTATGGATACGATCCAGCTGTATACCGTGTCCTCCTGTATAGTAGTCACTGACTATGGATACGATCCAGCAGTATACCGTGTCCTCCTGTATAGTAGTTACTGACTATGGATACGGTCCAGCTGTATACAGTGTCCTCCTGTATAGTAGTCACTGGCTATGGATACGATCCAGCTGTATACCGTGTCCTCCTGTATAGTAGTCACTGGCTATGGATACGATCCAGCAGTATACCGTGTCCTCCTGTATAGTAGTCACTGACGATGGATACGATCCAGCAGTATACCGTGTCCTCCTGTATAGTAGTCACTGACTATGGATACGATCCAGCTGTATACCGTGTCCTCCTGTATAGTAGTCACTGACTATGGATACGATCCAGCTGTATACCGTGTCCTCCTGTATAGTAGTCACTGGCTATGGATACGATCCAGCAGTATACCGTGTCCTCCTGTATAGTAGTCACTGACTATGGATACGGTCCAGCTGTATACCGTGTCCTCCTGTATAGTAGTCACTGACTATGGATACGGTCCAGCTGTATACCGTGTCCTCCTGTATAGTAGTCACTGACTATGGATACGATCCAGCTGTATACCGTGTCCTCCTGTATAGTAGTCACTGACTATGGATACGGTCCAGCTGTATACCGTGTCCTCCTGTATAGTAGTCACTGACTATGGATACGGTCCAGCTGTATACCGTGTCCTCCTGTATAGTAGTCACTGACTATGGATACGGTCCAGCTGTATACCGTGTCCTCCTGTATAGTAGTCACTGGCTATGGATACGATCCAGCTGTATACCGTGTCCTCCTGTATAGTAGTCACTGACTATGGATACGGTCCAGCTGTATACCGTGTCCTCCTGTATAGTAGTCACTGACTATGGATACGGTCCAGCTGTATACCGTGTCCTCCTGTATAGTAGTCACTGGCTATGGATACGATCCAGCTGTATACCGTGTCCTCCTGTATAGTAGTCACTGACTATGGATACGATCCAGCTGTATACCGTGTCCTCCTGTATAGTAGTCACTGACTATGGATACGATCCAGCAGTATACCGTGTCCTCCTGTATAGTAGTCACTGACTATGGATACGATCCAGCTGTATACCGTGTCCTCCTGTATAGTAGTCACTGACTATGGATACGGTCCAGCTGTATACCGTGTCCTCCTGTATAGTAGTCACTGACTATGGATACGATCCAGCTGTATACCGTGTCCTCCTGTATAGTAGTCACTGACTATGGATACGATCCAGCTGTATACCGTGTCCTCCTGTATAGTAGTCACTGACTATGGATACGGTCCAGCTGTATACCGTGTCCTCCTGTATAGTAGTCACTGACTATGGATACGGTCCAGCTGTATACCGTGTCCTCCTGTATAGTAGTCACTGACTATGGATACGATCCAGCTGTATACCGTGTCCTCCTGTATAGTAGTCACTGACTATGGATACGATCCAGCTGTATACCGTGTCCTCCTGTATAGTAGTCACTGACTATGGATACGGTCCAGCTGTATACCGTGTCCTCCTGTATAGTAGTCACTGACTATGGATACGATCCAGCTGTATACCGTGTCCTCCTGTATAGTAGTCACTGGCTATGGATACGATCCAGCAGTATACCGTGTCCTCCTGTATAGTAGTCACTGACTATGGATACGATCCAGCTGTATACCGTGTCCTCCTGTATAGTAGTCACTGACTATGGATACGGTCCAGCTGTATACCGTGTCCTCCTGTATAGTAGTCACTGACTATGGATACGGTCCAGCTGTATACCGTGTCCTCCTGTATAGTAGTCACTGACTATGGATACGATCCAGCTGTATACCGTGTCCTCCTGTATAGTAGTCACTGACTATGGATACGATCCAGCAGTATACCGTGTCCTCCTGTATAGTAGTCACTGGCTATGGATACGATCCAGCTGTATACCGTGTCCTCCTGTATAGTAGTCACTGGCTATGGATACGATCCAGCAGTATACCGTGTCCTCCTGTATAGTAGTCACTGGCTATGGATACGGTCCAGCTGTATACCGTGTCCTCCTGTATAGTAGTCACTGACTATGGATACGGTCCAGCTGTATACCGTGTCCTCCTGTATAGTAGTCACTGACTATGGATAAGATCCAGCAGTATACCGTGTCCTCCTGTATAGTAGTTACTGACTATGGATACGATCCAGCAGTATACCGTGTCCTCCTGTATAGTAGTCACTGGCTATGGATACGATCCAGCTGTATACCGTGTCCTCCTGTATAGTAGTCACTGACTATGGATAAGATCCAGCAGTATACCGTGTCCTCCTGTATAGTAGTTACTGACTATGGATACGATCCAGCAGTATACCGTGTCCTCCTGTATAGTAGTCACTGGCTATGGATACGATCCAGCTGTATACCGTGTCCTCCTGTATAGTAGTCACTGGCTATGGATACGATCCAGCTGTATACCGTGTCCTCCTGTATAGTAGTCACTGGCTATGGATACGATCCAGCTGTATACCGTGTCCTCCTGTATAGTAGTCACTGGCTATGGATACGATCCAGCTGTATACTGTGTCCTCCTGTATAGTAGTCACTGACTATGGATACGATCCAGCTGTATACCGTGTCCTCCTGTATAGTAGTCACTGACTATGGATACGATCCAGCTGTATACCGTGTCCTCCTGTATAGTAGTCACTGGCTATGGATACGATCCAGCTGTATACCGTGTCCTCCTGTATAGTAGTCACTGGCTATGGATACGATCCAGCTGTATACCGTGTCCTCCTGTATAGTAGTCACTGGCTATGGATACGATCCAGCTGTATACCGTGTCCTCCTGTATAGTAGTCACTGACTATGGATACGATCCAGCTGTATACCGTGTCCTCCTGTATAGTAGTCACTGGCTATGGATACGATCCAGCTGTATACCGTGTCCTCCTGTATAGTAGTCACTGGCTATGGATACGATCCAGCTGTATACCGTGTCCTCCTGTATAGTAGTCACTGACTATGGATACGGTCCAGCTGTATACCGTGTCCTCCTGTATAGTAGTCACTGACTATGGATACGATCCAGCTGTATACCGTGTCCTCCTGTATAGTAGTCACTGGCTATGGATACGATCCAGCAGTATACCGTGTCCTCCTGTATAGTAGTCACTGACTATGGATACGATCCAGCAGTATACCGTGTCCTCCTGTATAGTAGTCACTGACTATGGATACGATCCAGCAGTATACCGTGTCCTCCTGTATAGTAGTTACTGACTATGGATACGATCCAGCAGTATACCGTGTCCTCCTGTATAGTAGTCACTGACTATGGATACGATCCAGCAGTATACCGTGTCCTCCTGTATAGTAGTCACTGACTATGGATACGATCCAGCAGTATACCGTGTCCTCCTGTATAGTAGTTACTGACTATGGATACGATCCAGCAGTATACCGTGTCCTCCTGTATAGTAGTTACTGACTATGGATACGATCCAGCAGTATACCGTGTCCTCCTGTATAGTAGTCACTGACTATGGATACGATCCAGCTGTATACTGTGTCCTCCTGTATAGTAGTCACTGACTATGGATACGATCCAGCTGTATACCGTGTCCTCCTGTATAGTAGTCACTGGCTATGGATACGGTCCAGCTGCGTCCTCTGCCTGTACCATATGAAGTGCAGCATGAGATGTATTCATCGCTCCATGATATCTTCCAAATATAGGCCGTTGTGTAATGAAGGGAGATAGAAGACGGCTCATTACCATGTCAATACCAGCAGCTCCAGCGCCCGCAGTTGGCGAATAATCAGCCTGTCCCGGACTCTTGGCGTTCGCTGAATGAAATGTCTGCATTATTGATTAGACACATTTTATACAGCAGACGAGTTAATGCAGGGAGGATGCATATTTCATAGTGTTTGCTCGGCGCTGGCACTCAGGCCGCACGTGTCTGTACCCTGCACAATGCCCAGATTTCCTGCTGCCAACCACGGAGACGTACGGCTATAATGGAACCAGCAGCCAGCTGTGACTAATACAATGTCAGACCCTCTGCAGGAAGCCCACCCCTCATAAAAAGTGTCCGGGGGTATCCGTCTATTGCTGCCTGTTATCAGCCACTTCCTTCTGGAGACTCCATCAATAGACCTAATATTCCCTGTGATCAATATATTATATCACATATCTCTATAACCTCCAGACATTACACCATATGTGACTGATATCAGCCTCTTATAACGCTCCAATACTGATATAACCTCCAAACATTACATCATATGTGACTGATATCAGCCCCTCTCATAACGCTCCAGTACTGATATAACCTCCAGACATTACATCATATGTGACTGATATCAGCCCCTCTTATAACGCTCCAGTACTGATATAACCTCCAGACATTACATCATATGTGACTGATATCAGCTCCTCTTATAACGCTCCAGTACTGATATAACCTCCAGACATTACACCATATGTGACTGATATCAGCTCCTCTTATAACGCTCCAGTACTGATATAACCTCCAGACATTACATCATATGTGACTGATATCAGCCTCTTATAACGCTCCAGTACTGATATAACCTCCAGACATTACACCATATGTGACTAATATCAGCCTCTTATAACCCTCCAGTACTGATATAACCTCCAGACATTACACCATATGTGACTGATATCAGCCCCTCTTACAACGCTCCAGTACTGATATAACCTCCAGACATTACACCATATGTGACTGATATCAGCCCCTCTTATAACGCTCCAGTGCTGATATAACCTCCAGACATTACGCCATATGTGACTGATATCAGCCCCTCTTATAACGCTCCAGTGCTGATATAAACTCCAGACATTAAATCATATGTTACTGATATCAGCTCCTCTTATAACGCTCCAGTACTGATATAACCTCCAGACATTACATCATGTGTGACTGATATCAGCCTCTCTTATAACACTCCAGTACTGATATAACCTCCAGACATTACACCATATGTGACTGATATCAGCCCCTCTTATAACGCTCCAGTGCTGATATAACCTCCAGACATTACGCCATATGTGACTGATATCAGCCCCTCTTATAACGCTCCAGTGCTGATATAAACTCCAGACATTAAATCATATGTTACTGATATCAGCTCCTCTTATAACGCTCCAGTACTGATATAACCTCCAGACATTACATCATGTGTGACTGATATCAGCCTCTCTTATAACACTCCAGTACTGATATAACCTCCAGACATTACACCATATGTGACTGATATCAGCCCCTCTTATATCGCTCCAGTACTGATAACCTCCAGACATTACACCATATGTGACTGATATCAGCCTCTTATAACGCTCCAGTACTAATATAACCTCCAGACATTACATCATATGTGACTGATATCAGCCACTTATAACGCTCCAGTACTGATATAACCTCCAGACATTACATCATATGTGACTGATATCAGCCCCTCTTATAACGCTCCAGTACTGATATAACCTCCAGACATTACATCATATGTGACTGATATCAGCTCCTCTTATAACGCTCCAGTACTGATATAACCTCCAGACATTATACCATATGTGACTGATATCAGCTCCTCTTATAACGCTCCAGTACTGATATAACCTCCAGACATTACATCATATGTGACTGATATCAGCCTCTTATAACGCTCCAGTACTGATATAACCTCCAGACATTACACCATATGTGACTAATATCAGCCTCTTATAACCCTCCAGTACTGATATAACCTCCAGACATCACACCATATGTGACTGATATCAGCCCCTCTTATAACGCTCCAGTACTGATATAACCTCCAGACATTACATCATATGTGACTGATATCAGCCTCTTATAACGCTCCAGTACTGATATAACCACCAGACATTACATCATATGTGACTGATATCAGCTCCTCTTATAACGCTCCAGTACTGATATAACCTCCAGACATTACACCATATGTCACTGATATCAGCCTCTTATAACGCTCCAGTGCTGATATAACCTCCAGACATTACACCATATGTAACTGATATCAGCCTCTTATAACGCTCCAGTACTGATATAACCTCCAGACATTACATCACATGTGACTGATATCAGCCTCTCTTATAACGCTCCAGTACTGATATAACCTCCAGACATTACAACATATGTGACTGATATCAGACCCTCTTATAACGCTCCAGTACTGATATAACCTCCAGACATTACACCATATGTGACTGATATCAGCCCCTCTTATAACGCTCCAGTACTGATATAACCTGCAGACATTATATCATATGTGACTGATATCAGCCCCTCTTATAACGCTCCAGTACTGATATAACCTCCAGACATTACACCATATGTGACTGATATAAGCCTCTTATAACACTCCAGTACTGATATAACCTCCAAACCTTACAGCATATGTGACTGATATCAGCCCCTCTTATAACACTCCAGTACGGATATAACCTTCAGACATTGCATCATATGTGACTGATATCAGCCCCTCTTATAACGCTCCAGTGCTGACATAACCTTCAGACATTACACCATATGTGACTGATATCAGCTCCCCTTATAACACTCCAGTACTGATATAACCTCCAAACATTACATCATATGTGACTGATATCAGCCCCTCTTATAACACTCCAGTACGGATATAACCTCCAGACATTACATCATATGTAACTGATATCAGCCTCTTATAACACTCCAGTACTGATATAACCTCCAAACATTACACCATATGTGACTGATATCAGCCCCTCTTATAACGCTCCAGTACTGATATAACCTCCAGACATTACACCATATGTGACTGATATCAGCTCCTCTTATAACGCTCCAGTACTGATATAAGCTCCAGACATTACATCAAATGTGACTGATATCAGCCTCTTATAACGCTCCAGTACTGATATAAACTCCAGACATTACATCATATGTGACTGATATCAGCCTGTCTTATAACACTCCAGTACGGATATAACCTCCAGACATTACATCATATGTGACTGATATCAGCTCCTCTTATAACGCTCCAGTACTGATATAACCTCCAGACATTACACCATATGTGACTGATATCAGCCCCTCTTATAACGCTCCAGTGCTGACATAACCTCCAGACATTACATCATATTTGACTGATTTCAGCCTCTTATAACGCTCCAGTACTGATATAACCTCCAGACATTACACCATATGTGACTGATATCAGCCCCTCTTATAACGCTCCATTAATGATATAACCTCCAGACATTACACCATATGTGACTGATATCAGCCCCTCTTATAACGCTCCAGTGCTGATATAACCTCCAGACAGTACGCCATATGTGATTGATATCAGCCCCTCTTATAACGCTCCAGTGCTGATATAAACTCCAGACATTAAATCATATGTTACTGATATCAGCTCCTCTTATAACGCTCCAGTACTGATATAACCTCCAGACATTACATCATGTGTGACTGATATCAGCCTCTCTTATAACACTCCAGTACTGATATAACCTCCAGACATTACATCATATGTGATTGATATCAGCCCCTCTTATAACGCTCCAGTGCTGATATAAACTCCAGACATTACATCATATGTTACTGATATCAGCTCCTCTTATAACGCTCCAGTACTGATATAACCTCCAGACATTACATCACATGTGACTGATATCAGCCTCTTATAACGCTCCAGTACTGATATAACCTCCAGACATTACACCATATGTGACTGATATCAGCTCCTCTTATAACGCTCCAGTACTGAAATAACCTCCAGACATTACATCATATGTGACTGATATCAGCCCCTCTTATAACGCTCCAGTACTGATATAACCTCCAGACATTACATCATATGTGACTGATATCAGCCCCTGTTATAACGCTCCAGTACTGATATAACCTCCAGACATTACATCATATGTGACGGATATCAGCTCCTCTTATAACGCTCCAGTACTGATATAACCTCCAGACATTACATCATATGTGACTGATATCAGCCCCTCTTATAACGCTCCAGTACTGATATAACCTCCAGACATTACATCATATGTGACTGATATCAGCCCCTCTTATAACGCTCCAGTACTGATATAACCTCCAGACATTACACCATATGTGACTGATATCAGCTCCTCTTATAACGCTCCAGTACTGATATAACCTCCAGACATTACATCATATGTGACTGATATCAGCCCCTCTTATAACGCTCCAGTACTGATATAACTCCCAAACATTACACCATATGTGACTGATATCAGCATCTTATAACGCTCCAGTACTGATATAACCTCCAGACATTACACCATATGTGACTGATATCAGCCTCTTATAACGCTCAAGTGCTGATATAACCCCCAGACATTACATCATATGTGACTGATATCAGCCTCTTATAGCGCTCCAGTACTGATATAATCTACAGACTTTACATCATATGTGACTGAGATCAGCCTCTTATAACGCTCCAGTACTGATAAAACCTCCAGACATTACACCATATGTGACTGATATCAGCACCTCTTATAACGCTCCAGTACTGATATAACCTCCAGACATTACATCATATGTGACTGATATCAGCCTCTTATAACGCTCCAGTACTAATATAACTCCCAAACATTACATCATATGTGACTGATATCAGCCTCTTATAATGATCCAGTACTGATATAACCTCCAGACATTACATCATATGTGACTGATATCAGTCTGCTATAACGCTCCAGTGCTGATATAACCCCCAGACATTACATGATATGTGACTGATATCAGCCCCTCTTATAACGCTCCAGTACTGATATAACCTCCAGACATTACATCATATGTGACTGATATCAGCCTCTTATAACACTCCAGTACTGATATAACCTCCAGACATTACACCATATGTGACTGATATCAGCCTCTTATAACGCTCCAGTACTGATATAACCGCCAGACTTTACAACATATGTGACTGATATCAGCCTCTTATAACGCTCCTGTACTGATATAACCTCCAGACATTACACCATATGTGACTGATATCAGCCTCTTATAACGCTCCAGTACTGATATAACCTCCAGATATTACACCATATGTGACTGATATCAGCATCTTATAACGCTCCAGACTAATATAACCCCTAAACATTACATCATATGTGGCTGATATCAGCCCCTCTTATAACGCTCCAGTACTGATATAACTTCCAGACATTACATCATATGTGACTCATATCAGCCTCTTATAACGCTCCTGTACTGATATAACCTCCAGATATTACACCATATGTGACTAATATCAGCCCCTCTTATAATGCTCCAGTACTGATATAACCTCCAGACATTACACCATATGTGACTGATATCAGCTCCTCTTATAACGCTCCAGTACTGATATAACCTCCAGACATTACACCATATGTGACCGATATCAGCCTCTTATAACGCTCCAGTACTGATATAACCTCCAGACATTACAGCATATGTGACTGATATCAGCCCCTCTTATAACGCTCCAGTACTGATATAACCTCCAGACATTACAGCATATGTGACTATCAGCCTCTTATAACGCTCCAGTACTGATATAACCTCCAGACATTACACCATATGTGACTGATATCAGCCCCTCTTATAACGCTCCAGTGCTGACATAACCTCCAGACATTACATCATATTTGACTGATTTCAGCCTCTTATAACGCTCCAGTACTGATATAACCTCCAGACATTACACCATATGTGACTGATATCAGCCCCTCTTATAACGCTCCAGTGCTGATATAACCTCCAGACATTACGCCATATGTGACTGATATCAGCCCCTCTTATAACGCTCCAGTGCTGATATAAACTCCAGACATTAAATCATATGTTACTGATATCAGCTCCTCTTATAACGCTCCAGTACTGATATAACCTCCAGACATTACATCATGTGTGACTGATATCAGCCTCTCTTATAACACTCCAGTACTGATATAAGCTCCAGACATTACATCATATGTGACTGATATCAGCCCCTCTTATAACGCTCCAGCGCTGATATAAACTCCAGACATTACATCATATGTGACTGATATCAGCCTCTTATAACGCTCCAGTACTGATATAACCTCCAGACATTACACCATATGTGACTGATATCAGCTCCTCTTATAACGCTCCAGTACTGATATAACCTCCAGACATTACATCATATGTGACTGATATCAGCCCCTCTTATAACGCTCCAGTACTGATATAACCTCCAGACATTACATCATATAAGACTGATATCAGCCCCTGTTATAACGCTCCAGTACTGATATAACCTCCAGACATTACATCATATGTGACGGACATCAGCTCCTCTTATAACGCTCCAGTACTGATATAACCTCCAGACATTACATCATATGTGACTGATATCAGCCCCTCTTATAACGCTCCAGTACTGATATAACCTCCAGACATTACATCATATGTGACTGATATCAGCCCCTCATATAACGCTCCAGTACTGATATAACCTCCAGACATTACACCATATGTGACTGATATCAGCTCCTCTTATAACGCTCCAGTACTGATATAACCTCCAGACATTACATCATATGTGAGTGATATCAGCCCCTCTTATAACGCTCCAGTACTGATATAACTCCCAAACATTACACCATATGTGACTGATATCAGCATCTTATAACGCTCCAGTACTGATATAACCTCCAGACATTACACCATATGTGACTGATATCAGCCTCTTATAACGCTCAAGTGCTGATATAACCCCCAGACATTACATCATATGTGACTGATATCAGCCTCTTATAACGCTCCAGTACTGATATAACCTCCAGACATTACATCATATGTGACTGAAATCAGCCTCTTATAACGCTCCAGTACTGATATAATCTACAGACATTACATGATATGTGACTGATATCAGCCTCTTATAACGCTCCAGTACTGATAAAACCTCCAGACATTACATCATATGTGATTGATATCAGCCTCTTATAACGCTCCAGTACTAATATAACCCCCAAACATTACATCATATCTGACTGATATCAGCCTCTTATAATGATCCAGTACTGATATAACCTCCAGACATTACATCATATGTGACTGATATCAGTCTGTTATAACGCTCCAATGCTGATATAACCCCCAGACATTACATGATATGTGACTGATATCAGCCCCTCTTATAACGCTCCAGTACTGATATAACCTCCAGACATTACATCATATGTGACTGATATCAGCCTCTTATAACACTCCAGTACTGATATAACCTCCAGACATTACACCATATGTGACTGATATCAGCCTCTTATAACGCTCCAGTACTGATATAACCGCCAGACATTACACCATATGTGACTGATATCAGCCTCTTATAACGCTCCAGTACTGATATAACCGCCAGACATTACAACATATGTGACTGATATCAGCCTCTTATAACGCTCCAGTACTGATATAACCTCCAGACATTACATCATATGTGACTGATATCAGTCCCTCTTATAACGCTCCAGTACTGATATAACCTCCAGACATTACATCATATGTGACTGATATCAGCCTCTTATAACGCTCCAGTACTGATATAACCTCCAGACATTACACCATATGTGACTGATATCAGCCTCTTATAACGCTCCAGTACTGATATAACCTCCAGACATTACACCATAGGTGACTGATATTAGCCTCTTATAACGCTCCAGTACTGATATAACCTCCAGACATTACATCATATGTGACTGATATCAGCCTCTTATAACGCTCCAGTACTGATATAACCTCCAGACATTACATCATATGTGACTGATAACAGCTACTCTTATAACGCTCCAGTACTGATATAATCTCCAGACATTACACCATATGTGACTGATATCAGCCTCTTATAACGCTCCTGTGCTGATATAACCCCCAGACATTACACCATATGTGACTGTTATCAGCCTCTTATAACGCTCCAGTACTGATATAACCTCCAGACATTACAGCACATGTGACTGATATCAGCTCCTCTTATAACGCTCCAGTACTGATATAACCTGCAGACATTACATCATATGTGACTGATATCAGTCCCTCTTATAACGCTCCAGTACTGATATAACCTCCAAACATTACATCATATGTGACTGATATCAGCCTCTTATAACACTCCAGTACTGATATAACCTCCAAACATTACACCATATGTGACTGATATCAGCCCCTCTTATAACGCCCCAGTACTGATATAACCTCCAGACATTACATCATATGTGACTGATATCAGCCTCTTATAACGCTCCAGTACTGATATAACCTCCAGACATTACACCATATGTGACTGATATCAGCCCCTCTTATAACACTCCAGTGCTGATATAACCTCCAGACATTACATCATATGTGACTGATATCAGCCTTTATAACGCTCCAGTACTGATATAACCTTCAGACATTACATCATATGTGACTGATAACAGCTACTCTTATAACGCTCTAGTACTGATATAATCTCCAGACATTACACCATATGTGACTGATATCAGCCTCTTATAACGCTCCAGTGCTGATATAAACCCCAGACATTACACCATATGTGACTGTTATCAGCCTCTTATAACGCTCCAGTACTGATATAACCTCCAGACATTCCATCACATGTGACTGATATCAGCTCCTCTTATAACGCTCCAGTACTGATATAATCTCCAGACATTACACCATATGTGACTGATATCAGCCCCTCTTATAACACTCCAGTACGGATATAACCTCCAGACATTACATCATATGTGACTGATATCAACCCCTCTTATAACACTCCAGTACGGATATAACCTTCAGACATTACATCATATGTGACTGATATCCGCCCCTCTTATAACGCTCCAGTGCTGACATAACCTTCAGACATTACACCATATGTGACTGATATCAGCTCCTCTTATAACGCCCCAGTACTGATATAACCTCCAGACATTACATCATATGTGACTGATATCAGCCTCTTATAACACTCCAGTACTGATATAACCTCCAAACATTACACCATATGTGACTGATATCAGCCCCTCTTATAACGCTCCAGTACTGATATAACCTCCAGACATTACATCATATGTGACTGATATCAGCCTCTTATAACGCTCCAGTACTGATATAACCTCCAGACATTACACCATATGTGACTGATATCAGCCCCTTATAACACTCCAGTACTGATATAACCTCCAAACATTACACCATATGTGACTGATATCAGCCCCTCTTATAACGCTCCAGTACTGATATAACCTCCAGACATTACATCATATGTGACTGATATCAGCCTCTTATAACGCTCCAGTACTGATATAACCTCCAGACATTACACCATATGTGACTGATATCAGCCTCTTATAACACTCCAGTACTGATATAACCTCCAAACATTACACCATATGTGACTGATATCAGCCCCTCTTATAACGCTCCAGTACTGATATAACCTCCAGACATTACATCATATGTGACTGATATCAGCCTCTTATAACGCTCCAGTACTGATATAACCTCCAGACATTACATCATATGTGACTGATATCAGCCTCTTATAACACTCCAGTACTGATATAACCTCCAAACATTACACCATATGTGACTGATATCAGCCCCTCTTATAACGCTCCAGTACTGATATAACCTCCAGACATTACATCATATGTGACTGATATCAGCCTCTTATAACGCTCCAGTACTGATATAACCTCCAGACATTACATCATATGTGACTGATATCAGCCTCTTATAACGCTCTAGTACTGATATAACCTCCAAACATTACACCATATGTGACTGATATCAGCCCCTCTTATAACGCTCCAGTACTGATATAACCTCCAGACATTACAACATATGTGACTGATATCAGCCTCTTATAACGCTCCAGTACGGATATAACCTTCAGACATTACATCATATGTGACTGATAGCAGCCTTTTATAATGCTCCAGTGCTGACATAACCTCCAGACATTACATCATATTTGACTGATATCAGCCTCTTATAACGCTCCAGTGCTGACATAACCTCCAGACATTACATCATATTTGACTGATTTCAGCCTCTTATAACGCTCCAGTACTGATATAACCTCCAGACATTACACCATATGTGACTGATATCAGCCCCTCTTATAACGCTCCAGTACTGATATAACCTCCAGACATTACATCATATGTGACTGATATCAGCCTCTTATAACGCTCCAGTACTGATATAACCTCCAGACATTACATCATATGTGACTGACATCAGCTCCTCTTATAACGCTCCAGTACTGATATAACCTCCAGACATTACACCATATGTCACTGATATCAGCCTCTTATAACGCTCCAGTGCTGATATAACCTCCAGACATTACACCATATGTGACTGATATCAGCCTCTTATAACGCTCCAGTACTGATATAACCTCCAGACATTACATCATATGTGACTGATAACAGCTACTCTTATAACGCTCCAGTACTGATATAATCTCCAGACATTACACCATATGTGACTGATATCAGCCTCTTATAACGCTCCTGTGCTGATATCACCCCCAGACATTACACCATATGTGACTGTTATCAGCCTCTTATAATGCTCCAGTACTGATATAACCTCCAGACATTACAGCACATGTGACTGATATCAGCTCCTCTTATAACGCTCCAGTACTGATATAACCTGCAGACATTACATCATATGTGACTGATATCAGTCCCTCTTATAACGCTCCAGTACTGATATAACCTCCAAACATTACATCATATGTGACTGATATCAGCCTCTTATAACACTCCAGTACTGATATAACCTCCAAACATTACACCATATGTGACTGATATCAGCCCCTCTTATAACGCCCCAGTACTGATATAACCTCCAGACATTACATCATATGTGACTGATATCAGCCTCTTATAACGCTTCAGTACTGATATAACCTCCAGACATTACACCATATGTGACTGATATCAGCCCCTCTTATAACACTCCAGTGCTGATATAACCTCCAGACATTACATCATATGTGACTGATATCAGCCTTTATAACGCTCCAGTACTGATATAACCTTCAGACATTACATCATATGTGACTGATAACAGCTACTCTTATAACGCTCCAGTACTGATATAATCTCCAGACATTACACCATATGTGACTGATATCAGCCTCTTATAACGCTCCAGTACTGATATAACCTCCAGACATTACACCATATGTGACTGATATCAGCTCCTCTTATAACGCCCCAGTACTGATATAACCTACAGACATTACATCATATGTGACTGATATCAGCCTCTTATAACACTCCAGTACTGATATAACCTCCAAACATTACACCATATGTGACTGATATCAGCCCCTCTTATAACACTCCAGTACGGATATAACCTCCAGACATTACACCATATGTGACAGATATCAGCTCCTCTTATAACGCTCCAGTGCTGATATAACCTCCAGACATTACGCCATATGTGACTGATATCAGCCCCTCTTATAACGCTCCAGTGCTGATATAAACTCCAGACATTAAATCATATGTTACTGATATCAGCTCCTCTTATAACGCTCCAGTACTGATATAACCTCCAGACATTACATCATGTGTGACTGATATCAGCCTCTCTTATAACACTCCAGTACTGATATAACCTCCAGACATTACATCATATGTGACTGATATCAGCACCTCTTATAACGGTCCAGCGCTGATATAAACTCCAGACATTACATCATATGTTACTGATATCAGCTCCTCTTATAACGCTCCAGTACTTATATAACCTCCAGACATTACATCATATGTGACTGATATCAGCCTCTTATAACGCTCCAGTACTGATATAACCTCCAGACATTACACCATATGTGACTGATATCAGCTCCTCTTATAACGCTCCAGTACTGATATAACCTCCAGACATTACAACATATGTGACTGATATCAGCCCCTCTTATAACGCTCCAGTACTGATATAACCTCCAGACATTACATCATATGTGACTGATATCAGCCCCTCTTATAACGCTCCAGTACTGATATAACCTCCAGACATTACATCATATGTGACTGATATCAGCTCCTCTTATAACGCTCCAGTACTGATATAACCTCCAGACATTACACAATATGTGACTGATATCAGCTCCTCTTATAACGCTCCAGTACTGATATAACCTCCAGACATTACACCATATGTCACTGATATCAGCCTCTTATAATGCTCCAGTGCTGATATAACCTCCAGACATTACACCATATGTGACTGATATCAGCCTCTTATAACGCTCCAGTACTGATATAACCTCCAGACATTACATCATATGTGACTGATATCAGCCCCTCTTATAACGCTCCAGTACTGATATAACCTCCAGACATTACATCATATGTGACTGATTTCAGCTCCTCTTATAACGCTCCAGTACTGATATAACCTCCAGACATTACACCATATGTGACTAATATCAGCTCCTCTTATAACGCTCCAGTGCTGATATAACCTCCAGACATTACACCATAGTTGACTGATATTAGCCTCTTATAACGCTCCAGTACTGATATAACCTCCAGACATTACATCACATGTGACTGATATCAGCCTCTCTTATAACGCTCCAGTACTGATATAATCTGCAGACATTACATCATATGTTACTGATATCAGCCCCTCTTATAACGCTCCAGTACTGATATAACCTCCAGACATTACATCATATGTGACTGATATCAGCCTCTTATAACGCTCCAGTACTGATATAACCTCCAGACATTACACCATATGTGACTGATATCAGCCCCTCTTATAACGCTCCAGTACTGATATAACCTCCAGACATTACATCATATGTGACTGATATCAGCCCCTCTTATAACGCTCCAGTACTGATATAACCTCCAAACATTACATCATATGTGACTGATATCAGCCCCTCTTATAACACTCCAGTACGGATATAACCTTCAGACATTACATCATATGTGACTGATATCAGCCCCTCTTATAACGCTCCAGTGCTGACATAACCTTCAGACATTACACCATATGTGACTGATATCAGCTCCTCTTATAACACTCCAGTACTGATATAACCTCCAGACATTACATCATATGTGACTGATATCAGCCCCTCTTATAACGCTCCAGCGCTGATATAAACTCCAGACATTACATCATATGTTACTGATATCAGCTCCTGTTATAACGCTCCAGTACTGATATAACCTCCAGACATTACACCATATGTCACTGATATCAGCCTCTTATAACGCTCCAGTGCTGATATAACCTCCAGACATTACACCATATGTGACTGATATCAGCCCCTCTTATAACGCTCCAGTACTGATATAACCTCCAGACATTACATCATATGTGACTGATATCAGCCCCTCTTATAACGCTCCAGCGCTGATATAAACTCCAGACATTACATCATATGTTACTGATATCAGCTCCTCTTATAACGCTCCAGTACTGATATAACCTCCAGACATTACATCATATGTGACTGATATCAGCCTCTTATAACGCTCCAGTACTGATATAACCTCCAGACATTACATCACATGTGACTGATATCAGCCTCTCTTATAACGCTCCAGTACTGATATAACCTGCAGACATTACATCATATGTTACTGATATCAGCCCCTCTTATAACGCTCCAGTACTGATATAACCTCCAGACATTACATCATATGTGACTGATATCAGCCCCTCTTATAACGCTCCAGTGCTGACATAACCTTCAGACATTACACCATATGTGACTGATATCAGCTCCTCTTATAACACTCCAGTACTGATATAACCTCCAGACATTACACCATATGTGACTGATATCAGCCCCTCTTATAACGCTCCAGTGCTGACATAACCTCCAGACATTACATCATATTTGACTGATTTCAGCCTCTTATAACGCTCCAGTACTGATATAACCTCCAGACATTACACCATATGTGACTGATATCAGCTCCTCTTATAACGCTCCAGTACTGATATAACCTCCAGACATTACACCATATGTCACTGATATCAGCCTCTTATAACGCTCCAGTGCTGATATAACCTCCAGACATTACACCATATGTGACTGATATCAGCCCCTCTTATAACGCTCCAGTACTGATATAACCTCCAGACATTACATCATATGTGACTGGTATCAGCCCCTCTTATAACGCTCCAGCGCTGATATAAACTCCAGACATTACATCATATGATACTGATATCAGCTCCTCTTATAACGCTCCAGTACTGATATAACCTCCAGACATTACATCATATGTGACTGATATCAGCCTCTTATAACGCTCCAGTACTGATATAACCTCTAGACATTACACCATATGTGACTGATATCAGCTCCTCTTATAAAGCTCCAGTACTGATATAACCTCCAGACATTACATCATATGTGACTGATATCAGCCCCTCTTATAACGCTCCAGTACTGATATAACCTCCAGACATTACATCATATGTGACTGATATCAGCCTCTTATAACGCTCTAGTACTGATATAACCTCCAGACATTACATCATATGTGACTGATATCAGCCCCTCTTATAACGCTCCAGTACTGATATAACCACCAGATATTACACCATATATGACTGATATCAGCCCCTCTTATAACGCTCCAGCGCTGATATAAACTCCAGACATTACATCATATGTGACTGATATCAGCCCCTCTTATAACGCTCCAGCGCTGATATAAACTCCAGAGATTACATCATATGTGACTGATATCAGCCTCTTATAACGCTCCAGTACTGATATAACCTCCAGACATTACATCATATGTGACTGATATCAGCCTCTTATAACGCTCTAGTACTGATATAACCTCCAGACATTACATCATATGTGACTGATATCAGCCCCTCTTATAACGCTCCAGTACTGATATAACCTCCAGACATTACATCATATGTGACTGATATCAGCCCCTCTTATAACGCTCCAGTACTGATATAACCTCCAGACATTACATCATATGTAACCGATATCAGCCCCTCTTATAACGCTCCAGTGCTGATATAACCTCCAGACATTACACCATATGTGACTGATATCAGCCCCTCTTATAACGCTCCAGTACTGATATAACCTCCAGACATTACATCATATGTGACTGATATCAGCTCCTCTTATAACGTTCCAGTACTGATATAACCTCCAGACATTACACCATATGTGACTGATATCAGCCCCTTATAACGCTCCATTACTGATATAACCTCCAGACATTACACCATATGTGACTGATATCAGCCTCTTATAACGCTCCAGTACTGATATAACCTCCAGACATTACACCATATGTGACTGATATCAGCCCCTCTTATAACGTTCCAGTGCTGATATAACCTCCAGACATTACACCATATGTGACTGATATCAGCTCCTCTTATAACGTTCCTGTACTGATATAACCTCCAGACATTACACCATATGTGACTGATATCAGCCTCTTATAACGCTCCAGTACTGATATAACCTCCAGACATTACATCATATGTGACTGATATCAGCTCCTCTTATAACGCTCCAGTACTGATATAACCTCCAGACATTACACCATATGTGACTGATATCCGCCCCTCTTATAACGCTCCAGTGCTGACATAACCTCCAGACATTACATCATATTTGACTGATTTCAGCCTCTTATAACGCTCCAGTACTGATATAACCTCCAGACATTACACCATATGTGACTGATATCAGCCCCTCTTATAACGCTCCAGTACTGATATAACCTCCAGACATTACGCCATATGTGACTGATATCAGCCCCTCTTATAACGCTCCAGTGCTGATATAAACTCCAGACATTAAATCATATGTTTCTGATATCAGCTCCTCTTATAACGCTCCAGTACTGATATAACCTCCAGACATTACATCATGTGTGACTGATATCAGCCTCTCTTATAACAGTCCACTACTGATATAACCTCCAGACATTACATCATATGTGACTGATATCAGCCCCTCTTATAACACTCCAGTACTGATATAACCACCAGATATTACACCATATGTGACTGATATCAGCCCCTCTTATAACGCTCCAGCGCTGATATAAACTCCAGGCATTACATCATATGTGTCTGATATCAGCCCCTCTTATAACGCTCCAGCGCTGATATAAACTCCAGACATTACATCATATGTGACTGATATCAGCCTCTTATAACGCTCCAGTACTGATATAACCTCCAGACATTACATCATATGTGACTGATATCAGCCTCTTATAACGCTCCAGTACTGATATAACCTCCAGACATTACATCATATGTGACTGATATCAGCCTCTTATAACGCTCCAGTACTGATATAACCTCCAGACATTACATCATATGTTACTGATATCAGCTCCTCTTATAACGCTCCAGTACTGATATAACCTCCAGACATTACATCATATGTGACTGATATAAGCCTCTTATAACGCTCTAGTACTGATATAACCTCCAGACATTACATCATATGTGACTGATATCAGCCCCTCTTATAACGCTCCAGTACTGATATAACCTCCAGACATTACATCATATGTGACTGATATCAGCCCCTCTTATAACGCTCCAGTACTGATATAACCTCCAGACATTACATCATATGTGACTGATATCAGCCCCTCTTATAACGCTCCAGTGCTGATATAACCTCCAGACATTACACCATATGTGACTGATATCAGCCCCTCTTATAACGCTCCAGTACTGATATAACCTCCAGACATTACATCATATGTGACTGATATCAGCTCCTCTTATAACGTTCCAGTACTGATATAACCTCCAGACATTACACCATATGTGACTGATATCAGCCCCTTATAACGCTCCAGTACTGATATAACCTCCAGACATTACATCATATGTGACTGATATCAGCTCCTCTTATAACGTTCCAGTACTGATATAACCTCCAGACATTACACCATATGTGACTGATATCAGCCCCTTATAACGCTCCAGTACTGATATAACCTCCAGACATTACACCATATGTGACTGATATCAGCCTCTTATAACGCTCCAGTACTGATATAACCTCCAGACATTACACCATATGTGACTGATATCAGCCCCTCTTATAACGTTCCAGTGCTGATATAACCTCCAGACATTACACCATATGTGACTGATATCAGCTCCTCTTATAACGTTCCTGTACTGATATAACCTCCAGACATTACACCATATGTGACTGATATCAGCCTCTTATAACGCTCCAGTACTGATATAACCTCCAGACATTACATCATATGTGACTGATATCAGCCTCTTCTAACGCTCTAGTACTGATATAACCTCCAGACATTACATCATATGTGACTGATATCAGCCCCTCTTATAACGCTCCAGTACTGATATAACCTCCAGACATTACATCATATGTGACTGATATCAGCCTCTTATAACGCTCTAGTACTGATATAACCTCCAGACATTACATCATATGTGACTGATATCAGCCCCTCTTATAACGCTCCAGTACTGATATAACCTCCAGACATTACATCATATGTGACTGATATCAGCCCCTCTTATAACGCTCCAGTACTGATATAACCTCCAGACATTACATCATATGTGACTGATATCAGCCCCTCTTATAACGCTCCAGTGCTGATATAACCTCCAGACATTACACCATATGTGACTGATATCAGCCCCTCTTATAACGCTCCAGTACTGATATAACCTCCAGACATTACATCATATGTGACTGATATCAGCTCCTCTTATAACGTTCCAGTACTGATATAACCTCCAGACATTACACCATATGTGACTGATATCAGCCCCTTATAACGCTCCAGTACTGATATAACCTCCAGACATTACACCATATGTGACTGATATCAGCCTCTTATAACGCTCCAGTACTGATATAACCTCCAGACATTACACCATATGTGACTGATATCAGCCCCTCTTATAACGTTCCAGTGCTGATATAACCTCCAGACATTACACCATATGTGACTGATATCAGCTCCTCTTATAACGTTCCTGTACTGATATAACCTCCAGACATTACACCATATGTGACTGATATCAGCCTCTTATAACGCTCCAGTACTGATATAACCTCCAGACATTACATCATATGTGACTGATATCAGCCTCTTATAACGCTCCAATACTGATATAACCTCCAGACATTACATCATATGTGACTGATATCAGCTCCTCTTATAACGCTCCAGTACTGATATAACCTCCAGACATTACATCATATGTGACTGATATCAGCCTCTTATAACGCTCCAGTGCTGATATAACCTCCAGACATTACATCATATGTGACTGATATCAGCCCCTCTTATAACGCTCCAGTACTGATATAACCTCCAGACATTACATCATATGTGACTGATATCAGCTCCTCTTATAACGTTCCAGTGCTGATATAACCTCCAGACATTACATCATATGTGACTGATATCAGCCCCTCTTATAACGCTCCAGTACTGATATAACCTCCAGACATTACACCATATGTGACTGATATCAGCTCCTCTTATAACGCTCCAGTACTGATATAACCTCCAGACATTACATCATATGTGACTGATATCAGCCCCTCTTATAACGCTCCAGTACTGATATAACCTCCAGACATTACACCATATGTGACTGATATCAGCTCCTCTTATAACGCTCCAGTACTGATATAACCTCCAGACATTACATCATATGTGACTGATATCAGCCCCTCTTATATCGCTCCAGTACTGATATAACCTCCAGACATTACATCATATGTGACTGATATCAGCCCCTCTTATAACGCTCCAGTACTGATATAATACTGTTTGGGTCACTGTATGATTCCCTCTCTCGCAGGCTCGTTGTACTTTCCTCCTCCTCCTCTCTTGGTGTCGCAGGTTGTGACTCTTCTCACTTTCAGGCCGGTTCCCGGTCTCTATCAGACACGGAGCAGCCAAACAAGCCCACGGTGAACGGAAGCCGCTGCCGCCTGCTGCTCCAGATGGACGGCCGGTACACAGCGCTCTGTTCAGCTCCGCAATCTGTCTCTATTTCCTTTCCAAAATATTCTCTTATATTAATTAATAAAAATCATGAAAAATAAACTGAGAAAACAAGTAAAATGTAGAATGTGAGGAGCGGGCGAAGTCCACTGAACCGTGACCGCCTGTACCTACGCGACGCAGGCTCCGTGCATATCAAAATATATATATATAGAGCTATATATACATATATATTATATATACAGTGCAGACCAAAAGTTTGGACACACCTTCTCATTTAAAGATTTTTCTGTATTTTCATGACTTTGAAAATTGTACATTCACACTGAAGACATCAAAACTATGAATTAACACATGTGGAATTATATACTTAACAAAAAAGTGTGAAACAACTGAAAATATGTCTTATATTCTGGGTTCTTCACAGTAGCCACCTTTTGCTTTGATGACTGCTTTGCACACTCTTGGCATTCTCTTGATGGGCTTCAAGATGTAGTCACCGGAAATGGTCTTCACTTCACAGGTGTGCCCTGTCAGGTTTAATAAGTGGGATTTCTTGCCTTATAAATGGGGTTGGGACCATCAGTTGTGTTGTGCAGAAGTCTGGTGGATACACAGGTGATAGTCCTACTGAATATACTGTTAGAATTTGTATTATGGCAAGAAAAAAGCAGCTAAGTAAAGAAAAACGAGTGGCCATCATTACTTTAAGAAATTAAGGTCAGTCAGTCCGAAAAATTGAGCAAACTTTGAAAGTGTCCCCAAGTGCAGTTGCAAAAACCATCAAGCGCTACAAAGAAACTGGCTCACATGAGGACCGCCCCAGGAAAGGAAGACCAAGAGTCACCTCTGCTTCTGAGGATAAGTTTATCCGAGTCACCAGCCTCAGAAATCGCAGGTTAACAGCAGCTCAGATTAGAGACCAGGTCATTGCCACACAGAGTTCTAGCAGCAGACACATCTCTACAACAACTGTTAAGAGGAGACTTTGTGCAGCAAGCCTTCATGGTAAAATAGGTGCTAGGAAACCACTGCTAAGGACAGGCAACAAGCAGAAGAGACTTGTTTGGGCTAAAGAACACAAGGAATGGACATTAGACCAGTGGAAATCTGTGCTTTGGTCTGATGAGTCCAAATTTGAGATCTTTGGTTCCAACCACCGTGTCTTTGTGCGACGCAGAAAAGGTGAGCGGATGGACTCTACATGCCTGGTTCCCACCGTGAAGCATGGAGGAGGAGGTGTGATGGTGTGGGGGGGCTTTGCTGGTGACACTGTTGGGGATTTATTCAAAATTGAAGGCATACTGAACCAGCATGGCTACCACAGCATCTTGCAGCAGCATGCTATTCCATCCGGTTTGCGTTTAGTTGGACCATCATTTATTTTTCAACAGGACAATGACCCCAAACACACCTCCAGGCTGTGTAAGGGCTATTTGACCAAGAAGGAGAGTGATGGGGGGCTACGCCAGATGACCTGGCCTCCACAGTCACCAGACCTGAACCCAATCGAGATGGTTTGGGGTGAGCTGGACCGCAGAGTGAAGGCAAAAGGGCCAACAAGTGCTAAGCATCTCTGGGAACTCCTTCAAGATTGTTGGAAGACCATTTCCGGTGATTACCTCTTGAAGCTCATCAAGAGAATGCCAAGAGTGTGCAAAGCAGTCATCAAAGCAAAAGGTGGCTACTTTGAAGAACCTAGAATATAAGACATATTTTCAGTTGTTTCACACTTTTTTGTTAAGTATATAATTCCACATGTGGTAATTCATAGTTTTGATGCCTTCAGTGTGAATGTACAATTTTCATAGTCATGAAAATACAGAAAAATCTTTAAATGAGAAGGTGTGTCCAAACTTTTGGTCTGTACTGTATGACATCTGTACCTACGTGACACAAGCTCTGTGCACATCAGTATATATTCAGTGAGGAAAATAAGTATTTGATACACTGTCGATTTTGCAAGTTTTCCAACCTACAAAGAATGTAGAGGTCTGTAATTTTTACAGTAGGTACACTTCAGCTGAGGGAGACAGAATCTTAAAAAAATCTAGAAAATCACATTGTATAATTTTTACATAATTAATTAGCATTTTATTTCATGAAATAATTATTTGATCACCTACCAACCACCAACCAGAAAAATTCTGGCTTTCACAGACCTGTTAGTTTTTCTTTGAGAAGCCTCCTACTCTGCACTCATTACCTATAGTAACTGCACCTGTTTGAACTCATTACCTGTATAAAACAGACCTGTCCACACACTCAATCAATCACACTCTAACCTCTCCACCATGGCCAAGACCAAAGAGCTGTCTAAGGACACCATGGACAAAATTGTAGACCTGCACAAGGCTGGGATGGGCTACAGCAAGCAGCTTGGTGATAGGGTTTGAAGTTCACCAATCTCAATCTGGATGATACAGAGGAGGCATGGGAGAAGGTCATTTGGTCAGATGAGGCCAAAGTAGAACTTTTTAGTATCAACTCCACTCGCCGGGTTTGGAGGAAGAAGAAGGATGAGTATAATATAGAAGGGTTAATGTTTTTCCTCCTTGTTCTATATTTCTCTACATTCTCTAGATTCCTGTCTTTTCTCTATCTTATACTTTGTTTAAAATTATCCAACCTCGTAGTCTCCGCTCAAGGATCTTATGTTTCTTATCTCATATGCAACATTCTGCTAATTCCTGCATAAACCATGTTATGGGGACAGGGTGAATAAAGTTATCAAGACCTGGACAAAGGGGGGGATGCTATGCGGGCTGCATTGCTTGTATAATGGTATAAGAGATAGTATTCTCAAACACCTTGACCTACACTCACTCTCTGAATCCCTTCTCCCTCTCACAGGCATAAGTTCATTACACGGTGCAGATGCTGCTGCCACTTTATATAACACCACAACAGCTGCAGCTGTCAATTTGGTCGCCCTCTCACACATACCACAGGTCGCCCACTCAACAGGCAACCCCGGCACACCAACCTGACTAAAGAACTGCGAAGGGCCTCCAGGGTTGCTGAGTGGAAATGGAAAAGGTCCCACTCCAACAAGCATTTCATCGCATTCAAACAGTCCCTCACTACTTCCAAGTCCACACTTACTGCAGCAAAACAAACCTACTTGTCATCTCTCATATCCTCCCTGTCTCACAACCCCAAACAGCTATTCAACACTTTCAATTCTCTCCTCCGTCCCCAAGCGCCTCCTCCCTCTCCTCTCAGTAGAAGACTTTGCCTCATTCTTCAAGCAGAAGATTGACACCATCAGACAAAGCTTTTGCCTAAAGTCCCCACAGCCCCTCCTCATATCTACTCAACCCTCCTCCTCCAAAACCAGCTTCTCCACCATTACGATCAACCTTCCTCTTTACTCTCAAAATCACACCTCACCACCTGCGAACTTGACCCAATCCCGTCCCACCTCATCCCTAACCTCACCATAGTCTTCATCCCAACCCTAACCCACCTTTTCAACCTGTCACTAACAACTGGTGTCTTCTCCTCATGCTTCAAACATGCCTCGATCACACCCATCCTCAAAAAGCCCTCCCTTGACCCATCTTCTCTGACTAGCTATCGCCCCATATCACTTCTCCCCTAAGCCTCAAAACTACTGGAACAACACGTCCATTCTGAGCTGTCCTCCCACCTCTCCTCCTGTTCCCTCTTTGACCGCTTACAATCTGGCTTCCGATCGCACCATTCTACTGAAACTGCACTGACTAAAGTCACCAACGACCTACTAACCGCCAAATCTAAGCGACACTACTCTGTCCTCCTCCTCCTAGACCTGTCATCTGCCTTCAACACAGTGGACCATTCCCTCTTACTACAGACTCTCTCATCTCTCGGCATCACAGACTTGGCCCTATCCTGGATCTCCTCATACCTAACAGACCGGACATTCAGTGTCTCCCACTCACAGACCACCTCCTCATCTCACCCCCTATCTGTCAGTGTCCCCCAAGGTTCAGTTCTAGGACCCCTGCTCTTCTCCATCTACACCTTCGGCCTGGGACAGCTCATAGAGTCTCACGGCTTTCAGTATCACCTCTATGCTGATGACACAGATCTACCTCTCTGGACCCGATATCTCCTCCTTACTAACCAGAATCCCATAATGTCAGTCCGCTATTTCATCCTTCTTCTCTGACAGATTTCTAAAACTTAACATGGATAAACAGAATTCATCATCTTTCCACCGTCTCACTCAACTCCCCATCTGACCTATCCATCAAAGTCAATGGCTGCCCACTCTCCCCAGTCCCTCAAGCTCACTGCCACGGGGTAACCCTGGACTCTAATCTCGCCGTCAAACCACATATCCAAGCCCTTTCCACATCCTGCCAACTCCAACTCAAAAATATCTCCCGGATCCGCACATTCCTCAACCACGAATCTGCAAAAACACCAGTGCACGCCCTCATCATCTCCCACCTTGACTACTGCAACCTCCTGCTCTGTGGCCTCCCCTCTAACACTCTCGCACCCCTCCAATCTATCCTAAACTCTGCTGCTCGACTAATCCACCTGTCTCCCCGCTATTCCCCGGCCTCTCCTCTCTGTAAATCCCTTTACTGGCTCCCCATTGCCCAGAGACTAGTTCAAAACCCTAACCATGACATACAAAGCCATCCACAACCTGTCTCCTCCATATATCTGTGACTTAGTCTCCCGATACTTACCTACACGCAACCTCTGATCCTCACAAGATCTCCTTCTCCCCTCTTATCTCCTCCTCCCACAATCGCATACAAGATTTCTCCCGTGCATCCCCCCTACTCTGGAACTCTCTACCCCAACGTATCAGACTCTCGCCTAAAGTGGAAACATTCAAAGGGAACCTGAAGACCCACCTCTTCCGACAAGCCTACAACCTGCAGTAACCACTGCTCCACCATACCGCTGCACGACCAGCTCTACCCTAATCTACTGTATCCTCACCCATCCCCTGTAGATTGTGAAACCTCGCGGGCAGAGTCCTCGCTCCTCCTGTACCAGTCGCTGTCACATAATGTTCAAAATTTATTGTAATTGTTTGTGCTATGTATATCCCTTTCACATGTAAAGCGCCATGGAATAAATGGCGCTATAATAATAAATAATAATAATAATTCTGTGTGTGAAACAACAGGAAACTGATTTGCTCACGATCCGTGTGCAGTCTTTTCTCCGAGCGTTCGTAATATTGGAGGGACTAATCTCTTAACTCGGCCTCACTGGTGATCCAGCATATCTGACTTTTGGGTCAGAATCAAAACAGCTACAACAAATACAACCCCAAGAACACCGTCCCAACCGTGAAGCATGGTGGGGGAAACATCATACTTCGGGGGTGCTTTTCTACAAAGGGGAAATAACTACTGCACCATATTGAAGGGAGGGTGGATGGGGTCATGTATCGTGAGATTTTGGCCAACAACTCCCTTCCCTCAGTAAGAGCACTGAAAATGGGTCGTGGCTGCGTCTTCCAGAATGATAATGACCCGAAACACACAGCCAAAGCAACTAAGGAGTGGCTCCGTAAGAAGCATGTCAAGGTCCTTGAGTGGCCTAGCCAATCTCCATGTTGCCCAGCGACAGCCCCAAAACCTGAAAGATCTGGAGAAGATCTGTATGGAGGAGTCGGCCAAAATCCCTGCTGCAGTGTGTGCAAACTTGGTGAAGAACTACAGGGAACGTCTGACCTCTGTAATTGCCAACAAAACGTTTCTGTACCAAATATTAATTTCTGTTTTCTGTTGTATCAAATACTTATTTCATGCAATAAAGTGCAAATTAATTACCGTATGTAAAAATCATACAATGTGATTTTCTTGTTTTTTTTAAGATTCTGTTTCTCACAGGTGAAGTGTACCTACGATAAAAATTACAGATCTCTTCATTCTGTGTAGGTGGGAAAACTTACAAAATTGGCAGTGTATCAAATACTTATTTTCCCCACTGTATACCGCCTGTACCTATGTGACACAGACTCTGTGCACATCAGCGTCTATATATACCACCTGTACCAAATGAAGCAGGCACCGTACACATCAGTATAGATATATACATACCGCCTGTACCTGTGCAAATTGTGCTGCCGCCACTATACTGATGCTCGGGCTTGTGTCCCATGGAGATCTACAGTGACAGCATCCTGGATGTGATCTGCTCTGGGACGCTGTTGGGCCCTGCTCTCTCCCGGTAGTACGGAGCGGTTAACGTGATTGACAGCTCATTATATGGGACAATGGCGTCCATTCTGGAGGCCTCCGGGGAGGATAATAAAGTCTCCGGGACGTCAGAGCGATATATATAATTAACAGGAAGCAGTGACAGTGACAAATCTGTATGTTTAATTCACTGACTATTTAATGAAGGATAATGGATTCCCGCATCTCATAATAGCTGCAAAGTCAGAAAGGCAAAAACAATTCTCCGCAGCTCCCGGAGGATCCCGGCCCTATACTGAAGACGCCAGTTACAGTCTATCCCCGGCAGGTCGCTGCCATTAGTGTTGTCACTGGCAGCCACTCCTGTACGGTGGCGGAGACGCGATAGAGATGGGCCCCTACATCACTTATCTGGGGGTCTCCTCACAAGTTTACGCCTGTCACATTTTCATGCTCTCATTCTGGCCACATAGCACATTGATGGACGAAGATCACCAGATGTAAAAAATGATGGCTGCTGTTACCCACTCGTAACTTGGCCTCATCCTGTACCTCCTGCACTGGGCTTTGCTATGTTACCACGGAGCAGATATGCTGCAGAAGTTCCGGCCAAATTCCATCCAGTAGCAGCAAAGTGGATCAGGTTTTACCAAGTCTCATCCACAAACCGCAACGTCGATGTTGAATCCGGAGAATGTCAATTTACAAAGCAGATTTTCACCTTTCCACGCACAGTGCAAAATCAGAGGAAAATCCACAGCGGATCTGAAGATCGATCCCGCTCAACTCAAATGATGTCCATAGGGATCGCACTCAGGGAGTTTTTCAACGTGGATTTTGGACAAGATTTAAAAAAAACAAGCTGCTTTCTAAGAGAAGTGATATGTCATTGTGGAATCCACATTAAGCTTTACCTTAGTAAAAAGGCTGCAAAAAAAAGTGTGGAAAGTGAAAGCTTCAGAATTGAAAACCGTGTCAAGAAACCGCATGGGTTTCTGAAGGTGATTTCTGACATGGCATTTCTCCACCTCTCGATGAAAACGTGCTGAGGCTCACAGTCTAATCTATATGTCAGAGAGGCCCCCGCTGTCAGACTGGCCGGTGGAGCTGATGAGCAAAGGGTGGCCGAGAAACTGCATCAAAACCAAGAGGTGCAGACCAGGAGCAGAATGAAACATCAGGCAGGTGGGATGGATGACAAGCAATGAATGCAGACAAAGAGCTGTGGACCAGGACGAGTAGAACTGGTGGTGGGGCACAGGTATTCAGGATCCTAAATAGCTGGCCTCTGCCCAGGGTAAAAAGCAGGAGTCCAAGATAAAAGCTGCCGGCTAGAATGGTACCACAAGCTCCGCGTCGTCTGCCACAGTAGCAAGAAGTGACCCAGCGCTGGAAGCAGAAACAGAGAGGGTGGGCACCAACACAGATGTCACAATTCACTGTATAGATAAAAGGTGCCCGGCCCCTGTGCTCAGCGGATCTGTGGAGAGGCTTCTTTTTAGGTAATCTCCCTTCTATGATAAAATAACCGGATGAATGCAGTCAAAGCAGGATGAGGGAACTATAACTGGCAGTGGGGCACAGGTATTAGCTGGGGTCTGCCCAGGGTGAACAGCAGGATTCCAAGACAAAAGGTAAAATTTTCTAATAGTTCTCAGTCCTTTGGTGGTCCTCTTCTGCCAAATTCTCTAAGTTTTCAGAATAAGCTATTGTGTTTTTCTGCGCATTATGTGGTTGTATCCTGCATTTTCTACAGTTTTCCCTTTTGTAGATTCCATCTCTAATTGTCAGTTGTCTCTGGGCTGTAGGTGTAGAGAAGCTGATGTCTCCATACACAGCGCACAGACATGACCGACTCCCACTCTTCATTCTTTAGTTAATAACAGAGACAGAAGCAGAACTGAGGGAATATACAGCAGGACTGAGCAGAGTAGATGTGCATCCAGCTATGCGTAAAAACAAAGTCAAATCTGGCCCGCAGGTTGATTATATTTGGCCCGCGAAACCATAACCGCCACTGCTATGTTGGGCCCATTATATTGTATGGAGGACTATGTGGGGCCCATTATTCTGCATGGATGATTATGTAGGACCCATTATACTGTATGGAGGACTATGTGGGGCCCATTATACTGTATTGAGGACTATGTGGGGCCCATTATACTGTATGGAGGACTATGTGTGGCCCATTATACTGTATGGAGGACTATGTGGGACCATTATACTGTATGGAGGACTATGTGGGGCCCATTATACTGTATGGAGGACTATGTGGGACCATTATACTGTATGGAGGACTATGTGGGGCCCATTATACTGTATGGAGGACTATGTGGGGCCCATTATACTGTATGGAGGACTATGTGGGACCATTATACTGTATGGAGGACTATGTAGGACCATTATACTGTATGGAGGACTATGTGGGACCATTATTCTGCATGGATCACTATGTAGGACCCATTATACTGTATGGAGGACTATGTAGGACCATTATACTGTATGGAGGACTATGTGGGACCATTATACTGTATGGAGGACTATGTGGGGCCATTATACTGTATGGAGGACTATGTGGGGCCCATTATTCTGTATGGAGGACTATGTGGTACCCATTATATTGTATGGAGGACTATGTGGGGCCCATTATTCTGTATGGAGGACTATGTGGGGCCCATTATACTGTATGGAGGACTATGTGGGACCATTATACTGTATGGAGGACTATGTAGGACCATTATACTGTATGGAGGACTATGTGGGACCATTATTCTGCATGGATCACTATGTAGGACCCATTATACTGTATGGAGGACTATGTAGGACCATTATACTGTATGGAGGACTATGTGGGACCATTATACTGTATGGAGGACTATGTGGGGCCATTATACTGTATGGAGGACTATGTGGGGCCCATTATTCTGTATGGAGGACTATGTGGTACCCATTATATTGTATGGAGGACTATGTGGGGCCCATTATTCTGTATGGAGGACTATGTGGGGCCCATTATTCTGTATGGAGGACTATGTGGTACCCATTATTCTGTATGGAGGACTATGTGGTACCCATTATATTGTATGGAGGACTATGTGGGGCCCATTATACTGCCTGGAGGACTATGTGGGGCCCATTATACTGTATGGAGGACTATGTGGGGTCATTATACTGTATGGAGGACTATGTGGGGCCCATTATACTGTATGGAGGACTATGTGGGGCCCATTATTCTGCATGGATGACTATGTAGGACCCATTATACTGTATGGAGTACTATGTGGGACCCATTATACTGTATGGAGGACTATGTGGGGCCCATTATACAACATGGAGTACTATGTAGGACCCATTATACTGTGTGGAGGACTATGTGGGGCCCATTATACTGTATAGAGGACTATGTGGGGCCCATTATACAGTATGGAGGACTATGCGGGCCATTATACTGTATGGAGGACTATGTGGGGCCATTATTCTGTATGGAGGACTATGTGGGGCCCATTATACTATATGGAGGACTATGTGGGGCCATTATACTGTATGGAGGATTATGTGGGGCCATTATTCTGTATGGAGGACTATGTGGGGCCATTATACCATATGGAGGACTATGTGGGGCCATTATACCGTATGGAGGACTATGTGGGGCCATTATACTGTATGGAGGACTATGTGGGGCCATTATTCTGTATGGAGGACTATGTGGGGCCCATTATACTGTATGGAGGACTGTGTGGGGCCATTATACTGTATGGAGGACTATGTGGGGCCCATTATACTGTATGGAGGACTATGTGGAGCCATTATACTGTATGGAGGACTGTGTGGGGCCATTATATTGTATGGAGGACTATGTGGGGCCATTATACTGTATGGAGGACTATGTGGGGCCATTATACTGTATGGAGGACTATGTGGGGCCATTATACTGTATGGAGGACTATGTGGGGCCATTATACTGTATGGAGGACTATGTGGGGCCATTATACTGTATGGAGGACTATGTGGAGCCCATTATACTGTATGGAGGACTATGTGGGGCCCATTATACAGTATGGAGGACTATGTGGGGCCATTATTCTGCATGGAGGACTATGTAGGACCCATTATACTGTATGGAGGACTATGTGGGGCCATTATACGGTATGGAGGACTATGTGGGGGTCATTATACTGTATAGAGAACTATGTGGGGTCCATTATACTGTATAGAGGACTGTGTGCGGCTCATTATACTGTATGGATGACTATGTGGGGGTCATTATACTGTATAGAGGACTATGTGGGACCATTATACTGTATAGAGGACTGTGTGGGGCCCATTATACTGTATGGAGGACTATGCGGGGCCATTATTCTGCATGGATGACTATGTAGGACCCATTATACTGTATGGAGGACTATGTAGAACTCATTATACTGTATGGAGGACTATGTGGGGCCCATTATACTGTATGGAGGACTATATGGGGCCAATATACTGTATGGAGGGCTATGTGGGGCCCATTATACTGTATGGAGGACTATATGGGGCCATTATACTGTATGGAGGACTATGTAGAACTCATACTGTATGGAGGGCTATGTGGGGTCCATTATACTGTATGGAGGGCTATGTGGGGCCCATTATACTGCATGGAGGACTATGTGGGGCCATTATACTGTATGGAGGACTATGTAGAAATCATTATACTGTATGGAGGACTATGTGGGGCCATTATACTGTATAGAGGACTATGTAGGACCCATTATACTGTATGGAGGACTATGTGGGCCCATTACACTACCTAGGACCCATCATACTGTATGGAGGACAATGTAGAACTCATTATACTGTATGGAGGACTATGTGGGGCCCATTATACTGTATGGAGGACTATATGGGGCCAATATACTGTATAGAGGACTAAGTAGGGCCCATTATACTGCATGGAGGACTATGTAGGACCCATTATACTGTATGGAGGACTATGTAGGACCCATTATACTGTATGAAGGACTATGTAGGACCCATTATACTGTATGGAGGACTATGTGGGGCCCATTACACTGTATGGAGGACTATGTGGGCCCATTACACTGTATGGAGGACTATGTGGACCCATTATACTGCATGGAGGACTATGTGGGGACCATTATACTGTATGGAGGACTATGTTGGGCCATTATACTGTATGGAGGACTATATGGGTCCATTATACTGTATGGAGGACTATATGGGTCCATTATACTGTATGGAGGATTATGTGGGGCCATTATATTGTATGGAGGACTATGTGGGGCCATTATAGTGTATGGAGGACTATGTGGGGCCCATTACACTGTATGGAGAACTATGTGGGGCTCATTATACTGTGTGGAGGACTATGTGGGGCAATTATACTGTATGGAGGACTATGTGGGGCCCATTACACTGTATGTGGGACTATGTGGGGCTCATTATACTGTATGGAGGACTATGTGGGGCCCATTATACTGTATGGAGGACTATGTGGGGCCATTATACTGTATGGAGGACTATGTGGGGCCCATTATACTGCCTGGAGGACTATGTGGGGTCCATTATACTGCAAGGAGGACCATGTGGGGCCCATTATTCTGCATGGAGGACCATGTGGGGCCGATTATTCTGCATGGAGGACTATGTGGGGCCAATTATTCTGCATGGAGGACTATGTGGGGCCCATTATTCTGTATGGAGGACTATGTGGGGCCCATTATTCTGTATGGAGGACTATGTGGGGCCCATTATACTGTATGGAGGACTATGCGGGGCCCAATATTCTGTATGGAGGACTATATGGTGCCAATTATTTTGTATGGAGGACTATGTGCGGCCATTATTCTGTATGGAGGACTATGTGGGGCCCATTATTCTATATGGAGGACTATGTAGGGTCCATTATACTGTATACTGGTTGGCCCGTGACTTTGTCCAAGATTTTCATTTTGGCCCTCTGGTGTTTAAGTTTGACATCTCTGTATTAGAAGGTTCAGTGCGATATGCCTGTGGTTGCTCGCTCTTCTCTCCATAGAGTGTAATAGGCTGTGACATGACACCTCACTGAGCTGCAGATGTCTTGTCTGACCTGTTCTTTCACACTGGATGAGGAGTTCTGCAGGCGGAGGAGAGAATGGATGGAGAGGTGTATGTCTGCCTCTCACAGAACAGAGACGGCTATACGAGGGACCCCCATCTATCTATTATGTCCTGTGCATATGCCAGAAGTGTGCAAGGTGGGCATACTCCCTTAAGCTATGGTCTGAACTGCAGGTTCCCTTTAATCGGGACCACCTTTCTCTCCTGATTGCATGGCGCACAATCTTCCACCACATGACAGATATCCGGGTGATTTCATTTTCCAGAAGTGAGGCTCAGTATGGACTGATGATTTCAGGAGTAGCGCCCCCTCCCAGCGCCGTTCACAAAGCAGTGATGAGGATTTCTCCTATCTGCTTACAATGTCCCTTTAATAAAATCCATGTTCGCCATTCTTCTTACAGAAAGCAAGTGTAAAGTGGAGCATCGGTCACCAGGGAACAAACATCTATCAGGCTGGCAGCGTGCAGCCGCCGCTTCGGCTCTATATTCAGAAAGTGATGTCACCGAGCATTTCATGTACGCCGGTCACACTGCAATCCATTTCAGCTGGTGGCAGGAGAGGCTCATGGGATACAATTACTGCAGCTTCTCTCCTAATAGTGCCGTTAGTCCTGAGCGCTCAGTCTGCAGAGACGCCGCACATCACAACCTTCCCGTCTCCCCGGTTTAGCCGCTTAGATGGCGCTTTTCCACCATCAGTGCAGGTTACTTGCGTCTTTGGTGGATAGTCGTTTCCTTTGTGCACTGCTTCCCATGTTGCTCCGTGCACGATGGCGGAAAGGCCACCGCATGTGGCCACCGATCATCTCCATATAAAAAGTGGCGCGCGCCCGCTCTGACACAGGCTGCACAACAACAGGAGATAGAGGGAAAAGTGTCCGTCAGGACTGCAGCAATCACCAAGGACAGTAATGGTACCCCACTATCAAGCAGGGAGGGCAGTGGAGACTACACCACATCACACTCTGCTCCCCCCTCCCCCGTACGGGTCATCCACAACTCTCAATACCACGGGTTACAACACATGGACCTAATACGGAGCCCCGAGAGTAGATAATTATTTGGAAAGTTCGGACCCTGCTTTAGCGCATGTCAATGAATTAGGGCTAAATTAGAGGGTTACAATATTTACCTATAAAGTAAGGGGTATTCTCATCCCTCAATGATCAGTTACCCCTGGACACTGTCAGATCAGTAGAGATCCCAGACATCTGACCCCTCCTGCCCTGAGGAGCAGAATGGAGGATGACAATGATATAATATTGTGGGATGCCGGCGCTGCCATCCCGGAGGCTCTTTGTGCGGGGTATACAGTATATACAGTACACAAGCTGCGGAGAACCGGTTACAGAACCAGTTATTAAACCTATTTACTCTTCATATTCGTCTCCCGGCAGCTGCAGAGCAAGGACGCCCTCTCCTCCGCCATCTGCTCGCCTGCGCGCTGTACGTCCTGCTGCATCCCACACTCCGAGTCCTTACAGATGAGAACCCATTATACCAGCACAAGCCCCCCCTGAAGACCCCCGCTCTATGAGACCCTGCACAGTGCCCTGGTGATACTCCGGGCATTACATCTGACACCAATGTGCTCCTCTGGCTGAAATGGAGAGGGGCTGTCAGGTTACAAAATGACCAGAAACTGAAACAAATAGTATAAGAAAGTTACAGAACCTGTCTGGAGGTGCCAGTGTATCTGAGCCTGTCCTGTACCCGAACCCACTGCATATATGCCATGTACCTAAGCCTGTCCTGTACTCGAGGTCACCTCGTACATGCCCTGTACCTGAGCCTGCCCAAGCCCACCCCATACATGCCCTGTACCTGAGCCTGCCCTGTACCCGAGCCCGCCTTGTACATGCCCTGTACTGGAGCCTGCCCTGTACCCGAGCCCACCTCGTACATGCCCTGTACCTGAGCCTGCCCTGTACCCGAGCCCGCCTCGTACTGCCCTGTACTGGAGCCTGCCCTGTACCCGAGTCCGCCTCGTACATGCCCTGTACCTGAGCCTGCCCTTTACCCAAGCCCGCCTCGTACATGCCCTGTAACTGAGCCTGCCCTGTACCCAAGCCTACACCGTACATGCCCTGTACCTGAGCCTGCCCTGTACCCAAGCCCACTCTGTACATTCCCTGTATATGAGCCCACCCCGTACATTCCCAGTACCTGAGCCCACTCCCTACATTCCCTGTATATGAGCCCACCCCGTACATTTCCTGTACATGAGCCCACCAAGTACATGCCCTGTACATAATCCTGCCCTGTAACTGAGCCTGCCCTGTACCCAAGCCTACACCGTACATGCCCTGTACCTGAGCCTGCCCTGTACCCAAGCCCACTCCGTACATTGCCTGTATCTGAGCCTGCCCTGTACCCAAGCCCACTCCGTACATTCCCTGTATCTGAGCCCATCCCGTAAATTCCCTGTACCTGAGCCCACCCCGTACATTCCCTGTACCTGAGCCCACCCCATACATGCCCTGTACCCAAGCCCACTCCCTACATTCCCTGTATCTGAGCCCACCCCATACATTTCCTGTACCTGAGCCCACCCAGTACATGCCCTGTACCTAATCCTGCCCTGTTCATGCCCTGTACCTGAGCCTGCCCTGTACCCGAGCCTACACCGTACATGCCCTGTACCCAAGCCCACTCCGTACATTTCCTTTATTTGAGCCCACCCCGTACATTCCCTGTACCTGAGCCCACCCCATACATGCCCTGTACCTGAGCCCAAAGCGTACATTTCC
Organism: Phyllobates terribilis; assembly: GCF_046119375.1. Lineage (NCBI taxonomy): Eukaryota > Metazoa > Chordata > Amphibia > Anura > Dendrobatidae > Phyllobates > Phyllobates terribilis. The sequence goes on from NW_027362762.1 coordinate 969,680,238, forward strand.
TGTACCTGAGCCCACCCAGTACATGCCCTGTACCTAATCCTGCCCTGTTCATGCCCTGTACCTGAGCCTGCCCTGTACCCGTGCCTACACCGTACATGCCCTGTACCTGAGCCTGCCTTGTTCCTGAGCTCATCCCATACATTTTCTGTACCTCAGCCTGCCCTGTACCCAAGCCCACCCCGTACATTTCCTGTAACTGAGCCTGCCCTGTACCTGAGCCCAGCCCATACATGCCCTGTACTTGAGGCTGCCCTGTACCCGAGCCCACCCCGTACATGCCCTGTACCTGCCCTTTACCCGAGTCCACCCCGTACAGGCCCTGAACCTGAGGCTGCAATTTATCTGTCCTGTACATGCACCTCAGCCTGTCCTGCACCTGTCCTATATCTTAGCTTGCTATGTACCTGAGCCTGCCCTGTTCATAAGTCTTTCCTGTACCTGAGCCTGCCCTGTTCATAAGTCTTTCCTGTACCTGAGCCTGCCCTGTTCATAAGTCTTTCCTGTACCTGAGCCTGTCCTGTACCTGATCCTGTATGTGCAGGGAAATCCTGTACTACTCATGCCTGTAGTAAGGCTGTGATTGCCGGCTCTGAAGGTCATTATTTAGATGAAAATACAGGTGCTTCTCACAAAATTAGAATATCATCAAAAAGTTAATTTATTTCAGTTCTTCAATACAAAAAGTGAAAGTCCTATAATATAAAGAGTCATTACACACAGAGGGATCTATTATATAGAGTCATTACACACAGAGGGATCTATTATATAGAGTCATTACACACAGAGGGATCTATTATATAGATTCATTACACACAGAGGGATCTATTTCAAGTGTTTATTTCTGTTAATGTTGATGATTATGGCTTACAGCCAATGAAAACACAATAGTCATTATCTCAGTAAATTAGGATAATTCGAAAAATCTCCTGCAAAGGCTTCATTCGCGTTTTAAAAGGTCCCTTAGTCTGTTTCAGTAGGCTCCACAATCATGGGGTAGACTGCTGACTTGTCAGATGTCCAGAAGGCAGTCATTGACACACTCCACAAGGTGGGTAAGCCACAAAAGGTCATTGCTAAAGAAGCTGGCTGTTCACAGAGTGCTGTATCCAAGCATATTAATGGAAAGTTGAGTGGAAGGAAAAAGTGTGGTAGAAAAAGGTGCACAAGCAGCTGGGATAACCGCAGCCTTGAAAGGATTAAGAAAAGGCCATTCAAAAAGTTGTGGGAGATTCACAAGGAGTGGACTGCTGCTGGAGTCATTGCCTCAAGAGCCTCCACACACAGACGTATCCAGGACATGGGCTACAAGTGTCGCATTCCTTGTGTCAGGCCACTCATGGCCAATAGACAACGCCAGAAGCGTCTTCCCTGGGCCAAGGAGAAGACGACCTGGACTGTTCTCAGTGCTCCAAGGTGCTATTTTCAGATGAAAGTAAATTTAGCATTTTTATTTGGAAATCAAGGTCCCAGAGTCTGGAGGAAGAGTGGAGAGGCCACAATCCAAGCTGCTGGAGGTCTAGTGTGACGTCTCCACAATCGGTGATGGTTTGGGGGCCATGTCATCTGCTGGTGGAGGTCCACTGTGTTTTATCAAGACCAAAGTCAGCGCAGCCGTCTACCAGGACATTTTACAGCACTTCATGCTTCCCTCTGCCGACAAGCTTTATGGAGATGGAAATGTCATTCTCCAGCAGGACTTGGCCCCTGTTCACACTGCCAAAAGTACCAACACCTGGTTTACACACAACAGTATCACTGTGCTTGATTGTCAGCAAACTCACCTGACCTTAACCCCATAGAGGATCTATTATAGAGAATCTATGGGGTATTGTCAAGAGGAAGATGAGAGACCCCAGACCCAACAATGCAGACGAGCAGAAGGCTGCTATCAAAGCCACCTGGGCTTCCATAACCCCTCAGCAGGGCCACAGGCTGATCACCTCCATGCCACAGGCTGATCCCTCCATGCCACAGGCTGATCACCTCCATGCCACAGGCTGATCCCTCCATGCCACAGGCTGATCCCTCCATGCCACAGGCTGATCACCTCCATGCCACAGGCTGATCCCTCCATGCCACAGGCTGATCCCTCCATGCCACAGGCTGATCCCTCCATGCCACATTGCCGCATTGATGCAGTAATTGATGCACAAGGAGCCGTGACCAAGTATTGAGGCATTTACTGAACAGACATTTCGGATTTTAAAAACATTTTTTCAAGTTGTTGTTATAAAGTATTCTAATTTACTGAGATAATGACATTTGTGTTTTCATTGGCTGTAAGCCACAATCATCAACATTAACAGAAATAACCACGTGAAATAGATCCCTCTGTGTGTAATGGCTCTATATAATAGATCCCTCTGTGTGTAATGACTCTATATAATAGATCCCTCTGTGTGTAATGACTCTATAAAATAGATCCCTCTGTGTGTAATGACTCTATAAAATAGATCCCTCTGTGTGTAATGACTCTATATAATAGATCCCTCTGTGTGTAATAGCTCTATATAATAGATCCCTGTGTGTAATGGCTCTATATAATAGATCATCCTGCGTGTAATGACTCTATATAATAGATCCTTCTGCGTGTAATGACTCTATATAATAGATCCCTCTGCGTGCAATGACTCTATATAACAGATCCCTCTGCGTGCAATGACTCTATATAACAGATCCCTCTGCGTGTAATGACTCTATATAATAGATCCCTCTACGTGTAATGACTCTATATAATAGATCCCTCTGCGTGTAATGACTCTATATAATAGATCCCTCTGAGTGTAACGACTCTATATAATAGATCCCTCTGCGTGTAACGACTCTATATAATAGATCCCTCTGCGTGTAACGACTCTATATACTAGATCCCTCTGCGTGTAACGACTCTATATAATAGATCCCTCTGCGTGTAACGACTCTATATAATAGATCCCTCTGCGTGTAACGACTCTATATAATAGATCCCTCTGCGTGTAATGACTCTATATAATAGATCCCTCTGCGTGTAATGACTCTATATAATAGATCCCTCTGCGTGTAATGACTCTATATAATAGATCCCTCTGCGTGTAATGACTCTATATAATAGATCCCTCTGCGTGTAATGACTCTATATAATAGATCCCTCTGCGTGTAAGGACTCTATATAATAGATCCCTCTGCGTGTAATGACTCTATATAATAGATCCCTCTGCGTGTAATGACTCTATATAATAGATCCCTTTGCGTGTAATGACTCTATATAATAGATCCCTCTGCGTGTAATTACTCTATGTAATAGATCCCTCCGCGTGTAATGACTCTATATAATAGTTCGCTCTGTGTGTAATGACTCTATATAATAGATCCCTCTGTGTGTAATGACTCTATGTAATAGTTCGCTCTGTGTGTAATGTCTCTATGTAATAGATCCCTCTGTGTGTAATGACTCTATATAATAGATCCCTCTGTGTGTAATAACTCTATATAATAGTTCGCTGTGTGTAATGACTCTATATAATAGTTCCCTCTGTGTGTAATGACTCTATATAATAGATCCCTCTGCGTGTAATGACTCTATATAATAGATCCCTCTGCGTGTAATGACTCTATATAATAGATCCCTCTGCGTGTAATGACTCTATATAATAGATCCCTCTGCGTGTAATGACTCTATATAATAGATCCCTCTGCGTGTAATGACTCTATATAATAGATCCCTCTGCGTGTAATGGCTCTATATAATAGATCCCTCTGCGTGTAATGACTCTATATAATAGATCCCTCTGCGTGTAATGACTCTATATAATAGATCCCTCTGCGTGTAATGACTCTATATAATAGATCCCTCTGCGTGTAATGACTCTATATAATAGATCCCTCTGCGTGTAATGACTCTATATAATAGATCCCTCTGCGTGTAATGACTCTATATAATAGATCCCTCTGCGTGTAATGACTCTATATAATAGATCCCTCTGCGTGTAATGACTCTATATAATAGATCCCTCTGCGTGTAATGACTCTATATAATAGATCCCTCTGCGTGTAATGACTCTATATAATAGATCCCTCTGCGTGTAATGACTCTATATAATAGATCCCTCTGCGTGTAATGACTCTATATAATAGATCCCTCAGCGTGTAATGGCTCTATATAATAGATCCCTCAGCGTGTAATGGCTCTATATAATAGATCCCTCCGCGTGTAATGACTCTATATAATAGATCCCTCCGCGTGTAATGACTCTATATAATAGATCCCTCCGCGTGTAATGACTCTATATAATAGATCCCTCCGCGTGTAATGACTCTATATAATAGATCCCTCCGCGTTTAATGACTCTATATAATAGATCCCTCCGCGTTTAATGACTCTATATAATAGATCCCTCCGCGTGTAATGACTCTATGTAATAGTTCACTCCGCGTGTAATGTCTCTATGTAATAGATCCCTCTGTGTGTAATGACTCTATATAATAGATCCCTCCGCGTGTAATGACTCTATATAATAGATCCCTCCGCGTTTAATGACTCTATATAATAGATCCCTCCGCGTTTAATGACTCTATATAATAGATCCCTCCGCGTGTAATGACTCTATGTAATAGTTCGCTCTGCGTGTAATGTCTCTATGTAATAGATCCCTCTGCGTGTAATGACTCTATATAATAGATCCCTCTGCGTGTAATGACTCTATATAATAGATCCCTCCGCGTTTAATGACTCTATATAATAGATCCCTCCGCGTTTAATGACTCTATATAATAGATCCCTCCGCGTGTAATGACTCTATGTAATAGTTCACTCCGCGTGTAATGTCTCTATGTAATAGATCCCTCTGTGTGTAATGACTCTATATAATAGATCCCTCCGCGTGTAATGACTCTATATAATAGATCCCTCCGCGTTTAATGACTCTATATAATAGATCCCTCCGCGTTTAATGACTCTATATAATAGATCCCTCCGCGTGTAATGACTCTATGTAATAGATCCCTCCGCGTGTAATGACTCTATATAATAGATCCCTCTGCGTGTAATAACTCTATATAATAGTTCGCTCTGCGTGTAATAACTCTATATAATAGTTCGCTCTGTGTGTAATGACTCTATATAATAGATCCCTCCGCGTGTAATGACTCTATATAATAGATCCCTCCGCGTGTAATGTCTCTATGTAATAGATCCCTCCGCGTGTAATGACTCTATGTAATAGTTCGCTCTGCGTGTAATGTCTCTATGTAATAGATCCCTCTGCGTGTAATGACTCTATATAATAGATCCCTCTGCGTGTAATGACTCTATATAATAGATCCCTCCGCGTTTAATGACTCTATATAATAGATCCCTCCGCGTTTAATGACTCTATATAATAGATCCCTCCGCGTGTAATGACTCTATGTAATAGTTCACTCCGCGTGTAATGTCTCTATGTAATAGATCCCTCTGTGTGTAATGACTCTATATAATAGATCCCTCCGCGTGTAATGACTCTATATAATAGATCCCTCCGCGTTTAATGACTCTATATAATAGATCCCTCCGCGTTTAATGACTCTATGTAATAGATCCCTCCGCGTGTAATGACTCTATATAATAGATCCCTCCGCGTTTAATGACTCTATATAATAGATCCCTCTGCGTGTAATGACTCTATATAATAGATCCCTCCGCGTGTAATGACTCTATATAATAGATCCCTCCGCGTGTAATGACTCTATATAATAGATCCCTCTGCGTGTAATGACTCTATATAATAGATCCCTCCGCGTGTAATGACTCTATGTAATAGTTCGCTCCGCGTGTAATGTCTCTATGTAATAGATCCCTCTGCGTGTAATGACTCTATATAATAGTTCGCTCTGTGTGTAATGACTCTATATAATAGTTCGCTCTGTGTGTAATGACTCTATATAATAGTTCGCTCTGTGTGTAATGACTCTATAAAATAGATCCCTCTGTGTGTAATGACTCTATATAATAGATCCCTCTGTGTGTAATGACTCTATATAATAGATCCCTCTGTGTGTAATGACTCTATATAATATAGGAGTTTCACTTTTTGTATTTAAGAACTGAAATAAATTAACTTTTTGATGATATTCTAATTTTGTGAGAAGCAACCGTACATGGTTCACGCTTCTCTTTGGATTTTGAGTCCGTTTTTGAGGTAACAGGATTATGTTGGAGGAAAGATCCGCTCCTGTGGCTGCAGGCGAGATAATCCTCATCTATTATCATCACTGCCTATAATATAAAGTAATTGTCCTGTCCCCTGCATGTTCTCCTCTACAGAGATGAATGGAGCAGAACAGAAACCATCAGTATTACACATCAAACACAGCAGGAAGCATGGCCCCTTTAAGAAGAAAGTCAGACATTGCCAATGACATAGCAGACACGAGAAGCCGGGAGGATCTGACAGGCAGGATCCGGGAGTGCAGCAGCCACTTATCTCCCTACCTGGCTGAGAAGCGGCAAAGTCTTCCAGGCTCGTTGTGTCTCCGCTTATCTGCAGCACAGAACTAGTTCTACATTCTCTATTTATTTATTTTACTCACTTACATAGCGCCATCATTCTCCACAGCGCTGTCCTGGCATTATCATCACTGTCCCCATTAGGGCTCACAATCAACATTCCCTATCAATCTGTATCTGGAGTGTGGGAGGAAACCGGAGAACTCGGAGGAGACCCAGGCAAACACGGATTGGAGCCCAGGATCACAGTGCTGCAAAGCTACAGTGCTAACCACTGAGCCACCGTGCTGCCCTATATATAGTACAGTGCTAACCACTGAGCCACCGTGCTGCCCTATATATAGTACAGTGCTAACCACTGAGCCACCGTGCTGCCCTATATATAGTACAGTGCTAACCACTGAGCCTCCGTGCTGCCCTATATATAGTACAGTGCTAACCACTGAGCCACCGTACTGCCCTATATATAGTACAGTGCTGACCACTGAGCCACCGTGCTGCCCTATATATAGTACAGTGCTAACCACTGAGCCACCGTGCTGCCCTATATATAGTACAGTGCTGACCACTGAGCCACCGTGCTGCCCTATATATATAGTACAGTGCTAACCACTGAGCCACCGTGCTGCCCTATATATATAGTACAGTGCTGACCACTGAGCCACCATGCTTCCCTATATATATAGTACAGTGCTCACCACTGAGCCACCGTGCTGCCCTATATATAGTACAGTGCTAACCACTGAGCCACCGTGCTGCCCTATATATATAGTACAGTGCTGACCACTGAGCCCCATGCTGCCCTATATATAGTACAGTGCTGACCACTGAGCCACCGTGCTGCCCTATATATATAGTACAGTGCTAACCACTGAGCCACCGTACTGCCCTATATATAGTACAGTTCTGACCACTGAGACACCATGCTGCCATATATATATATAGTACAGTGCTAACCACTGAGCCACCGTGCTGCCCTATATATATATATATAGTACAGTGCTGACCACTGAGCCACCATGCTTCCCTATATATATATATATATATATATATATATATATATATATATATATATATATATAAATATAGTACAGTGCTAACCACTGAGCCACCGCACTGCCCTATATATAGTACAGTGCTGACCACTGAGCCACCGTGCTGCCCTATATATATAGTACAGTGCTAACCACTGAGCCACCGTGCTGCCCTATATATAGTACAGTGCTAACCACTGAGCCACCGTGCTGCCCTATATATAGTACAGTGCTAACCACTGAGCCTCCGTGCTGCCCTATATATAGAACAGTGCTAACCACTGAGCCACCGTACTGCCCTATATATAGTACAGTGCTGACCACTGAGCCACCGTGCTGCCCTATATATAGTACAGTGCTAACCACTGAGCCACCGTGCTGCCCTATATATAGTACAGTGCTGACCACTGAGCCACCGTGCTGCCCTATATATATAGTACAGTGCTAACCACTGAGCCACCGTGCTGCCCTATATATATAGTACAGTGCTGACCACTGAGCCACCATGCTTCCCTATATATAGTACAGTGCTAACCACTGAGCCACCGTGCTGCCCTATATATAGTACAGTGCTAACCACTGAGCCACCGTGCTGCCCTATATATATAGTACAGTGCTGACCACTGAGCCCCATGCTGCCCTATATATAGTACAGTGCTGACCACTGAGCCACCGTGCTGCCCTATATATATAGTACAGTGCTGACCACTGAGCCACCATGCTTCCATATATATATATATATATATATATAGTACAGTGCTAACCACTGAGCCACCGTACTGCCCTATATATAGTACAGTTATGACCACTGAGCCACCATGCTTCCCTATATATATATAGTACAGTGCTAACCACTGAGCCACCGTGCTGCCCTATATATGGTACAGTGCTAACCACTGAGCCACCGTGCTGCCCTATATATATAGTACAGTGCTGACCACTGAGCCCCATGCTGCCCTATATATAGTACAGTGCTGACCACAAAGCCACCATGCTGCCATATATATATATATATATATATATATATATATATAGTACAGTGCTAACCACTGAGCCACCGTGCTGCCCTATATATATATAGTACAGTGCTGACCACTGATCCCCATGCTGCCCTATATATAGTACAGTGCTGACCACTGAGCCATCGTGCTGTCCTATATATATATAGTACAGTGCTGACCACTGAGCCACTGTGCTGCCCTATATATAGTACAGTGCTAACCACTGAGCCACCATGCTTCCCTATATATATAGTACAGTGCTAACCACTGAGCCACCGTGCTGCCCTATATATAGTACAGTGCTGACCACTGAGCCACCATGCTTCCCTATATATATATATATATATATATATATAGTACAGTGGTGCTAACCACTGAGCCACCGTACTGCCCTATATATAGTACAGTGCTAACCACTGAGCCACCGTGCTGCCCTATATATATATAGTACAGTGCTGACCACTGATCCCCATGCTGCCCTATATATAGTACAGTGCTGACCACTGAGCCATCGTGCTGTCCTATATATATAGTACAGTGCTGACCACTGAGCCACTGTGCTGCCCTATATATAGTACAGTGCTAACCACTGAGCCACTGTGCCGTCCTACATACAATACAGTGCTAACCGCTGAGCCACCATGTTGCCCTATATACAGTACAGTGCTAACCACTGAGCCACCGCGCTGCCCTATATACAGTACAGTGCTAACCACTGAGCCAACATGCTGCCCTATATACAGTACAGTGCTAACCACTAAGCCACCATGCTCCCTATATATAGTATAGTGCTAACCACTGAGCCACCGTGCTGCCCTATATATAGTACAGTGCTAACCACTGAGCCTCCGTGCTGCCCTATATATAGTACAGTGCTAACCACTGAGCCACCGTGCTGCCCTATATATAGTACAGTGCTAACCACTGAGCCTCCGTGCTGCCCTATATATAGTACAGTGCTAACCACTGAGCCACCGTGCTGCCCTATATATAGTACAATGCTAACCACTGAGCCACCGTGCTGCCCTATATATAGTACAGTCCTAACCACTGAGCCACTGTGCTGCCCTATATATAGTACAGTGCTGACCACTGAGCCTCCGTGCTGCCCTATATATAGTACAGTGCTGACCACTGATCCCCATGCTGCCCTATATATAGTACAGTGCTGACCACTGAGCCATCGTGCTGTCCTATATATATAGTACAGTGCTGACCACTGAGCCACTGTGCTGCCCTATATATAGTACAGTGCTAACCACTGAGCCACTGTGCCGTCCTACATACAATACAGTGCTAACCGCTGAGCCACCATGTTGCCCTATATACAGTACAGTGCTAACCACTGAGCCACCGCGCTGCCCTATATACAGTACAGTGCTAACCACTGAGCCAACATGCTGCCCTATATACAGTACAGTGCTAACCACTAAGCCACCATGCTCCCTATATATAGTATAGTGCTAACCACTGAGCCACCGTGCTGCCCTATATATAGTACAGTGCTAACCACTGAGCCTCCGTGCTGCCCTATATATAGTACAGTGCTAACCACTGAGCCACCGTGCTGCCCTATATATAGTACAGTGCTAACCACTGAGCCTCCGTGCTGCCCTATATATAGTACAGTGCTAACCACTGAGCCACCGTGCTGCCCTATATATAGTACAATGCTAACCACTGAGCCACCGTGCTGCCCTATATATAGTACAGTCCTAACCACTGAGCCACTGTGCTGCCCTATATATAGTACAGTGCTGACCACTGAGCCTCCGTGCTGCCCTATATATAGTACAGTGCTGACCACTGAGCCTCCGTGCTGCCCTTGTGTAAATTTGCATACAAGTGGGCGGTTCTGGAGCATTCTGCAGGCGGACCTTAATGTGTGGGTATCAGTATCAGCAACGTAGAGACTTATCAGTCACGTCTTCCTGAAGCCACTCGTATGAGGTGCACCCCTCGATGTATGAAGCCCCCAGAACACAATCCTATATCATTATCCACGGACAGAGGACTGTGATGGCAGAAATCATTAATGAGTCTAGATCCCGTCACTAAATAACGATGCTCCCCCTCCGGATACATAGAAAATGCTGACGGCTCTTCAGGCTGCGGGCACGGAAGACCCTCTAATGTGATAGCCAGCAGCCAGACGGCATGTCAGCGGGCACCGAGGCTGGACCTGCAGCCCACACTGCTCGTACTGTACGGAGCTAGAAATGATCCTGAATGACATAAACCTACATCTGACCAGGGGTATGAAGCAGGAGGATCAGGATGAGCTCCAGCTCCTGCTGCCTCTGTGAGACACCACAGTAAAGAAGGTCGTCAGAGTTTCATCCAATAAAGCGGGGGGGATCTTTTTCTCACTTGTTATCCGTGTAGAATCCGCTTTTTACTCAGCAGCTAGTAATCATTTAGTGTCTGTTCACACTGAGTATTTTGTGTGCAGAAATTTCTACATCTCTTTGCAGGAAAATGCAGTCACAAAATCGTTGCGTTTTTTCAGTGCATTCAATGGGTGAAAAACAGAGGCAAAAACACAGAGAATTGACACGCTGCAAATTATTTTATGCAGCAAATCTGCAAGTCAAAAATACTCAACGTGTGCACTACACTGAAGGCTTCTCATTCACTTTGTTGGCACCAGGTTTTGCCTCAGGTTTTAACAAATCTGCGCGGAAAAAAATGCAATGTGTGCACATGGCCTTGCAGTTTCTGATGTTACAGAATTAAAATGTATCCATACCAATCGTATCCACACTGCGACTCCGTGCGGAATATAATTATTTTCATCCATCCATAGACTTCAATGGCCGAGTCTCATCCGACATAGAAGAAACCAGCACTCGCTGCAATTATTCTCACACACAGATTCCTTCATCTGCACGGCCGCAGTGAAGAACATGGATCGGAGCGCGGTCTGTTTTCTTCATGGGCAACACTCAGACAGAAAATGTGGTTGTGTGAATGAGCCCAAATACATAGCATGCAGAAAAGATTATGGACCGTGCCCGGAGACCCCCATGTGGAGCAAATGGGATGATACTCTGGAAATGATAGCAAATCGTCCCTGCCTCACAACCCCAAACAGCTATTCAACACTTTCAATTCTCTCCTCCACCCCCCAGCGCCTCCTCCCTCTCCTCTCATTTCAGCTGAAGACTTTGCCTCATTCTTCAAGCAGCAGATTGACACCATCAAACAAAGCTTTTGCCTAAAGTCCCCACAGCCCCTCCTCCTATCTATTCAACCCTCCTCCTTCAAAACCGGATTCTCCACCATTACGGAAGATCAAGTTTACTCTTTACTCTCCAAATCACACCTCACCACCTGCGAACTTGACCCAATCCCATCCCACCTCATCCCTAACCTCACCACAGTCTTCATCCCAACGGTAAACCCACCTTTTCAACCTCTCACTACCAACTAGAGTCTTCCCCTCATGCTTCAAACATGCCTTGATCACACCCATCCTCAAAAAGCCATCCCTTGACCCATCCTCTCTGACTAGGTATCGCCCCATATCACTTCTCCCCTATGCCTCAAAACTAGTCCACCTTGAACTGTCCTCCCACCTCTCCTCCTGCTCCCTTTTTGACCGCTTACAATCTGGCTTCCGACCGCACCACTCCACTGAAACTGCCCTGACTAGAGTCACCAACGACCTACTAACCACCGAATCCAAGCGACACTACTCTGTCCTTCTCCTCCTGGACCTATCATCTGCCTTCAACACAGTGAACCATTCCCTCTTACTACAGACTCTCTCATCTCTTGGCATCACGGACTTGGCCCCATCTTGGATCTCCTCATACCTAACAGACCGGACATTCAGTGTCTCCCACTCACACACCACCTCCTCATCTCACCCCCTATCTGTCGGTGTCCCCCCCAAGGTTCAGTATTAGGACCCCTGCTCTTCTCCATCTACACCTTCGGCCTGGGACAGCTCATAGAGTCCCATGGCTTTCAGTATCACCTCTATGCTGATGACACAGATCTACCTCTCTGGACCCGATATCACCTCCTTACTATCCAGAATCCCACAATGTCTGTCCACTATCTCATCCTTCTTCTCTGACAGATTTCTGAAACTTAACATGGATTAAACAGAATTCATCATCTTTCCCCCACCTCACTCAGCCCCCCATCTGACCTATCCATCAAAGTCAATGGCTGCCCACTCTCCCCAGTCCCTCAAGTTTGCTGGCTTGGGGTAACCCTGGACTCTGATCTCTCCTTCACACCACATATCCAAGCCCTTTCCACCTCCTGCCGACTCCAACTCAAAAATATCTCCCGGATCCGCACATTCCTCAACCATGAATCTGCGAAAACAGTAGTGCACGCCCTCATCATCTCCCGCCTCGACTACTGCAACCTCCTGCTCTGTGGCCTCCCCTGTAACACTCTCGCACCCCTCCAATCTATCCTAAACTCTGCTGCCCGACTAATCCACCTGTCCCCCCGCTATTCCCCGGCCTCTCCTCTCTGTCAATCCCTTCACTGGCTCCCCATTACCCAGAGACTCCAGTTCAATACCCTGGACAAGCTCTACCCTCACCTACTGTATCCTCACCCATCCCTTGCAGACTGTGAGCCCTCGCGGGCAGGGTCCTCTCCTCCTGGACCAGTCGCTGTCACATAATGTTCAAAATTATTGTAATTGCTTGTGCTATGTATATCCCTTTCACATGTAAAGCGCCATGGAATAAATGGCGCTATAATAATAAATAATAATGATAAATGTGACAGTGGAACGGCCACGACTTCTGTCTCTGTAACTCCCGCTGTCAGGTCTGAGTCCGACTTTTGGTGCTTTTACGCCTGTCGCACTCAGTTCCAACAACCTTCTGAAAACTGGACGGAGCTTTACCAGGGGGATGTGGCCAAGGGTGGACGACTAATTCCTCATAATTTATAACACAGAACTTAGGAGAGAAATATACGGCAACGATTGAGTGACACGCGGCAGCAGAGAGGTGCGGCAAATTCATTAAGAGATGCACGTCTCAAGAACGGGGCGCACTTTCCTCCCGCGCACCTTCATCAAGACTGAAGTTCAAGATGCCCATCCTGATGAATCGGCCCCAACGTCTGTTAGAAAGTCATAGAACTTTCCATTATACAGAAATTCAGTCTTACCGTCCTATAAATGAAACGCCGTATAATGGGGGAGCAGTGTAGCGGGCAGTGAGGGTCAGCCGGCAGCCCTGAGGGGCACAGCGGGCAGTGATTGGTGGCCGGCAGCCCTGAGGGGCGCAGCGGGCAATGAGGGTCAGCCGGCAGCCCTGAGGGGCGCAGCGGGCAGTGATTGGTGGCCGGCAGCCCTGAGGGGGGCAGCGGGCAGTGAGGGTCAGCCGGCAGCCCTGAGGGGCACAGCGGGCAGTGACTGGTGGCCGGCAGCCCTGAGGGGCGCAGCGGGCAATGAGGGTCAGCCGGCAGCCCTGAGGGGCGCAGCGGGCAGTGATTGGTGGCCGGCAGCCCTGAGGGGCGCAGCGGGCAGTGAGGGTCAGCCGGCAGCCCTGAGGGGCACAGCGGGCAGTGATTGGTGGCCGGCAGCCCTGAGGGGCGCAGCGGGCAATGAGGGTCAGCCGGCAGCCCTGAGGGGCGCAGCGGGCAGTGATTGGTGGCCGGCAGCCCTGAGGGGCGCAGGGGGCAGTGAGGGTCAGCCGGCAGCCCTGAGGGGCACAGCGGGCAGTGAGGGTCAGCCGGCAGCCCTGGGGGCACAGCGGGCAGTGAGGGTCAGCCGGCAGCCCTGAGGGAAACAGCGGGCAGTGATTGGTGGCCGGCAGCCCTGAGGGGCGCAGCGGGCAGTGAGGGTCAGCCGGCAGCCCTGAGGGGCACAGCGGGCAGTGAGGGTCAGCTGGCAGCCCTGGGGGCACAGCGGGCAGTGAGGATCAGCCGGCAGCCCTGAGGGGCACAGCGGGCAGTGAGAGGCGGCCGGCAGCCCTGAGGGGCACAGCGGGCAGTGAGGGTCAGCCGGCAGCCCTGGGGGCACAGCGGGCAGTGAGGATCAGCCGGCAGCCCTGAGGGGCACAGCGGGCAGTGAGGGTCAGCCGGCAGCCCTGAGGGGCACAGCGGGCAGTGATTGGTGGCCGGCAGCCCTGAGGGGCGCAGCGGGCAGTGAGGGTCAGCCGGCAGCCCTGAGGGGCACAGCGGGCAGTGAGGGTCAGCTGGCAGCCCTGGGGGCACAGCGGGCAGTGAGGATCAGCCGGCAGCCCTGGGGGGAGCAGCGGGCAGTGAGGGTCAGCCAGCAGCCCTGAGGGGCACAGCGGGCAGTGAGGGTCAGCCGGCAGCCCTGGGGGCACAGCGGGCAGTGAGGATCAGCCGGCAGCCCTGAGGGGCACAGCGGGCAGTGAGAGGCGGCCGGCAGACCTAAGGGGCGCAGTGAGCAGTGAGAGGCGGCCAGCAGCCCTGGTCTAAAATCTATGCCTCAAATAGAAAGACACCCCCAATGATAATCAGATGATGAACAGGCCACAGTCCGGTCAACACGATATCAGTAGATACTTCTGAAATACTCTGTGCTGCCAGTGAGACCAGGGTTCTTCCACTGTGTAACTCTCCTCTGTTTTGCATGAGGCCCTGCCCCTTCCAATATGTAACTCTCAAGTCTGTGACCACTTCCAGGAACCGCACACTCCTGACATCCTCTGTGCTGCTGGCCACCTTGCTCTCTCGTTCTGTGATCTCTTGACGATGCTGAGGACATGGCGGTATCTCCCATCAATAAGGTTCCCCGAGGAATCTGGACGAGAAGAGCAGCTCAGACATCTGCTTCCTCAGGTCCAGGCCGATGTGAGCCGATGAGACTGAATCAGGGGACTTGTGTGCGGCCGCTGAATATAAGTATATGTGATGTATGATCTGTATGACTGCAGGTCGCTGTATGTATGTGATGTATGATCTGTATGATTGCAGGTCGCTGTGTGTGTGTGATGTATGATCTGTATGACTGCAGGTCGCTGTATGTATGTGATGTATGATCTGTATGATTGCAGGTCGCTGTATGTATGTGTGATGTATGATCTGTATGATTGCAGGTCGCTGTATGTGTGTGTGATGTATGATCTGTATGATTGCAGGTCGCTGTATGTGTGTGTGATGTATGATCTGTATGATTGCAGACCGCTGTGTGTGTGTGTGTGATGTATGATCTGTATGATTGCAGGCCGCTGTGTGTGTGTGATGTATGATCTGTATGATTGCAAGTCGCTGTATGTGTGTGATGTATGATCTGTATGATTGCAGGTCGCTGTGTGTGTGATGTATGATCTGTATGATTGCAGGTCGCTGTATGTGTGTGTGATGTATGATCTGTATGATTGCAGGTCGCTGTATGTGTGTGTGATGTATGATCTGTATGATTGCAGGCCGCTGTATGTGTGTGTGATGTATGATCTGTATGATTGCAGGTCGCTGTATGTATGTGTGATGTATGATCTGTATGATTGCAGGTCGCTGTATGTGTGTGTGATGTATGATCTGTATGATTGCAGGCCGCTGTATGTATGTGTGATGTATGATCTGTATGATTGCAGGTCGCTGTGTGTGTGTGTGATGTATGATCTGTATGATTGCAGGCCGCTGTATGTATGTGTGGTGTATGATCTGTATGATTGCAGGCCGCTGTATGTATGTGTGGTGTATGATCTGTATGATTACAGGCCGCTTTATGTGTGATGTATGATCTGTATGATTGCAGGCCGCTGTGTGTATGTGTGATGTATGATCTATATGATTGCAGGTCGCTGTGTGTGTGATGTATGATCTGTATGATTGCAGGTCGCTGTATGTGTGTGTGATGTATGATCTGTATGATTGCAGGCCGCTGTATGTATGTGTGATGTATGATCTGTATGATTGCAGGTCGCTGTGTGTGTGTGTGATGTATGATCTGTATGATTGCAGGCCGCTGTATGTGTGGTGCATGATCTGTATGATTGCAGGCCGCTGTATGTTTGTGTGTGGTGTATGATCTGTATGATTGCAGGCCGCTGTATGTGTGTGTGATGTATGATCTGTATGATTGCAGGTCGCTGTGTGTGTGTGTGTGGTGTATGATCTGTATGATTGCAGGCCGCTGTGTGTTTGTGTGTGGTGTATGATCTGTATGATTGCAGGCCGCTGTATGTGTGTGTGGTGCATGATCTGTATGATTGCAGGCCGCTGTATGTATGTGTGATGCATGATCTGTATGATTGCAGGTCGCTGTATGTATGTGTGATGTATGATCTGTATGATTGCAGGTCGCTGTATGTATATATGATGTATGATCTGTATGATTGCAGGTCGCTGTATGTGTGTGTGGTGCATGATCTGTATGATTGCAGGTCGCTGTATGTATGTGTGATGTATGATCTGTATGATTGCAGGTCGCTGTATGTATGTGTGTGTGGTGTATGATCTGTATGATTGCAGGTCGCTGTATGTATGTGTGATGTATGATCTGTATGATTGCAGGTCGCTGTATGTATGTGTGTGTGATGTATGATCTGTATGATTGCAGGTCGCTGTGTGTATGTGTGTGATGTATGATCTGTATGATTGCAGGCCGCTGTATGTATGTGTGTGATGTATGATCTGTATGATTGCAGGCCGCTGTGTGTGTGTGTGATGTATGATCTGTATGATTGCAGGTCGCTGTGTGTGATGTATGATCTGTATGATTGCAGGCCGCTGTGTGTGTGTGTGATGTATGATCTGTATGACTGCAGGCCGCTGTATGTATGTGTGTGATGTATGATCTGTATGATTGCAGGCCGCTGTGTGTGTGTGTGATGTATGATCTGTATGATTGCAGGTCGCTGTGTGTGATGTATGATCTGTATGATTGCAGGCCGCTGTGTGTGTGTGTGATGTATGATCTGTATGATTGCAGGTCGCTGTATGTATGTGTGTGTGGTGTATGATCTGTATGATTGCAGGTCGCTGTATGTGTGTGTGATGTATGATCTGTATGATTGCAGGTCGCTGTATGTGTGTGTGGTGTATGATCTGTATGATTGCAGGTCGCTGTGTGTGTGTGTGATGTATGATCTGTATGATTGCAGGTCGCTGTATGTGTGTGTGATGTATGATCTGTATGATTGCAGGCCGCTGTATGTGTGTGTGATGTATGATCTGTATGATTGCAGGCCGTTGTATGTGTGTGTGATGTATGATCTGTATGATTGCAGGCCGCTGAATGTGTGTGTGATGTATGATCTGTATGATTGCAGGCCGCTGTATGTGTGTGTGATGTATGATCTGTATGATTGCAGGTCGCTGTATGTGTGTGTGATGTATGATCTGTATGATTGCAGGTCGCTGTATGTGTGTGTGATGTATGATCTGTATGATTGCAGGCCGCTGTATGTATGTGTGATGTATGATCTGTATGATTGCAGGCCGCTGTATGTGTGTGTGATGTATGATCTGTATGATTGCAGGTCGCTGTATGCATGTGTGATGTATGATCTGTATGATTGCAGGCCGCTGTATGTGTGTGTGATGTATGATCTGTATGATTGCAGGCCGCTGTATGTGTGTGTGATGTATGATCTGTATGATTGCAGGTCGCTGTGTGTGATGTATGATCTGTATGATTGCAGGCCGCTGTGTGTGTGTGTGATGTATGATCTGTATGATTGCAGGCCGCTGTATGTGTGTGTGATGTATGATCTGTATGATTGCAGGTCGCTGTATGTATGTGTGATGTATGATCTGTATGATTGCAAGTCGCTGTATGTGTGTGATGTATGATCTGTATGATTGCAGGTCGCTGTGTGTGTGTGTGATGTATGATCTGTATGATTGCAGGTCGCTGTATGTATGTGTGATGTATGATCTGTATGATTGCAGGCCGCTGTGTGTGTGATGTATGATCTGTATGATTGCAGGCCGCTGTGTGTGTGTGTGATGTATGATCTGTAGGATTGCAGGTCGCTGTATGTATGTGTGTGTGGTGTATGATCTGTATGATTGCAGGTCGCTGTATGTATGTGTGATGTATGATCTGTATGATTGCAGGCCGCTGTGTGTGTATGTGTGATGTATGATCTGTATGATTGCAGGTCGCTGTATGTATGTGTGTGTGGTGTATGATCTGTATGATTGCAGGTCGCTGTATGTGTGTGTGATGTATGATCTGTATGATTGCAGGCCGCTGTATGTATGTGTGATTTATGATCTGTATGATTGCAGGCCGCTGTGTGTGTATGTGTGATGTATGATCTGTATGATTGCAGGTCGCTGTATGTATGTGTGTGTGGTGTATGATCTGTATGATTGCAGGCCGCTGTATGTGTGTGTGATGTATGATCTGTATGATTGCAGGTCGCTGTATGTGTGTGTGATGTATGATCTGTATGATTGCAGGTCGCTGTATGTGTGTGTGGTGTATGATCTGTATGATTGCAGGTCGCTGTGTGTGTGTGATGTATGATCTGTATGATTGCAGGCCGCTGTATGTATGTGTGATGTATGATCTGTATGATTGCAGGCCGCTGTATGTGTGTGTGATGTATGATCTGTATGATTGCAGGCCGCTGTGTGTGTGTGTGATGTATAATCTGTATGATTGCAGGTCGCTGTATGTATGTGTGTGTGGTGTATGATCTGTATGATTGCAGGTCGCTGTATCTATGTGTGATGTATGATCTGTATGATTGCAAGTCGCTTTATGTGTGTGATGTATGATCTGTATGATTGCAGGTCGCTGTGTGTGATGTATGATCTGTATGATTGCAGGTCGCTGTATGTATGTGTGATGTATGATCTGTATGATTGCAGGCCGCTGTATGTATGTGTGATGTATGATCTGTATGATTGCAGGTCGCTGTATGTGTGTGTGATGTATGATCTGTATGATTGCAGGCCGCTGTATGTGTGTGTGGTGTATGATCTGTATGATTGCAGGCCGCTGTATGTGTGTGTGATGTATGATCTGTATGATTGCAGGCCGCTGTATGTATGTGTGTGATGTATGATCTGTATGATTGCAGGCCGCTGTGTGTGTGGTGTATGATCTGTATGACTGCAGGCCGCTGTATGTATGTGTGATGTATGATCTGTATGATTGCAGGCCGCTGTGTGTGTGGTGTATGATCTGTATGATTGCAGGCCGCTGTATGTATGTGTGATGTATGATTGCAGGCCGCTGTGTGTGTGGTGTATGATCTGTATGATTGCAGGCCGCTGTATGTGTGTGTGATGTATGATCTGTATGATTGCAGGTCGCTGTATGTGTGTGATGTATGATCTGTATGATTGCAGGCCGCTGTATGTGTGTGTGATGTATGATCTGTATGATTGCAGGCCGCTGTATGTGTGTGTGATGTATGATCTGTATGATTGCAGGTCGCTGTGTGTGTGTGATGTATGATCTGTATGATTGCAGGTCGCTGTATGTGTGTGTGATGTATGATCTGTATGATTGCAGGCCGCTGTATGTGTGTGTGATGTATGATCTGTATGATTGCAGGCCGCTGTATGTGTGTGTGATGTATGATCTGTATGATTGCAGGTCGCTGTATGTGTGTGTGATGTATGATCTGTATGATTGCAGGCCGCTGTATGTATGTGTGATGTATGATCTGTATGATTGCAGGCTGCTGTATGTGTGTGTGATGTATGATCTGTATGATTGCAGGCCGCTGTATGTATGTGTGATGTATGATCTGTATGATTGCAGGTCGCTGTATGTGTGTGTGATGTATGATCTGTATGATTGCAGGCCGCTGTATGTGTGTGTGATGTATGATCTGTATGATTGCAGGCCGCTGTATGTGTGTGTGATGTATGATCTGTATGATTGCAGGTCGCTGTGTGTGTGTGATGTATGATCTGTATGATTGCAGGCCGCTGTATGTGTGTGTGATGTATGATCTGTATGATTGCAGGTCGCTGTGTGTGTGTGATGTATGATCTGTATGATTGCAGGCCGCTGTGTGTGTGTGTGATGTATGATCTGTATGATTGCAGGCCGCTGTATGTATGTGTGATGCATGATCTGTATGACTGCAGGCCGCTGTATGTGTGTGATGTATGATCTGTATGATTGCAGGCCGCTGTGTGTATGTGTGATGTATGATCTGTATGATTGCAGGTCGCTGTGTGTGTGTGTGTGTGATGTATGATCTGTATGATTGCAGGTCGCTGTATGTGTGTGTGATGTATGATCTGTATGATTGCAGGTCGCTGTATGTGTGTGTGGTGTATGATCTGTATGATTACAGGCCGCTGTATGTGTGTGTGGTGTATGATCTGTATGATTACAGGCCGCTTTATGTGTGATGTATGATCTGTATGATTGCAGGCCGCTGTGTGTATGTGTGATGTATGATCTATATGATTGCAGGTCGCTGTGTGTGTGATGTATGATCTGTATGATTGCAGGTCGCTGTATGTGTGTGTGATGTATGATCTGTATGATTGCAGGCCGCTGTATGTGTGTGTGGTGTATGATATGTATGATTACAGGCCGCTTTATGTGTGATGTATGATCTGTATGATTGCAGGCCGCTGTATGTATGTGTGATGTATGATCTGTATGATTGCAGGTCGCTGTATGTATGTGTGATGTATGATCTGTATGATTGCAGGTCGCTGTATGTATGTGTGATGTATGATCTGTATGATTGCAGGTCGCTGTATGTGTGTGTGATGTATGATCTGTATGATTGCAGGCCGCTGTATGTGTGTGTGATGTATGATCTGTATGATTACAGGCCTCTGTATGTGTGTGTGATGTATGATCTGTATGATTGCAGGCCTCTGTATGTGTGTGTGATGTATGATCTGTATGATTGCAGGCCGCTGTATGTGTGTGTGATGTATGATCTGTATTATTGCAGGCCGCTGTATGTGTGTGTGATGTATGATCTGTATGATTGCAGGTCGCTGTGTGTGTGTGTGATGTATGATCTGTATGATTGCAGGCCGCTGTATGTATGTGTGTGATGTATGATCTGTATGATTGCAGGCCGCTGTGTGTGTGGTGTATGATCTGTATGACTGCAGGCCGCTGTATGTATGTGTGATGTATGATCTGTATGATTGCAGGCCGCTGTGTGTGTGGTGTATGATCTGTATGATTGCAGGCCGCTGTATGTATGTGTGATGTATGATTGCAGGCCGCTGTGTGTGTGGTGTATGATCTGTATGATTGCAGGCCGCTGTATGTGTGTGTGATGTATGATCTGTATGATTGCAGGTCGCTGTATGTGTGTGATGTATGATCTGTATGATTGCAGGCCGCTGTATGTGTGTGTGATGTATGATCTGTATGATTGCAGGCCGCTGTATGTGTGTGTGATGTATGATCTGTATGATTGCAGGTCGCTGTGTGTGTGTGATGTATGATCTGTATGATTGCAGGTCGCTGTATGTGTGTGTGATGTATGATCTGTATGATTGCAGGCCGCTGTATGTGTGTGTGATGTATGATCTGTATGATTGCAGGCCGCTGTATGTGTGTGTGATGTATGATCTGTATGATTGCAGGTCGCTGTATGTGTGTGTGATGTATGATCTGTATGATTGCAGGCCGCTGTATGTATGTGTGATGTATGATCTGTATGATTGCAGGCTGCTGTATGTGTGTGTGATGTATGATCTGTATGATTGCAGGCCGCTGTATGTATGTGTGATGTATGATCTGTATGATTGCAGGTCGCTGTATGTGTGTGTGATGTATGATCTGTATGATTGCAGGCCGCTGTATGTGTGTGTGATGTATGATCTGTATGATTGCAGGCCGCTGTATGTGTGTGTGATGTATGATCTGTATGATTGCAGGTCGCTGTGTGTGTGTGATGTATGATCTGTATGATTGCAGGCCGCTGTATGTGTGTGTGATGTATGATCTGTATGATTGCAGGTCGCTGTGTGTGTGTGATGTATGATCTGTATGATTGCAGGCCGCTGTGTGTGTGTGTGATGTATGATCTGTATGATTGCAGGCCGCTGTATGTGTGTGTGATGTATGATCTGTATGATTGCAGGCCGCTGTATGTGTGTGTGATGTATGATCTGTATGATTGCAGGTCGCTGTATGTGTGTGTGATGTATGATCTGTATGATTGCAGGCCGCTGTATGTATGTGTGATGTATGATCTGTATGACTGCAGGCCGCTGTATGTGTGTGATGTATGATCTGTATGATTGCAGGCCGCTGTGTGTATGTGTGATGTATGATCTGTATGATTGCAGGTCGCTGTGTGTGTGTGTGTGTGATGTATGATCTGTATGATTGCAGGTCGCTGTATGTGTGTGTGATGTATGATCTGTATGATTGCAGGTCGCTGTATGTGTGTGTGGTGTATGATCTGTATGATTACAGGCCGCTGTATGTGTGTGTGGTGTATGATCTGTATGATTACAGGCCGCTTTATGTGTGATGTATGATCTGTATGATTGCAGGCCGCTGTGTGTATGTGTGATGTATGATCTATATGATTGCAGGTCGCTGTGTGTGTGATGTATGATCTGTATGATTGCAGGTCGCTGTATGTGTGTGTGATGTATGATCTGTATGATTGCAGGCCGCTGTATGTGTGTGTGGTGTATGATATGTATGATTACAGGCCGCTTTATGTGTGATGTATGATCTGTATGATTGCAGGCCGCTGTATGTATGTGTGATGTATGATCTGTATGATTGCAGGTCGCTGTATGTATGTGTGATGTATGATCTGTATGATTGCAGGTCGCTGTATGTATGTGTGATGTATGATCTGTATGATTGCAGGTCGCTGTATGTGTGTGTGATGTATGATCTGTATGATTGCAGGCCGCTGTATGTGTGTGTGATGTATGATCTGTATGATTACAGGCCTCTGTATGTGTGTGTGATGTATGATCTGTATGATTGCAGGCCTCTGTATGTGTGTGTGATGTATGATCTGTATGATTGCAGGCCGCTGTATGTGTGTGTGATGTATGATCTGTATTATTGCAGGCCGCTGTATGTGTGTGTGATGTATGATCTGTATGATTGCAGGTCGCTGTGTGTGTGTGTGATGTATGATCTGTATGATTGCAGGTTGCTGTATGTATGTGTGGTGTATGATCTGTATGATTGCAGGCCGCTGTATGTATGTGTGATGTATGATCTGTATGATTGCAGGCCGCTGTATGTGTGTGTGGTGTATGATCTGTATGATTGCAGGCCGCTGTATGTGTGTGTGATGTATGATCTGTATGATTGCAGGTCGCTGTATGTGTGTGTGATGTATGATCTGTATGATTGCAGGCCGCTGTATGTATGTGTGATGTATGATCTGTATGATTGCAGGTCGCTGTATGTGTGTGTGATGTATGATCTGTATGATTGCAGGTCGCTGTGTGTGTGTGATGTATGATCTGTATGATTGCAGGTCGCTGTGTGTGTGTGTGATGTATGATCTGCATGATTGCAGGCCGCTGTATGTGTGTGTGATGTATGATCTGTATGATTGCAGGTCGCTGTATGTGTGTGTGATGTATGATCTGTATGATTGCAGGTCGCTGTGTGTGTGTGTGATGTATGATCTGCATGATTGCAGGCCGCTGTATGTGTGTGTGATGTATGATCTGTATGATTGCAGGTCGCTGTATGTGTGTGTGATGTATGATCTGTATGATTGCAGGTCGCTGTGTGTGTGTGTGATGTATGATCTGCATGATTGCAGGCCGCTGTATGTGTGTGTGATGTATGATCTGTATGATTGCAGGTCGCTGTATGTGTGTGTGATGTATGATCTGTATGATTGCAGGTCGCTGTGTGTGTGTGATGCATGATCTGTATGATTGCAGGCCGCTGTATGTATGTGTGATGTATGATCTGTATGATTGCAGGCCGCTGTGTGTGTGTGATGTATGATCTGTATGACTGCAGGCCGCTGTATGTGTGTGATGTATGATCTGTATGATTGCAGGCCGCTGTGTGTATGTGTAATGTATGATCTGTATGATTGCAGGTCGCTGTGTGTGTGTGTGATGTATGATCTGTATGATTGCAGGCCGCTGTATGTATGTGTGGTGTATGATCTGTATGATTGCAGGCCGCTTTATGTATGTGTGATGTATAATCTGTATGATTGCAGGCCGCTGTATGTATGTGTGATGTATGATCTGTATGATTGCAGGTCGCTGTATGTATGTGTGATGTATGATCTGTATGATTGCAGGCCGCTGTATGTATGTGTGATGTATGATCTGTATGATTGCAGGCCGCTGTATGTATGTGTGATGTATGATCTGTATGATTGCAGGTCGCTGTATGTATGTGTGATGTATGATCTGTATGATTGCAGGTCGCTGTATGTATGTGTGATGTATGATCTGTATGATTGCAGGCCGCTGTATGTGTGTGTGATGTATGATCTGTATGATTGCAGGTCGCTGTATGTGTGTGTGATGTATGATCTGTATGATTGCAGGTCGCTGTATGTATGTGTGATGTATGATCTGTATGATTGCAGGCCGCTGTATGTGTGTGTGATGTATGATCTGTATGATTGCAGGCCGCTGTATGTGTGTGTGATGTATGATCTGTATGATTGCAGGTCGCTGTATGTGTGTGTGATGTATGATCTGTATGATTGCAGGTCGCTGTGTGTGTGGTGTATGATCTGTATGATTGCAGGCCGCTGTATGTATGTGTGATGTATGATCTGTATGATTGCAGGCCTCTGTATATGTGTGTGATGTATGATCTGTATGATTGCAGGCCGCTGTATGTGTGTGTGATGTATGATCTGTATGATTGCAGGCCGCTGTATGTGTGTGTGATGTATGATCTGTATGATTGCAGGTCGCTGTGTGTGTGTGTGATGTATGATCTGTATGATTGCAGGTCGCTGTATGTATGTGTGGTGTATGATCTGTATGATTGCAGGCCGCTGTATTTATGTGTGATGTATGATCTGTATGATTGCAGGCCGCTGTATGAGTGTGTGGTTTATGATCTGTATGATTGCAGGCCGCTGTATGTGTGTGTGATGTATGATCTGTATGATTGCAGGTCGCTGTATGTGTGTGTGATGTATGATCTGTATGATTGCAGGCCGCTGTATGTGTGTGTGATGTATGATCTGTATGATTGCAGGCCGCTGTATGTGTGTGTGATGTATGATCTGTATGATTGCAGGTCGCTGTATGTATGTGTGATGTATGATCTGTATGATTGCAGGTCGCTGTGTGTGTCTGTGATGTATGATCTGTATGATTGCAGGCCGCTGTGTGTGTGTGATGTATGATCTGTATGATTGCAGGCCGCTGTATGTGTGTGTGATGTATGATCTGTATGATTGCAGGTCGCTGTATGTGTGTGTGATGTATGATCTGTATGATTGCAGGCCGCTGTATGTGTGTGTGGTGTATGATATGTATGATTACAGGCCGCTTTATGTGTGATGTATGATCTGTATGATTGCAGGCCGCTGTATGTATGTGTGATGTATGATCTGTATGATTGCAGGTCGCTGTATGTATGTGTGATGTATGATCTGTATGATTGCAGGTCGCTGTATGTATGTGTGATGTATGATCTGTATGATTGCAGGTCGCTGTATGTGTGTGTGATGTATGATCTGTATGATTGCAGGCCGCTGTATGTGTGTGTGATGTATGATCTGTATGATTACAGGCCTCTGTATGTGTGTGTGATGTATGATCTGTATGATTGCAGGCCTCTGTATGTGTGTGTGATGTATGATCTGTATGATTGCAGGCCGCTGTATGTGTGTGTGATGTATGATCTGTATTATTGCAGGCCGCTGTATGTGTGTGTGATGTATGATCTGTATGATTGCAGGTCGCTGTGTGTGTGTGTGATGTATGATCTGTATGATTGCAGGCCGCTGTATGTATGTGTGTGATGTATGATCTGTATGATTGCAGGCCGCTGTGTGTGTGGTGTATGATCTGTATGACTGCAGGCCGCTGTATGTATGTGTGATGTATGATCTGTATGATTGCAGGCCGCTGTGTGTGTGGTGTATGATCTGTATGATTGCAGGCCGCTGTATGTATGTGTGATGTATGATTGCAGGCCGCTGTGTGTGTGGTGTATGATCTGTATGATTGCAGGCCGCTGTATGTGTGTGTGATGTATGATCTGTATGATTGCAGGTCGCTGTATGTGTGTGATGTATGATCTGTATGATTGCAGGCCGCTGTATGTGTGTGTGATGTATGATCTGTATGATTGCAGGCCGCTGTATGTGTGTGTGATGTATGATCTGTATGATTGCAGGTCGCTGTGTGTGTGTGTGATGTATGATCTGTATGATTGCAGGCCGCTGTATGTATGTGTGGTGTATGATCTGTATGATTGCAGGCCGCTTTATGTATGTGTGATGTATAATCTGTATGATTGCAGGCCGCTGTATGTATGTGTGATGTATGATCTGTATGATTGCAGGTCGCTGTATGTATGTGTGATGTATGATCTGTATGATTGCAGGCCGCTGTATGTATGTGTGATGTATGATCTGTATGATTGCAGGCCGCTGTATGTATGTGTGATGTATGATCTGTATGATTGCAGGTCGCTGTATGTATGTGTGATGTATGATCTGTATGATTGCAGGTCGCTGTATGTATGTGTGATGTATGATCTGTATGATTGCAGGCCGCTGTATGTGTGTGTGATGTATGATCTGTATGATTGCAGGTCGCTGTATGTGTGTGTGATGTATGATCTGTATGATTGCAGGTCGCTGTATGTATGTGTGATGTATGATCTGTATGATTGCAGGCCGCTGTATGTGTGTGTGATGTATGATCTGTATGATTGCAGGCCGCTGTATGTGTGTGTGATGTATGATCTGTATGATTGCAGGTCGCTGTATGTGTGTGTGATGTATGATCTGTATGATTGCAGGTCGCTGTGTGTGTGGTGTATGATCTGTATGATTGCAGGCCGCTGTATGTATGTGTGATGTATGATCTGTATGATTGCAGGCCTCTGTATATGTGTGTGATGTATGATCTGTATGATTGCAGGCCGCTGTATGTGTGTGTGATGTATGATCTGTATGATTGCAGGCCGCTGTATGTGTGTGTGATGTATGATCTGTATGATTGCAGGTCGCTGTGTGTGTGTGTGATGTATGATCTGTATGATTGCAGGTCGCTGTATGTATGTGTGGTGTATGATCTGTATGATTGCAGGCCGCTGTATTTATGTGTGATGTATGATCTGTATGATTGCAGGCCGCTGTATGAGTGTGTGGTTTATGATCTGTATGATTGCAGGCCGCTGTATGTGTGTGTGATGTATGATCTGTATGATTGCAGGTCGCTGTATGTGTGTGTGATGTATGATCTGTATGATTGCAGGCCGCTGTATGTGTGTGTGATGTATGATCTGTATGATTGCAGGCCGCTGTATGTGTGTGTGATGTATGATCTGTATGATTGCAGGTCGCTGTATGTATGTGTGATGTATGATCTGTATGATTGCAGGTCGCTGTGTGTGTCTGTGATGTATGATCTGTATGATTGCAGGCCGCTGTGTGTGTGTGATGTATGATCTGTATGATTGCAGGCCGCTGTATGTGTGTGTGATGTATGATCTGTATGATTGCAGGTCGCTGTATGTGTGTGTGATGTATGATCTGTATGATTGCAGGCCGCTGTATGTGTGTGTGGTGTATGATATGTATGATTACAGGCCGCTTTATGTGTGATGTATGATCTGTATGATTGCAGGCCGCTGTATGTATGTGTGATGTATGATCTGTATGATTGCAGGTCGCTGTATGTATGTGTGATGTATGATCTGTATGATTGCAGGTCGCTGTATGTATGTGTGATGTATGATCTGTATGATTGCAGGTCGCTGTATGTGTGTGTGATGTATGATCTGTATGATTGCAGGCCGCTGTATGTGTGTGTGATGTATGATCTGTATGATTACAGGCCTCTGTATGTGTGTGTGATGTATGATCTGTATGATTGCAGGCCTCTGTATGTGTGTGTGATGTATGATCTGTATGATTGCAGGCCGCTGTATGTGTGTGTGATGTATGATCTGTATTATTGCAGGCCGCTGTATGTGTGTGATGTATGATCTGTATGATTGCAGGTCGCTGTGTGTGTGTGTGATGTATGATCTGTATGATTGCAGGCCGCTGTATGTATGTGTGTGATGTATGATCTGTATGATTGCAGGCCGCTGTGTGTGTGGTGTATGATCTGTATGACTGCAGGCCGCTGTATGTATGTGTGATGTATGATCTGTATGATTGCAGGCCGCTGTGTGTGTGGTGTATGATCTGTATGATTGCAGGCCGCTGTATGTATGTGTGATGTATGATTGCAGGCCGCTGTGTGTGTGGTGTATGATCTGTATGATTGCAGGCCGCTGTATGTGTGTGTGATGTATGATCTGTATGATTGCAGGTCGCTGTATGTGTGTGATGTATGATCTGTATGATTGCAGGCCGCTGTATGTGTGTGTGATGTATGATCTGTATGATTGCAGGCCGCTGTATGTGTGTGTGATGTATGATCTGTATGATTGCAGGTCGCTGTGTGTGTGTGATGTATGATCTGTATGATTGCAGGTCGCTGTATGTGTGTGTGATGTATGATCTGTATGATTGCAGGCCGCTGTATGTGTGTGTGATGTATGATCTGTATGATTGCAGGCCGCTGTATGTGTGTGTGATGTATGATCTGTATGATTGCAGGTCGCTGTATGTGTGTGTGATGTATGATCTGTATGATTGCAGGCCGCTGTATGTATGTGTGATGTATGATCTGTATGATTGCAGGCTGCTGTATGTGTGTGTGATGTATGATCTGTATGATTGCAGGCCGCTGTATGTATGTGTGATGTATGATCTGTATGATTGCAGGTCGCTGTATGTGTGTGTGATGTATGATCTGTATGATTGCAGGCCGCTGTATGTGTGTGTGATGTATGATCTGTATGATTGCAGGCCGCTGTATGTGTGTGTGATGTATGATCTGTATGATTGCAGGTCGCTGTGTGTGTGTGATGTATGATCTGTATGATTGCAGGCCGCTGTATGTGTGTGTGATGTATGATCTGTATGATTGCAGGTCGCTGTGTGTGTGTGATGTATGATCTGTATGATTGCAGGCCGCTGTGTGTGTGTGTGATGTATGATCTGTATGATTGCAGGCCGCTGTATGTGTGTGTGATGTATGATCTGTATGATTGCAGGCCGCTGTATGTGTGTGTGATGTATGATCTGTATGATTGCAGGTCGCTGTATGTGTGTGTGATGTATGATCTGTATGATTGCAGGCCGCTGTATGTATGTGTGATGTATGATCTGTATGACTGCAGGCCGCTGTATGTGTGTGATGTATGATCTGTATGATTGCAGGCCGCTGTATGTGTGTGTGATGTATGATCTGTATGATTGCAGGTCGCTGTATGTGTGTGTGATGTATGATCTGTATGATTGCAGGCCGCTGTATGTATGTGTGATGTATGATCTGTATGACTGCAGGCCGCTGTATGTGTGTGATGTATGATCTGTATGATTGCAGGCCGCTGTGTGTATGTGTGATGTATGATCTGTATGATTGCAGGTCGCTGTGTGTGTGTGTGTGTGATGTATGATCTGTATGATTGCAGGTCGCTGTATGTGTGTGTGATGTATGATCTGTATGATTGCAGGTCGCTGTATGTGTGTGTGGTGTATGATCTGTATGATTACAGGCCGCTGTATGTGTGTGTGGTGTATGATCTGTATGATTACAGGCCGCTTTATGTGTGATGTATGATCTGTATGATTGCAGGCCGCTGTGTGTATGTGTGATGTATGATCTATATGATTGCAGGTCGCTGTGTGTGTGATGTATGATCTGTATGATTGCAGGTCGCTGTATGTGTGTGTGATGTATGATCTGTATGATTGCAGGCCGCTGTATGTGTGTGTGGTGTATGATATGTATGATTACAGGCCGCTTTATGTGTGATGTATGATCTGTATGATTGCAGGCCGCTGTATGTATGTGTGATGTATGATCTGTATGATTGCAGGTCGCTGTATGTATGTGTGATGTATGATCTGTATGATTGCAGGTCGCTGTATGTATGTGTGATGTATGATCTGTATGATTGCAGGTCGCTGTATGTGTGTGTGATGTATGATCTGTATGATTGCAGGTCGCTGTATGTGTGTGTGATGTATGATCTGTATGATTGCAGGCCGCTGTATGTGTGTGTGATGTATGATCTGTATGATTACAGGCCTCTGTATGTGTGTGTGATGTATGATCTGTATGATTGCAGGCCTCTGTATGTGTGTGTGATGTATGATCTGTATGATTGCAGGCCGCTGTATGTGTGTGTGATGTATGATCTGTATTATTGCAGGCCGCTGTATGTGTGTGTGATGTATGATCTGTATGATTGCAGGTCGCTGTGTGTGTGTGTGATGTATGATCTGTATGATTGCAGGTCGCTGTATGTATGTGTGGTGTATGATCTGTATGATTGCAGGCCGCTGTATGTATGTGTGATGTATGATCTGTATGATTGCAGGCCGCTGTATGTGTGTGTGGTGTATGATCTGTATGATTGCAGGCCGCTGTATGTGTGTGTGATGTATGATCTGTATGATTGCAGGTCGCTGTATGTGTGTGTGATGTATGATCTGTATGATTGCAGGCCGCTGTATGTATGTGTGATGTATGATCTGTATGATTGCAGGTCGCTGTATGTGTGTGTGATGTATGATCTGTATGATTGCAGGTCGCTGTGTGTGTGTGATGTATGATCTGTATGATTGCAGGTCGCTGTGTGTGTGTGTGATGTATGATCTGCATGATTGCAGGCCGCTGTATGTGTGTGTGATGTATGATCTGTATGATTGCAGGCCGCTGTATGTGTGTGTGATGTATGATCTGTATGATTGCAGGTCGCTGTGTGTGTGTGTGATGTATGATCTGCATGATTGCAGGCCGCTGTATGTGTGTGTGATGTATGATCTGTATGATTGCAGGTCGCTGTATGTGTGTGTGATGTATGATCTGTATGATTGCAGGTCGCTGTGTGTGTGTGTGATGTATGATCTGCATGATTGCAGGCCGCTGTATGTGTGTGTGATGTATGATCTGTATGATTGCAGGTCGCTGTATGTGTGTGTGATGTATGATCTGTATGATTGCAGGTCGCTGTGTGTGTGTGATGCATGATCTGTATGATTGCAGGCCGCTGTATGTATGTGTGATGTATGATCTGTATGATTGCAGGCCGCTGTGTGTGTGTGATGTATGATCTGTATGACTGCAGGCCGCTGTATGTGTGTGATGTATGATCTGTATGATTGCAGGCCGCTGTGTGTATGTGTAATGTATGATCTGTATGATTGCAGGTCGCTGTGTGTGTGTGTGATGTATGATCTGTATGATTGCAGGCCGCTGTATGTATGTGTGGTGTATGATCTGTATGATTGCAGGCCGCTTTATGTATGTGTGATGTATAATCTGTATGATTGCAGGCCGCTGTATGTATGTGTGATGTATGATCTGTATGATTGCAGGTCGCTGTATGTATGTGTGATGTATGATCTGTATGATTGCAGGCCGCTGTATGTATGTGTGATGTATGATCTGTATGATTGCAGGCCGCTGTATGTATGTGTGATGTATGATCTGTATGATTGCAGGTCGCTGTATGTATGTGTGATGTATGATCTGTATGATTGCAGGTCGCTGTATGTATGTGTGATGTATGATCTGTATGATTGCAGGCCGCTGTATGTGTGTGTGATGTATGATCTGTATGATTGCAGGTCGCTGTATGTGTGTGTGATGTATGATCTGTATGATTGCAGGTCGCTGTATGTATGTGTGATGTATGATCTGTATGATTGCAGGCCGCTGTATGTGTGTGTGATGTATGATCTGTATGATTGCAGGCCGCTGTATGTGTGTGTGATGTATGATCTGTATGATTGCAGGTCGCTGTATGTGTGTGTGATGTATGATCTGTATGATTGCAGGTCGCTGTGTGTGTGGTGTATGATCTGTATGATTGCAGGCCGCTGTATGTATGTGTGATGTATGATCTGTATGATTGCAGGCCTCTGTATATGTGTGTGATGTATGATCTGTATGATTGCAGGCCGCTGTATGTGTGTGTGATGTATGATCTGTATGATTGCAGGCCGCTGTATGTGTGTGTGATGTATGATCTGTATGATTGCAGGTCGCTGTGTGTGTGTGTGATGTATGATCTGTATGATTGCAGGTCGCTGTATGTATGTGTGGTGTATGATCTGTATGATTGCAGGCCGCTGTATTTATGTGTGATGTATGATCTGTATGATTGCAGGCCGCTGTATGAGTGTGTGGTTTATGATCTGTATGATTGCAGGCCGCTGTATGTGTGTGTGATGTATGATCTGTATGATTGCAGGTCGCTGTATGTGTGTGTGATGTATGATCTGTATGATTGCAGGCCGCTGTATGTGTGTGTGATGTATGATCTGTATGATTGCAGGCCGCTGTATGTGTGTGTGATGTATGATCTGTATGATTGCAGGTCGCTGTATGTATGTGTGATGTATGATCTGTATGATTGCAGGTCGCTGTGTGTGTCTGTGATGTATGATCTGTATGATTGCAGGCCGCTGTGTGTGTGTGATGTATGATCTGTATGATTGCAGGCCGCTGTATGTGTGTGTGATGTATGATCTGTATGATTGCAGGTCGCTGTATGTGTGTGTGATGTATGATCTGTATGATTGCAGGTCGCTGTATGTGTGTGTGATGTATGATCTGTATGATTGCAGGTCGCTGTATGTGTGTGTGATGTATGATCTGTATGATTGCAGGTCGCTGTGTGTGTGTGATGTATGATCTGTATGATTGCAGGCCGCTGTATGTATGTGTGATGTATGATCTGTATGATTGCAGGTCGCTGTATGTGTGTGTGATGTATGATCTGTATGATTGCCGGTCGCTGTGTGTGTGTGATGTATGATCTGTATGATTGCAGGCCGCTGTATGTATGTGTGATGTATGATCTGTATGATTGCAGGTCGCTGTATGTGTGTGTGATGTATGATCTGTATGATTGCAGGTCGCTGTGTGTGTGTGTGATGTATGATCTGTATGATTGCAGGTCGCTTTATGTGTGTGTGATGTATGATCTGTATGATTGCAGGCTGCTGTATGTGTGTGTGATGTATGATCTGTATGATTGCAGGTCGCTGTATGTGTGTGTGATGTATGATCTGTATGATTGCAGGTCGCTGTATGTGTGTGTGATGTATGATCTGTATGATTGCAGGCCGGTGTATGTGTGTGTGGTGTATGATCTGTATGATTGCAGGCCGCTGTATGTGTGTGTGATGTATGATCTGTATGATTGCAGGCCGCTGTGTGTGTGGTGTATCATCTGTATGATTGCAGGCCGCTGTATGTATGTGTGTGATGTATGATCTGTATGATTGCAGGCCGCTGTATGTGTGTGTGATGTATGATCTGTATGATTGCAGGTCGCTGTGTGTGTGTGTGATGTATGATCTGTATGATTGCAGGCCGCTTTATGTGTGATGTATGATCTGTATGATTGCAGGCCGCTGTATGTATGTGTGATGTATGATCTGTATGATTGCAGGTCGCTGTATGTATGTGTGATGTATGATCTGTATGATTGCAGGCCGCTGTATATATGTGTGATGTATGATCTGTATGATTGCAGGTCGCTGTATGTATGTGTGATGTATGATCTGTATGATTGCAGGTCGCTGTATGTATGTGTGATGTATGATCTGTATGATTGCAGGTCGCTGTATGTATGTGTGATGTATGATCTGTATGACTGCAGGTCGCTGTATGTGTGTGTGATGTATGATTTGTATGATTGCAGGCCGCTGTATGTGTGTGTGATGTATGATCTGTATGATTGCAGGCCGCTGTATGTGTGTGTGATGTATGATCTGTATGATTACAGGCCTCTGTATGTGTGTGTGATGTATGATCTGTATGATTACAGGCCTCTGTATGTGTGTGTGATGTATGATCTGTATGATTACAGGCCTCTGTATGTGTGTGTGGTGTATGATCTGTATGATTGCAGGCCTCTGTATGTGTGTGTGATGTATGATCTGTATGATTGCAGGCCGCTGTATGTGTGTGTGATGTATGATTGCAGGTCGCTGTATGTGTGTGTGATGTATGATCTGTATGATTGCAGGTCGCTGTGTGTGTGTGTGATGTATGATCTGTATGATTGCAGGTCGCTGTGTGTGTGTGTGATGTATGATCTGTATGATTGCAGGTCGCTGTATATATATATATATATATATATATATATATATATATATATATATATATATATAGCAGTGCGGCTTCCACTGCCGACTCTGGATCAGGAGCTCGGAGGTGATACTAGAAATCATTCTGGGGGATTAGGTAGGAGGAGCGGGATCTGCACTGCACCCAGAGCGTGATCTGATTACTAACAGACCAGCTGCACCGCTCCATCCTGAGCACTGCAGACCACCGGTCCCGTCCTACACCCCTACAAGAACACCCCAAAATACAGAGGGGTCACATACAGCTATAACTGTACAGCGGGGAGTGCGGGTAACAGCGGGGTCCACACTCCTCCCCGGGGGTCACACCCTGTAATGCACACCTATAGCTGTACAGCGGGGAGTGTGGGTAACAGCGGGGTCCACACTCCTCCCCGGGGGTCACACCCTGTAATGTACACCTATAGCTGTACAGCGGGGAGTGCGGGTCACAGCGGGGTCCACAGTCCTCCCGGGGGTCACACATTGTAATATACACCTATAGCTGTACAGTGAGCAGTGCGGGTCACAGCGGGGTCCGCAGTCCTCCCTGAGGGTCACACCCTGTAATATACACCTATAGCTGTACAGCGGGGAGTGTGGGTAACAGCGGGGTCCACACTCCTCCCCGGGGGTCACACCCTGTAATGTACACCTATAGCTGTACAGGGGGGAGTGCGGGTCACAGCGGGGTCCACAGTCCTCCCCGGGGGGTCACACCCTGTAATATACACCTATAGTTGTACAGCGGGGAGTGAGGGTCACAGTGGGGTCCACAGTCCTCCCAGGGGGTCACACACTGTAATATACACCTATAGCTGTACAGTGAGCAGTGCAGGTCACAGCGGGGTCCACAGTTCTCCCAGGGGGTCACACACTGTAATATATACCTATAGCTGTACAGCGGGGAGTGAGGGTCACAGTGGGGTCCACAGTCCTCCCAGAGGGTCACACACTGTATTATATACCTATAGCTGTACAGTGGGGAGAGAGGGTCACAGTGGGGTCCACAGTCCTCCCAGGGGGTCACACCCTGTAATATACACCTATAGCAGTACAGCGGGGAGTGAGGGTCACAGGGGGGTCCACAGTCCTCCCAGGGGGTCACACCCTGTAATATACACCTATAGCTGTACAGCGGGGAGTGAGGGTCACAGGGGGGTCCACAGTCCTCCCAGGGTTGTGATCACCTCATCCTCGGGGGCCTCTTCTAAGAGAAAGCTATTCTCTAGTGCAGAGCACCCCTATAATATCGCAATGCTGCGCAGCGTCACTGACTGCAGACAATACTGCGGAGCCTGCGGGTCGTCCATAAACGCCAAACATAAAATATAGTCCCTTCATAAGAACATTACAGATGGGGATCGGCTCCAGCGCGAGGGGCACAGGCGTCACTCGCTGCAGAAGATATATGGCTTCATTATGACAGATGAGCCCCTGATGTGCGGAGCAGAGACACAAAGAAAATCACATTACAGATTCCAATAATCCGGCCCCTGAGGGATCAGGACGGAGCGAGGACGAGATTCCCGGATATTTCATCTGGTTTTATTATCCATGGACAGTAACGCTTTACACAGGGAGAGATTTAGCCTCACTGTGGAAATACAAGTGGTTTCTATTCTTCAGTGTGGGCATAGTAGTGGGTACTGTGCGGTGTCAGTGTGGGCATAGTAGTGGGTACTGTGCGGTGTCAGTGTGGGCATAGTAGTGGGTACTGTGCGGTGTCAGTGTGGTCATAGTAGGGGGTACTGTGCGGTGTCAGTGTGGTCATAGTAGGGGGTACTGTGCGGTGTCAGTGTGGTCATAGTAGGGGGTACTGTGCAGTGTCAGTGTGGGTATAGTAGTGGGTACTGTGCAGTGTCAGTGTGGGTATAGTAGTGGGTACTGTGCGGTGTCAGTGTGGGTATAGTAGTGGGTACTGTGCAGTGTCAGTGTGGGCATAGTAGTGGGTACTGTGCGGTGTCAGTGTGGGCATAGTAGTGGGTACTGTGCGGTGTCAGTGTGGGCATAGTAGTGGGTACTGTGCGGTGTCAGTGTGGGCATAGTAGTGGGTACTGTGCGGTGTCAGTGGGCATAGTAGTGGGTACTGTGCGGTGTCAGTGTGGGCATAGTAGTGGGTACTGTGCGGTGTCAGTGTGGGCATAGTAGTGGGTACTGTGCGGTGTCAGTGTGGGCATAATAGTGGGTACTGTGCGGTGTCAGTGTGGGTATAGTAGTGGGTACTGTGCGGTGTCAGTGTGGGCATAGTAGGGGGTACTGTGCGGTGTCAGTGTGGGTATAGTAGGGGGTACTGTGCGGTGTCAGTGTGGGTATAGTAGGGGGTACTGTGCGGTGTCAGTGTGGGTATAGTAGTGGGTACTGTGCGGTGTCAGTGTGGGTATAGTAGTGGGTACTGTGCGGTGTCAGTGTGGGCATAGTAGGGGGTACTGTGCGGTGTCAGTGTGGGTATAGTAGTGGGTACTGTGCGGTGTCAGTGTGGGCATAGTAGTGGGTACTGTGCGGTGTCAGTGTGGGCATAGTAGTGGGTACTGTGCGGTGTCAGTGTGGGCATAGTAGTGGGTACTGTGCGGTGTCAGTGTGGGCATAGTAGTGGGTACTGTGCGGTGTCAGTGTGGGCATAGTAGTGGGTACTGTGCGATGTCAGTGTGGGCATAGTAGTGGGTACTGTGCGGTGTCAGTGTGGGCATAGTAGTGGGTACTGTGCGGTGTCAGCGTGTGAATAGTAGTGGGTAATGTGTGGTGTCATTATGGGCACAGTAGTGGATACTAGTGTGGGCACAGTAGTGGGTACTGTGCGGTGTCAGCGTGGGCACGGTGTTGGATACTGTGTTGTGTAAGTGTAAGCACAATAGTAGATACTGTGCGGTGTCAGTGTGGGCACAGTAGTGGGTACTGTGCGGTGTCAGTGTGGGCACAGTAATAGATACTGTGCGGTGTCAGTGTGGGCACAGTAGTGTGTACTAGTGTGGGCACAGTAGTGGGTACTGTGTGGTGTCAGTGTGGGCACAGTAGTAGGTACTGTGCGGTGTCAGTGTGGGCACAGTAGTAGGTACTGTGCGGTGTCAGTGTGGGCACAGTAGTAGGTACTGTGCGGTGTCAGTGTGGGCACAGTAGTAGGTACTGTGCGGTGTCAGTGTGGGCACAGTAGTAGGTACTGTGCGGTGTCAGTGTGGGCACAGTAGTAGGTACTGTGCGGTGTCAGTGTGGGCACAGTAGTAGGTACTAGTGTGGGCACAGTAGTGGGTACTGTGCGGTGTCAGTGTGGGCACAGTAGTGGATACTAGTGTGGGCACAGTAGTGGGTACTGTGCGATGTCAGTGTGGGCATAGTAGTGGGTACTGTGCGGTGTCAGCGTGTGAATAGTAGTGGGTAATGTGTGGTGTCATTATGGGCACAGTAGTGGATACTAGTGTGGGCACAGTAGTGGGTACTGTGCGGTGTCAGTGTGGGTATGGTAGTGGGTACTGTGCGGTGTCAGTGTGGGCATGGTAGTGGGTACTGTGCGGTGTCAGTGTGGGCATAGTAGTGGGTACTGTGCGGTGTCAGTGTGGGCATAGTAGTGGGTACTGTGCGATGTCAGTGTGGGCATAGTAGTGGGTACTGTGCGGTGTCAGTGTGGGCATAGTAGTGGGTACTGTGCGGTGTCAGCGTGTGAATAGTAGTGGGTAATGTGTGGTGTCATTATGGGCACAGTAGTGGATACTAGTGTGGGCACGGTGTTGGGTACTGTGTTGTGCAAGTGTAAGCACAATAGTAGATACTGTGCGGTGTCAGTGTGGGCACAGTAGTGGGTACTGTGCGGTGTCAGTGTGGGCACAGTAATAGATACTGTGCGGTGTCAGTGTGGGCACAGTAGTGTGTACTAGTGTGGGCACAGTAGTGGGTACTGTGTGGTGTCAGTGTGGGCACAGTAGTAGGTACTGTGCGGTGTCAGTGTGGGCACAGTAGTAGGTACTGTGCGGTGTCAGTGTGGGCACAGTAGTAGGTACTGTGCGGTGTCAGTGTGGGCACAGTAGTAGGTACTGTGCGGTGTCAGTGTGGGCACAGTAGTAGGTACTGTGCGGTGTCAGTGTGGGCACAGTAGTAGGTACTGTGCGGTGTCAGTGTGGGCACAGTAGTAGGTACTAGTGTGGGCACAGTAGTGGGTACTGTGCGGTGTCAGTGTGGGCACAGTAGTGGATACTAGTGTGGGCACAGTAGTGGGTACTGTGCGATGTCAGTGTGGGCATAGTAGTGGGTACTGTGCGGTGTCAGCGTGTGAATAGTAGTGGGTAATGTGTGGTGTCATTATGGGCACAGTAGTGGATACTAGTGTGGGCACAGTAGTGGGTACTGTGCGGTGTCAGTGTGGGTATGGTAGTGGGTAATGTGCGGTGTCAGTGTGGGCATGGTAGTGGGTACTGTGCGGTGTCAGTGTGGGCATAGTAGTGGGTACTGTGCGGTGTCAGTGTGGGCATAGTAGTGGGTACTGTGCGATGTCAGTGTGGGCATAGTAGTGGGTACTGTGCGGTGTCAGTGTGGGCATAGTAGTGGGTACTGTGCGGTGTCAGCGTGTGAATAGTAGTGGGTAATGTGTGGTGTCATTATGGGCACAGTAGTGGATACTAGTGTGGGCACGGTGTTGGGTACTGTGTTGTGCAAGTGTAAGCACAATAGTAGATACTGTGCGGTGTCAGTGTGGGCACAGTAGTGGGTACTGTGCGGTGTCAGTGTGGGCACAGTAATAGAAACTGTGCGGTGTCAGTGTGGGCATAGTAGTGGGTACTAGTGTGGGCACAGTAGTGGGTACTGTGTGGTGTCAGTGTGGGCACAGTAGTAGGTACTGTGCGGTGTCAGTGTGGGCACAGTAGTAGGTACTGTGCGGTGTCAGTGTGGGCACAGTAGTAGGTACTGTGCGGTGTCAGTGTGGGCACAGTAGTGGGTACTAGAGTGGGCACAGTAGTGGGTACTGTGCGGTGTCAGTGTGGGCACAGTAGTAGGTACTGTGCGGTGTCAGTGTGGGCACAGTAGTGGATACTAGTGTGGGCACAGTAGTGGGTACTGTGCGTTGTCAGTGTGGGCACAGTAGTAGGTACTGTGCGGTGTCAGTGTGGGCACAGTAGTGGGTACTGTGCGGTGTCAGTGTGGGCACAGTAGTGGGTACTGTGCGGTGTCAGTGTGGGCACAGTAGTGGGTACTGTGCGGTGTCAGTGTGGGCACAGTAGTGGGTACTGTGCGGTGTCAGTGTGGGCACAGTAGTGGGTACTGTGCGGTGTCAGTGTGGGCACAATAGTGGGTACTGTGCAGTGTCAGTGTGGGCACAGTAGTGGGTACTGTGCGGTGTCAGTGTGGGCACAGTAGTGGGTACTGTGCGGTGTCAGTGTGGGCACAGTAGTGGGTACTGTGCGGTGTCAGTGTGGGCACAGTAGTGGGTACTGTGCGGTGTCAGTGTGGGCAATCTGTGGTGTCAGTGTGGGCGCAGCCTGTATCAGAGGGTACTGTGTGGTGTCAGTGTGGGCACTCCGTGGTGTCAGTGTGGGCACAGTAGTGGGTACTGTGCATAATAGTGGGTACTGTGTCGTTGTCAGTGTGGGTGCAGCCTGCAGTCGTGGGTATTGTGCGGTGTCAGTGTGGGCGCAGTAATGGGTGCTGTATGGTGTCAGTGTGTGCAACAGTGGGTGCTGTGCAGTGTTAGTGTGGGCACAGTAGTGGGTACTGTGCTGTGTCAGTGTGGGCACAGTAGTGGTTATGCTGCTGTGTCAGTGTGGGCACAACAGTGGGTACTGTGCAGTGTCAGTGTGGGCACAGCAGTGGGCATTGTGCGGTGTCAGTGTGGGTATAGTAATGGGTACTGTGCTGGGTCAATGTGGGCATAGTAGTGGGTACTGTGCTGTGTCAGTGTTGGCATAGTAGTGGGTACTGTGTAGTGTCAGTGTGGGCGCAGCCTGTGGTAGTGGGTACTGTGTGGTGTTAGTGTAGGCACAGTAATG
Organism: Phyllobates terribilis; assembly: GCF_046119375.1. Lineage (NCBI taxonomy): Eukaryota > Metazoa > Chordata > Amphibia > Anura > Dendrobatidae > Phyllobates > Phyllobates terribilis. The sequence goes on from NW_027362762.1 coordinate 969,720,972, forward strand.
GGTACTGTGTAGTGTTAGTGTGGGCATAGCAGTGGGAACTGTGCGGTGTCAGTGAGGACGCAGCCTGATGTAGTGGGTTCTGTGTGGTGTCAATGTGGGAGCAACCTGCGGTAGTTGGTATTGAGCAGTGTCAGTGTGGGCACAGCCCGCAGCAGTGGGTACTGTGCGATGTCAGTGTGTGTGCAGCAGTGGGTACTGTATGGTGTCAGTGTGGGCGCAACCTGCAGTCATGGGTATTGTGCGGTGTCAGTGTGGGCGCAGTAGTGGGTACTGTATGGTGTCAGTGTGTGTGCAGCAGTGGGTACTGTGCAGTGTCAGTGTGGGCATAGTAGGGGGTACTGTGCAGTGTCAGTGTGGGTATAGTAGCAGTGGGCACTGTGCTGTGTCAGTGTGGGCACAGAAGTGGGTACGGTGGTGTCAGTGTGGGCACAGCTTGCAGCAGTGGGTACTGTGTGGTGTCAGTGTGGGCACATATTGGTGGCAGTGGCGGGATACTACTCAGCCCGGAAGATCCAGGGGAAGCTACAAGGGACTGGTGTTCGTAGACACCGTCCAAGGGCTCCACAACCAGGGAGGCATATAGACAGACCCAGCAGAACATAGGTGAGGCATATACAGCAGGTTTCAGACGCTACCATATCCAACCCCAACAGCCCGGCCTTGGGAGGAGGACCGGAGGGGAAATACAGCCGCACCAACAAATGGAGACTACAGGTGCTGTGCCAGATCCGACAGATCGAATCCCAAGCCATCGACACTCGGTCGGATTTGATAAAGGAATTGGTCCGTTGGGATGCCCAAAATGTTCTGGAGGACAATGATAACTCCACTGAGGTGGACCCAAAGGAATTAAACTGTTTGCTAAACCCAGGATCCAGTGGTAGTCTGGAATCAAATACCCAGTCACAAGCAGCCCGAATCCAGGAATTGTTGATCGCATTGCGACCCGGAGCCTCAAGCGAGGAGAGGGCTTGTGTTATAGAATCGGTTTTGGGAGTTCCAGCATCCCTATCGCCAGCGCAGGACCCTACTTCCATGATGGTCCACAACCAAGGAAATCATCTTCACTACAGAGACGTGCCAGTATTTAATGAGTCCAACACAGAGGTTGATGAACATCTGAAAGATTTTGAGACCCTGATGCTGATGCACCAAGTACCTACAGATGATTGGGTCAAATACCTGTGGACTAGTTTGACTAGCTGGACACAATATGCTGTCCGGTCACTTGGGCCTGAGGACTGCCTGGACTATTGGACTGTTAAGGATACCCTGTTGGCATTTTTTACTATCAACCCCGAGAGATATTACACCAAGTTCCGGACATTGTCTCACCATGAGGGCTCATATGTAGAATTTGGCAGTCAACTGTGATGACACTGCAAACGTTGGCTCGAAGGTCGCGCTGCCCACTCTGCTGATGCCCTCCGGGACGTGATCATTCTCGAACAACTTATGGAGAAAATGGCCCCAGAAATACAAGAGTGGGTAGCTAACCAGAAGCCCGAAACCCCACAGCAAGCAGCCCGAATTCACGAATTCACAGCCAATCATCCCCGCTGGAGACCCGACATGCCCACTGATCCCAGGAAACCCCTCAACCAAGGATTCGAGCAAACACCAGCCATTCAAGCAGGACTATCCCACTACCCATCAGAAACCCTACCAGGACAAAGGTTTACAAACAGGACCCATGATTTGCCCAACTCACAGAGCTGTTATATGTGTGGACACTTTGGACACATGGCCAAAGATTGTCTACAGGGCTGTGACCCCATGCCTTGAGCACGTCTGCCAGCCAATCTGGTCAACCTCTGTCGAGATGAGCTATCAGGGTCTGAGGGACGCTACCCTTAGGATACACCAGCAGAAGAGGAAGTGATATACCCAGTTCACACTATATGGGAGGTTGACCACCGTACACCATCCAACCTACAAAACCACCTCCAGCCGGTCAAGGTCAGTGATCTCAAGGCCCAGAGACCTTGGAAAATTGGGCCTTCCATCACCCTTGCCAGTTCAGATATTGCACCTCCAGAACACCACTTACCAGGCCGCCAAGTGACTATCTCCTGGGCTCCCCGGGCGCATTTATGTGGCAAATTTAACGGCCGATGTACGGAAAAAGGAGTTGGTGGAGTTGTTCCATTAGTACAGGCAGATCCATACCATCGAGCTGAAGAATCGTGGAGGAGGCAGTGCCGCGCTGTTCTCCTTCATCAGTTTCCAGGATCCGCAGGATGCGGAGGACGCCATATGCGGACGCAATGGATGAGTTTGGTTCTCGTTTCTGTGTGGAGTTTCCCAGGTCAAGCCATATAAGAAAGCCAAACAAATAAGAGGAACCGCACAGGGACAGGACACATGCAAGGAAGAACCTGTGCGGTTCCTCTTATTTGTTTGGCTTTCTTATATAGGGTGAGTGAGATTTCATGCAGCATTTGGTCAGAGTGGGCGCTAGTATTCAGTATTATTAACGTCAAGTAATTTGATTATGCATTTACCCCTCTGTCCCTGCACAAGCACTCCCTATGATCTTTGAGATTATCCCTTCATAGAGGTCTGCATGTAACAACAAAAATAAGGGACTATTTGTCCGCATGTCCTAGTCTGTATTTAAATCTTAAACTGTTGATGTGATACATTAATTTTTAAATGAATTATTTATGAAATAAAGTTTATCATGCCATTATACTCAGTTGTTCTCCTATTTACATGTTTGCTTTGAGTAGGCAAGTCGCTGTGGAGATGGGGGCTTAATCCCTCTCTTTTGGATCCCTCATCCACATGTGATAATATGCGGGCCGCAGTCTGTTTATTATTATTTGAATAATCCTGAATGTTGATCACTTGAGTTGATATTTGCTAATTAATGAATGGCTGTTATTTACATATTATATCAGCTCCTACAACGTATTGTCTAATAGTTTTGAAAGACAGAGACTCAGGGTCTTTGAACAATGGATGTTTTCTAGATATGTTAAATACCATTGTAGGGTATTTGGCAGTCAATATTGGGGGATGAGCTGAGGATGCTCGAGCCCTGTGGTTTAATATCATCATCCCTTATGCTTGACCTGTGGATGTGGGCTTGAAAGGACAATTGTGAACTATTTAAGGGGGATATGCCTCTATACCATGGATACTTTACAAAGAGACAGCAAAGAGAGACTCTTGAGGACAGAAACCAGGACACATGGCTCCATCAAGAGGAATACAGATCTGCTCCACTGACTAACACTGAACTCTCAGAGTCATTAGGAATAAAAAACCCGGTTGGGACAATCAGGTCACCTTGCCACAAAACTCACTGCTATATTTCGGGCTTACCAGCAGAGGCGGCCCAGGATGAGACTGTAACTTGCACCATCTTGTGTATGTGCTGGGACTGTTCTATATGTTGTTGATTGCTGGCGGTTCAGTGGATTGTTGCCACACTGTTTGGCCCTCACCCTGTGTTGTCTGAGAAGTATTACGCCCACAGGAGACCCCGTGTTTCCACAGGGGGGTCACGGAGAAAACAGGTGACAGCAGTGATAGGAGCCGTATAGTCACCGTCATGTGGTGCAGCGCACGTCAGGCAGTTGTCATTGTGGGACATACAGGCTATGATGTGCCCGCACACTGAGCAAAAGCAAACCTATCCAATTCTGGGGTAGGAGCTCAGCGGTCAGAAATATAGGACCCTGATCACCAACTCCCGCCCACAGAAGTGACAGCATACATAAAGCCTTGTGACCATCAGCCTGGGTAGTAGGAGCCTTACCTCCACATGGGACGCACCAATAAAAGGATACATGCGCACTCCTCCGCTCCGGGTACCGATCGCCAGAATCTTCTGCACCGGGTCAAATGCCAAAGCCGTTGGTTGATATGGAAAACCATGTCGCACAGTCTGCAAAACAGGACAAGAGGCGTTCATATAGCGGGTGAGGGGCAGGCGGGGACTGAATGTGCAAATCCTGATGTGATACCGTATCTAAGCTTTATATATAAATCCACCGTCACCTGCACATAGAGGAATACAGTCACCTCTGGTTATGGCATGTGACTGCTGCGCCAACCATCCTCCACAGCAGCAATCCCAGGACGCATTGGCATGTGACTGCTCCAGACAGTGTGGTCAGACACGGACGGGGGAGCATGGAGCGACATCAGTGTGTATATGAGCCAATCTTACATGTGTAACTGACAAACCATGGAGGGTTACAGACGTGATGATTGGAGCTAGGGTTCACCTGAGGAACCATACCAGGACCGTCATATTAGGGCTCATGGAAACCATAGAAGGAAGCCCCTCACTCAGGACCCCTCCACCTCCTCTGATGGACTCTATATGACCCTGCAATCACATCTTTAATGGATCTTGTAAGAAATCTAAAGCAAGAGTGCAGCTCTGGAGTATAATACAGGATGTAACTCAGGATCAGTACAGGATCAGTAATGTAATGTATGCACACAATGACTGCACCAGCAGAATAGTGAGTGCAGCTCTGGAGTATAATACAGGATGTAACTCAGGATCAGTAATGTAATGTATGCACACAATGACTGCACCAGCAGAATAGTGAGTGCAGCTCTGGAGTATAATACAGGAGGTAACTCAGGATCAGTAATGTAATGTATGTACACAGTGACTGCACCAGCAGAATAGTGAGTGCAGCTCTGGAGTATAATACAGGATGTAACTCAGGATCAGTAATGTAATGCATGTACACAGTGACTGCACCAGCAGAATAGTGAGTGCAGCTCTGGAGTATAATACAGGAGGTAACTCAGGATCAGTAATGTAATGTATGTACACAGTGACTGCACCAGCAGAATAGTGAGTGCAGCTCTGGGGTATAATACAGGAGGTAACTCAGGATCAGTAATGTAATGTATGTACACAGTGACTGCACCAGCAGAATAGTGAGTGCAGCTCTGGAGTATAATACACGATGTAACTTGGGATCAGTAATGTAATGTATGTACACAGTGACTGCACCAGCAGAATAGTGAGTGCAGCTCTGGAGTATAATACACGATGTAACTTGGGATCAGTAATGTAATGTATGTACACAGTGACTGCACCAGCAGAATAGTGAGTGCAGCTCTGGGGTATAATACAGGAGGTAACTCAGGATCAGTAATGTAATGTATGTACACAGTGACTGCACCAGCAGAATAGTGAGTGCAGCTCTGGAGTATAATACACGATGTAACTTGGGATCAGTAATGTAATGTATGTACACAGTGACTGCACCAGCAGAATAGTGAGTGCAGCTCTGGAGTATAATACAGGAGGTAACTCAGGATCAGTAATGTAATGTATGTACACAGTGACTGCACCAGCAGAATAGTGAGTGCAGCTCTGGAGTATAATACAGGAGGTAACTCAGGATCAGTAATGTAATGTATGTACACAGTGACTGCACCAGCAGAATAGTGAGTGCAGCTCTGCAGTATAATACAGGATGTAACTCAGGATCAGTAATGTAATGTATGTACACAGTGACTACACCAGCAGAATAGTGAGTGCAGCTCTGGGGTATAATACAGGAGGTAACTCAGGATCAGTAATGTAATGTATGTACACAGTGACTGCACCAGCAGAATAGTGAGTGCAGCTCTGGAGTATAATACAGGAGGTAACTCAGGATCAGTAATGTAATGTATGTACACAGTGACTACACCAGTAGAATAGTGAGTGCAGCTCTGGAGTATAATACAGGAGGTAACTCAGGATCAGTAATGTAATGTATGTGCACAGTGACTGCACCAGCAGAATAGTGAGTGCAGCTCTGGAGTATAATACAGGATGTAACCAAGGATCAGTAATGTAATGTATGTACACAGTGACTACACCAGCAGAATAGTGAGTGCAGCTCTGGAGTATAATACAGGATGTAACTAAGGATCAGTAATGTAATATACTGTATGTACACAGTGACTGCACCAGCAGAATAGTGAGTGCAGCTCTGGGATATAATACAGGAGGTAACTCAGGATCAGTAATGTAATGTATGTACACAGTGACTGCACCAGCAGAATAGTGAGTGCAGCTCTGGAGTATAATACAGGATGTAACTCAGGATCAGTAATGTAATGTATGTACACAGTGACAGCACCAGCAGAATAGTGAGTGCAGCTCTGGAGTATAATACAGGAGGTAACTCAGGATCAGTAATGTATGTACACAGTGACAGCACCAGCAGAATAGTGAGTGCAGCTCTGGAGTATAATACAGGAGGTAACTCAGGATCAGTAATGTAATGTATGTACACAGTGACTGCACCAGCAGAATAGTGAGTGCAGCTCTGCAGTATAATACAGGATGTAACTCAGGATCAGTAATGTACTGTATGTACGCAGTGACGGAACCAGCAGAATAGTGAGTGCAGCTCTGGAGTATAATACAGGAGGTAACTCAGGATCAGTAATGTATGTACACAGTGACAGCACCAGCAGAATAGTGAGTGCAGCTCTGGAGTATAATACAGGATGTAACTCAGGATCAGTAATGTAATGTATGTACACAGTGACTGCACCAGCAGAATAGTGAGTGCAGCTCTGGAGTATAATACAGGAGGTAACTCAGGATCAGTAATGTAATGTATGTACACAGTGACTGCACCAGCAGAATAGTGAGTGCAGCTCTGGAGTATAATACAGGAGGTAACTTAGGATCAGTAATGTAATGTCTGTACACAGTGACTGCACCAGCAGAATAGTGAGTGCAGCTCTGCAGTATAATACAGGATGTAACTCAGGATCAGTAATGTAATGTATGTACACAGTGACTACACCAGCAGAATAGTGAGTGCAGCTCTGGGGTATAATACAGGATGTAACTCAGGATCAGTAATGTACTGTATGTACACAGTGACTCCACCAGCAGAATAGTGAGTGCAGCTCTGGAGTATAATACAGGATGTAACTCAGGATCAGTACAGGATCAGTAATGTAATGTATGTACACAGTGACTGCACCAGCAGAATAGTGATTGCAGCTCTGGAGTATAATACACGATGTAACTTGGGATCAGTAATGTAATGTATGTACACAGTGACTGCACCAGCAGAATAGTGAGTGCAGCTCTGGAGTATAATACAGGATGTAACTCAGGATCAGTAATGTAATGTATGTGCACAGTGACTGCACCAGCAGAATAGTGAGTGCAGCTCTGGAGTATAATACAGGATGTAACCAAGGATCAGTAATGTAATGTATGTACACAGTGACTGCACCAGCAGAATAATGAGTGCAGCTCTGGAGTATAATACAGGATGTAACTAAGGATCAGTAATGTAATGTATGTACACAGTGACTGCACCAGCAGAATAGTGAGTGCAGCTCTGGAGTATAATACAGGATGTAACTCAGGATCAGTAATGTAATGTATGTACACAGTGACTGCACCAGCAGAATAGTGAGTGCAGCTCTGGAGTATAATACAGGAGGTAACTCAGGATCAGTAATGTAATGTATGTACACAGTGACTGCACCAGCAGAATAGTGAGTGCAGCTCTGGAGTATAATACAGGATGTAACTCAGGATCAGTAATGTAATGTATGTACACAGTGACAGCACCAGCAGAATAGTGAGTGCAGCTCTGGAGTATAATACAGGATGTAACTAAGGATCAGTAATGTAATATACTGTATGTACACAGTGACTGCACCAGCAGAATAGTGAGTGCAGCTCTGGGGTATAATACAGGAGGTAACTCAGGATCAGTAATGTAATGTATGTACACAGTGACTGCACCAGCAGAATAGTGAGTGCAGCTCTGGAGTATAATACAGGATGTAACTCAGGATCAGTAATGTAATGTATGTACACAGTGACAGCACCAGCAGAATAGTGAGTGCAGCTCTGGAGTATAATACAGGATGTAACTAAGGATCAGTAATGTAATATACTGTATGTACACAGTGACTGCACCAGCAGAATAGTGAGTGCAGCTCTGGGGTATAATACAGGAGGTAACTCAGGATCAGTAATGTAATGTATGTACACAGTGACTGCACCAGCAGAATAGTGAGTGCAGCTCTGGAGTATAATACAGGATGTAACTCAGGATCAGTAATGTAATGTATGTACACAGTGACAGCACCAGCAGAATAGTGAGTGCAGCTCTGGAGTATAATACAGGAGGTAACTCAGGATCAGTAATGTATGTACACAGTGACAGCACCAGCAGAATAGTGAGTGCAGCTCTGGAGTATAATACAGGAGGTAACTCAGGATCAGTAATGTAATGTATGTACACAGTGACTGCACCAGCAGAATAGTGAGTGCAGCTCTGGAGTATAATACAGGAGGTAACTCAGGATCAGTAATGTATGTACACAGTGACTGCACCAGCAGAATAGTGAGTGCAGCTCTGCAGTATAATACAGGATGTAACTCAGGATCAGTAATGTACTGTATGTACACAGTGACTCCACCAGCAGAATAGTGAGTGCAGCTCTGGAGTATAATACAGGAGGTAACTCAGGATCAGTAATGTATGTACACAGTGACAGCACCAGCAGAATAGTGAGTGCAGCTCTGGAGTATAATACAGGATGTAACTCAGGATCAGTAATGTAATGTATGTACACAGTGACAGCACCAGCAGAATAGTGAGTGCAGCTCTGGAGTATAATACAGGAGGTAACTCAGGATCAGTAATGTAATGTCTGTACACAGTGACTGCACCAGCAGAATAGTGAGTGCAGCTCTGCAGTATAATACAGGATGTAACTCAGGATCAGTAATGTAATGTATGTACACAGTGACTACACCAGCAGAATAGTGAGTGCAGCTCTGGGGTATAATACAGGATGTAACTCAGGATCAGTAATGTACTGTATGTACACAGTGACTCCACCAGCAGAATAGTGAGTGCAGCTCTGGAGTATAATACAGGATGTAACTCAGGATCAGTACAGGATCAGTAATGTAATGTATGTACACAGTGACTGCACCAGCAGAATAGTGATTGCAGCTCTGGAGTATAATACACGATGTAACTTGGGATCAGTAATGTAATGTATGTACACAGTGACTGCACCAGCAGAATAGTGAGTGCAGCTCTGGGGTATAATACAGGAGGTAACTCAGGATCAGTAATGTAATGTATGTACACAGTGACTGCACCAGCAGAATAGTGAGTGCAGCCCTGGAGTATAATACACGATGTAACTTGGGATCAGTAATGTAATGTATGTACACAGTGACTGCACCAGCAGAATAGTGAGTGCAGCTCTGGAGTATAATACAGGAGGTAACTCAGGATCAGTAATGTAATGTATGTACACAGTGACTGCACCAGCAGAATAGTGAGTGCAGCTCTGGAGTATAATACAGGAGGTAACTCAGGATCAGTAATGTAATGTATGTACACAGTGACTGCACCAGCAGAATAGTGAGTGCAGCTCTGCAGTATAATACAGGATGTAACTCAGGATCAGTAATGTAATGTATGTACACAGTGACTACACCAGCAGAATAGTGAGTGCAGCTCTGGGGTATAATACAGGAGGTAACTCAGGATCAGTAATGTAATGTATGTACACAGTGACAGCACCAGCAGAATAGTGAGTGCAGCTCTGGAGTATAATACAGGAGGTAACTCAGGATCAGTAATGTAATGTATGTACACAGTGACTGCACCAGCAGAATAGTGAGTGCAGTTCTGGAGTATAATACAGGATGTAACTCAGGATCAGTAATGTACTGTATGTACACAGTGACTCCACCAGCAGAATAGTGAGTGCAGCTCTGGAGTATAATACAGGAGGTAACTCAGGATCAGTAAAGTAATGTATGTACACAGTGACAGCACCAGCAGAATAGTGAGTGCAGCTCTGGAGTATAATACAGGAGGTAACTCAGGATCAGTAATGTAATGTATGTACACAGTGACTGCACCAGCAGAATAGTGAGTGCAGCTCTGGAGTATAATACAGGAGGTAACTCAGGATCAGTAATGTAATGTCTGTACACAGTGACTGCACCAGCAGAATAGTGAGTGCAGCTCTGCAGTATAATACAGGATGTAACTCAGGATCAGTAATGTAATGTATGTACACAGTGACTGCACCAGCAGAATAGTGAGTGCAGCTCTGGAGTATAATACAGGAGGTAACTCAGGATCAGTAATGTAATGTATGTACACAGTGACTACACCAGCAGAATATTGAGTGCAGCTCTGGGGTATAATACAGGATGTAACTCAGGATCAGTAATGTACTGTATGTACACAGTGACTCCACCAGCAGAATAGTGAGTGCAGCTCTGTAGTATAATACAGGATGTAACTCAGGATCAGTACAGGATCAGTAATGTAATGTATGTACACAGTGACTGCACCAGCAGAATAGTGATTGCAGCTCTGGAGTATAATACACTATGTAACTTGGGATCAGTAATGTAATGTATGTACACAGTGACTGCACCAGCAGAATAGTGAGTGCAGCTCTGGAGTATAATACACGATGTAACTTGGGATCAGTAATGTAATGTATGTACACAGTGACTGCACCAGCAGAATAGTGAGTGCAGCTCTGGGGTATAATACAGGAGGTAACTCAGGATCAGTAATGTAATGTCTGTACACAGTGACTGCACCAGCAGAATAGTGAGTGCAGCTCTGGAGTATAATACACGATGTAACTTGGGATCAGTAATGTAATGTATGTACAAAGTGACTGCACCAGCAGAATAGTGAGTGCAGCTCTGGAGTATAATAGAGGAGGTAACTCAGGATCAGTAATGTAATGTATGTACACAGTGACGGCACCAGCAGAATAGTGAGTGCAGCTCTGGAGTATAATACAGGAGGTAACTCAGGATCAGTAATGTAATGTATGTACACAGTGACTGCACCAGCAGAATAGTGAGTGCAGCTCTGCAGTATAATACAGGATGTAACTCAGGATCAGTAATGTAATGTATGTACACAGTGACTACACCAGCAGAATAGTGAGTGCAGCTCTGGGGTATAATACAGGAGGTAACTCAGGATCAGTAATGTAATGTATGTACACAGTGACAGCACCAGCAGAATAGTGAGTGCAGCTCTGGAGTATAATACAGGAGGTAACTCAGGATCAGTAATGTAATGTATGTACACAGTGACTGCACCAGCAGAATAGTGAGTGCAGCTCTGGAGTATAATACAGGAGGTAACTCAGGATCAGTAATGTAATGTATGTACACAGTGACTGCACCAGCAGAATAGTGAGTGCAGCTCTGGAGTATAATACAGGATGTAACTCAGGATCAGTAATGTACTGTATGTACACAGTGACTCCACCAGCAGAATAGTGAGTGCAGCTCTGGAGTATAATACAGGAGGTAACTCAGGATCAGTAAAGTAATGTATGTACACAGTGACAGCACCAGCAGAATAGTGAGTGCAGCTCTGGAGTATAATACAGGAGGTAACTCAGGATCAGTAATGTAATGTATGTACACAGTGACTGCACCAGCAGAATAGTGAGTGCAGCTCTGGAGTATAATACAGGAGGTAACTCAGGATCAGTAATGTAATGTCTGTACACAGTGACTGCACCAGCAGAATAGTGAGTGCAGCTCTGCAGTATAATACAGGATGTAACTCAGGATCAGTAATGTAATGTATGTACACAGTGACTGCACCAGCAGAATAGTGAGTGCAGCTCTGGAGTATAATACAGGAGGTAACTCAGGATCAGTAATGTAATGTATCTACACAGTGACTACACCAGCAGAATATTGAGTGCAGCTCTGGGGTATAATACAGGATGTAACTCAGGATCAGTAATGTACTGTATGTACACAGTGACTCCACCAGCAGAATAGTGAGTGCAGCTCTGTAGTATAATACAGGATGTAACTCAGGATCAGTACAGGATCAGTAATGTAATGTATGTACACAGTGACTGCACCAGCAGAATAGTGATTGCAGCTCTGGAGTATAATACACTATGTAACTTGGGATCAGTAATGTAATGTATGTACACAGTGACTGCACCAGCAGAATAGTGAGTGCAGCTCTGGAGTATAATACACGATGTAACTTGGGATCAGTAATGTAATGTATGTACACAGTGACTGCACCAGCAGAATAGTGAGTGCAGCTCTGGGGTATAATACAGGAGGTAACTCAGGATCAGTAATGTAATGTCTGTACACAGTGACTGCACCAGCAGAATAGTGAGTGCAGCTCTGGAGTATAATACACGATGTAACTTGGGATCAGTAATGTAATGTATGTACAAAGTGACTGCACCAGCAGAATAGTGAGTGCAGCTCTGGAGTATAATAGAGGAGGTAACTCAGGATCAGTAATGTAATGTATGTACACAGTGACGGCACCAGCAGAATAGTGAGTGCAGCTCTGGAGTATAATACAGGAGGTAACTCAGGATCAGTAATGTAATGTATGTACACAGTGACTGCACCAGCAGAATAGTGAGTGCAGCTCTGCAGTATAATACAGGATGTAACTCAGGATCAGTAATGTAATGTATGTACACAGTGACTACACCAGCAGAATAGTGAGTGCAGCTCTGGGGTATAATACAGGAGGTAACTCAGGATCAGTAATGTAATGTATGTACACAGTGACAGCACCAGCAGAATAGTGAGTGCAGCTCTGGAGTATAATACAGGAGGTAACTCAGGATCAGTAATGTAATGTATGTACACAGTGACTGCACCAGCAGAATAGTGAGTGCAGCTCTGGAGTATAATACAGGAGGTAACTCAGGATCAGTAATGTAATGTATGTACACAGTGACTGCACCAGCAGAATAGTGAGTGCAGCTCTGGAGTATAATACAGGATGTAACTCAGGATCAGTAATGTACTGTATGTACACAGTGACTCCACCAGCAGAATAGTGAGTGCAGCTCTGGAGTATAATACAGGATGTAACTCAGGATCAGTACAGGATCAGTAATGCAATGTATGTACACAGTGACTGCACCAGCAGAATAGTGAGTGCAGCTCTGGAGTATAATACACGATGTAACTTGGGATCAGTGCGGTAAGTGGATAGACAATTTATAACAGTGTGATTATCCGTTTTTCTACAGGTGGGAGAGCTGCCATGACCACACATACAGTACAGACCAAAAGTTTGGACACACCTCATTTAAAGATTTTTCTGTATTTTCATGACTATGAAAATTGTACATTCACACTGAAGGCATCAAAACTATGAATTAACACATGTGGAATTATATACTTAACAAAAAAGTGTGAAACAACTGAAAATATGTCTTATATTCTAGGTTCTTCACAGTAGCCACCTTTTGCTTTGATGACTGCTTTGCACACTCTTGGCATTCTCTTGATGAGCTTCAAGAGGTAGTCAACGGAAATGGTTTTCACTTCACAGGTGTGCCCTGGCAGGTTTAATAAGAGGGATTTCTTGCCTTATAAATGGGGTTGGAACCATCAGTTGTGTTGTGCAGAAGTCTGGTGGATACACAGGTGATAGTCCTACTGAATAGACTGTTAGAATTTGTATTATGGCAAGAAAAAAGCAGCTAAGTAAAGAAAAACGAGTGGCCATCATTACTTTAAGAAATGAAGGTCAGTCAGTCCGAAAAATTGGGAAAACTTTGAAAGTGTCCCCAAGTGCAGTTGCAAAAACCATCAAGCGCTACAAAGAAACTGGCTCACATGAGGACCGCCCCAGGAAAGGAAGACAAAGAGTCACCTCTGCTTCTGAGGATAAGTTTATCCGAGTCACCAGCCTCAGAAATCGCAGGTTAACAGCAGCTCAGATTAGAGACCAGGTCAATGCCACACAGAGTTCTAGCAGCAGACACATCTCTACAGCAACTGTTAAGAGGAGACTTTGTGCAGCAGGGCTTCATGGTAAAAGAGCTGCTAGGAAACCACTGCTAAGGACAGGCAACAAGCAGAAGAGACTTGTTTGGGCTAAAGAACACAAGGAATGGACATCAGACCAGTGGAAATCTGTGCTTTGGTCTGATGAGTCCAAATTTGAGATCTTTGGTTCCAACCACCGTGTCTTTGTGCGACGCAGAAAAGGTGAACGGATGGACTCTACATGCCTGGTTCCCACCGTGAAGCATGGAGGAGGAGGTGTGATGGTGTGGGGGGGCTTTGCTGGTGACACTGTTGGGGATTTATTCAAAATTGAAGGCATACTGAACCAGCATGGCTACCACAGCATCTTGCAGCGGCATGCTATTACATCCGGTTTGAGTTTAGTTGGACCATCATTTATTTTTCAACAGGACAATGACCCCAAACACACCTCCAGGCTGTGTAAGGGCTATTTGACCAAGAAGGAGAGTGATGGGGGGCTACGCCAGATGACCTGGCCTCCACAGTCACCAGACCTGAACCCAATCGAGATGGTTTGGGGTGAGCTGGACCGCAGAGTGAAGGCAAAAGGGCCAACAAGTGCTAAGCATCTCTGGGAACTCCTTCAAGATTGTTAGAAGACCATTTCCGGTGGCTACCTCTTGACGATCATCAAGAGAATGCCAAGAGTGTGAAAAGCAGTCATCAAAGCAAAAGGTGGCTACTGTGAAGAACCTAGAATATAAGACATATTTTCAGTTGTTTCACACTTTTTTGTTAAGTATATAATTCCACATGTGGTAATTCATAGTTTTGATGCCTTCAGTGTGAATGTACAATTTTCATAGTCAAGAAAATACAGAAAAATCTTTAATTGAGAAGGTGTGTCTAAACTTTTGGTCTGTACTGTACATCCAGACATTATTAATCTATTTCCTGCCACTTAAAGGGAATGATTTGCATTTAAATAACTAAAAAATTGAAATGTGGACGAGGCGCAGAAAAGCTACGTCCTGATTTATGTGCCGCTGAATTAATTCCTTAATGATTTATCGCACTGATTTTGATGAATATTTCTCAATAATGGCCGCATAGCGCTCATATAGAGAACACATGGCTAAAAGGTGAAGACTCTTGACATTCATCATTTTCTTTAAGTCTGGAAATGTTAGTGAATGTGCAGAACGTATTCCCACCTCTCGGGCGTCTCTTATTGCTGCGGTTCCTGGTATAGGACCATTCCCACCACAGATCACCAGGGCTCAATCAATATCATACCTGGTAGCCGCTGGTGACCTGAGTGATGCCACTCTGCCCAATCAGGCCTGCTCATGGGGTGGGGTCCTTCCTAAAGGTGGGGGCACTGTCACCTCTCATTGCAGGCTCTGTCATGCCAGCCATTGACCAGAAACAAAACAATCTTGTATCCCAGCTATTTAACCCTAGAATTGCTGAGGTCAAGAGTATCCACTGCATCATCCAGAGATCGAGTCACCGAGTTTCCCAGTGACATTTTTGGGATTGGGGGATCCTATGTACTTTGCTCTGGAGACCTGGAAAGCCCCAGGGCTGCCTGTGTACGGCACACTAAGGTATTATAACAGCGCCACAAACCATAATGTATTGGAATATTAGAAGATTATTACACAACCCTATTTCCCAAAAAGTCGGGCCACTGTGTAAAACATACAGAAAACCAGAATGCAATGACTTGGAAATCTCTTCTCCACACTTTATCACTCAGATCAGACATGGACATTTCGCCATTTCATTTGCAAAAATTATCTAATTTAGAAATTGATGTCAGCGACAAATCTCAGAACAGCTGGGACATCAACCAAAGGCTGGAAAAGTAAGTGGTGTAAAAACAGCCAGAGGGTCTATGTCCAACTAAGTCACATGACTGTGTACAAAGAGCATGTGAGAGAGGCAGAGTCTCTCCGAAGTAAAGATGGTCGGAGCAGCAAGAATCCAACATCAGACAAGAAGGGGACAACATTCCTCTCCCAAAACTCCAGAGATTATCTCCTCACCTCCCCAACATTTACAGACTGTTATAAGAAGAAGATGGGATGCTTCACAACGGTGGGCATGGCCCGGGCACAATGATGGACGAGGCCCGGGAACGATGGTGGGAAAGATGGTGGACATGGCCCAGACAGAATGGTGGACACGGCTGGGGCACAATGATGGAAGCTGCCAGGGAACGATGGTGGACGAGCCTGGGGCACAATGATGGATGTGACACGGGTAATATGGTAGACGCGACCAGGCACAATGATGAATGCTACTCAGGTACGATGGTGGACGCGGCTGGGGCACAATGATGGATGTGACACAGGTAATATGGTAGACGCGACCAGGCACAATGATGGAAGCTGCCAGGGAACGATGGTGGACGAGCCTGGGGCACAATGATGGATGTGACACAGGTAATATGGTAGACGCGACCAGGCACAATGATGGATGTGACACGGGTATGATGGTGGACGCTACTCAGGTATGATGGTGGACGCGGCTGGGGCACAACGATGGATGCTACTCAGGTACGATGGTGGACGCGGCTGGGGCACAATGATGGATGTGACACAGGTACGATGGTGGACGCGACCAGGCACAATGATGGATGTGACACGGGTATGATGGTGGACGCTACTCAGGTACGATGGTGGACGCGGCTGGGGCACAATGATGGATGCTACTCATGTACGATGGTGGACGCGGCTGAGGCACAATGATGGATGCTACTCAGGTACGATGGTGGACGCGGCTGGGGCACAATGATGGATGTGACACAGGTACGATGGTGGACGCGACCAGGCACAATGATGGATGTGACACGGGTATGATGGTGGACGCTACTCAGGTACGATGGTGGACGCGGCTGGGGCACAATGATGGATGCTACTCAGGTATGATGGTGGACGCGGCTGAGGCACAATGATGGATGCTACTCAGGTATGGTGGACGCGGCTGGGGCACAATGATGGATGTGACACAGGTACGATGGTGGACGCGACCAGGCACAATGATGGATGCGACACTGGTATGATGATGGACGCTACTCAGGTACAATGGTGGACGCGGCTGGGGCACAATGATGGATGTGACACAGGTACGATGGTGGACGCGACCAGGCACTATGGTGGATGCGACACAGGTAAGATGGTGGATGTGGCTGGGGCACAATGGTGGATCTTGTCAGGTACGATGGTGGACGCGGCCGGGGCACAATGATGGATGCGACACGGGTATGATGGTGGACGCAACCGGGCACAATGACGGATGCGACACGGGTATGATGGTGGACGCGAAGGGGCACAATGGTGGATGCTACTAAGGTACGATGGTGGACGCGGCCCGGGGCACAATGACGGATGCGACACTGGTATGATGGTGGACGCGGCCGGGGCACAATGACGGATGCGACACGGGTATGATGGTGGACGCGGTCACGGCACAATGACGGATGCGACACGGGTATGATGGTGGACGCGAGGGGGCACAATGGTGGATGCTACTAAGGTACGATGGTGGACGCAGCCGGGGCACAATGACGGATGCGACACTGGTATGATGGTGGACGCGGCCGGGGCACAATGACGGATGCGACACTGGTATGATGGTGGATGCGACCGGGCACAATTGCTCAGAGATGTGTTGAAGTCATTAATTTCTAAATGAGGTAATGTTTTCAAATGAAATGCTAAAATGTCCACTATCCACTTCTGATCTATTCTCTGTTCTGTGTGATAAAATCTGGAGATAAAAGCAGGGCTGTGGAGTCGGTAAGCCAAACCTCTGACTCCGACTCCTCAATTCCCCAACTCCGACCCCACAGCCCCGGTCACTACTGAGCGTGTACATAAAGAGCAGCACAGATTCATCACAACTAAAAGCCGAGGTCCTGAGATCAGGAACAGAACAGACATTTATAGGACATTTCATCACTTTCCCAAATTCTTATGAAACCATTTACAGCACATATTGTACTACTGTACCCAATGTATTATATATTTTAGGAGTCTGTCTATTCTATATCGACTCCGACTCCAACTCCACAGCCCTGGAAAAGATTTCCAGATTATTATCCTAGGTTTTTTTACATTTCACACAGCAGCCAAACTTTTTGGAATTGGGGTTGTACATCCCGGACTATAACGAAACATACTATACATAGACCCCTACACATGTCACCTGAGAGGTATAAAGGACAACGCTGAAAGTTGCTTTTTTCTGTCTTCATAAGTAAAAGAAATTGATATAAATGATACAATTGTAGCGTTACATAGCGTCCCATCATGCGGCACCACATGGCACTCCACCTGTGCGCGAGGCTTTGGCCATTACAGGATACTCGCATAATCTAATATTGGGGTTCTTGTATCTGACAAGTTTGTGCACCCCTGGAGGAGTACCGGCAGCACACACTGGCACCCCGCTGCTCCCTAGATGGAGCTCGGACGGCGCTCTGTGCCCACATGAAGCATGGCATGACCCCCGGAGACAGCATCCTGTTACATAAAGGAAGAAATAATCAGAATCCTGTACATTAACGAGATTCATGTTAGATTCCAGCTGAAGAGGAGCCCGAGAGCGACGGTCAAAAGCCCCAGCGTAAATTTAGAGCATTACTGGACTAAAAATAGCCGGCGCTGGAAAGTGTCTTTCAGCAGATCTGGTGGAGGGAGCGGGACGGCATAAAAGCACTGCCTGACTAATTGCTTACATTTATTCATGAGCATAAAGACGCTGCATACCTGGTCCTAAATGGCGCAGACGGGACGAACCGCGGCTCACAAAATTGAATCAAGGAGCACATTAATGAGGGGTCACACTAATGAGGATTTAATTCATTAAAGCAAAAAAAAATAATGATAAGGGATGAAGGGAGGGGCTGCTCGGTGCCATCCTGCTGGCACTGGCAGGAGGGGTGACAGCACTAATCCCTGCCATCTCCCGGCCACATAATGTCCCCTAACATTACACGGATCCCGATCACTGGCGCCCCCCACTGATCAGCTGCATGTGCAGTGCATGGAGCCAGAACAGCACAGCTCTGTGTAATGTGTAGTGGCCGTTCTCAGTACTGCAGCTCGGCTCGTATTGAAGTAATTAGGATCAGAGCTGCAATACCTGACATTGACCGCTGTGTACGGAGCTGAGCGGCTTGGTACACTGAGCACATTGGGCAGTCGACGGAGCTCTCAGACCCCCACTGATCACATACTAAAGACCTATCTTGAGCTGGAGTAAAGGGGTCTTGGCACCCGAGTCAGTTCCACAGTGACGTTTCCAAGGACTGCTCCATAAACTGCACTGATTATGTCAGATACATCAGCTGTGAAACTGAGGGCTGTAATAGCAGCTACAGCCACGACCGGATGTATGGGGACAAGGCACACAAGAGACACAGCCCCGTCAATCAGTTGTTTGCTGAGGGAGCCGATCACTACCAATCTGATTTATTACCTCTTTATAGTATTACAATCTGACACTTTCTGTGCATCTTACCCCCAAACAATACTCATCAAATTAAGTAATAAATTCCGAACTGATCTCACCGCACTCCCGAACTGACCTCCCCCTTGAGCTTCAGTACTGATCCCTCTGCACACCAGTACTGATCCGCCTGCACTCCCTTACTAATCCCCCTGGCTCCTGTACAGATCTCCCTGCACACCAGTACTGATCCTCCTGCACTCCCTTACTAATCCCTCTGCACTCCCTTACTAATCCCCCTGCACTCCTGTACAGATCTCCATGCACACCAGTACTGATCCTCCTGCACTCCCTTACTAATCCCCCTGCACTCCTGTACAGATCTCCCTGCACACCAGTACTGATCCTCCTGCACTCCCTTACTAATCCCTCTGCACTCCCTTACTAATCCCCCCGCGCTCCTGTACAGATCTCCATGCACACCAGTACTGATCCTCCTGCACTCCCTTACTAATCCCTCTGCACTCCCTTACTAATCCCCCTGCGCTCCTGTACAGATCTCCCTGCACACCAGTAATGATCCTCCTGCACTCCCTTACTAATCCCCCTGCACTCCTGTACAGATCCCCCTGCACTATCGTACTGATTCCCCTGCACACTAGTACAGATCTCCCAGCCCTTCATTACTGATCCCCCTGCACTTCTATACAGATCTCCCTGCGCTCCTGTACTGATTCCCCGGCGCTCCAGTACTGATCCACCTGTGCTCCCGTTCTGATCCCCCTACAATCCTGTAGCACTGCGCTACATATTCCCCACCTGTCCTGTCACCAATTTTCTGGTTGTAGAAAGTGGCGACATGGGAGCGGCGGCAGATCGCAGAGAAGAGGGTTACTATGTAGTATTCTATATAAAATAGACGACCTAAAAATAATATATAATCCTTACAGTAAAAAATTGTTAATACCCAGAGGCGGAGAAGGGTACGTGTCCTCATGGCTTCTGAACTAAGAGATTGTGTCCTGTGGTCAGGTGCGGGCAGAGATTGCTTATTTTAATTCTTTAAAGGGATATTCTCAAGTTTCCAAATTGCTTTAATTAGTTAGACAAGTTAGCCTTGCTTTCTCAATCTGCTGCCATTTTCCTGCATTGAGAGCTTTTATCTTTCATAGTGTACAGCTTGTTTCCATGACCCAAGCCCAGGCAGTAGCTACATTCCAGGAGACATCACGTTTCTCTAGCCCATTAATTTCTACACAGCAATTATCTACTCACCTTCCTTACCTCTCATCTTCTGAAGAGTTACAGTTATAAATCACCAATCCCCCAGCTTTCATACCAGGTCTCCTAATCAGGGCTCTCACTGTCCTGAAATTTTTGCTTGTTCAAATGCCTTATTATCTCCATGTGTAAATGCAGTGATAGCAGTGTAGACTCAACAAACCACTGCCAACTGAACGTGTTATAGCAGAACTTGTGCTGAGCTTCATAGTTTTACTAATACTACAACGCTGCTACTCACCAGTCACTCAAGGAGGAGGAGAGCCTGTGTGTCACCCTGGCCTGGATGCCACAAGTGTAATTAAAGCTGTGTCTGAGAGCAAGGGGGAGGTTCTCTAGTCAGGGGAACATTAGCATGCAATGCCTCCTGTCTCAGGCCAGTAGGGGGAGCAGGCTGCCCCTATAAAAGCTGGTACTGGGGGCAGGGTTAGGGAGAACTTGATGGCCTGTCTCAGCACTGAGACTTGTCCCAGAGCAGAGCAGGGACAGACAGTTGCACTGCACCTAAGAGGAAGTGTGGCAGGAGGAGAGCCACAAGCCAGAGACAAGAGGCGAAGCAAGCCTGTCTTGGCAGATAAGAGACTGACTTTACCAGACTTTGGTGTCTGAGGCTGGGAGGATTCTACATCCTCCAGCAGAGAACCAGTCCGCAAGGGACTGTATATTCCTTGGCCTAAGAAGCCTGGAGGCCCTGCCACAACAGAAGGGACCAGCAGAGCCGTACAAGGCTGGGAGCAGAAAGGAACCCACGTCGCAGGCCATACAGGCGAGAATACACGGAAAGCTTGGAAACGTGGGCTGTTACCCTATAACGAGGAGATAGCCAGAAGGAGCGCAGAAAGCACGGTAGGCCTACACCCTCACCCTGACCAGGGCCAATTTCCTCGTTGCTCTCAGACATCCAGGTCCCCTCCTAGCTGGGACTGTTTATGGGTCAGTTTACCTGTTTCAGTAAAGACCCTGGACTGCAACCTATTGTCTGTGTGCTCCTTCGCGCCTCCAGCACTACCGGTACTGGGACTCTCACCACCATCACTCCCACCATCCACTACACTGCCCTGGGGCCGCACTCTTCCCGTGGGGAGTCACACCATCCCAGCTGCACACCTCATCAGCCCCAGCGGTCTGCCTTGCAGCGGCGGTTCCTAATAACCGCAATCCACGGGTGGCGTAGTCGGACATTATCAATAGCACATAACGCACTACCACTGGTCTGACCACCCTGAGCCACGGAACCGGGTTGCCACTACTACTCCCATCGTCCCCCTATTGCCCGGATCCGAGTGCCCCACGGCCCAGGGGGCGAGTCAGCTTTGGCGTAGTCGGCAGGATTTCGTGCCCGCAACCACCGGGTACTGCGTGCCTGAAAAAGACTTTTGTAACTTACCTGTGGCGAAGTTTCCCGCCGTCCGGAGTCGTTTCCCGCCATCCGGAGCCGATTCCCGCCATCAGACGCCATCTTGGACCTTTTTCCGCCATCTTCTGCTGTCTTCCCGCCATCCGCAGCTGCTTCCCGCCATCGGACACCATCTTCAGGACGCCGCGCGGGAAGAAGAGGGGCGTGGACATCAAAACCACGCGAGATCCGAAGCTCCGCCCCACGCACCGACGCTGCGCAAGGTCCTGGAAGGGAGAGAGAGCGACGCTGACGTCATCAGGACGCGACGCAAGGTCCTCGTCCAGAGCAGCAGCAGCGGAGCCGCGGCCTACAGAAGAGGATCGTCGGAAGGTAGGCCACGCTTAACTAGGGGGGAGGAAGATGTCGGACACAGAGGCGCCCACTACCACCAACGCAGCTGCAGCAGCGGTGATGCCCTTTTCCCTGCCCTACATCCCTGGAGCGGCCTGGCTGCCCAAGTACTCAGGGGAGCCCCATGCCCTAACTGACTTTAAGGAAAGGCTGTACAGTTTGTTCCACGTTTACCCCCTGACAGAGGAACAGAAGGTCAGCATACTAACAGGGCAGTTAACTGGCGCAGCCCAAAGGGAGGTAAAATCATGGCCCACTGAGGAGAAAAGGACTGTGAAGGGTATTCTGGCCCCGCTGCGGGGTACCTTTGACACACATACCTCCGCTGAGATTAAAATGAGGTTCTAAGGATGTAAGCAGTGGGCACAGGACAGCATCAGAGACTATGCCCTAAATTTGCAGGAAGCCCTGAGGGCCATCTAACAAGCTGACCCAGGCAGTGTGCAGGAAACGGATAAGCTGCTAAAAGAACAATTCATAGAAGGTCTGCTGTCTAGCGCCCACAGGGCCCAACTGCGCCTCATGTTCTTTCAGAACCCCGACCTGACCTTTGCCCAATTTAAGGGCAGGGCCATAAGGGTGCTCCGTGAATCTGCAACCAGTGGCGCTATAAACCCCCGGCGCCCTGCTCTCACCTACCACCAGGAGGAGGCGCCCTCCTCTATGGACCCCGTGGGGGCTGATGCACAGGCCCTGAACCAAGCCCCGTTGAAAGACCAGCACCACCAAGTCCAGGAGCTGACCAGGAGCGTCGCGGCGTTGACCAGGACCGTCCAGGCGTTGCAAGTGGACCCGTCAAGACCCATCGAGCTGGCTTCAAGTCCGGAGGATGTCCCGTGGCGTCGACAGAGGAGGATCCCGTCCTTCCGAGGGAGGCCCACAGACCGCTACGCAGAGGATGGACAGCCCATTTGCCGTCGATGCAACCAGCCCGGACACATTTCCAGGTACTGTAATTTAAACGGGTCCAACCTGGGGCAGAGGGCCAACCCCCAGGCATAAGATCACCAGGCCCTTATAATTGGCATGATAAGTACGTTGGGGGGCGCCCGGTTTTACCCGTGGTGCTGGACGGTATCCCCATGAGCGCCTTGCTGGATACTGGGTCGCAAGTAACCACTATCCCTTATGTACTTTTTAAGCAGTATTGGACTGATGCTGATATCACACGGTATCCAGACAGTAACTTGAGCATCATCGCCAGTAATGGCTTCCCCGTGCCGCAGATGGGGTTCAAGGAGATGACCATTAAAATTGGTAAAGTTGAACTGCCGGCACAGGGAGTGATTATTGTGGACATTGACCGTCGTGAAAGTCACCCTAAAATAACTGTGGGTACTCACGTGATTGAAAATTGTCTTTCAGAGGTAATTGTAATCTTACAACAGGTGGCGGTGAATGCTAGTTCCAGCCAACAGAGAGTCCTCAACAAGGAGATAAAAGCCCTGATGAGACGGCAGCAGGTAGAACTGTCTGGTGGTGAGATCGGTAGGGTAAGAATGAGTGACCCATTCCCCATTTCCATGCCTCCCAAAAGTGAAATGATGATCTGGTGTCGGACTGCAATCGGGTTGAGAGGTAGAGACTACCAAGCCATGGTAGAACCCGTGTACTCAGACAGCAGGCCCACCATTTTGACAGCCCGGGGGGTGGTTGATGTCCGTCATGGGAGTGTGCCCGTCCGCATCCTCAACATTGGGGAGAGGGAAGTACACTTACCCAGGTACGCTACACTTCCCAAACTGTTTGTTGTCGAACACAAAGCTATCAGGGCCGTGGAACCCTTGCCTCCATCTCCACAGGCGGAGGGTAATGGCTCCCAGAAACAAAAGGAGGACTGGTGCCAGAAACTCCATGTGGGTGCTGACTCCACTCCCCTGCACCAAAAACAAGGAGTCTACCGGGTGGTACAGGAGTACGAGAGAGTCTTTAGTAAGCACCCGCTAGACTTCGGCAGAGTAAAGGGGATAGAACACCACATCCCCACAGGGAGCCACCCACCAATAAAAGAGAGACACAGGCCTGTACCCCCTGCACATTATCAGAACGCAAAGGGCATGCTAAGAGAGATGAAAGAAGCTGGGGTTATTAGAGACAGCTGTAGCCCCTGGGCAGCCCCCTTGGTTCTGGTGAAAAAGAAAGACGGCACCATGAGAATGTGCGTGGACTATAGACAAATCAACCGTATCACCCACAAAGACGCATATCCGCTGCCTAGAATAGAGGAGTCTTTAGCCGCACTAAAATCTGCTAACTTCTTTTCTACTTTGGACCTTACTAGCCGGTACTGGCAGGTTCCTGTGGCAGAGGCTGACAAGGAGAAGACCGCCTTCACCACCCCGATGGGACTGAGCAAATTCAACTGCATGCCTTTCGGGCTCTGCAACGCACCAGGGACCTTCCAGCGGCTGATGGAGTGCTGTCTAGGGCACCGAAACTTCGAGACGGTACTCCTTTACCTGGACGACGTGATCGTCTATTCGAAGACCTACAAGGACCATCTCAAGCACCTGGCCGAGGTGTTCGAAGCCCTGGCAGGCTATGGCCTGAAGGTGAAACCATCGAAGTGTCATCTGCTGAAACCAAAGGTCCAGTACCTAGGGCACGTGGTAAGCGCGGAAGGAGTGGCCCCCGACCCTGACAAGGTCACGGCAATCAAGAGCTGGCCAAGCCCCTCGAACATCAAAGAGGTGAGACAGTTTCTCGGGTTGGTAGGCTACTACCGAAGATTCATCCCTGGGTTCACCAAGATGGCAGCTCCTATGCAGGACCTCCTGATCGGACAGTCTAAGTCCAGGAGTCAAAAGCCACCCTTCAAGTGGGATAAACCAGAAGAGGAGTCCTTCCGCCAGTTGAAGATGGCCCTCACGGGGGATGAGATCCTGGCCTACCCTGATTATGGCCAGCCTTTTATCCTTCACACAGACGCCAGTAATGTGGGACTGGGAGCCGTACTGTCCCAAAACCAACAGGGCAGAGAACGGGTGATCGCATACGCCAGCCGGAAGCTGAGGCCCACCGAGAGGAACCCGGAGAATTACAGCTCCTTCAAGCTAGAATTCTTGGCGGTGGTGTGGGCCGTGACGGAACGCTTCAAGCATTACCTGGCCTCTGCAAAGTTCACCGTGTACACGGACAACAACCCGTTGACACACCTGGACAATGCAAGACTGGGTGCCCTAGAACAGCGGTGGATGGCCCGTCTCTCCAACTATTACTTCGTGATCAAGTACCGGGCAGGCAAAACCAATGCCAACGCTGACGCCCTATCAAGAATGCCTCACTTACCTGAGGGTGACGAAGACCCAGAAGAGCTGGAGGAGGTAGAACTTCCCGCGTTTCACCGGTATGGAGCCGCTCAACACTCTCACCGCGTGAAGGAGGAGGATCTAACAACTGTGATCATCAATCCCCTACCTCACCACAGCTGGGCCGAGACCCAAGATAGTGACCCTGCAGTCCGACTCGTGAAAGATCTGCTGACCCGGGAAGACGCCCGCCTAGATCCAGATGCCCCAGAGGAAGCCAAGCAGCTATGGAAGGAGAAGAGCAAGCTGTTCCTCTACGAAGGCAAGTTGTGCAGAAGGATTGTTAACCACCGGACGCACGAGCTGACCTGGCAAGTCGTGGTCCCAAGGCGGGATGCAGCTATGGTCCTGGGGGCTTACCATGACAGAGCGGGACACTTCGGTTGGAAGAAATTGGAGTTCCTGCTAAGAGGAAGGTTCTTTTGGGTCGGCATGAGAGGAGCTGTAGAAAAGTGGTGCAGAGACTGTGGCCCTTGTCACCTGAGGAGGAAGGACCGCACCAGCCAGAAGACACCCTTGAGGCCCATCGTCACCACGCAGCCTCTTGAGCTGGTAGCTCTGGACCACGTCAAATTGGCTCCAAGCCGGTCTGGATACATCTATGCCCTGACAATCGTGGACCACTATTCCCGTTTTCTAGTGGTGGTCCCGGTAAAGGACTTGACAGCCCAAACAGCGGCCAGAGCCTTCCAGCAATATTTCTGCCGTCCACACGGGTATCCGGAACAGGTCCTGACAGACCAGGGTCCAGCGTTCGAGGCTGAAATCTTCCAGGAGTTCTGCAACCTCTATGGCTGTAAGAAGATTCGTACAACGCCTTACCACCCCCAAACCAACGGGATGTGTGAGAAGATGAACAATATAGTCATTGATCTCCTGAAGACGTTGCCCCTGGAGGAACGCAGCCTGTGGCCAGAAAAACTGCCGGACCTGATAGACCTATACAACAATATCCCGGTGAATGCTACAAACTGCACCCCGGCTTACCTGATGCGAGCCAGACCAGGTAAGCTGCCCGTAGACCTGGAGATGGGAGTCCTAACACCTGAGGACACCTCCCCGGATGCAGACTGGGATACGGAAAGGCAACTGCAGTACAAGAAGGTACAGGAGAGTGTGGAGAAGAGCCTGGCCCAGGTGAGAGAGAGGCAAGAAAAACTCTTCAATCAACACGCCCCTGCTGGTCCCCTAGAACCTGGTGAGCAAGTCCTAAAGCGAAAAAGAAGGCTACATAAGTTGGACGACCAGTGGGAACGGGAACCCTACACCGTACTGCAGTCTGACCACGACAACCCGAAGGTGTGCGTAATCACCAAGGACAGAGGAGAAACCACTAGTGTCGTCTCCAGAGACCACCTCAAAAGGTGCCCCGAGCAACTCCGTAGTGCAGAAGAGGATCAGAGTGACCTTGAACCCGCAGAGGACAAGGAAGAAATGATCAGCACCGTTCTCGGAGAGTTCCCTCAGTCCTGGACTCGCATAAATGATGCCATAGTGGTACCTGTCCTGCATTTCCTGCAACCGGCACAGCAACAACCAACACCAGAGCCGGAAGGTGAAGAGGAGCAAGCGGTTCCAGAGGCAGAAGAGCCTGTACCAGCAGCCCAGGAGAGTCAACCCTCTGCTGACAGTGAGCCTGCCATGCCTGCGGTAAGCCAAAGGACCCGCAGACAGCTGCCTGCCCTACCTGTACACCCAGCTGGTAGCTGTACCCCTAACGCTAGTGGGGAAAGCCAGGTTGGTCCACCACCAGACAGTGGGCTACGTAGGTCAACCAGGAGTACAAAGGGACAGATACCCGCTCGCTGGAAAATATAGGGCGCACTAAAATTGTAAATAACCCTGTTGCCAAATGTTGAATTGTTTGCCAAGTTACATGCATGTTTGGTAATTCTGTGTTTCAGTTTCTTGCAGCTACCGTAAGGACTCAAAGGTTATGGACTTTTTATAACCGGGACCTTGTATGGACTGCGTTCGGAGCCTAACCAAGGAATGAACTAAGACTGTAAAGGACTTGGGGTAGGACAGACCCCCACCTGGTTAAGGCTCCCCGTTGTATTGGTGATATGGACACCCGGTCACAGACCACACTGTGACCTTAAGAACTCAATCTGTGCGTCGTCTGTCTGTTATGTTTTATAGTTATGCATATTGTCTTTGTTTATTGTTTAGTCCCGGAGTACTAAATTTCACTAGGGGGGAATGTGTCACCCTGGCCTGGATGCCACAAGTGTAATTAAAGCTGTGTCTGAGAGCAAGGGGGAGGTTCTCTAGTCAGGGGAACATTAGCATGTAATGCCTCCTGTCTCAGGCCAGTAGGGGGAGCAGGCTGCCCCTATAAAAGCTGGTACTGGGGGCAGGGTTAGGGAGAACTTGATGGCCTGTCTCAGCACTGAGACTTGTCCCAGAGCAGAGCAGGGACAGACAGTTGCACTGCACCTAAGAGGAAGTGTGGCAGGAGGAGAGCCACAAGCCAGAGACAAGAGGCGAAGCAAGCCTGTCTTGGCAGATAAGAGACTGACTTTACCAGAATTTGGTGTCTGAGGCTGGGAGGATTCTACATCCTCCAGCAGAGAACCAGTCCGCAAGGGACTGTATATTCCTTGGCCTAAGAAGCCTGGAGGCCCTGCCACAACCGAAGGGACCAGTAAAGCCGTACAAGGCTGGGAGCAGAAAGGAACCCACGTCGCAGGCCATACAGGCGAGAATACACGGAAAGCTTGGAAACGTGGGCTGTTACCCTATAACGAGGAGATAGCCAGAAGGAGCGCAGAAAGCACGGTAGGCCTACACCCTCACCCTGACCAGGGCCAATTTCCTCGTTGCTCTCAGACATCCAGGTCCCCTCCTAGCTGGGACTGTTTATGGGTCAGTTTACCTGTTTCAGTAAAGACCCTGGACTGCAACCTATTGTCTGTGTGCTCCTTCGCGCCTCCAGCACTACCGGTACTGGGACTCTCACCACCATCACTCCCACCATCCACTACACTGCCCTGGGGCCGCACTCTTCCCATGGGGAGTCACACCATCCCAGCTGCACACCTCATCAGCCCCAGCGGTCTGCCTTGCAGCGGCGGTACCTAATGACCGCAAATCCACGGGTGGCGTAGTCGGACATTATCAATAGCACATAACGGACTACCACTGGTCTGACCACCCTGAGCCACGGAACCGGGTTGCCACTACTACTCCCATCGTCCCCCTATTGCCCGGATCCGAGTGCCCCACGGCCCAGGGGGCGAGTCACCTGCCCGCCAGAAACAAGGAAGTGATGAGACTGTAAGGAGACGGCAGAGCTCAAGAGACAACATGAGAATACCCCTTAAAGTGTTTGTGGGGAAAAAGTGAAGTTGGGCAAAACATAAGAAAGCGCCTCTTCCAGATGTAATGACAGCTTGTATCACTCATTACATCCTGGCACATGGGAGAGCACAATCTGCGGCAGGCACTGCATGGATGGACCCTGGCACCTTATATCCTCACAGCACTTATGCCTTGTGCAGAACACAATAACAACTTGCAGAAGTCAGAATTCAAGGGTGGACAAAAACAACACGGGGATCCAGATAGCGAGGTGGTAATATTGGCCATAGGCGGCTTCAAAACAAGAACAACTCTCTTAAAAAATATTATTCTACATGGTCTTCCTGGAATAAATACTTCTCCCCAGGCAGGAATAACCTCTCTACATAAATGTTATTTTAAGCCAGAAAATATATAGATTTCTTTATTTCAATACATATAAATTGAAAACCTGTGAAGTTAGACGGTAACTATGATTATAATATGGATGGTTTCTCTTTTATTTCCCTTTTATCCCTCTTTCCCTATTTACATTTCCCTTTCCCTTCCCCCCTTTTTTTATCCACCTTTTCCTTTCCTCCTTCCCCTCCGAATTTCTTTCCATGTTCTCTTCTTTGTTTCCTTTATGTTGCAAGTTTGTTTTCTTGAGGTTGATGTAACAGTATATGACATTTTATTTTCCCTTTCCCCTATATGGTAAAAATCCCCAAATAAAAAGAATATAAAAAAAACAAGAATTCTGCCTTCTCGCCCCTCCACTGCATTATGCCCTCACAAGGGGCGGTATGAGCTGCGCTGTGATTGGCTTACAGCATCTGTATGAGCAAACGGCACGGCGATAACCTGCTCACAAGTAGTGAATATTCCCCCTAATTACCGCCAGGTATGCGAATATTAGCCCTTTACTACCCTAGCCCACCAGGAATATATTCATTAACCCTTTCACTTCCCTAGCTCACCAGGGATATACAAATTAACCTATTCACTTTTGTAGACCCCCAGGGATGTAACCATTAACCCCTATAGTGTCCTAGCCCACCAGGGATATAATCATTAACCTCTACACTACCCTAGCCTACCAGGGATGTAATTATTAACCCCTATACTGTCCTAGTCCACCAGGGATATAATCATTAAATATTTTATTATCCTAGACCACCAAGGATATAATCACTTAGGGGTGTTCAGACCTGTAAATAAAAAAATTACAGTAATGGCAGGGATGTACTGAAAACAAAGCAGAATACCCCCGGCTATAACAGCAGTGGATCCAGCACTCTCGTGGTCGGTGTTTGGGACTGGAAGCCCCTTTGGTCACCAATGACGATCGGATGATACGCCATTCCAGTCACCTGATTTCTGCCACCAATCACAGATCGTAGCCTCCAACTTCAAAGAACAGGACGTCATCACTACTGGTTCCGGTGCACACGACTAGAGGGCTACGCTGCATACATAGGGGTTAAAGCGGGTGACTATGCCTAATTATTTTTGTTTTCACTATACCCCTGACATTTACCAAGGGTGCGTGCACACGATTCGGAGCCGCTGCGGGTTTGAAGCTACGTGTCTATGCAGCGTCAAACCCGCAGCGTCCAGATGTTACAGCACAGTGGATAGAGTTCAAGAAATCCCATGTCCACTATACATCTCTGTGCACCTGCGGACCACCCGCGGACACGGACATGCAGTGCTTCTTACAGACCCGCAGCATGTCCATTTCTCTTGCGGGTCTGCATGTGGACTTTCCCCATAGACTAACATCAATGAGGAAAGTCCGCATGTGGAAAAAAAAAAAAAAAAAAAAATCGCAGCCACTCACTTGCACAGTGAGGGCGGAAGCCGCACGGCTGTTCAGCAGCGATGGGGCCGCAGTGGCACCGGATCGTGGGCACATACCCCAGATCGTGGGCACATACCCTAAGAGTTTCTTTTGCAGGTTTGGGGGCCCCCTTTACTCTCATTACTTCTCATAGACCACAAAGCATGTAACAATAAAACCCTTCTCATTGCCCGAGCCCACCAGGGATGTAAATATTAACTCCTTTACTTTCCTAGACCATCAGAAATTTATTCAATAGCCCTTTTATTTCCTCAGGACCACCAGGAATGTATTTCTTAACCTCTTAACTTCCCTAAATGAGGAAAGATGTTACCTATTACTGTGAAGAAAAAAAAGAGATGACAGGAAAAAATGTACGTGGTAGGTGCAGAATTTTGCGGAATATTACGGGTAAAGCTCATTCTCCCCAGCCTCAGAGAAGGTGCAGCTGCATCCCCCTCCTCCCCGTTTAGCATTTATCTGTATCTCTGCAGATCAGCGTCTGAACATGTACAGATATTCTGTATGTCTATTCTGTTCCCCGACATCAGCCATGTTTATGGGGTGTCAGCAGCACCTCCGGAGGGATCTCTCAGCTTTCTACTTTAGCAGCAGATAAACCTGTGGGATATAAAGTAGAGTTGTCTCCAGAGATCTTCATCAGGCAGCTTCAGCCCCGCGATGACCTAAGCAAACCCATTAAGAAAACAGAGACGGGAGGAAGACACAACATCTCCTTATACTGGGAGCTCGGGATCACTGGGACTGGAAAATAATAAGCTCCAGTACAGGTGACTGGTGAGTGAGCACAACAACATCCTCATACTACATACAGCAAGCGGGGGTAAGATATGTTACCAGACGTGTATGAGGTGTAGGATGCTGTATGTATCAGGCCTAGGTCTGTCATGTATGAGGTATAGGATGCTGTATGTATCAGGTCTAGGTCTGTCATGTATGAGGTATAGGATGCTGTATGTATCAGGCCTAGGTCTGTCATGTATGAGGTATAGGATGCTGTATGTATCAGGCCTAGGTCTGTCACGTATGAGGTATAGGATGCTGTATGTATCAGGTCTAGGTCTGTCACGTATGAGGTATAGGATGCTGTATGTATCAGGCCTAGGTCTGTCACGTATGAGGTATAGGATGCTGTATGTATAAGGCCTAGGTCTGTCACGTATGAGGTATAGGATGCTGTATGTATCAGGCCTAGGTCTGTCACGTATGAGGTATAGGATGCTGTATGTATCAGGCCTAGGTCTGTCACGTATGAGGTATAGGATGCTGTATGTATCAGGCCTAGGTCTGTCACGTATGAGGTATAGGATGCTGTATGTATCAGGCCTAGGTCTGTCACGTATGAGGTATAGGATGCTGTATGTATCAGGCCTAGGTCTGTCACGTATGAGGTATAGGATGCTGTATGTATCAGGCCTAGGTCTGTCACGTATGAGGTATAGGATGCTGTATGTATCAGGCCTAGGTCTGTCACGTATGAGGTATAGGATGCTGTATGTATCAGGCCTAGGTCTGTCACGTATGAGGTATAGGATGCTGTATGTATCAGGCCTAGGTCTGTCACGTATGAGGTATAGGATGCTGTATGTATCAGGCCTAGGTCTGTCACGTATGAGGTATAGGATGCTGTATGTATCAGGCCTAGGTCTGTCACGTATGAGGTATAGGATGCTGTATGTATCAGGCCTAGGTCTGTCACGTATGAGGTATAGGATGCTGTATGTATCAGGCCTAGGTCTGTCACGTATGAGGTATAGGATGCTGTATGTATCAGGTCTAGGTCTGTCACGTATGAGGTATAGGATGCTGTATGTATCAGGCCTAGGTCTGTCATGTATGAGGTATAGGATGCTGTATGTATCAGGTCTAGGTCTGTCATGTATGAGGTGTAGGATGCTGTATGTATCAGGCCTAGGTCTGTCACGTATGAGGTATAGGATGCTGTATGTATCAGGCCTAGGTCTGTCACATATGAGGTATAGGATGCTGTATGTATCATGTCTAGATCTGTCACGTATGAGGTATAGGATGCTGTATGTATCATGTCTAGATCTGTCACGTATGAGGTATCGGATGCTGTATGTATCATATCTAGATCTGTCACGTATGAGGTATCGGATGCTGTATGTATCATATCTAGATCTGTCACGTATGAGGTATCGGATGCTGTATGTATCATATCTAGATCTGTCACGTATGAGGTATAGGATGCTGTATGTATCAGGCCTAGGTCTGTCATGTTATGAGGTATAGGATGCTGTATGTATCAGGCCTAGGTCTGTCATGTTATGAGGTATAGGATGCTGTATGTATCAGGCCTAGGTCTGTCACGTATGAGGTATAGGATGCTGTATGTATCAGGTCAAGGTCTGTCACGTATAAGGTATAGGATGCTGTATGTATCAGGTCTAGGTCTGTCCTGTATGAGGTATAGGATGCTGTATGTATCAGGCCTAGGTCTGTCATGTATGAGGTATAGGATGCTGTATGTATCATGTCTAGGTCTGTCATGTATGAGGTATAGGATGCTGTATGTATCAGGCCTAGGTCTGTCACGTATGAGGTATAGGATGCTGTATGTATCAGGTCTAGGTCTGTCATGTATGAGGTATAGGATGCTGTATGTATCAGGCCTAGGTCTGTCATGTATGAGGTATAGGATGCTGTATGTATCATGTCTAGATCTGTCATGTATGAGGTATAGGATGCCATATGTATCAGGTCTAGGTCTATCACGTATAAGGTACAGGATGCTGTATGTATCAGGTCTAGGTCTGTCACGTATGAGGTATAGGATGCTGTATGTATCAGGTCTAGATCTGTCACGTATGAGGTATAGGATGCTGTATGTATCAGGTCTAGATCTGTCACGTATGAGGTATCGGATGCTGTATGTATCAGGCCTAGGTCTGTCATGTATGAGGTATAGGATGCTGTATGTATCAGGTCTAGATCTGTCATGTATGAGGTATAGGATGCTGTATGTATCATGTCTAGATCTGTCACGTATGAGGTATCGGATGCTGTATGTATCAGGTCTAGGTCTGTCACGTATGAGGTATAGGATGCTGTATGTATCAGGTCTAGGTCTGTCCTGTATGAGGTATAGGATGCTGTATGCATCAGGCCTAGGTCTGTCATGTATGAGGTATAGGATGCTGTATGTATCAGGTCTATGTCTGTCCTGTATGAGGTATAGGATGCCGTATGTATCAGGTCAAGGTCTGTCACGTATAAGGTATAGGATGCTGTATGTATCAGGTCTAGGTCTGTCCTGTATGAGGTATAGGATGCTGTATGTATCAGGTCTAGGTCTGTCATGTATGAGGTATAGGATGCTGTATGTATCAGGTCTAGGTCTGTCCTGTATGAGGTATAGGATGCCGTATGTATCAGGCCTAGCTCTGTCCTGTATGAGGTATAGGATGCTGTATGTATCAGGTCTAGGTCTGTCATGTATGAGGTATAGGATGCTGTATGTATCAGGCCTAGGTCTGTCATGTATGAGGTATAGGATGCTGTATGTATCAGGTCTAGATCTGTCACGTATGAGGTATAGGATGCTGTATGTATCAGGCCTAGGTCTGTCACGTATGATATGGTATACAGTGGTGGCCAAAAGTATTGGCACCCCTGCAACTCTGTCAGATAATACTGAGTTTCTTCCTGAAAATGATTGCAATCACAAATTCTTTGGTCTTATTCTCTTCATTTAATTTGCTTGCAAGGAAAAAACACAAAAGAGAATGAAGCAAAAATCAAATCATTGATCATTTCACACAAAACTCCAAAAATGGGCCAGACAAAAGTATTGGCACCCTCAGCCTAATACTTGGTTGCACAACCTTTAGCCAAAATAACTGTGAACAACCGCTTCCGGTAACCATCAATGAGTTTCTTACAATGCTCTGCTGGAATTGTAGACCATTCTTCTTTGGCAAACTGCTCCAGGTCCCTGATATTTGAAGGGTGCCTTCTCCAAACTGCCATTTTGAGATCTCTCCACAGGTGTTCTATGGGATTCAGGTCTGGACTCATTGCTGGCCACCTTAGACGTCTCCAGTGCTTTCTCTCAAACCATTTTATAGTGCTTTTGGAAGTGTGTTTTGGGTCATTGTCCTGCTGGAAGACCCATGACCTCTGAGGGAGACCCAGCTTTCTCACACTGGGCCCTACATTATGCTGCAAAATTTGTTGGTAGTCTTCAGACTTCATAATGCCATGCACACGGTCAAGCAGTCCAGTGCCAGAGGCAGCAAAGCAACCCCAAAACATCAGGGAACCTCCGCCATGTTTGACTGTAGGGACCGTGTTCTTTTCTTTGAATGCCTCTCTTTTTTTCCTGTACACTCTATGTTGATGCTTTTTCCCAAAAAGCTCTACTTTTGTCTCATCTGACCAGAGAACATTCTTCCAAAACGTTTTAGGCTTTCTCAGGTAAGTTTTGGCAAACTCCAGCCTGGCTTTTTTATGTCAAGGGGTAAGAAGTGGGGTCTTCCTGGGTATCCTCCCATACAGTCCCTTTTCATTCAGACGCCGACGGATAGTACGGGTTGACACTGTTGTACCCTCGGACTGCAGGGCAGCTTGAACTTGTTTGGATGTTAGTCGAGGTTCTTTATCCACCATCCACACAATCTTGCGTTGAAATCTCTCGTCAATTTTTCTTTTCCGTCCACATCTAGGGAGGTTAGCCACAGTGCCATGGGCTTTACACTTCTTGATGACACTGCGCACGGAAGACACAGGAACATTCAGGTCTTTGGAGATGGACTTGTAGCCTTGAGATTGCTCATGCTTCCTCACAATTTGGTTTCTCAAGTCCTCAGACAGTTGTTTGGTCTTCTTTCTTTCCTCCATGCTCAATGTGGTCACACAAGGACACAGGACAGAGGTTGAGTCAACTTTAATCCATGTTAACTGGCTGCAAGTGTGATTTAGTTATTGCCAACACCTGTTAGGTGCCACAGGTAAGTTACAGGTGCTGTTAATTACACCAATTAGAGAAGCATCACAGGATTTTTAAAAGGGTGCCAATACTTTTGTCCACCCCCTTTTTTAGGTTTGGTGTGGAATTATATCCAATTTGGCTTTAGGACAATTCTTTTTGTGTTTTTTCATTTAAGACAAATGTATGAAGACAAATGTCATGTATGAGGAATAGGATGCTGTATGTATCAGGCCTAGGTCTGTCCTGTATGAGGTATAGGATGCTGTATGTATCAGGTCTAGGTCTGTCATGTATGAGGTATAGGATGCTGTATGTATCAGGCCTAGATCTGTCATGTATGAGGTATAGGATGCTGTATGTATCAGGTCTAGGTCTGTCATGTATGAGGTATAGGATGCTGTATGTATCAGGTCTAGGTCAGTCACGTATAAGGTATAGGATGCTGTATGTATCAGGTCTAGGTCTGTCATATATGAGGTATAGGATGCTGTATGTATCAGGCCTAGATCTGTCATGTATGAGGTATAGGATGCTGTATGTATCAGGTCTAGGTGCGTCATCAATGAGATCTAGGATGCATTAAAAACTCTTCATACTCCATGAACTTTTCCACATTTAAACGTATTTTGTTGGGATTTTCTGTGATACAAAGTAACAAGTATCTGTGACGCATAAAGGAAAGAAGAGGTCACTGATTATATTACACATAGAAATCTGATAATTCTGCCGTACATTAGTATCCAGCCCGAGTGAGTACTTTGTAGGACCACCTTTCTCTGCAGTCTTTTGGGTCTGTCTCTCCCACCTTTCTCTGCTGCAGTCTTTTGGGGTCTGTCTCTCCCACCTTTCTCTGCAGTCTTTTGGGTCTGTCTCTCCCACCTTTCTCTGCTGCAGTCTCTTGGGGTCTGTCTCTCCCACCTTTCTCTGCTGCAGTCTCTTGGGGTCTGTCTCTCCCACCTCTTGCTGCAGTCTTTTGGGGTCTGTCTCTCCCACCTCTTGTTGCAGTCTTTTGGGGTCTGTCTCTCCCACCTTTCACGGCAGTCTTTTGGGGTCTGTGTCTCCCACCTTTCGCGGCAGTCTTTTGGGGTCTGTCTCTCCCACCTCTTGCTGCAGTCTTTTGGGGTCTGTCTCTCCCACCTCTTGCTGCAGTCTTTTGGGGTCTGTCTCTCCCACCTCTTGCTGCAGTCTTTTGGGGTCTGTCTCTCCCACCTTTCGCTGCAGTCTTTTGGGGTCTGTCTCTCCCACCTTTCTCTGCAGTCTTTTGGGGTCTGTCTCTCCCACCTCTTGCTGCAGTCTCTTGGGGTCTGTCTCTCCCACCTCTCGCTGCAGTCTTTTGGGGTCTGTCTCTCCCACCTCTTGCTGCAGTCTCTTGGGGTCTGTCTCTCCCACCTCTCGCTGCAGTCTTTTGGGGTCTGTCTCTCCCACCTTTCTCTGCAGTCTTTTGGGGTCAGTCTCTCCCACCTCTCGCTGCAGTCTTTTGGGGTCTGTCTCTCCCACCTCTTGCTGCAGTCTTTTGGGGTCTGTCTCTCCCACCTCTCGCTGCAGTCTTTTGGGGTCTGTCTCTCCCACCTCTCGCTGCAGTCTTTTGGGGTCTGTCTCTCCCACCTCTCGCTGCAGTCTTTTGGGGTCTGTCTCTCCCACCTCTTGCTGCAGTCTTTTGGGGTCTGTCTCTCCCACCTCTCACTGCAGTCTTTTGGGGTCTGTCTCTCCCACCTCTTGCTGCGGTCTTTTGGGGTCTCTCTCTCCCACCTCTCGCTGCAGTCTTTTGGGGTCTGTCTCTCCCACCTTTCTCTGCAGTCTTTTGGGGTCTGTCTCTCCCACCTTTCTCTGCAGTCTCTTGGGGGTCTGTCTCTCCCGCTTTGCACATCTAGAGGTGACATTTTGCCCCGTCTTCTTTGCACTCTTGCTCTCGCTCAGTGATCGGATGGAGACGTCTGTGATCAGTAATTTTCACGTCTTGTCACATTTTCTGTGGGATTTGGGTCTGGACTGTGACTGCGCCGTTCACACACAGGAATATGCTCTGCTTTAAGCCCTCCATTGTAGCTCTGCAGGATGTTGAGGGTCGTTGTCCTGCTAGAAGGTGAACCTACGCCCGGTCTCAGGTCTCCTGCAGCCTCTAATAGGTTTTCCTCCAGGATTGTCCTGTATTTGGCTCCATCCATCTTCCCATCACCTCTGAGCAGCTTCCCTGGCCCTGCGGAAAGTCTCCCCACAGCGTGATGCTACCACCACCATGTATGACAGTGGGGATGGTGTTTTCTGGGTGATGTGCAGTGTTAATTTTCTGTTACACATAGGGTTTTGCATTTAGCCTCCATAAGTTCTCCTTTGGTCTCATCTGACCAGATTTCCTTCCTCCACATTCTCGCTGTGTCCCCTACATAAGACTTCTTGCGGCATTCAAAAATGTCTTTCTTCTTGCCGCTCTTCCATAAAGGGCAGATTTGTGGAGTATATGACTAGTCGTCCTGTGGATCTCTGCAGCTCCTCCAGTGACCATGGGCCTCTCGGCTGCTTCTCTCATTAGCGCTCTCCTTGCTTGGGATGTCAGTTTCGGGGGACGGCCAAGTCTTTCTTGGGAGGTTTGCAGTTGTGCCATACTCCTTCCATTTTTGGATGATTGATTGCACAGTGCTCTTTGAGATGTTCAGGCTATTTTTTTTTTATAACCTAACCTTGCTTTACTCTTCTCCACAGCATTATCCCTGACCTGTCTGGTGGGCTCCTTGGTTTTCCTCTTTATCCCTGACCTGTCTGGTGGGCTCCTTGGTTTTCAGCTTTATCCCTGACCTGTCCGGTGGGCTCCTTGGTTTTCATGATTCCGTTTGATCCCCAATGTTCTTACACAAACCTCTGAGGCTTTCACAGAACAGCTGTAGTTATACTGAGAAAAATCACACCCAGGAGGACGCAATGTACGAATGATGTCACTTCTGGAGGCGATTGGTCACTCAGTGTTATTTAGGGGCATCAGACTACAGGGGGCTAAATACTAATGCACATCACAATGTTCAGATTTATATTTGTAAAATAATTAGTAAACCTCGTATAATTTCCTTTTCCCTTCACAAATACTTGTTACTTTGTGTTGGTGTCACAGAAAAGAGTGTAACGTGAAAAAAATTTGGAAAACTTCACGGGGTTTGAAGACTTTTTCAAGACAGTGTATATCAACTCTAGGTCTGTCATGTATGTGCTATAGGATGCTGTATGTATCACGTTTAGGTCTGTCATGTATGAGGTATAGGATGCTGTACGTAACAGGTTTAGGTCTTTCACATATAAGGTATAGGATGCTGTATGTATCAGGCCTAGGTCTGTCATGTATGAGGTATAGGATGCTGTATGTATCAGGCCTAGGTCTGTCATGTATGAGGTATAGGATGCTGTATGTATCAGGTCTAGGTCTGTCCTGTATGAGGTATAGGATGCTGTATGTATCAGAGCTAGGTCTGTCCTGTATGAGGTATAGGATGCTGTATGTATCAGGCCTAGGTCTGAAACGTATGAGGTATAGGATGCTGTATGTATCATGTCTTGGTCTGTCATGTATGAGGTATAGGATGCTGTATGTATCAGGTCTAGGTCTGTCATGTATGAGGTATAGGATGCTGTATGTATCAGGCCTAGGTCTGTCATGTATGAGGTATAGGATGCTGTATGTATCAGGCCTAGGTCTGTCATGTAAGAGGTATAGGATGCTGTATGTATCAGGCCTAGGTCTGTCATGTAAGAGGTATAGGATGCTGTATGTATCAGGCCTAGGTCTGTCATGTAAGAGGTATAGGATGCTGTATGTATCAGGCCTAGGTCTGTCATGTATGAGGTATAGGATGCTGTATGTATCAGGTCTAGGTCTGTCATGTATGAGGTATAGGATGCTGTATGTATCAGGCCTAGGTCTGTCATGTAAGAGGTATAGGATGCTGTATGTATTAGGTCGAGGTTAATTATACGAGACATTGGATACCGTGCATGGATCTCTATGTATGAAAAGTAATTCTGATGAAAATGACCTGAATACATTCACATATCCTAATGTATATACTGGAAGCAGATCCAGGAATATTTTCTCCTTCTCTCAAGAAAATATGGCCGACTGGTAACTTATTCCAGCTAATGGGAGCTTATGAAGAAGTGCTGTGTGACATGTGGAAGCTCGTCTGGAGGTTAAAACCATCCCACCAACCGAGGCCTCACTACAGTGTACTTGAACCAATGTGCCCATTTGTCCCGGGGCCAGTGGTTAGTATGTAGTGAGTCTCCATCTCCTCGCATCTCTCCCAGCACTCTGCGCCTCTTTTGCATTCGGGTCCGTTTTGTACAAGGGGCATCGGGCATAGACAATTCTGCTCCTTATGGCAACCAATTGGCTCAGATCAAGATGAACAAACCATTCACCACTGAAGTCTCCACTTGCCCTTCTGGGGGCTAAATCAATTCCTCTCTTTGTGGACAATTCTTTCCCTCGATACCTCACTACACATCACCTCCTCTGTAGCGGGAGACCTCATAGGATCACAGACAGACAGACAGACCCCCAACAGGCATTTAATGCCAAAAACATGGCGACTCCTCCTTCAAAAACAGCGGAGTGTTACTGTCCCAACATGTCTGTGTTGTCACGGAGGCCGACACAGCGGACATGGTACCCGGAGCCACACTCTCCACAGCTGCATCACTGGATATCTGCCACGAGAGGAGGACTCATACCCTCACTTTATATCCTTATATCTGGCCCCTAAACTCTCAGCGGATCAGATGACATCAAAAGAACAAGAACCTAAAACAAATGTCTCAACAAAACCTAAAAAGCTGGAACAACGAGCGAGAATCCAGAGCTTCCTAATAGGAGACGCAGTATTCAGGGGAGGGGGCACAAATGTTACTTTCATCCCCACAAACAAATCTTCAAAAAGTGGGGACGACATGAAGGAGACATTTCCATTCAGAGATATGAGTATGCTGAGTCCATCTCACCAAGGTGATATTACAATGGATCAGACATCGGCCCTTGATGGATCTGTCAGCTGGACGAGCAGGACACGGTCAGGTCCAGCCGAGCTCAAATCTTCAGGATGGGAAGGAATAAAAATAAAACAAAGCTTTGTGACGTCATTATTGATACTTACGTCCGGAGGGCTGCACCGATCAGGGTTTTAATTTCCCACTGACCGAACAGTAGATTTTTACTGGGAAATCATTAATCTAGCACTGGTGCTTTATAAGGACTGTGAGCAACTGTACGAATTATTACACGAGTTATTACACCTCGCACTGCTGCCCCTCCTCCGCCAGGTGACGTTTCCAGCAGATACTTTACATTTTTATAATGCAGCAAAAAGAAAACTCTCCCAGCTCCGCGCCGGCTCTGCCCGAGGCCTCATCTCCTGCCGACACAACCTGGGCTTATTACAGGGAGCAGGTTATTTGTGGAGATTCGCAGCACCAGCATCTATAAGGTGTGGGGAAAGGCGGACCCTACAACATTACGGGTACGGGCTGACACTGTGACATTACGGGTACGGGCTGACACTGTGACATTACGGGTACAGGCTGACACTCTAGCTGTATACAGGCTGACACTCTAGCTGTATACAGGATGGCACTATAGCTGTATACAGGATGGCACTATAGCTGTATACAGGATGGCACTATAGCTGTATACAGGATGGCACTATAGCTGTATACAGGATGGCACTATAGCTGTATACAGGATGGCACTATAGCTGTATACAGGATGGCACTATAGCTGTATACAGGCCGACACTATAGCTGTATACAGGATGACACTATAGCTGTATACAGGATGACACTATAGCTGTATACAGGATGGCACTATAGCTGTATACAGGATGGCACTATAGCTGTATACAGGATGACACTATACAGATAGGTGATCACAGTTACAGGACAGGTATAGTAAGGATATGTGCAAACGTTAAGCATTTTCTTTGTTTTTCTTGCATTTTTCCACACAGTTTTACAACAAAAAGGCAAGCATTCTCTAGTACCAGTGAATAGATTATTAGATTTTCTACGTCTTGTGCACACATTGCTTTTTTCCCTTGTAGATTTGAAGCAGTTTCATAAAGTCATGAACTCTTTCTGTGTATTTGCAGCATTTTTCACCAGTTCTAATGGTAAAACAGGACAGGCACAGGCTGACTCAGCAACGGGACAGGCACGGGCTGACCCAGCAACGGGACAGGCACGGGCTGACCCAGCAACGGGACAGGCACGGGCTGACCCAGCAACGGGACAGGCACGGGCTGACCCAGCAACGGGACAGGCACAGGTTGATACAACACAGTATCTGCCATATTGTACCACATCAGTGACATCTCCGCTATCCGCCATATTGTATCACATCAGTGACAGCTCCGCTATCCGCCATATTGTATCACATCAGTGACATCTCCGCTATCCGCCATGCTGTACCACATCAGTGACATCTCCGCAATCCGCCATATTGTACCACATCAGTGAGATCTCCGCTATCCGCCATATTATACCACATGAGTGAGATCTCCGCTATCCGCCATATTGTACCACATCAGTGAGATCTCCGCTATCCGCCATATTGTACCACATCAGTGAGATCTCCGCTATCCGCCATATTGTACCACATCAGTGAGATCTCCGCTATCCGCCATATTGTACCACATCAGTGACATCTCCGCTCTCCGCCATATTGTACCACATCAGTGAGATCTCCGCTATCCGCCATACTGTACCACATCAGTGGCATGTCCGCCATCCGCCATATTGTACATCAGTGACATCTCCGCTTATCCGCCATACTGTACCACATCAGTGACATCTCAGCTATCCGCCATATTGTACCACATCAGTGACATCTCCGCTATCCGCCATATTGTACCACATCAGTGACATCTCCGCTATCCGCTATACTGTACCACATCAGTGACATCTCCGCTATCCGCTATACTGTACCACATCAGTGACATCTCCGCTATCCGCCATATTGTAACACATCAGTGACATCTCCGCTATCCGCCATATTGTACCACATCAGTGACATCTCCACTATCCGCCATATTGTACCACATCAGTGACATCTCTGCTATCCGCCATATTGTACCACATCAGTGACATGTCCGCTATCCGCCATATTGTACCACATCAGTGACATCTCCGCTATCCGCCATATTGTACCACATCAGTGACATCTCCGCTATCCGCCATATTGTACCACATCAGTGACATCTCCGCTATCCGCCATATTGTACCACATCAGTGACATCTCCGCTATCCGCTATACTGTACCACATCAGTGACATCTCCGCCATATTGTACCACATCAGTGACATCTCCGCTATCCGCTATACTGTACCACATCAGTGACATCTCCGCCATATTGTACCACATCAGTGACATCTCCGCTATCCGCTATACTGTACCACATCAGTGACATCTCCGCCATATTGTACCACATCAGTGACATCTCAACTATCCGCCATATTGTACCACACCAGTGACATGTCCACTATCCACCATATTGTACCACATCAGTGACATCTCCGCTCTCCGCCATATTGTACCACATCAGTGACATCTCCGCTCTCCGCCATATTGTACCACATCAGTGACATCTCCGCTCTCCGCCATATTGTACCACATCAGTGACATCTCCGCTCTCCGCCATATTGTACCACATCAGTGACATCTCCGCTATCCGCTATACTGTACCACATCAGTGACATCTCCGCCATATTGTACCACATCAGTGACATCTCCGCTATCCGCTATACTGTACCACATCAGTGACATCTCCGCCATATTGTACCACATCAGTGACATCTCCGCTATCCGCTATACTGTACCACATCAGTGACATCTCCGCCATATTGTACCACATCAGTGACATCTCCGCTATCCGCCATATTG
This sequence comes from Phyllobates terribilis, assembly GCF_046119375.1. NCBI lineage: Eukaryota > Metazoa > Chordata > Amphibia > Anura > Dendrobatidae > Phyllobates > Phyllobates terribilis. The sequence continues at coordinate 969,764,562 of NW_027362762.1, forward strand.
TACCACACCAGTGACATCTCCACTATCCGCCATATTGTACCACATCAGTGACATCTCTGCTATCCGCCATATTGTACCACATCAGTGACATGTCCGCTATCCGCCATATTGTACCACATCAGTGACATCTCCGCTATCCGCCATATTGTACCACATCAGTGACATCTCCGCTATCCGCCATATTGTACCACATCAGTGACATCTCCGCTATCCGCCATATTGTACCACATCAGTGACATCTCCGCTATCCGCTATACTGTACCACATCAGTGACATCTCCGCCATATTGTACCACATCAGTGACATCTCCGCTATCCGCTATACTGTACCACATCAGTGACATCTCCGCCATATTGTACCACATCAGTGACATCTCCGCTATCCGCTATACTGTACCACATCAGTGACATCTCCGCCATATTGTACCACATCAGTGACATCTCAACTATCCGCCATATTGTACCACACCAGTGACATGTCCACTATCCACCATATTGTACCACATCAGTGACATCTCCGCTCTCCGCCATATTGTACCACATCAGTGACATCTCCGCTCTCCGCCATATTGTACCACATCAGTGACATCTCCGCTCTCCGCCATATTGTACCACATCAGTGACATCTCCGCTCTCCGCCATATTGTACCACATCAGTGACATCTCCGCTATCCGCTATACTGTACCACATCAGTGACATCTCCGCCATATTGTACCACATCAGTGACATCTCCGCTATCCGCTATACTGTACCACATCAGTGACATCTCCGCCATATTGTACCACATCAGTGACATCTCCGCTATCCGCTATACTGTACCACATCAGTGACATCTCCGCCATATTGTACCACATCAGTGACATCTCCGCTATCCGCCATATTGTATCACATCAGTGACATCTCAACTATCCGCCATATTGTACCACACCAGTGACATGTCCACTATCCACCATATTGTACCACATCAGTGACATCTCCACTCTCCGCCATATTGTACCACATCAGTGACATGTCCACTATCCACCATATTGTACCACATCAGTGACATCTCCGCTCTCCGCCATATTGTACCACATCAGTGACATCTCCGCTATCCGCCATATTGTATCACATCAGTGACATCTCAACTATCCGCCATATTGTACCACACCAGTGACATGTCCACTATCCACCATATTGTACCACATCAGTGACATCTCCACTCTCCGCCATATTGTACCACATCAGTGACATGTCCACTATCCACCATATTGTACCACATCAGTGACATCTCCGCTCTCCGCCATATTGTACCACATCAGTGACATCTCCGCTATCCGCCATATTGTATCACATCAGTGACATCTCAACTATCCGCCATATTGTACCACACCAGTGACATGTCCACTATCCACCATATTGTACCACACCAGTGACATGTCCACTATCCACCATATTGTACCACATCAGTGACATGTCCACTATCCACCATATTGTACCACATCAGTGACATCTCCGCTCTCCGCCATATTGTACCACATCAGTGACATCTCCGCTCTCCGCCATATTGTACCACATCAGTGACATCTCCGCTCTCCGCCATATTGTACCACATCAGTGACATCTCCGCTCTCCGCCATATTGTACCACATCAGTGACATCTCCGCTCTCCGCCATATTGTACCACATCAGTGACATCTCCGCTATCCGCTATACTGTACCACATCAGTGACATCTCCGCCATATTGTACCACATCAGTGACATCTCCGCTATCCGCTATACTGTACCACATCAGTGACATCTCCGCCATATTGTACCACATCAGTGACATCTCCGCTATCCGCTATACTGTACCACATCAGTGACATCTCCGCCATATTGTACCACATCAGTGACATCTCCGCTATCCGCCATATTGTATCACATCAGTGACATCTCAACTATCCGCCATATTGTACCACACCAGTGACATGTCCACTATCCACCATATTGTACCACATCAGTGACATCTCCACTCTCCGCCATATTGTACCACATCAGTGACATCTCCGCTCTCCGCCATATTGTACCACATCAGTGACATCTCCGCTCTCCGCCATATTGTACCACATCAGTGACATCTCCGCTCTCCGCCATATTGTACCACATCAGTGACATCTCCGCTCTCCGCCATATTGTACCACATCAGTGACATCTCCGCTATCCGCCATATTGTACCACATCAGTGACATCTCCGCTATCCGCCATATTGTACCACATCAGTGACATCTCCGCTATCCGCCATATTGTACCACATCAGTGACATCTCCGCTATCCGCCATATTATACCACATGAGTGACATCTCCGCTATCCGCCATATTATACCACATGAGTGACATCTCCGCTATCCGCCATATTATACCACATGAGTGACATCTCCGCTATCCGCCATATTATACCACATGAGTGACATCTCCGCTATCCGCCATACTGTACCACATCAGTGACATCTCCGCTATCCGCCATATTGTACCACATCAGTGACATGTCCACTATCTGCCATATTGCACATCAGTGACATGTCCACTATCCGCCATATTGCACATCAGTGACATCTCCGCTATCCGCCATATTGCACATCAGTGACATGTCCACTATCCGCCATATTGTACCACATCAGTGTCAGCTCTGCCATATGCAGAAAACGGCAGATATCCAGGGGGCGGTATGTGCAGGCCGCTGACAACTTCCATCAGTCCGGTTTATGTCACCAGTGAAGCCATCAGGGTCCGGGTTCGTCCCCAGGTCATGTCGCTATTTGTCAGCCTGGTGGCATCATCAATACTACAAGGCTTTCATTAGTGGGGGCAGTGACCCCACCGTCTGTAGCTCACTGATGGGGGAGGGAGGGGAGAATACAAGAAAAATTATAGAAAGTTTACAATAAATGGTAAGAATCATTTCCTCCTGTGCAATGAGCCGTCACATCCATCTCCAGCCTAGAATCTGAGCACATTGAGCTGAGGCTGTGCCCTGACAATAACCTTAACTTCTCCTCCTCCACCAGCACAGACCTTCATACTGGGAGGTCTGCTCTGCAGCCTGCTCCACCTGCAGCACCGCACACAATGCCCCCACGGGCAAGCACAGACCTTCATACTGTGAGGTCTGCCCTGCAGCCTGCTCCACCTGCGGCACCGCACACAATGCCCCCTCAGGCCTGCATTGTGGGGGACTCAGTTAGATTACCTTGCACACTTGGAACTGTTCGGAGGTAAGGCTCTCCTGGATTTCCGGTTCTCGGGGAGACACCACAGCTCCCGGCTGCCCGGGTGGATAAACTGCACAGCCACCACCTGTTCCACCACCAACTCCTGCTCCAACCGGCGTTGAGGCAGTTAAGCCATCCAACACCTTCCGTATAGTCTTCATTCTCGGACACCTCTATGAGGTCAGGGGAGCACAGGGAGCCCCAAAGTTCATCCCCCAAATAAATGGAGTCAATTCCAGATGATGTGGGAAGGCACGAGGAGCAGTGTCTATAATGGACTAGGTGAGATAATAACGAGACATCGTGGAGAAGAGTCCGTGGAGTGAACCCCAGAAGTGTCCTACGGTGAAGTCGGATGATCCAGACCCAGATGAAAAAGTCCAATCCAAGAGGGAACTTTATGACCGCGACATCCCAGGAGCTCCCCAGTCAGTGCTGGATCCGATCTTCTCTAGTAGAGGTGCCAGACAAAGTCCATCGGTCAATCCCCAAAATGAAGAATTCACGGCCAGATATCTGCCCTGTCCACCAGCTGCAACACATGTCCGATACTGCCGGTCGTCTGATCCCGCCAGTCCCTACACCAGAGATAGATCACTAGAGCTGATCACTAGAGGCGAGATCACCGCCCCGTGCAGAACTGTAATAACTATATATTCCTCCTCTCAGAACTACAGATCGACTCCTCTGCTCTGGGCGTATACATGACCTGAACAAAGTGGAGAAAACACAGTCTACTCCACCAGTACTGGCACCAACAACAGTACCAGATCCCCCAACTCTTCTATAGATCAAATCCCCCAATCTAATCTACAGACAACTAGAATCCTCAATATTCTCTATAAGAAACTAGATTGCCAATTTCCACTATGGATAAACAGATCAGATCCCTCAATCTATCACAGAACCAGATCACTCAATACTTTGCTCTGTCTGACCAGATCGTTCACTATCTGTAATATTACAGCGGATCCTATAGTTAGTTTGATGAGGCCACATACCTCATTGCCCTGTAAAATAAAAGTGATCAATCTCCTCTATAGCAAACTAGATCCCACAATGTCTACATAAAATCCAGATCCCTCAAATTTTCTAGAACAGACTAGACCCGCCTAGCGATACCACATATCTCCCACCTGCTTTAACCAGATCCCCTAAACTACTCTACAAGTGATCACCAGATCTCTCAAGCTATATTGGATTGCTAAATCTGATGTGTAACAGACCAGATCTTTTCTTCACATCAGACCAGATCCCTGATTTTAGGTTAATTAGATCGACCAATCCATCATCAAAAAGCCTAGATCTCTCAGTTCATACTAGATCTCTCAATCTGATGTGTAACAGACCGATCCCTCACTCTAGGCTTGATCAGATCACCAAAATCCACTGTATAATAGACCAGGTCTCTAAATCTTTACCAAATCCCCCAAATTTAAGTGTGACATACAACATATCTTCCTCACTATAGATTACATCTCTCAATCTGTAACAGATCCCCCCATCTACTTTATAAAAATATAGATCTCACAATCTGTAACAGTACCTCCAGTCAACTCTAAAATACACCAGATTTCTCAATTTAGATTAGATCCTCAATCTGTTATGTAACTGACTAGATCACTTTTTTTTATATTAGACAAGATGTATACTACATTCTCCAGACTAGATCCCTTATTCACAACAGACTAGATTTCCCAATATATAGCGCACCAATCTACTCTATAACAGACAAGATCTCACAACCTATACTTGATCCTCCAAAACTAGATCCCTTGTTTACAACAGACCAGATCTCACAACCTATATAAGATCACTTTAGACTCGATCTCTTCTTTACAACAGGCCAGATTTTACAATCTATACTAAATCTGTCAGTCTAATAAATACCAAAGACTAGATCTGACAATCTATATAGATCCCGGGACTAGATCCCTTCTTTACATAAATCAGATGTTACAATCCATACTAGATCTCTCAATCTACTCTAGAGCAGACAGGATTTCTCCTGACCCCCTGGAGCTGGTGCCGGATCCCCGATCTCTCCTGACCCCCCCTGTCCCGGATCCCCGATCTCTCCTGACTCCCTGGAGCTGGTGCCGGATCCCCGATCTCTCCTGACCCCCTGGTGTCGAATCCCCGATCTCTCCTGACCCCCTGGTCCTGGATCTCCGATCTCTCCTGACCCCCTGGTCCCGGATCCCCGATCTCTCCTGACCCCCTGGACCCGGATCCCCGATCTCTCCTGACCCCCTGGTCCCGGATCCCCGATCTCTCCTGACTCCCTGGAGCTGGTGCCGGATCCCCGATCTCTCCTGACTCCCTGGAGCTGGTGCCGGATCCCCGATCTCTCCTGACCCCCTGGTGTCGAATCCCCGATCTCTCCTGACCCCCTGGTCCCGGATCCCCGATCTCTCCTGACCCCCTGGTCCCGGATCCCCGATCTCTCCTGACCCCCTGGTCCCGGATCCCCGATCTCTCCTGACCCCCTGGTCCCGGATCCCCGATCTCTCCTGACCCCCTGGTCCCGGATCCCCGATCTCTCCTGACCCCCTGGTCCCGGATCCCCGATCTCTCCTGACCCCCCGGTCCGGATCCCCGATCTCTCCTGACCCCCTGGTCCCGGATCCCCGATCTCTCCTGACCCCCCGGTCCCGGATCCCCGATCTCTCCTGACCCCCTGGTCCCGGATCCCCGATCTCTCCTGACCCCCCGGTCCCGGATCCCCGATCTCTCCTGACCCCCTGGTCCCGGATCCCCGATCTCTCCTGACCCCCTGGTCCCGGATCCCCGATCTCTCCTGACTCCCTGGAGCTGGTGCCGGATCCCCGATCTCTCCTGACCCCCTGGTCCCGGATCCTCGATCTCCAGCAGATCCCCGGCGGTTGGTTCCTTCGGCTCCTCCGCAGGGTCCCGCAGCCGGCGCTGCTCCTGCAGACAGGACGGGCGGCTCCGGTCCCTCCACAGGTTCCGCACCTGCCTCCTGTCAGGGCGCAGCTGCCTCCGAGACTGCGGTGATTTACACTCCGGACTCGGCTGCAGCTGTGGGGATGACAGGGTGTGAGGAGCCGCGGTGAGTGCTCAGCCCCGGTCCCGGTCAGCAGCCTCCTCCTCCCGCTCACTCTCTCCGGATCTCCGCACTGGAGCTGAGCAGGTGCGGCCGCCGCTGGAGCCCGGTCCGGAGCCTCGGCTGTCACCACTGCTGTCCGTGGTGCTGAGGAGAATGGGCGGGAACTGGAGGGCGGGAAAAAGGCGGGACGCGAGGCAATAAATAATTCAAACACACTGACGTGACTCCACCCAGTAACGCCCCTACACGTGACTAGAGGTGTCACGCCCCTTGGCATTCTACTAACCAGTCACGTAGTTTAGTTGTTAAAGGTGATGAGACGCCCACTCGTCACTGACCAATCAGAAGACACCTATGTCAGGATCAGTAAAAAATAGCCACGCCCATTTTGGGTTCCGTCAGCTGCTGCAAAAGTAGGCGGTGCTCTTCCCAACAGTTAATGATTGGTCGGCTGTGGAATGATTGAAAGCTAAGCGAGCGAATAAAGAGCGAGCGTCCGCGCTTCACGTGAAGGGCGTGGTTAGAGGGAGGTATATAATGGATATTTTTTGGAGCAGCATAAAGCTGTGTGAGGTGGTTGTCATAGAATGATGGTTGATTTGGTTGTGGAGCATTAGCTCTGAGGCGACTGACGCGCTGCGCCCTCTTCTCGTAGGTAGTGGAGTCATACATGGTCGCCCTGAATCACACACAGTGTGCACAAAGCGCACGGTCGGCGCGGGGACCCCGGCAGAGGCCGCTGCTCCGTTCCCTCAGCCATTTGCGGCTCGTTGTCAGTGGGACGGTGTAGTGTTATCGAATCATGTCCCAAATAACAGGGGAGAAGTCTCCATGAGGTAAAATGAGCGCAAGTCCGCCATTGTGTGATCCGGGGCCCCCCACATCCACCTCCGGGGGCTTCTCTGTCCTCATCTACATCCATAGACATTAATATGGAGGAAAGTATGTGCCCCCCACATCCACCTCCAGGGGCTTCTCTGTCCTCATCTACATCCATAGACATTAATATGGAGGAAAGTATGTGCCCCCCACATCCACCTCCAGGGGCTTCTCTGTCCTCATCTACATCCATAGACATTAATATGGAGAAAGTATGTGCCCCCCACATCCACCTCCAGGGGCTTCTCTGTCCTCATCTATATCCATAGACATTAATATGGAGAAAGTATGTGCCCCCCACATCCACCTCCAGGGGCTTCTCTGTCCTCATCTACATCCATAGACATTAATATGGAGAAAGTATGTGCCCCCCACATCCACCTCCAGGGGCTCCTCTGTCCTCATCTACATCCATAGACATTAATATGGAGGAAAGTATGTGCCCCCCACATCCACCTCCGGGGGCTTCTCTGTCCTCATCTACATCCATAGACATTAATATGGAGAAAGTATGTGCCCCCCACATCCACCTCCAGGGGCTTCTCTGTCCTCATCTATATCCATAGACATTAATATGGAGAAAGTATGTGCCCCCCACATCCACCTCCGAGGGCTTCTCTGTCCTCATCTACATCCATAGACATTAATATGGAGAAAGTATGTGCCCCCCACATCCACCTCCAGGGGCTTCTCTGTCCTCATCTACATCCATAGACATTAATATGGAGAAAGTATGTGCCCCCCACATCCATCTCCGGGGGCTTCTCTGTCCTCATCTACATCCATAGACATTCATATGGAGAAAAGTATGTGCCCCCCCACATCCACCTCCAGGGGCTTCTCTGTCCTCATCTACATCCATAGAGATTAATATGGAGGAAAGTATGTGCCCCCCACATCCACCTCCGGGGCTTCTCTGTCCTCATCTACATCCATAGAGATTAATATGGAGGAAAGTATGTGCCCCCCACATCCACCTCTGGGGGCTTCTCTGTCCTGATCTACATCCATAGACATTAATATGGAGAAAAGTATGTGCCCCCCACATCCACCTCCGGGGGCTTCTCTGTCCTCATCTACATCCATAGACATTCATATGGAGAAAAGTATGTGCCCCCCCCACATCCACCTCCGGGGGCTTCTCTGTCCTCATCTACATCCATAGAGATTAATATGGAGGAAAGTATGTGCCCCCCACATCCACCTCCGGGGGCTTCTCTATCCTCATCTACACCCATAGACATTAATATGGAGAAAAGTATGTGCCCCCCACATCCACCTCCGGGGGCTTCTCTATCCTCATCTACACCCATAGACATTAATATGGAGAAAAGTATGTGCCCCCCACATCCACCTCCAGGGGCTTCTCTGTCCTCATCTACATCCATAGACATTAATATGGAGAAAAGTATGTGCCCCCCACATCCACCTCCAGGGGCTTCTCTGTCCTCATCTACATCCATAGACATTAATATGGAGAAAGTATGTGACTCCTCTCCCATTTGTGGGGTCAGACCCTGGTGTTGGGCGGAGGCTGAGCTCACAATCTTCATTATAGGATGGGTCTGGGGTCCGGGCACTGTGCGGCCGCTCATGTCCTCCTCCATGTCTGTATGGACCTTGTATATTGGGCACCATCATGGCTGACAGATAAGAGTCTTTCCCAAACTGTTCCTACAAAGCTGAATATACAATTGTCCACAATGTCTTGTGCTGAAGATTAAGATTTCCCACTGGAGCTGAGGGGCCGCGGCCGCCCCTTGATAATGAGCCCAGAGCATTATCCCTCTTCTGTACAGCGGCACAATGCAGTCGGGGTAACGTTCGACGACTTGCCCAGTCCACCTTCTGACATGTCAGCAGTGATCAGTAAGGATGATATCTAATCACAGGCGTCGACTGGCTGCTATTCCTGCCATGTAAATGGGAGCAATACAATTGCTAAATGTAGGGGACAGTTACTTTCTAATATGGGGGGTTATATATCTGTGATCTTATATCACGTTGTGACTAAAAACCTGAAAACATCGGGGGGGCAAGTATTTTTGTCCATTTAGGCAGCACAGACATTAGTATGCAGACACTGGATTGGGTAGATTTTGCAATCTGAAATCAATAGTTTGATCTTTGTCCTATTCTGTGTCCACTATATACATTTATACTTCACATTTATAGGGGGGCGGGGGCTTGCTGCACCTCAAGGGCTTGTGTAACACAGAGGAAGCTCCTGATGCTGTGTGATTGGTGGAGATGAGGGGGGCGGGCTTCCAGTTTGTCCCGCCTTACTTCCCTTTATGGTGTGAACATCCCGCAATTGCAACATGTTTGCAAGTAAACCCATCATATTGATTGGATGCATCACGTCTGACGGTGGGGGGGATCTCGGCTCTTGTTTGCACCTGCCCCTTTACATCCCAATAACTGGTCGCCTATCATTACACATATTTCACTTTCACAAACTTACAACCAGTAGAGTCGTCCTCTTATAGCTGAGCGTCTGTTGCAGTGTATCAGTCCGGACAATCCTTTGACTCCAGACTGATACATTGTAACAAACGATCAGGACAGAAGGAAGATTTGGGCTGCTGATTTCTTGCACTTGTAGAAGACTCTCCAGGCTGGATACACTTTAACAAACCCTCAGCCATGAGAAGTACCAGGTAGTAAGGAAACTTGTATAGAGGAATGTTTCCGTTTGCTGACATCAAGCAGAGATCTTGAAAATGGTGACGAATCGAACCACAGTCGATCAGAAAGTCTCAGAGCTTTTTATTATAGGATCATAACACAAAATAGAATGATCCCTTTAAATCCAGGCAGAGGCATCATTCTATCTGGCAGCAATGTAGCTGAGACATGCGCGCTCCCCAGGGTGTTGGAGGATGTCTGCCGGCTCTGCCCCTCCTCAGCATGTTTTAGCACTTGGTTAGGAGGTAGGACAGCAGCCCGAGGGGCCGATTATACAATTTGACTAATTCTCCACCCAGAAGGCAACATTTCAGATTGTGGCCTCCGTAAATGTATCAGCGCGCGGTTCCCAGATAATCGCCAATGGCAGACACAAGCGCCTCACACCTCGCAGGAGCCTCGCTCCCTTGTTACATGTCTGGATACATTGTTCCAGGCCAGATAAGATATTCCTTACAAGAAAGCATGAAAGGCAGTGACTCTGCGGAGAGATGGAGCAGCAGAGCCACCGCATCCCCGCTGCTCGCTCCTCCCGGCCAATAAAACCTCTCAAATGGATGGAGGATCCAGTGGATTAACCCTGTAACCCAAAATACCGACTGTGTGACGGAGCAGGAAGGGCCGCTATTAAAGGGGATGTCCACTTCTGGACACTTTTTTTTCTTAAATGCTTGTATTTGGGGCTAAAAATCATTTTTGCAGACTATTTCATCACACTAAACTCCCCAGGGTGCTGCCCCCGTATGTTGGTTGTGATTGGCCTCGCTGCAGTGTTTCTGGCGCAGGTTCACACTCGCCTTCTGTTTTCAGGAGCCGATATGATTATAATCTGGTGATCGCACAATCAGCGCAGTTAACCCTTAAAGTTCTGGAATTAAGTATTCTGCAGCTTTGGTCATTCTTAAATCATACTACGACTAGGGACTGAAATCCAAACAGACTCAATACTTCTCACAGCTAAGGAACTGTTACAGTTGTATCCAGCCTGGACAATCCTGTCTGCTCCATGTTGTTACATTGTTCTTGCCGAGAAGAACTACGCAAATGGAGTATTTTGGGGGGGACTTGGAAAGTAGGGGCTACTATAGGGGCATAGATGGCATTAAATGGGCACCTGGGATTCATGGAACATCATTTTTATGTCCCATGCTGTTGTTTTATATCTTCCAGTAATAACTGAATTCCCCTTTCCACATACCACTTGAAACCTACCATTACCCTTGACCCCTGCCCTCTTCTTGTCTATTCTTCATTAATTTCACACCCACTGACCTTTTCCCCTCTCGAACATTGTGCCCTGCTGTCTGCCCTTTCTATGGATGAGACCGTGAGTGCTAACATGCCCCCCATCACTGTACCCTACATCCATGTCTGCCCCCTGCACTCCTCTTCTTAATTAGAGCAAACCGATCCCTGGATCATTCCTCATGTGGATCATTCCTCTTGTGCATCATTCCTCTTGTGCATCATTCCTCTTGTGCATCATTCCTCTTGTGGAGCCTCCCTGCGACTGCTGGGTGTGGTGGGAAGGGCCGCCATGGGCACGACCACTACCCCATTATGTCACATTCATTATAGGAGGAAGGTTCCTTGTCATTCAAAATACACTATATAGGATGATAGGAGCTCTAGTTTAAGCACAACTGAAGAGCCGCAGGTCGGTGACTACTCCCGTACAGCAAGCTCCAGATAATGGTAGGGCCACAGGTCCATAGACAGGTCCATACACAGTTTTCTGGTGTAAAACTGCATAAAATGTAGCAAATGTGCAGTAATTTATCAGACTTTTGGCAATTTTAAGCCAGTCCTGGTCAGCTCCGGCAAGTGGGAGAAGATTGGTCAAGACAAAAATGGCGTAAATCATGTCAGAACATCTCCATTCCTTCCCGGAGTCCATTTCTTGTGGTTTTGTACTACAGCTGAAAAATACGCCACATTTACTGAAAGGCACATGTCATGAATTTTGAGCATCTTACTCCAGTCCACATTTCATCAATCCTGGCAGTCTTGATGAACCGGGGCTTCAGTGTCAGTTTTTACTTTAGGTCTGGTATTCTGTTCATGAACAAGGAAGCTCAGGATTATCATTGATGGTTCCTCATTGATAGGGCAGCAATATAGAACAGCAGATTGTAGATAATGATGAATCCATTATGTAACGTTACGCTGTATATCAGTGTCACCTCTGCAGCTGTGATGTGTGGGGGCTGGGGGGTTTCTAGAACATCTTGTCATTTAGCTGATGATTTACGTGACCCTGATCATCATCACTTTATATTGTGGTTATCTCAGTGCTAGTGAGTGAGCGCGGAATGTGCTGAGGGCCCGGGGCTATGCACCCCTGGAAGCCGCCAATCAATGCCGCATCCTGTGCAGGAGATTTATGGCCATCGCTGGAATCATACACAGAAAATTTAAAGGGGCAGAACAAAGACACAATAGTCAACGACGATGGTGATGAGCGGCGACCGTGATCCCTGCCGGAAATGACTGCACAGTGCGGGGTCTTCTCGTGCTGCATAACAATCTGCCTTGTCTCGTTCTATGGATTGTTTGGCCTTGAAAAATGAATCATGCACAAAACATGTATTGATAGATTAAGTTATATAAGAGAAAGTGAGGCCCGACTGCAGAATTTAGAAATGGAGGAATATGAATCAACTGCTTATGTAAGGCACTGACTGTAAGACCCAAAAATGGAGGAATATGATGTACAGTGGATATAAAAAGTCCATAAAACCCTGTTGCAATCCCAGGTTTTTATCATATAAAAATTCTAGCTAGAAGAATCATGTCCGGTTTGTGAGGTCGGGGGCAAGACAGAAGCCTTTTCTTACAAAGACAAACGTCCAAGTCCGACTGAGTTCTGTCAAAACCTCCATCAAGTCTTCAAAAAGCATGTGGGGAACGTGTTCTGTCTGATAAGACCAAGGTTGAACTTTTCAGCCTTAATTCCAAAAAGCTGCAAAGCCAACACTGCACATCACCAGGAGATCACCATCCCCACAGTGAGGCATGGTGGGGGCAGCACTGTGCTTTGTGGCTGTTCCTCTGAGGCTGGGAACTGGTGCTTTTGTCAGGGTGGAGGAAATTATGAACAGTCCAAATATACAGTACAGACCAAAAGTTTAGACACACCTTCTCATTTAAAGATTTTTCTGTATTTTCATGACTATGAAAATTGTACATTCACACTGAAGGCATCAAAACTACGAATTAACACATGTGGAATTATATACTTAACAAAAAAGTATGAAACAACTGAAAATATGTCTTATATTCTAGGTTCTTCAAAGTAGCCACCTTTTGCTTTGATGACTGCTTTGCACATTTTTGGCATTTTCTTGATGTGCTTCAAGAGGTAGTCACCGGAAATGGTCTTCCAACAATCTTGAAGGCGTTCCCAGAGAGGCTTAGCACTTGTTGGCCCTTTTGCCTTCACTCTGCGATCCAGCTCACCCCAAACCATTTTGATTGGGTTCAGGTCTGGTGACTGTGGAGGCCAGGTCATCTGGCGTAGCCCCCCATCACTCTCCTTCTTGGTCAAATAGCCCTTACACAGCCTGGAGGTGTGTTTGGGGTCATTGTCCTGTTGAAAAATAAATGATGGTCCAACTAAACGCAAACCGGATGGAATACCATGCCGCTGCAAGATGCTGTGGTAGCCATGCTGGTTCAGTATGCCTTCAATTTTGAATAAATCCCCAACAGTGTCACCAGCAAAGCAACCCCACACCATCACACCTCCTCCTCCATGCTTCACGGTGGGAACCAGGCATGTAGAGTCCATCCGTTCACCTTTTCTGCATCGCACAAAGACAAGGTCGTTGGAACCAAAGATCTCAAATTTGGACTCATCAGACCAAAGCACAGATTTCCACTGGTCTAATGTCCATTCCTTGTGTTCTTTAGCCCAAACAAGTCTCTTCTGCTAGTTGCCTGTCTTTAGCAGTGGTTTCCTAGCAGCTATTTTACCATGAAGGCCTGCTGCACAAAGTCTCCTCTTAACAGTTGTTGAAGAGATGTGTCTGCTGCTAGAACTCTGTGTAGCATTGACCTGGTCTCTAATCTGAGCTGCTGTTAACCTGTGATTTCTGAGGCTGGTGACTCGGATAAACTTATCCTCAGAAGCAGAGGTGACTCTTGGTCTTCCTTTCCTGGGGCGGTCCTCGTGTGAGCCAGTTTCTTTGTAGCGCTTGATGGTTTTTGCAACTGCACTTGGAGACGCTTTCAAAGTTTGCCCAATTTTTCGGACTGACTGACCTTCATTTCTTAAAGTAATGATGGCCACTCGTTTCTCTTTACTTAGCTGCTTTTTTCTTGCCATAATACAAATTCTAACAATCTATTCAGTAGGACTATCAGCTGTGTATCCACCTGACTTCTGCACATCACAACTGATGGTCCCAACCCCATTTATAAGGCAAGAAATCCCACTTATTAAACCTGACAGGGCACACCTGTGAAGTGAAGACCATTTCCGGTGACTACCTCTTGAAGCTCATCAAGAGAATGGCAAGAGTGTGCAAAGCAGTCATCAAAGCAAAAGGTGGCTACTGTGAAGAACCTAGAATATAAGACATATTTTCAGTTGTTTCACACTTTTTTGTTAAGTATATAATTCCACATGTGGTAATTCATAGTTTTGATGCCTTCAATGTGAATGTACAATTTTCATAGTTATGAAAATACAGAAAAAAATTTAAATGAGAAAGTGTGTCCAAACTTTTGGTCTGTACTGTAAGTCCATTTTACATCAAAACCTTCACCTAAAAAGCTGTAGATGAATTTCACCTTTCAGCACGACAACGACTCTAAGCGACCTCCAAAACACCAAAAGAACGGCTTCTTCAGGAGAAGAAATTTTTAAAATGGCCAAGTCCTAGCCCAGACCTGAATCCAAGAGAAAATCTGTGATTATCTGAAATGGGCTCTTTACACAGGCGATGTCCCCGCAATCTGACAGATGAGGAGTTGCTGCAAGGAGGAGCAGACAAGGATCATCAATTCTAGATGTGCCGCGCTGATTGGGGACTTCAAGGTATTAGTGTAAGGGCGTGCAAATTTATGCAACCACATTATTTTAGTTCTTTATTTTTTTTCCACCCAAAAAAATGTAGTTTTTTTTTTTTCAATTATTGTTTAATCTGTGTTTGCAGTTTTGAGTTAATGAGATGCCTGTGCTTGGTCTCATCCTTTGGAGGGTACGCTCTGCCCGCTCTCCTGTTGACCACCTGTCTTTATTCCTCACTTTTTCATCATACGCGTCATGCACACATTTGTTTCACCTCAGCCACGATGATTTGCCTCTGGTACACGGTACCGTTTCATTCTTACCCTTATCTGAGGCTCGGTGACAATGTCATGGTGGATCACAGATGTATGGCCGGACAATTCCAAGAATAAGTCCGTATTCTGCTGCACTAATTTCTGAGCATCCCATCGCTGCGATTTGGAGAGGGCATCACTTATCTTTATCTTATTCCCAGCCTCCTTCCAGGCCGGTGTCGAAGGGTCCCCAGACGATATGACCGAGGTCGTATCGTCTGGGGATTGATTTGACCTCCTTGACCTCTCCTGCTAAGACCTCAAGGGAAAACCTATCGTGTTTACACTCTTTCCCTGTGAAAGTGACCCCTACGGCAGGTATCCCGACTTGGGATCTTTGGGTGCCATGCCCGGACAGACCTTTATTTTACTCTCCCACAGAGACCAGAACAGTCTCTTCAAGTCTATTCTCAATACAGTACTGTAAGGAAGGGTCTTCACTACTCCCACCACATGTTTAACCTCCCCGCACGGAGTGGAAATGATAACCTCCACCGTCGGATATTCCCGGAGTTCGCCGTGTATACAAATAACCCCGACTTTCCCCCCCACTGGGTTCTAACATGTAGATCAGTGACCCATGGAGAAGTGTCACTAGGCTCCCTTGGTCCAAGAGAGCCTCCGTCCAGTGTCCATTGACACGCACCTGGCACAGATGGGGATCACCAGCTGGACCGACGGTCCTAGCATACATAGACACCCGGGGAGTAAACCCGCAGTCAATGGGTTCAGCAGTTTGGGCAGTTGGCAGCCACATGTCCTGGCCCTTGGCACCGCCAGAACCTAATAGCGGTAGCACCACTAGTCCATGAGACCAGTTTAGGAGTAACAGGTGTCCTGCCACCTTCACTTTGGGGTAGCCCCTCAGTATGGGCTTGGTTCTGACTGACCCCAGCAGAGGGTCGGGTCCCTTTTCCAGGCTCCTAGGCTTGCAGGGGCCGGTGTGATACTCACAGTGGGGAAGAGACCCGTACAAAGTCCTGGGTGGCTACATAACGCTCGATCAGGCTAACCACCTGATCTAGGTTACCCGGGTCCCCTTACCCCACCCAGAACTGTATGGCGACTGGCAGAGTTTGCACCAACCAGTCGACTACTATCCTCTCTACCATCTGGGCTGGGCTCAAAGTCCCAGGCTGGAGCCATTTTTTTACTAACTGCAATAAGTCATAAGTCTGAGACCTAAAGGGTCGCGTCTCGACAAAGGACCAATGGTACACTCGTTGTGCCTGTACATACTTATTAAGCCCCAGTTGGGCAAGGATCTCAACCTTGAGTTTCCCATAGTTCTGGGCATCCTCCTGGCTAAGGTCAAAGTAAGCCTTCTGGGCGTCTCCCATCAGGAACGAGGCCACCACTTCAGCCCACTGGGAGATCGGCAAACTCAAACATGGTGAGGAAAGTTTTCATGTCGTCCTCCGGACTCATTTTCCACAGTGCTGACCTGAGCCAGGGTCGGCGGTGAGGGCATCTCTCGCAGGCCCGCAATCTGTTGCAGAATCCGGTTGTAGACCTGCTGCTGCTGGTGCTGCTAATGCCACTGAAGCTGGTGCTGCTGAGTGAGGACCAACTTCTTTAGCCTTTCCTTCATTTTTTCCATGGGTCTGATTTGTAATTTTTCAGGCTTAATCACGGACATGCAGCTTTTTTTTCAGGGCATGCCTCAGTTCACACTGCCCTGCACCATATGTAAGGCAGCAACTTTCTTGTCCATGCGGCAATGAGGCAATGGCCCAAGAAAGTTAAACTTAAATGTCTTTATTTTACAACTTACAAACAAATCCAAAATGTTATCCTCCGGTTTGCAGCCCGAACGTCCGTGTCAGTCCATATCAGTCTGTTGCCATGGACGACTGCACCATCGTACTATCTGTGGGTGTGGTAATGGCTTTGCTGAAGTCTGTGGTCTCTGTTTAGTTTCACAACACCAGTGGAGGAAGCGATCCATCCCACTACCATCCTACAGATCTCTCAAAAAATAAAAGCCCGTGTCAGGTTTTCTTAAATCTGACTTTGGTCAAATAGCTTGACCAAGCCCACACTCTCTTTTACTGTGCATTGTAACCACAGCTGTGGCTGTAATTACAATGGTTTCCAGCGGGTACAGTATGTTTCTATGCACATCGTGGGGGACACGTAAAGATCCTTTATATGACCCCCCCTCACTGCCTCACAACAGTTTAGTGCCCAGGACAAGTCAAGAATTTTGCAGCCCGAACTAATTGATTAATTATCACCTCTCATCCTACAAGCATGTCTATTCTATTTTAGGAAATTACTGACGTAATTTTAGATTGCCCTCTGGCCTTCTAGTTTAGTCTGTATTTTTTTTTGTTTTTTTTTATTTTTTTTTTCAAATTATAAAAATATAAAGTAATTGTTGTCAAAGGACGACACTCTGCTGCCTCCAACAGTCAGGACAAGTACACAATTGACCGATGAGTGATGGACGAGGCCGCAACTACTAGGCCGGTTATTGGGGAACTCAGTGAGCGTATGGTATATACACCTCCGATTCTAACGTATGAAGTGTGTGTGTGTGTGCGTGTGTGTGTGCGTATGTATATATATATATATATATATATATATATTTATTTATTGTGACAGTGTCACTGGTTTTATATGTGAGGGGAGGTATGTGTCACTCAGGATGCTCTCCTGTGTGAACTAAGACCTACTTTATTTTTCTGCCGGCGTGTTATATGCTGGTAGGCTTACTCTGTTAAAGGGTGTGCGGTTTTATGGGAATGGCAAAGAGGGCGGGACGCCATTCCCCCTACCTCCCCTCAAGGTGTGGCTGAGCAATGTGTAAAAGCTCAGTCCCTTTTTTTTTTCTCTGGAGTGTGGTCTGGAGAGGGAAGTCTCCAGACAGTATTGTGGAAGCTGCAGAGCCTTTCACATGGACTTTAGAAGTGCAGTTTATGCTATCGAGAGCGGGCGGAACCCACTCATCTATGGACTGAGTTATACTTTGTTTTGTTTTTTTTTCCGTTTAACCCAGAGGGGGCATGTTTGTTTTTCCTGTGAAACCTGCATGACTTTATGGCCGATAATAAACCAGCAGAAAGGAAACCTGAGAACGTGTGTCCTGAGTCTGCCTCCAGGAGAGCCGAGCTAGTCGTCTTGCCACAGTTGGTGGAGAATGCGAGCAGGATTCCAGGAACACGTGTACCTGCTACAAAGACCGGTGAATGTCCTGGGTGAAGGCTGCCAGCCAGCCAGGGAAGTCCAGCAGCATGGAGGAGCTCGTTAAGCACCTGGTCCAGGCCCAGCAGAGCATGCAGCAGCAACACCTGCAGGCCCAGCAGAGCATGCAGCAGCAGCACCAGGAGAGTATGCAGCAGGCCCAGTGGAGCATGCAGCAGCAGCACCAGGAGACGACCAAACTGTTGCTTCAGCAGATCCAGTTGCAGCAAAAGTCACAGCAGCAGCACCAGCAGGAGGCGCAGCAGCACCAGCAGGAGGCGCAACAGCAGATACAGCTTTTGGCGGACGCCATCCAGAGCAGGGCAGCCGCCCCACCCCCAGGGCCGACTGATGATTCTCACGTCAGGAAGGCGGTAAGGCGGGCCATGCAGAAGATGACCCCTGGGGATGATGTAGAAGCATTTCTGACTGTTTTTGAGAGAGTGGCTGCTCGTGGGAGACTTCCTCCAGCACAGTGGGCAGAGGTTCTGGCGCCATATTTATCGGGTGAACCCAAGAAGGCGTATTTTGACTTGGCGCTGCAAGCTGCTAAGGAATATGCCAAACTAAAGACAGAGATCTTAGCACGTCTAGGAGTAAATATGGCGGTAAGAGCCCAGCGAGTTCATCACTGGGCGTATGCTAGCAACAAACCCCCTCGCTCGCAGATGTTTGACCTCCTGCATCTTGTTCAGAAGTGGCTACAACCGGAGTCCTCCACTCCGGCCCAGATGGTTGAGCGGGTGGTGATTGACAGGTTCATGCATTCCCTTCCCAAGCCAGTACAGACCTGGGTTGCCCAGGGTGATCCCCAGAACGCAGATGACTTCATCGGCCTGGTAGAGAGGTACCAGGTAGTCGAGAGATCTCTTGGGAAACCGGATGCAGTCACTTCTCCCTACTGGGATACCCAAAAGGGGGCGGGTTCACCACGGAAGGGGCCTAGAGCCACCACTGGGGGACGTCCCACTCCTACTGAAGGTGCCTTTAGAACAGTTGGTAAAGATATAGTTTGCTGGCGGTGTCACAACCCTGGACATGTAGCCGCTAGGTGTCAAATATCCCCTGAGCCCATGGACTGCAGCCTAGGCAGACAGATCTCCTATTATGCCTATCCAGTCTATAGCGTGGACTGTCAACCCGGCGAGGGGCCGCAGGCGTGTGCAGTGTCCATTAATGGAGTAAAAGTGCTTGGGCTGTTGGACTCCGGGAGTCTGGTGACCTTGATCAGAGCATCCCTTCCCCACCAGTTGATCCCTTCCAAAACTCTGGGCGTTCGGTGCATCCATGGTGACGCCAAGGACTATCCCGTGGCCACAGTAACAGTGGGGACAGACTGTGGTGCCCAGTCCCATGAAGTCGGGGTAGTAAAGGACCTGATACATCCCGTCATATTGGGCCGCGATTTTTCCTTATTCTGGGACTTGTGGGGGAAGGGAACTGGACTAAGTAGTATGGGGAAAAGCCAGGTCCTTGAAGAAGAACCCCCGACGAGGTCTCAGATGGAGGAGTTCCCACTGTGCGTCCTTGTCGGTGATGAGGGTAAGACGGTGACCGAGGAGGCCGACCTCCCTGCGTTAGATATGTCCAAAGAGAACTCTGGGACTGCTCAAGTTCGAGACCTGACCTTAAAAGGGGCGTTCGACCAGGTTACTGTATGTAATGGGGTTGCCCAAGAGTCGGGGGCCGACACCAGATTCCCCCACTTTGCAGTGCAGGGGGAGTTGCGATATCGGGTGGCCAAACTGAGGGGCGGTGAGATAGTGGAACCGCTGTTAGTGCCGGGGCCATACAGACGGCGGGTGCTAGATATGGCCCATTCACATGTTCTGGGGGGACACCTAGGGGTCGAGAAAACTCAGGAGAGGATATTGAGAAGGTTTTATTGGCCAGGGTGTTATCGAGAAGTTCAAGACTATTGTAGGTCCTGCCCCACCTGCCAAATAACCGCTCCCTCCTCCCACTTCCGTATCCCCTTAGTCCCACTACCTGTGATAGAGGTTCCCTTTGAGAGGATTGCCATGGACCTCGTGGGCCCCTTAGTTAAATCAGCTCGGGGCCACCAATATATCCTGGTCATCATGGACTATGCGACTCGGTATCCGGAAGCGGTTCCCCTAGGGAACATGTCCAGTAAAAGTATAGCCCGAGAGCTGGTCCATATTTTTGCTCGGACAGGTCTACCAAAAGAGATTCTGACAGACCAAGGAACCCCCTTCATGAGCAAGGTGATGAAGGAGCTTTGCAGAGTCCTTCAGATAACTCAGCTTCGGACCTCGGTTTATCATCCACAGACGGACGGCCTAGTGGAACGCTTCAACAAGACCTTAAAGGCGATGCTCAAGAAGGTCGTTGAAAAGGATGGGCGAGACTGGGACTACCTGCTCCCATTTCTGCTCTTCTCGGTCAGAGAAGCTCCTCAAGCCTCCACTGGCTTCTCTCCATTTGAGCTCCTATATGGGCGGCATCCAAGAGGTCTCCTAGACATCGCCAAGGAAACTTGGGAGGCTGAAGTCACACCACACCGGAGTATCATCGAACATGTCGCCCAGTTACAGGAGAGAATGTCAAAGGTGATGCCCATCGTGAAGGAACATCTCCTCTAGGCGCAGGAAGCCCAGGCGAGGGTCTATAACCGGTCGGCGAGACTAAGACAGTTCCAGCCCGGGGACCGTGTTTTGGTGCTGATCCCTACCATCGAGAGCAAGTTCCTCGCCAAGTGGCAAGGTCCATACGAGGTGGTGGAGAAAGTCAGCGAGGTTAATTATAAAGTCCACCAGCCTGGCCGAAGAAAGCCGCATCAAATATATCATGTAAATTTGCTCAAGCCGTGGCGGGACCGTGAACTTGTGGAAACTCCTTGCCTGGGAGCCGCACCAGAAGGCAAGGTGGAGGAGGTCACTATTGCAGAGACTCTATCATCGGCCCAGAAGCAACAGTGTCGAGAATTACTACAGCGGAATCGTGAGCTGTTCTCAGAGTTGCCGGGGCATACTCAAGTGGTAGAGCATGATGTGCTGACAGAGCCACACGTACGAGTGAATCTGAAGCCGTATCGGATTCCGGAAGCACGCCGGGAGGTGATCTCGGCTGAGGTGAAGAGGATGTTAGACCTCGGAGTAATAGAGGAGTCAAAGAGTGGGTGGTCGAGCCCAATCGTCCTCGTGCCGAAACCCAATGGAGAGTGGAGGTTTTGTAATGACTACCGCCGGCTGATTGAGGTATCCAAGTGTGACGCGTACCCGATGCCCCGCGTCGACGAACTCATCGAGAGGCTTGGACCGGCGAGGTACATCACCACTCTCGACCTGACGAAGGGCTACTGGCAGATCCCCATGTCCCAGATGGCTAAGGAGAAGACGGCTTTCTCAACACCTGATGGGTGTTTTCAATACACGCGGATGCCGTTCTGACTACAGGGGGCCCCAGCCACTTTCCAGAGGGCTATGGATTGGATCCTAGCCCCACATAAGAAATATGCCGCAGCCTACCTCGACGACATTGTGGTCTTTAGCACAGACTGGGCTAGTCACCTACCTAGACTACAGGCCGTTCTGGACGCGCTAAGGAAGGCAGGATTTACCATAAATCCAAGAAAGTGTGCCATCGGGAAGGAGGAGGCCAAGTACCTGGGCTATGTTGTTGGGAGAGGCGAAATAAAGCCGCAAATCAAGAAAGTGGAGGCAATTCAAACCTGGCCGCCACCACTCTCGAAGAAGCAGGTGAGAGCATTCCTAGGAATGGTAGGATACTACCAGCGGTTTATCCCGAATTTCACCATGATTGCCGCACCACTAACGGATCTTCTAAAAGGCACCAAATCAACCATGGTGAAATGGACGGAAGAAACGGAGACCGCGTTTCAACAGTTGAAGCTAACATTGTGCAAGCAGCCGGTCCTGGTCGCACCAGACTTCAAGAAAGAATTTGTGGTCCAGACGGACGCTTCAGAGGTTTGTCTAGGGGCTGTACTCTCCCAAGAGATAAATGGGGAAGAACATCCTGTCAGGAAAACTTGCCAGCCGGTGAGTGCAGCTCTCTGGCGCCCCCTTGCCTCTCAGGTCAGTCAAGGTACTGCACCTAGAGTAAGTAATGCCCGGAAGCTGCTACCAGCGGGGGAAAACACGGTGGTGTGTTATCCCTTACACGTCACCAATCCGTGACGCCACAATACAGGCACAACTCTCTGGCGCCCCCTCGCCTCTCAGGTCAGTCAAGGTACTGCACCTAGAGCGAGTGGTCGCCGGAGAGGCTGTCCTGTAGCCCACTGGGTATTTGAGGCCCTCTGCAGTGAGGGCGGTATATATATATTTCCCTGGCTGCGCCAGTAATATATATCCACACCTCCGACCGTCACTGCCAGCCTTCCTCAAATCCCCCAGATGGTACGCTGCCACCAGTTTCTCGTTTGATGCAAGCCCGGTGTTAATGGACTTGTATCGGGTCAGGAACCAACCCGGTAGCGTTATGGCTTCGGGGAGGAGAACGATTACAGAACAAAAGAAACAGAACTATTAAATTTTATATTTAATCCAAAAGGGAGGCAGTGTTTAGGAAAAATATATACATAAGGATGTTACAAAAGGGGCATTAAAATACATAAACAGTTACATAAAATAAACAGGGTAAAGAGTGAAAATTACTTACACTACACGATCGCAGAGACGATTCAATATAGTGGGAGGGGGGGGTTCTCCAGATTGCTGTTATTGAACAGGACCCTTTGCGTATAATTCGTATTCCCCCCAGCAATGAGTGCCCCTGTCTTCTCCATAGACTCTTTTATGCCTAAGCGAGATCTGGCCACACGCCCCTTGTGGTGACATCATGTGGGCCGGTCACCAGCCTGTACATTTTTATTAGAAAATGCTAGCTTCTGCGATAACTCATCGTTCGTTGATCGCAGAAGCTCGCAAACTACGTCATATTTTCCCTCACGATTTTATCTTTCTTGATATCACGCATCCCACAGCTGTAGTCTACTATTCGGGTGTTTTTGCGCTGCAGCTCCCTGATTGTGGTTACAGCCGTGGAAAAATACCTGCATATTCTGGGGCTGATTTGGTCACTACCCATTTGGGTCTCGTTATTGTCGGACCTATGGAACTCATATTATTTCATAACTAATATCGGAGTAAGTGAGTCTGCAAATTCCCCTTTGAAGCTCGGGGAAGACCCTTCACAGTTACACACAAATTAGGGAAGCCTGCATTTTAAGTACCTCCTGCGTCTTTCAGGGACAAGAGGCCTGCTTCCTAATGAAGTTTTCACACTTCTTCCCTGGCTTTGTGTGAATAACTATTTATCAGTCGTGCGTTAATTGGGGCGTTTGTGCTGAGCAGAAAGGGAATAAGGGAGGGGGGTGAACATCTGTGTCACGCAGGTGGAAGGACATTTCCCTGATATTAATATTTTCTAATATTCCAGACACATCCCATTCTCTATCTAAGCCGAAAGCTGTCCTCCTGCGAGAAGAACTACGCCATAGTAGAGAAAGAGTGTTTAGCCATAAAATGGGCCGTGGATACACTGAAATATTACCTACTAGGCCAGAAGTTTAGATTAGTATCAGACCATGCCCCGTTGAGATGGTTGAGGGAGAAGAGGGGTAAAAATGCCAGGGTAACTAGATGGTTCCTAGGGCTTCAAGAGTTTAACTTTCACGTGGAGCATAGGCCCGGGAAGTTACATGGGAATGCAGATGCCCTCTCTAGGATTCCCTGCCTGGTGTCAGAAGGTGCCCAAACCCCCGGCTTTGGGCAGAGGGGGGGAATATGTGACAGTGTCACTGGTTTTATATGTGAGGGGAAGTATGTGTCACTCAGGATGCTCTCCTGTGTGAACTAAGACCTACTTTATTTTTCTGCCAGCGTGTTATATGCTGGTAGGCTTACTCTGTTAAAGGGTGTGCGGTTTTATGGGAATGGCAAAGAGGGCGGGACGCCATTCCCCCTACCTCCCCTCAGGGTGTGGCTGACCAATGTGTAAAAGCTCAGTCCCTTTTTTTTTTCTCTGGAGTGTGGTCTGGAGAGGGAATTCTCCAGACAGTATTGTGGAAGCTGCAGAGCCTTTCACATGGACTTTAGCAGTGCAGTTTATGCTACCGAGAGCGGGCGGAACCCGCTCATCTATGGACTGAGCTATACTTTGTTTTGTTTTTTTTTCCGTTTAACCCAGAGGGGGCATGTTTGTTTTTCCTGTGAAACCTGCATGAGTTTATGGCCGATAATAAACCAGCAGAAAGGAAACCCGAGAACGTGTGTCCTGAGTCTGCCTCCAGGAGAGCCGAGCGAGTCGTCTTGCCACAATATATATATATATACAGTGCCTACAAGTAGTATTCAACCCCCTGCAGATTTAGCTGGTTGACGCATGCGGAATTAACTTGGCATTGTGACATTTGTACTGTAGATCAGCCTGGAAGTGGGAAATGCACTGTAGCAAATTTTGGTTTTGTTTTTTTGTTTTTGTTTTTTTTAAAACGTTAAAAGTTAATTCAGAGTATCATTTATTATTCAACCCCTCAAACCACAAGAATTCTGTTTGGTCCCCCTAAAGTATTAAGAAGTAGTTCAGGCACCAAGAATAATGAGCTTCACATGTGTGGATTAAAGATCTCTTTTGCCAGCCTTTTCTGACAATTTAAGACCCTCCCCAAACTTGTGAACAGCACTCAGACATGGTCAACATGGGAAAGACAAAGGAGCATTCCAAGGCCATCAGAGACAAGATCGTGGAGGGTCACAAGGCTGGCAAGGGGTACAAAACCCTTTCCAAGGAGTTGGGCCTACCTGTCTCCACTGTTGGGAGCATCATCTATAAGTGGAAGGCTTATGAAACTACTGTTAGCCTTCCACGGCCTGGACAGCCTTTGAAAGTGTCCTCCTGTGCCGAGGCCAGGCTTGTCCGAAGAGTCAAGGCTAACCCAAGGACAACAAGGAAGGAGCTCCGGGAAGATCTCATGGCAGTGGGGACATTGGTTTCAGTCAATACCATAAGTAACGTACTCCACCGCAATGGTCTCCGTTCCAGACGAGCCTGTATGGTACCTTTACTTTCAAAGCGTCATGTCAAGGCTCGTCTACAGTTTGCTCATGATCACTTGGAGGACTCTGAGACAGACTGGTTCAAGGTTCTATGGTCTGATGAGACCAAGATCGAGATCTTTGGTGCCAACCACACACGTGACGTTTGGAGACTGGATGGCACTGCATACGACCCCAAGAATACCATCCCTACAGTCAAGCATGGTGGTGGCAGCATCATGCTGTGGGGCTGTTTCTCAGCCAAGGGGCCTGGCCATCTGGTCCGCATCCATGGGAAGATGGATAGCACGGCCTACCTGGAGATTTTGGCCAAGAACCTCCGCTCTTCCATCAAGGATCTTAAGATGGGTCGTAATTTCATCTTCCAACAAGACAACGACCCAAAGCACACAGCCAAGAAAACCAAGGCCTGGTTCAAGAGGGAAAAAGTCAAGGTGTTGGAGTGGCCTAGTCAGTCTCCTGACCTTAACCCAATTGAAAACTTGTGGAAGGAGCTCAAGAATAAAGTCCACATGAGACACCCAAAGAACCTAGATAACTTGGAGAAGATCTGCATGGAGGAGTGGGCCAAGATAACTCCACAGACCTGTGCCGGCCTGATCAGGTCTTCTAAAAGACGATTATTAGCTGTAATTGCAAACAAGGGTTATTCCACAAAATATTGAACATAGGGGTTGTATAATAATTGACCCACACTTTTATGTTTAAAATTTAATAAAATTCAACTGAGCAACATAACTTTTTGGTTTGTAAGATTTATGCTTCTGTTCATAAAACCTACTCTCGTTTGCAGTTTGAAGGCTCTAACTTATTTGCATCTTATCAAACCAGCTAAATCTGCAGGGGGTTGAATACTACTTGTAGGCACTGTATATATATATATATATATATATATATATATATA
Source organism: Phyllobates terribilis (assembly GCF_046119375.1). Classification (NCBI taxonomy): domain Eukaryota; kingdom Metazoa; phylum Chordata; class Amphibia; order Anura; family Dendrobatidae; genus Phyllobates; species Phyllobates terribilis. Next base: position 969,790,894 of record NW_027362762.1, read on the forward strand.
TATATATATATATATATATATATACACATACACATATACAGTGGGTACGGAAAGTATTCAGACCCCTTTAAATTTTTCACTCTTTGTTTCATTGCAGCCATTTGGTAAATTCTAAAAAGTTCATTTTTTTTTTCTCATTAATGTACACTCTGCACCCCATCTTGACTGAAAAAAAACAGAAATGTATAATTTTTTGCAAATGTATTAAAAAAGTAAAACTGAAATATCACATGGTCATAAGTATTCAGACTCTTTGCTCAGTATTGAGTAGAAGCACCCTTTTGAGCTAGTACAGAACGTTGGTGGACAGCCATTTTCAGGTCTCTCCAGAGATGCTCAATTGGGTTTAGGTCAGGGCTCTGGCTGGGCCAGTCAAGAATGGTCACAGAGTTGTTCTGAAGCCACTCCTTTGTTATTTTAGCTGTGTGCTTAGGGTCATTGTCTTGTTGGAAGGTGAACCTTCGGCCAAGTCTGAGATCCACAGCACTCTGGAAGAGGTTTTCATCCAGGATATCTCTGTACTTGACCGCATTCATGTTTCCTTCAATTGCAACCAGCCGTCCTGTCCCTGCAGCTGAAAAACACCCCCATAGCATGATGCTGCCACCACCATGTTTCACTGTTGGGATTGTATTGGGCAGGTGATGAGCAGTGCCTGGTTTTCTCAACACATACCGCTTAGAATAATCAGCAAAAAGTTCTATCTTCGTCTCATCAGACCAGAGAATCTTATTTCTCATAGTCTGGGAGTCCTTCATGTGTTTTTGAGCAAACTCTATGCGGGCTTTCATATGTCTTGCATTGAGGAGAGGCTTCCGTCAGGCCACTCTGCCATAAAGGCCCGACTGGTGGGGGGCTGCAGTGATAGTTGACTTTGTGGAACTTTCTCCCATCTCCCTACTGCATCTCTGGAGCTCAGCCACAGTGATCTTGGGGTTCTTCTTTACCTCTCTCACCAAGGCTCTTCTCCCACGATTGATCAGTTTGGCTGTACGGCCAGGTCTAGGAAAACTTCTGGTGGTCCCAAACTTCTGCCATTTAAGAATTATGGAGGCCACTGTGCTCTTAGGAACCTTGAGTAATGCAGAAATTCTTTTGTAACCTTGGCAAGATCTGTGCCTTGCCACAATTCTGTCTCTGAGCTCCTTGGGCAGTTCCTTTGAGCTCATGATTCTCATTTGGTCTGACATGCACTGTGAGCTGTGAGGTCTTATATAGACAGGTGTGTGCCTTTCCAAATCAAGTCCTATCAGTTTAATTAAACACAGCTGGACTCCAATGAAGGAGTAGAACCATCTCAAGGAGGATCACAAGGAAATGGACAGCATGTGACTTAAATATGAGTGTCTGAGCAAAGGGTCTGAATAGTTATGACCATGGGGTATTTCAGTTTTTCTTTTTTTAATAAATTTGCAAAAATGTCTACATTTCTGTTTTTTTTTCAGTCAAGGTGGGGTGCAGAGTGTGCATTAATGAGAAAAAAATGAGCTTTTTAGAATTTGCCAAATGGCTGCAATGAAACAGAGTGAAAAAATTAAAGGGGTCTGAATACTTTCCGTACCCACTGTATATATATATACATATATATGTAATATATATCCCGGAATGGTCACTGACAACCTCCACAATAACTAAAGAAACAAGGTGCCACTACTAGTCGATTATAGAGGCTGATTGGAAACCCATTGAGATAGCATATTGCTTCAGAGGTGTGGTTTACAGATCAAGAGGAACAGAGCTATTAAATGTTATATATTTAATCCAAAACAGGCAATGTTTATAAACATATACAAAGATGTTAAAAATGGACAAAACAGTACAGTATAAACAATTACATAAAATATAAAGGATAAACAAAATAAATGTACTGAACCTGATGTTGCAGGGTTGGCTCTGGCCTTTATGAAGGGAAACACTTCATTTTTGGGTGGCAACAGATAGAACTACAGTAACTGCATCTCCCAGGACTGACAAAGAATAAAATTTGCTATTATTAACACAAGTTACACCCACATACCTTTCCTCCGGTAACTCACAGCAGGGCTTGTCTTCAGAAAACTATGGGATGTGGCTCAGTCTTGGAAAATTATGAGATTTTCAAATTGTATAATATCTTCGCCCCTGGAGGCCCCAGGCAGGAGATATTACTGTCATGTTTCCTACCACGATTTTACCTTTTATATAGATAGGAAACATGACATGGATAGCATCTTCCATCTTACCGTTATTTAATTTGAATGCTTTATGATCACCGCACAGTGATGTAAGACAATGCATTACGTTCGCCACTTCGTCACAACTCCGAAAATATGACTTTCATATCTATCCTATCGATGCTGTTCATAAAAACCTCAATATTCATAATAATTTGAATGGAACAAAGAAGCTCACATGAAGACACATGAAGGCATGGGCCATAAATCTGTCAGCCTCCTCATTCCTAGGCAAGCTGGGAATCTGCTACTCATCAGATTCCAACTTTAATTACCTCTTTGCAGGAGAGGGGCCGTTGGAAGGTCTCAGCCCAAGACAAGGGTCATATAAAGGTTAATAACCAGCTTTTTTGCTCCATTTACTCCACACTTCAATGTTAACATGAAAACTTGATAGATTTTTACAATTCTATTTTACATTTTTTACAATTCACTTCCCTAACAACATACATTAAAAGCGATCAAAACATTGTATGTAACAAACACCCCCCCAAAAAGCACTACCGAATTGCATTCTTTCTAATGAAACCCACCAGGAAATTTTCTCCCATTTTTCCCTACATTTTATGGTAAAATGAATGGAGTCATTCAAAGCTATAACTCATCTTGCGTAGGTGAGAGAAAATAATCCATTTTGAGTATGTGGTATCCATCTTGTCTTGTAACTTCTGTGTAATGGTGATCAAGTAACACTGATGGGCAGGGAGGTTTCACATTTCTGTTCACTCCCCTTATGGTTACTATTGGTTCATAGGTCAGAGGGAACTATTCCTTTGTCCCTGACCCTATTTAAAGTCCCACATGTGTTAATAAAGCAGAAGTCTTTTCTAGTACACTATACATGGCTGTGCTGTATTGATTTCCCGAGCGCTCGTAAAACAAATCTTATTAATTTGAAGTTCAGAAGGCATAGAAGAGAGCGTATTTCGCTCACAGAATTTGGTGCCGAAACCCGGGACTAGACATGCATTATACCATCCGGATCTAGATTGAGGAGGACCCTCCAGTAAAAGTGAATCCAATCGCTGCAGCATAAGGTAAGAAGCTTATTCTTACAATTGTATTTCACTTTTACTGTGAGCTGGTTCACCTCCGATCCGGGTGAGTTATTTTTGCAATTAATAGTCTAGTCCAAGAACTGGGAAGAGTTACCTATGCCTTTTTGAACTGTGTGCATGTGATGTGATCAGTGTATGAGTGTGATATAGTGGTACTTGTACTTAGAGGATTGTTGGTGTTGCTGTATCTTGTTTGGCTAATGAGACTGATCATCTCACCAGAGGGGTATCTTATGGACCATTTACTGCACTGTACTGTAGTATCTGTGGCTTTGTGACTGACTACTCTACAGAATAATAGGATGTGTGTCTGTGTGGCCTGCCTATTGTACCCGTGGCTTTGTGCCTATTGTTGATATTGTACTAGCATTGATTTTGAAGCAAGTATGGAAAAACTTGTTGAGTAAATGGAGACAGAAACCCAATGGAAAGGCCGCAAAAAGTAGAATGTTCAGATAATGTGAAGTCAAGGATGCCATAACGGATAGTAAAAGCATGTTGAAATGACTGAAATTCCCCACAGGGGGGTCTGGTCTGTATGTGACCAGGGAGAAGGCTGAGCAGGTAAAGAATGTTGACTCTGGAAGTAATAATTAGTGCAGAAAGTGTGAGAAAACCACTATAGGTAAAAGTATTGTGTGAGAACTTTTGACAATGGACTGAACAGCCTTAATGAGACAGAATTAACAGTACCTCCTCCTTATAATGGACCAGGACGGTGGACATGTACGGTATGTAGGGTACAGAATTTGGGATGGAAAAATAACTGTTCAAATTGCAAGACAACTAAATCTAAATTCAGTTCCCCAAATGCTCCTATTCTACCAGTTATAACAAAGACACATGTGGTAGCTGATAGTACACCTCTTCCCCCAGAGTTAATTACATGGGATGGGGAGGGGGAAGAGAGCAGTGAGAGGGGGGCTGATAGAGGATACTCTCACATACCAACGACCAGTACTCCTCGCACATGAGACATGGCCCCCCCTCACAAGGTGACTATAAAGGAATACAAGCCTTGGAGCCCAAGTGAGCAGTTAGCTATGATGAAACAGCTTTTTGACCCTGACAAGAAGCCTGTTCCTTTCTATAGACAAATTCAGCAGATACGGGTTACATACAACTGTACATGGCAGGATGTAGAATCGTTAGTAGACGCAAAAGGAGGAGATGTGACTGCACATATTATAAAGCAAGAGACAGGACCATCAAAAGACTATCTGATTGACAGACATGGAACAGAATATTTACAGACATTAGAGTCAGAGGAAGAATATTGTAAGATGTTGCAGCGTTGGGCATTGACAAAACAGAGAGATCAATCTATATCTTTATATGACATAACTCAGGAGAAAGATGAAGCTGTAGAAAAATATTTTGCCCGTTTACAGATGACTTGGACAGATATGGGATATTTACCACGGGACACTCTTAATATATGTATATTGGGAGATGCTTTTGTGGAAGGGTTAAAGAAATCAATTAGAGAGGGACTTGTAAAAAAATGCACCCAGAGTGGAGGGGGAAGGACCCAAGGGATTTGTTACAAGTAGCCAAAGGGGTGGAGCACGAGTTGATCCAAACTCGCAGAACAAAGAGAGTACGTTTTTTTTCTTACCATAGAAAAAGGTGGGGGGAGACAGGAATGCAGCAGCCCCCACTCACATAGCAGATAGCTGGGAATGTCTTTTTCCCTTCATCCGAAGCCACTAGATAAAAACTATAATGACAGAAATTAAAATTTTAGAGGTTCTATTTCAATGATTATGAACTCCAGGCACATTTTTAAATTTTTATTTTTTTCCTTAATAGATACTGGGCAGCCGGGTCTGTATGCAATTAATGTTTTTCTTTGAGAAATCATCAAAGCATTTTATGGTGATTTACTTAGACAATGCGTTTTTTTCCTGCCTCTGCACCCAGACTGCCGGTATTTTTTTGTTTTTATTTATTTATTTTTCCTTGGTCATAAACAATTTACAAGGATGGTGCTATCACAAGGTACTCAGAATTCACCGATAATGTCTACTTTTGCAATGTTTTCTCATTTTGAAAATTTGTTGACTCCTCCATATTTGCAGGTTGTGATGTTTTAGTTTAGAGTATGTGGACGATTTATTACTTTGTCCTGACCAAGTCTCATGTCGGGAGTCGTCTATCTCACTTTTGTGTTCACTAGCAGAACGTACATGTAAGGCCTCTAAAAGAAACCACAGGTTTATCACCAGAAGGTGGTCTTCTTAGGACATGGCATGTCACAATGCATCAGACATTTCAAGAGGAAAGAAAAGTCACAAAACAACAGCTTGCATTACCCAAAAATGGACAACTACAAAGACCAGTGGCCTACTACTCAGCTAGGCTGGATCCTGGTGCCAGGGGGGCACCCTCTTGTGTTACAGCTATTTCTGCGGTTCAAGCCATGATTGAAAAGGCCACAGAAATAGTTCTTGATTACAAGATCACACTTTACACTCAACATGACATTCATGGTGTCCTCAGTCAGGTATATCCTAGGCACATTTCAATGACCCAGCGACTTCGACTTCAGTGTGCCCTCCTCATTCCCCCAAATGTAGAACTCAAACGACGTACAGTTTTGAATCCAGTTATGCTTCTACCATTGGATTCAAAAAGGGGGGAAAGATGGGGGAAAAGGAACTATTTTTACATTCTCTGACAGAGGAGAAAATAGCCGACATACATACACCCCATGATTGTGTAGCTCTGATGTAGCAAGAGACGGCAGGGTTTGAATATGTCTCAGATGAACCCATTGCTAATGCAGATTTTGAGTTTTTTGCAGATGGATCCAAATGCCAAGATGCTGGTCGGTTCTACACTGGATACGCTGTGATCACACAACATGAGGTCATAAAAGCTGAACCACTCCCTCCTCACCTATCGGCACAGAAGGCAGAGCTGAGGGCACTCACTAAGGCGTGTAGAGTGGCAAAGGGTAAGACGGCCAAATGTGTGTGTAGATAGTAGATCTTGCCTAAAGTCACATGAAAAACCTATAAAACCACAGAGAGTGTAAGGACCCTGATGAAGGCTGTCCTGTTACCAACTAACCTTGGCATAGTGAGTATAAAGCTCACACTCGAGCTGACACCAATGAAGCCAGAGGAAATGCTTGTGCGGATGCCGCCACTAAGGAAGCAGCAAAGAGGCCGAGAGTTGAGAGTCTAGCAGCGGTACAGACCGTGACCTCAGTGGCACCTGTCACTCCTGATATTCTTAAATCCCTGCAGAAACAGGCGGTTCAACAGGAAAAGGAGTGGAGACGCAGGGAGCCCGGCTGATTGAGGAAGGTTTGTGGAAAAAGGGCAGTAAGCTCTGGCTGCCGCCAGCTCTTTACTCAGTGATGGCCCAGGTAACCCATGGACTAACACATTTGTCAAAAACAGCTATGTGTGCTTTGGTAGACAAGGTATGGGTACTGATAGGGTCCAGTACCCAGGCAGCCAGGCACACACAGTCTTGTATGACGTGTGCACAACAACGTAGGGAAAGCTGTGAAGACCCCGCAGAAATACACCCCTCGTCCGCTCTACCCATTCCAGAGATTGCAGATTGATTATATACAACTACCACGAGTAGGGGTATATAAGTTCGTGCTTGTGTGTGTTGATCTCTTTTCAGGTTGACCTGAGGCATATCCGGTGCGGAAAGCTACAGCAAAGTTTACTGCTCAAAAACTCATGAAGGAGGTGGTATGTAGATATGGGGTTCCTGAAGTGATTGAAAGTGATAGAGGTACACATTTCACTGGACAGATCATGAGAGAGATCTTAAAGTCTTTGGGAATTGAGCAGGGTTTACACACACCTTACCATCCACAGAGTAGTGGGAAGGTAGAAAGACTGAATGGGACATTAAAGTTAAAGATTCAGAAGGCAAAAGAGGAAACCGGCAAAACATGGACCGAATGCTTGCCTCTAGCTCTTTTCTCAATAAGGTACACTCCAAGTATAAGAACAGGTCTCTCTCCATATGAGATACTTTTTGGTTTAGTACCTAGAACGGGTTATATTTCCCACAGTCACTTCAGATGCAGAATGACAGCCTGACTAGCTATGTGCAAGTCTTGCATAATCACCTAAACATTGTGATAAACGGGTGTATTCTTCCATTCCAGACCCTGAATCAGTGTCTGGAACACATGAACTCAAGCCTGGAGACTGGGTGGTCCTAAAAATACACGTCAGAAAAAGTCTTGATCCAAGATTTGATGGGCCATTCCAAGTTTTTCTGACCACAGCAACTTTGGTGAAGCTTGAGGGAAAATCCACTTGGATACACGCCAGCCACTGTAAAAGAGTCACTCCACCAGCAGAATGATGACCTTTTTGCCAGTTCTAATGGGGATAGTGGTGGCATTGCCTCTACCAAAGACATTAAATGAGGTTTTGAATGATGACTGGGATAATAAATTCATTAGACATCACCAAGTACTTTTAAAAGACACGAGTACATTACCAAAAGACTGTTGGATTTGCACTCACAGCCCTGTGAGCTCTAATACTGTGCCTTATTTAGCCATTCCAGTGACTTTGGAAGAAATGTTCTATTTGAGTAACCGCACTTTTCCCTCTAAGCTAGATAACAACAGGAAAGAGAGAGCTGTAGGTTTGCCTGTAGCTGCACGGGTGACAGAGCCGTGGTTGTTGTTTAACAGGAGTGGTCCGCCTCTAAGACAGACAGCAATGCCTTGGGCTTCTAGTCGTGTTGACCTCTCCTGTTATCTGAACTTCACCTCTTGCAGCTGCATCCAGATAAGATCGAGAGACGTCGCTTTCTCTACAGAATTCTGAGTGTGAAGCCCCCCCCCCCCCCCCGTCTCACATAGCGAGATCGCTGCTGAGTCACGGTTTTGGTGACGCAACAGCGACCTCACCAGCGATGTCGCTATGTGTGACACTTTGCAGCGAGCAGGCCCCTGCTGTGAGGTCGCTGATCGCTGCAAAGTGTCCTGGACCATTTTTTGGTCTTTGCCCTCCCGCTGGTCAGCACACATCACTGTGTGTGACCAGCGGGACCAGCGATCAGGCTGGTAACCATGATAAACAGCACGTTACTAGGGGCACACGCGTACCTTGTAACCCACTGTTTATCATGGTTACCACTCTGTTACGGTGAGCGGTAACCTCCCGCTCACCGTAGCAGAGTGGTAACCATGATAAACAACGGGTTACTAGGTGCGCGTGTGCCCCTAGTAATGCGCTGTTTATCATGGTTACCAGCCTGCTCCTGCTTCAGCAGGCTGGTAACCAGGAGCAGGACATCGTGGAAAGATTCTTTCCACGATGTCGCTGCTCCCCTGATCGTTGGTGAGCCTGCCTGTTTGACAGCTCACCAGCGACCACATAGCGACGCAGCAACGATCCCTGACAGGTCGTATCGTTGTCGGGATCGCTGTAGCGTCGCTAAGTGTGACGGGGCCTTAACGGGTCTGTACCGACATCACACAGTGTGTAGCGGTCGATGCCACATTCAATCCTGAGCTTCACTGTGTAAACGTCACCTTGGAAAGAATGATATCAGGTATTATGTCAAATGACACTTAGTATCAGGAAGAAATGATGGACATATTAAGCTCCACTTTGTTGTCTAAATGGATTGCTAGTCTATTCAATAACACGGTTATGGGAGCACCAGAGAGTTTGTACATTGTATGTGGACATCAGGCCTACAAGTGGTTACCCAATAACTTCACAGGGGTCTGCACACCGGCCTTCCTGACCCCATCAACCTTTCTAGTGCCTTACACCAGAGTACATGTTAAAGCAATCCCTATACACACATTATACAGACGAGCTGCAGACAACAATCCCAGACCCAATGGTAAACCTCATCTTGTAGAAATGGGGGTGGTAAGTAAGATTGTGAGCAGCGTATTGATTTACCCGTCCATAACGCAGATGTGGGATAAGCTGGTGGAGGCGACTGATTATCTAGATGACCAGATCCTCCAGGTACTTGATGTCCTTAATACATCTAATATAATACAGAAGCAGCTGATTGTAGTCACTGACAGCACCCCATAGTGCTGGACCACCTGACCACTATGGTGGGATGTGTCAGATCATCGGTCCTGCATATTGTCATTACATTGACGTTATGGGAAATCTCCAGGTTAGAACTGATATACATAAGATAACCGAGATAATGGATAAGTGGTTACAAGAACATGGACTCCTGGTGGGAGAAACATTCTCTTTCCTGAATCCCACCAATTGGTTCAAGGGTCTAGGTGGGGGCTCTCAGGGATTATACATACAGTACAGACCAAAAGTTTGGACACACCTTCTCATTTAAAGATTTTTCTGTATTTTCATGACTTTGAAAATTGTACATTCACACTGAAGGCATCAAAACTAAGAATTAACACATGTGGAATTATATACTTAAAACAAAGTGTGAAACAACTGAAAATATGTCTTATATTCTAGGTTCTTCAAAGTAGCCACCTTTTGCTTTGATGACTGCTTTGTACACTCTTGGCATTCTCTTGATGAGCTTCAAGAGGTAGTCACCGGAAATGGTTTTCACTTCACAGGTGTGCCCTGTCAGGTTTAATAAGTGGGATTTCTTGCCTTATAAATGGGGTTGGGACTGTCAGTTGTGTTGTGCAGAAGTCTGGTGGGTACACAGCTGAATAGACTGTTAATAGACTGTTAGAATTTGTATTATGGCAAGAAAAAAGCAGCTAAGTAAAGACAAACAAGTGGCCATCATTACTTTAAGAAATGAAGGTCAGTCAGTCCGAAAAATTGGGCAAACTTTGAAAGTGTCCCCAAGTGCAGTTGCAAAAACCATCAAGCGCTACAAAAAAACTGGCTCACATGAGGACCGCCCAAGGAAAGGAAGACCAAGAGTCACCTCTGCTTCTGAGGATAAGTTTATCCGAGTCACCAGCCTCAGAAATCGCAGGTTAACAGCAGTTCAGATTAGAGACCAGGTCAATGCAACACAGAGTTCTAGCAGCAGACACATCTCTACAACAACTGTTAAGAGGAGACTTTGTGCAGCAGGCCTTCATGGTAAAATAGCTGCTAGGAAATCACTGCTAAGGACAGGCAACAAGCAGAAGAGACTTGTTTGGGCTAAAGAACACGAGGAATGGACATTAGAACAGTGGAAATCTGTGCTTTGGTCTGATGAGTCCAAATTTGAGATCTTTGGTTCCAACCACCGTGTCTTTGTGCGACTCAGAAAAGGTGAACGGATGGACTCTACATGCCTGGTTCCCACCGTGAAGCATGGAGGAGGAGGTGTGATGGTGTGGGGGTGCTTTGCTGGTGACACTGTTGGGGATTTATTCAAAATTGAAGGCATACTGAACCAGCATGGCTACCACAGCATCTTGCAGCGGCATGCTATTCCATCCGGTTTGCGTTTAGTTGGACCATCATTTATTTTTCAACAGGACAATGACCCCAAACACACCTCCAGGCTGTGTAAGGACTATTTGACCAAGAGGGAGAGTGATGTGGTGCTACACCAGATGACCTGCACTGCAGTCACCAGACCTGAACCCAATCGAGATGGTTTGGGGTGAGCTGGACCGCAGAGTGAAGGCAAAAGGGTCAACAAGTGCTAAGCATCTCTGGGAACTCCTTCAAGATTGTTGGAAGACCATTTCCGGTGACTATCTCTTCAAGCTCATCAAGAGAATGCCAAGAGTGTGCAAAGCAGTCATCAAAGCAAAAGGTGGCTACTTTGAAGAACCTAGAATATAAGACATATTTTCAGTTGTTTCACACTTTTTTGTTAAGTATATAATTCCACATGTGTTAATTCATAGTTTTGATGCCTTCAGTGTGAATGTACAATTTTCATAGTCATGAAAATACAGAAAAATCTTTAAATGAGAAGGTGTGTCCAAACTTTTGGTCTGTACTGTACATGTATGCAATTATTATTATTCTGCTTGTTGATATATGTAGCCGTAAAAGCGCTGATTTATGTTACACCTAAGTTACTCAGGTCTATATGCAAGGAAAACCGTGTCACAGAACCCCTGATTGTATACTATGGACCCAAAACAAGAAAAGATCCATTGTTGTGATACAATTATAGGTGTTTAGGTAGGGAACTGAGGTGAAGCAGGTAGGAAAGTCCCGAGGACGCGACTAGCGCGCTCCTATATACCTACTGAGATGCCATAATTGATCACAAAAGGGGGGAAATGTGAGAGAAAATAATCCATTTTGAGTATGTGGTCTCCATCTTGTCTTGTAACTTCTGTGTAATGGTCATCAGGTAACACTGATGGGCAGTGAGGTTTCACATTACTATTCACTCCCTTAAGGTTACTATTGGTTCATAGGTCAGAGGGAACTATTCCTTTGTCTCTGACCCTATTTAAAGTCCCACATGTGTTAATAAAGCAGAAGTCTTTTCTAGTACACCATACATGGCTGTGCTGTACTGATTTCCCGAGCGCTCGTAAAACAAATCTTATTAATTTGAAGTTCGGAAGGCATAGAAGAGAGCGTATTTCACTCACACGTATATGAGCCCTGATAAGGGTATGGAAACGGAAAAATAAAAAAGGTATGGCTCCTGGAAGAAAGGGAGAAAAAATATGAAATCGCAAAATACTAAACTTGGCCACAGTGGAACAGGTTGAAGGAAGGCTGTAAGAGCAGCATGGCCTCGTAACCTGGGGACACTGATATTAATCCTTGGCAGGGTGATGGTACCCCGTGTTAAGGTCTCGGGAGGAGGTAATATGAATGATTGACAGGTGGAGCTTGTGATGTCTGATACATACAAATCTGTTACTATCTCCCTATAATTACCCCTACACAAATCCTCTGTGACTCATTGATGGCGTCTGTGTTTCGCCCCCAGTTGTTCTCCACACGGAACAGAAATGAAGCGTCAAGTTCTTTATAGATTCCTCAATTTCCTCCTGAACGTATCATTCTGTCCCAAATGAAAAAATGGTCAGTGTCCTAGCACCAACTACCTCATTCCAACACAGGAGTGCCTGCAACCCGATATAATAAAGATACTACTCCCAGTACCTGCAATAGGTTACAGATCACTAATGCATGCCATAGATAGGTCACATGTATGAGTAATGCAGCAAACCCATTACAAAGAAAATAAAGATGTGACGGTTGTAATGTAGTGGTATTCACACAGTGCAGTAATGAGGCAGTGAACCAGGTTAGTCCAACTTAAAAGTCTTTATTTTGGCAACGTACAACCAAAAAGGCAAATGTATCCTCCGGATTGCAGCCGGATCAACCATCACAGTCCGTAACGCTTGTGGTATCACTGGCTCTGACTTGTGTTCAAACTCACACAGACCTTTCCTGCCCAGAACTCCTGCTCTGAAGCAAGCACACCAAAAACTGACACACCCAAACCTCAAATGAAAGTTTAATCATTTCACGGCGCATGTCGTGTCTCCCCCTTTGCTGCGGGCTCAAGCGATGAGCCCGCATCTTTCCGGGGACATGACAGCTGATCTGATCTGTGCCCCTAACATCCACGCTTAGAATCGCGATCCACCCGCAGCTGTTAACATGTTAAATGTCAATCTCTGACAGAGGCATTTAACATGGCCGCAGCAGAAGGACGTCACTAGTCCCGCCCATCGGCGCCCGTGTCACATGACCGCGGGTCGCCAATGGGGTGGCATGACAACAGGGCCGGCTCCAGGTTTTTCTGGGCCCCGGCAAAAGAGTCTCAGTGGGCCCCTTTCACACATACCACGATTCATGATGCACAGATACCGCAGAGAAATATATAGATATATATATATATAGTACTAGGCCGAAGATTTCACTTCTTACATTACATGAGTGATATCTATTGTAAATTCCACAATAGCTCAGAAACCGGCGAATCGCTCCATACTGTATACTGGCTCCCATAAAATGCTCCATACGGAATACTGGTCCCCATATAACGCTCCCTATGGAATACTAGCCCCCATATAATGCTCCATACAGAATACTGGCCCCCATATAACGCTCTGTACAGGATACTGGTCCCCTTATAACGCTCCATACAGGATACTGGCCCCCACATAATGCTCCATGCAGGCTGTTCCCCCCACATAATGCCCCATGCAGGCTGTTTCCCCCTTATAATGCCCCATGCAGGCGGTTCCCCCCTTATAATGCCCCATGCAGGATGTCACCCCCCATATAATGCGCCATGCAGGATGTCACCCCCCATATAATGTCCCATGCAGGATGTCACTTCTCCCCCCATATAATGCCCCATGCAGGATGTCCCCCCTCCCCATATAATGCCCCATGCAGGATGTCACTTTTCCCCCCCATATAATGCCCCATGCAGGATGTCACTTATTCCCCTGCATATAATGCCCCATGCAGGATGTCACTTGTTCCCCTCCATATAATGCCTCATGCAGGATGTCCCTTTCCCCCCCATATAATGCCCAATGCAGGATGTCCCCCCCATATAATGCCCCATGCAGGATGTCCCTTTCCCCTCCATATAATGCCCCATGCAGGATGTCACTTGTTCCCCTCCATATAATGCCTCATGCAGGATGTCCCTTTCCCCCCCATATAATGCCCAATGCAGGATGTCCCCCCCATATAATGCCCCATGCAGGATGTCCCTTTCCCCCCCATATAATGCCCCATGCAGGATGTCACCTCCCCCTCCCTTATAATGCCCCATGCAGGATGTCACCCCCCCCTCTTTATAATGCCCCATGCAGGATGAGGATGTCACCCCTCATATAATGCCCCATGCAGGATGTCACCCCCCCATATAATGCCCCATGCAGGATGTCAACCCCCATATAATGCCCCATGCAGGATGTCAACCCCACCATATAATGCCCCATGCAGGATGTCACCCCCACCATATAATGCCCCATGCAGGATGTCACTGCCCCCCCCCCACCATATAATGCCTCATGCCTCCATACATTAAAAAATAAATAAATAAAATACTCACCTAACTCATCCTCACCTGCTGCTGCTGCTCAGGTCTGGAATCCAGTGTCGCTGGCTTCGTCCCGCACTGCGCTGCCTGTGATGGCTCAGGGGAGGGCGCGGTGGAAAGACGTCGCCGCACCCTCTGACCTGAGACGTCACAGGGAGTGCACAGCAGGAAGACAGCGGATCTGCGGAGGCACGGGGAGAGGTATGTATCCGGCTGCTGGGGCCCTGAGCAAGCGGGGGAGAAGGGCGGGCGCTGGCACCACTCTCCTCCGCCCGTAGCCCGGCGGGGTGCCAGACAGTGAGTGGGCCCTGGCACTTGCCCGGGTGCGCCGGGTGCTGACGCTGGCCCTGCATGACAACCCAGGTTCTGCAGGAGGCCCCTATGGTTGTCATTGCCGGGTTGCTATGAGAGCCGTCCAGCGGTTGGCGCTCATGGCAGATGAGAACTTTTGTTACACATAGCAGGGCTGAAGCCCTATGTGTAACACGGGCTTTCACAGTTCTAAGTCTCTCACGGAGACTATTGAAGCTAGTGTAAAGTAAAATAAAGTTTTTAAAAATATTTAAAAGATTTAAAAAAATATAAAAGTTTAAATCACCCCCCCTGTCACCCCATTTAAAATAAAAAAAAATCAAATATACACATACAGTGCTGGCCAAAAGTATTGGCACCCCTGCAACTCTGTCAGATAATACTCAGTTTCTTCCTGAAAATGATTGCAATCACAAATTCTTTGGTCTTATTATCTTCATTTAATTTGCTTGCAAGGAAAAAACACAAAAGAGAATGAAGCAAAAATCAAATCATTGATCATTTCACACAAAACTCCAAAAAAGGCCCGGACAAAAGTATTGGCACCCTCAGCCTAATACTTGGTTGCACAACCTTTAGCCAAAATAACTGCGAACAACCGCTTCCGGTAACCATCAATGAGTTTCTTACAATGCTCTGCTGGAATTGTAGACCATTCTTCTTTGGCAAACTGCTCCAGGTCCCTGATATTTGAAGGGTGCCTTCTCCACACTGCCATTTTGAGATCTCTCCACAGGTGTTCTATGGGATTCGGGTCTGGACTCATTGCTGGCCACCTTAGAAGTCTCCAGTGCTTTCTCTCAAACCATTTTATAGTGCTTTTGGAAGTGTGTTTTGGGTCATTGTCCTGCTAGAAGACCCATGACCTCTGAGGGAGACCCAGCTTTCTCACACTGGGCCCTACATTATGCTGCAAAATTTGTTGGTAGTCTTCAGACTTCATAATGCCATGCACACGGTCAAGCAGTCCAGTGCCAGAGGCAGCAAAGCAACCCCAAAACATCAGGGAACCTCCACCATGTTTGACTGTAGGGACCGTGTTCTTTTCTTTGAATGCCTCTCTTTTTTTCCTGTACACTCTATGTTGATGCTTTTTCCCAAAAAGCTCTACTTTTGTCTCATCTGACCAGAGAACATTCTTCCAAAACGTTTTCGGCTTTCTCAGGTAAGTTTTGGCAAACTCCAGCCTGGCTTTTTTATGTCTCGGGGTAAGAAGTGGGGTCTTCCTGGGTATCCTACCATACAGTCCCTTTTCATTCAGACGCCGACGGATAGTACGGGTTGACACTGTTGTACCCTCGGACTGCAGGGCAGCTTGAACTTGTTTGGATGTTAGTCGAGGTTCTTTATCCACCATCCGCACAATCTTGCGTTGAAATCTCTCGTGAATTCTTTTCCGTCCACATCTAGGGAGGTTAGCCACAGTGCCATGGGCTTTACACTTCTTGATGACACTGCGCACGGAAGACACAGGAACATTCAGGTCTTTGGAGATGGACTTGTAGCCTTGAGATTGCTCATGCTTCCTCACAATTTGGTTTCTCAAGTCCTCAGACAGTTCTTTGGTCTTCTTTCTTTTCTCCATGCTCAATGTGGTACACACAAGGACACAGGACAGAGGTTGAGTCAACTTTAATCCATGTTAACTGGCTGCAAGTGTGATTTAGTTATTGCCAACACCTGTTAGGTGCCACAGGTAAGTTACAGGTGCTGCTAATTACACCAATTACAGAAGCATCACAGGATTTTTAAAAGGGTGCCAATACTTTTGTCCACCCCCTTTTTGGTTTGGTGTGGAATTATATCCAATTTGGCTTTAGGACAATTCTTTTTGTGTTTTTTTCATTGAAGACAAATTAAATGAAGATAATAATACCAACTAATTTGTGATTGCAATCATTTTCAGGAAGAAACTGAGTATTATCTGACAGAATTGCAGGGGTGCCAATACTTTTGGCCAGCACTGTATTTGGTATCGCCACGTTCAGAATCGCCCGATCTATCAATATATAAAAATAATTAATCTGATCAGTAAACGGCGTAACGAGAAAAAAAATCAAAACTTTTTTTGGTTGCGGCAACATTGCAATAAAATGCAGTAACAGGTGATCAAAACACCCAAAAATGGTATCAATAAAAACATCAAATCGGCACGCAAAAAATAAGCCTTCACATGGCCCCAGATCCCGAAAAATGGAAACGCTATGGGTCTTGGAAAATGGCGACTTTTTTTCTTTCTTAACAAACTTTGGATTTTTTTTTACCACTTAAATAAAAAAATAACCTATACATGTTTGGTATCTACGAACTCGTAATGACCTGGAGAATCATAATGGCAGCTCAGTGTTACCATTTAATGAACATGGAAAAAAAAATAAAAAACAACCGTGGAATTGCCCTTTTTTTGCAATTTCACTTGGAATTTTTTTTCCGCTTTCCAGTACACGATATGGTAAAACCAATGGTGTCGTTTAAAAGTACAACTCGTCCGGCAAAAAAAAAGCCTTTAAAAGGCCATATTGACTGTAAAGGGAAGTGTCCTAGGTTGTACATGTATATATGTATCTACATGCTAGCCATGCTTGCAGATAAGTATACATGTATATATTGGCCCCCATCTCCTTATGTGTTTCAGTCTGTTTGCTGCTGTTGGGGGCAGGATCAACAAAATGTTCAGCCATGTACTAAAACAGGTTTTGCCAGTATGGCTGGACATGAACAAAGACCTTAGCCAGTGGGCGGGGAATAATACATCATTTCCTGTGCTGGACATAAAACCCCAGAGCACTCATGTGCTGGCCCCTTTTTTGGACTCTTTGGACTGTTGGAGAGATGGACATAACACATGGCTGAGTATCTCTCTTCCCCTGTAACTCTTTACTTATTAGCCCTACATACTCTGTACTAACCCTCCTAGATATTGATATCCTTGTATCTGTATATATATAGGGAAAGTTAGTATAGTTGGGTGGGCCGCATGAGTGATTAGGAAACATGGGTGGAAAATGGGTAATTGGGAATTGTATATTGTTATTATTATTGTGTACTGTGTTAGTGGGATAAATAGTAGTATATTAACTGTAGACTTTTGTGTAATAAATACCTTTTATTAGCACACGGTTTTGTCTCAGTTGGTGTATAGTATAAGGCACAGATAACGTTACTGGATATTAATTATTAATAGTCAAGTTTGATGTTAATAGTTAATATCGGACCTCAATAGAGGTGTAGGAGAGTTCCCCCATTAATTACTGATATTTTTGGAGGAAAATCTCGTCCTTTTACATTGACCGAAATATAAAAAAAGTTATGGCTCTGGTAAGAAGAGTAAAAAACGAGAACGCAAAAATGGAAAAGGGCCGCAGCGTGAAGGGGTTAAATGGGTTTCGTGGACATGGGCCACTCCCAAAACCCAGAGTGGAGGAAGAGACTACCAATTCTATAGATCTTTCCAAAAATAAAAGCCCATGTCAGGTTATCTTAAATCTCATTTTGTCAAACAGTTTGACCAACTCCACTCTCTCTTTTATTTTGCAATGTAATTACAGCTGCCACTGTAATTACAATTCCCTCCAGAGGGTTCAATATGCCTCTGTGAGCATCCAGGGGGACACATAACGACCCTCGCATATGATTCCCCTCACTGCCACACATATTACTCCCTCTGTTCAAACTTGGGGGGTTGAACACCTGTCACCATACAGGGTGCCTGTGACAGGGCATCCACATTTCCTTGCACATTGCCAACTCTATATTCCACTGAGAAGCTAAAATTTTGCAATTACAGAAACCATCTGGTGACTCGAGCATTCCTCTCCTTGGTATTTCTCATCCAGACCAAGGGTGAATGGTTCGTTACCAAGCGAAACTGTTACCAGAGTAAATAATAACGTAGGGACTCCAAGCCTACTTAATGGCCAAGCACTCCTTCTCCACTATGCTAGAATTTTTTTCTGCCGGGGTAAGTTTATTACTCACGTAAGTGACCGGATGTTCTTGTCCGTTCACCTCCTGTGACATTAGATACGAACAATGGCTAGCACTCAAAAATGTCTATTCCGGTGCTCGAGATCGGATCAGATGATCCACTTAAATATCAAGATAATAATCACTGCACACGGTACTGAACAATTTTGCTTCAAGTGAAATTTATTCCATTTATTCCAATGTGATAGCGTGAAATCAATGACAAAGTAAAAGCTGACGTTTCGGCCACCACGTGGCCTTGATCACAGTGTCACTAGAAATAAATAATCAATACAAATAAATACAAAATAAATACAAAAAATTATTTCTTATTTACAATATTGGTACATAATTTGTAAACTTATGTCAAATGATCATTCCAGTATACAGATCTACATACATATAAATTCATCAGGTCTACTATCACTCTATAATCTAAAAGAGAGTGGTTCAAAGGTAGAAAGAAGGAAACTGCCTGTAGGCTAAAAAACCAAGCAATGTGAACTGAGGTCTAAGATGGTACACATGCAAGAAATAAGAGCATGTTCACACTAGCAGAAAGATACAAAACCTACAAAAGACAAAAAATATATCACATACCCTACCATCATTATATATAAATGTAAAGCAAAGTTGCATATGAAATATAGGGTACTTAGTGAACTATTTTTGATCAAAAAAAGTATACAAGCCGTCCCACCAGCGACAAGGTGACCCTAATTGGGACGGTCCTACACTGTCTATATTAAAAACCTTACTGTAAAAACCTTACTGTTTTTATTATAGACGGTGTAGGACCGTCCCAATTAGGGTCACCTTCTCGCTGGTGGGATGGCTTGTATACTTTTTTTGATCAAAAATAGTTCACTAAGTACCCTATATTTCATATGCAACTTTGCTTCACATTTATATATAATGATGGTAGGGTATGTGATATATTTTTTGTCTTTTGTAGGTTTTGTATCTTTTTGCTAGTGTGAACATGCTCTTATTTCTTGCATGTGTACCATCTTAGACCTCAGTTCACATTGCTTGTTTTTTTTGTCTTGTTTGCATTCTGTGCAAATTAGGGGTGTGGCATCCCCCTTGTTAAGCTGGTTAGTATATATGTAGCTTATCACAGGCTTGGGTGGTCTGATATTGGGACCCGGTTCTATTTGTCTACCCTTTCATATGCATTACTTCAACTTTGATATACAGTAAGGTTTTTAATATAGACAGTGTAGGACCGTCCCAATTAGGGTCACCTTGTCACTGGTGGGACGGCTTGTATACTTTTTTTGATCAAAAATAGTTCACTAAGTACCCTATATTTCATATGCAACTTTGCTTTACATTTATATATAATGATGGTAGGGTATGTGATTGATATATTTTTTGTCTTTTGTAGGTTTTGTGCCTGTAGGCTGTTGTATGAACGATGTTTGGAGTAGGTGTTGGTACCTGTTAGGTCCTGCATCCAGGTGATCATAAGGGTATCCCTATATTTGCAAGATGGTACTGGGACCTCAAAGAGGAAAGGGCAGGTCTCAGGTGAATATTGTGATTCCTCCTGGCCGGGTGGGTTCCTGTTCAATTATAACAATATAAATACAGAAGGTTCCCTTCACCTAATCTAATACTATATAAGAAAATTGAGTCATACCCCTGTGCCAAGTAAATTTTGTATATAGTGGACCGTTCCTTCTCCCAGGTATCCAGTATAAGGTTCATGCAAAACTGCAAGATAGGGAATTCAAAACAGTGTGTCTTATTTCATTTGTATGTGTCATCACCAACAATGTCAGCAGATAGAGAGGAATCCCATTTTACCTTGGAGTAGTCTTAATAGAAGAAAAAATGATTTCCAGGTACTGGTCCCTACTTTACTTTAGAGAATATTATTAAAGTTATAGTGAAAACATGGATCTGTTGGTAAGGTAGAAGAAATCCCATTAAGAAGTAAGTAAGAATGGTGGTAAAAATAACTTATCTTATATCTCCATCGGTGTAAAGAGCTTACTGCTGTGTCTGCAGCCGGCACGATCCGTACCCTGCCGGTACGTGGTACATTGTATGGAGCAGCGCTCCATGATAAAGGACCTGCCGGTCATGTGACCGGAAGTGGCGTCAGACGCCAGCGCTTGCGCAGACATTGCGGTACCGTCTCTGAAATGCGGCCTTGCTCCAATGAATGCGGTGGACATGGAGATGCTGTGACGCTTCTCCCTGCGCATGCGTGCTGCACACAGAGGGCCACTCAGTAATAACAGGAGACCGCGGGGTTACAATTAACCCACGGTTATAGAAGTCTTAGAGCGCTTAAAGATAAGATTAGGAGTGTTATCCTAGCCCTACCTCAGATGCATCCGTTTGCAAAATAAAGCCTTTCTTGAAGTTGGGGCTCGTGAGGATGGGAACGCCAACTTCATGGATTAGAAAGCTTTCTCCGCCTGAGGGTTCTACCGAACCATGACCGACTTCTTTTCCTTTAAGAGATCGGTCAGGGATGCAGATCTCCCAGCAAAATTAGGTATAAACCGTCTGTAATACCCAATAATGTTGAGGAACGCTCTTACCTGTTTTGTAGTAAGAGGCCGGGGTCAGTTTTGAATGGCCTCGATCTTGTTTGGCCAAACAATCACGTACCCCAAGTACTGGGCTTCCTCAAGACCTATCGCACATTTTTTGGAGTTCGAATACACTACCGCTTGTACCTGGGACAAGTGGGTATGCCAATCGGTACTAAAGATGATAATGTCATCCAAATACGCCTATGCATACTTCTGATGGGGCTCTAAAACTATGTCCATTAGCCTCTGGAACGTGGCCAGGGCCCTATGTAACCCAAAAGGCAGGGGGACATAGTGATCGAGACCCTCTGGTGTTATAAAAGCGGTCTTTTCTTTCACCGACTCTGTCAGAGTCACCTGCCAGTAACCCTTGGTCAGATCGAGCGTCGTGAAGTACTGGGCCTGCCCCAGTCTCTCAATCAGCTCATCCACCCCAGCATTGGATAAATGTCAAACTTTGACATGTCATTCAATTTTCGGACGTCGTTACAAAATCGTAACGATCCATCCGGCTTTTGAATCAGTACAATGGGGCTAGCCCACTCACTCTTGGACTCCTCAATAACTCCTTGCTGGTGCATTTGTTTCACCTCAGTCGCGATGGCTTGCCTCTGGTCCTCCGGCACACGGTACGGTTTCATTCGTACCCTTATCTGAGGCTCAATGTCATGTCGGATCACAGATGTACGGCCAGGCAGTTCTGAGAATACGTTTGTATTCTGCTGCTCTAACTAATTTCCGAGCCTCCCGTCGCTGCTGTTTAGTGAGAGCATCGCTTATCTTTACCTCTCCCCTGGCATCCTCCCGTGCTGGTGTCAGAGGGTCCACAGAAGATACGACCGGAGTCGCATCCGTAACTCCATACATTCACAGTCTTTCCATTCTTTTAACAGATTTACATGATATAATTGTTCGAGTTTCCTTTTTCTGGGCTGATATACCCTGTAATTCACATCTCCAACCTTTTCCCAAACTTCATGCGGCCCTTGCCACTTGGCCATGAGCTTATTTTCTGTGGTGGGCACTGAGACTAATAACCGATCCCCTTTTTTAAAAGGTCCTGACTGTGGCCTTTCTTTTATATGCTCAGCTCTGCGCTGCTTGGGCATCCACCTGATGTTTCTCCACGATTGGCATGACCGCCACGATCCAGTCCTGCATACTTGCCACATGCTCTGTTACACTTCTATGGGGCATAGGCTCCTGTTCACATGTTTCTTTCGTTTAGTCCAGCCCTGGGATGCCTGCCATGTAATAGCTCAAAGGGTGAGAATCCTGTTGAAGTCTGCGGTACCTCGCAAACGTCAAACATTAAAGAGAGCAGTAACATGTCCCAATCCCTCCTATCCTTGGAGATCACTTTTTTGAGCATATATTTAAGGGTTTCGTTAAATCTTTCAACTAATCCATCGCTCTGTGGATGGTACAACAATGAGCGCAACTGTTTTATCTGGGCAGCTTACACCATTCCTTTTGTCACTATGGACATAAAAGGAGTCCCCTGATCCATAAGGATCTCCTTAGGCAGCCCAATCTGGCAGAACATGGCAAACAGCTCCAGGCGATAAGTTTAGCCGAGGTGTTGCGAAGCAGAATTGTAATGGGTGGCATAATCTACTACCACTAATATGTGTTGGTGACCAAGTGCAGATTTTACTATTGGCCCCACCAGATCCATAGCAATCCGCTCAAAAGGTACCTAGGCAGAGGCACCAATGGACTACGGAAGATTCGGGTTGGTGTGGTAAGTTGACACTCTCGATATGACTCACAAAACCTCTGTACAACGGTGTAAATCCCGGGTCGTTGTAAAATACTCTATTGTGTCTTTTTTACCCCTAGATGACCATCCAGCATGTATTTGTGAGCCATCTTCAGCATCACCCGATGGTAGGATTGGGTACTACCAGCTGTTCCACCACTTTGTCCCGGATTTTGTCCACCCGATATAGTAACTCATAATTGACCGCCATGCGCGGAAAAACCATCTCTGTTCCAGGTTGCTGAGCCACCCCATTTATTTCTATCACCCTTTCCTGGGCTCGGGTCAGTGTGGGACCCTGGACCTGGACTGTCCCAAATGTTCCCCAGGACATCGCTCAGGGATTGATGGGGTCTTCTCAACCTCGCCTGCCAATACCTCTAGGGGAAACTTATCGGGTTTACACTCTGTCCCCATGCGGGTGACCACTACGGCAGGTATCGGGATCTTCGGGTCCTGCCCCCAAACAGACTTTTATCCTGGGAGGATTAATTTTACTGCCCCACAAGGACCAAAACAGAGGTAAGTCTCTTTCCAACACAGTCCCATAGGGAAGGGTTTTTACTACCCTCACCACATGTTTGACTTCCCCACACAGAGTGGAAAACGTAACTTACACTGTTGGATAATCCCAAAGTTCACCATGTATACAGACGAACCCGACTTTCCTTCCAGTGGGTTCTAGGCCAGAAATCAGTGACCCATGGATAAGTGTCACTAGGCTCCCTGAGTCCAAGAGTGCCTCCACTCTGTGTCTATAGATGCGCACCTGGCACAGATGGGGTTCACCAGCTGAACCGATGGCATCCACGGTATAGACAGTCTGAGCATGCATTAACACCCAGCGAGTAAACCCGCAGTCCATAGGTTCAGCGGGCAGTTGGCAGCCACATGTCCTGGCCCTTGGCACCACCAGCACCTGATAGCAGTGGCACCACTAGATCATGAGACTGGTTTAGGGCTAACTGGTCTCCTGCCACCCTCACTCTGGGGTACCCCCTCAGTAGGGACTAGTTTCTGACTGACGCCAGCAGAGGGTTGTGATCCTTTCTGGGCTTGCAGTGGCTGGCCTGATAGCTGCAGTGGGGCAGAGTCCCATATGAAATCCTGGGTGGCCGTATAACTCTTGACCAGGCTAACCACTTGATCTAGGATGCCCAGGTCACCTTCCCCACCCAAGGCTGTATAGTTGCTGGCAGAGTACTCACAAGCCGGTCAACCACCACCCTCTCTATCTTCTGGGAAGGAGTCAAGGTCTCAGGCTGGATCCATCTTGTGAATAGCTGCAACAAGTCATACGCCTGAGACAAGACGCCTCCACAATGGTCCACTGAAACATTTGTTTTGCCCGTACATATGTATTAACCCCAGTCAGGCAAGGATCTCACCTTTCAGTTTCCCGTAGTCCTGGGAATCCTCCCGACTGAGGTCAAAGTAGGTCAGTTGACAGGCTCTCCTGCTCTGCTGTGCGTTCGAAGACTGTGAGGATGGCTCCCACGTTGTCCTCCAGACTCCACTTTCTCAATGCTGACCAGACTTTGTCCCGGGCCTCATGACGAACCGGGGTCGGCGGTGAGGGAGTCTCTCGCAAAGCCACAATCTGCTGCAGTAACAGATTGTTCATCTGCTGCAGTTGGTGCTGCTCCTGTTGTTGCCGCTGAAACTTCAGCTGCTGCTGCTGCTGGGTGAGAACCAACTGCTTCAGTATCTCCATTTTATCGGCAGGCCTGGGGTGTGGTGTTGCAGGCTTAATTAAAGACATGCAGCTTTTTTCAGGGTATGCCTCAGTTCACACTGCCCGCATTCTCCACCATATGTAATGCTGCGGTTTTCACACAGTGCGATAAAGAGGCAGAGACCCAAGTTAGTCCAATTTAAAAGTCTTTATTTTGGCAACTTACAATGAAAAGTCAAATGTTATCCTCCGGATCGTTTGTCACAGTCCGTAACACTTCGTTGCCACTGGCAACTGCACCACCATATCACCCGTGGGTGCGTCAGTAGGCTTTGGGCTGTGTTCAAACTCACACAGACCTATCATACACAGAGCTCCTACTCTGTGCTTCCAAACCAACAAACTGACACACCCAAACCTCAACTGAGAGTTTAAATACGTTTCATGGACATGGACCTCTCACAAAACCCGGAGTGGAGGGAGAGATCCATCCCACTACCAATCCTATAGATCTCTCCAAAAATAAAAGCTCATGTCAATTTTTCTTAAATCTGACCTGGTTAAATAGTTTGACCAAATCCATTCTCTCTTTTATTTTGCAAAGTAATCACAGCTGTGGCTATAATTACAATGCACTCCAGCGGGTTTAGTATGTGCATCCTGGGGTACACATAACAACCCTCGCATATGATTCCTCTCACTGCCTCACATAGTGTAACGCCGGCGAGTGTAACACCCTGGCCGAGGGTTGCTTCTGTGTCCCCAGACATTACAGAAAACATGATCCTGGCAGCGAGTGTGTGCTATTACCTTAGAGCAGAGGTCCCCAACCGCCGGTCCGCGGACCAGGACCGGGCCGTTGGGGTTTTTCAGCCGGTCCGCGGGGAGAGGGGGCCCCTCTAGCCTCCAGCAGGGCCGCCATCAGGGCATGACTGCCCTGACTCCAGTATGGGGCCCGGCCGGTAGGAGCCCCCTTGGAGCCCCCCTCTTGTGCGTCTCTCTCCTCATGGGGCCCCCGGCCGCATGCTAAGCGCCGGGTCCGGGACATCTTAGCGCTGCGCTGCTGCGGCAGCACCTTCATGATTCCCCTGACTTCCGGTCATGTGACGGCGCCGTCACATGGCCGGAAGTCAGGAGAACCTGGTGTCAGCGATTTGGACGAGCGCCAGGATTCTGCAGGGATCGCATGGGGGTAAGTATAACAAGTTTTATTTTTTTTTAAATACAATTAACTAGGAGTGGGGGGAATGGGAGATGCACATGGGGGGAGGGGAGAGATGAGAGATGCACATGGGGGAGGGGAGAGATGAGAGATCCACATGGGGGGGAGGGGAGAGATGAGAGATGCACATGGGGGAGGGGAGAGATGAGAGATCCACATGGGGGGGAGGGGAGAGATGAGAGATGCACATGGGGGAGGGGAGAGATGAGAGATCCACATGGGGGGGAGGGGAGAGATGAGAGATGCACATGGGAGGGAGGGGAGAGATGAGAGATGCACATGGGGGGAGGGGAGAGATGAGAGATGCACATGGGAGGGAGGGGAGAGATGAGAGATGCACGGGGGGGTGAGAGATGCACGGGGGGGTGAGCGATGCACGGGGGGGATGAGAGATGCACGGGGGGTGGATGAGAGATGCACGGGGGGGTGAGAGATGCACGGGGGGATGAGAGATGCACGGGGGGTGGATGAGAGATGCACGGGGGGGTGAGAGATGCACGGGGGGGTGAGAGATGCACGGGGGGGATGAGAGATGCACGGGGGGGTGAGAGATGCACGGGGGGGTGAGAGATGCACGGGGGGGATGAGAGATGCACGGAGGGGATGAGAGATGCACGGAGGGGATGAGAGATGCACGGGGGGGATGAGAGATGCACAGGGGGGATGAGAGATGCACGGGGGGTGGATGAGAGATGCACGGGGGGGTGAGAGATGCACGGGGGGGATGAGAGATGCACGGGGGGGTGAGAGATGCACGGGGGGGGTGAGAGATGCACGGGGGGGATGAGAGATGCACGGAGGGGATGAGAGATGCACGGAGGGGATGAGAGATGCACGGGGGGTGGATGAGAGATGCACGGAGGGGGATGAGAGATGCACAGGGGGGATGAGAGATGCACGGGGGGTGGATGAGAGATGCACGGGGTGGATGAGAGATGCACGGAGGGGATGAGAGATGCACGGAGGGGATGAGAGATGCACGGGGGGGTGAGAGATGCACGGGGGGGATGAGAGATGCACGGAGGGGATGAGAGATGCACGGAGGGGATGAGAGATGCACGGGGGGTGGATGAGAGATGCACGGAGGGGGATGAGAGATGCACGGAGGGGGGTGAGCTGCACATGGGGGGGTGAGAGATGCACATGGGGGGGTTATGTTTACATAACTTTGTTGCCTTATGAAGGGCGGGGGGGGGCCCCCAAAAATTTCTTGCACAAGGGCCCACTACAGTCTGTGTCCGCCCCTGGGATGAAGTAAATGCAGCTGAACAGCAGCTGTCAGGACAGCTGCCCTGTCCTGCTGCAGGGCGTGATGGGGCCTCAGTGACGCGGCTCCTGGCACAGCACATTATGTGGGGCTCCTGGCATAGCTCCTGGCGGGGACCTGGTCTACACTATATGATAAGTATGCACTAAACTCCAAATCCCTCCATTACCCCGCCCCCATATGACCAAAGCCCCGCCCACCCCACCCCCTCCTTGCTGGGCCATGGAAAAATGATCTTGCTTCAAGCCGGTCCCTGGTGCAAAAAAGGTTGGGGACCACTGCCTTAGAGACATACCACTTCAAACCGCAGGCTGCTCCTTGACATGGCATACCAGCACACGAAGAAGTAGAGATGAAGAAGGGCAACCAGAGCACAAAAATGAACTTGTTTTTACTGATCGAACTTATAGTAACTGATCAGATAGCAGGCTTGACACTTAAAGAATACACCTTCTGCACAGTTCAGAGGCAGGATCTTCATGGTTACACTTGGTGGTAAATTTCTCTCATTAAATGCTACACTAAACGACTACATCACAATTGGAGGCTCCATATTTCCTTGTGAAGGCCTCATGCACCGAGGTAGGTCTCTACGACTCCTCACAACTATTCTCAACTTCCAATTGGAGTGGGTCACACGTCCCTTGGTGTACCACTGCATCTTCGCACATATTCAATTCCCCTTATTAGAACAGGTGTCCCAGCCTGGCCATCTTCTCTAAGACCTTCCACCCCTTATCTAGTATAGATACCGTTTGCTGTAGGCCCCCACTTGCTTGAGATAAGAAATCCTTCTGCCATTTGATACTTGTTCACTTTGCAAATTGCTATCCGAGTATGGTCTCCCTTGTTTCATAACACACAACACCCTTTTTTGATGCAGGTCTGCTGGATCATAGTGGAAGGTACTGAAAAGAGAAGGACCTAACTCCCCGACAAACAGGAACTAAATAACTTTCTCCCATGTAACCCTCCACACCATGGCCCCAATAGTTAACCCAGTCCACTGGTTAGCTAAGTGTTGCAGGCCAACAGACAAAATAGTCTGATAAAACATGGCAATGCATTATAATACTATGGGGTTTTCAGAACGGGTGTCGACGGCTTTTACACTCCCCCCTTCTTTAACGATGGCTGTCCTCGGCCATCCAGAATCTGCAAAGACAATAAAAGCAGCCACACAATAAAGAACCACATAATTAATTTTCTCCTTTAAGATGCAACAGTCCTAAGAATTGATTCAGTCTTTCTTAGTAAGGACTCTGGCACAGGAACTAACAGTCAATAAATTGCAACGAAAGTACTGGAAACAACTCAGTCCATAGCTGATGGTGTAGAACCCTCCAGTCGCCTAAGCGACCTCAATCCAGCAGAAAAGGGCACAACAAAAATAAGAACAAAATAAAAGTTTAACAGTCCGGCTGTTTGTAAGCATGGCCGATCTTTGACCTATTTGGGGTTAGAAAACTGAGCAGTCCCTCCATTGACATGAAGCTCACTTAGCCTGAAACTATAGAATCTCTCTACATGAACCCAGATTCTTGGACCCGACCGGTCCACTGGCATCAGCAACCTTAGGAGTGTAAACCTTTCTATCACAACTTGGATGCAACAGGCACAACTGTGTTTCTTCCACTGGGCCTTCCTAGCACTTGCCTGACTGATATTTTCCCCTTCTTGTCTCTTCTTATCATAGGCAAGACATAGGGTATGGACCGACGGGCCAATTTGTATCCCTGCCTCAAAAGACCAAAATGGCCAGGCTCTGAGTCAGGGTCACCAGTGTTGGGGTTTGGATAGTGGTAGCAGTTGACTCTCCCCTTTCATTACTTGCCTTGGAGGTATAATCCCATTGCATCTGCGATTCAGCTGACATTCTAGTGATGGTCTACTCTCTGGCTCCTCTTCCCCTGCTGCGGGCTTTTCCTGCGACATTGGCAACGCTCTGTAATGGAACCTTCCTGCCTCGTCGCTTAAGCAACAGCTTAATGACAACTTTTGGGCTCTCTTTCCACACCTCCAGAGAAAGAAAGGATGTTATCACCCCAGTGGTGAAGCTTCCCCTTAGGCATTGCCTCTTTAAAAATTCTACCTCTTCTCCGGGCCTTAGGTTATAAAGATGTTGAGACAAATATTCATGCTTCACTGACAGTCTATTGACATACAGTACACGTCTTCTCCCGTCACATGTTCCTGGATAAACCCGTATCCACATTGTCTGTCAAAACTAAGTACTGTCCCTCGAGTGTACTGACTCTTCAATTTGTATACATTTGGTCCTTATAGACATTCTAACAAAATTCTCTGTAAATTTATTGTTCTTTACCACCTCATATAGCCATTTTGTGTCTTCCTTCGTCATCTTTCCCATCTTGCTTTCCAACCACCCTTGATGGGAGACTGGCTCTGAGTTCCTAGTTGCCAGCCGTTGTGGTGTAGATCGTGTTGCTCCCTCCTGCATCCCAAGAGGTGTCGCGGCCTGTCCGCCTACTTGTGGCACAAGCTTCAGGTCTTATCTCTGCTGTGTCCTGGTATGTAACGGTTAATGTAAGTTTCTCTACTTTTTCAATTGCAGCGGCCCAATTGCCAATCTCCTCCATTCATTCCTCTGTACTATCGGAGTTGCCAGACAGGAGTTCTTCCTCAGTCACTGCCTGTGGAACCAACTATTCACTAGGCCACAGACTTTCAAGATCTCCCTTCAGGCAAAAGATGCGGGGTGGCCTCTTCGCTTTCTGGGCCCTCTACCTAGGCTAGTGTAGTCTGGAGGAACTCAAGACTTTAGTCTGCCATAGTATTCCAAACATTATTTTTTTTTAACATAAGTGACACTGAATCCATTCCAACTCATAGCAGACTAATGGCGCTGGTCTTATCCTCACTGCGTTTTTTTGTTGTTGTAGCTACACTCTTCCGTGGATTGTCCTTCTTTTGAATCAAACACTTCACTCTTCTTTTATGGTGTCTCCTTCTTCCACCATTCCTCCTGTCTTCTTCTTTCACCTCCCGGTGGGCAAGACTTTTTCTTCCATTGCACCTTCCTTTGCCACGCACCTCCAACAGCAGGCCAGCTACTCTTCAAAGGGCATTCCCTTCTTGGAGCTGAACCCCCAATGGGTAGAGTGCAAGTTTTCGCACTCTTTTGCGCCCTCTGCGCCCTTTAGTCTGGGTGTATATATACCTGGTGTGTCTAGGTGGGCGTCGCCGGTTATACTCATTTCTACTTGGAACTTGGCTGAAGCAGCATCATGTCCTCTCTGGAGTCTTGAGGCCGTGTTCCCTGTTGTAGTTTCTTCTAAAGCTGAGTTGCTGTTCCCCTGTGTTGTCTTCCCCTTTTGTCTTTAGCGTGCTAGCGGAGGTTGACTAGTGCTCATCTCCTTCCAGCCCCAGCTATAGCCTTACGCCAGGGATAGTAGGGCGACGCTAGTCCAGATTAGGAGGTCACCTCTTCCCCCTTTCCCTAGTGTCTGGGCTCCCTTTCCCTTTCCCCTCTGTGTTGCACTCACACCTGGCGTGACAATGGTACATTAAACCCCTAGATCACAATGGGAGCTTCCATCTTCCCTTGAGAAGGCCGCACGCCTCGAGGTGGGTCACTATGAACCCTCACAACTATTCTCAAATCCCAATTGATGTGTGTCACACGTCCCTTCGTGTATCACTACATCTTCATTCATATTCAATTCCCCTTACTAGAACATGTGTCCCAGCCTGGCCATCTTCTCTATGACTCTCAGGTCTGGCTCCACTTCCACTTCTTATCTAGTATAGATACCGCTTTCTGTAGACCCCCACTTGCCTGAGATAAGAAATGCTTCTGCCACTTGATTCTTGTTCACTTCAGAACTTTCTATCTGAGTATGGTCTCCCTTCCCACACAACACCCTTTATGATGCAGGTCTGCTGAATCGTAGGTCCTTCTCTTTTCAATACTTTCCACTAGCTCCCTTACAGTTATAGGAAATACCGTAAGTAACTTTTGCTCAGTAGCTTCTCCCACCATGAGCTGGCCCTGATAGTTAACCCTATCAACGGGTTAGCTAAGTGTTCCAGGCCACAAAACAGACAAAACAATCCTATAAAACATGACAATGCATTATGTCACTATGGGATTTGCGGGAGGGGTGTCGACTGCTTTTCCACTCTTTTGCAACAGTAATTTGACATCTTCCAAATGTCAGTCTTACCGACCTGTGCACTTTGGGAAATAAAGCCTTACAGAAATGCTGAGTTGTAATAAAACAACCACCCTGCAACACCCTGAATCAAACAACACATAGTGCCACATAATGCCAAAATAATACCACCATACATTGCTAAAATAATATCATACAATGCTTTCTTACATTCCTCTTATAATACCATTATGCCATACTCCATAACATCAAACACAGCTTTTATAATACAACCAAGCAGTGCTTAAATAGTTAACTAGTGTCAAAATAATACCACTATACAGTGCACAAATAAGACTACCATGTAGAGGTTATATAATACCACTATACAGTGTTCAGATAAGGCTACATAGTATCCAAATAATGCCACTATACAAATAAGGATGAATATTACTAAAATAATACCACAAACAGCATTCAATTATAAAAAGTGCTGATGTAAAACTACCATTCAGCGTTTATACAATACCACTATACAGTGCCTACTCCTAAAGCCTGGGTTCAAAAAAGCCGCCTACAATGTGCCGGGGCCCATACTGAAAAATATGTAAATACTGGGACTCTGTACTCTATTCGGATAAGACCAAGAGAAATGTTTTTTGGAACTGATGGCTTCAAACTGTATAGTGTCGCAAAGATGAGGAGAACAAAGAAAAATGCCTGTTGTCTACAGTGAGATCTGATGGTGGCTGTGTCCTTATCTGGGAGCACATGAGCTGCTGGTGTCAGGGTGCACATGAGCTGCTGGTGTCAGGGGGCACATGAGCTGCTGGTGTCAGGGGGCACATGAGCTGCTGGTGTCAGGGTGCACATGAGCTGCTGGTGTCGGGGGCACATGAGCTGCTGGTGTCGGGGGCACATGAGCTGCTGGTGTCGGGGGGCACAGGAGCTGCTGGTGTCATGGGGCACAGGAGCTGCTGGTGTCGGGGAGCACATGAGCTGCTGGTGTCAGAGTGCACATGAGCTGCTGGTGTCGGGGGGCACATGAGCTGCTGGTGTCAGGGGGCACATGAGCTGCTGGTGTCAGGGTGCACATGAGCTGCTGGTGTCAGGGTGCACATGAGCTGCTGGTGTCAGGGTGCACATGAGCTGCTGGTGTCGGGGTGCACATGAGCTGCTGGTGTCAGGGTGCACATGAGCTGCTGGTGTCAGGGTGCACATGAGCTGCTGGTGTCAGGGTGCACATGAGCTGCTGGTGTCAGGGTGCACATGAACTGCTGGTGTCAGGGTGCACATGAGCTGCTGGTGTCAGGGTGCACATGAGCTGCTGGTGTCAGGGTGCACATGAGCTGCTGGTGTCAGGGGGCACATGAGCTGCTGGTGTCAGGGTGCACATGAGCTGCTGGTGTCAGGGTGCACATGAGCTGCTGGTGTCAGGGTGCACATGAGCTGCTGGTGTCGGGGGGCACATGAGCTGCTGGTGTCGGGGGCACATGAGCTGCTGGTGTCGGGGGGCACAGGAGCTGCTGGTGTCGGGGAGCACATGAGCTGCTGGTGTCAGGGTGCACATGAGCTGCTGGTGTCGGGGGGCACATGAGCTGCTGGTGTCAGGGGGCACATGAGCTGCTGTTGTCAGGGTGCACATGAGCTGCCGGTGTCAGGGTGCACATGAGCTGCTGGTGTCGGGGGCACATGAGCTGCTGGTGTCAGGGGGCACATGAGCTGCTGGTGTCAGGGGGCACATGAGCTGCTGGTGTCAGGGGGCACATGAACTGCTGGTGTCAGGGGGCACATGAGCTGCTGGTGTCAGGGGGCACATGAGCTGCTGGTGTCAGGGTGCACATGAACTGCTGGTGTCAGGGGGCACATGAGCTGCTGGTGTCAGGGGGCACATGAACTGCTGATGTCGGGGGCACATGAACTGCTGGTGTCAGGGGGCACATGAACTGCTGGTGTCAGAGTGCACATGAACTGCTGGTGTCAGGGTGCACATGAGCTGCTGGTGTCAGGGTGCAAATGAGCTGCTGGTGTCAGGGGCACATGAGCTGCTGGTGTCGGGGGCACATGAGCTGCTGGTGTTGGGGGGCACATGAACTGCTGGTGTCAGGGTGCACATGAGCTGCTGGTGTCAGGGTGCACATGAACTGCTGGTGTCAGGGTGCACATGAACTGCTGGTGTCAGGGTGCACATGAGCTGCTGGTGTCAGGGGCACATGAGCTGCTGGTGTTGGGGGCACATGAGCTGCTGGTGTCGGGGGCACATGAGCTGCTGGTGTCAGGGGCACATGAGCTGCCGGTGTCAGGGTGCACATGAGCTGCTGGTGTCAGGGTGCACATGAGCTGCTGGTGTCAGGGGCACATGAGCTGCTGGTGTCGGGGGCACATGAGCTGCTGGTGTTGGGGGGCACAAGAACTGCTGGTGTCAGGGGCACATGAGCTGCTGGTGTCAGGGTGCACATGAGCTGCTGGTGTCAGGGTGCACATGAGCTGCTGGTGTCGGGGGCACATGAGCTGCTGGTGTCAGGGTGCACATGAGCTGCTGGTGTCAGGGTGCACATGAACTGCTGGTGTCAGGGTGCACATGAACTACTGGTGTCAGGGTGCACATGAACTGCTGGTGTCAGGGTGCACATGATCTGCTGGTGTTGGGGGCACATGAGCTGCTGATGTTGGGGGCACATGAGCTGCTGGTGTTGGGGGCACATGAGCTGCCGGTGTCAGGGGGCACATGAACTGCTGGTGTCAGGGGGCACATGAACTGCTGGTGTCAGGGTGCACATGAACTGCTGGTGTTGGGGGCACATGAGCTGCCGGTGTCAGGGGGCACATGAACTGCTGGTGTCAGGGTGCACATGAACTGCTGGTGTCAGGGTGCACATGAACTGCTGGTGTTGGGGGCACATGAGCTGCTAGTGTCAGGGTGCACATGAACTGCTGGTGTTGGGGGCACATGAGCTGCTGGTGTTGGGGGCACATGAGCTGCTTGTGTCAGGGGGCACATGAACTGCTGGTGTCAGGGTGCACATGAACTGCTGGTGTCAGGGTGCACATGAACTGCTGGTGTTGGGGGCACATGAGCTGCCGGTGTCAGGGTTCACATGAACTGCTGGTGTTGGGGGGTACATGAGCTGCCGGTGTCGGGGGCACATGAGCTGCCGGTGTTGGGGGGCACATGAGCTGCCGGTGTTGGGGGGCACATGAGCTGCTGATGTCGGGGGGCACATGAACTGCTGGTGTCAGGGTGCACATGAACTGCTGGTGTCAGGGTGCACATGAACTGCTGGTGTTGTGGGCACATGAGCTGCCGGTGTTGGGGGGCACATGAGCTGCTGATGTCAGAGGGCACATGAGCTGCTGGTGTCGGGGGCACATGAGCTGCTGGTGTCAGGGGGCACATGAGCTGCTGGTGTCAGGGGGCACATGAACTGCTGGTGTCGGGGGCACATGAGCTGCTGGTGTCTTGGGGCACATGAGCTGCTGGTGTCGGGGGGGTACATGAGCTGCTGGTGTCGGGGGGCACATGAGCTGCTGGTGTCGGGGGCACATGAGCTGCTGGTGTCGGGGGCACATGAGCTGCTGGTGTCGGGGGCACATGAGCTGCTGGTGTCGGGGGGGTACATGAGCTGCTGGTGTCGGGGGGCACATGAGCTGCTGGTGTCGGGGGCACATGAACTGCTGGTGTCAGGGGCACATGAGCTGCTGGTGTCAGGGTGCACATGAGCTGCTGGTGTCAGGGGCACATGAACTGCTGGTGTCAGGGTGCACATGAGCTGCTGGTGTCGGGGGACATGAGCTGCTGGTGTCGGGGGCACATGAGCTGCCGGTGTCGGGGTGCACATGAGCTGCTGGTGTCGGGGTGCACATGAGCTGCTGGTGTCAGGGTGCACATGAGCTGCTGGTGTCAGGGTGCACATGAGCTGCTGGTGTCGGGGGCACATGAGCTGCTGGTGTCAGGGGGCACATGAACTGCTGGTGTCAGGGGGCACATGAACTGCTGGTGTCAGGGTGCACATGAGCTGCTGGTGTCAGGGTGCACATGAGCTGCTGGTGTCAGGGTGCACATGAGCTGCTGGTGTCAGGGTGCACATGAACTGCCGGTGTCAGGGTGCACATGAGCTGCTGGTGTCGGGGGCACATGAGCTGCTGGTGTCAGGGTGCACATGAGCTGCTGGTGTCAGGGTGCACATGAGCTGCTGGTGTCAGGGTGCACATGAGCTGCTGGTGTCAGGGGGCACATGAGCTGCTGGTGTCAGGGTGCACATGAGCTGCTGGTGTCAGGGTGCACATGAGCTGCTGGTGTCAGGGTGCACATGAGCTGCTGGTGTCAGGGTGCACATGAGCTGCTGGTGTCGGGGGGTACATGAGCTGCTGGTGTCAGGGGGCACATGAGCTGCTGGTGTCGGGGGGCACATGAGCTACTGGTGTCGGGGGCACATGAGCTGCTGGTGTCGGGGGCACATGAACTGCTGGTGTCAGGGGGCACATGAACTGCTGGTGTCAGGGTGCACATGAACTGCTGGTGTCAGGGTGCACATGAGCTGCTGGTGTCAGGGTGCACATGAGCTGCTGGTGTCAGGGTGCACATGAACTGCTGGTGTCAGGGTGCACATGAGCTGCTGGTGTCAGGGTGCACATGAGCTGCTGGTGTCAGGGTGCACATGAGCTGCTGGTGTCAGGGGGCACATGAGCTGCTGGTGTCAGGGTGCACATGAGCTGCTGGTGTCAGGGTGCACATGAGCTGCTGGTGTCATGATGCACATGAGCTGCTGGTGTCAGGGTGCACATGAGCTGCTGGTGTCAGGGTGCACATGAGCTGCTGGTGTCAGGGTGCACATGAGCTGCTGGTGTCAGGGTGCACATGAGTTGCTGGTGTCAGGGGGCACATGAGCTGCTGGTGTCAGGGGGCACATGAGCTGCTGGTGTCAGGGGGCACATGAGCTGCTGGTGTCAGGGTGCACATGAGCTGCTGGTGTCAGGGTGCACTTGAGCTGCTGGTGTCGGGGGCACATGAGCTGCTGGTGTCGGGGGCACATGAGCTGCTGTTGTCGGGGGGCACAGGAGCTGCTGGTGTCGTGGGGCACAGGAGCTGCAGGTGTCGGGGAGCACATGAGCTGCTGGTGTCAGGGTGCACATGAGCTGCTGGTGTCAGGGTGCACATGAGCTGCTGGTGTCAGGGTGCACATGAGCTGCTGGTGTCAGGGGCACATGAGCTGCTGGTGTCGGGGGCACATGAGCTGCTGGTGTTGGAGGGCACATGAACTGCTGGTGTCAGGGTGCACATGAGCTGCTGGTGTCAGGGTGCACATGAACTGCTGGTGTCAGGGTGCACATGAACTGCTGGTGTCAGGGTGCACATGAGCTGCTGGTGTCAGGGTGCACATGAGGTGCTGGTGTCAGGGGCACATGAGCTGCTGGTGTTGGGGGCACATGAGCTGCTGGTGTCAGGGGCACATGAGCTGCTGGTGTCGGGGGCACATGAGCTGCTGGTGTCAGGGGCACATGAGCTGCCGGTGTCAGGGTGCACATAAGCTGCTGGTGTCAGGGTGCACATGAGCTGCTGGTGTCAGGGGCACATGAGCTGCTGGTGTCGGGGGCACATGAGCTGCTGGTGTTGGGGGGCACAAGAACTGCTGGTGTCAGGGGCACATGAACTGCTGGTGTCAGGGGCACATGAGCTGCTGGTGTCGGGGGAGCACATGAGCTGCTGGTGTCAGGGTGCACATGAGCTGCTGGTGTCAGGGTGCACATGAGCTGCTGGTGTCGGGGGCACATGAGCTGCTGGTGTCAGGGTGCACATGAACTACTTTTGTCAGGGTGCACATGAACTGCTGGTGTCAGGGTGCACATGAACTACTTTTGTCAGGGTGCACATGAACTGCTGGTGTCAGGGTGCACATGATCTGCTGGTGTTGGGGGCACATGAGCTGCTGATGTTGGGGGCACATGAGCTGCTGGTGTTGGGGGCACATGAGCTGCCGGTGTCAGGGGGCACATGAACTGCTGGTGTCATGATGCACATGAGCTGCTGGTGTCAGGGTGCACATGAGCTGCTGGTGTCAGGGTGCACATGAGCTGCTGGTGTCAGGGTGCACATGAGCTGCTGGTGTCAGGGTGCACATGAGTTGCTGGTGTCAGGGTGCACATGAGTTGCTGGTGTCAGGGGGCACATGAGCTGCTGGTGTCAGGGGGCACATGAGCTGCTGGTGTCAGGGGGCACATGAGCTGCTGGTGTCAGGGTGCACATGAGCTGCTGGTGTCAGGGTGCACTTGAGCTGCTGGTGTCGGGGGCACATGAGCTGCTGGTGTCGGGGGCACATGAGCTGCTGTTGTCGGGGGGCACAGGAGCTGCTGGTGTCGTGGGGCACAGGAGCTGCAGGTGTCGGGGAGCACATGAGCTGCTGGTGTCAGGGTGCACATGAGCTGCTGGTGTCAGGGGGCACATGAGCTGCTGGTGTCAGGGTGCACATGAGCTGCTGGTGTCAGGGTGCACATGAGCTGCTGGTGTCAGGGTGCACATGAGCTGCTGGTGTCAGGGGGCACATGAGCTGCTGGTGTCAGGGTGCACATGAGCTGCTGGTGTCAGGGTGCACATGAGCTGCTGGTGTCAGGGTGCACATGAGCTGCTGGTGTCAGGGTGCACATGAGCTGCTGGTGTCAGGGTGCACATGAACTGCTGGTGTCAGGGTGCACATGAGCTGCTGGTGTCAGGGTGCACATGAGCTGCTGGTGTCAGGGTGCACATGAGCTGCTGGTGTCAGGGGGCACATAAGCTGCTGGTGTCAGGGTGCACATGAGCTGCTGGTGTCAGGGTGCACATGAGCTGCTGGTGTCAGGGTGCACATGAGCTGCTGGTGTCAGGGGCACATGAGCTGCTGGTGTCGGGGGCACATGAGCTGCTGGTGTTGGAGGGCACATGAACTGCTGGTGTCAGGGTGCACATGAGCTGCTGGTGTCAGGGTGCACATGAACTGCTGGTGTCAGGGTGCACATGAACTGCTGGTGTCAGGGTGCACATGAGCTGCTGGTGTCAGGGTGCACATGAGGTGCTGGTGTCAGGGGCACATGAGCTGCTGGTGTTGGGGGCACATGAGCTGCTGGTGTCAGGGGCACATGAGCTGCTGGTGTCGGGGGCACATGAGCTGCTGGTGTCAGGGGCACATGAGCTGCCGGTGTCAGGGTGCACATAAGCTGCTGGTGTCAGGGTGCACATGAGCTGCTGGTGTCAGGGGCACATGAGCTGCTGGTGTCGGGGGCACATGAGCTGCTGGTGTTGGGGGGCACAAGAACTGCTGGTGTCAGGGGCACATGAACTGCTGGTGTCAGGGGCACATGAGCTGCTGGTGTCAGGGGGCACATGAGCTGCTGGTGTCAGGGGGCACATGAGCTGCTGGTGTCAGGGTGCACATGAGCTGCTGGTGTCAGGGTGCACATGAGCTGCTGGTGTCAGGGTGCACATGAGCTGCTGGTGTCAGGGTGCACATGAGCTGCTGGTGTCAGGGTGCACATGAGCTGCTGGTGTCAGGGTGCACATGAGCTGCTGGTGTCAGGGTGCACATGAGCTGCTGGTGTCAGGGTGCACATGAACTGCTGGTGTCAGGGTGCACATGAGCTGCTGGTGTCAGGGTGCACATGAGCTGCTGGTGTCAGGGTGCACATGAGCTGCTGGTGTCAGGGGGCACATGAGCTGCTGGTGTCAGGGTGCACATGAGCTGCTGGTGTCAGGGTGCACATGAGCTGCTGGTGTCAGGGTGCACATGAGCTGCTGGTGTCAGGGGCACATGAGCTGCTGGTGTCGGGGGCACATGAGCTGCTGGTGTTGGAGGGCACATGAACTGCTGGTGTCAGGGTGCACATGAGCTGCTGGTGTCAGGGTGCACATGAACTGCTGGTGTCAGGGTGCACATGAACTGCTGGTGTCAGGGTGCACATGAGCTGCTGGTGTCAGGGTGCACATGAGGTGCTGGTGTCAGGGGCACATGAGCTGCTGGTGTTGGGGGCACATGAGCTGCTGGTGTCAGGGGCACATGAGCTGCTGGTGTCGGGGGCACATGAGCTGCTGGTGTCAGGGGCACATGAGCTGCCGGTGTCAGGGTGCACATAAGCTGCTGGTGTCAGGGTGCACATGAGCTGCTGGTGTCAGGGGCACATGAGCTGCTGGTGTCGGGGGCACATGAGCTGCTGGTGTTGGGGGGCACAAGAACTGCTGGTGTCAGGGGCACATGAACTGCTGGTGTCAGGGGCACATGAGCTGCTGGTGTCGGGGGAGCACATGAGCTGCTGGTGTCAGGGTGCACATGAGCTGCTGGTGTCAGGGTGCACATGAGCTGCTGGTGTCGGGGGCACATGAGCTGCTGGTGTCAGGGTGCACATGAACTACTTTTGTCAGGGTGCACATGAACTGCTGGTGTCAGGGTGCACATGAACTACTTTTGTCAGGGTGCACATGAACTGCTGGTGTCAGGGTGCACATGATCTGCTGGTGTTGGGGGCACATGAGCTGCTGATGTTGGGGGCACATGAGCTGCTGGTGTTGGGGGCACATGAGCTGCCGGTGTCAGGGGGCACATGAACTGCTGGTGTCAGGGGGCACATGAACTGCTGGTGTCAGGGTGCACATGAACTGCTGGTGTTGGGGGCACATGAGCTGCCGGTGTCAGGGGGCACATGAACTGCTGGTGTCAGGGTGCACATGAACTGCTGGTGTCAGGGTGCACATGAACTGCTGGTGTTGGGGGCACATGAGCTGCTGGTGTCAGGGTGCACATGAACTGCTGGTGTTGGGGGCACATGAGCTGCTGGTGTTGGGGGCACATGAGCTGCTTGTGTCAGGGGGCACATGAACTGCTGGTGTCAGGGTGCACATGAACTGCTGGTGTCAGGGTGCACATGAACTGCTGGTGTTGGGGGCACATGAGCTGCCGGTGTCAGGGTTCACATGAACTGCTGGTGTTGGGGGGTACATGAGCTGCCGGTGTCGGGGGCACATGAGCTGCCGGTGTTGGGGGGCACATGAGCTGCCGGTGTTGGGGGGCACATGAGCTGCTGATGTCGGGGGGCACATGAACTGCTGGTGTCAGGGTGCACATGAACTGCTGGTGTCAGGGTGCACATGAACTGCTGGTGTTGTGGGCACATGAGCTGCCGGTGTTGGGGGGCACATGAGCTGCTGATGTCGGGGGGCACATGAGCTGCTGGTTTCGGGGGTCACATGAACTGCTGGTGTCAGGGTGCACATGAGCTGCGGGTGACAGAGGGGCACATGAGCTGCTGATGTCGGGGGGAGCACATGAGCTGCTGGTGTCGGGGGTCACATGAACTGCTGGTGTCAGGGTGCACATGAGCTGCTGGTGATGGAGGGGCGCATGAGCTGCTGATGTCTGGGGGGGGCACAAGAGCTGCTGGTTCGGGGTGCACATAAGCTGCTGGCATCGGGTGGCACATGAGCTGCCGGTGTTGGGGGGGGCACATAAGCTGCCAGTGTCGGGGGGCACACGAGCTGCCAGCGTCAGGGGGCACATGAGCTGCCGGTATCGGAGGGCACATGAGCTGCTGGTGTCGGGAGTGGGGCACATGAGCTGCTGGCGTCGGAGGGAACACGAGCTGCTGGCGTTGGGGGGGGGGCACATGAGCTGCTGGCGTCGGGGGGCACATGAGCTGCTGGCGTCGGGGTGGCACAGGAGCTGCTGGTGTTGTGGGGGAATATGAGCTGCGGGTGTCGGGG
Source organism: Phyllobates terribilis (assembly GCF_046119375.1). Lineage (NCBI taxonomy): Eukaryota > Metazoa > Chordata > Amphibia > Anura > Dendrobatidae > Phyllobates > Phyllobates terribilis. Next base: position 969,831,704 of record NW_027362762.1, read on the forward strand.
GCATATGAGCTGCTGGTGTAGGGGGGCACATGAGTTGCTGGTGTTGGAGGGCACATGAGCTGCGGGTGTCAAGGGATACATGATTTGCTGGTGTCGGGGTGCACACGAGCTGCCGGTGTCGGGGGGCACAGGAGCTGCTGGTGTCAGGGGGCACAGGAGCTGCTGGTGTCGGGGGGCACAGGAGCTGCCGGTGTCGGGGGGCACAGGAGCTGCCGGTGTCGGGGGGCACAGGAGCTGCCGGTGTCGGGGGGCACAGGAGCTGCTGGTGTCGGGGTGCACAGGAGCTGTTGGCGTTGGGGGATACATGAGCTGCTGGTGTCGTGGGGCACATTAGCTGCTGGTGTTGGGGGCACATGAGCTGCTGGTGTCGGGGGGCACAGGAGCTGCTGGTGTTGGGGGCACATGAGCTGCTGGTGTCGGGGGGCACATGAGCTGCTTTGGTGTCAGTGGCACATAAGCTGCTGGTGTTGGGGGGGCACATGAGCTGCGGGTGTCGGGGGCATATGAGCTGCTGGTGTAGGGGGGGCACATGAGTTGCTGGTGTTGGAGGGCACATGAACTGCTGGTGTCAGGGTGCACATGAACTGCTGGTGTTGGGGGCACTTGAGCTGCTGATGTTGGGGGCACATGAGCTGCCGGTGTCAGGGGGCACATGAACTGCTGGTGTCAGGGTGCACATGAGCTGCTGGTGTTAGGGTGCACATGAGCTGCTGGTGTCAGGGTGCACATGAACTGCTGGTGTTGGGGGCACATGAGCTGCTGGTGTTGGGGGCACATGAGCTGCCGGTGTCAGGGGGCACATGAACTGCTGGTGTCAGGGTGCACATGAACTGCTGGTGTTGGGGGCACATGAGCTGCCGGTGTCAGGGTGCACATGAGCTGCTGGTGTTGGGGGCACCTGAACTGCTGGTGTCAGGGTGCACATGAACTGCTGGTGTCAGGGTGCACATGAACTGCTGGTGTCAGGGTGCACATGAACTGCTGGTGTCAGGGTGCACATGAACTGCTGGTGTTGGGGGCACATGAGCTGCTGGTGTCAGGGTGCACATGAACTGCTGGTGTTGGGGGCACATGAGCTGCTGGTGTTGGGGGCACATGAGCTGCCGGTGTCAGGGTGCACATGAGCTGCTGTTGTTGGGGGCACCTGAACTGCTGGTGTCAGGGTGCACATGAACTGCTGGTGTTGGGGGCACATGAACTGCTGGTGTCAGGGTGCACATGAACTGCTGGTGTCGGGGGCACATGAGCTGCTGGTGTCAGGGTGCACATGAACTGCTGGTGTCAGGGTGCACATGAACTGCTGGTGTTGGGGGCACATGAGCTGCTGGTGTCAGGGTGCACATGAACTGCTGGTGTTGGGGGCACATCAGCTGCTGGTGTTGGGGGCACATGAGCTGCCGGTGTCAGGGGGCACATGAACTGCTGGTGTTGGGGGCACATGAGCTGCCGGTGTCAGGGTGCACATGAACTGCTGGTGTTGGGGGCACAAGAGCTGCCGGTGTAGGGGGCACATGAGCTGCCGGTGTTGGGGGGCACATGAGCTGCCGGTGTTGGGGGGCACATGAGCTGCTGATGTCGGGGGGCACATGAACTGCTGGTGTCAGGGTGCACATGAGCTGCTGATGTCGGGGGGCACATGAACTGCTGGTGTCAGGGTGCACATGAACTGCTGGTGTCAGGGTGCACATGAACTGCTGGTGTTGGGGGCACATAAGCTGCCGGTGTTGGGGGGCACATGAGCTGCTGATGTCGGGGGGCACATGAGCTGCTGGTTTCGGGGGTCACATGAACTGCTGGTGTCAGGGTGCACATGAGCTGCGGGTAACAGAGGGGCACATGAGCTGCTGATGTCGGGGGGAGCACATGAGCTGCTGGTGTCGGGGGTCACATGAACTGCTGGTGTCAGGGTGCACATGAGCTGCTGGTGACGGAGGGGCGCATGAGCTGCTGATGTCTGGGGGGGGCACAAGAGCTGCTGGTGTCGGGGTGCACATAAGCTGCTGGCATCGGGTGGCACATGAGCTGCCGGTGTTGGGGGGGGCACATGAGCTGCCAGTGTCAGGGGGCACATGAGCTGCCAGTGTCAGGGGGCACATGAGCTGCCGGTATCGGAGGGCACATGAGCTGCTGGTGTCGAGAGTGTGGCACATGAGCTGCTGGCGTTGGAGGGAACACGAGCTGCTGGCGTTGGGGGGGGGCACATGAGTTGCTGGTGCCGTGGTGCATACGAGCTGCTGGCATTGGGAGATACATGAGCTGCTGGTGTCGGGGGCACATGAGCTGCTGGTGTCGGGGGCACATGAGCTGCTGGTGTTGGGGGGCACATGAGCTGCCGGTGTCGGGGGGCACAGGAGCTGCTGGTGTTGGGTGGCACATGAGCTGCTGGCGTTGGGGGATACATGAGCTGCTGTTGTCGTGGGGCACATGAGCTGCTGGTGTTGGGGGGCACATGAGCTGCTGGTGTTGGGGGGCACATGAACTGCTGGTGTTGGGGGCACATGAGCTGCTGGTGTCCGGGGGCACATGAGCTGCTGGTGTCGGTGGCACATAAGCTGCTGGTGTTGGGGTCTACATGTCATTGATGAGATCATAAAGTCACAGATGTGCTGCTCTATAGTGACAGAGAAGATGGCGCAATCATTCCGGCCCTCAGTGTACGGAAATTTTCCCAACATGACAATGATCCAAAACTCACATCTGCTGCATTTCTGAAGAACAGGTGACGGTGACTTAGGGGACAAGTGTCTCCTGAAAACCAGACACCTATGGGGAGGTCTGGAAACAAGTTGTCATCCATCTCTCCATCTGGCATCCAGGCTCTAGAGCTCATTCTAAAGAATGGAGAAAGATGGACGCTGTAATATGTCGCCACCTTGTTCCTTCCAGTCCTAGAAGACTCGGCGCCGTCCTTACACATCATGGAGGTCACACACAATACTAGATGGAGGAGTGTTCGATGTGGGGAGTACTTATTTTTGCAGCAATAAATTTGAGTAAAACTGAAGATTTTGTAATGGAAGTTATCATAACTGTCATGTTATGGGGGAAAATGTTCTATGAAGCCAAAAATTGTCAGAAAGTGGAAACTGTTCTTGTGTCCAGTGAGATATTGATTAAAATCTGACTTTTCACAGGGGGTGTACTCATTTATGCTGAGCACTGTACATAACAAATACAGGAAGGGGTGTACTCATTTATGCTGATCCTTGTATATAATACCATATTACAATGCTTAGATAATACTACCATAAAGTGCTTATATAATACCACTATACTATACCTAAATAATACCACCAGGTGGCCAGCACGGAGAAGGTTTAGTGTTAGCTCTGGAGGTCCGGAGACAATTGCCCCTTTGACCTTGATATAACCTTCCCTCCATGAGGTAAGACAATGAAATATGCGATCCCCTAATGAATATTAATGCCCCTGGGGCTCGGGATGTAAACCGTCAGTCATACAGGAGCTCAGCACAGAGGCGGCTCCGCAGGCTGCATGGGTCGGGGGACGCGTGGGGTTGGGGTGCACATATTTAATAACGCACAGTCTTACATTGTCTGTGAATCCAGCATGGAGTGAGTGGGTAGAATACAGGAGTGAGTCAATCATGGAGCGATGGAAGGGATGAGTCAGACAAGAGATGACAGACAGAGAGTAATCTGTCAGCGAGCGCCCAGAGGAGCCATGGTGGCTTCATTAACCCTCACTGCCTCATTAGTGCATTTGTAAATCTTTTATTTATAAAGCATTTTATGTGTTCATTTGACGGGCAGAGCGGCGGCCATTATAATATATGCAGAACGTAATAATCGTATATTGACCAGATGTCCACACAGTATGGTTATCATCACCCTTACATCTCCTGTCACAGCCAAAGCTGTATTCACAATTCTGCAGCTACATCAATTCTTGTAAACACCTCCAGGGCTGCATTTAAAATTATGCAGCTACATTATGTCTTATACTCCAGTCACATCCAGAGCTGCATTTACAATTCTATTATTACAACCTGTCTTATATTCTAATCACCTCCAGAGCTGCATTCATAATCCAGCTGTTACACCTTGTCTCTTACTCTCCATAAGGCTCATAGAGGGCATTATTGCTTCATAAGAGGCATCACATTGCAAACATTATGTTGGGTCAGAGAAAAAACATTACTACTTTGACAAATAAAAAAGCACTATTATCTTTGTAGAACCCAAAGAGGAGAACTATTACTTTTTAGGTGCTAACTGGGGCACTGATGCTTTTTGGGGTTGTTAAAAATATCATATAGGAGAAGTCGTCATGGTGGTCGGGGCCAGATGGAAAAGAAACAGCTCAACTCCATAAACAGAAGACGTTACTGGTGGACACTGGATGTGACTGTACAGTAATCATTTATGTGGTCTGCAGATTGTAGAACTGATGTATGACACAATGTGAACGCTGTGTAGCGGTAATATTGGTGCTGTAATAGTGTGGTAGCATTATTCAGTCAGTACTTAGTGGTGATGGTAGAGATCGTGGCGTGGTGCTATTACTTAGCCTTCTGGAGGGGTGTCATTGATAATTTTTGATTCTGTATAGCAGGGGTGGGCACCTTTTTTCCACCAGGGGCCATTTGGATGTTTATAAAATAATTCGGGGGCAGAACAAAATTATCAACTTGAAAATTACCCTGCTATATTTGGTCAAACTATTAATTAACTCCCCCCTGATGTGATGGCCGGAGCTGCTTCTCCTTAGTGTGACGTGTGATGTTAGGTGGTATGGATGATGCTGCTACTCACAGCTGCTTTTCCAGATTTTCATCGGTCTGGAGCGCAGGTGACTCTTTGTAATGAATTTTTCAAAAGAACTCGCAGCAGTAAGTTCCAAACACAGATTTATATTACACTGCAGGTCTCCTCACAGTGGGAAATTCATCACTGCACAGTGGGAGGTCTACAGTATATACATCACACCGGGACTGCTCTATACATCACATAGGAGACACCGGGACTGCTCTATACATCACATAGGAGACACCGGGACTGCTCTATACATCACATAGGAGACACCGGGACTGCTGTATACATCACATACAGTGGGGAAAAAAATAAGAATTTGATACACTGCCGATTTTGCACGTTTTCCCACCTACACAGAATGGAGAGGTCTGTAATATCGTTCACCTATGAGAGACAGAGTCTAAAAAGAAAATCCAGAAAAACACATTGTATGATTTTTACATAATTAATTTGCATTTTATTGCATGAAATAAGTATTTGATACAATAGAAAAACAGAACTTAATATTTGGTACAGAAACCTTTGTTTGCAATTACAGAGGTCAGACGTTTCCTGCAGTTCTTGACCAGGTTTGCAGACACTGCAGCAGGGATCTTCTCCAGATCGTTCAGGTTTCTGGGCTGTCGCTGGGCAACATTGAGTTTCAGCTCCCTCCAAAGACTTTCTATTGGGTTCAGGTCTGGAGACTGGTTAGGCCACTACAGGACCTTAAAATGCTTCTTACGGAGTCACTCCTTAGTTGCCCTGGCTGTGTCGGGCAGGGCCGCCATCAAGCATTACTGCCCTTACTACTGCATGGGGCCCGGTGACCAGAAGCAAAAAGGGGGGGGGCCAACCAGCCTGGGCCCCAGGCCCACAGCTCGGGGCCCCCCTCTCTTTGCTTCTGCTTAACGGCCCTCTTAGAACAGTTCGGCGGATGATGCACCCGGCGGACGGAAAATAGCACTGTGCCTTTAATCTGCAGCTGGGTGCATCACGGTCCTGACGCCGGTCATGTGACACGCTGCGCACTCATCTTCAATCCTGAGCAGAGCAGCGAACTTGCCATATGTGTTGCGGGGACGGCGGCGGGCAGTCAGACAAGGCAGGGTGTGTGTGTATTCTGCTGAGGGGTTTCTTCTGTTGAGGGGAGGCTGCTGAGGGGAGGCTGCTGAGGGGATGCTGGTGAGGGGAGGCTGCTGAGGCTGCTGAGGGGACGCTGGTGAGGGGACGCTAGGAAGGGGAGGCTGGTGAGACGAGGCTGCTGAGTGGCTGTGGAGCGGGGGTGCCAATTTTGTTTCAAGAGGGTGCCAACCTCCGCGGTAGGGACAAGTAGTTGTACTCTTGACTACTTGATCATTTTTTTATATTATCACTTTGAGTTATCATGTTTTGAGGTGTATTTGTATTTATATTTTTAGTAGTGTATAAGTGGTGAATATATATACAACAATATACCCTGTTTGCATGTATTAATTCGGTGATCGTAGGCGGCGGCGGTGGGCAAGCTGAAGCGACCATTAGATTCTTCTTGACTGGGCAGCGGGCGCGGCGGTGCCACTGGCTGTGTGAGTAGCTAACTTAAGTCCATATATTAATTTGTCCATCATTTCAGTACGTGATTGTATGATGCAATCATTCCCTCCCCTTCCTCCTTCCAACCCCCAACCAAAATTTATAAGCTACTGAATGATCCTGAGCGATGCTGCAAAACCCAATGCTGAATTACAACATCAGGCGGCCGCGCTCAGGATCATCCAGTAGCTTATAAATTTTGGTTGGGGAGGGAATGATTGATGGAATCTGCAATCAGAAATAGAGATTATAAAAATAAAAAATTACCACAATCTGGTTACAATTAGTTTAAAAAAATGTATGTGACACATTCACTTAAAGAAAAATAAATAAAATATACCTAAAAAAAAGAGTATTGGATATTTTTTTTGATTGTGGAGCCTACTGAAACAGACTAAGGGACCTTTTTAAATGCTTAGGAAGGCTTTGCAGGTGTTTTTTGTTAATTATTCTAATTTACTGAGATAATGACTTTTGTGTTTTCATTGGCTGTAAGCCATAATCATCAACATTAACAGAAATAAACACTTGAAATAGATCCCTCTGTGTGTAATGACTCTATATAATAGATCCCTCCGTGTGTAATGACTCCATATAATATATGAGTTTCACTTATTTTATTTAAGAACTGAAATAAATTAACTTTTTGATGATATTCTAATTTAGTGAGATGCGCCTGTACATCACATAGAGACTCCGAGACTGCTGTATATACATCACATTGGAGACAATTGGGCTGCAGCACATACATCACTAGGAGTCACTGAGACTGCAGTATACATCACATAGTATACTGTCAGGAAAACTTGATCAGACCTTGCAGCCCTCTGGCGCCCCCTTATCCTGCTGGTCAAACACGGTATTGACCGAGGATAAGCAACAGGGCGCAGCGGCTCTCATTTATGTCGACTATTGTGGCACGTGATGTGACAGGACGTATATATACCACCTGTTCCTTCCAGGAACGTATATATACCTCAATCCAGCCACCCTCAACCACAATATCACATAAATACACCGTATGCTGCCACCACCGATCTCTTAACAGGTGGATCGGGTACCCGTTAGGTAACGTGAATTAGCGGGTGAGGAACGTGTTTGCTCGACATAGGACAAGAAGAACGAAGCTGGTAAATAATAATAATTTACACCCGAAGCTTGGCAGTGTTTACAAAAGATATATAAGATATTATAAAAGAGCCAATTTACATATATAAGCAGTTATTAAAATAAAAGGGGTAAATAATAGCAAAACCTGCGCCACGAGGTGATGGTCTCAGATTCTGTGGGGGGGGGGGGGTGGCTCCCCGGAAATTAGGTGTGATTCCTCCACGCAGCGAGGAGTGCTTGCGTCTGACGTCCCTGGGTTGGAATGAGCCAAAATGGACGTTATGGTTTTTAGTAAGGAGGCAAAACACTAGGACGCACCCATGTTGTTTACCTCACAAGGGGGCTCAGTTTTGTGAACCCACCCAGCTGCACAAGACATAAAAATCCTTCATCTTTCATATCTTGGTATGGGGGGGGGCCCACATCCAAGATGGATACATCATGTTTGCCGTCACCAATATTCACGAAGATTGATATCAAATATGATATTTCTATGACGTTGAGAAGCTCAGAACCCATTTCCTAGGTTTCTGGTGGTTTCCCAGTTATGAAAGATACACTATCATAACTGGAAAAAGGTGAGCATCCCAAAAATGTGGTCCATGTGTTTGTGACAGTCATGTGCGTTATTAAACTCAACATTAAAAGTTTGTACAGTTACACAATAGAACTTTGGAGGGGAAATCCAGTGTAGACCAGTATGCTTGCTCTTGGCTGAGGTTTATGGCGGTTATAAAAATTCCTTGTTTGGGGGAAGCAAGAGTAGAGTTCTATGGAGGTCCCATCCCTTCCAAGTGAACAGGGGGCGGAGATTTAAGACATCTCTGGCTGTCCTTTCAACATTTTTAAAACTAGGACAAAAATACATTTTGCCTGACATATACTATGGGGTATGTACAGTTGGTATGGAAAGTATTCAGACCCCTTTAAATTTTTCACTCTTTGTTTCATTGCAGCCATTTGGTAAATTCTAAAAAGTTCATTTTTTTCTCATTAAAGTCCACTCTGCACCCCATCTTGACTGAAAAAAAACAGAAATGTAGAAATTTTTGCAAATTTATTTAAAAAGAAAATGGAAATATCACATGGTCATAAGTATTCAGACCCTTTGCTCAGACACTCAAATTTAAGTCACATGCTGTCCATTTCCTTGTGATCCTCCTTGAGATGATTCTACTCCTTCATTGGAGTCTAGCTGTGTTTAATTAAACTGATAGGACTTGATTTGGAAAGGCACACACCTGTCTATATGAGACCTCACAGCTCACAGTGCATGTCAGACCAAATGAGAATCATGAGCTCAATGGAACTGCTCAAGGAGCTCAGAGACAGAATTGTGGCAAGGCACAGATCTGGCCAAGATTACAAAAGAATTTCTGCATTACTCAAGGTTCCTAAGAGCACAGTGGCCTCCATAATCCTTAAATGGAAGAAGTTTGGGACCACCAGAAGTCTTCCTAGACCTGGCTGTCCAGCCAAACTGATCAATCGTGGGAGAAGAGCCTTGGTGAGAGAGGTAAAGAAGAACCCCAAGATCACTGTGGCTGAGCTCCAGAGATGCAGTAGGGAGATGAGAGAAAGTTCCACAAGGTCAACTATCACTGCAGCCCTCCACCAGTCGGACCTTTATGGCAGAGTGGCCCGAAAGAAGCCTCTCCTCAGTGCAAGACATATGAAAGCCCGCATAGAGTTTGCTCAAAAACACACGAAGGACTCCCAGACAATGAGAAATAAGATTCTCTGGTCTGATGAGACGAAGATAGAACTTTTTGGTGATAATTCTAAGCAGTATGTGTGGGGAAAACCAGGCACTCAATACAATCCCAACAGTGAAACATAGTGGTGGCAGCATCATGCTATGGGGGTGTTTTTCAGCTGCAGGGACAGGATGACTGGTTGCAATTGAAGGAAACATGAATGCGGCCAAGTACAGAGACATCCTGGATGAAAACCTCTTTCAGAGTGCTCTGGACCTCCGACTTGGCCGAAGGTTCACCTTCCAACAAGACAATGACCCTAAGCACACAGCTAAAATAACAAAGGAGCGGCTTCAGAACAACTCTGTGACCATTCTTGACTGGCCCAGCCAGAGTCCTGACCTAAACCCAATTGAGCGTCTCTGGAGAGACCTGAAAATGGCCGTCCACCAACGTTCACCATCCAACCTGACGGAACTGGAGAGGATTTGCAAGGAAGAATGGCCGAGGATCCCCAAATCCAGGGGTGAAAAACTTGTTGCATCATTCCCAAGAAGACTCATGGCTGTACTAGCTCAAAAGGGGGCTTCTACTCAATACTGAGCAAAGGGTCTGAATACTTATGACCATGTGATATTTCAGTTTTTCATCTTTAATAAATTTGCAAAAATGTCTACATTTCTGTTTTTTTGGGGGTGCAGAGTGTACTTTAATGAAAAAAAAATTAACTTTTTAGAATTTACCAAATGGCTGCAATGAAACAAAGAGTGAAAAATTTTAAAGGGGTCTGAATACTTTCCATACCCACCGTACATCACAGGAGATACTTGGCATGCCATTGCTGTCTTTGTCAGTGGGCCTGAGGTGCAGAGTATGCATACTCCCCCCACAAAGTACTGGCCAGTGTCAGGACGTAATCCTTTATTGTATGCGCCACAGAGTTCAATAGTAAACTATGCGTGCTCATGTTTGCAGTGTAAGGACCTATTAAGGGGCCCGCGGCCGCTGGTCGGAGCACGGCAGACCCAGGAAGATTTTTTGGGGGCTGGAGAAAAGGCTGCCGTTTGCAGTCTGCGGACCGGAGGTTCCCCACCCCTGCTGCATAGTGTGTTTCTTCAGTAACAGTTTGGTTATATTATTCATGTGCTACGTTAATGATGAAGCTCATGGTGGGGCGGTATTATTTGGGATTTATACAGTATAGTATTATTGGTATACTAGTTTTCTTTGCCTTAGAAATTTTGCTCCTGCTACTTTGGAATTGCAAATGCAAAGTATAAACCTGAGTCTGAAGGCGGCGCGATACTTTCTTCAAAGATGACCTGCTGGCATCCCAACATAACATATGAGCCCTACATCAGAAGTCTCCAGCCTGCGGCTCCTACCTAGAACTCCCAGGATGACTGTCAGGACGAGCTAAAAAGCACAAGCTGAACATCCACCAGCTCCACTGAAAAGGGAAGGATAAGGGCCGGGCCCTTATTACAGCCTTGTGGACCCCTGGATTCTGTGACCACAGGACCCCCAGCTCATGGATCCTGATTCTATCAATGACATGCAGCAAAGAAGGAGCAGTGGGTATGAAAATCTGGAGGAAAATCTGGAGGGAGCTGTCCAGCTGCTGAATTCCATCACCTTCTCATAGAAGGACAAGTTCTGAGTCTCCTAAAGGGACAGTAAACCTAGAAATAAAGAAGCTCCAGTGCTCCAATCCCTGAAGCCTGTCTGATACAATTGTGACCATCATTGCTGGAAATCAGGGGACATTTTGGGGAGAATTTTATGTTTTCAGAGCTCCTTTTAATACATTGATGCACTTTGTGTTAAGAAGAGGTTAATACAATTACTGGGAGATGTGTGAAGTGTTATCTCCCGGCTTGTCCTTCTGCTCTGAAGACATCTCAGCAAACAAAGACAAATCAAGGATTTGATTCTCCAGGGGAACAACACTGAGGAATTGGAAGCTTCCCTGATACAATGTGCCAGGAAGGGAGAGTTGTTGGTAATAGAAAAAAGAGCAGCAAATGAAAAGGCAACATCCATATCCTGCCCTGTGTCCACCCGGCCTGCAGGATGAAGGGGACAAACTGCTACATATATTTAATATAATCACTAATTTAAAAATTCACACCCCTTGGCTTTTTCCCTATTTTGTTACATTACAACCTGTGTGTAAATATTTTTGTAATCTGATTTGTGTGTGAAGCATCAGCACTAAATAGTCTAAATTGGTGAAGTGAGAAAAATATAGGCAGAAATTAAATTTATGGGATCAAATAACTAAAAATTGGGATGTGCATATGTATTCACCGCTTTTGGGATGAAGCACCAATAAATTTCTGGTGCAAGCAATTCCCTTCATAAGTCCCATGCTTAGTGACAGGACGTCCCCCTGTGTGCAATCTAAGTGTCACATGTATGTCAGTATATACACTTTACCTTTTATGAAAGGCCACAGGGGCTGCAACACCATTAACAAGAGGCACCACTAACCAAACAGCACCATGAAGACAAGGAGATCTCCAAACAACACCATGAAGACAAGGAGATCTCCAAACAACACCATGAAGACCAAGGAGATCTCCAAACAAGTCAGGCACAAATTTGTTGAGAAGCACAGGTCAGGGTTGGGTTATAAAAAAATATCCCAATCTCTGATGATCCCCCGGAGCACCATCAATTCCATTATCATCAATTGGAAAGAACATGGTACCACAACAAACCTGCCAAGAGAGGGCGCCCATCAAAACTCTCAGCCCAGGCAAGGAGGGCATTAATCAGAGAGGCAGCACAGAGGCCAAAGGTGACCCTGAAGGAGCTGCAGAGTTCCCAAGCACAGACTGGAGCATCTGTCCATACAACCACAATAAGTCGTACACTCCATAGAGGAGGCCTTTATGGAAGAGTGGACAGAAAAAAGCCTTTACTTACAAGCAAAAATTGTAAGGCTCATTTTGAGCTTGCCAAAAGACACGTGGGAGACTCCCCAAATGTATGGAGGAAGGTGATGTGGTCAGATGAGACCAAAGTTGAACTTTTTGGCCATCAAGGTATATGTAATGTCTGGCGCCAAACCCACACAGTTCATCACCCCAAGAACACCACCCTCACAGTGAAACATGGTGGAGACAGCATCATGCTGTGGGGATGTTTTTTGGCAGCAGGGACAGGAAAAATGGTCTGAGTCAAGGGGAAAATGGATGGTGCAAACTACAGGAATATTCTTGATCAAAACTTGTTTCAGTCTGTCAGTAATTTTTGTGAGCGAGACGGAGGTTCACCTTCCAACAAGACAATGACCTAAAGCATACTGCTATAGAAACAATCGAGTGGTTCAAAGAGAAACGTGTAAATGTTCTGGAGTGGCCGAGTCACAGCCCAGACCTTAATCCAATTGAGAATCTGTGATCAGACTTGAAGATCACTGTTCACTAAAGGAAACCATCTAACGCGAAGGAGCTGAAGCAGTTTTGCCTTGAGGAACGAGCAAAAATCCCAGTGGCCAGATGTGGAAAGCTCATAGAGACTTATCCAGAGCAACTTGCAGCTATAATTGCCACAAAAGGAGGCTCCACAAAGTACTGAAGTACTGAAGTTTTCAATTATTTTGTCCTATTTGTTGCTTACTTCACAATAAAAAGAAAATCAACAGTTCACAGTTGTCGGCATGTTCTTTACATGAACTGATGAAAACCCTAAAAAAAACAGTGAAATTCCAGGTTGTGAGGTAGGAAAATATGAAAAATGCCACTTTAAGAACTTGCTCCCTAAAATTCAGAGTTTACTTTACCAGGAATTTTTCTAATACACTGCTCCAAATTCCCACTATTGATAAAGATTTACATAATAAAATCCTGTCTGCCTGCAGCTACCACTAGGGGGAGCTCCTTGTATACAGAGATGCATGATAAGATTCTGTCTGCAGCCACCACTAGGGGGAGCTCCTTGTATACAGAGAAAATGATAAGATTCTGTCTGCAGCCACCACTAGGGGGAGCTCCCTGTATACAGAGATACATGATAAGATTCTGTCTGCAGTCACCACTAGGGGGAGCTCCCTGTATACAGAGATACATGATAAGATTCTGTCTGCAGCCACCACTAGGGGGAGCTCATTGTATACAGATATACATGATTAAGATTCTATCTGTCTGCAGCCACCACTAGGGGGAGCTCCCTGTATACAGAGATACATGATAAGATTCTGTCTGCAGCCACCACTAGGGGGAGCTCCCTGTATACAGAGATACATGATAAGATCCTATCTGCAGTCACCACTAGGGGGAGTTCCCTGTATACAGAGATACATGATAATATTCTGTCTGCAGCCACTACTAGGGGGAGCTTCCTGTATACAGAGATACATGATATGATTATGTCTGCAGCCCCCACTAGGGGGAGCTCCCTGTATACAGAGATACATGATAAGATCCTATCTGCAGTCACCACTAGGGGGAGCTCCCTGTATACAGAGATACATGATAAGATTCTGTCTGCAGCCACCACTAGAGGGATCTCCCTGTATACAGAGATACATGATAAGAATCTATCTGCAGCCACCACTAGGGGGAGCTCCCTGTATACAGAGATACATGATAAGATTCTGTCTGCAGCCACCACTAGGGGGAGCTCCCTGTATACAGAGATACATGATAAGATTCTGTCTGCAGCCACCACTAGGGGGAGCTCCCTGTATACAGAGATACATGATATGATCATATAGGCTGCACAATTTTTGCATTTCTTGGAATTCTTTTGGATTATCTTCACAAGACCTAGTACTGCATATGGAAATGGCTTGTCATAATGGAAAACCTCCTTAGATTAAAGGGGTTGTCCGGTCTAAAATGAAAAGTCAAGTCACTCGATACAAGTGTATTAAGCGAGGCTTCTGGCTGAGAGTATGCATATTGCATACATCACCGTTGTTCCCGGCTCAGACACTGGCGAATCCTGCAGACTTTTCATTTTAGACCGGACAATCCCTAACATTTACTTCTACAGTTTAGGTTAGAAAATATAACATTGTGATTTATTAACTTGCTCTGTGTGGAGTAAAGATGATGTGGGATCAAAATCAAACAGTTGTTTCGTGTCTGAGTCAGCCTATGTGTTAGAATTTATGCAGCAAAAAAAAAAAGAAACTGAAACATTAATTTCATTTTTCAAGTTACATTGTTATAATTTGCAGCAATATTTATATATAAAACTGTGCATAATCGCAGCTCCATAAATGTCAGAGGGTGGAAATAACATATTTAATTCTTTTTTACATCCTTTTATGTGACTGTATAATTCAGTTTTTCCAGTTGTCATAATTATTATCGTTATTCGTTAACCAACATCAATGCACACCGATTGGCAAATAATGAAAGGCTGCAATTTTTATTTTACATAATAACAAACCAGTATACAAATCTCTTTATTTAAGATAATATGAGATGGGGAAGTTTAATTTCACTTGAAATAGTATGATAATATCATGATTTTACGTATCAGGATACTGGGAATATTGAAGTTATTGTTAGACCAGACATCGCATCTTATGGAAACAGGTTTGGGGAACGTACATTGCAGATTAGCTTCTAATGCAGAGAAGTCCTGGATTTTAGAGCTTCCAGTATCTCACTGATTCCTGTGTTTCAGTATCTTGCTAGTTACTGTATCTTATCAGTTCTTGTACCTCGCGGGTCCCTGTATCTTGCGGGTCCCTGTATCTTGCGGGTCCCTGTATCTCGCCAGTTCTTGTATCTTGCTGATTCCTGTGTTTCGCCGGTTCCTGAATCTCACAAGTTCTTATATCTCGCCGATCCTTGTATCTTGCCGGTTACTGTATCTCGCCAGTCCCTGTATCTCACCAGTTAATGTATCTCGCTGGTCCCTGTATCTCACCAGTTCTTATATCTTGCCCTTTCCTGTGTCTCCCGGTCCCTGTATATTGCTGGTCCCAGTATCTCGTCAGTTCCTGTATCTCGCCGGGTCTTGTATCTCTCCAGTCCTTGTATCTCGCCGGATCCTGTATCTCTCCAGTCTCTGTATATCGCCGATCCATGTATCTCTCAAGTTACTGTATCTTATCAGTTCTTGTATATTGCCAGTCCCTGTATCTTGTCAGTTCCAGTATCTCGCTGGTTCTTATATCTTGCCGGTTCCTGTATCTTGCCCGGGTCCTGTATCTCTCCAGTCCTTGTATCTGGTCGCTTCCTGTATCTCTCCAGTCTCTGTATATCGCCGGTCCATGTATCTCGCCAGTTATTGTATCTTATCAGTTCTTGTATCTTGCCAGTCCCTGTATACCACTGGACCCTGTATCTTGTCAGTTCCAGTATCTCGCTGGTTCTTGTATCTCGCCGGGTCCTGTATCTCTCCAGTCCTTGTATCTCGCCGGTTCCTGTATCTCTCCAGTCCCTGTATATTGCTGGTCCATGTATCTTGCCAGTTACTGAATATTATCAGTTCCTGTATCTCGCCGGGTCCTGTATCTCTCCAGTCTTTGTATCTGGTCGCTTCCTGTATCTCTCCAGTCCCTGTATATCACCGGTCCATGTATCTCGACACCAGTTACTGAATATTATCAGTTCTTGTATCTTGCCGGTCCCCGTATACCTCTGGCCCCTGTATCTTGTCAGTTCCTGTATCTCGCTGGTTCTTATATCTTGCCGGTTCCTGTATCTTACCCGGGTCCTGTATCTCTCCAGTCCTTGTATCTCGCCGGTTCCTGTATCTCTCCAGTCTCTGTATATCGCCGGTCCATGTATCTCGCCAGTTACTGTATCTTATCAGTTCTTGTATCTTGCCAGTCCCTGTATACCACTGGACCCTGTATCTTGTCAGTTCCAGTATCTCGCTGGTTCTTGTATCTCGCCGGGTCCTGTATCTCTCCAGTCCTTGTATCTCGCCGGTTCCTGTATCTCTCCAGTCCCTGTATATTGCTGGTCCATGTATCTCGCCACCAGTTACTGAATATTATCAGTTCCTGTATCTCGCCGGGTCCTGTATCTCTCCAGTCTTTGTATCTCGTCGCTTCCTGTATCTCTCCAGTCCCTGTATATCGCCGGTCCATGTATCTCGCCACCAGTTACTGAATATTATCAGTTCTTGTATCTTGCCGATCCCTGTATACCGCTGGCCCCTGTATCTTGTCAGTTCCTGTATCTCGCTGGTTCTTGTATCTCGCCGGTTACTGTATCTCATTCGTTTTTGTATCTTGCCATATTCCACCGGATCTAACGGCTTTGATATTTGTCCAGTTCTGATTAAATCTCACTAGGGAGAGAGGGTGGTTGAGCCTCAGCATACAGCAGAATATATTATATCTCAGACTTGTCTTTGTTCTGCAGACCCCAATGAGTGAACTCTCTGAGATGATCAAGACAGATTGTGACGACACAGCTTTTCTTCTTAATTATGCCAGACATACTTTCTGTAGGCCAGGAGAAATATATCTTTATTTTATGTTGCTTTTTAAACCTCTGTTCATCTTTGGTTGCTCAACACAGACTATAGTTCGTATAACCCTGAATGCTGATCACTTGAGGTGATATTGGTGATTGATGAATGGCTGTTATCTACATCTTATATCAGCTCTTACAACGTATCCTCTGCTATACAGGGACTCTGAACAGTGAATATTTGCTAAGATATGTTAAATACCATTGTAGGGTGTTTGCCAGCCAACATTGAGGGGATGAGGTGAGGATATTCGAGCATTGTAAATTAATATCATGATCCCTGACCCTTAACCTGTGAATGATGGCTTGAAAGGACAAATGTGAACTATAAAAAGGGGGTCTCTGCATCTGTTAAAAAAGACCCTACAGGATGAGAGCCTAAGGGACCACAGCCCTTGCTGTAGAGATATAGAACTGCTCCATTTACCATTGCTGGACTCTCACAGACGATTTGAAGAATCCAGGTTGGGACAATCAGGTCACCCGGCCACATATCTCACGACTCTAATCCCTGCAGGCCAGCAGAAGGGTGAGAATGTGTAATTTTGCACCATCTCGTGTATTTGCTGGGACTGTTCTATATGTTATTAGTTGCTGGTGGTTCAATAAATTATTGCCACACTGTGGTATCCTCACCCTTTGTTGTCTGAGTAGTGTTCTGCCCGCGGAAGACCCTGGGTCTTCACACAGATCCTATGAGAAAAATAGGAATCCACATGGTCCATTAATATTGAATCATAGTGATGGCCTCAATGTCTCCTCAGCTAGATCTGAACACTGAGATTTGGAGCCCATGAGCAGCTAGGTCAGACATACAGAAGCCCATGAGCAGCAAGTTCAGACATACAGAAGCCCATGAGCAGTAAGGTCAGACATACAGAAGCCCATGAGCAGCAAGGTCAGACATACAGAAGCCCATGAGCAGCAAGGTCAGACATACAGAAGCCCATGAGCAGTAAGGTCAGACATACAGAAGCCTATGAGCAGCAAGGTCAGACATACAGAAGCCCATGAGCAGCAAGGTCAGACACACAGAATCCCATGAGCAGCAAGGTCAGACATACAGAAGCCCATGAGCAGCAAGGTCAGACATACAGAAGCCCATGAGCAGCAAGGTCAGACACACAGAAGCCCATGAGCAGCAAGGTCAGACATACAGAAGCCCATGAGCAGCAAGGTCAGACACACAGAAGCCCATGAGCAGCAAGGTCAGACATACAGAAGCCCATGAGCAGCAAGGTCAGACATACAGAAGCCCATGAGCAGCAAGGTCAGACACACAGAAGCCCATGAGCAGCAAGGTCAGACATACAGAAGCCCATGAGCAGCAAGGTCAGACATACAGAAGCCCATGAGCAGCAAGGTCAGACACACAGAAGCCCATGAGTAGCAAGGTCAGACATACAGAAGCCCATGAGCAGCAAGGTCAGACACACAGAAGCCCATGAGCAGCAAGGTCAGACATACATTAGCCCATGAGCAGCAAGGTCAGACATACATTAGCCCATGAGCAGCAAGGTCAGACATACAGAAGCCCATGAGCAGCAAGGTCAGACATACAGAAGCCCATGAGCAGCAAGGTCAGACATACAGAAGCCCATGAGCAGCAAGGTCAGACATACAGAAGCCCATGAGCAGCAAGGTCAGACATACAGAAGCCCATGAGCAGCAAGGTCAGACACACAGAAGCCCATGAACAGCAAGGTCAGACACACAGAAGCCCATGAGCAGCAAGGTCAGACATACAGAAGCCCATGAGCAGCAAGGTCAGACATACAGAAGCCCATGAGCAGCAAGGTCAGACACACAGAAGCCCATGAGCAGCAAGGTCAGACATACATTAGCCCATGAGCAGCAAGGTCAGACATACATTAGCCCATGAGCACCAAGGTCAGACATACATTAGCCCATGAGCAGCAAGGTCAGACATACAGAAGCCCATGAGCAGCAAGGTCAGACATACAGAAGCCCATGAGCAGCAAGGTCAAGACATACAGAAGCCCATGAGCAGCAAGGTCAGACATACAGAAGCCCATGAGCAGCAAGGTCAGACATACATTAGCCCATGAGCAGCAAGGTCAGACATACATTAGCCCATGAGCAGCAAGGTCAGACATACAGAAGCCCATGAGCAGCAAGGTCAGACATACAGAAGCCCATGAGCAGCAAGGTCAGACACACAGAAGCCCATGAGCAGCAAGGTCAGACATACATTAGCCCATGAGCAGCAAGGTCAGACATACAGAAGCCCATGAGCAGCAAGGTCAGACATACATTAGCCCATGAGCAGCAAGGTCAGACATACAGAAGCCCATGAGCAGCAAGGTCAGACATACATTAGCCCATGAGCAGCAAGGTCAGACACACAGAAGCCCATGAGCAGCAAGGTCAGACATACAGAAGCCCATGAGCAGCAAGGTCAGACATACAGAAGCCCATGACCAGCAAGGTCAGACATACAGAAGCCCATGAGCAGCAAGGTCAGACATACAGAAGCCCATGAGCAGTAAGGTCAGACACACAGAAGCCCATGAGCAGAAAGGTCAGACATACATTAGCCCATGAGCAGCAAGGTCAGACATACATTAGCCCATGAGCAGCAAGGTCAGACATACATTAGCCCATGAGCAGCAAGGTCAGACATACATTAGCCCATGAGCAGCAAGGTCAGACATACATTAGCCCATGAGCAGCAAGGTCAGACATACATTAGCCCATGAGCAGCAAGGTCAGACATACATTAGCCCATGAGCAGCAAAGTCAGACATACATTAGCCCATGAGCAGCAAGGTCAGACACACAGAAGCCCATGAGCAGCAAGGTCAGACATACAGAAGCCCATGAGCAGCAAGGTCAGACATACAGAAGCCCATGAGCAGCAAGGTCAGACATACAGAAGCCCATGAGCAGCAAGGTCAGACACACAGAAGCCCATGAGCAGCAAGGTCAGACATACAGAAGCCCATGAGCAGCAAGGTCAGACATACATTAGCCCATGAGCAGCAAGGTCAGACATACATTAGCCCATGAGCAGCAAGGTCAGACACACAGAAGCCCATGAGCAGTAAGGTCAGACACACAGAAGCCCATGAGCAGCAAGGTCAGACATACAGAAGCCCATGAGCAGCAAGGTCAGACACACAGAAGCCCATGAGCAGTAAAGTCAGACACACGGAAGCCCATGAGCAGCAAGGTCAGACACACAGAAGCCCATGAGCAGCAAGGTCAGACATACAGAAGCCCATGAGCAGCAAGGTCAGATATACAGAAGCCCATGAGCAGCAAGGTCGGACATACAGAAGCCCATGAGCAGCAAGGTCAGACATACAGAAGCCCATGAGCAGCAAGGTCAGACATACATTAGCCCATGAGCAGCAAGGTCAGACATACAGAAGCCCATGAGCAGCAAGGTCAGACATACAGAAGCCCATGAGCAGGAAGGTCAGACATACAGAAGCCCATGAGCAGCAAGGTCAGACATACAGAAGCCCATGAACAGCAAGGTCAGACACACAGAAGCCCATGAGCAGCAAGGTCAGACATACAGAAGCCCATGAGCAGCAAGGTCAGACACACAGAAGCCCATGAGCAGCAAGGTCAGACATACAGAAGCCCATGAGCAGCAAGGTCAGACACACAGAAGCCCATGAGCAGCAAGGTCAGACATACATTAGCCCATGAGCAGCAAGGTCAGACATACATTAGCCCATGAGCAGCAAGGTCAGACATACAGAAGCCCATGAGCAGCAAGGTCAGACATACAGAAGCCCATGAGCAGCAAGGTCAGACATACAGAAGCCCATGAGCAGCAAGGTCAGACATACAGAAGCCCATGAGCAGCAAGGACAGACACACAGAAGCCCATGAACAGCAAGGTCAGACACACAGAAGCCCATGAGCAGCAAGGTCAGACATACAGAAGCCCATGAGCAGCAAGGTCAGACATACAGAAGCCCATGAACAGCAAGGTCAGACACACAGAAGCCCATGAGCAGCAAGGTCAGACATACAGAAGCCCATGAGCAGCAAGGTCAGACACACAGAAGCCCATGAGCAGCAAGGTCAGACATACAGAAGCCCATGAGCAGCAAGGTCAGACACACAGAAGCCCATGAGCAGCAAGGTCAGACATACATTAGCCCATGAGCAGCAAGGTCAGACATACATTAGCCCATGAGCAGCAAGGTCAGACATACAGAAGCCCATGAGCAGCAAGGTCAGACATACAGAAGCCCATGAGCAGCAAGGTCAGACATACAGAAGCCCATGAGCAGCAAGGTCAGACATACAGAAGCCCATGAGCAGCAAGGACAGACACACAGAAGCCCATGAACAGCAAGGTCAGACACACAGAAGCCCATGAGCAGCAAGGTCAGACATACAGAAGCCCATGAGCAGCAAGGTCAGATATACAGAAGCCCATGAGCAGTAAGGTCGGACATACAGAAGCCCATGAGCAGCAAGGTCAGACATACATTAGCCCATGAGCAGCAAGGTCAGACATACAGAAGCCCATGAGCAGCAAGGTCAGACATACAGAAGCCCATGAGCAGCAAGGTCAGACATACAGAAGCCCATGAGCAGCAAGGTCAGACATACAGAAGCCCATGAACAGCAAGGTCAGACACACAGAAGCCCATGAGCAGCAAGGTCAGACATACAGAAGCCCATGAGCAGCAAGGTCAGACATACAGAAGCCCATGAGCAGCAAGTTCAGACATACAGAAGCCCATGAGCAGTAAGGTCAGACATACAGAAGCCCATGAGCAGCAAGGTCAGACACACAGAAGCCCATGAGCAGTAAGGTCAGACATACAGAAGCCCATGAGCAGCAAGGTCAGACATACAGAAGCCCATGAGCAGCAAGGACAGACACACAGAAGCCCATGAGCAGTAAGGTCAGACATACAGAAGCCCATGAGCAGCAAGGTCAGACATACAGAAGCCCATGAGCAGCAAGGTCAGACTTACAGAAGCCCATGAGCAGCAAGGTCAGACATACAGAAGCCCATGAGCAGCAAGGTCAGACACACAGAATCCCATGAGCAGCAAGGTCAGACATACATTAGCCCATGAGCAGCAAGGTCAGACATACATTAGCCCATGAGCAGCAAGGTCAGACATACAGAAGCCCATGAGCAGCAAGGTCAGACATACATTAGCCCATGAGCAGCAAGGTCAGACATACAGAAGCCCATGAGCAGCAAGGACAGACACACAGAAGCCCATGAGCAGTAAGGTCAGACATACAGAAGCCCATGAGCAGCAAGGTCAGACATACAGAAGCCCATGAGCAGCAAGGTCAGACATACAGAAGCCCATGAGCAGCAAGGTCAGACACACAGAAGCCCATGAGCAGCAAGGTCAGACATACATTAGCCCATGAGCAGCAAGGTCAGACATACATTAGCCCATGAGCAGCAAGGTCAGACATACAGAAGCCCATGAGCAGCAAGGTCAGACACACAGAAGCCCATGAGCAGCAAGGTCAGACATACATTAGCCCATGAGCAGCAAGGTCAGACATACAGAAGCCCATGAGCAGCAAGGTCAGACATACATTAGCCCATGAGCAGCAAGGTCAGACATACAGAAGCCCATGAGCAGCAAGGACAGACACACAGAAGCCCATGAGCAGCAAGTTCAGACATACAGAAGCCCATGAGCAGTAAGGTCAGACATACAGAAGCCCATGAGCAGCAAGGTCAGACATACAGAAGCCCATGAGCAGTAAGGTCAGACATACAGAAGCCCATGAGCAGCAAGGTCAGACATACAGAAGCCCATGAGCAGTAAGGTCAGACATACAGAAGCCCATGAGCAGCAAGGTCAGACATACAGAAGCCCATGAGCAGCAAGGTCAGACATACAGAAGCCCATGAGCAGCAAGGTCAGACATACAGAAGCCCATGAGCAGTAAGGTCAGACATACAGAAGCCCATGAGCAGCAAGGTCAGACATACAGAAGCCCATTCACATAACACTGACCAACATTGTATCAGCTTTGTTACTTCTTGTCACATCAAAGCTTCCTTCAGGTTGCTACTTGCCTCCTGTTAGCCCTCGTCACTTCTTACTGCCGCCCGGTTATTCAGTGTGTATGGCGCTGCTCTGCTGTGATGGATGATGGATGATGAATTCACTGTAACACAGCAGAACTACATCTCCCACAATACAGCTTAGCCGCGTGCAGACTAGAAGGCGAACAGTTCATCTATCTTTTATCATCAGTGACACTATGGGTGTAATTTATGGCCTTTTATATACCAGTGTAAGGTGCGCTTGTGTAAGGTGCGCAAAGTTTTTAAACAGGCACGTCTTTATAAACTTCTTTGGCTGCCATGTCCCAGAAAAGGAAATCTGCGATATCCTCCGACTGACAGATTTGCGGTCTAATTTTTGTCCATTTCTGGCATTAATTATCCTTAATTTTTCAGCTCTGTTTAAACATACCTTTAGAAATCGGTGGACGTTTGTTCAAATTCGGATGTTTTTTGCCTTTTTAGGCAATTTTATTTGCATTTTTAAACTTTTTTTGCCATTATGTGCAGCAGGGTGAGGTTGAAAAATAATGTATCCAGATCAAAAATATAATACGAATATTACTGCCTTATATTACCCTCGCTGCAGTGCGACTTTATGAGTGCGACGACGTTTGCTTCCGTCAGGCCTCTGTGGGTAGAAATATTTCAATATGTGTCTTTCTCCCTTATGGTCACTAATTAAACAGCCGGCGCGGCAGAACAGACTTAGCGCACATGATAATGCCGCACATCAGCGGCGGCGCAGGGGTTTGTGCCTCGTCCTAATTCCTCCCGGTGTTAAAGTAAATACACTGAAGTAATGATCCCTGCTGCTGAACGCCGTCATGGATTGTGATTAATTTGCTCTATAAGATGTTCTGATTATTTCTCGTGAATTCTTTGTAGAAGAAAATGATTATGTAAAAAATCCCAAGTCTCAGACGTCGCACAGAGAACAAATTACCCCCAAGCGGCTTCCAGCGACGGCTCCGGGAGATTGTTTAACTACTCCATATATCGCTCCGCTGGGGAGTGACATTAGGGTAAAGGAGCCCGAAAACTACACCACAAGGTCACAACACAGGATTACTCCACATGTAGGAAGCCATGCTACAACAGATCAAGAAAGACAGGGGGCCATAAAGGTAAAAGGCCGATAATAATAGATAGTTATATGGCAGAAATAGGACACCCCTAGAGACGAGAATATAGCTTCTATAATACTGCCCCTATGTACAAGAATATAACTACTTTAATACTGCTCCTATATACAATAATATAACTACTATAATACTGCTCCCTATGTACAAGAATATAACTACTATAATACTGCCCCCTATGTACAAGAATATAACTACTATAATACTGCCCCTATGTACAAGAATATAACTACTATAATACTGCCCCCTATGTACAAGAATATAACTACTATAATACTGCCCCCTATATACAAGAATATAACTACTATAATACTGCTCCCTATGTACAAGAATATAACTACTATAATACTGCCCCTATGTACAAGAATATAACTACTATAATACTGTCCCCTATGTACAAGAATATAACTACTATAATATTGCCCCCTATGTACAAGAATATAACTACTATAATACTGCCCCTATGTACAAGAGTATAACTACTATAATACTGCCCCCTATGTACAACAGTATAACTACTATAATACTGCCCCTATGTATAAAAATATAACTACTATAATACTGTCCCTATGTATAAAAATATAACTACTATAATACTGCTCTTATGTACAAGAATATAACTACTATAATACTGCTCCCATGTACAAGAATATAACTACTATAATACTGCTTCTATGTGCAAGAATATAACTACTATAATACTGCTCCTATGTACAAGAATATAACTACTATAATACTGCCCCCTATGTACAAGAATATAACTACTATAATACTGCCCCCTATGTACAAGAATATAACTACTATAATACTGCCCCCTATGTACAAGAATATAACTACTATAATACTGCCCCCTATGTACAAGATTATAACTACTATAATAATGCCCCTATGTACAAGAATATAACTACTATAATACTGCTCCTATGTACAAGAATATAACTACTATAATACTGCCCCTATGTACAAGAATATAACTACTATAATACTGCTCCTATGTACAAGACTATAACTACTATTATACTGCCCCCTATGTACAAGAATATAACTACTATAATACTGCCCCTATGTACAAGAATATAACTACTATAATACTGCTCCCATGTACAAGAATATAACTACTATATTACTGCTTCTATGTGCAAGAATATAACTACTATAATACTGCTCCTATGTACAAGAATATAACTACTATAATAATGCTCCTATGTACAAGAATATAATTACTATAATACTGCTCCTATGTACAAGAATATAACTACTATAATACTGCCCTTATGTACAAGAATATAACTACTAAAATACTGCTCCTATGTACAAGAATATAACTACTATAATACTGCCCCCTATGTACAAGAATATAACTACTATAATACTGCCCCCTATGTACAAGAATATAACTACTATAATACTGCCCCCTATGTACAAGAATATAACTACTATAATACTGCCCCCTATGTACAAGATTATAACTACTATAATAATGCCCCTATGTACAAGAATATAACTACTATAATACTGCTCCTATGTACAAGAATATAACTACTATAATATTGCCCCTATGTACAAGAATATAACTACTATAATACTGCTCCTATGTACAAGAATATAACTACTATAATACTGCCCCTATGTACAAGAATATAACTACTATAATACTGCTCCTATGTACAAGAATATAACTACTATAATACTGCCCCCTATGTACAAGAATATAACTACTATAATACTGCCCCTATATATAAGAATATAGCTACTAGAATACTGCCCCTATGTACAATAATATAACTACTATAATACTGCCCCCTATGTACAAGAATATAACTACTATAATACTACCCCTATGTATAAGAATATAACTACTATAATACTGCCCCTATATATAAGACTATAACTACTAGAATCCTGCCCATATGTACAAGAATATAACTACTAGAATGCTGCCCCTATGTACAAGAATATAACTACTATAATACTGCCCCTATGTACAAGAATATAACTACTATAATACTGCTCCTATGTACAAGAATATAACTACTATAATACTGCCCCTATGTACAAGAATATAACTACTATAATACTGCCCCTATGTACAAGAATATAACTACTATAATACTGCCCCCTATGTACAAGAATATAACTACTATAATACTGCCCCCTATGTACAAGAATATAACTACTATAATACTGCCCCCTATGTACAAGAATATAACTACTATAATACTGCCCCCTATGTACAAGAATATAACTACTATAATACTGCCCCCTATGTACAAGAATATAACTATTATAATACTGCCCCTATGTACAAGAATATAACTACTATAATACTGTTCCTATGTACAAGAATATAACTACTATAATACTGCCCCTATGTACAAGAATATAACTACTATAATACTGCCCCCTATGTACAAGAATATAACTACTATAATACTGCTCCTATATACAAGAATATAACTACTATAATACTGCCCCCTATGTACAAGAATATAACTACTATAATACTGCTCCTATATACAAGAATATAACTACTATAATACTGCCCCCTATGTACAAGAATATAACTACTATAATACTGCCCCCTATGTACAAGAATATAACTACTATAATACTGCCCCTATGTACAAGAATATAACTGCTATAATACTGCCCCCTATGTACAAGAATATAACTACTATAATACTGCCCCCTATGTACAAGAATATAACTACTATAATACTGCCCCTATGTAGAATATAACTCTGCTCATTCTGTCCCAGTCTACACAGCAAAGCAGACAAGTGAGCAGCATAAAATTGGAATTGTCAGCCTATTGTGTCTGCTCCAGTGAAAAGTGGGGATGACACAATATTACAAGATGCACAAAAATATATATAAAAACTAATAAAAAAAATTAGCAGATAATTAATAATTTTCACAGCACTTTACATTTACATGGGTGAGAGGATGCGCTGGAGTAGGGGTGAGTGGGTGGAAGAAGGTGACTGAATGGAGGACTGACAGTGAGTGAATGTGGCAGTTTGATGCTATTGAGGGGGGACTTTTGGGGTCTCCACAGACTTAGATGGGATCCCGTGGCCTCACCACTGCCCACCTATCAGCACATTGGTCCCACTAAGGGAGCTCATCATCGGCTTTCTCCTGGCAGACCCTTGAATACTTTTTGCATCTTTCGGCTCAGTGTCACAGACCAGTCACACAGCAGACGCCCTACGATGTGGGAGGCATCCATGATGTGGAGTCCATGTTCTGAGCTGACAATGCGGGGGTTAATTAAAGCTGGGACCATGGGCAGAGCGGAGATATGGAGTCTCCCTCTGTCTGCCCACTCCAGTGCCATCTCCTCAGAGCGGATCCCAGGACTGCAGCATTCCCAGCCCTGGTGGAGGAGAACTAATTACTGAGCACAGGAACCGCTGACAGATTTCCTTCCAGGCTGGTACCTGTCCCTGCAGAGAAGCCAACGCATCATGCCCAGAATGACTGCAAACAGGGGAAGCCGCACATGTCCCTCAATCTGCCAGGCAAATGACTCGCTCTGGTGCTATAGGAGTAAAAGGGGTTAATGGTGACAATCTCTCCAGGCTGTGCCTCTGAGCTTAGATCACTCAGCTCTATAATATCATACCAGCTAATAAAAATATCAGTTTATATGTGATGGACTCACTGAAGTCATAAAGCTAAAAGCGGGAAGGTAATATATGTCCATGGCACAGATATACATGATAAAATTCTGTCTGCAGCCCCCACTAGGTGGAGCTCCCTGTATACAGAGATACATGATAAGATCCTGTCTGCAGTCACCAATAGGGGGAACTCCCTGTATACAGAGATACATGATAAGATCCTGTCTGCAGCCACCACTAGGGGGAGCTCCCTGTATACAGAGATACATGATAAGATACTCTCTGCAGCAACCACTAGGGGGAGCTTCCTGTATACAGAGATATATAAGATTCTGTCTGCAGCCCCCACTAGGGGGAGCTCCCTGTATACAGAGATACAGGATAAGATTCTGTCTGCAGTCACCACTAGGGGGAGTTCCCTGTATACAGAGATACATGCTAAGATTCTGTCTGCAGCCACCACTAGGGGGAGCTCTGTAACGCTGGGGTCCCTCCATGCCCCTCCCCCTGGCAGGTACGCCGACTTACCACCCTTGCCGCCCTGTTGTGTCCCCTGCTCCCATGTCTCAGCTGCGGCGCGCTCGGTGCTGCTCCCCTGGCGGCAGCGCTTAGGGCATGAATTCCTTGTCTCTTAAAGAGACCACGCGCTCAGTCCTATGTGTCTTCAGCCAATAGCTACGTAGAGGACACTTAGTACTTAAGGCACCTCTACCTGTAGTACCTGTAGGTCGGTGCCTGAGCAACAATTGTAATTAGTCTGCAAGCTGCTAGCAAGTGATCAGGTCCCAGTACCAGTTCAGGTTTCCTGTTGCGTCCTGTCTCCGCGGCACCTGAACCCGAAACCACACCAGTGGTACCAGAACCCGAATGTGTAACCACACATCGGTACCTGAACCCGCAAACCGCTCTGGCGGTATCTGTGCCTGAATCCCAGGCTGCCAGTACCGGTTCCAGTATCTGTCCCGTCTGAACGAGCAGCTACATCTATAGCCTCTGTATCCGGTCCTGTCTAGGACTCCTACTCTGTTCTACTGTCCTGACCCTTGGGGTTAGCTGCAGCCGTACCAGGATCTCTCCACCTGGGCCCAAGA
Organism: Phyllobates terribilis; assembly: GCF_046119375.1. Lineage (NCBI taxonomy): Eukaryota > Metazoa > Chordata > Amphibia > Anura > Dendrobatidae > Phyllobates > Phyllobates terribilis. The sequence continues at coordinate 969,860,191 of NW_027362762.1, forward strand.
CTAACCCCACCATCAGGCGTTCTAGTGAAAACTCAGGTTCACCCCTCCAGGCTCTCTATGGCCCGTGGGGCAGTGGGTCCACCATCCACGAGCATGGCAGTTTACTCAGGCCATGGGTCCCGCTGACCCCAAGACCTCTCCACTCTCAAAGTTATTCCAAGAGATGTCCTGGCAACGCGATCAGCAAGACAACATCCTGTCCTACCTGCAGACAGTGAACAGCCGATTGGACACCTTGACATCAGCTGCTTCTACCGTCCCATTCCAAGTTGCTGCAGCTGCAACAGTGACCACTCCGCCTGCAACTTATGCATTGGGTCCTGCTCCCCGTTTGTCTGCACCACCACATTTTGACGGGGACCCCAAGCGGTGCCGTGGGTTTATTAGCCAGTGTACTTTACACTATGAACTGCTGGCCCACCAGTTCCCCTCAGATTGGACTAAAGTGGCGTTTCTGATGTCTCAACTGGGAGGAGAGGCCCTGGCATAGCTCAATCCTCTATGGGAGAGAAGAGATCCTGTGACATCAGATCTGCAAGTCTTCCTAGAGGCGTTCCGTAAGGTGTTTGATGAGCTGGGTCGTGTCACCTCTGCAGCATCATCTCTCCTCCGGCTGCGTCAGAGAGGTCTGACTGTAGGCCAATATGCAGTCCAGTTCCGCACTCTGTCTTTTGAACTAGGCTGGAATAACGAGGAGCTGCTGGCAGCATTCTGAGAAGGATTGTCCAGAAAAATAAAAGATGAACTGGTCGGTCGAGAAATCCCTGCCACCTTGGATGACCTAATTTTTCTGACCATCCGAGTCGATGCGTCTAGCTCACTCTTTCCAAAGGCCCCCTTTTACGCGATAATCTACAACTTCTGAACCTATGGCACTCTAGTGTCTAAACATGGCCGAACAACGAACAACGTCGTGCCAAGGGACTATGCTACTATTGCAGTAACACGGAACATCTGATCCGTATGTGTCCCAAGAAGTTAGGAAACGCCGAAGCTTAGAGTCGGTAGTAGAGACCTCCCTCGGCGAAAGTGATTCCTCTCCACCACTGATTCTGACCGTATCGATATCTTGTGGAGGTTCGCGGTTCATTGAAACAGCTTACCTGGATTCCGGTGCGGCTGGAAATTTCATGCAGCAGGAAATGGTAGATCGGTATCAAATTCCCGTTCGACACCTGGAGGATCCTTTGTTGGTGTCATCTGTCGATGGGAGAGTCCTGTCAGCATATGTCCATGTGGTCACCGAGGAAGTAAAGCGCCGGATAGGATAGGAATGCTACACACGGAGAAAATTGTCTTCTTTGTACTTCCTGGGCTGTTGCACCCTCTTCTCCTGGATCTTCTGTGGCTACATGTTCATGAATCCGTCCTGGACTGGAGATCCGGAGAGGTGCTCCGATGGGGACAGTCTTGCCATGAAAAATGTCTTGTTCCTGTACATCCTGTGCGATCGCAGTCTAAGCCATCTAATCTCCAGGCTCTGCCATCCGCTTACTGGTCCTACACGGATGTCTTCGATAAAAAAGAAGCAGAGACATTACCTCCACGTAGGCCATAGGATTGTCCCATTGACCTGCTCCCAGGACCCTCATCCCCTCAAGGTTGCATCTACCCGTTGTCACAAGCAGAGACCCTAGCTATGTCAGAACATGTAAAGCAAAATCTGGCTAAGGGATTCATTCAGAAGTCTTCTTTTTAGGCGGTAGCTGGCTTCTTTTTTGTTAAGAAGGATGGCTCTCTTCGACCTTGTATTGATTATTGAGTTCCCAACCAGATCACGATGAATAACAAAATATCGACTGCCCCTGATTCTGGAATTGTTTGAAATTGCTTGTTGATTAAAGAAGTTGTCCATTACTGTTAAAAATGCCATCATCGATTTAAACTGTGGAAACAAGTGTTTTTGTAAATACCTTCTGTGGTCATTCTTGCCTGTGAACAGCGCTATCGCTGACCGCTCACAGGCATCACATGACCCCAGTGACGCGCTCCCCCTGATTGATGGGCTGTGGGCTTCACTGCACGTCACAGCCCAGCATCCACCACGTGCTTTCCTTCTCCTCTGCTTTCATTGGGAAAATGCTGTTGCATCCAAGTAACCTGGTTACATTTGGTGTAGTCGACAGGATGCAACACTCAAGCGCAGAAATGGCGGATCAGTCGGTGACTGAGTCCACAGGAGGACGCCTTCCACTGGAGCTATACTCAGCAACATACCAAAATTTGCAGGTGACAATGTAATGATGTGGGACTGGGTTGAACACATAACATTTATTATGTGTGCACCCTATGACACCTGCCTTATAGGCGGAGATAGCTCTGCTGACTTTGGAGAGGCCTGACAGACGGTCATGCTCAGACAACCAGGAGACTGTGATACTGTAGATAAGATTCTAGTGGGCATGCCCGGTGATACGATCGATTTAGGTAATTTTCATATTCGCCTCTTTCGTCGGGTCCAGAGAGAGGGAGAGGCGGTAACCGAATATGTGAATCCTCTGCAGGAAGTAACAGCTCACATCACCAAGAAAACCGACGGTGAATATAGAGGACCAAGCTCTCTGGATGAAGTATTGAGAGATCAGTTAGTCGCAGGCCACTTACCTGAGGCAGGCCCTGAAAGAACGGTTAGGCTATGTGCCCACGATGCAGAAATGAAGCAGAAAATTTCTGCAGCATTTCTGCATCTCCCTGGCAGAAAAAACGCATGCAGATTGTGCATGCGTTTTTCCTGCAGAATACATGCGGATTCACATGCGTTTCCAGAATTTCCACAGCGGAAACACATGAAAAACGCATCGTGGGCACGCAGCCTTACACTATAATCCTGACTTGAGCTTCCTTGAAATCGGAGCAGAAGTTAAGGAGAAAGAGCAAGAGGCTCTGACTGTAGCGAGTTTGGCCCGGAGCCATAAAGTGGCCACCTCAGGGACGCCCAATGCCGAACTAGACTGGGCCCATGAGTTACGACAGGAGATGCGAGAAATTAGAGGGGAATTACTGAGCATAAGAAAACCCCCTACAGCTAACCCAGTACCGAACTCTGCAACTCAGTATGAAAAGCGACCAGAGTGGGGGTATCCTCCACCCAGAGAACAGCGGTATTGGCCTAAACGACCACCAGACGAGCGCAGAGTTGAATGTGGGATCTGTGGAGGTATGGGACATATGTCGAGGGACTGCCCTACTCGAAGCAACCAACGGTGGAGACGTCCGTTAAACGAATGTGCCCCACGGTCAGGGAGCACACCAACCAGAGGACTGAAGACGCCAACGACGTTCTGAGAGTCCCACTAAGTGGCCTGAATAAAATGGACAGAGGATTCGCTGCTTAATGGACTCTAGATCCCAGGTGACCACAATGCCAGAAGCATATTTCCGTCAACACTTCTCCATCGTTGCCCAATCCAGAGGGGGCAAAATTATCCGACTGACGGCTGCAAACCTGTTACCTATCCCCATGGTGAGGGTGGTAAGGATGGAGATGCGTGTCTGTGGGAAGAATTTGGGAAAGAAGGTAATCATACTAAAAGGCCGCTCAGAAGTTGACCTATCGTGGCATTGGGAATGAATGTCTTGAAGGAAGTAGGACTGTTCCTGATGAACAGTGTCGCAGCATGAAGGGAAAGGCCCGCTTATCATTGGCATCGGAGAAGAGAAATGGCATGAAGGTTATGCCTACTTGAAGGAGTGTCGCGCCCGGAAAAGTCGGTCCATAGTGAGGAATGCCTGGCCCCATAGGACGAAGTGAAGAGAAGGGACACCCATCTCAGAGTGACTGCAGAGGATGGGCAGGGGCCTGGAGGAAACGGGATGGTGAGCCAAGAAGAACCTCAACCAGTGCAAAATGGAGCTGTGAAACAGGATGCCGAGGGATGAGGAAGACTGTGTCTGTTGTCTGCAGGAGGATGTCTGCATTACCCTGGTGTCTGAAAGTGACTCGGCTGGAGCCGATATGTGCCACAGAAGTTGAAGATGATGACAATCCCAGAGAAGAAGCGGAGTTAGTACTCTTATCTAATGCACAGTCGGGTGTTGGAGATGGACGCTGATGTAGTTGAAGGAAGTACCGAATACGAGGGTGTCACCCCATGATCAGGACTGCTGTGGGGCTGGAAAGACCTGAGGCCTGATGGTGAAGTGCAGTCAGGTAGCCTCGTGGAGAAGGTCACTGAGTCCAATGGAGAAGAGCCAGAGGTTAAACTTCCACATGAGGTACATGAAGTTATGAGTATTCCTGACTAGACAGCTCAAGAGGGGCTTTGAAGAACTCAGTGTGTCCACGATGGCGTCCCGCCCAAGAGATACGCACAGGATGATTTCCTCTGGTAACACTTAGTGCAAGAGACGCAGTGATGGGTGCGAGAACTGTGAAAATCTGTCCCACTTCCAAAGAACATTGAGGGGCACAAAGCCTCTTCTCACCCGAGGACTGGCGAGTTTAAAAAGAGAGGAATGTAAGGAAGTGGACAAGAGAGAAGAATGCAGATGAAGTTGATGCCTAGCTGAGTAATTACAAGTGACCACCATTTGCTGGTCAAAGGCGAAAGTGAAAGTAAAGAAAGAATTATGGTAGTAGGAACCTGATAGTGGTAACCTGTTCCCAGAGGAAGAATTTAAAGATGATGCCAGGTCAGCTGACACCTGTGTCGCAGTTACTAATTATAAAAGGCATGGCCTGACGTCATTCTGTTTATGTGTGATCCTATTCAACATTAGTGTTGGACTTGCCTAAAAATTTTGGTTCTTATTCTTGGTTTAAAATCAATGTTAAAAAGTGTGAAATACTCCCATTAACCGAGAAGGGAATAAAACTCTGCCCAAATGGGTCTTTAAACGGTATATCCTTAGCACCCTCGTATATCACCTACCTGGGAATTAAAATAGGTCGCCCGCCTTCATCTATATACACCTTAAACTACCCCCCTCTTATAAAAAAAAATCATCAACCAATTAAAGTCATGGCAAGATTTACCCTTATCTTTTATGGGTAGGGCACATTTGGTAAAAATGATTAGTACAGCCAGGATTATGTATCAATTACAAACCTTACCATTACTCCTGAAACACACGGACGTAACTATCCCCAATAGAGCCTTCAGTCATTTTATTTGGAAGGGAAAACGTCTTAGGATTAGTCTGAGCAAACTTATGGCTTCAAAAGACGACGGAGGCATTAATTTTCCAAGCATCAGAAATTACAATCTTGCCTGCCTCTTTCGTTACTGGTTCCACAAGAGACATACGTATTCTGACTACACGTTGGGAGCCGATTATGCATACCCCTGTAACTTAATTGCCCTCCTTCATTCTCGATTTACATCTTTACCCCTGGCAGTTAAAAAGTCGATGATCCTTAGGGACACTATTTCCACATGGATGGCAGTCAGGAAAAAATTTGGCCTTTCCTTCAGAATCTTAAAGTACCTTCTGATATGGCAGAACCCAGAATTCCCAGAATTTATTTTCACTACCCAGAATTCCCCCAGGGTAGTGAAAATAAACTATTTTTGAAATGGCAGCAGGCAGGCGTAGACAACATATCCCATCTTCTCCATCCAAATGAGCAGAGATGGTTGACCTGTACAGAGTGTTTGGAAAGATATAACCTACCTCCCCAACATTATTTCCAATATGAACAAACCAAACTCTCCATTATGGCCAATTTAAAAGATGTGACCTTTGAGGACTCCCAAAACGAGTTGGATGTCATCTTGCTATCTCCAATGGGTACCCCTTCAATATCTGTTCTTTATTCTGAAATTATGTCTAATCTGCTAGGGGTGCACCCGGACATTTTTTTTCAAATATTGGAGACAACAGTGGAGGATGTGGAGATTTCCGATAAGATTAGGACAGGTTTGAATTTATTAAGAAAACACATTATAAATGAAGCGTGGAAAGAAACTCAGTATAAAATTATGCATGGGGCCATTTTATGCCTTTAACATACCTAAAAAAGATCCGCTATCAAATAGGCTAACAGCATGTCCTAAATGCCACCTTCCATATTCCGACCTCATACACGGCCTTTGGTCATGTCCTGCGTCAGTATCATACTGGGGACAGGTAGCAGATATGATTAACATCATTTGGGGTCCAGGATATACCCTCTCTCCTTATATAAGAAAAGAGGCCTATCCACATTGCTCCACACCCTGCTTATACTGGCAAAAAAACAGTTACTTACATATTGGCTAGACCCTAACACTCCCCCATTGAAGAATTGACAGCTCAAATGAAACATTTTATGGGAGTGGAGCAACAAGACGCCCTTAGTAATAAGGAAACGCAAGCCGGCGAATTTCTTCCGAAATGGAAACAGTTTATTGCGAACTGTTACTCATTAATTGAAAAGAAGAAAATGGGGGAAGCCTTCACTTCTACAGCTTGGTACATTTTGGAGGATATTAAAAATAGTCTGGGACCACTACGCTTAAATTAAAGAGGGGGAAGATTTTATGTCAGCTAAGTTGACGTAAGTTACAAAGTTATATGGTTCGTAATGTTTGTATTGTTTTGTATTACCAGTCAATGCTATGAACAATGTCATTATATACCTTGTCTGCGTACGGGTATCTGATCATCACTTTAATCTGGTTTGTTATATTTTATGAAAATACTAATAAAAATTATATATATATATAAAAAAAAAAAAAAAAGGCATGGCCTAGAAGAGGCAGTTTGCGCCAGAGCCTGTACCAGGACAGGTTGTGTGGCTGTTAGGTGGGCTTACAGCTGTGACACCCCAGGGGTCTGGTTGCCACAGTGATAGAGATATTACGTCTGAGAGCAGGTGGGAGGTCTCTTGGTCAGGGATCCTGTGCATGCCACACCTCCTGCCCAGTCCTGGGAGGGGAAGAACTTCCCCTATATAAACCTAGGGCTGAGGCAGGGTTAGTGAGTAGAGAAGAAGTAGAGAAGAGAAGCAGCATAGGAAGAAACAACAGGAGCTCTGTGGGAGCAGTGCTACAAGGAGTCAGGGGCTGGCAGCTGCAGAGCTCGCCCTGACTGAGAAGTTATCACCGGACCCGGAGTCCGAGGCTGTGGGGACTAACTCCTATCCAGCAGCAGAAACCGACCGGCAGGGGATTGCAGGTCCTCTGGCCAAGAAACCGAAGGCACGGTCACACGCGTGGGACCAGCACCGCCGTCGTGGAGCGGAAGCTACTAGAAGGCCCCGAGTCACCGGCCATACGGGTGAGCACCACACGGTACACTCAGGGACGTGAGCTACTTATACCCGCCTCTAGCAAGGTAGCCAGAAGAGTACAGTTAGTTTGGGAGGCCTACAACTCCGCCTGGCCAGGGGAGATCCCATCTGCTCAAGGACTGACCAGGCCCCAATCGCTATCCAGTACTCCGGGAGCGTCTATCTTTGTCACCAGTAAAGACCCTGAACTACACCGTACCGTCTCCGAGTGGTTCCTGCTACCCCCATCATCCACGTCGGCTGCCCTGAGGCCATACCCCTCCCGTTGGGGGTGATACTATCACGCTGCACAATCCTACCACCGGCCTCAGCGGTCTGCCCTGCAGCGGCAGCTCCTTCGCTGCATTCAACGGGTGGCGTAGTCGTACAACATCTACCGCTAATACAGCGCCACTTAGTCTGACTCCCTGGGCACGGACCGGATCACCGCCACGAGACTACAACCCTCAACAGATCCGGCTCCGGGTAAGCTCCCACGTGCGAAACGCTGCGCGACACAGGGGCGCGTCAACTTTTGGCGTAGTCGGCAGGATACCGTGCCCGCAACCACCGGGTACTGCGTGCCTGAAAAAGACTGTTCAAACTTACCTGTGGTGAAGATTCCCGCCATCCGGCGCCATCTTCCGCTTCCTTCCCGCCATCGGTGGAGTTTTCCCGCCATTGGACGCCATCTTGAGGACGCCGCGCGGGAAGAAGAGGGGCGTGGACTCCGAAAGCGCGCGAGAACTGAAGCCCCGCCTCACGTCCGGACGTTGCGTAAGGTCCTGGAAGGAGCCCAGCAGACGCCGACGTCACAGGAGCGCGACGGAAGGTCCTCAACCCTGACGATCCACTGCGGAGCCGCGGCCTACGGAAGAGGATCATCGCAAGGTAGGCCACGGTCCACTAGGGGGCAGAAGGATGTCGGATACGGAGGAGAGCTTCACCGCTTCAACCCCCGCCAGCGCCACCGCTGTTGCGGTCATGCCTTTCACCATGCCCTATATCCCGGGGGCAGCCTGGCTACCCCAGTACTCAGGGGAGTCACATACCCTGCATGACTTTAGAGAAAAGCTGGATAGCCTCTTCCAGGTTTACCCCCTCACAGAGGAGCAAAAAGTGAGCATCCTGGTGGCCCAATTAACCGGGGCAGCCCGAAGGGAGGTAAAGTCCTGGCCACCTGGGAGGAGGACTGTCGCAGAGATACTAACCCGGCTGAGGGACACCTTTGATACCCGCACCTCAGCCGAGATCAAGCTTAGATTCTACGGGTGCAAACAGCGGGCACATGAGAGTATAAGGGACTATGCCCTGAACCTACAAGAGGCCCTGAGAGCCATTAAGCAGACCGACCCTGACGGCGTGGGAGACGAGGACAGGCTGTTGACTGAACAATTTATAGAGGGTTTATATTGCAATGCCCACCGAACCCAGTTGCGGGCAATGGCCTTACAGGACCCTCATCTGGGATTTGCACAGTTCAAGGACAGAGCCATCCAGGTGCTCCGAGAACCGGCACCAGGTGGCGTTGTGACCCACAGACGCCCCACTACCACTTACCACCAGGAGGCGGCACCCTTGTCGGCAGGGCCTGTGGGAGCTGATGCGCAGGCTTTGAACAATGACCCGGCTCCAGACCTGCACCATCAGGTCCAAGAGCTAGCTAAAAGCGTTGCCGCGCTAACCCGAACTGTGCAGTCTTTACAGGTTTCCACTCCAGGGAAGATCCAGCTGGCATCCGGACTGGAGGACATCCCGTGGCGTCGACCAAGGAGGACCCCACCGGCCAGAGGAAGACCCAGCGACCGATACAACGAGGACGGACAACCCATCTGCCGCCGCTGCAATCAACCCGGACATATGGCAAGGTACTGTCCTTTAAACTGGCACAACCTGGGGTAGAGGGCCAAACCCCAGGAAAAAGATCATCAGGCCCATCAAACTGGCGCGACAGATATGTGGGAGGACGTCCAGTCTTGCCTGTGGTACTGGATGGCATCCCTATGAGTGCCCTATTGGACACCGGGTCACAGGTCACCACTATCCCGTACGTGCTCTTCAAGCAGTACTGGAATGACTCGGATATCACCCGCTACCCTGACGATGACTTGAGTATCATCGCCAGCAATGGTCAGCCCGTGCCACAGATTGGATTTAAAGAGGTGACCATTAAAATCGGTAGAGTCGAACTGGCAGCACAGGGACTGATCATTGTAGACATTGACAAACACGAGAGTCACCCAAAGATAACTCTAGGAACTAATGTAATTGAAAATTGTCTTGCAGAGGTGATTTTCCTTTTACAACAGGTTGCCAAGAACGCCAGCTCCGGCCAGCAGCGAGTGCTCCAGAAAGAGATCCGGGCACTGATGCGACGGCAACAGATAGAACTCTCCGGTGGTGAGATTGGTAGCGTGCGAATGTGTGACCCTTTCCCTATTGCCATGCCCCCGAAAAATGAAATGATGATTTGGTGCCGGGCAGCTATTGGTCTGAGAGGTAGAGATTACCAGGCAATGGTAGAACCAGTTTACTCAGACAGTAGGCCCACCATTTTGACAGCACGGGGGGTGGTCAATGTACGCCATGGGAGGGTGCCCGTTCGCATAATAAATATCGGGAAGAGGGAAGTGTACCTGCCCCGGTATGCCACGCTAGCCAAATTGTATACCATCAATCAAGATTCCATACAGTCCGTAGAACCCTTGCCTCCATCTTCCCCGGAGGAAGGTAACGGCTCTAAGAAAACAATGGAGGACTGGTGTCAGCAACTACATTTGGGTACTGACTCCACTCCCTCACACCAGAAACAGGGAGTCTATCGGGTGGTTCAAGAGTACGAGAGAGTGTTTAGTAAACACCCGTTAGACTTCGGGCGAGTCAAGGGGGTAGAACACCACATCCCCACGGGAGACCATCCTCCCATAAAAGAGAGGTATCGACCCGTACCCCCTGCACACTACCAACACGCCAAGGGGATGCTTAGAGACATGAAGGAGGCTGGGGTGATCAGGGATAGCTGTAGCCCCTGGGCAGCTCCACTAGTCTTAGTCAAAAAGAAAGACAACACCATGAGGATGTGTGTAGATTACCGGAAAATCAACCGTATCACACACAAGGATGCGTACCCCTTACCAAGGATAGAGGAGTCTTTGGCTGCTTTAAGATCTGCTAACTTCTTCTCTACCTTGGATCTCACTAGTGGGTACTGGCAGGTTCCTGTAGCAGAGGCAGACTGGGAGAAGACCACATTCACCACCCCGATGGGACTTAGCGAGTTTACCTGCATGCCGTTCGGACTCTGCAACGCACCAGGAACCTTCCAACGATTAATGGAGTGCTGTCTGGGCCACAGAAACTTCGAGACGGTCTTGTTGTACCTGGACGATGTCATCGTATATTCCAAGACGTATGAGGACCACCTGAAACACCTGGCGGAAGTGTTCGAAGCTCTGGCAAGCTACGGCCTAAAGGTGAAACCCTCCAAGTGTCACCTCCTGAAACCAAAGGTGCAGTACCTGGGACACGTAGTGAGCGCTGATGGAGTGGCTCCCGACCCTGATAAGATCACCGCAATTAAGGAATGGCCAAGTCCCTCCAGTGTAAAGGAAGTGCGGCAGTTCCTCGGGTTGGTAGGCTGTTACCGCAGATTTATCCCCGGTTTCACCAAAAAGGCAGCTCCTATGCAGGACCTCCTGATAGGCCAGTCCCGGAAGGCCAAGAACCAGAAGCCACCCTTCAGATGGGAGAAGTTAGAAGAAGAGTCCTTCCGCCAGCTGAAGATGGCCCTCACGGGGGATGAAATCCTGGCGTACCCTGATTACAGCCAGCCCTTTATCCTCTACACCGACGCAAGTAACATCGGGCTAGGAGCCGTGCTGTCCCAGATCCAGCAGGGGAAAGAACGAGTAATCGCTTACGCCAGCCGAAAACTGCGACCCACCGAGAGAAACCCTGAGAATTACAGCTCATTTAAGCTAGAGTTCCTGGCAGTGGTGTGGGCAGTCACCGAACGCTTTAAGCATTACCTCGCTTCTTCCCGGTTCACCGTGTACACGGATAACAACCCGTTGACACACCTGGACACGGCAAGACTCGGTGCCCTAGAGCAGAGATGGATGGCCCGTCTGTCCAACTACGAATTCACAATCAAATACCGGGCAGGACCCTCCAATACCAACGCGGACGCCCTGTCCAGGATGCCAAACCTACCGGACGTAGGAGAAGATCCAGAGGGACTGGAAGAAGTTGAACTCCCCGCGTTCCACCGTCATGGGACTATCCAGTATTCCCATCGGGTAAGGAGTAAGCAAGCCGCTACGTTTAACCCCTTGCCTCACTACAACTGGGAGGAAACGCAAGACAGTGACCCTGCCGTCCGACTGGTGAAGGAGATGCTGACTCGGCCAGAGGCTCGCCTTGACCCAGACGCTCCGGAGGAAGCCAAGCAACTGTGGGCTGAGAAGAGTCGACTGTTCCTTTACAAGGGGAAGTTGTGCCGCAGAATGGTTAACTCCCGGACGCATGAACTAATCTGGCAAGTAGTGGTGCCACGGAGAGACGCAGCCATGGTGATGGAGGCATACCACGACGGGGCTGGACACTTCGGATGGAAGAAGCTGGAGTTCCTGCTGCGCGGGCGGTTCCACTGGGTAGGCATGAGGGGAACCATCAAGAGGTGGTGCAGAGACTGTGGCCCGTGCAACCTAAGAAGGAAGGACCGTGCCAGCCAGAAGACTCCCCTGCAGTCCATCGTCACCCGGCAGCCGTTGGAACTGGTAGCCTTGGATCATGTAAAACTGACCCCAAGCAGAAGTGGCTACGTTTACGCACTAACCATCGTGGATCACTACTCCCGGTTCTTGGTTGTCGTCCCCGTCAAGGACTTAACAGCTCGAACAGCAGCTAGAGCCTTCCAGCAGCACTTCTGCCGTCCACACGGGTACCCGGACCAAGTGCTGACGGACCAGGGACCTGCCTTTGAAGCGGAGGTCTTCCAGGAATTCTGCAATCTGTATGGCTGCCGGAAGATAAGGACGACACCCTATCATCCGCAAACTAATGGACTTTGTGAGAAAATGAACCAGGTGGTAATGGATCTTCTGAAAACGTTGCCCCTGGAAGAACGCAGTCTGTGGCCTGAGAAGCTGCCCGATCTGGTGGACCTATACAACCACATCCCGGTAGGTTCCACCAACTGTACCCCGGCTTACCTAATGAGGGCAAGGCCTGGTAAGCTACCTGTTGACCTGGAGATGGGAGTCCTGACACCCGAGGACACTTCACCAGAAGCAGACTGGGACACAGAGAGGCAGCAGCAGTACCGGAAAGTACAGGAGAGCGTGGAGCGAAGTCTCTGTCAAGCTAGGGAAAGACAAGAGAAAACTTACAACCAGTATGCTCCCGCTGTTCCCCTGGTACCCGGAGAGCAGGTCTTGAAGAGGAAAAGGCGGCTCCACAAGTTGGACGACCAGTGGGAGAAGGACCCGTACATCGTACTGCCCTCAAGCCACGACAACCCAAAGGTCTGTACCATCAGTAAAGACGGAGGGGAAACCACAACCATTGTATCCCGGGATCACCTGAAGAAGTGTCCCGAACAGCTACGGAACCCTGAAGAGGAACAAGAAGACCCTCGACCCGTAGAGGAAAGGGAAGACATGGTTAGTACTGTGCTCGGAGACTTCCCTCGGTCTTGGACTCAAGTCAATGGCGCAGTTGTGGTACCCGTACTCACCTTCCTCCAACCAGCATCCCAAGCACCTACGGAGCAACAGGTAGAGCTGGAAGAACAGCCGGTCCAGGAGGCAGAAGACTCCACACAAGCAGAACAGGAGGATCAACCCTCTGCTTATAGTGAGCCTGCCGTACCCCTAGTGAGCCAAAGAGCCAGTAGACAGCTGCCCAGTTTACCCTTGACAGCTCCTACACCCTGTAGCTCAGGGCTAGACAGTCAGCTCCGTAGGTCCACTAGGGCCACTAGAGGCCAGTTACCCGCACGTTGGAGGATTTGAAATGTATAAATTGTTTTATTTGTGGTTACCTGTTTTTCTTGTTGCTTGTAAATAAATATGTGTTTCTAGTTATTTTTAGGAGTCCTTGGTGGATTTACCGGGAATCCTTGTACAATTAGTTGGAGCGTAACCCAGGATGGACTAAAAGACTGATAAGGACTCGGGGCAGGACAGACCCCTACCTGGTTACGTCTCCCTGTTTTGGTGAAATGGACACCTTTGTTTTCTTCAAAACTGCACCCGGTTGCGGACACGCCGTAACCATCTTTATGTGTTTTTCTTATTGTATTATTATTGTTTATACCTTGTTATGTTTTTCTAAAAATATGTTTAGTCCCGGAGTACTAAATTTCACTAGGGGGGAATGTGACACCCCAGGGGTCTGGTTGCCACAGTGATAGAGATATTACGTCTGAGAGCAGGTGGGAGGTCTCTTGGTCAGGGATCCTATGCATGCCACACCTCCTGCCCAGTCCTGGGAGGAGAAGAACTTCCCCTATATAAACCTAGGGCTGAGGCAGGGTTAGTGAGTAGAGAAGAAGTAGAGAAGAGAAGCAGCATAGGAAGAAACAACAGGAGCTCTGTGGGAGCAGTGCTACAAGGAGTCAGGGGCTGGCAGCTGCAGAGCTCGCCCTGACTGAGAAGTTATCACCGGACCCGGAGTCCGAGGCTGTGGGGACTAACTCCTATCCAGCAGCAGAAACCAACCAGCAGGGGATTGCAGGTCCTCTGGCCAAGAAACCCGAAGGCACGGTCACACGCGTGGGACCAGCACCGCCGTCGTGGAGCGGAAGCTACTAGAAGGCCCCGAGTCACCGGCCATACGGATGAGCACCACACGGTACACTCAGGGACGTGAGCTACTTATACCCGCCTCTAGCAAGGTAGCCAGAAGAGTACAGTTAGTTTGGGAGGCCTACAACTCCGCCTGGCCAGGGGAGATCCCATCTGCTCAAGGACTGACCAGGCCCCAATCGCTAGCCAGTACTCCGGGAGGGTCTATCTTTGTCACCAGTAAAGACCCTGAACTACACCGTACCGTCTCCAAGTGGTTCCTGCTACCCCCATCATCCACGTCGGCTGCCCTGAGGCCATACCCCTCCCGTTGGGGGTGATACTATCACGCTGCACAATCCTACCACCGGCCTCAGCGGTCTGCCCTGCAGCGGCAGCTCCTTCGCTGCATTCAACGGGTGGCGTAGTCGTACAACATCTACCGCTAATACAGCGCCACTTAGTCTGACTCCCTGGGCACGGACCGGATCACCGCCACGAGACTACAACCCTCAACAGATCCGGCTCCGGGTAAGCTCCCGCGTGCGCAACGCTGCGCGACACAGGCCCAGGGGCGCGTCACAGCCACCATTGCCACAGAAGGGTCTGAGAGCAGTCAGATGCCGGAGAAGGCCTGAGCTGTGAGGAAGATCCATGCACCGTGCCAGTAGAGGTCTGTGACCAGCGCCAGTAGTAGTATGTAAGGAGCCCCAGTAGAGGTCTATAAGCAATGTCAGTAGAAGATCCGTAAGCAGCACCAGTAGAAGATCCGTAAGCAGCACCAGTAGAAGATCCGTAAGCAGCGCCAGTAGAAGATCCATAAGCAGCAACAGTAGAAGATCCGTAAGCAGCACCAATAGAAGATCCATTATCAGCGCCAGTAGAAGATCCGTAAGCAGCACCAATAGAAGATCCATTATCAGAGCCAGTAGAAGATCTGTAAGCGGCACCAGTAGAATTTCTGTAAGCAGCGCCAGTAGAAGTCTGTAAGCAATGCCAATAGAAGATCCATAAGCAGTGCCATTAGAAAATCTGTAAGCAGCACCAGTAGAAGCCCATGACCAGATTCGCACCAGGCGCAGGAGACGATCCCGCTGTAGCAGAAGACCATTCCTGTAGGCTGTTCCAGCGTAGAAGTACGGTACAGGGTGCGGGTTGGGGCCGTGTTTCAGGTAACGGAGACGGCCGGTGCGACGAGCGCACTGAGTAACCAGTGATTTGCATATCTAGGATTTGTGGCCTAGCGGGAAATACCAGTGACCCCGGACTGGGGCCAGTGCAGCTATCAGAAGTGTTTGCAGAATCTGCGACGGGGATGGTCCTACTGCTGAGAGTGACGCCCGTGGAGTTGAGACATAAAGGCATTAATAGTTGTTTAACTGCTAGATAACAAGAACGGTGTATGTAATAGAACGTTGCATAGATATTGTATTTAGTCGTATTGCTGTGTCATAATATACGGTATTAACCCTGTTACTGTAACCCGCCATATACAGTAGTGCTTATGTATATATGCTTGCAGGGTTCTTTTCCAAGATTTTCTCAACTCCCGAACAAAACTACTCAATTGGCGACTGAGAGTTGTTGGCAATCAAGATGGCCCTAGAGGAATGGCATTATTTACTCAAAGGAGCAGTCCATCCGGTTGTCATATACACCAACCACAAGAAATTGGCCTACCTACAGTCGGAGCAAAGGATGAATCCGCGCCAAGCCAGATGGTCGCTATTTTTCGCCCACTTTGATTTCGTCCTACATTTTCATAAAGCCAACCAGAACGTCAAGGCAGATGCCCTCTCTATGACCTTTCTACCTCCTGACCAAGAGAAAGAACTCCTGCATATTATTGAACCCTCCAGAATGGTGACTGTGGCTTGGGTGAACTTCTCTCAGATTGCTCTCAGGAAGACTATAGTGCCGGAATCTGATAAGAAGCGAGTTCTTCAGTGGGGGCAATCTTCAAAGTTGGCTGGTCATGCCGGGCAGAGGAAGACTACTGAACTAATTTCTCGTCATTATTGGTGGCCTACAATGAGAGAGGATATTTGGGGGTATGTTTCTGCCTGCCCTTCCAGTTCTCCTAACAAAACCCCTAAGCATCTCCCATTCAGGCATCTTCTTCCACTTCCCGTTCCTTCAGCTCCCTGGCAGAACATCACAATAGACTTCATTACAGACCTTCCTGTGTCCTCTGGTTGCTCTGTCATCTGGGTTGTGGTAGACCTCTTCTCGAAAATGGCTCACTTTACTCCACTGCCTGCTCTTCCGTCTGCTCCGAGATCGCTGAGAAATTTATGCAACACAACTTTCGTCCTCATGGCTTTCTTCTCAACATTGTGTCCGACAGGGGCATCTAGTTCACTTGCAGGTTCTTGGCACCTTTTTGTAAACTGTTAAATGTGAACTTGGAGTTTCATCTGCATACCATCCCGAATCTAATGGTCAGGTGGAGAGAGTCAATGAATGTGCATCATGACGACTGGGTCAAATTGTTACTTTGGGCAGAATTCTCGTATAATAATCATGTAAGTGAGTCCTCTACGAAATCACCATTCTTCATCGTTTATGGTCACCAGCCTGGTATTACTCTTCCAGTGTCAGACGCTTCTGGCGTCTCTGCAATTGATGCTCTCTCTGAAGAATTTTCAAAGATCTGGAGGGATACCAAAGACACTCTGGAGAAGTTAACCGAACGGATGAAGAGGCATGCCAACAAGAGACACTTGTACCCACAAACCTTCCAGCCTGGAGATAAGGTGTGTCTCTCTTCAAAATACATCCACCTTAAGATGCCATCTTACAAATTGGGTTCCGTTCGAGATCCTCAGAAAGATCAACAAGGTATCTAATAAATTGAAGCTCCCAAGCTTCATTGCGTGTGCCTAACTCCTTTCATGTTTCCCTTATCAAGCCAGTCGTGTTAAGTACTTTCTTTGAAGATCCGGGTGCAACTCCTGCCCCAGTCAGCTCTGAGGATGTCTTTGAGGTAGAGAGCATCTTGGCCATGAAGAAGGTGAGAGGTAAAAGCTTTTTTTCTTCTGGATTGAAAGGGGTTCGGACTCGAAGAAAGATCATGGGAACCCAAGGAGAATATGCATTCCCCCTCTTCTTCCGGAGAAATAACTTGTGGGTTTGAAGAAGAGAGGGCAAAATGAAGGGGGGAATATACTGTAACGCCGGTGTCCCTGCATGCCTCCGCTCCTGCCCCCAGCAGAGAAGCCGACTTACTCACCACCCAGTAAGGAGGTGCCTGAGCAACAATTGTAGTTAGTCAGTCTGCAAGCTGCTAGTAAGTGATCAGGTCCCAGTACAAGTTCTGCTTTCCTGTTCCGTCCGGTCTGTGTGGCACCTGAACCTGAAACCGCTCTGATGGTACCAGAACCTGAACGTGTAACCGCACCCACGGTACCTGAACCAGCTCCGGCAGTATCTGTGCTTGAATCCCACACTGCCAGTACCGGTTCCAGTATCCGTCCCATCTGAATGAGCGGCTACATCTATATCCTCTGTATCCGGTCCTGTCTAGGACTCCTAGTCCGTTCTACTGTCCTGACCCTTGGGGTCAGCTGCAGCGGTATCGGGATCTGTCCTGGAGTAGTACCTGGTGTCCACCTGGGCTCAAGGCTAACCCCACTATCAGGGGCTCTAGTGAAAACTCAGGTGTGCGCTTAGTTATGCCTCTCCAGGCTCTTTGTTTCATACATTTTATATAGGATTCAGGTCCGGTGATCGGCTGGGCCATTCTATGAGCTTTATTTTCTCTTTCTCTGAAACCAATTGAGAGTTTTCTTGGCTGTATGTTTGGAGGTCATTGTCTTGCTGAAATATCCACCCTCGTTTCATCTTCATCATCCTGGTAGATGGCAGCAGATTTTATCAAGAATGTCTCTGTACATTTGTCCATTCATCCTTCATTCAATCACATGAAGTTTGCCAGTGCCGTATGCTGAAAAATAGCCCGATACCATGATGTCCCACCTCCACACTTCACTGTTGGTATGGTATTTTGGGGTGATATGCAACGCCTTTTGGCCTCCAAACATAATGTGTATTATGGCATCCAAAGAGTTCAATTTTGGTCTCATTTGACCAGACTATATTCTCCCAGTATTTCACTGTCTAAATTTTGTTGAGCAAACTGTAAACGCACTTGAACAATCTTTTTGTTCAGCAATGGAGTCTTGTATGGTGAGCGTGCATATAGGCCATGGCAGTTGCGTGGTGAGCGTGAATACAGGCCATGGAGGTTGCATGGTGAACGTGCATAGAGTCCATGGAGGTTGCGTGGTGAACGTACACACACAGGCCATGGAGGTTGCGTGGTGAGCATGCATATAGGCCATGGAGGTTATGTGGTGAGCGTGCATATAGGCCATGGAGGTTGTGTGGTGAGCGTGCATATAGGCCATGGAGGTTGCGTGGTGAACGTACACACACAGGCCATGGAGGTTGTGTGGTGAGCGTGCATACTGGCCATGGAGGTTGCGTGATGAGCGTGAATACAGGCCATGGAGGTTGCATGGTGAACGTGCATAGAGTCCATGGAGGTTGCGTGGTGAGCGTGCATACAGGCCATGGAGGTTGTGTGGTGAGCGTGCATACAGGCCATGGAGGTTGTGTGGTGAGCGTGCATACTGGCCATGGAGGTTGTGTGGTGAGCGTGCATACTGGCCATGGAGGTTGAGTGGTGAGCGTGCATATAGGCCATGGAGGTTGTGTGGTGAGCGTGCATACTGGCCATGGAGGTTGCGTGATGAGCGTGAATACAGGCCATGGAGGTTGCATGGTGAACGTGCATATAGGCCATGGAGGTTGCGTGGTGAACGTACACACACAGGCCATGGAGGTTGTGTGGTGAGTGTGCATACAGGCCATGGAGGTTGCGTGGTGAGTGTGCATACAGGCCATGGAGGTTGCGTGGTGAGCGTGCATATAGGCCATGGAGGTTGTGTGGTTAGCATGCATAGAGGCCAGTGAGATTGAGTGGATTACTTATTGTTTTCTTTGAAACAATTTTACCTGCTTTCAGCTCTCCACAGGTGGTCCCTGGCTTTTGGACAACTCATCTGACTTCTTTTCACTCCTCTGTCTGAATTCCTGCGGGGAGAACCTGGTCATGGCTGGTTTATGATGAAATTATGTTCTTTCCACTTCTGGATTATGGCCCCAGCAGCGCTCACTAGGGCCTTCAGTAGTTTAGAAATTTTTCTGTAACCAATGTCATCAGTATGTGACGCGCCCCCAGGGCCGTGGGGTACTCGGCAGCCGGGCCTCTGGTTGCCGGGGGTTATCACGGTGGCTGGCCCGGTCCGTAACCCAGGGCGGTCAGTGAAATGGGGAAACTTCTATTACTTGGGGTTTTTGGAATTATTCGTGACGCCACCTGTGGTCTCTGGTGAGGATCACCAGCGCTGCAACAGTCCTCTGAGGCAGATGGTAGGGCAGCTTGTGATGGAACGGCTCCCCACAGGGGAAGCAGGCCTCAGGGCAGTGTAGATAAATGGAGGAGGTGCGCTGGGCGTTGTAGTGCAGGGAGGGAAATGGCACCGGCGAAATAAAGGAGCTGAGGCAGCTCAGTGCAGTCATCCAAGATTTACTCACAGTTCTTAGCCAGTCCACAGGTGCACAGTACTGGTGCAAGCCTCCTGCGTCGCAGTGCGTTCACCGGGCAGGGGTCCAGTCCTTCCTCAGGCACTTGGGTGTACCTGGCAGAACCCCACTTTCCTATGTACCTTTCTAGACCGACTTCACGCTGGGTCTTTTCTCCCTCCTGCCCTGCGCTTCCCACTGTGAATCCTGTTCGGGTGCTGCGAGGTCCCCCCTGTCTGTCGGAGTTGCACAGACCTGCTTGACCTTACTTTTGGATTGAACTGAGGGTTTGGCTGGTGGCTATAGAAGTCAGAAGCCTCCGGTTTTTCCAGCCGAGGCTTGAAGCTGCACGACTGGGCCAGGGGCCGGTCCCCTTCTTGCGGCCTAGATCCTCCTGACACTTGGCAGGTTCGGGGTGTACGGGTGCCGCCTGCACTCGCCGTACTCCCCTAGGATCCCTTTCACAGAACGGAGCTTACTCCCTACTCCCCTCCTGGGCCTCTGAGGTCAGGCCCTGCTTGGGGAGCAGAGCTCTGACTGAGACTCTGCTCCCTGACTGTCTTCACTCTCTCCTCTCACTGACTGGACTGCACTATTCTAAGATGGCTTCTTTTTATATCTTTACTGTATGAGTGCTCCCCTAAACTACTTCCTCCATCCACACCCACTACTGGTTCCCCCTACCTTTGGGTTCCTCCCACTCCAGCCAGGGACAGGGCTCAGCAGCTGCGCTCTGCATGTCGCCCCTCCAGCCGGCCTGGAGCACTGTAGTGTTGGATGCAGGTGTTTGGGGTTCCGTGCAGCACTCCCTCCTTACCTGAGTGAAGGGAGGCACCACACCTCTGAGTGAGGTGCAGTACCTCTGTGGCGACTGAACCCTCAGGGGCGCCACATATGTTTTGCAACAATAAGGTTGCAAAGGTCTTGAGGCAGCTCACTGGTGTTACCCTTCATGAGATGTTTCTTGTGTGGCGCCTTGATAATGAGACACCTTTTTATCGGCCATCAATTGAACCAACTGATATTATTGGTCACTAAGTGGCAGGATTGCTTTCTAATTACTGATAGATCTCAGCCGATGTCAGGACTTTCCAGGGCTTTTTGCTCCTCTCTTTCTTCATGTGTTCAAAACTTTTTCCCAGTGTCATTTTTCATTATTACACATAATTTATGAACATCTATGGCGATTTCTTTTCCTGTGTGGATTGGACGGGTTGTTACCGACATCTGGTGAGAATTTCATGTCAATGGCACCTTTACAAATATATTATCTAAGAAAATTGGTGACGAGTTCAGCACTTATTTCACCCGCTGTACATAGTGACTCCAACAGCAGAATAGTGAGCGCAGCTGTGGAGTATTATACAGGATGTAACTCAGGATCAGTAATGTAATGGATGTACACAGTGACTGCACCAGCAGAATAGTGAGTGCCGCTCTGGAGAATAATACAGGAGGTAACTCAGGATCAGTAATGTAAGGTATGTACACAGTGACTGCATCAGCAGAATAGTGAGTGCAGCTCTGGAGTATAATACAGGATGTAACTCAGGATCAGCACAGGATCAGTAGTGTAATGTATGTACACAGTGACTGCACCAGCAGAATAGTGAGCGCAGCTCTGGGGTATAATACATGATGTAACTCAAGATCAGTACAAGATAAGTAATGTATGTACACAGTGACTGCATCAGCAGAACAGTGAGTGCAGCTCTGGAGTATAATACAGGATGTAACTCAAGATCAGTACAGGATCAGTAATGTAATGTATGTACACAGTGACTGCACCAGCAGAATAGTGAGTGCAGCTCTGGAGTGTAATACAGGATGTAACTCAGGATAAGTAATGTAATGTATGTACACAGTGACTGCACCAGCAGAATAGTGAGTGCAGCTCTGGAGTATAATACAGGATGTAACTCAGGGTTAGTAAAGTAATGTATGTACACAGTGACTGCACCAGCAGAATAGTGAATGCAGCTCTGGAGTATAATACAGGATGTAACTCAGGATCAGTAATGTAATGTATGTACACAGTGACTGCACCAGCAGAATAGTGAGTGCAGCTCTGGGGTATAATAGAGGATGTAACTCAGGATCAGTAATGTAATGTATGTACGCAGTGACTGCACCAGCAGAATAGTGAGTGCAGCTCTGGAGTATAATACAGGATGTAACTCAGGATCAGTAATGTAATGTATGTACGCAGTGACTGCACCAGCAGAATAGTGAGTGCAGCTCTGGAGTATAATACAGGATGTAACTCAGGATCAGTAATGTAATGTATGTACACAGAGACTGCACCAGCAGAATAGTGAGTGCAGCTCTGGAGTATAATACAGGATGTAACTCAGGATCAGTAATGTAATGTATGTACACAGTGACTGCACCAGCAGAATAGTGAGTGCAGCTCTGGAGTATAATACAGGATGTAACTCAGGATCAGTACAGGATCAGTAATGTAATGTATGTACACAGTGAGTGGATCAGCAGAATAGTGAGTGCAGCTCTGGAGTATAATACAGGATGTAACTCAGGATAAGTAATGTAATGTATGTACACAGTGACTGCACCAGCAGAATAGTGAGTGCAGCTCTGGAGTATAATACAGGATGTAACTCAGGATAAGTAATGTAATGTATGTACACAGTGACTGCACCAGCAGAATAGTGAGTGCAGCTCTGGGGTATAATACAGGATGTAACTCAGGATAAGTAATGTAATGTATGTACACAGTGACTGCACCAGCAGAATAGTGAGTGCAGCTCTGGGGTATAATACAGGATGTAATTCAGGGTCAGTAAAGTAATGTATGTACACAGTGACTGCACCAGCAGAATAGTGAATGCAGCTCTGGAGTATAATACAGGATGTAACTCAGGATCAGTAATGTAATGTATGTACACAGTGACTGCACCAGCAGAATAGTGAGTGCAGCTCTGGGGTATAATACAGGATGAAACTCCGGATCAGTAATGTAATGTATGTACACAGTGACTGCACCAGCAGAATAGTGAGTGCAGCTCTGGGGTATAATACAGGATGTAACTCAGGGTCAGTAATGTAATGTATGTACAAAGTGACTGCACCAGCAGAATAGTGAGTGCAGCTCTGGAGTATAACACAGGAGGTAACTCAGGATCAGTAATGTAATGTATGTACACAGTGACTGCACAAGCAGAATAGTGAGTGCAGCTCTGGAGTATAATACAGGATGTAACTCAGGATCAGTAATGTAATGTATGTACACAGTGACTGCACCAGCAGAATAGTGAGTGCAGCTCTGGAGTATAATACAGGAGGTAACTCAGGATCAGTAATGTAATGTATGTACACAGTGACTGCACCAGCAGAATAGTGAGTGCAGCTCTGGAGTATAATACAGGAGGTAACTCAGGATAAGTAATGTAATGTATGTACACAGTGACTGCACCAGCAGAATAGTGAGTGCAGCTCTGGGGTATAATACAGGATGTAACTCAGGATAAGTAATGTAATGTATGTACACAGTGACTGCACCAGCAGAATAGTGAGTGCAGCTCTGGGGTATAATACAGGATGTAACTCAGGGTCAGTAAAGTAATGTATGTACACAGTGACTGCACCAGCAGAATAGTGAATGCAGCTCTGGAGTATAATACAGGATGTAACTCAGGATCAGTAATGTAATGTATGTACACAGTGACTGCACCAGCAGAATAGTGAGTGCAGCTCTGGGGTATAATACAGGATGTAACTCCGGATCAGTAATGTAATGTATGTACACAGTGACTGCACCAGCAGAATAGTGAGTGCAGCTCTGGGGTATAATACAGGATGTAACTCCGGATCAGTAATGTAATGTATGTACACAGTGACTGCACCAGCAGAATAGTGAGTGCAGCTCTGGGGTATAATACAGGATGTAACTCAGGGTCAGTAATGTAATGTATGTACAAAGTGACTGCACCAGCAGAATAGTGAGTGCAGCTCTGGAGTATAATACAGGAGGTAACTCAGGATCAGTAATGTAATGTATGTACACAGTGACTGCACAAGCAGAATAGTGAGTGCAGCTCTGGAGTATAATACAGGATGTAACTCAGGATCAGTAATGTAATGTATGTACACAGTGACTACACCAGCAGAATAGTGAGTGCAGCTCTGGAGTATAATACAGGATGTAACTCAGGATCAGTAATGTAATGTATGTACACAGTGACTGCACCAGCAGAATAGTGAGTGCAGCTCTGGAGTATAATACAGGAGGTAACTCAGGATCAGTAATGTAATGTATGTACACAGTGACTGCACCAGCAGAATAGTGAGTGCAGCTCTGGAGTATAATACAGGAGGTAACTCAGGATCAGTAATGTAATGTATGTACACAGTGACTGCACCAGCAGAATAGTGAGTGCAGCTCTGGAGTATAATACAGGATGTAACTCAGGATCAGTAATGTAATGTATGTACACAGTGACTGCACCAGCAGAATAGTGAGTGCAGCTCTGGAGTATAATACAGGATGTAACTCAGGATCAGTAATGTAATGTATGTACACAGTGACTGCACCAGCAGAATAGTGAGTACAGCTCTGGGGTATAATACAGGATGTAACTCCGGATCAGTAATGTAATGTATGTACACAGTGACTGCACCAGCAGAATAGTGAGTGCAGCTCTGGGGTATAATACAGGATGTAACTCAGGGTCAGTAATGTAATGTATGTACAAAGTGACTGCACCAGCAGAATAGTGAGTGCAGCTCTGGAGTATAATACAGGAGGTAACTCAGGATCAGTAATGTAATGTATGTACACAGTGACTGCACAAGCAGAATAGTGAGTGCAGCTCTGGAGTATAATACAGGATGTAACTCAGGATCAGTAATGTAATGTATGTACACAGTGACTACACCAGCAGAATAGTGAGTGCAGCTCTGGAGTATAATACAGGATGTAACTCAGGATCAGTAATGTAATGTATGTACACAGTGACTGCACCAGCAGAATAGTGAGTGCAGCTCTGGAGTATAATACAGGAGGTAACTCAGGATCAGTAATGTAATGTATGTACACAGTGACTGCACCAGCAGAATAGTGAGTGCAGCTCTGGAGTATAATACAGGAGGTAACTCAGGATCAGTAATGTAATGTATGTACACAGTGACTGCACCAGCAGAATAGTGAGTGCAGCTCTGGAGTATAATACAGGATGTAACTCAGGATCAGTAATGTAATGTATGTACACAGTGACTGCACCAGCAGAATAGTGAGTGCAGCTCTGGAGTATAATACAGGATGTAACTCAGGATCAGTAATGTAATGTATGTACACAGTGACTGCACCAGCAGAATAGTGAGTGCAGCTCTGGGGTATAATACAGGATGTAACTCAGGATCAGTAATGTAATGTATGTACACAGTAACTGCACCAGCAGAATAGTGAGTGCAGCTCTGGGGTATAATACAGGATGTAACTCAGGATCAGTAATGTAATGTATGTACACAGTGACTGCACCAGCAGAATAGTGAGTGCAGCTCTGGGGTATAATACAGGATGTAACTCAGGATCAGTAATGTAATGTATGTACACAGTGACTCCATTGTTTATGTTGATTGATTCTGTGACCTGTATAATGCAGATTAGCAGTGATATGAGGGGTTAACGAGGTGATACAATCACAACATCCAGTAATCTGGAATATCACATAACTGACGCTCGACGTTTCCTCGGTAACTGGTCGTTCTCTGATATAATCATCGTCTTGGATATTTCACTTCTCCATTTACAGCAATTAATAGAGAAGGTGAAATGTTAATGAGGTAATTGTCCCGGATCCCGGGTACACGCGGCGCTGACTGCAGGATTCCCCGGAGAGCAGCGGCTGCAGCTTCCCGCTAATGAGAAGGTCAAACTGCAGCGAGCGACACCCGGGAATTGTGATTAGAGGCGGATTATAAACATATCGTTATTGGGACCGAACCTGGACGGGGCCCAGGAGGGGGCGCCAACACCACCCGAAGATCCACTGTCCACCCCTCCAGGAAGAATCCTCGACCATCGGAATGTGCGTATCACACAGGATAGGATTAGATACACGGCTCAGCAGACAGTATCACACAGGAGAGGATTAGATACAGGGCTCAGCAGACAGTATCACACAGGAGAGGATTAGATATACGGCTCAGCAGACAGTATCACACAGGATAGGATTAGATACACGGCTCAGCAGACAGTATCACACAGGAGAGGATTAGATACACGGCTCAGCAGACAGTATCACACAGGAGAGGATTAGATACACGGCTCAGCAGTCAGTATCACACAGGAGAGGATTAGATACACGGCTCAGCAGTCAGTATCACACAGGAGAGGATTAGATACACGGCTCAGCAGTCAGTATCACACAGGAGAGGATTAGATACACGGCTCAGCAGACAGTATCACACAGGAGAGGATTAGATATACGGCTCAGCAGACAGTATCACACAGGATAGGATTAGATACACGGCTCAGCAGACAGTATCACACAGGAGAGGATTAGATACACGGCTCAGCAGACAGTATCACACAGGAGAGGATTAGATACACGGCTCAGCAGTCAGTATCACACAGGATAGGATTAGATACACGGCTCAGCAGTCAGTATCACACAGGAGAGGATTAGATACACGGCTCAGCAGTCAGTATCACACAGGAGAGGATTAGATACACGGCTCAGCAGACAGTATCACACAGGAGAGGATTAGATATACGGCTCAGCAGACAGTATCACACAGGATAGGATTAGATACACGGCTCAGCAGACAGTATCACACAGGATAGGATTAGATATACGGCTCAGCAGACAGTATCACACAGGAGAGGATTAGATATACGGCTCAGCAGACAGTATCACACAGGAGAGGATTAGATACACGGCTCAGCAGACAGTATCACACAGGAGAGGATTAGATACACGGCTCAGCAGTCAGTATCACACAGGAGAGGATTAGATACACGGCTCAGCAGTCAGTATCACGTTATAGGCTTAGATACTCTTGAGGTTTCAGTTGTAGATACATCGTTCGTCCTCGGGGGTCTCATCACATGGGGATGTTCTCTGTGAATGTCGGACATCCTCGGTCTTATCACCATGTCACAATTGATTTGTCAGACTTAGATGTCATTGCCATAGTAACCGCATGTGGCTGAGCGGCCATTTTATCCCCCCCTTCCCCAGATCTCTGCACATCTTCATACATGAGGATATAGAGATGGACCTCAGGGGTCGGTCACGTCATTAGATCATGGACCTCCATTATGTCAGCGCGGCATGAGGCAACATGTCAGTGAATAAAGACAGGTGGCACAATGGCTGAGATCAGCAGACAAGTAACTAAGTGATGGCAATTCATGAAGGCCGGGAGTGAGGCCGGGGAGCGGCCACCGGTCAGAAGTGCAGTGATCGGGGTGCGGCCCTATGTGGTGTTCTTCTGATTTATCCCGATACCTCCAGGTAGCCATCATGTGTCGGGTCATTAGGGTCTTAGAGGTCGGGTCCTTATCTGGGTCTTTGCTGCCTCCTTGCAGATAGTTTGGTGGAGCGCCATCTGGTGGCTGGGGAGGTCACCAAGCAGGAGCCTCAGTCACCAGTGAGCGGCTGGGCATAACATTAAGGCCACGGCCTCACTATCAGTATTTGGTCAGTATTCGGTCAGTATTTTTTCTCAGGAGTGGAAGCCAAAACCAGGTGAGGAACAATCAGAGGAAAGGTA
Source organism: Phyllobates terribilis (assembly GCF_046119375.1). Classification (NCBI taxonomy): domain Eukaryota; kingdom Metazoa; phylum Chordata; class Amphibia; order Anura; family Dendrobatidae; genus Phyllobates; species Phyllobates terribilis. Next base: position 969,887,497 of record NW_027362762.1, read on the forward strand.
TAACAGAAACAAGTCACCAATTCTGTATCTATCACCCACTCCTGAGAAAAAATACTGACCGAATACTGACTAAATACTGATAGTGGGGCCGAGGCCTTAGGGTTTTACTCATAGGCCAAGGTCTGATAAGGTTACAGCCAGGTAAAAGACCTATCTTGTTTGGATCACCTGGAGGATCTCTAGGCTTCTCTGGTCCAGACCATGGTTGGGTCACAATAACCGGCCCGACCGCGGGTCTCCTGACCTGAAATAACTGCATTATTTGTGTTCACTTTAGCGCAGGTCTGGAGATCCAGCCGTTTAGGGCCGGTTATTGCCATCCAAGCATTGTCCGTTTTTCTCGGATTTGTGAAAAGAACCTTAGATGGGGTCACAGTTTTTCAGGGACAGTTGACTCTTTAGAGCTGGGATTGCAGACTAACACATAGGACAGCAGGGATTTTGGAGATCTGCTGGGCACTGGTGGTGACAGGAAAGTGGTCACAGACTACGAGGACTTCCGCCTTCTCAAGAGTCTGATATTGCTCAAAATCTATCACATATCAAGTAGCAGTACACTCATGAGGGACGAGTCTAGAAACAAAAATGGTTGCATTGCATTTGGTAAATGACCCATCATCTACTCTGAGACAGTTCAAGGTTTAGGGAACTTAATCTGTGATGTCCCTACTTTACATTGACGGCCCGATCTGTGACTAGTTGAGAAAAGCTGGAGAGACAGTGTTCAAGGGAGAAGCAGCAGAGACCATGTCCACCAGAGAAGCACAAGAAATGGGGTCAAGGGAAAAGCACCAGAGATGGCATCAAAGCAAGAAGCAGAAGAGATGGTGCCCCAGGGAGAAGTAGAAGAGATGACGGTCAAGCGAGAAGCACCACTGACAGTGTCAAATGAGAAGAAATGGCATCCAAGTTAGAAGCAGAAGAGATGGCATTCAAGCAAGAAGCAGAAGAGATGGCACCCAAAGCAGAAGAGATGGCACCCAAGGAAGAAGCACCATTGATGGCGTCCAAGAGGAAGAAGAAGAGATGGCATCCAAGTGAGACGCAGAAGAGATGGTACGCAAAGAAGCAGAAGAGATGGCGCCCAAAGAAGTATAAGCGATGGTGCTCAAGGGAGATGCACCAGAGATGGTATCCAATGGAGAAGTAGAAGAGATGACGTTCAAGGGAGAAGCACCATTGACGGTGTCCAAATGAGAAGCAGAAGAAATGGCATCCAAGGGAGAAGCACCATTGATGGCGTCCAAGAGAGAAGAAGAAATGATATCCAAGTGAGAAGCAGAAGAAATGGAGCCCAAAGAAAAAGCAGAAGAGATGGCACCCAATGGAGAAGCAGAAGATATGGCATCCAAGAGAGAAGCAAAAGTGATGGCATCCTAAGGAGAAGCAAAAGTGATGGCGTCCAAGTGAGAAGCAGAAGAGATGGTGCGTAAAGGAGAAGCACCAGAGATGACACCCAAGGGAGAAACAAGAAGAGATGCTGTCTAAGTGAGAAGCACCAGAGATGGCATCCAAGGGAGAAGCAGAAGAAATGACGTCCAAGGGAAAAGCAGAAGAGATGGCATCCGAGGGAGAAGTGATGGGGTCCAAGTGAGAAGCAGAAGAGATGGTGCGTAAAAGAGAAGCCCCAGAGATGACACCCAAGGGGAAACAGAAGTGATGGCATCCAAGTGAGTATCAATAGATGGTGTCCAAGAGAGAAGTACCAGAGACAGCACCCAAGGAAAAGCAACACAGGCTTCCAAATGGGAGGCACAAGAGCAGGCGTCCAAGGGAGAAATAATAGAGACGGCGCCAAAGAGAGAAGCACCAGATACTAAGGAGGAGTGTCCAAAAATCAGAACCAGTAGTTAGGCAATGGTTGACTGATGGCCATGAACTGATGTCTGGGCTACTTAGTCTGCCTTGTGGCTTCATGCCTGTTGGCATCGGCCTTAGATGAGCACCATATTGTACTACGGGTAACGTGTAGCATTTCTTAGTCCTAAGATGAGTCTAAGCATGTAGACCAGATGGCGGTATTATAATAGTGATATCCGTGATGTCCCCGTACAGGATCTATATACAGCAGTATAGTGATGACGTGTCGTTATTATCACCAGGTGCTATCGATGGCACAGAGCTGACCCACAGCTTAGGTCACCGGTCTATAAGGCCACAGCACTGTCCACTTCTCCTCCTCCACCGACCATTCATCACCCTGATAATCGGACAGCGCTGCCGCTAATGAGAGTGTAATGTGATTGTGCTCAGCGCGGAGGATACAGCAGCACGAGGTGGGGGAGGGGGTACAGCTCATCCTGATATCTCTTCTCCGGATACAAGGAAACCATTTTCATTACGGAAGAAGGAAGCGGCTCCAGGCATCGAGTAATGAATTCACTAGAGTCGCTGCTTTCCAGAAAATCATCCGCTCATTACTGTCCAACCCTGAGGGTCAAAGCTCAATCAGCGCAGGTCAGATGTGGAGAAGACAGTAGACCATAGATGTACACCTCCAGCGCCCGTCCTGGGAGACGATGATTTCACCGTTACCTATAATTGTGTATCTACAGTATTAAAGACAACGTACCCCATACAGGAGCCGCCGGGGGTATTCTTCACGGCCTCGCCCGCTGGCAGATTTATATATTTCGAGTTGACTATGGCCAGATGAGGTTAGGGAGGCCCAACATGACCGGTCATCGGAGCCTCTGTATGGACCAGCTCACTCCATTTTATGACATTTTGCAACATTTTTGATTACTTGAATGAATCGGCACCAAACATCCCTTCCCCTCCGCGATGAGTGATCCTCATCCGCTACCATTCTCAAGAACAGACTCCACCTCCAATAAGGCCATGTCAACCATTATGTATCTCGCTTCCAAATTGCCTCCCATGATACATCATTTTTTCTTCACTGGATGGAGCTTGTCTCCTGACACCTCCTGCCGGTGTGGAGGGGAAGTGGGGCTGACAATCAGTGAAAGTTTCTGAATACAGCACAGACATGGAATCCTATATAAGTAGGCTGAAGATAAGCTATACAAACGTATCAGGACAACCACACATTCCTTACACCACTCCACCTGGGTTGTGCTTGGTGATGTACGGCTGCAGGCAGCTGCTCAGCCATAAAGCTCTCAGCGGGGGCGCAGTGTTTATACCAGAGGAGGTCTGGACTCTGCAGTTATGGGGTCAGCAGAGCAGTGGTGACTTTTTCATAATTTGATGGGAGAAGATTCAGGAGGAAGAAATGTCATGGACGGACCTGTTACCTTGGAGGCTCCTATTACAGGATTGAACTGGTATCAGTGAGCGCTACACCACCAGCCGCTCTGTCACATGGTCGTAAAGGCAGACGGCATGTGGGGGACCGGAGGTTATACACCTAGGGTGATGGACTATATTCAAGTCATTCGGTGCTTGTTTCCCGGCCGATGAAGTATGATGGGCACAGAACGATCACTATAATATCTATCGTTCTCCATACAGTATCATGTTATCAGCAGCACATCTGCAGCTTACACCAGGCGACGTGCTGCCGAGCACAACAGCAATATACAATCCAATCACCCAATGAATTTGCATTTTTCTCCTTCAGTGCGTGATTGTTGACGTTAATACCTCTGAATTCTCCTCTGAGCGGCTACTATATCACAAACACACATATTTATATGTAGCACATCATACACACTTGCATACACACACCTCATGCTCACTATAAAAGACTTACCAGCCTGTCTGCTCCTGTTCCAGACTCTCATAGGGTACAGGACCTTTGGTCACATGACCATGAAGTCACCAAAGGTCCTGCTGCACTTTTAAGATCAGAAGCTGCACTGATTATGCAGGACTGCTATTATTACTTGTTTCTTCTTGTAATCGCTGGGATCCTTATAGGGATGCTCATTTTGCACCTCCTCCATATTCGTATAAGCTTCCCATATAATCACCTTTGAACATGGCACAATGAGAACATGTTATAAGTGGGGGATCTGCGTGTCCCGGACATTATATGACATCTCCAGCCATTATTCCCTCACTACAGATCTCATCTACTCTACCTTTTGTGTTACTCCACTGATTTCTGTTCATGCCGCACTTCCCCTTTAAATTCTGCAGCTGTTCCCAGGTCTGCTCTGGATTATTGCTTGTTATATTTGCTCCATGGAGATTTTCCAGATCTGTTATAAGCAGAGGTCGTTGCTCTCAGCACAGATAGTACCGGCTGCCTCGGGGAGCACAGGAGCCACAGCGATACGGTGCCATTATATTATGTAGCCATGATGAGTTACAGACAGGATATATGAGCACGTGGGAACTAGGTGGCAGCACGCGGGAACTAGGTGGCAGCACGCGGGAACTAGCTGGCAGCACTTACTCCGGAGCCAAAGGATCTACAGATGACAACTCATATGGACCCCATTACATTTCCCATACCCGGCTTCCCCAGACCCCAGCCTGGTCAATGGAAATACGGGTCTGTCATTCAGGGGTCTGAGAAAGCTGGGTGACAGTGGCTGTAATGTACAGTGGTCACTCAGCCTTTCCACAAAAGGGAAAACCCAATGACAAAAGTCGAGGGTTCATATTTACCAGGGATTTTCATCCGCACCAAAACGCCCTAAAATAAATCTTACAGTTTTAAAAATGCAAAAATTTTATTCCAAGAAAAAAAAAAGTAAAATAAATCTAAAAACAATTCACAGAAATCTTGTAAAATCCACAAATCGGCAATCACAGCGCGAGTAAAACCGCTACACGGCGTCACGTGCTCCCGCCGATGGAAAACGCGGCAGCCGCCATCACAGGGGAACCAGAAACATCTGGTCTCCACCAATAACTCCAATGAAACGTGGACGCCGATTGGTTGCAATATTTGATGGCTCAGTGAGTAAAGGACACAGGTTCACTTAAAGGAAAATCAAGTAAAGTTGGTTGGACGCCACTTTAAGGGTCAAAAGCCTCGTTGTCAGATTCGGTCACTGACACAATTACTGTATAATGTCAGGTTCTGCTCCTTTATAACAGTTTGTTTCAGATGCGACAATAATAAGATACACAAAGATGGCCGACCCCACTAATTTCTAAATCACAGAAAAATGGAGGAAATGCCCCTTTAAGACTTAAAGGGACTAATCCACTTCTACATCAAAGCTTAACCAACGTAAAAAAGAGAAAGTTTCAGAACTTTTAAACTTGGCTCCTTTCAGCTTTTCACTATTATCAAGATCTCTGCTTGATGTCCCTGAATGCCGACAATCACTCTGAACCCTGTCACACAGCTGATGTGTTTGTTACAATGTTTCAGTAATCCTGAAAAGAACAACAACTGGTTGGGCATTTTGCTACAATGTATCAGTGCAGGTAAAATCCTGGAGATTTCAGCTCACAGAAGACACATCAGTGACAGCAAGCAGAGATCTTGCCATCTAGAAAGCTGCAGGTTTCTTTATGCTGATACAATGGATAGTTATTTACAGAAGACAGGACACCGGCCCTTTAAGTGAAATCCTTAATCCCTCCTGACAGCTGGACTAAAACGATCCCACGTGCTCCTGCGAGCAGCGATAATGGCACCAGGATGGGAGGTAACACTGCTACCTGGGGTACTAACTACGCCTGCTGTTCTCTCCTTTATCAGCCTCGCCGGAAGGGGCTTTTCCTACAGTAAAAAGTAATAAAAACCTAATAAAAGAGGATTAACCCTTATGTACAGAGCTCGGAGGGGGAACAATCCAAACGATACATGATGCCCCCTGCTAGTGTTGGAGAGGAGGGTCATCATGAGAAAGCGATGTGCCAGCGTCGGCTGCAGCAGACACGGCTGGAGCTGGTTCAATAATAAATTAATTTCCCCCCCATTACTTAAAAGGTAAAATGAAAAACTAAAAGTATTTGTAACAAATAAAATGGTGGCGCCCCCGTGTGGCCCGAGGGGGCAGAGGTACAACATGGCAGCGGCTCCGGCAGCTCAGTCGTACATGTCTTCAAACACCCTCTGCCCGATCCCTATGTACGCCTCCTTCTCCTGTGCGGTCATCTGCGCCACCAGTTCTGGGCGTTGGCTGACCTCGCTGTATAGGTACGGCCGCCCCCCAACGGTCAGTGTGGGGTCCGCAGACACCTCCTCAAACTCATCATCTTCCTCATCCTCCACCTCCATTAGGCGGGAGGCTGCGCTCATAGGGTGCCGGGTCACAGGACTATCCTGGTCCGATTCGCTGGTGTCACTGTCTGAATCGCTGCCGACACCTGCGTTTTCACTCGCAGCGGACGAGATTCCCGCTGCGCTCTTTTTCTCGTGAATGAGCAGAGCTTGCATCACCTCCTCATTCTCATCCGCCATGGTGCGGCCATCCTCTTGGAAAGACTCCATGTCCAGACCTGGAGGAAGACACAAGGTGATGAGAAGCGGGGCGAGGAGATACAGGGCGACGCTTACAGGGGTCCCCACCCAACGCTGCACACATTAGGGGGGGGATCTATTCCACGTAGCAGCTTCCAGTCTCCTATAAAGGTTATGAAATCTTCTAATGTGAATTAGGTTTCAATGTTGGAGCTTTTATGACATTTCTGCTTGCTGTCAGTGAATAAGAACATTTTTTTTTTTTTTTTTTTTTTTTTTTTACAACCAGTGGCCGAATGCCTGTCCTGGCCTAGTCCTGCACACACTGCTGAGACCTTGTTACAATGTATCGGTGTAGACAATCCTCCAGGTCCCCTGAAGTAACGACTTCTTGTGAAGTAAGCGAGAATGTTTCCATTCACAGTCAGCAAGCAGATATTTTTTATGTAAGAACTGGGACTTATTAGGAAGTTCCTAAACTATAAAATAGATATATTCCAAAAGCCTGGACCTTTTGGTGGTGACTTGTTTGGAGGACCCCATTTAAAGCTGAAGGTGCCCCTACTGGAGCTAATTCAGGGTAATCTCGCACCCCTTCCTCTGACCAGCTGTCTGTAGCTGGGATATTGCAATGTGAAGAGCGCCCCCCGCAGTGGAGAGGTGATAAGTGCTTCTGAATAGAATACCCCTTTAATTCTGTGACAGTGATCCGCAGATGAGCGACCCCCATGTATTGGTGCAGTTGTGTATGCGGAGCTCCCCTCCCCCTCCGCTCACCATCTTTAGCATCGCTGGGGTCGCTGTAGGCGCCGCCCTGCACGGTGCTCTCCCGCAGCCAGATGGGGCGCTCCTTCACGGGTTTGCCCTCAGTGGGCGCTCTCTGCAGGTCCTCCTGCTCCTCCATGCTGATCACCACGTCCTGCGTGTACAGATCTTCATATGACGGACCTTTGGTCCAGGCTTCCTTGTGAGGACCGGAGGCTCCATCCCTCGAGGCCGCAGCCTTGTCCTTGCTGCAAAACACAGAGGATTTATACAGAGACACATAATGATAGAATGGGAGCCGCAACGGAGACAGCGGAGCTCCGCCATAGATACTCCGCCATAGATACAGCAGAGAGAGGAAGTCTCCGGGGGACAAGTAAATTACCGCCCCCTCCGCCTGCACAAGAGAAGAGTCGCTCCACGCACACAAGCAGCTGCGCTCCTCTAAGTGCAAAGTTTTTAGGATCTGACAGTTATTGGAGCGACAGATACGAGAGAGGAAGAGAATAAAGGAAGAAAGGAGAAAAAGGGAGAAGAGAAGGCAGCACAGACCGAGCACAATGTACAGAAAATGACAAAGAAAGAAGACACCGCAAATACAGGATACACCGACACTAATGCACGTGTATATCCTGTATTATACTCCAGAGCTGCACTCACTATTCTGCTGGTGCAGTCACTGTGTACATACATTACTGATCCTGAGTTACATCTTGTATTATACTCCAGAGCTGCACTCACTATTCTGCTGGTGCAGTCACTGTGTACATACATTACATATCCTGAGTTACATCCTGTATTATACTCCAGAGCTGCACCCACAATTCTGTTGGTGCCATCATTGTGAACATACATTACATTACTGATCCTGAGTTACATCCTGTATTATACTCCACAGCAGCACTCACTATTCTGCTGGTGCAGTCAATGTGTACATACATTACATTACTGATCCTGAGTTACCTCCTGTATTATACTCCAGAGCTGCGCTCACTATTCTGCTGGTGCAGTCACTGTGTACACACATTACATTACTGATCAGGAGTTACCTCCTGTATTATACTCCAGAGCTGTACTCACTACTCTCTGTTATCAGCCATCACAGGCTGAGGATAGGCTGACAGTAAGGGATATGAAGTCTGGCTGCGCAGGGTCTGAGGCTCGGGCACCTTTGTCTGAGCGCTGGGATTTCGGTGGGCTCGGGCTCCAGGATCTCGTAGGCCAGGTTGATATCTTCGGTCTCTCGGAGGAGGGCGTAGATCGGTTCTATCTGATCATTAAATCTGGCAACCAGGGTGCGGGCGTCCTTCTTGGGCATTGCAGACTCGTCCTCCTCCACCTCCGTCTGGCAGAATGTGCAGCGGAAGGTACCTGAAATACAAGGAGAGTGAGGAAGTCTGATCAAGGCAAGATGGCAGCAAAGCGCCGCCGACCACCTACAGGATCCAGCTCAGATCATCCCAAAATAATTGTATCTATTCAGTACAGAAAATGTCATCACCCCATTCCTGCACTGCCATGTACAGAACCAACAGCTGGTATTACACTCCAGAGCTGCACTCACATTCCACAGCCTTATGGATTTAATCTTACGCCATATCCAGCGTGTATAATATCTGCACAAAGCTTATCTTGGTGATAAGCTCCTGTACAGACTGACGCAGAAAGAAGCCAACGTCTCAAAATATAGGTGCTCAGTCAGTGTCTGTACACAAGCAGAATAGTGAGTGCAGCTCTGGAGTATAATACAGGATGTAACTCAGGATCAGTAATGTAATGTATGTACACAGTGACTGCACCAGCAGAATAGTGAGTGCAGCTCTGGAGTATAATACAGGAGGCAACTCAGGATCAGTAATGTAATGTATGTACACAGTGAATGCACCAGCAGAATAGTGAGTGCAGCTCTGGAGTATAATACAGGATATCACTCAGGATCAGTAATGTAATGTATGTACACAGTGACTGCACCAGCAGAATAGTGAGTGCAGCTCTGGAGTATAATACAGGAGGCAACTCAGGATCAGTAATGTAATGTATGTACACAGTGAATGCACCAGCAGAACAGTGAGTGCAGCTCTGGAGTATAATACAGGATGTAACCCAGGATCAGTAATGTATGTACACAGTGACTGCACCAGCAGAATAGTGAGTGCAGCTCTGGAGTATAATACAGGAGGTAACTCAGGATCAGTAATGTACTGTATGTACACAGTGACTGCACCAGCAGAATAGTGAGTGCAGCTCTGGAGTATAATACAGGAGGTAACTCAGGATCAGTAATGTAATGTATGTACACAGTGACTGCACCAGCAGAATAGTGAGTGCAGCTCTGGAGTATAATACAGGATGTAACCCAGGATCAGTAATGTCATGTATGTACACAGTGACTGCACCAGCAGAATAGTGAGTGCAGCTCTGGAGTATAATACAGGATGTAACTCAGGATCAGTAATGTATTGTATGTACACAGTGACTGCACCAGCAGAATAGTGAGTGCAGCTCTGGAGTATAATACAGGATGTAACTCAGGATCAGTAATGTAATGCATGTACACTGACTGCACCAGCAGAATAGTGAGTGCAGCTCTGGAGTGTAATACAGGAGGCAACTCAGGATCAGTAATGTAATGTATGTACACAGTGAATGCACCAGCAGAATAGTGAGTGCAGCTCTGGAGTATAATACAGGATATCACTCAGGATCAGTACTGTATTGTATGTACACAGTGACTCCATCAGCAGAATAGTGAGTGCAGCTCTGGAGTATAATACAGGAGGTAACTCAGGATCAGTAATGTAATGTATGTACACAGTGACTGCACCAGCAGAATAGTGAGTGCAGCTCTGGGGTATAATACAGGAGGTAACTCAGGATCAGTAATGTAATGTATGTACACAGTGACTGCACCAGCAGAATAGTGAGTGCAGCTCCGGAGTATAATACAGGATATCAATCAGGATCAGTAATGTAATGTATGTACACAGTGTCTGCACCAGCAGAATAGTGAGTGCAGCTCTGGAGTATAATACAGGAGGTAACTCAGGATCAGTAATGTAATGTATGTACACAGTGACTGCACCAGCAGAATAGTGAGTGCAGCTCTGGAGTATAATACAGGATGTAACTCAGGATCAGTAATGTATTGTATGTACACAGTGACTGCACCAGCAGAATAGTGAGTGCAGCTCTGGAGTATAATACAGGATGTAACTCAGGATCAGTAATGTAATGTATGTACACAGTGACTGCACAGAATAGTGAGTGCAGCTCTGGGGTATAATACAGGAGGTAACTCAGGATCAGTAATGTAATGTATGTACACAGTGACTGCACCAGCAGAATAGTGAGTGCAGCTCTGGGGTATAATACAGGAGGTAACTCAGGATCAGTAATGTAATGTATGTACATAGTGACTGCACCAGCAGAATAGTGAGTGCAGCTCTGGAGTATAATACAGGATATCACTCAGGATCAGTACTGTATTGTATGTACACAGTGACTGCACCAGCAGAATAGTGAGTGCAGCTCTGGAGTATAATACAGGATATCACTCAGGATCAGTACTGTATTGTATGTACACAGTGACTCCATCAGCAGATTAGTGAGTGCAGTACTGGAATAGAATACAGTATAAGTAATGTATGTACACAGTGATCAGTATGGATATGTTATATACACGCACAGTGTAGCTGGGGCTCACTGATCGGTGTACACCGCTCGTAGTGTTCTGGCCCGATGTTGGATGCACCGGCTGCTGCTTCCTCTATCGTTCTTCTTACTGATCAGTAACCTTCCCCAGTGTCAGTAACGCGCTCAGTGGACGTCTTACAGAGTGCGCATCCAGCACTGCAGCAGTTAAGTGTCAGACCGCAGCAGCGCCTGCAGAGCGGGAGACAGAAGAAGCGCGTTTCAAGGTCTCCCATTCACCGCGTGTCTGGAGCCGCGTCCATCGCTCTCCGCCTACAGCTGCTCCTCGTCTCCTCTGCGATCAGATACAACAATGGCGCGGAGCAGAGGCGCGCCCGGCCGGCAGAAGAAAACCAAGGTCGGAGTTATACCAAGGGGCGGCAGCGGGGTCGCTCTATCTGGCGAGGACACCAAAGAAGATGACAGCGCAGCGTCCAGAGACTGTGTGATTATTGCTAGGAAACCATCAGTATGGAGGCTCCCATACAACTTTCTCAGACTCCTGAATGGCAGATCTGACAGCTGTGCAACAATATGGGCTCAAATCTAACCTGTGCACACCTAACAGATAATATGCAGCAGTACTGGGAGCTGTGGCCCCCGAGCGCCTGGGATTAGTGTGGGACCCGGATCTTGCTCACCCCCATATTATCCTGCTTATTGATCCTTCGACTCCAGCAACTCCACACCAGCAAGATGTAATGCTCATCAATGTACAGTGTGACACTGGATCTAGATCCTTATACTCCAGTCACAACCAAAGCTGCAATCACAGAGCTCAATGTATCTTTCCTGACAGTCCTGTGACCAAACAGTTCAGGAATAACCAAGTTCCTGTATTTTGAGCTCCCATGATGTACTGCTCTGTGGGCCCAGGAAAGAAAAAACGGTGACTGCAGCTCTGGAGGTGACTGGAGGATAAGACCCAATGTAACAGTAGAATAGTGACTGCAGCTCAAGACAGGATGTAACAGCAGAATAGTGAGTGCAGCTCTGGAGGTGACTGGAGGATAAGACATGATGTAATAGCAGAATAGTGACTGCAGCTCTGGAAGTGACAGGAGGATAATGGAGTCAGTATTGTGATAGGACAGATGGAGTAGATTTATATTTGTAACTAAGCTTTTGTACTTCTCATTCACACAGTGCAGATATTTCTTGTCTGCAGCCTTTCGGCCGTGGTGCGGCTCAGTCTGGTGATGATCACATCGGTGCAGGATGATGGGTAAGTGGCTGATAACTGCGGTGCACACGTTGTGGATGTGGGCGCCATGTTCAGATCAGACACCTGGCGGGGGAGGGGGATTACGGCTGCTGGAGTCAGGCAGAGCCGGAGGATTCTCATCAGCTGAAGCCCCGGGGGATTGTGGGGATTTATCGCAGCCTGCGGTCGGGCAGAAAGCTTCCAGCAGGCAGAGTAATGGAGCGACTGGTGCAGCCAGGGCCTCCTGAGTGCACTGATCTGTGGACCTGCAGGGAACAGTCAGCACCCAAAATAGCAGCAACCACCGAGCACATCCAGCAGGAGAAGAGTTAACCTGCCTGCTCCAAGGTCACCGCGCCGAGTGCAGATCCCAAACACCATGTAACAGCGAGAAAACAGGGGACGAGAGGAAGAGCGACAGCACACGAAGCTAAAAGGGACAGTGACCATCCCGGGCCACAGATTATAAACCGCAGTCATCCTCATCAACCGTGACACGTAGTCCAGGCATCACAGCACCAGGAAAACCATCGCCGGCACCAGTCACATCACTAATCAGTGCATTACTCATCCTGTATTATACTCCAGAGCTGCACTCACTATTCTGCTGGTGCAGTCACTGTGTACATATATTACATTACTGATCCTGAGTTACCTCCTGTATTATACCCCAGAGCTGCACTCACTATTCTGCTGGTGCAGTCACTGTGTACATACATTACATTACTGATCCTAAGTTATCTCCTGTATTATACTCCAGAGCTGCACTCACTATTCTGCTGGTGCAGTCACTGTGTACATACCTTACATTACTGATCCCGAGTTACATCCTGTATTATACTCCAGAGCTGCACTCACTATTCTGCTGGTGCAGTCACTGTGTACATATATTACATTACTGATCCTGAGTTACATCCTGTATTATACTCCAGAGCTGCACTCACTATTCTGCTGGTGGAGTCACTGTGTACATACATTACATTACTGATCCTGAGTTGCATCCTGTATTATACTCCAGAGCTGCACTCACTATTCTGCTGGTGCAGTCACTGTGTACATACATTACATTACTGATGCTGAGTGACATCCTGTATTATACCCCAGAGCTGCACTCACTATTCTGCTGGTGCAGTCACTGTGTACATACATTACTGATCCTGAGTTACATCCTGTATTATACTCCAGAGCTGCACTCACTATTCTGCTGGTGCAGTCACTGTGTACATACATTACATTACTGATCCTGAGTTACATCCTGTAATATATTCCAGAGCTGAACTCACTTATTCTGAGGGCAGAACTTTAACTGCAGCTGTGAAGTACATCGTGCAGTGTTTTGCTACAAGGTGACTGGAAGTACTATGATTATGGAAAGCTTTAGCAGCATATACCATATAGGTGACTGACAACAGCGCTGCAGGCAATCATGACATTGGCACATAGAGTAGCAGGCACCACAGAAAGGAAAAGTTGGGACTAAAAGGGAAGACTCAGAAGAAAAACGAGAATAACAGGACGGACACTGCAGGTGACCACCACTGCCTACACTGAAATCAGTGTAACTAGAGGAAGCAGAGCTCCCCCTGCTGGCCAATCCTTCACACAACACACTCCACTCACTCAACATAAAGCCGCATTCACACAACCATTTGTCTCCGTTTGATGCTGTCAGGAGACCGGCGGCCGATTCATGAATCACAATCCATACTCAGACACACACACGGATGTGTGAATGCGGCCCAAGACCTCACTCACATCGCAGACCTGGATGCACAGTGTCATCCTACGACATAGAAAGAATAAGAAATATTTATACTTCAATTATCTTAATTCACTCCTGGTGTTAAAATAATAACAGCTATACTGCAGAGCTGCACTCACTATTCTGCTGGAGAACAGCTCTGGGGTGTAATACAGGATGTAACTCAGGATCAGTAATGTAATGTATGTACACAGTGACTGCACCAGCAGAATAGTGAGTGCAGCTCTGGAGCATAATACAGGATGTAACTCAGGATCAGTAATGTAATGTATGTACACAGTGACTGCACCAGCAGAATAGTGAGTGCAGCTCTGGAGTATAATACAGGATGTAACTCAGGATCAGTAATGTAATGTATGTACACAGTGACTGCACCAGCAGAATAGTGAGTGCTCCTCTGGAGTATAATACAGGATGTAACTCAGGATCAGTAATGTAATGTATGTACACAGTGACTGCACCAGCAGAATAGTGAGTGCAGCTCTGGGGTATAATACAGGAGGTAACTCAGGATCAGTAATGTAATGTATGTACACAGTGACTCCACCAGCAGAATAGTGAGTGCTCCTCTGGAGTATAATACAGGATGTAACTCAGGATCAGTAATGTAATGTATGTACACAGTGACTGCACCAGCAGAATAGTGAGTGCAGCTCTGGGGTATAATACAGGAGGTAACTCAGGATCAGTAATGTATGTACACAGTGACTGCACCAGCAGAATAGTGTGTGTAGCTCTGGAGTATAATACAGGAGGTAACTCAGGATCAGTAATGTATGTAGATAGTGAGTGCAGCTCTGGAGGATAATACAGGATGTAACTCAGGATCAGTAATGTAATGTATGTACACAGTTACTCCACCAGCAGAATAGTGAGTGCAGCTCTGGAGGATAATACAGGATGTAACTCAGGATCAGTAATGTAATGTATGTACACAGTGACTCCACCAGCAGAATAGTGAGTGCTGCTCTGGAGTATAATACAGGATGTAACTCAGGATCAGTAATGTAATGTATGTACACAGTGACTGCACCAGCAGAATAGTGAGTGCAGCTCTGGAGTGTCAGGCGTTATGTGCCCCGTTGGTTGGGGGGGGACGTGAGGTTATTGCCCTCTTACCCGTCATGAGGTCGAACAGCTGATTGGCCTCCAGGTCGGTGAAGGTGCTGCAGCAGTTGGGGCACTTGAAGGAGGCGCGGTTGGTGGAGTCCCTCTCGTCGGTTTCGATCCGCCGCCTCATGTGGTCCAGCTTGTACTTCACCACGTTCACCAGCAGCCGGTAGTTTATGAAGTAGTAGTTGTGTCTGGTGGTCTTCCCATCGTGGGCGGTCTCCACCCGCATGCGGCACTTGATGAACTTGTCCCCCTTCAGGGTGTTGAGCACGGCTCGCAGTTGCTTGCGGTCAAACTTCAGCAGCTCCAGCATGTCCTCCTCCTTCACACAGGGGTTGCGGATCAGGATGTCCAGCGCCAGAGCGTGCTCCAGCCCGTAGAAGCCGCGCACCACGTACTTGGCCAGACGCTTCAGCACGGCAGGGACCTCGGTCACCACCCCGGGGTCAGACATGTTACCTGTCAGGAGAGAACACACAGGTGACCCCGACCACCACTGCCAGTCCACCCCTGCTCCCGACCATCACTGCCCGTCCACTCCTGCTCCCGACCACCACAGCCCATCCTGCTGCCACAGCTGAAGGACCTCACAGTCGTCTCATGTGTCCTGTATCAGGCTGTATGCAACTGTAACAGCCCCTCAGCTGTGAAAAGATAACAGGACAGCAAATGAGCACAGGCAGCACTGTGAAGGCGTCATTATCTGATCCAAACAGGGAATTCTGGGTAAGAAATCACCGGCAGAGGGGGGCACATACTTATCCACACGTGGTGGGGGCAGGCTCTGCACCGATGATACTGATAACACGGAACCCTCACACACTCACCTCACGCCGCCTCACCGGCCACTCTTCACGTCATCAGGAAGCGCATCTTACTGACGCCCAATTCTCCAGCCGCCATTTTAAGTCCGGGAAAACCGGTTTAGAGCGGAGGTTTTACATTGTAAGCGCCGAATCTTGTGTCCTGCACTACAATCCACACACAGGAGGTCCTGAGACCTGCCGATATACAATATTTTCGCTCTATTCCTACGGCAATGACCTGCCAGAAATAACAATGGCCGCTGAAACGCTTAAAACATCCTGGAACGCTTCGTGACGTACTTCCGTCTATTTTCCGGATGTTGTCTTTTCTAATTGGTGGATGGGTCTGGGAACTGACCAATTAGGATCAGTTCTTCTCTGGTTGTTATGGTGAGCAGGGCAGGAGGCGGGCATGTCCGGGTGACATGGCGGCGCTGGACCGGGTGAAGGTGCTGGTGCTGGGGGACTCCGGTGAGCTGTAGTATGGCGGCGGCGCCAGGGTCATGTCTCCTGTGTCATCCTCTCGTCAGAAATAATTTGAGCTTTCCTTAGTTTTATCTGCTCCTGAGAAAACTGGGTGACAACCAATATGGACGCGGTGCGGGTTGTCAGGCAGCTTTCCCTCAGTTCTGGGTGTCAGGTGTGAGCGGTTGTGTCCTAGCAGGGTGACTGTCCGTCCTCACACTGCCCTCTGCCTGCAGGAGTCGGGAAGTCCTCCCTTGTCCATCTCCTGTGCCAGAACCAAGTGCTGGGGAAACCGTCCTGGACCGTGGGCTGCTCGGTGGACGTCAGGGTGAGTGATGAGGTCCGGTCTGTACCGCGGGGGGGAGGGAAGATCCAGTTTGTACCGCAGGAGGGGCCGTCAGTCATTTTCTTTTTGTCATCAGCTCCATGAGTATCGGGAGGGCACTCCGGAGGAGAAGACCTTCTACATAGAGCTGTGGGATGTTGGCGGATCGGTGGGCAGCGCCAGCAGCGTGAAGAGCACCAGAGCCGTATTCTACAACGGTGTCAATGGTGAGAGGAGCTGATTATAAATCCTCCGGAGCTGCACTCACTATTCTGCTCTCACATCTTGTCTTATCCTCCAGTCACCTCCAGAGCTGCACTCACTATTCTGCCGTTACATCGTGTCTTATCCTCCAGTCACCTCCAGAGCTGACTTCACTATTCTGCCGTTACATCGTGTCTTATCCTCCAGAGCTGCTGTCACTATTCTGCTGTTACATCAGGTCTCCTCCTCCAGTCACCTCCAGAGCTGCAGTCACTATTCTGCTGTTACATCAGGTCTCCTCCTCCAGTCACCTCCAGAGCTGCACTCACTATTCTGCCGTTACATCGTGTCTTATCCTCCAGAGCTGCAGTCATTATTCTGCCTTACATCGTGTCTTATCCTCCAGAGCTGCAGTCATTATTCTGCCTTACATCGTGTCTTATCCTCCAGAGCTGCAGTCATTATTCTGCCGTTACATCGTGTCTCATGCTCGTTCTCAGCTTCTTCCTCCTTCTGTCTGCACTTTGCTGATGAGCACACATCTGACTCTGCTGCATTTCCCTTCAGCTCTATGTGTAATCTGCAGGTACTGAATTGTGGCTGCAGCTCTGGATGTGACTTGTGCATGTGTCACTATTTCTAGTCTTAGATAAGTAAAGCCTCGGACCTCCTTTTTTGCTGAGGCCTGTAAGTCACATAATCGCTCATTCCTGGATTTCATCGCCCCTTTCTGTATTTCTCAGGTATTGTTCTTGTTCACGATCTCACAAACAAGAAGTCGTCTCAGAACTTGTACCGCTGGTCCCTGGAGGCCCTGAACCGAGACCTGCAGCCGACGGGCGTGCTGGTGACCAATGGGTGAGTCCTCTGCCCCACTGTACACTGTGCAGAATGCTCAGCAGTGAGGATTGTGTCGTGTATGTGAATATATTTTACAAGTGTGAATTGAAAGTGCATGAAGTTGTCATCATGCAAGACCTTAATTTTAACCAAAATGTTTTTGAATATAGATATAGTCATTTACTTAAATAAAACTGACAGCAAAAGTTTTGCATCTACTATTTATTGATCACAACATAGAGTAATTCATTGCTTACCATAACTTAGTATTTTGTAGCATAACCTCTTGCTAGAATTCCTGCACCGCACCGACAGGGCATTGAAGCCACTCGAGTATTCAAGACATCTTGAGGTATCTTGCTCCGTTCCATTTGCAAATCTGCAGACAATTTAGCTTTATTGCTCTGGGTACAGGCCCCAACTTGTCGCCCTAACTCATCCCAAAGCTGCTCTATAGGGTGTATATCAGGTGATTGGCTCGGCCATTGCAGCAAGCGATCATTTTTCTTTGCTAACCAATTTTTTACTACATTGGATGTGTGCTTAGGATCATTGTCTTGCTGGAATTTCCATCTCCTACTTTGGTTTTACCATGTGGCTGCATTACATTTTCCATTATATCCTTGTACATGGTAGCATTCCTATTTCCATCAATTCTGTGCAGAGGCCAATGGCAGATGCAGAAAAACAGCCCTAAACCATGACATTGTCACCACCATGCTTCACTATAGGCGTTTGGTACCTTACATCTTCACGTTTTCCAGTTGGGCGGTATATATAGTGCTGCCATCACTACCAAGCAGATTGAACTTTGATTCATCCAACCACAGCACCTTACAGCAATATGTCTCTTTCCATTGGCTGTGTTCTTTGTTCCGGTTCTTTGCAGAGATGAAAGGCTTCTTGACTGGACCTCGTGCATTCAACCCTACTGCTCTTAGCATTCGCACCACAGTATGGCGACTCACTTTGGCCCCATATTCTTTGTTCATTTCATGCGAAATCTGTACAGCACTTTTATGGACGTCAGATACTGACTTTTTCTTAACTCCTTCCCGACATGCGCCGTATATCAGGAACCCTGAGGAAGAAGGACAGCATCTCCTTTGAAACATGTCGGTTTGTGGCCGCATCTAGGTCCCATAGCTTTGGTCTTAGTGACATCACATTGTTCATGCCCCCCGCTCGTGATGCGGCTCAGCAACAGCGCTTCTGGCCGGAGCTCTCCACTGTTTACCATCACCCCGGGCGAGGACACAGGAGAGAGGCAGATTCAGGAGGACGCTCCTGCAACGTTTCCACCTTAAATACTTGAAGAGAGAAATACGACCATATCAACCCAAAATAATATTAAAAATTAACTTTTATTCATAAATAGTATAAAAAGTTACTTCATAATCAATATAGGGCACAGTACAGAAATACAGAAAGACACATATCATGTAGGATGACCATCTCACTGAAGGGACGATCCAGTCCACATGTTATAGGGTCCGAGGCACCACAGCAAAAAAACGTGTATATAGTCCTTCATATGACAGACCAATAAAGAGGATTATCAAATGACCACAGTGTAATACCCATAGTAATACCCATATGGTAGTGCATATAACAAGTGTATATGTAGAAATAATATCAAATACTTGGCAATACCTCATAGGGAACTCAAAACCTATACTGTCAGGGTGCCATATACCAGCAGCTAAGATATACATTCATCATATCAAAACGCCACATAAGGGACACTAGTAATAGCCACTATAGCACTATTATAATCAAGGTATGGCAGCTAGGAAGGTTCAATTAATAGAGTTATGTTGACAGAGTGTATACCAAGCGAGTATGAAGATAGGTGAGTAAAAAGCAAGTGCTGCGTTATATAGGGGAGAATTACCTGGGCCACAAGCTGCGATGTCAGGGCACCCACATGTGGACCGCTCGTCCACCCCAACGCACGTTTCGGCGTTTGCCTTCTTCAGGGGGCGTCCTCCACCTTGTTTCCACCTTGCCAGAGAACCCTGCCATAGTTACTACCGTAGAATGGGAGCTGGAGGAATGCTAACAAACTTCCGTGAATAGTAAGTGTGTTATTCATCTGACTACTTGAACCAATGGCGCTGTACAACTGAACTCAGCTGGCTGTTGGGGAAGGTACCTATCAACTATTGGGCTGCAAAATCTGTAAAATTTTATGTATATATATATATATATAATATTTTAGCTCAAAAAAATAAAGGGAACACTTAAATAACACATCCTAGATCTGAATGAATGAAATATTCTCATTGAATACTTTGTTCTGTACAAAGTTGAATGTGCTGACAACAAAATCACACAAAAATCATCAATGGAAATCACATTTATTAACCAATGGAGGCCTGGATTTGGAGTCACCCCCAAAATTAAAGTGGAAAAACACACTACAGACTGATCCAACTTTGATGTAATGTCCTTAAAACAAGTTAAAATGAGTCTCCTTATTGTGTGTGGCCTCCACGTGCCGGTATGACCTCCCTACAACGCCTGGGCATGCTCCTGATGAGGCTGAGTATTGTGTGTGGCCTCCACGTGCCTGTATGACCTCCCTACAACGCCTGGGCATGCTCCTGATGAGGTTACGGATGGTCTCCTGTGGGATCTCCTCCCAGACCTGGGCTAAAGCATCCGCCAACTCCTGGACAGTCTGTGGTGCAACGTGACGTTGGTGGATGGAGAGAGACATGATGTCCCAGATGTGCTCAATTGGATTCAGGTCTGGGGAACGGGCGGGCCAGTTCATAGCTTCAATGCCTTCATCTTGCAGGAACTGCTGACACACTCCAGCCACATGAGGTCTGGCATTGTCCTGCATTAGGAGGAACCCAGGGCCAACCGCACCAGCATATGGTCTCACAAGGGGTCTGAGGATCTCATCTCGGTACCTAATGGAGGTCAGGCTACCTCTGGTGAGCACATGGAGGGCTGTGCGGCCCTCCAAAGAAATGCCACCCCACACCATTACTGACCCACTGCCAAACCGGTCATGCTGAAGGATGTTGCAGGCAGCAGATCGCTCTCCACGGCATCTCCAGACTCTGTCACGTCTGTCACATGTGCTCAGTGTGAACCTGCTTTCATCTGTGAAGAGCACAGCGCTCCAGTGGCGACTTTGCCAATCCTGGTGTTCTGTGGGAAATGCCAAGCATCCTGCATGGTGCTGGGCTGTGAGTACAACCCCCATCTGTGGACGTCGGGCCCTCATACCACCCTCATGGAGTCGGTTTCTAACCGTTTGTGCAGACACATGCACATTTGTGGTCTGCTGGAGGTCATTTTGCAGGGCTCTGGCAGTGCTCCTCCTGTTCCTCCTTGCACAAAGGGGGAGGTAGCGGTCCTGCTGCTGGGTTGTTGCCGTCCTACGGCCCCCTCCACGTCTCCTGGTGTACTGGCCTGTCTCCTGGTAGCGCCTCCAGCCTCTGGACACTACGCTGACAGACACAGCAAACCTTCTTGCCACAGCTCGCATTGATCTGCCATCCTGGATGAGCTGCACTACCTGAGCAACTTCGGTGGGTTGAAAGCACAACCAACATTCAAAAGTGATCAAAACATCAGCCAGAAAGCATTGGTACTGAGATGTGGTCTGTGGTCCCCACCTGCAGAACCACTCCTTTTATTGAGGGTGTCTTGATAATTGGCAATAATTTCCATCCATTGTCTATTCCATTTGCACAACAGCATGTGAAATTGATTGTCAATCAGTGTTGCTTCCTAAGTGGACAGTTTGATTTCACAGAACTTTGACTTACTTGGAGTTATAGTCTGTTGTTTAAGTGTTCCCTTCTTTTTTTGAGCAGTGTATATGTGTTAGTGCAGTAGTATGCACTAATATCTTCTGTAATATATATACAGTACAGACCAAAAGTTTGGACACACCTTCTCATTTAAAGATTTTTCTGTATTTTCATGACTATAAAAATTGTACATTCACACTGAAGGCATCAAAACTATGAATTAACACATGTGGAATTATATAGTTAACAAAAAAGTGTGAAACAACTGAAAATATGTCTTATATTCTAGGTTCTTCAAAGTAGCCACCTTTTGCTTTGATGACTGCTTTGCACACTCTTGGCATTCTCTTGATGAGCTTCAAGAGGTCGTCACCGGAAATGGTCTTCCAACAATCTTGAAGGAGTTCCCAGAGATGCTTAGCACTTGTTGGCCCTTTTGCCTTCACTCTGCGGTCCAGCTCACCCCAAACCATCTCGATTGGGTTCAGGTCTGGTGACTGTGGAGACCAGGTCATCTGGCGTAGCACCCCATCACTCTCCTTCTTGGTCAAATAGCCCTTACACAGCCTGGAGGTGTTTGGGGTCATTGTCCTGTTGAAAAATAAATGATGGTCCAACTAAACACAAACCGGATGGAATAGCATGCCGCTGCAAGATGCTGTGGTAGCCATGCTGGTTCAGTATGCCTTCAATTTTGAATAAATCCCCAACAGTCACCAGCAAAGCCCCCCACACCATCACACCTCCTCCTCCATGCTTCACGGTGGGAACCAGGCATGTAGAGTCCATCCGCTCACCTTTTCTGCGTCGCACAAAGACACGGTGGTTGGAACCAAAGATCTCAAATTTGGACTCATCAGACCAAAGCAGATTTCCACTGGTGTAATGTCCATTCCTTGTGTTCTTTAGCCCAAACAAGTCTCTTCTGCTTGTTGCCTGTCCTTAGCAGTGGTTTCCTAGCAGCTATTTTACCATGAAGCCCTGCTGCACAAAGTCTCCTCTTAACAGTTGTTGTAGAGATGTGTCTGCTGCTAGAACTCTGTGTGGCATTGACCTGGTCTCTAATCTGAGCTGCTGTTAACCTGCGATTTTTGAGGCTGGTGACTTGGATAAACTTATCCTCAGAAGCAGAGTTGACTCTTGGTCTTCCTTTCCTGGGGCGGTCCTCATGTGAGCCAGTTTCTTTGTAGCACTTGATGGTTTTTGCAACTTCACTTGGGGACACTTTCAAAGTTTTCCCAATTTTTTCGCACTGGCTGACCTTAATTTCTTAAAGTAATGATGGCCACTCGTTTTTCATTACTTAGCTGCTTTTTTCTTGCCATAATACAAATTCTAACAGTCTATTCAGTAGGACTATCAGCTGTGTATCCATCAGACTTCTGCACAACACAACTGATGGTCCCAACCCCATTTATAAGGCAAGAAATCCCACTTATTAAACCTGACAGGGCACACCTGAGAAGTGAAGACCATTTCCAGTGACTACCTCTTGAAGCTCATCAAGAGAATGCCAAGAGTGTGCAAAGCAGTCATCAAAGCAAAAGGTGGCTACTGTGAAGACCCTAGAATATAAGACATATTTTCAGTAGTTTCACACTTTTTTGTTAAGTATATAATTCCACATGTGGTAATTCATAGTTTTGACGCCTTCAGTGTGAATGTACAATTTTCATAGTCATGAAAATACAGAAAAATCTTTAAATGAGAAGGTGTGTCCAAACTTTTGGTCTGTACTGTGTATATGTGTGTATATATATATATATATATATATATATATATATATATATATATATATATATATATATATATATATATATATATATATATATATATATATATATATATAATATAATATAATATAATATACTCACACAGTGGTGTGAAAAAGGAGAAAGTGTTTGCCCCCTTCCTGATTTCTTATTCTTTTACATGTTTCTCACACTTAAATGTTTCAGATCACAAAACAAATGTAAATATTATAGAAAGATAACACAAGTAAAAACAAAATGCAGTGTGTAAATGAAGGTCTTTATTATTAAGGGAAAAAGAAATCCAAACCTACAGGGCCCTGTGTGAAAAAGTGATTGTGCCCCCCCTTTAATTTATGTTTTAACTGTGCTTTATCACATCTTTGGGAAGTTGAGTTCAGTTTCCCTTGCCACACACAGGCTGGATTACTGCCACACCTGTTCTCAATCAAGAAATCACTTAAATAGGACCTGCCTGGCAAAGTGAAGTACACCAAACAATCCTCAAAGGCTAGACATCATGCTGCGATCCAGAGAAATTCAGGAACCAATGAGAAACAAAGTAATTGAGATCTATCAGTCTGGAAAAAGTTCTAAAGCCATTTCTAAAGCTTTGGGACTCCAGTAAACCACAGTGTGAGCCATTATCCAGAAATGGCAAAAAACTTTAACAGTGGTGAACCTTCCCAGGAGTGGACATGTCAGGACCGGGTCAAGAAAGACACTTTCCAGCAGTGGAGCAGGAAAAAGTCTGCGTCTCTCCAGAAAACCAGGATTGTTGTGCAGGACAAGGCTCCATTACAGCGTCGAGATCTCTACTGCTCTTGGCCAGGAAAGGCCTTAAAGATGGAGAATAATGACCAGACCTAAACCCCAGTGAGCACTTTTGGCCCTTCTTACACTGAGATTTCCCGTGAAGAAGGGCAGCAATATTACTATTAGATAGTTTTATATATAGATAGATATATGTGCTTTTCACTAAATTAGAATATCATCAAATAGTTAATTTATTTCAGTTCTTCAATACTAAAAGTGAAACTCCTATATTATATTATATTATATAGAGTCATTACACTCAGAGGGATCTATTATATAGAGTCATTACACACAGAGGGATCTATTATATAGAGTCATTACACGCAGAGGGATCTATTATATAGAGTCATTACACGCAGAGGGATCTATTATATAGAGTCATTACACGCAGAGGGATCTATTATATAGAGTCATTACACGCAGAGGGATCTATTATATAGAGTCATTACACACAGAGGGATCTATTATATAGAGTCATTACACACAGAGGGATCTATTATATAGAGTCATTACACACAGAGGGATCTATTATATAGTCATTACACACAGAGGGATCTATTATATAGAGTCATTACACACAGAGGGATCTATTTCACGTGTTTATTTCCGTTAATGTTGATGATTATGGCTAACAACCAATGAAAACACAAAAGTCATTATCTCAGTAAATTAGAATAATTACAAAAAACACCTACAAAGGCTTCCTAAGTGTTTAAAAAGGTCCCTTAGTCTGTTTCCATAGGCTCCACAATCATGGGGAAGACTGCTGACTTGACAGATGTCCAGAAGGAAGTCACTGACACTCCACAAGGTCCCAGAGTCTGGAGGAAGAGTGGAGAGGCCACAATCCAAGCTGCTGGAGGTCTAGTGTGAAGTCTCCACAATCGATGATGGTTTGGGGGCCATGTCATCTGCTGGTGGAGGTCCACTGTGTTTTATCAGGACCAAAGTCAGCGCCGCCGTCTACCAGGACATTTTACAGCACTTCATGCTTCCCTCTGCCGACAAGCTTTATGGAGATGGAAATGTCATTCTCCAGCAGGACTTGGCCCCTGTCCACACGGCCAAAAGTACCAACACCTGGTTTACACACAACAGTATCACTGTGCTTGATTGTCAGCAAACTCGCCTGACCTTAACCCCATAGAGGATCTATTATAGAGAATCTATGGGGTATTGTCAAGAGGAAGATGAGACCCCAGACCCAACAATGCAGACGACCTGAAGGGGGCTATCAAAGCCACCTGGGCTTCCATAACCCCTCAGCAGGGCCACAGGCTGATCCCTCCATGCCACAGGCTGATCCCCTCCATGCCACAGGCTGATCCCCTCCATGCCACAGGCTGATCCCCTCCATGCCACAGGCTGATCCCTCCATGCCACAGGCTGATCCCTCCATGCCACATTGCCGCATTGATGCAGTAATTGATGCACAAGGAGCCCGACCAAGTATTGAGGCATTTACTGAACAGACATTTCAGGAGGATGACCAGCTGTTGTTATAGAGTATTCTAATTTACTGAGATAATGACTTTTGTGTTTTCATTGGCTGTAAGCCATAATCACCAACATTAACAGAAATAATCACGTGAAATAGATCACTCTGCGTGTAATGACTCCATATAATATAGAAGCTTCACTTTTTGTATTGAAGAACTGAAATAAATTCACTTTTTGATGATATTTTAATTTATTGAGATGCACCTTTATTTATTATACGTAATGCTGCGCACGGTGTATGATGCATATATACTATATACATAATTCTCTTCACTGTGTATGATGCATATTTACTATATAATCGGCTTATCCCGTCTGTCTGTCCGTCCAGGAAATCCCACGTCGCTGATTGGTCCCGCCGCGGCCAATCAGCGACGCGGGATTTCAGAACAAGATGGCGGCCGTTAGTGGCTCATCTGCCGCACGGAAGTCAGTGGCGATGCAGCAGAGAGACGACCAGCGCTAGCCGGTCATCTCCCGGCTGCTCGCAGCAGAAGTACCCCGACCGGCGGCCTAGGTGGCGCTGCTCCCCGGTCCTCCTTTCACACTTGCCGTCGGGAGATCAGCGGCCCTAGCCTCATCTCCCGGCTGCTCGCAGCGGAAGTACCCGCACAGGCAGCGCCGCGCCCCGGTCCTCACTAACACGGTTCGCTGATTGGTCGCGAAATTTAAAACACCGCTTCTCTGATTGGTCGCTGCCGGAGGCCACCACCAATTAGCAACGAGCGCAGTCCGGCCGCGAATTGGCGCCGGATTTGAAACACGCAGGCCACCGTCGGGAGATCAGCGGCGACGCAGCCGGGAGATGACCGGTGCTAGCCGGTCATCTCCCGGCTGCTCGCAGCAGAAGTACCCCGACCGGCGGCCTCGCACCCCGGTCCTCCCTTCACACTTGCCGTCGGGAGATCAGCGGCCCTAGCTACTGATCTCCCGACGGTAGCCGCGTGGAGGTCAGCGGCGATGCAGCCGGTAGATGACCGGCGCTCGCAGCGGAAGTACCCGCACAGGCAGCGCCGGTCCTCACTAACACGGTAAATTTTCCCAGTTTTTTGTTGTAAAATTAGGGGTCTCTGCTTATACTCGGGTCACCGCGCACAGGCAGCTTGTGACCCCCGGCTGCAGCTGGCTCTTGCTTCTGCTTATGTCACAACTATTTGCGGCTGCTGCCAAGGAGTCTCCTGTTTCGCGTTCCACGGTGAGTGATGGGCTGTGGGTGGGGTTATCCCCCATCCCGTCACACCCGGCATCCACCGCACGCGCCTTCATTGACAGAGCGCGCTGTGGATGCTGGGTGTGACACGATGGGGGATAACCCCACCCACAGCCCATCACTCACCGTGGAACGCGAAACAGGAGACTCCTTGGCAGCAGCCGCAAATAGTCGTGATGTAAGCGGAAGCGAGAGCCGGCTGCAGCCGGGGGGATTATGTGCTGGCTGTGCGTCCTCAGCGATGTTGTCACAAGCAGTATTGACAACATGACGTAATTGCAAAATTCATTAGGGGCCCCGGGGGAATACATTGGGGGGTTAATTTAAAGTAGGGCACAACCCATTTAAACACTGCTTCGCTGATTATTTGCGCCCGGTCGGCCGCATACATATTCTAGAATACCCGATGCGTTAGAATCGGGCCGCCATCTACTATACTATATACATAATGCTGCACACAGTTTGTCAGTCGTTATATCTCCCATTGACACCCAACTTTCCTACTCTTATGAGCAAATTACAGGAGGAAAATTGGAGCATCCTGTGGGGGCGCTATAACGGCAGTCATCTTTGTTGCCAGATGAACAGGCCGTGCTCTTTAATGCTCCCATGCTGACCTCCCTCTCGCTGCTCCTGTAGGGACTATGACCGGGAGAACTTTGCAGATAATCAGATCCCTCTTCTGGTGATCGGCACCAAACTAGATCAGATCCCAGAGGCGAAGCGTAACGAGGTTCTCACCCGCACGGCTTTCCTGGCCGAGGATTTCAATGCAGAGGAAATAAATCTGGTAAGAAAGACACTGAAAACTCTTGTTAAAACGTCCTCATTATACTCTAGTCTCATCCAGAGCTGAAATCACAATTCTGCTACTGTACTGCTCGCTCTCAGGCCACAAAGCCTCATAATGACGCTGCCCCTGCTGCTTCATTGTCTGAGGCTGTGTGGGAGATGGAGTGTTTATACTGTGCAGTGTACAGCATCGTGACAGCAAGTGCTGAGGAATCAGGGGGGTCTAATGTAATGTTTATTATGCTGAAAATCAGCATTATTCACCCAGCAGGGGGCAGTATAATCATGTGATGTCCTCCCTCCATACAGGACTGCACTAATACACGGTACCTCGCCGCTGGGTCATCCAACGCTGTCAAACTCAGCAGATTCTTCGATAAGGTAACAGATTATCATATCACCCAAAATCCACAGCTTATATCAGTACTGAAGCATTATAAGAGGGGCTGATATCAGTCACATATGATGTAATGTCTGGAGGTTATATCAGTACTGGAGCGTTATAAGAGGGGCTGATATCAGTCACATATGATGTAATGTCTGGAGGTTATATCAGTACTGGAGCATTATAAGAGGAGCTGATATAAGTCACATATGATGTAATGTCTGGAGGTTATATCAGTACTGGAGCGTTATAAGAGGAGCTGATATCAGTCACATATGATGTAATGTCTGGAGGTTATATCAGTACTGGAGCGTTATAAGAGGCTGATATCAGTCACATATGATGTAATGTCTGGAGGTTATATCAGTACTGGAGCGTTATAAGAGGGGCTGATATCAGTCATATGGTGTAATGTTTGGAGGTTATATCAGTACTGGAGCGTTATAAGAGGCTGATATCAGTCACATATGGTGTAATGTCTGGAGGTTATATCAGTACTGGAGCGTTATAAGAGGAGCTGACATCAGTCACATATGGTGTAATGTCTGGAGGTTATATCAGTACTGGAGCGTTATAAGAGGCTGATATCAGTCACATATGGTGTAATGTCTGGAGGTTATATCAGTACTGGAGCGTTATAAGAGGCTGATATCAGTGCTGGATATACTGTAGTCATCCAGATGTAGCCATCCTATTGATGATCACTACCATTGTCCTCACCACAGCCTGGAATGGCTGATAACAGGGAGAATAGATTGTGTGCAGCTCTTGTCTTCCTTGGTGAGGCAGTGTACACACGGTGGTGCCGCGCTGTTTGTCGCTCACCCGTGTCTGCGCTTTCATGGCGGATCGTCGTCTCACAGGATCTCCTTCTTTTTCAGGTGATAGAGAAAAGATACTTCTCACGGGACGGAAACACAGTGAGTGCACGCTCATTCTCCTGCCCCTGTACTGTATATAGGGGAGCACCATGAGGCAGGGCTGTGGAGTTGGAGTCGGAATCGCAGTCAGTATAAAATGTACCAACTCCTAAAATATATCATATATTGGATACAGTAGTACAATGCAGTTTGTGGGGAATATTTTTTCATAAGAATTTGGGAAAGTTCTGAAATGTCCTATAAATGTCCGTCCTATTCCTGATCTCAGGGTCTGGACTTTTAGCTGAGATGAATCTGAGCTGCAGTAAATTTATCACTTTAACCCCTTACTTACCGGGGACGTATTAGTACGCATATTTGCGTACCCCCCGTTCAGTGAGGGCTGCTGCGCTGAGCCCTCACTGAACGGAGCACATGTCAGCTGATTCTTACAGCTGACATGTGCCCGCAACAGCCGCGGGTGGAATCGCGATCCACCCGCTGCTGTTAACCAGTTAAATGCTGCTGTCAATCTCCGACAGCAGCATTTAACGCGCGCTTCCGGGTAGCGCGTCATAAGCCCCGCCCACCGGCGACCCCGTCACGTGATCGCGGGTCGCTGATGGGCGTGCATGACAACCCAGGGTCTGCAGCAGACGCCTGTGGTTGTCATGATCTTGTCGCTATGAGCGCCACCTAGTGGTCGGCGCTCATAGCACAGGACCATTTCTGCTGCATGCAGGGGACCTGCTCGTCCCCTGTATGTAGCAGAGGCGATCGGACAGTTGCTGCTTCTAGTCTCCTATGGAGACTATAGAAGCATGCAAAAAGTAAAAAAAAAAAAAAGTTTTTAAAAATATATAAAAAAATATAAAAGTTTAAATCACCCCCCTTTCGCCCCATTCAAAATAAAATATATAAAAAAAAAACCCACATACACATATTTGGTATCGCCGCGTTCAGAATCGCCCGATCTATCAATATAAAAAAAGAATTAATCCGATCGGTAAACGGCGTAGCGAGAAAAAAATTCTAAACGGCAGAATTACGTTTTTTGGTCGCCGCAAAATTGCAATAAAATGCAATAACGGGCGATCAAAACATCGGATCTACCCCAAATGTTATCAATAAAAACGTCAGCCTGGCACGCAAAAAATAAGCCATCAACCAGCCCCAGATCACGAAAAATTGAGACGCTACGGGTCTTAGAAAATGGCGCTATTTTTTTATTTATTTTTTTTGCCAAATTTTGGAATTTTTTTTCACCACTTAAATATAAAAGAACCTATACATGTTTGGTGTCTATGAACTCGTAATGACCTGTAGAATAAGAAGGGCAGGTCAGTTTTAGCATTCAGTGAACATGGTAAAAAAAATAAATAGAAAACAACTGTGGTATTGCACTTTTTTTGCAATTTTACCGCACTTGGAATTTTTTTCCCGTACAGAATATGATAAAACTAGTAATGGCGTTGAAAAGTACAACTCGTCCCGCAAAAAATAAGCCCTCACATGGCCATATTGACCAAAAAATAAAAACGCTATGGCTCTGGGAACAAGGGGAGCAAAAACGAAAATGCAAAAACGAAAAATGCTCCGGGTCTTAAGGGGTTAAACATCAGCCGTGTATGAGGGGGTCGGAGCCGTGTATGAGGGGGTCGGAGTCATGGAAATTGAGGAGTTGGAGTTTTGGCTTATTCACTCCACAGCCCTGCCATGAGGCTTACGGGGACCATACCGAGCGGGAAGATTCACTCCCCCATGTCTGATATTATTGGATTTATTCTCACACTTAATGTTTCCTAGTGTTTAATCCAAATGTAAGAGATGAAAGACAAGTGGGAAATCCTCCTAATCTGCAGTGCGTGGAGAATAAGTGCGCCCCACCTGCAGTGTCAGTGCGCAGTCACACGATGTGGGGAGAAACATTGGGCCTTAATCATTGAGCTCAGGTTTTCCCGTTTAGTCCCATCATCTTCTATATATATAATCGTCTTATCCCGTCTGTGTGTCTGTCTGTCTGTCTGTCCAGGAAATCCCACATCGCTCATTGGTCCGCCAGCGGCCAATCAGCGCCGCGGGATTTCTGAAAAAAGATGGCGGCCGTTAGCGGCTCATTTGCGGGACGGAGCTCAGCGGCGATGCAGCCGGGAGATGATCGGCGCGAGGCGCTCATCTCCCGGCCAGTACCAGCAGAAGGAACCCGACCGCCGGACCCATCTGCGGGACGGAGATGCAGCCGGGAGATGAGCGGCGCGATGCGCTCATCTCCCGGGCCGGTAGCAGCGGAAGGACCGCCGGCGCCGCTGACCTCCATGTGGAAGGGAGGACCGGGGAGCGGCGCTGCGGGTCGGGATACTTCTGCTGCAAGCGCCCGCTCATGTCCCGGGTTCTCGCAGCGTAAGTAGCCGCACAGGCAGCGCCGCTCCCCGGTCCTCACCAAGACGATTCGATGATTGGTCGCGGTCTTCGGACCCGACCAATCACTGATCTTAGCGCAAAACTTAAACACCGCTGTGCTGATTGGTCGCCGACGCTGCCCGCGACCAATCACCGATTTGGGCGCCAAATTTAAAATATCGGCCGCGACCAATCAGCAAAGCGGTGTTTAAATGTGGAGCCAAGATCGTGATTGGTCTCGGCCGATATTTAAATTTGGCGCCCAAATCGGTGACTGGTCGCGGTCAGCGTCCGCGACCAATCAGCACAATAGTGTTTAACTTTGGCGCCAAAATCAGTGATTGGTCGCGGGCCAAGACAGCGAGCAATCACCGATTTGTGCGGCAGATTTAAATAGCGGCCGCGACCAATTGGATGTCAGCGGCGCTGCCTGTGCGGATACTTCCGCTGCGAGAACCCGGGACATGAGCAGGTGCTCGGAGCAGAAGTATCCGGACCCGCAGCGCCGCTCCCCGGTCCTCCCTTCACACCCTAGCCGCTGATGTCCCCACAGTATCCGCATGGTGTTACAAAGGTCCAGACATTTGTGTTAAAAATCGCTGATTGGTCGCTGGCGCTGCCCGCGACCAATCACCGATTTGGGCGCCAAATTTAAATATCCATTCAGAACAGCGGTGTTTAAATATGGAGCCAAGATCGGTGATTGGTCGCGGCCGATATTTAAATTTGGCGCCCAAATCGGTGATTGGTCGCGGGCAGCGCCAGCGACCAATCACCGATTTTTAACACAAATGTCCGGACCTTTGTAACACCATGCAGATACTGTGGGGACATCAGCGGCTAGGGTGTGAAGGGAGGACCGGGGAGCGGCGCTGCGGGTCGGGATACTTCTGCTCCGAGCGCCCGCTCATGTCCCGGGTTCTCGCAGCGGAAGTACCCGCACAGGCAGCGGCGCTCCCCGGTCCTCACTAATACAATTCCGCTCCCCGCTCCTCACCAATACGATTCGCTGATTGGTCGCGCTCTCCACACGCGACCAATCAGTGATCTTGGCGCCAAATTTAAACAACGCTCTGCTAATTGGTCGCGGTTGCCAGACGTGTCCAATCAGCTAGATTGGCGCCAAATTTAAACACCGCTCTGCTGATTGGTCGCGGTTGTCGGCCGTGACCAGTCAGCAGTATTGGCGCCAAATTTAAACCTCAATCTGCTGATTGGTCGCAACCACCGGCCGCGACCAATCTTCGTTTTTTGTGACAAATTTAAACAACGCTCTGCTGATTGGTCGCGGTCGCTTGCCGCGACCAATTAGCAGTATTGGGGCCAAATTTAAACCCCGCTCTGCTGATTGGTCGCGGCTGCCAGCCGCGAACAATCAGCGAGATTGTCGCCAAATTTAAACACCTCTTTGCTGATTGGTCGCGACTAATCAGCGATGTTGGTGCCAAATTTAAACACGCTCTCCAGTTCTCACTAACACGGTTCGCCGATTGGTCGCGACCGCCGCCTGCGACCAATCAGCGATTTTGGCCCAAAATTTAAACACTGCTTTGCTGATTGGTTGCGGCCGCCATCCGCGACCAATCAGCGAGATTGGTGCCAAATTTAAACACCGCTCTGCTGATTGGTCGCGGTCGCGACCAATCAGCAGTATTGGCGCCAAATTTAAAAACCGCTCTGCTGATTGCTCGCGACTAATCTCCGATATTGCCGCCAAATTTAAACACCGCTTTGCTGATTGGTCGCGTTTGGTAACCGCGACCAATCAGCGATTTTGGCGCCAAATTTAAACACCGCTCTGCTAATTGCGCCCGGTCGGCCGCATACATATTCTAGAATACCCGATGCGTTAGAATCGGGCCACCATCTAGTAGTTATATAATCTCCGTCTCTTTGGTGTATAACATTCAGCCCCCAGGGTCTCCTGGTGTATACCCTCCGGCCGTGCCGTCTGGCTTTACTACCATACGACAGAGCGGCCAGTGGTGCAGAGCTCACTGACCATCGCGGTCCTGTAATAGGGGCCACCTGGGTAACAAATTCGTTCATGACATTTCTCCTCCTGAATCTTCCCCCATCACCTATGAGTGATATTATTGAGAAGTGGAAGGAACCGCAGCAACTCAACCATGAAGTGAAGACCCCGTAACATTACAGAGTGGGGGGCCGAGTGCTGAGGAGTAGAAAAGTCACCACCGCTCTGCTGACCCCATAACTGCAGAGTCCAGTCCTCCTCTGATATCAGAACAAACAGTGCTCCCCCGCCCGGAGCTTCATGGCCGAGCAGCTGCATGCGGCCGTACATCACCAAGCACAATGCCGAGCGTCGGATGGAGTGGTGTAAAGCCGCCACCACTGGACTCTGGAGGAGACATGTTCTGTGCAGTGATGGATCGCTCGTCTTTATCTGCTTTTGATGGAGGAGTCTGGGTTTGGTGATTCCAGGAGGACATTACCACTGGGCCCCGTGCACAAGATCCGTACAGAAATGGAGGGGAGAACGTGAGCGGCCGCACAAAGCCCGGACCTCATCCCTATCCAACAATGGAGATTGTGAGCTCTGACTCCCCAACATCAGAGTCTGGCCTAACAATTGTTCTTCTGGATGAAGGGGCGAAAATTGCCACAGACGCCACCAAAATTTTGTAGACATCCTAGAAGAGTGGGAGCCGTTATATCTGCAGAGGAGCGACTCCATATTTCAGGATGAAAGAGTGCTATAATCAAGGGAACTCCTGGAACTCGGGGGCTGACAAAGGCTGATGCCGAAACACGCGTCGGGGTGGGAGCTTCATCGTGTGTCACTTGGCTCCCTACTGCTACCCAGGTATATACATTAATCCTATTGAAATCATTCACCTCTATTGGTTCTGCTCTACTATAGTATATATGCCAGGAGATCCCTTAATTATAGCACTCTTTTTCATCCTGAGGTATCCTTGCGATATAGCACTTTACTTTTGCTATGCTCTAGGAGACTTTTACATATTATGTCATATACTCTTTATGTTAAAAAAGCATACCTTGTGATACCCTGCTTTGATTTATCTATCCCAATCTTTGCATATATGTCTGATATACAGTATATATCTGGGGAACACATGCTTGATCAGCTCCACCATTCTGGTTGTTTTCCCACCCCCTTCACATTTTTTCTTGATCTTATCAAGTTTTATAGATTTTATACTACCTGGCCTTTTATCGGTTGAATTTCTTTGGTTCTAGTTTACTTTTACAATGGACTGAAGCTCCATGAAGGCCCTGAACCAGCAGGGCTCCTCCAGGAATCTGCAATGTGCGGCGCTGTGGTTATAAAGTGGCCCCTGGGGGCCCCGGCTTACTCATGGATGGAGTGTATATAAGATGTCATCAAGTATAAATAAATGTATCACGACACACTACTCAATACTGAAGTTGTAACACCAAGAAGGGAAACTGATGTCTCCATCCTGTGATTTCCATCAGTCAAGTTACTGATATGGAAAATGGAAACAACATGATCACATGTTCCTGATTCTCCAGTCCGGGGTCTGATCCTCGTGCAGAAATCCCGGCACCTCCAGCCTCCACGGCTGTCACTGAGGTCATTAATGGTCGTCTGAGGAAAGTTCTGCCGCTGAACATATAAATCATCGGGATCCGCTCCTGTGTAATCACCGACCAGTGACATCCCCGATGTTCTCAATGGAGACAAGTCCAGAGACGCTGCCGGTAGCTCCTGTGTAATCACCGACCAATGAGGTCCCCGATGTGCTGGATGGAGACAAGTCCGGAGACGCTGCCGGCAGCTCCTGTGTAATCACCGACCAATGACGTCCCCGATGTGCTGGATGGAGACAAGTCCGGAGAAGCTGCCGGTAGCTCCTGGGTAATCACCGACCAATGAGGTCCCCGATGTGCTGGATGGAGACAAGTCCGGAGACGCAGCCGGTAGCTCCTGTGTAATCACCGACCAATGACGTCCCCGATGTACTCTATGGAGACAAGTCCAGAGACGCAGCCGGCAGCTCCTGGGTAATCACCGACCAATGAGGTCCCCGATGTTCTCAATGGAGACAAGTCCGGAGACGCAGCCGGCAGCTCCTGTGTAATCACCGACCAATGACGTCCCTGATGTACTCGATGGAGACAAGTCCGGAGACGCTGCCGGGATCTCCTGTGTAATCACCGACCAATGACGTACTCGATGGAGACCAGTCCGGAGACGCTGCCGGTAGCTCCTGTGTAATCACCGACCAATGACGTCCCCAATGTTCTCAATGGAGACAAGTCCGGAGACGCAGCCGGCAGCTCCTGTGTAATCACCGACCAATGACGTTCTCAATGGAGACAAGTCCGGAGACGCAGCCGGCAGCTCCTGTGTAATCACCGACCAATGACGTCCTGATGTGCTGGATGGAGACAAGTCCGGAGACGCTGCTGGCAGCTCCTGTGTAATCACCGACCAATGACATCCCCGATGTGCTGGATGGAGACAAGTCAAGAGACGCTGCAGCCTCAGGAGCTGGTTCAGGCCACGCAGGCGCTCACAGTAACACGAGGAACATGGGGCCTGGGAAAAATTATGTTGTAAAACGTCACCAAGGCTGTAGGTGCCGGGATTTCTGCACGAGGCTCCGACTCTGGAGGTTGTGATAATGTTGTTTCCGTTTTCCGTCATTAGTGACGTCTCTGTTCTGGGATCTCCAGGACTTTTCCTTCTTGGTAGTTCAGTTCTGATGTTGAGCCGTGTCACCTGACACATTCATCTCATCTAGATCTGATTTTCAGAGAATCCAGTAGATTTTATTGCTTCTCCTCGCACTCCGCTGCCATCCATATATTCTTCATCTGGGAGTGACCCGGGGCCACTTTATAGCCGTGGTGCCGAGCTCTGCAGACTCCTGTGGATTGTGCCCCTGCTGATCGAGGTGTTTTCTGCCACTTGTGGATTTTCTGCTCCGTCCATATTAACCCCGTGCCCTCCAGGCCTGTGATCTGTTTTCTTCTCTCCTCAGATGCCGGGATTCTCTGATCGGAAGCGGTTCGCCTCCTTTAAAAGTTTACATTATGACTGAGGAGCTCCCTGTATGCGGCACTGACTCCTTTTATAAGGACCAATAGGGACATAAATGATCTCCACGTCCCATGGATCAGCCGCTGAGAGCCCAGGAGACGTCCACGTGAGCGGATCCGTGGCCTCGTCGCTGCCTTGTTGTAATGAACAGTTTGATGTCACCGGTTCATTATTATATAAGTAAAAGATGAAAGAGAACAGGGTCCGTCCGGGACCTCGGGACTGGTAAAGTTTTATTGCACAGTTATCTACCGTATGTCTTGTAATCTTACAGCACTGGACTCTGCCAGCCTGTGTGTACAGGGCCATAAGCGAGAGCGGTCGCCTTGTAAATGGTGGATCCACGCTTATTTATTGCCAGAAGTTCCCACATGGAGATGGGCGTTAACTCCTTTATGTTGGTGATTACCGTGTCATCTGTGAATCCTACAATTACATGAAGCTTTCACAGCAGCTGTCTAACGCTAACACCCCCATGTTTCCTGTTTACTTTGTTTCCAACATCTGGGGATGTTCAGGACATTTCAGCCCCAGACTGTGACATCTGGGTGGTGACTTGAGGGGAAATGCTGGTATTCACGCAGTAAAATTCTGATAATCCAGCATGGATGGCACTGCCGAAGTACCAGAATATCAGCCTCCGATTCCAGCTCTCATCAGCCACCTCCACATGTGCCATCTTCATAAGACATGATAGGTCTGTATGTAGGGAGCGCCCCCTAGTGGTGACTGTATAAATCTGTGTGTAGAGAGCGCCCCCTAGTGGTGGCTGTATAAATCTGTATGTACTGAGCTCCTCCTAGCGGTGGCTGTATAAATCTGTATGCAGTGAGCTCCCCCTAGTGGTGGCTGTATGAATCTGTATGTAGTGATCTCCCTCTAGTGGTGGCTGTATAAATCTGTATGTACTGAGCTCCCCCTAGTGGTGGTTGTATAAATCTGTATGTAGTGAGCTCTCTCTAGTGGTGGCTGTATAAATCTGTATGTAGTGAGCTCCCTCTAGTGGTGGATGTATAAATCTGTATGTAGTGAGCTCCTCCTAGTGGTGGCTGTATAAATCTGTATGTAGTGAGCTCCCTCTAGTGGTGGCTGTATAAATCTGTATGTAGTGAGCTCCTCCTAATGGTGGCTGTATAAATCTGTATGTAGTGAGCTCCCTCTAGTGGTGGCTGTATGAATCTGTATGTAGTGAGCTCCCTTTAGTGGTGACTGTATAAATCTGTATGTAGTGAGCCCCCTCTAGTTGTGGCTGTATAAATCTGTATGTAGTGAGCCCCCTCTAGTGGTGACTGTATAAATATGTATATGGTGAGCTCCCCCTAGTGGTGGCTGTATAAATCTGTATGTAGTGAGCTCCCTCTAGTGGTGGCTGTATAAATCTGTATGTAGTGAGCTCTCTCTAGTGGTGGCTGTATAAATCTGTATGTAGTGAGCTCTCTAGTGGTGGCTGTATAAATCTGTATGTAGTGAGCTCCTCCTAATGGTGGCTGTATAAATCTGTATGTAGTGAGCTCCCTCTAGTGGTGGCTGTATGAATCTGTATGTAGTGAGCTCCCTCTAGTGGTGGCTGTATAAATCTGTATGTAGTGAGCCCCCTCTAGTTGTGGCTGTATAAATCTGTATGTAGTGAGCCCTCTCTAGTGGTGACTGTATAAATCTGTATATGGTGAGCTCCCCCTAGTGGTGGCTGTATAAATCTGTATGTAGTGAGCTCCCTCTAGTGGTGGCTGTATAAATTTGTATGTAGTGAGCTCCTCCTAGTGGTGGCTGTATAAATCTGTATGTA
Organism: Phyllobates terribilis; assembly: GCF_046119375.1. Lineage (NCBI taxonomy): Eukaryota > Metazoa > Chordata > Amphibia > Anura > Dendrobatidae > Phyllobates > Phyllobates terribilis. The sequence goes on from NW_027362762.1 coordinate 969,925,334, forward strand.
GTGAGCTCCCTCTAGTGGTGGCTGTATAAATCTGTATGTAGTGAGCTCTCTAGTGGTGGCTGTATAAATCTGTATGTAGTGAGCTCCCCCTAGTGGTGGATGTATAAATCTGTATGTAGTGAGCTCCCTCTAGTGGTGGCTGTATAAATCTGTATGTAGTGAGCTTCCTCTAGTGGTGGCTGTATAAATCTGTATGTAGTGAGCTCCTCCTAGTGTTGACTGTATAAATCTGTAGGCAGTGAGCTCTCTCTAGTGGTGACTGTATAAATCTGTAGGCAGTGAGCTCTCTCTAGTGGTGACTGTATAAATCTGTATGTAGTGAGCTCTCTCTAGTGGTGGCTGTATAAATCTGTATGTAGTGAGCTCCTCCTAGTGGTGGCTGTATAAATCTGTATGTAGTGAGCTCCCCCTAGTGGTGGCTGTTTAAATCTGTATGTAGTGAGCTCCCCCTAGTGGTGACTGTATAAATCTGTATATGGTGAGCTCCCCCTAGTGGTGGCTGTATAAATCTGTATGTGGTGAGCTCCCCCTAGTGGTGACTGTATAAATCTGTATGTAGTGAGCTCCCCCTAGTGGTGACTGTATAAATCTGTATGTAGTGAGCTCCCTCTAGTGGTGGCTGTATAAATCTGTATGTAGTGAGCTCCCCCTAGTGGTGGCTGTATAAATCTGTATGTAGTGAGCTCCCCCTAGTGGTGGCTGTATAAATCTGTATGTAGTGAGCTCCCTCTAGTGGTGACTGTATAAATCTGTATATGGTGAGCTCCACCTAGTGGTGACTGTATAAAGCTGTATGTAGTGAGCTCCCCCTAGTGGTGGCTGTATAAATCTGTATGTAGTGAGCTCCTCCTAGTGGTGACTGTATAAATCTGTATGTAGTGAGCTCCTCCTAGTGGTGACTGTATAAATCTGTATGTAGTGAGCTCCCTCTAGTGGTGGCTGTATAAATCTGTATGTAGTGAGCTCTCTCTAGTGGTGGCTGTATAAATCTGTATGTAGTGAGCTCTCTAGTGGTGGCTGTATAAATCTGTATGTAGTGAGCTCCCCCTAGTGGTGGATGTATAAATCTGTATGTAGTGAGCTCCCTATAGTGGTGGCTGTATAAATCTGTATGTAGTGAGCTTCCTCTAGTGGTGGCTGTATAAATCTGTATGTAGTGAGCTTCCTCTAGTGGTGGCTGTATAAATCTGTATGTAGTGAGCTCCTCCTAGTGTTGACTGTATAAATCTGTATGTAGTGAGCTCCCCCTAGTAGTGACTGTATAAATCTATATGTAGTGAGCTCCCTCTAGTGGTGACTGTATAAATCTGTATGTAGTGAGCTCCCCCTAGTGGTGACTGTATAAATCTGTATGCAGTGAGCTCTCTCTAGTGGTGGCTGTATAAATCTGTATGTAGTGAGCTCCCCCTAGTGGTGGCTGTTTAAATCTGTATGTAGTGAGCTCCCCCTAGTGGTGGCTGTATAAATCTGTATGTAGTGAGCTTCCCCTAGTGGTGGCTGTATAAATCTGTATGTAGTGAGCTCCCCCTAGTGGTGACTGTATAAATCTGTATATGGTGAGCTCCCCCTAGTGGTGGCTGTATAAATCTGTATGTAGTGAGCTCCCCCTAGTGGTGACTGTATAAATCTGTATGTAGTGAGCTCCCCCTAGTGGTGACTGTATAAATCTGTATGTAGTGAGCTCCCTCTAGTGGTGGCTGTATAAATCTGTATGTAGTGAGCTCCCCCTAGTGGTGGCTGTATAAATCTGTATGTAGTGAGCTCCCCCTAGTGGTGGCTGTATAAATCTGTATGTAGTGAGCTTCCCCTAGTGGTGGCTGTATAAATCTGTATGTAGTGAGCTCCCTCTAGTGGTGACTGTATAAATCTGTATATGGTGAGCTCCACCTAGTGGTGACTGTATAAATCTGTATGTAGTGAGCTCCCCCTAGTGGTGACTGTATAAATCTGTATGTAGTGAGCTCCTCCTAGTGGTGACTGTATAAAGCTCTATGTAGTGAGCTCCTCCTAGTGGTGACTGTATAAATCTGTATGTAGTGAGCTCCCCCTAGTGGTGGCTGTATAAATATGTATGTAGTGAGCTCCCTCTAGTGGTGACTGTATAAATCTGTATGTAGTGAGCTCCCCCTAGTAGTGACTGTATAAATCTATATGTAGTGAGCTCCCTCTAGTAGTGACTATATAAATCTGTATGTAGTGAGCTCCCTCTAGTGGTGGCTGTATAAATCTGTATGTAGTGAGCTCCCTCTAGTGGTGGCTGTATAAATCTGTATGTAGTGAGCTCCCCCTAGTGGTGGCTGTATAAATCTGTATGTAGTGAGCGCCCTCTAGTGGTGGCTGTATAAATCTGTATGTAGTGAGCTCCCTCTAGTGGTGGCTGTATAAATCTGTATGTAGTGAGCTCCCCCTAGTGGTGGCTGTATAAATCTGTATGTAGTGAGCTCCCCCTAGTGGTGGCTGTATAAATCTGTATGTAGTGAGCTCCTCCTAGTGGTGGCTGTATAAATTTGTATGTAGTGAGCTCCTCCTAGTGGTGGCTGTATAAATCTGTATGTAGTGAGCTCCCTCTAGTGGTGGCTGTATAAATCTGTATGTAGTGAGCTCCCTCTAGTGGTGGCTGTATAAATCTGTATGTAGTGAGCTCCCTCTAGTGGTGACTGTATAAATCTGTATATGGTGAGCTCCACCTAGTGGTGACTGTATAAATCTGTATGTAGTGAGCTCCCCCTAGTGGTGACTGTATAAATCTGTATGTAGTGAGCTCCTCCTAGTGGTGACTGTATAAAGCTCTATGTAGTGAGCTCCTCCTAGTGGTGACTGTATAAATCTGTATGTAGTGAGCTCCCCCTAGTGGTGGCTGTATAAATATGTATGTAGTGAGCTCCCTCTAGTGGTGACTGTATAAATCTGTATGTAGTGAGCTCCCCTTAGTAGTGACTGTATAAATCTATATGTAGTGAGCTCCCTCTAGTAGTGACTATATAAATCTGTATGTAGTGAGCTCCCTCTAGTGGTGGCTGTATAAATCTGTATGTAGTGAGCTCCCTCTAGTGGTGGCTGTATAAATCTGTATGTAGTGAGCTCCCCCTAGTGGTGGCTGTATAAATCTGTATGTAGTGAGCGCCCTCTAGTGGTGGCTGTATAAATCTGTATGTAGTGAGCTCCCTCTAGTGGTGGCTGTATAAATCTGTATGTAGTGAGCTCCCCCTAGTGGTGGCTGTATAAATCTGTATGTAGTGAGCTCCCCCTAGTGGTGGCTGTATAAATCTGTATGTAGTGAGCTCCTCCTAGTGGTGGCTGTATAAATTTGTATGTAGTGAGCTCCTCCTAGTGGTGGCTGTATAAATTTGTATGTACTGAGCTCCTCCTAGTGGTGACTGTATAAATCTGTATGCAGTGAGCTCTCTAGTGGTGACTATATAAATCTGTATGTAGTGAGCTCCTCCTAGTGGTGGCTGTATAAATCTGTATGTAGTGAGCTCCCTCTAGTGGTGGCTGTATAAATCTGTATGTAGTGAGCTCCCTCTAGTGGTGGCTGTATAAAACTGTATGTAGTGAGCTCCCTCTAGTGGTGGCTGTATAAATCTGTATGTAGTGAGCTCCTCCTAGTGGTGGCTGTATAAATCTGTATGTAGTGAGCTCCCCCTAGTGGTGGCTGTATAAATCTGTATGTACTAAGCTCCATCTAGTGGTGACTGTATAAATCTGTATGTAGTGAGCTCCCTCTAGTGGTGACTATAAATCTGTATGCAGTGAACTCCTCCTAGTGGTGGCTGTATAAATCTGTATGTAGTGAGATCCCTCTAGTGGTGGCAGTATAAATCTATATGTAGTGAGCTCCCCCTAGTGGTGGCAGTATAAATCTGTATGTAGTGAGCTCCCTCTAGTGGTGGCTGTAGAAATCTGTATGTAGTGAGCTCCCTCTAGTGATGGCTGTATAAATCTGTATGTAATGAGCTCCCTCTAGTGGTGGCTGTATAAATCTGTATGTAGTGAGCTCCCGCTAGTGGTGGCTGTATAAATCTGTATGTAGTGAGTTCCCCGTAGTGGTGGATGTATAAATCTGTATGTAGTGAGCTCCCCCTAGTGGTGACTGTATAAATCTGTATGTAGTGAGTTCCCCGTAGTGGTGGATGTATAAATCTGTATGTAGTGAGCTCCCCCTAGTGGTGGCTGTATAAATCTGTGTGTAGTGAGCTCCCTCTAGTGGTGGCTGTATAAATCTGTATGTAGTGAGCTCCCTCTAGTGGTGGCTGTATAAATCTGTATGTAGTGAGCTCCCTCTAGTGGTGGCTGTATAAATCTGTATGTAGTGAGCTCCCTCTAGTGGTGGCTGTATAAATCTGTATGTAGTGAGCTCCCCCTAGTGGTGGATGTATAAATCTGTATGTAGTGAGCTCCCCCTAGTGGTGGCTGTATAAATCTGTATGTAGTGAGCTCCCTCTAGTGGTGGCTGTATAAATCTGTATGTAGTGAGCTCCCTCTAGTGGTGGCTGTATAAATCTGTATGTAGTGAGCTCCCTCTAGTGGTGGCTGTATAAATCTGTATGTAGTGAGCTCCCTCTAGTGGTGGCTGTATAAATCTGTATGTAGTGAGCTCCCTCTAGTGGTGGCTGTATAAATCTGTATGTAGTGAGCTCCCCCTAGTGGTGGCTGTATAAATCTGTATGTAGTGAGCTCCCCCTAGTGGTGGCTGTATAAATCTGTATGTAGTGAGCTCCCTCTAGTGGTGGCTGTATAAATCTGTATGTAGTGAGCTCCCCCTAGTAGTGACTGTATAAATCTATATGTAGTGAGCTCCCTCTAGTAGTGACTGTATAAATCTGTATATAGTGAACACCCTCTAGTGGTGGCTGTATAAATCTGTATATGGTGAGCTCCTCCTAGTGGTGACTGTATAAATCTGTATGCAGTGAGCTCTCTAGTGGTGACTATATAAATCTGTATGTGGTGAGCTCCTCCTAGTGGTGGCTGTATAAATCTGTATGTAGTGAGCTCCCTCTAGTGGTGGCTGTATAAATCTGTATGTAGTGAGCTCCTCCTAGTGGTGGCTGTATAAATCTGTATGTAGTGAGCTCCCCCTAGTGGTGGCTGTATAAATCTGTATGTACTAAGCTCCATCTAGTGGTGACTGTATAAATCTGTATGTAGTGAGCTCCCTCTAGTGGTGACTATAAATCTGTATGCAGTGAACTCCTCCTAGTGGTGGCTGTATAAATCTGTATGTAGTGAGATCCCTCTAGTGGTGGCAGTATAAATCTATATGTAGTGAGCTCCCCCTAGTGGTGGCAGTATAAATCTATATGTAGTGAGCTCCCCCTAGTGGTGGCAGTATAAATCTGTATGTAGTGAGCTCCCTCTAGTGGTGGCTGTAGAAATCTGTATGTAGTGAGCTCCCTCTAGTGATGGCTGTATAAATCTGTATGTAATGAGCTCCCTCTAGTGGTGGCTGTATAAATCTGTATGTAGTGAGCTCCCGCTAATGGTGGCTATATAAATCTGTATGTAGTGAGTTCCCCGTAGTGGTGGATGTATAAATCTGTATGTAGTGAGCTCCCCCTAGTGGTGACTGTATAAATCTGTATGTAGTGAGCTCCCCCTCCTAGTGGTGGATGTATAAATCTGTATGTAGTGAGTTCCCCGTAGTGGTGGATGTATAAATCTGTATGTAGTGAGCTCCCCCTAGTGGTGGCTGTATAAATCTGTGTGTAGTGAGCTCCCTCTAGTGGTGGCTGTATAAATCTGTATGTAGTGAGCTCCCTCTAGTGGTGGCTGTATAAATCTGTATGTAGTGAGCTCCCTCTAGTGGTGGCTGTATAAATCTGTATGTAGTGAGCTCCCTCTAGTGGTGGCTGTATAAATCTGTATGTAGTGAGCTCCCCCTAGTGGTGGATGTATAAATCTGTATGTAGTGAGCTCCCCCTCCTAGTGGTGGCTGTATAAATCTGTATGTAGTGAGCTCCCTCTAGTGGTGGCTGTATAAATCTGTATGTAGTGAGCCCTCTCTAGTGGTGGCTGTATAAATCTGTATGTAGTGAGCTCCCTCTAGTGGTGGCTGTATAAATCTGTATGTAGTGAGCTCCCTCTAGTGGTGGCTGTATAAATCTGTATGTAGTGAGCTCCCTCTAGTGGTGACTGTATAAATCTGTATGTAGTGAGCTCCCCCTAGTGGTGGCTGTATAAATCTGTATGTAGTGAGCTCCCCCTAGTGGTGGATGTATAAATCTGTATGTAATGAGCTCCCTCTAGTGGTGACTGTATAAATCTGTATGTAGTGAGCTCTCCCTAGTGGTGACTGTATAAATCTGTATGTAGTGAGCTCCCTCTAGTGGTGGCTGTATAAATCTGTATGTAGTGAGCTCCCCCTCCTAGTGGTGGCTGTATAAATCTGTATGTAGTGAGCTCCTCCTAGTGGTGACTGTATAAATCTGTATGTAGTGAGCTCCCTCTAGTGGTGACTGTATAAATCTGTATGTAGTGAGCTCCCTCTAGTGGTGACTGTATAAATCTGTATGTAGTGAGCTCCTCCTAGTGGTGGCTGTATAAATCTGTATGTAGTGAGCTCCCCCTAGTGGTGGCTGTATAAATCTGTATGTAGTGAGCCCCCTCTAGTGGTGGCTGTATAAATCTGTATGTAGTGAGCTCCCCCTAGTGGTGGATGTATAAATCTGTATGTAGTGAGCTCCCCCTAGTGGTGGATGTATAAATCTGTATGTAGTGAGCTCCCCCTAGTGGTGGCTGTATAATTCTGTATGTAGTGAGCTCCCTCTAGTGATGGCTGTAGAATTCTGTATGTAGTGAGCTCCCTCTAGTGGTGGCTGTATAAATCTGTATGTAGTGAGCTCCCTCTAGTGGTGGCTGTATAAATCTGTATGTAGTGAGCGCCCTCTAGTGGTGGCTGTATAAATTTGTATATATTCTCAATCCTTAGCTGTGGACCATTATGGGAGGCATCATTTTTACCATGCTTTGTCCAAAAGTAAAAAATAATATATCAGATTTTAGAAGTTCAGGTGAATGCTCCCGGGAGGGCACAGTGCTCTAACATGACACCTAGTAAGAACTATGAATGCAGCTCTGGAGGGAGCTGATGTTTGAGCCATGGGATAACAGTAGTGTGATTGCATTATCCAGTTACAACCAGAGCTGCAATCTGGTACAAACTTAGAACAATGAAGTAAATGAAAGTTGTGGGGTGATGTGGCGTGTGTAGCGCTGCTCGGCGGTGGGTGGATTGGGAGGTCAGTGTCCTGTAAGAGAAGACACCTGTAATGTTGCGTTCGGTTGTGTCAGTGACCCGTGCGGCCCACCCCTCCCCCTCCACCAGTCACACTGTAGAATTGTGCAACCGGCCTGTGTTTAATCAAATCCACATTGAGCTGCGGGTTAAACCTCGGCAGAGCAGAAATCTGCAGCACAAAGCGGAGCGGAGCGGAGGAGCAGCAGGGACCCGGACATGGCAGAGCTCAAGGTAAGCCCTGTGAAAGGGGAACCTGGAGCTGGGAAGGGAGGGAAACGTATCCTAAGGATTATTGATAAGGAGCCGCCATTCTTACTGTGCTGCCAGCGGAGGAGACAGAATCTGCAACATATTTCTTATATTTGAGGTTAAGGTCAAACTCTTGACACATTTGACAATTCACGTGTGATATGGACCGATACACAGAGGATACATGAGCGATACGTGTGTGATATGGACCGATACACAGAGGATACATGAGCGATACGTGTGTGATATGGACCGATACATAGAGGATACATGAGCGATACGTGTGTGATATGGACCGATACACAGAGGATACATGAGCGATACGTGTGTGATATGGACCGATACACAGAGGATACATGAGCGATACGTGTGTGATATGGACCGATACACAGAGGATACATGAGCGATACGTGTGTGATATGGACCGATACACGGAGGATACATGAGCGATACGTGTGTGATATGGACCGATACACGGAGGATACATGAGCGATACGTGTGTGATATGGACCGATACACGGAGGATACATGAGCGATACGTGTGTGATATGGACCGATACACGGAGGATACATGAGCGATACGTGTGTGATATGGACCGATACACGGAGGATACATGAGCGATACGTGTGTGATATGGACCGATACACGGAGGACACATGAGCGATACGTGTGTGATATGGACCGATACACGGCAGATACATGAGCGATACGTGTGTGATATGGACCGATACATGAGTGATACGTGTGTGATATGGACCGATACACGGAGGATACATGAGTGATACGTGTGTGATATGGACCGATACACAGAGGATACATGAGTGATACGTGTGTGATATGGACCGATACACGGAGGACACATGAGCGATACGTGTGTGATATGGACCGATACACAGAGGATACATGAGTGATACGTGTGTGATATGGACCGATACACAGAGGATACATGAGCGATACGTGTGTGATATGGACCGATACACGGAGGATACATGAGCGATACGTGTGTGATATGGACCGATACACGGAGGACACATGAGCGATACGTGTGTGTTATGGACCGATACACGGAGGATACATGAGCGATACGTGTGTGATATGGACCGATACACGGAGGACACATCAGCGATACGTGTGTGATATGGACCGATACACGGAGGACACATGAGCGATACGTGTGTGATATGGACCGATACACGGAGGACACATGAGCGATACGTGTGTGATATGGACCGATACACAGAGGATACATGAGCGATACGTGTGTGATATGGACCGATACACGGAGGACACATCAGCGATACGTGTGTTATATGGACCGATACATGAGCGATACGTGTGTGATATGGACCGATACACGGAGGACACATGAGCGATACGTGTGTGATATGGACCGATACACGGAGGACATGAGTGATACGTGTGTGATATGGACCGATACACAGAGGATACATGAGCGATATTTGTGTGATATGGACCGATACACAGAGGATACATGAGCGATACGTGTGTGATATGGACCGATACACGGAGGACACATGAGCGATACGTGTGTGATATGGACCGATACACGACAGATACATGAGTGATACGTGTGTGATATGGACCGATACACAGAGGATACATGAGCGATATTTGTGTGATATGGACCGATACACAGAGGATACATGAGCGATATTTGTGTGATATGGACCGATACACAGAGGACACATGAGCAATACGTGTGTGATATGGACCGATACACGGAGGACACATGAGCGATACGTGTGTGATATGGACCGATACACGGAGGACACATGAGTGATACGTGTGTGATATGGACCGATACACGGAGGACACATGAGCGATACGTGTGTGATATGGACCGATACACGGCAGATACATGAGTGATACGTGTGTGATATGGACCGATACACGGCAGATACACGAGTGATATGGACCGATACACGGCAGATACATGAGCGATACGTGTGTGATATGGACCGATACACGGAGGACACATGAGCGATACGTGTGTGATATGGACCGATACACGACAGATACATGAGTGATACGTGTGTGATATGGACCGATACACAGAGGATACATGAGCGATATTTGTGTGATATGGACCGATACACAGAGGATACATGAGCGATATTTGTGTGATATGGACCGATACACAGAGGACACATGAGCAATACGTGTGTGATATGGACCGATACACGGAGGACACATGAGCGATACGTGTGTGATATGGACCGATACACGGAGGACACATGAGTGATACGTGTGTGATATGGACCGATACACGGAGGACACATGAGCGATACGTGTGTGATATGGACCGATACACGGCAGATACATGAGTGATACGTGTGTGATATGGACCGATACACGGCAGATACACGAGTGATATGGACCGATACACGGCAGATACATGAGCGATACGTGTGTGATATGGACCGATACACGGAGGACACATGAGCGATATGTGTGTGATATCTGGCTGATACGTGTGTGATATCTGGCTGATACATGAGTGATGTGAGTGCTGATACGTGATATATGGTTGATATCTGTAACGTGTGTGATCCGTCTGGTGCAATACTCTGCGTCCACGTGGCAGTGCGTTGCAGTCTGCGTGTGATTGATGGGCAGAGTCACGGCCCGGTTCAGTCTTATGTACTTGATGCTTCATCGTTGGTGTCAGTAGTTCTGTTTCAGTTTTGTCCATCTTCTGGATCTCTGCTGCTGGCAGTGGATGAGACGGTTGTGGACCTTTCACTATTCAGCTCTGCCAAAAATTAAGAGACCACTGCAAAATTTTCATTTTCTCAGATTTTTCTCCTTATAGGTATATTTTTGAGTAAAATGTACATTGTTGTTTTATTCTATAAACTACTGACAACATGTCTCCGAAATTCAAAGCCAAAAATGTTATATTTTTTGCAGCAAATGAGAAATTGTCAAAATAGCAAAAAAGGAGGCAGAGAGAGAGGGGCAGAGAGAGAGAGGGGCAGAGAGAGAGAGGGGCAGAGAGAGAGAGGGGCAGAGAGAGAGAGGGGCAGAGAGAGGGAGGGGCAGAGAGAGGGAGGGGCAGAGAGAGGGAGGGGCAGAGAGAGGGAGGGGCAGAGAGAGGGAGGGGCAGAGAGAGAGAGGGGCAGAGAGGGAGGGGGGCAGAGAGAGGGAGGGGGGCAGAGAGGGAGGGGGGCAGAGAGAGGGAGGGGCAGAGAGAGGGAGGGGCAGAGAGAGAGGGGCAGAGAGAGAGAGGGGCAGAGAGAGGGAGGGGCAGAGAGAGGGAGGGGCAGAGAGAGGGAGGGGCAGAGAGAGGGAGGGGCAGAGAGAGGGAGGGGCAGAGAGAGGGAGGGGCAGAGAGAGGGAGGGGCAGAGAGAGGGAGGGGCAGAGAGAGAGAGGGGCAGAGAGAGAGAGAGGGGCAGAGAGAGGGAGGGGCAGAGAGAGGGAGGGGCAGAGAGAGGGAGGGGCAGAGAGAGGGAGGGGGGCAGAGAGAGGGAGGGGGGCAGAGAGGGAGGGGGGCAGAGAGAGGGGCAGAGAGAAAGAGGGGCAGAGAGGGAGGGGGGCAGAGAGAGAGAGGGGCAGAGAGAGGGAGGGGCAGAGAGAGGGAGGGGGGCAGAGAGAGGGGGGCAGAGAAAGAGGGGCAGAGAGAGGGAGGGGCAGAGAGAGGGAGGGGCAGAGAGAGGGAGGGGCAGAGAGAGGGAGGGGGGCAGAGAGGGAGGGGGGCAGAGAGAGGGAGGGGGGCAGAGAGAGGGAGGGGGGCAGAGAGGGAGGGGGGCAGAGAGAGAGAGGGGCAGAGAGAGGGAGGGGCAGAGAGAGGGAGGGGCAGAGAGAGGGAGGGGCAGAGAGAGGGAGGGGCAGAGAGAGGGAGGGGCAGAGAGAGAGAGGGGCAGAGAGAGAGAGGGGCAGAGAGAGGGAGGGGCAGAGAGAGGGAGGGGGGCAGAGAGAAAGAGGCAGGCAGAGAGGGGGAGGCAGAGAGAGGCAGGTCTCAAATAATGCAAAGAAAACAAGTTCTTATTCATTTAGAAACAACAATCCTCATGTTTTAACTCAGTAACTAGAAGGAATATAGAGCGCACATAGGGTCTTATCCGAGATAAAAGGAATATTCGTGAAAGATAATTCAAATTCTCTCCCCTATTAGGGTTGTGTCAGACACAACCACTGTACTTATTGGCGGCTGCTGCAAACCCCGAAGCCATGATCCTTTGTTGGGTGAAGAGAATGGGGCATCAGACTGATGAAACAGAATAGACTGTCCTGAGGAAGTGGTGTGATCACCACGAAACGCGTAGAAATAGTCTATTTCATCATTACATCGATTTGGATTCCTCTGGTACATTATTCTGACAGTCGGGCAGAGCAGTCTGATTCCCCATTTTTTTCACCCAAAAAAGGATCATGTTTTAACTCGGGAAGAGTTCAGAAATCAATATTTGGTGGAATAACCATGATTGTTAATCCCAGCTTTCATGCGTCTTGGCTGCTTTCCACCAGTCTTTCACACGGCTTTTGGGTGACCTTATGCCGCTCCGGCAGTTCTTCTTTGTTTGATGGCTTGTGACCATCCATCTTCCTCTTGATTACATTCCAGAGGTTTTCAATGGGGTTCAGGTCTGGAGATTGGGCGGCCATGACAGGGTCTTGATGTGGTGCCCCTTCAGCCACACATTGATTGACCTAGCTGTGTGGCATGGGGCATTGTCCTCAGAGTTGGGGACCATTGTCTGAGCAGAAGGAAGCAAGTGTTTTTCAAGGATAACCTTGTTTGCGGCTTGATTCATACATCCCTCGCAAAGATTAACCTGCCCAATTCCTGAAGCATCCCCAGATCATCACTGATCCTCCACCAAATTTCACAGTGGGTGCAGACACTGTGGCTTGTACGCCTCTCCAGGTCTCCGTCTAACCATTAGACAACCAAGTGTTGGGCAAAGCTGAAAATTAGACTCATCAGAGAAGATTACCTTACTCCTGTCCTCTATGGTCCAATCCTTATGGTCTTTGGCAGTCTTCAGCCTGGCTCTCCTCTGCTTCTCATTGATGAAAAGCTTTTTTCTAGCTTTACATGACTTGAGGCCTCTAGGAGCCCGTTACCAACTGTTCTGGCCGTGCACTTCACCCCAGCTGCCATTTGCCATTCCTTTTGTAGGTCAGCGGTTGCTGAGTGACATTGGAATAAGATGATGGTCATCCGGTCAGTGGAGAGTCGCTTTCGCCCTCTGCCGGTCTGTAGCTTTGTTGTCCCCAATGTCTGCTGCTTGACCTTGTTGTAATGGACTGCCGTCTTCGAAATTTTAAGGATGGAGGCAACATGACGCTCACTGTATCCCTCCGCTTGTAAAGCCAGTATTGAGCCCTTCTCTTACTCACTCAACACTTTTCTTTTCTGCTCCTTTGGCATGGTGACAAGTTATTTTTTCATTCAAATTACTTTTGGGCTATTGCTAGCATCCAGCTTGTCCTATTGCTGGAGGATTGTGAAGAGCACAGCAGGGTTTTTATACTTTCCCTCGTTACATAAGATTTGGTTCAGGTGATCACCTAATCAGAAGCACATTAAGTAGAATGAGGTGGACGGTGGTTGGAATTCAGCTGACACTGGAACGGACTGAAAACTGGGCAGGGGTCTCTTAATCTTTGCCAGAGCTGTATTTACTTGGACCTGGGCTCCAGTCCTTGTACAGAGATCAGTTCTGCAGCTTTTTCATATATTCTCTGGATCTCTGCTTGCTGCCAGGGACGGGAACTTTATTATTTATAGCCAGAAGCTGAAATCTGTGCATGGGTCATACTCCTCACAGGTCAGGGTTTGTTGCTGTGTGTGGGTGGCTCTTTACTCCGACCAATCACAGGTTTATCAAGTGCCGCCTGTTTCCAGGAGACTGGTGGCGGCAGTATTGTATGTGCACTATGGATGGTATATGGTGATATCCAGAAAATCATCCTCCACCGCTGTGGTATCAGGGCTGAAGACGGCAGCGATCACTCCAAGAACAGATACCTGCAGTCCTATGTAAGACCACAGATAACACAGTGACAACTCTATGAGCACAGATAATGTAGTAGATGTAACCTGCAGTCCTATGTAACACCACCGATAACAGTGATAACTCTATGAGTACAGATCATGTATTAGATGTCACCTGCAGTCCTATGTAACACCAGTGATTACGTTTCTTTATACCCATTGGGTATGTGGGGCGCTGTATCCTCGCAGGCAGGAATTATAAATACACTTCTGCACACACGCTGGGAGTTGTAGAGTCACAACAGCTAAAAACCTTTAGACCACGCTGCAGCTGTTGCGTATGCTGGGAGTTGTAGTTCCCCCGCAGTCCCCTGTGCCTCGGTGAGGCCTCTCGCTGCGACCTTTGCTGCCTCCTGAGGTGGGGCGTCTGTGGATGGGGCGGAGGGCGGTGGGGCAGGGGTGTTCCCGGCTCAGCCAATCACAGCCAGAGCTGCACCATCTGCCCAGATGTTCAACCACATGGAAGCTCCTGGCACGTTCCTGCCGCTGTCACCATTAACCCCGTCACCACCGTCAGGAGGGTAAACGGGTCATTATAAGAGGGTGGAGCCGAACCCAGCGCTCAGGGGGCGATGATGTAATAATATAATAGTGTCCTATATAGTTCTCACCCCGAGATAACGGCGTCTGATGGAGCAACACCCCGAGATAACGGCGCCTGATGGAGCAACACCCCGAGATAACGGTGCCTGATGGAGCAACACCCCGAGATAACGGTGCCTGATGTAGCAACACCCAGACATAACGGCGCCTTACCTCTGAATTGTAAAGCGCTGCGGAATATGTTGGCGCTATATAAATAAAGATTATTATTATTATGTAATAACACCCCGAGATAACGGCACCTGATGGAGCAACACCCTGACATAATGGTGCCTGATGTAGTAACAATCCTATATAACGGCACCTGATGGAGCAACACCCCGACATAATGGTGCCTGATGTAGTAACACCCCTATATAACGGCGCCTGATGGAGCAACACCCCGAGATAACAGCGCCTGATGTAGCAACACCCCGACATAACGGCGCCTTACCTCTGAATTGTAAAGCGCTGCGGAATATGTTGGTTCTATATAAATAAAGATTATTATTATTATGTAATAACACCCCGAGATAACGGCACCTGATGGAGCAACACCCTGACATAATGGTGCCTGATGTAGTAACACCCCTATATAACGGCACCTGATGGAGCAACACCCCGACATAATGGTGCCTGATGTAGTAACACCCCTATATAACGGCACCTGATGGAGCAACACCCTGACATAATGGTGCCTGATGTAGTAACACCCCTATATACCGGCGCCTGATGGAGCAACACCCCGAGATAACGGCGCCTGATGTAGCAACACCCCGAGATAACGGCGCCTGATGTAGCAACACCCCGACATAACGGCGCCTTACCTCTGAATTGTAAAGCGCTGCGGAATATGTTGGCGCTATATAAATAAAGATTATTATTATTATGTAATAACACCCCGATATAACGGTGCATGATGGAGCAAGACCCCGTGATAACAGCGCCTGATGTAGGAACACCCCGAGATAACGGCGCCTGATGTAGCAACACCCCGAGATAACGGCGCCTTACCTCTGAATTGTAAAGCGCTGCGGAATATGTTGGCGCTATATAAATAAAGATTATTATTATTATTATGTAATAACACCCCGATATAACGGCGCCTGATGGAGCAACACCCCGAGATAACGGCGCCTGATGTAGCAACACCCCGACATAACGGCGCCTTACCTCTGAACTGTAAAGCGCTGCAGAATATGTTGGCGCTATATAAATAAAGATTATTATTATTATGTAGCAACACCCCGAGATAACGGCACCTGATGGAGCAACACCCTGACATAATGGCGCCTGATATAGTAACACCCCTATATAACGGCACCTGATGGAGCAACACCCCGAGATAACGGCACCTGATGGAGCAACACCCTGAGATAACGGCGCCTGATGGAGCAACACCCCGAGATAACGGCACCTGATGGAGCAACACCTCGACATAATGGCTCCTGATGTAACACGCCTATATAACGGCGCCTGATGGAGCAACACCCCGAGATAACGGCGCCTGATGGAGCAACACCCCGAGATAATGGCGCCTGATGGAGCAACACCCCGATATAATGGAGTGTGACAGCAGCCTCCCCTGTTTGACAGTGTCTGTGCTGGGACGTCTGGTGCCTCCTGCAGTCAGTGTTGTATTCTGGGATTTTCCTCATCACTGCGGCTCCTGACTATTCTGCTGACATCTATTCCCAAACCAGGAGACTTGTGGTCCAGTGACACCAGTTGTCAGGTAGATGGTCATGTGATAACTAAGCTCCACCCAGTCTGTTAGGACTAATGGGTCATGGATAAAAAAGTTAAGGAGTTAATAAATGTTCAGTCAGCAATTTCCCGACAAATAACTTTTTAGTGCGGGGGGTGGGGGGCTGTCTCTGATGTTTGTTTTTATTAATTAATTTTTTGTTTCTACAACAATGGCAACAAATTATTCAAGTGTATTCGCCCTATAAGGGGTTAAAGCAGATACTGGAACACGACCTGTTTTTACTTTTTTATTCCTTCTGCACATGATTATCGGGGTGGCCGGAGCTGTCGCTCTGCTCTGTGGCGGCAGTATCTGAGATTTACTTTACAGGAGACACACAGACAAAAAAAAGTCCTAAGACCTCTCGTGGTTGGCAATTGTGGAGTGCTGTGAGCGTGCTCTGTGCAGGTGTGCCTGTGCAGGGTGGATGAGTCCCGTGTGTCATTTATTGAGCGTACCGGTATTCTCCGCACAGAGGAACACTTAGACCCCAGGAAATGTTTGACTTGGGGGGCAGCTGCATCTTTCCTTTCCCTCTGGGCCTTTGAGACTGAAAGCTGCGGCTCTCCAGAGTAAGATGCAATAAAATATGCAACTTTTTCTGGCAGCAGCAAATAGTTTAGTAAATGTTCCCCAGCATGTCCTTGAGACTGCCTGCTGTGAGAGGGGAGGAAGAGCTGCAGGAGGAGACATCTGATGAGAAAATGTATCATGGCAGGAGCGGCTTAGGTTACACCCAACATTCCTGACTCTGCTCCATCCTTCCACAGTCAGTGCACTAATACTGGATCGTTTGCCGTAGGCGCTCCGCCATCTACTGGTTATTTGTGCCTTTCTTGCCGCTGGCACCGGAGTTATTCCATAAACATAGACAGGATTAACGAGCAGATTAATTACTGAATTGTCAGCGAACTGCAGGAGAGCGACCACCGCCAGCACGCTGCCCTATATGAATAAATGATGGGTTTGTGCGGATCCCGATTCCCCAGCACCGGCTCCAGAACCTTCATTGGTGCAAAGTGTGGAAAGGTCATGGGTGGTGGACCCTGGTGTGCGACTGCGGGGGAGGGGAGAGCAGATTAACCTGTGGGGAGGGCAAGAAGCTGCTAAATATTTCACGGCTCCCGGTGTGTGCCAGGCAAATGTCACCGCTGCCTGCCGCAAAGGACGGCGGAAAAAGCTGCATCCCGGGGCAATTAACACCTTAACGACCTTGGGTCTTTCTGTTTTTGTGTTTTCATTTTTTGCTCCCCTTCTTCCCAGAGCCAGAACTTTTTTAATTTTCATTCAATATGGCCGTGTGAGGGCTTATTTTTTGCAGGACGGGTTGTACTTTTAAACACCATCACTGGTTTTACCATAGGTGGCGCTCATAGCAATTGAGACATGACACCCACAGGCTTCTGCTGCAGACCCTGGGTTGTCATGCCCACCCACTGGTGACCCACGATCATGTGACAGGGTCACCGATGGGCGGGGCTTAGGACGCGCTTCCCGGAAGCGCAAGTTAAATGCCGCTGTCAGAGATTGACAGTGGCATTTAACATGTAAACAGCTGTGGGTGGATCGCGATTCCACCCGTGGCTGTTGCGGGCACATGTCAGCTGTAATAATCAACTGACATGTGCTCGGTTCAGTGCGGGCTCACCGCCGGAGCCCCCGCTGAACCGGCCTTCCCGATCTGGTGCGTACTATTACTGACCAGGTCGGAAAGGGGTTAAAGGGGCAGAAAACTGACAATAAGGGCTTGTAGATTGTGAGCCTTGCGGGCAGGGTCCTCTCTCCTCCTGTAGTCGTCATCACGTTTTGTTCAAGATTATTGTAATTGTTTTTGCTATGTATACCCCTTTTTCACATGTAAAGCGCCATGGAATAAATGGCGTTATAATAATAATAATGGCAACATAAGGACCAAGTGGGGAGGGTGGCCTGATCTCTAGCCCCTGTCCTACTCTGGTGTGCCTCACTCCTCCACCAGATTCTGCAGTTTCAGTAACTTCTCCCACATGTGGCGGGTCCTGACACATTGTGACTCAGCAGCTTTATCTGACAAGCACCGCACACAGAACCGCACACAGAACCGCACTGGTTACAATGGGGGAGATTTATTTATGAACGCCACTTTTAATGAAAAGAAGCTGGAGTACGACCTGCCGAATCTAGAAGGCGTCCTGCTTCATCAATTCAGACCCTAATTACAGTAAAAGCAATCGATACCTCTCACAGCGGCACCGATCCTGCAATCTCATCACTGCCGCTATTCCCAGCGGGGGATGTGAGATTGGCTGCAGCGGACACATGACAACAATCAGCGGCCGCTGTAAGTGTAAATCTGTATTGTGGTGGGAAAAAGTTTGCCCCCTTCCTGATTTCTTATTCTTTTGCATGTTGGTCACACTTGAATGTTTCAGATCAAAAAACAAATTTAAATATTATAGAAAGATAACACAAGTAAACACAAAATGCAGTTTTTAAATGAAGGTCTTTATTATTAAGGGGAAAAAAAATCCAAACGTACACGGCCCTGTGTGAGAAAGTGATTGCCCCCTAAACATAAATTAACTGTGCTTTATCATATCTTTGGGAAGCTGAGTTCAATTTCCCCTGCCACACACAGGCCGGATTACTGCCACACCTGTTCTCAATCAAGAAATCACTTAAGCAGGACCTGCCTGACAAAGTGAAGTAGGCCAAAAGATCCTTAAAAGCTAGACATCATGCTGTGATCCAAAGAAATTCAGGAACAAATGAGAAACAAAGTAACTGAGATCTATCAGTCTGGAAAGGTTATAAAGCCATTTCTAAAGCTTTGGGACTCCAGCGAACCACAGTGAGAGCCATTATCCAGAAATGGCAAAAACCTAGAACAGTGGTGAACCCTCCCAGGAGTAGCCAGCTAACCAAAGTTACCCCAAGAGCGCAGCGACGACTCATCTGAGAGGTCCCAAAACACCCCACAACAACATCCAAATAACTGCAGGCCTCACTTGTCTCAGTTAAGGTCAGTTTTCATGACTCCACCAAAAGAAAGAGACTGGGCAAAAATGGCAGACATGCCAGAGCTGCTGAGCAAAGGCTCATCTCAGTTTTGCCAGAAAACATCTTGAAGGCAAGACTTTTGGGAGAATACCCTGTGGACTGACAAGACAAAAGTTGAACTTTTTGGAAGGTGTATGTTCCATTACATCTGGCGTAGAAGTAACACAGCATTTCAGAAAAGGAACATCATACCAACAGTAAAATATGGTGGTGGTAGTGTGATGGTCTGGGGCTGTTTTGCTGCTTCAGGACCTGGAAGACTGACTGTGGTAAATGGAACCAGGAATTCTGCTGTCTACCAAAAAATCCTGAAGGAGAATGTCCGGCCATCTGTCGGCGACCTCAACCTGAAGCGCACCTGGGGTATGCAGCAAGACAAGGATCCAAAACACACCAGCAAGTCCACCTCTGAATGGCTAAAGAAAAACAAAATTAAGACTTTGGCGTGGCCTAGTCAAAGTCCTGACCTTAATCCAATTGAGATGTTGTGGCCAGACCTTAAAAAGGTTGTTAATGCTCAGAAATCCTCCAATGTGGCTGTATAAATCTATATGTAGTCTGCTCCCCCTAGCAGTGGCTGTATAAATCTGTATGTAGTGAGCTCCCCCTAGTGGTGACTGTATAAATCTGTATGTAATGAGCTCCCCCTAGTGATGGCTGTATAAATCTATGTAGTGAGCTCCCTCTAGTGGTGGCTGTATAAATCTGTATGTAGTGAGCTCCCTCTAGTGGTGACTGTATAAATCTGTATGTAGTGAGCTCCCCCTAGTGGTGACTGTATAAATCTGTATGTAGTAAACTCCCTCTAGTGGTGGCTGTATAAATCTGTATGTAGTGAGCTCTCTCTAGTGGTGGCTGTATAAATCTATATGTAGTCTGCTCCCCCTAGCGGTGGCTGTATAAATCTGTATGTAGTGAGCTCCCCCTAGTGGTGACTGTATAAATCTGTATGTAATGAGCTCCCCCTAGTGATGGCTGTATAAATCTATGTAGTGAGCTCTCTCTAGTGGTGGCTGTATAAATCTGTATGTAGTCAGTTCCCTCTAGGGGTGGCATAAATCTGTATTTAGTGACCTCCACTTATTGATGGCTGTATATTTTATTATGTAGTGAGCTCTCCCTACCCTAGTGGTGACTGTATAAATCTACAGTGGGTACGGAAAGTATTCAGACCCCTTTAAATTTTTCACTCTTTGTTTCATTGCATCCATTTGGAAAATTCTAAAAAGTTCATTTTTTTTCTCATTAATGTACACTCTGCACCTCATCTTGACTGTAAAAAAACAGAAATGTAGACATTTTTGCAAATGTATTAAAAAAAGAAAAACTGAAATATCCCATGGTCATAAGTATTCAGACCCTTTGCTCAGACACTCATATTTAAGTCACATGCTGTCCATTTCCTTGTGATCCTCCTTGAGATGGTTCTACTCCTTCTTTGGAGTCCAGCTGTGTTTAATTAAACTGATAGGACTTGATTTGGAAAGGTGCACACCTGTCTATATAAGACCTCACAGCTCACAGTGCATGTCAGACCAAATGAGAATCATGAGCTCAAAGGAACTGCCCAAGGAGCTCAGAGACAGAATTGTGGCAAGGCACAGATCTGGCCAAGGTTGCAAAATAATTTCTACATTACTCAAGGTTCCTAAGAGCACAGTGGCCTCCATAATCCTTAAATGGAAGAAGTTTGGGACCACCAGAAGTCTTCCTAGACCTGACTGTCCAGCCAAACTGAACAATTGTGGGAGAAGAGCCTTGGTGAGAGAGGTAAAGAAGAACCCCAAGATCACTGTGGCTGAGCTCCAGAGATGCAGTAGGGAGATGGGAGAAAGTTCCACAAAGTCAACTATCACTGCAGCGTTCCACCAGTTGGGCCTTTATGGCACAGTGGCCTGACGGAAGCCTCTCCTCAGTGCAAGACATATGAAAGCCCGCATAGAGTTTGCTCAAAAACACATGAAGGACTCCCAGACTATGAGAAATAAGATTCTCTGGTCTGATGAGACGATGATAGAACTTTTTGCTGATTATTCTAAGCGGTTTGTGTTGAGAAAACCTGGCACTGCTCATCACCTGCCCAATACAATCCCAACAGTGAAACATGGTGGTGGCAGCATCATGCTATGGGGGTGTTTTTCAGCTGCAGGGACAGGACGGCTGGTTGCAATTGAAGGAAACATGAATGCGGCCAAGTACAGAGATATCCTGGATGAAAACCTCTTCCAGAGTGCTCTGGACCTCAGACTTGGCCGAAGGTTCACCTTCCAACAAGACAATGACCCTAAGCACACAGCTAAAATAACAAAGGAGTGGCTTCAGAACAACTCTGTGACCATTCTTGACTGGCCCAGCCAGAGCCCTGACCTAAACCCGATTGAGCATCTCTGGAGAGACCTGAAAATGGCTGTCCACCAACGTTCACCATCCAACCTGATGGAACTGGAGAGGATCTGCAAGGAAGAATGGCAGAGGATCCCCAAATCCAGGGGTGAAAAACTTGTTGCATCATTCCCAAGAAGACTCATGGCTGTACTAGCTCAAAAGGGGGCTTCTACTCAACACTGAGCAAAGGGTCTGAATACTTATGACCATGTGATATTTCAGTTTTTCTCTTTTAATAAATTGGCAAAAATTTCTACATTTCTGGTTTTTTTTCCAGTCAAGATGGGGTGCAGAGTGGACTTTACTGAGAAAAAAAAATGAACTTTTTAGAATTTACCAAATGGCTGCAATGAAACAGTGAAAAATTTAAAGGGGTCTGAATACTTACTGTACCCATTGTATATGTAGTCAGCTCCCTCTACTTGTGGCTGTATAAATCTGTATGTAGTGAGCTCCCCCTAGTGGTGGCTGTATAAATCTGTATGTAGTGAGCTCCCTCTAGTGGGGACTGTATAAATCTGTATGTAGTGAGCTCCCTCTAGTTGTGGCTGTATAAATCTGTATGTAGTGAGCTCCTCTAGTGGTGGCTGTATAAATCTGTATGCAGTGAGCTCCCTCTAGTCGTGGCTGTATAAATCTGTATGCAGTGAGCTCCCCCTAGTGGTGGCTGTATAAATCTGTATGTAGTGAGCTCCCTCTAGTGGTGGCTGTATAAATCTGTATGTAGTGAGCCCTCTCTAGTGATGGCTGTGTATATCTGTATGTAGTGAGCTCCTCCTAGTGGTGGCTGTATACATCTGTATGTAGTGAGCTCCCCCTAGTGGTGGCTGTATAAATCTGTATGTAGTGAGCTCCCTCTAGTTGTGGCTGTATAAATCTGTATGTAGTGAGCTCCTCTAGTGGTGGCTGTATAAATCTGTATGCAGTGAGCTCCCTCTAGTTGTGGCTGTATAAACCTGTATGCAGTGAGCTCCCCCTAGTGGTGGCTGTATAAATCTGTATGTAGTGAGCTCCCTCTAGTGGTGGCTGTATAAATCTGTATGTAGTGAGCCCTCTCTAGTGATGGCTGTGTATATCTGTATGTAGTGAGCTCCTCCTAGTGGTGGCTGTATACATCTGTATGTAGTGAGCTCCCCCTAGTGGTGGCTGTATAAATCTGTATGTAGTGAGCTCCCTCTAGTGATGGCTGTATAAATCTGTATGTAGTGAGCTCCCTCTAGTGGTGGCTGTATAAATCTGTATGGAGTGGGCTCCCCCTAGTGGTGGCTGTATACATCTGTATGTAGTTAGCTCCCCCTAGCGGTGGCTGTATAAATCTGTATGTAGTGAGCTCCCCCTAGTTGTGGATGTATCAATCTGTATGTAGTGAGCCCTCTCTAGTGGTGGCTGTGCAAATCTGTATGTAGTGAGCTCCTCCTAGTGGTGACTGTATAAATCTATATGTAGTGAGCTCCCCCTAGTGGTAGCTGTATAAATCTGTATGTAGTGAGCTCCCCCTAGTGGTAGCTGTATAAATCTGTATGTAGTGAGCCCCCTCTAGTGATGGTTGTATAAATCGGTATGTAGTGAACTCCCCCTAGTGGTGACGTATAAATCTGTATGTAGTGAGCTCCTCCTAGTGGTGACTGTATAAATCTGTATGTAGTGAGCTCCTCCTAGTGGTGGCTGTATAAATCTGTATGTAGTGAGCCCTCTCTAGTGATGGCTGTGTATATCTGCATGTAGTGAGCTCCTCCTAGTGGTGGCTGTATACATCTGTATGTAGTGAGCTCCCCCTAGTGGTGGCTGTATAAATCTGTATGTAGTGAGCTCCCTCTAGTGATGGCTGTATAAATCTGTATGTAGTGAGCTCCCTCTAGTGGTGGCTGTATAAATCTGTATGGAGTGGGCTCCCCCTAGTGGTGGCTGTATACATCTGTATGTAGTTAGCTCCCCCTAGCGGTGGCTGTATAAATCTGTATGTAGTGAGCTCCCCCTAGTTGTGGATGTATCAATCTGTATGTAGTGAGCTCCCCCTAGTGGTGGCTGTATAAATCTGTATGTAGTGAGCCCTCTCTAGTGGTGGCTGTGCAAATCTGTATGTAGTGAGCTCCTCCTAGTGGTGACTGTATAAATCTATATGTAGTGAGCTCCCCCTAGTGGTGGCTGTATAAATCTGTATGTAGTGAGCTCCCCCTAGTGGTGGCTATATAAATCTGTATGTAGTGAGCCCTCTCTAGTGGTGGCTGTGTAAATCTGTATGTAGTGAGCTCCTCCTAGTGGTGGCTGTATACATCTGTATGTAGTGAGCTCCCTCTAGTGGTGACTGTATAAATCTATATGTAGTGAGCCCCCCCTAGTGGTAGCTGTATAAATCTGTATGTAGTGAGCTCCCCCTAGTGGTAGCTGTATAAATCTGTATGTAGTGAGCCCCCTCTAGTGATGGCTGTATAAATCGATATGTAGTGAACTCCCCCTAGTGGTGACGTATAAATCTGTATGTAGTGAGCTCCTCCTAGTGGTGACTGTATAAATCTGTATGTAGTGAGCTCCTCCTAGCGGTGGCTGTATAAATCTGTATGTAGTGAGTTCCCCCTAGTGGTGGCTGTATAAATCTGTATGTAGTGAGCTCCTCCTAGTGGTGACTGTATAAATCTGTATGTAGTGAGCTCCCCCTAGTGGTGGCTGTATAAATCTATATGTAGTGAGCTCCCTCTAGTGGTGACTGTATAAATCTGTATGTAGTGAGCTCCTCCTAGTGGTGACTGTATAAATCTGTATGTAGTGAGCTTCTCCTAGTGGTGACTGTATAAATCTGTATGTAGTGAGCTCTCCCTAGTGGTGGCTGTATAAATCAGTATGTAGGGAGCTCCCTCTAGTGGTGGCTGTATAAATCTGTATGTAGTGAGCTCCTCCTAGTGGTGGCTGTATAAATCTGTATGTAGTGAGCTCCCCCCCTAGTGGTGACTGTATAAATCTGTATGTAGTGAGCCCCCCCCCCCCCTAGTGGTGGCTGTATAAATCTGTATGTAGTGAGATCCCCCTAGTGGTGACTGTATAAATCTGTAGTGAGCCCCCCCGCCTAGTGGTGACTGTATAAATCTGTATGTAGTGAGCTCCCTCTAGTGGTGACTGTATAAATCTGTATGTAGTGAGCTCCCCCTAGTGGTGACTGTATACATCTGTATGTAGTGAGCCCCCTCTAGTGATGGCTGTATAAATCTGTATGTACTGAGCTCCCTCTAGTGGTGGCTGTATAAATCTGTATGTAGTGAGATCCCCCTAGTGGTGACTGTATAAATCTGTATGTAGTGAGCTCCCCCTAGTGGTGGCTGTATAAATCTGTATGTAGTGAGCTCCCCCTAGTGGTGGCTGTATAAATCTGTATGTAGTGAGCTCCCCCCTAGTGGTGACTGTATAAATCTGTATGTAGTGAGCTCCCCCTAGTGGTGACTGTATAAATCTGTATGTAGTGAGCTCCCCCTAGTAGTAGCTGTATAAATCTGTATGCAGTGAGCTCCCTTTAGTGGTGACTGTATAAATCTGTATGTAGGGAGCTCCCCCTAGTAGTAGCTGTATAAATCTGTATGTAGTGAGCTCCCCCTAGTGGTGACTGTATAAATCTGTATGTAGTGAGCTCCCTCTAGTGGTGCTGTATAAATCTGTATGTAGTGAGCTCCCCCTAGTGGTGGCTGTATAAATCTGTATGTAGTGAGCTCCCTCTAGTGGTGGCTGTATAAATCTGTATGTAGTGAGCTCCCCCCCCTAGTGGTGGCTGTATAAATCTGTATGTAGTGAGCTCCCCCTAGTGGTGGCTGTATAAATCTGTATGTAGTGAGCTCCCCCCCCTAGTGGTGGCTGTATAAATCTGTATGTAGTGAGCTCCCCCTAGTGGTGGCTGTATAATTCTGTATGTAGTGAGCTCCTCCTAGTGGTGGCTGTATAAATC
This sequence comes from Phyllobates terribilis, assembly GCF_046119375.1. Taxonomy (NCBI): domain Eukaryota; kingdom Metazoa; phylum Chordata; class Amphibia; order Anura; family Dendrobatidae; genus Phyllobates; species Phyllobates terribilis. The sequence goes on from NW_027362762.1 coordinate 969,950,531, forward strand.
TGTATGTAGTGAGCTCCCTCTAGTGATGGCTGTATAAATCTGTATGTAGTGAGCTCCCTCTAGTGGTGGCTGTATAAATCTGTATGGAGTGGGCTCCCCCTAGTGGTGGCTGTATACATCTGTATGTAGTTAGCTCCCCCTAGCGGTGGCTGTATAAATCTGTATGTAGTGAGCTCCCCCTAGTTGTGGATGTATCAATCTGTATGTAGTGAGCTCCCCCTAGTGGTGGCTGTATAAATCTGTATGTAGTGAGCCCTCTCTAGTGGTGGCTGTGCAAATCTGTATGTAGTGAGCTCCTCCTACTGGTGACTGTATAAATCTATATGTAGTGAGCTCCCCCTAGTGGTGGCTGTATAAATCTGTATGTAGTGAGCTCCCCCTAGTGGTGGCTATATAAATCTGTATGTAGTGAGCCCTCTCTAGTGGTGGCTGTGTAAATATGTATGTAGTGAGCTCCTCCTAGTGGTGGCTGTATACATCTGTATGTAGTGAGCTCCTCCTAATGGTGGCTGTATAAATCTATATGTAGTGAGCTCCCCCTAGTGGTAGCTGTATAAATCTGTATGTAGTGAGCCCCCTCTAGTGATGGCTGTATAAATCGGTATGTAGTGAACTCCCCCTAGTGGTGACGTATAAATCTGTATGTAGTGAGCTCCTCCTAGTGGTGACTGTATAAATCTGTATGTAGTGAGCTCCTCCTAGCGGTGGCTGTATAAATCTGTATGTAGTGAGTTCCCCCTAGTGGTGGCTGTATAAATTTGTATGTAGTGAGCTCCCCCTAGTGGTGGCTGTATACATCTGTATGTAGTTAGCTCCCCCTAGCGGTGGCTGTATAAATCTGTATGTAGTGAGCTCCCCCTAGTTGTGGATGTATCAATCTGTATGTAGTGAGCCCTCTCTAGTGGTGGCTATATAAATCTGTATGTAGTGAGCTCCCTCTAGTGGTGACTGTATAAATCTGTATGTAGTGAGCTCCTCCTAGCGGTGGCTGTATAAATCTGTATGTAGTGAGTTCCCCCTAGTGGTGGCTGTATAAATCTGTATGTAGTGAGCTCCCCCTAGTGGTGGCTGTATACATCTGTATGTAGTTAGCTCCCCCTAGCGGTGGCTGTATAAATCTGTATGTAGTGAGCTCCCCCTAGTGGTGGCTGTATAAATCTGTATGTAGTGAGCCCTCTCTAGTGGTGGCTGTGCAAATCTGTATGTAGTGAGCTCCTCCTAGTGGTGACTGTATAAATCTATATGTAGTGAGCTCCCCCTAGTGGTGGCTGTATAAATCTGTATGTAGTGAGCCCCCTCTAGTGATGGCTGTATAAATCGGTATGTAGTGAACTCCCCCTAGTGGTGACGTATAAATCTGTATGTAGTGAGCTCATCCTAGTGGTGACTGTATAAATCTGTATGTAGTGAGCTCCTCCTAGTGGTGGCTGTATAAATCTGTATGTAGTGAGTTCCCCCTAGTGGTGGCTGTATAAATCTGTATGTAGTGAGCTCCCCCTAGTGGTGGCTGTATAAATCTGTATGTAGTGAGCTCCCTCTAGTGGTGGCTGTATAAATCTGTATGTAGTGAGCTCCCCCCCCCTAGTGGTGGCTGTATAAATCTGTATGTAGTGAGCTCCCCCTAGTGGTGGCTGTATAAATCTGTATGTAGTGAGCTCCCCCCCCCCCTAGTGGTGGCTGTATAAATCTGTATGTAGTGAGCTCCCCCTAGTCGTGGCTGTATAAATCTGTATGTAGTGAGCTCCCCCTAGTGGTGGCTGTATAATTCTGTATGTAGTGAGCTCCTCCTAGTGGTGGCTGTATAAATCTGTATGTAGTGAGCTCCTCCTAGTGGTGGCTGTATAAATCTGTATGTAGTGAGCTCCCTCTAGTGGTGGCTGTATAAATCTGTATGTAGTGAGCTCCCCCTAGTGGTGACTGTATAAATCTATATGTAGTGAGCTCCTCCTAGTGATGGCTGTATAAAGCTGTATGTAGTGAGCTCCGCCTAATGGTGGCGGTATAAATCTGTATGTAGTGAGCTCCCTCTAGTGGTGGCTGTATAAATCTGTATGTAGTGAGCTCCCCCTAGTGGTGGCTGTATAAATCTGTATGTAGTGAGCTCCCCCTAGTGGTGGCTGTATAAATCTGTATGTAGTGAGCTCCCCCTAGTGGTGGCTGTGTAAATCTGTTTGTAGTGAGCTCCCTCTAGTGGTGGCTGTATAAATCTGTATGTAGGGAGCTCCCTCTAGTGATGGCTATATAAATCTGTATGTAGTGAGCTTCTCCTAGTGGTGGCTGTATAAATCTGTATGTAGGGAGCTCCCTCTAGTGATGGCTATATAAATCTGTATGTAGTGAGCTCCTCCTAGTGGTGGCTGTATAAATCTGTATGTAGTGAGCTCCCCCTAGTGGTGGCTGTAGAAATCTGTATGTAGTGAGCTTCCCCTAGTGGTGGCTGCATAAATCTGTATGTAGTGAGCTCCCCCTAGTTGTGGCTGTATAAATCTATATGTAGTGAGCTCCCTCTAGTGGTGGCTGTATAAATCTGTATATAGTGAGCTCCCTCTAGTGGTGGCTGTATAAATCTATATGTAGTGAGCTCCCTCTAGTGTTGCTGTATAAATCTATATGTAGTGAGCTCCCTCTAGTGGTGACTGTATAAATCTATATGTAGTGAGCTCCTCCTAGTGGTGACTGTATAAATCTGTATGTAGTGAGCTCCCTCTAGTGGTGGCTGTATAAATCTGTATGTAGTGAGCTCCCTCTAGTGGTGACTGTATAAATCTGTATGTAGTGAGCTCCTCCTAGTGGTGACTGTATAAATCTGTATGTAGTGAGCTCCTCCTAGTGGTGACTGTATAAATCTGTATGTAGTGAGCTCCCTCTAGCGGTGGCTGTATAAATCTGTATGTAGTGAGCTCCTCCTTGTGGTGACTGTATAAATCTGTATGTAGTGAGCTCCCTCTAGCGGTGGCTGTATAAATCTGTATGTAGTGAGCTCCCTCTAGCTGTGGCTGTATAAATCTGTATGTAGTGAGCTCCTCCTAGTGGTGACTGTATAAATCTGTATATAGTGAGCTCCCTCTAGCTGTGGCTATATAAATCTGTATGTAGTGAGCTCCTCGTAGTGGTGACTGTATAAATCTGTATATAGTGAGCTCCCCCTAGTGGTGGCTGTATAAATCTGTATGTAGTGAGCTCCCCCTAGTGGTGGCTATATAAATCTGTATGTAGTGAGCCCTCTCTAGTGGTGGCTGTGTAAATCTGTATGTAGTGAGCTCCTCCTAGTGGTGGCTGTATACATCTGTATGTAGTGAGCTCCTCCTAATGGTGGCTGTATAAATCTATATGTAGTGAGCTCCCCCTAGTGGTAGCTGTATAAATCTGTATATAGTGAGCCCCCTCTAGTGATGGCTGTATAAATCGGTATGTAGTGAACTCCCCCTAGTGGTGACGTATAAATCTGTATGTAGTGAGCTCATCCTAGTGGTGACTGTATAAATCTGTATGTAGTGAGCTCCTCCTAGTGGTGGCTGTATAAATCTGTATGTAGTGAGTTCCCCCTAGTGGTGGCTGTATAAATCTGTATGTAGTGAGCTCCCCCTAGTGGTGGCTGTATAAATCTGTATGTAGTGAGCTCCCTCTAGTGGTGGCTGTATAAATCTGTATGTAGTGAGCTCCCCCCCCCTAGTGGTGGCTGTATAAATCTGTATGTAGTGAGCTCCCCCTAGTGGTGGCTGTATAAATCTGTATGTAGTGAGCTCCCCCCCCCCCTAGTGGTGGCTGTATAAATCTGTATGTAGTGAGCTCCCCCTAGTCGTGGCTGTATAAATCTGTATGTAGTGAGCTCCCCCTAGTGGTGGCTGTATAATTCTGTATGTAGTGAGCTCCTCCTAGTGGTGGCTGTATAAATCTGTATGTAGTGAGCTCCTCCTAGTGGTGGCTGTATAAATCTGTATGTAGTGAGCTCCCTCTAGTGGTGGCTGTATAAATCTGTATGTAGTGAGCTCCCCCTAGTGGTGACTGTATAAATCTATATGTAGTGAGCTCCTCCTAGTGATGGCTGTATAAAGCTGTATGTAGTGAGCTCCGCCTAATGGTGGCGGTATAAATCTGTATGTAGTGAGCTCCCTCTAGTGGTGGCTGTATAAATCTGTATGTAGTGAGCTCCCCCTAGTGGTGGCTGTATAAATCTGTATGTAGTGAGCTCCCCCTAGTGGTGGCTGTATAAATCTGTATGTAGTGAGCTCCCCCTAGTGGTGGCTGTGTAAATCTGTTTGTAGTGAGCTCCCTCTAGTGGTGGCTGTATAAATCTGTATGTAGGGAGCTCCCTCTAGTGATGGCTATATAAATCTGTATGTAGTGAGCTTCTCCTAGTGGTGGCTGTATAAATCTGTATGTAGGGAGCTCCCTCTAGTGATGGCTATATAAATCTGTATGTAGTGAGCTCCTCCTAGTGGTGGCTGTATAAATCTGTATGTAGTGAGCTCCCCCTAGTGGTGGCTGTAGAAATCTGTATGTAGTGAGCTTCCCCTAGTGGTGGCTGCATAAATCTGTATGTAGTGAGCTCCCCCTAGTTGTGGCTGTATAAATCTATATGTAGTGAGCTCCCTCTAGTGGTGGCTGTATAAATCTGTATATAGTGAGCTCCCTCTAGTGGTGGCTGTATAAATCTATATGTAGTGAGCTCCCTCTAGTGTTGCTGTATAAATCTATATGTAGTGAGCTCCCTCTAGTGGTGACTGTATAAATCTATATGTAGTGAGCTCCTCCTAGTGGTGACTGTATAAATCTGTATGTAGTGAGCTCCCTCTAGTGGTGGCTGTATAAATCTGTATGTAGTGAGCTCCCTCTAGTGGTGACTGTATAAATCTGTATGTAGTGAGCTCCTCCTAGTGGTGACTGTATAAATCTGTATGTAGTGAGCTCCTCCTAGTGGTGACTGTATAAATCTGTATGTAGTGAGCTCCCTCTAGCGGTGGCTGTATAAATCTGTATGTAGTGAGCTCCTCCTTGTGGTGACTGTATAAATCTGTATGTAGTGAGCTCCCTCTAGCGGTGGCTGTATAAATCTGTATGTAGTGAGCTCCCTCTAGCTGTGGCTGTATAAATCTGTATGTAGTGAGCTCCTCCTAGTGGTGACTGTATAAATCTGTATATAGTGAGCTCCCTCTAGCTGTGGCTATATAAATCTGTATGTAGTGAGCTCCTCGTAGTGGTGACTGTATAAATCTGTATGTAGTGAGCTCCCTCTAGTGGTGGCTATATAAATCTGTATGTAGTGAGCTCCTCGTAGTGGTGACTGTATAAATCTGTATGTAGTGAGCTCCTCCTAGTGGTGACTGTATAAATCTGTATGTAGTGAGCTCCCTCTAGTGGTGACTGTATAAATCTGTATGTATTGAGCTCCTCCTAGTGGTGACTGTATAAATCTGTATGTAGTGAGCTCCCTCTAGCTGTGGCTGTATAAATCTGTATGTAGTGAGCTCCTCCTAGTGGTGACTGTATAAATCTGTATGTAGTGAGCTCCCTCTAGTGGGGACTGTATAAATCTGTATATAGGGAGCTCCCCCTAGTGGTGGCTGTATAAATCTGTATGTAGTGAGCTCCCTCTAGTGGTGGCTGTATAAATCTGTATGTAGTGAGCTCCCCCTAGTGGTGGCTGTATAAATCTGTGTGTAGTGAGCTCCCTGTAGTATTTGATGCATAAATCTGTATGTAGTGAGCTCCCTCTAGTGGTGACTGTATAAATCTGTATGTATTGAGCTCCTCCTAGTGGTGACTGTATAAATCTGTATGTAGTGAGCTCCTCCTAGTGGTGACTGTATAAATCTGTATGTATTGAGCTCCTCCTAGTGGTGACTGTATAAATCTGTATGTAGTGAGCTCCCTCTAACTGTGGCTGTATAAATCTGTATGTAGTGAGCTCCTCCTAGTGGTGACTGTATAAATCTTTATGTAGTGAGCTCCCTCTAGCTGTGGCTGTATAAATCTGTATGTAGTGAGCTCCTCCTAGTGGTGACTGTATAAATCTGTATGTAGTGAGCTCCCTCTAGTGGTGACTGTATAAATCTGTATGTAGTGAGCTCCCTATAGTGGTGCTGTATAAATCTATATGTAGTGAGCTCCCTCTAGTGGTGACTGTATAAATCTATATGTAGTGAGCTCCTCCTAGTGGTGACTGTATAAATCTGTATGTAGTGAGCTCCCTCTAGTGATGGCTGTATAAATCTGTATGTAGTGAGCTCCCTCTAGTGGTGACTGTATAAATCTGTATGTAGTGAGCTCCCTCTAGCAGTGGCTGTATAAATCTGTATGTAGTGAGCTCCTCCTAGTGGTGACTGTATAAATCTGTATGTAGTGAGCTCCCTCTAGCAGTGGCTGTATAAATCTGTATGTAGTGAGCTCCTCCTAGTGGTGACTGTATAAATATGTATGTAGTGAACTCCCTCTAGCGGTGGCTGTATAAATCTGTATGTAGTGAGCTCCTCCTTGCGGTGGCTGTATAAATCTGTATGTAGTGAGCTCCCTCTAGTAGTGACTGTATAAATCTGTATGTAGTGAGCTCCTCCTAGTGGTGGCTGTATAAATCTGTATGTAGTGAGCTCCTCCTAGTGGTGACTGTATAAATCTGTATGTAGTGAGCTCCTCCTAGTGGTGACTGTATAAATCTGTATGTAGTGAGCTCCTCCTAGTGGTGGCTGTATAAATCTGTATGTAGTGAGCTCCCTCTAGTGGTGGCTGTATAAATCTGTATGTAGTGAGCTCCTCCTAGTGGTGACTGTATAAATCTGTATGTAGTGAGCTCCCCCTAGTGGTGGCAGTATAAATCTGTATGTAGTGAGCTCCCTCTAGCGGTGGCTGTATTAAATCTGTATGTAGTGAGCTCCCCCTAGTGGTGGCTGTATAAATCTGTATGTAGTGACAGAATATCATTATTTATGGCTGTGTGAAGGGTCTCAGGGGATTTGGAGCATTTGCCGTCTCACCTGTCACATTTCTGTCTCTTCTTTCCAGTATTTGCCTGGATTTGGCAATGAATTCTCCTCGGAGGATCCTCGATGTCCAGGAGCGTTACCGGAGGGTCAGGTAAGCGGCTGATATGTTATTTCTTACTGAAGCTTTTCATATGGATTAAAGTTTAATCTCTTTGCATTTTGCTCTCGGTGAATGGGAATCGTCTTTTCAGTCCTCGTCACAAGACTGATAAAGTCCTTCACCTCGCAGTATATAGTATTGAATGTTTCCATTCACTAACAGCAAGAGGAGATGTAGACAACGGTAGGGAATTAAACACAGGGTCGGATTCATTCACTGTATTGCTTTTCAGAATAACCCCCAGGTCTGTCCGTACGGTCTGTACGCGGAGCAGCTCTCCGGTTCTGCCTTCACCTGTCCCAGAAGCTCCAATAAAAGAAGGTAAGCAAATGGAAATCAGAGGGCGCTGCCCCTTTAAGAAAAGTAAGACTTCCAGTAACTATGGATTAGCATCTTCCGTTCAGTCACTGAGTTATATCTGGTTTTGGGAAAGTTGGGTTGCAACCAATATGGCGGCTGTTAACCCACGGAGGCTGGCACCATCTTTCCTACAGTCCTGGATGATAAAGCTGCCCCAGTCACTAATGCACAGTGTAAAAACTGCACGTCCGGATGATGGGAGTTATCTCTCATGTTTTAAATTTTCAGTTGGCTTTATCGTATTCTGCCGTCCGTCCGCCATAAACCGTTTCAGGCTTACGAGCAAAAACACCTGACACATAACTGGGATGAAGTGGAGCCGGACCCCAATCAGGTGAGACTCGCCCCGATCAGGTGAGACTATTCCCGATCAGGTGAGAGGGCCCCCGATCAGGTGAGACGAGCCCCGATCAGGTGAGAGGGCCCCCAATCAGGTGAGACGAGCCCCGATCAGGTGAGAGGGCCCCCGATCAGGTGAGACGAGCCCTGATCAGGTGAGAGGGCCCCCGATCAGGTGAGAGGGCCCCCGATCAGGTGAGACGAGCCCCGATCAAGTGAGACGAGCCCCGATCAGGTGAGACTATTCCCGATCAGGCGAGACGGGCCCCGATCAGGTGAGAGGGCCCTCGATCAGGTGAGACGAGCCCCGATCAAGTGAAACTCGCCCCGATCAGGTGAGACTATTCCCGATCAGGTGAGAGGGCCCCCGATCAGGTGAGACGAGCCCCGATCAGGTGAGAGGGCCCCCGATCAGGTGAGACGAGCCCCGATCAAGTGAGACTCGCCCCGATCAGGTGAGACTATTCCCGATCAGGCGAGACGGGCCCCGATCAGGTGAGAGGGCCCCCGATCAGGCGAGACGAGCCCCGATTAGGTGAGACGAGCCCCGATCAGGTGAGACGGGCCCCGATCAGGTGAGACGGGCCCCGATCAGGTGAGACGAGCCCCGATCAGGTGAGATGGCCCCGATCAGGTGAGAGGGCCCCCGATCAGGTGAGACGGGCCCCGATCAGGTGAGACGAGCCCCGATCAGGTGAGATGGCCCCGATCAGGTGAGAGGGCCCCCGATCAGGTGAGACGGGCCCCCGATCAGGTGAGACTATTCCCATTCAGGTGAGATGGGCCCCGATCAGGTGAGAGGGTTCCCATTCAAGTGAGACGGCCCCAAGTCAGGTGAGAGGGCCCCCAGTCAGGTGAGACGTCCGTCCAATGGGCTGAGCTGCTACCATCTGACACTTGTAGTGCAGGTGGGGTAATGATTAGTACAGCGCCCCCTTTATTAGGACTATTGGGAATATACTATATATGACACCCTTAGTCCCGCCATATAGATCATACTATTTAGTGGTTGTAAAAACACAACTAAAGATAGTGCAGCAAATACCATGTGTCTCTATGGGGTCACTCACGTGAGGGATGACTTAGGCCTGGTTCACACAACTGCTTTAAAGGTCTAAAATTCTGCATTGGTCGTCACTACCAGCAGCCACCACTAGAGGGAGCCAAGAGCCCACACTGAATAACAAGAAGATTGGTGCCGGAGATATTGCTCCTGTTTTTCCTTCAGTTTTTGTCGCCGATTCTAAATCTGCCCTTATTCTTTTCATTTGGCTCTAGTTAATGAGATGTGATATTCCCTATGTATATGCTGTAGGATTTTGGTACTCACTCAGCCGCGTTAGAGGTAGGCACAGGAAAGGTTTCTTTAAAAATGTCCAAGGCAGGGTGTTATACCTTCATAAACCGCACTTTTAGAAGTAAACAAAAGACAGCCTTGTCCGGCACAGAGTACAAAAACAGAAAATAAACAATCCAATATGGGGGGTTCGCCCGCTCACAGTCAGTGTCCTTTAGCACAAAACTGTCACGCAAGGAGTGGGAAAGACTTAGTGCAACAGAGAGGGAAGAGGGAAAGGGAGCCCAGCCTCTAGGGAAAGTGGGGAGTGGAGACCTCCTAGTCTGGTCTAGTGTCACCCTGGCTCAACTACCGTCCCTACATTGGCTCTTCACCAATCGCCGCACGCGTGCCTCGCCCTGACTTTCCCTGGTGTATGGCTAAGGCTAGGGAAGGGAGGAGATGAGCACTAGTCGATCTCCACTAAACTCTATAGACAACAAGGGTAGACAAACAGGGGGGGATTGCTTAGCTTTAGACGACTCCAGACAAATGCGCACAGGGCCTCAAGCTCCAGAGAGGACGAAGTACTGCTCTTGCTAAAGCCTCACAAGTAGTAATGAATATCACCGGCACCTCCCTCTCAGACACACCAGGTATTTATACACCCAGGCCAGGGAGCTAATTAGCCAGAGGGAGGTAGCCGCTGGGTCCTAGAGACAGCCAGCCTCTAAGAAGAAGTCTGTAACGCCAAACGTAGAGATCTCCTGCAACCAACTGCAGGGCGACTGTCTGTCACCTCTGACACACCCGTGACAGTACCCCTGCCTCTAGGAGTGGCCTCTGGATACTCAGGACCGGGTTTCTCAGGAAAAGAGGTGTGAAATGAGCGAACCAATCTGGGAGCGTTCACCTCTAACGCTGAAATCCACATCCTCTCTTCTGGACCATAGCCTTTCCAGTGCACCAAGTATTGTAGAGAACGGCATTGGGGACGAGAATCTACAATCCTCGAAATCTGGAACGCCAGATTGCCATCAACCATTACTGGGGGCGGTGGTAGAGGTGAGGGCTCAAGAGGTTCTACATAACTTTTGAGTAAGGACCTGTGGAAAACATTGTGGATCTTAAGGGCCTGAGGAAGTTCAAGACGAAACACTGCTGGGTTAATGACAGCGGTTATTTTATAGGGACCAATAAACCTAGGTCCCAGCTTCCAAGAAGGAGCTTTCAATCTTATATTCCTGGTAGACAACTAGACAAAATCATTCACATTCAGGTCCGGACCTGGCAAGCGTTTTCTGTCAGCCATACCTTTATACCTGTCTCCCATGGTCTTTAAATTACTCAGAACCCCCCGCCATACCGAGGAGAGCGATGAAGCAAAACATTCCTCCTCAGGAACTCCTGAATCCCCTCCACCACTAAAGGTACCAAACTGTGGGTGATAACCGTATGCACCGAAGAACCTTGATCTGCCAGTGGATTCTTGACAATGATTATTAATGGCAAATTCTGCCAGTGGTAAGTAGGATGCCCAATCCTCCTGATTTTCGGAAACAAAACACCTGAGATAGGTGTCCAAATTCTGATTGACACGCTCAGTCTGTCCATTCGACTGAGGGTGGAAGACAGAGGAAAAGGACAGCTGCACCCCCAGTCGAGAACAGAATGCCTTTCAGAACTTGGAAACAAACTGGGTTACCCGATCTGACACCACATCGGAGGTAACCCCGTGAAGCTTCACAATCTCATTTATGAACACCTGAGCAAGTGTCTTGGCATTTGGAAGTGCAGGCAATGCGACGAAGTGAACCATTTTACTGAACCTATCTACTACCACCAAAAACATCATTTTGCCTGCAAAAACCGGTAGGTAGGAATAAGATCCATGGACAAGTGTGTCCACGGCCTGCTAGGAATAGGTAGCGGAAGAAGAGTACCAGACGAACGGGTATGCGAAACCTTAGAACGCGCGCAAATACTACAAGCAGCTACGTGTTCAATTACATCCCGATGCAACCACGGCCACCAAAAACGACAAGAGAGGAGGTCCGCGGTTGCCTTACCACCTGGATGCCCAGCAAGCACAGAGTTATGATGTTCCTTAATTACTTTGCGGTGCAGATTAGATGGTACAAATAACTTTCCTGAAGAGCAGGAGGCAGGGGCGTCCCCCTGTGCCTCCAACATCTCACCCTCCAGTTCAGGGTACAATGCCAAAATGACTACCCCTTTCTGTAATATCGGGGTAGGGTTCTCATGATCATCACCACCACCAGGGAAGCTCCGGGACAAAGCATCAGCCTTGAAATTTTTGAACCCTGGACGAAAAGTGACAACAAAATTGAACCTAGTGAAAAACAGGGACCATCTGGCTTGCCTAGAATTGAGACGTTTAGCTGACTGGAGATGTGACAGCTTCTTATGGTCAGTAATAACAGTAATAGGATGGACAGCCCTCTCCAACCAATGTCGCCATTCCTCAAACGCCAATTTGATCGCCAAAAGTTTCCTATTATCCACGTCATAATTTCTTTCAGCCGAAGACAATTTTTTAGAAAAGAAGGCACAGAGATGCCATTTACCAGGGGACGAACCCTGAGACAACACAGCCCGAACCCCGACATCCGACGCATCGACCTCCACAATGAAGAGTTGAGAAACATCGGGTTGACTGAGTATAGGTGCAGTGGCAAAATGATTCTTTAAGGAAGAAAAAGCCTGGAGGGAAGCATCCGACCATTTGGAAAAATGAGACCCCTTCTTAGTCATGTCAATAAGGGGTTTCACTATAACAGAGTAATTTTGTATAAATTTCCGGTAAAAATTAGTAAAGCCCAGAAAACGTTGTAGGGCCTTCAGGTTCTCGGGACGTTCCAAGTCAAGGACTGCACGGATCTTCTCCGGTTCCATTCAAAAACAAGTACCCCAAAAACTGCACCTCCTTAACACCGAAAACACATTTTTCTAGTTTGGCATAAAGTTTGTTATCCCTTAATATCTGGAGCACCTGCTTAACATACCCCCGATGAGTCTCAAAATAAGGTGAGTAAACCAAAATATCGTCCAGATAGACCACCCCATACCTCCCCACCAAATGATGGAAAATATCATTTATGAAATGCTGTAATACCGCAGGTGCATTGGTCAAACCAAAAGGCATAACCAGACTCTCGAAATGTCCTTTCGGAGTATTGAACGCTGTCTTCCATTGGTCCCCTTCTCTGATTCTAACCAGATTGTAGGCTCCCCTTAAATCCAACTTGGAGAATACCTTAGCTCCCACAACCTGTCTGAACAAATCAGGAATCAGAGGAAGAGGGTATGGATCACGGATGGTAATTTGATTTAATTCCTGGAAATCTAAACAGGGACGTAGACCGCCATCTTTTTTCTTCACAAAGAAGAGCCCTGCCGCCACGGGCGAAGATGAAGGTCTGATATATCCCTTCTCCAGACTTTCCGCAATGAAATCCTTCATGGCTTGTCTCTCAGGGCCAGAAAGATTATACAGTCTGGACTTTGGTAGTTTAGCTCCAGGGGTCAGGTTAATAGCACAGTCATATGCACGATGAGGAAGCAAATCCTGACATCCCCTCTCAGAAAAAAACGTCCTCAAAACCAGACAGAAAGGTAGGTAATATTTCCGTAGAGACAGTAGCAAGGGAACTATCTAAACAGTTCTCATGGCAGTAGTCTCCCCATTCAATAATCTCTCCGGTTTGCCAATCCACCAACAGATTATGTTTAACAAGCCAACGGAAACCCAAGACAATCGGTGTGGGAAGATTGTCCAGAACATAGCAAGGGATTATTTCACAATGAATTGACCCCACCCTCAGTTTTACATTATGTACAATCTGAGTAAATGCTTTCTGTGCAAGTGACGCCGAGTTGATGGCGAAAATGGAAATTGGTTTATCTAAAGTACAGCAAGCAAGACCATGAGTTTTCACAAACTGAGCATCCACCATGCTGACTCCGGCTCCACTGTCAACAAACACAGAAATTTTCTCAGTTTTGCTCTCTAGCACCACCTCTGCTGTCAGGACAAAGAGGGAACTGCAGTTTGGCCACAAATGCACCCCTTGTTTATCCAACTCCAGACTACCAAGAGTTAATTGAGTCTCCTTTTGTTTAGGAATTGAAGAACAGGTCCCAACAAAATGTACCTTTTTCCCACAAAAAAAACATATGCCTTTTCTCTTGCAAATCGCCGGGAAGATGTATGATGTAGAGACACCCCCTAACTGCATGGGTTCCTCCACCTCCCCCAGTACTGGCTCACCTCCAGACCGCTCCCCTGGCAGATGTACACAACCCAGACAAGAAGGCCCCGGAGAAGGTGGTCTCACCCGTCTATCCTGAAGACGTCTATCAAGACGTATAGCCAAAGACATGGCAGCCTCCAAGGACTGAGGGGTTTCATATACTGCCAAGGCATCGTTCAACCATTCAGTAAGCCCCTCACAAAATTGACTTCTAAGGGCTGAGCCATTCCATTTGGAATCCGTTGCCCATCTGCGGAATTCCGAACTGTACGTTTCCACTGACCGATTTCCCTGCTGAAGGCGACGTAGCCTAGACTCATCCAAGGCGACTCAGTCAGGGTCATCATAGATGAGGGCCAGTGCCCCAATTAACCCCTCCACAGACTGGAGACAAACCGAGTCCTGCAGTAACGAAAACGCCCTTGACTGAGGATCTCCCTGTAGTAGAGAGATCACAATACCAACCCGTTGCTCCTCATTACCGGAGGAGTAAGGACAAAGTTTGAAATACAATTTGCATGCCTCCTTAAGCACAAAAAAAGTGTCTCTACCTCCTGAAAACCTGTCCGGGAGGGCAACCTTGGGTTCAGGCTGGACAGGCCTACCTGCAGAGACCCCCACATTGGCGACCTGTAGGTGCTGATGCTGCTACTGTACCTCACAGTGGAGGTCATTCAACTCCAGAGACAGACGGCGAAACTGCTCTGCGAGCTCTGCAACTGAACCCATACCAAGGGAGAAAGGAAAAACACACAGAGATAAAAAAAACTCCAAAATGTCTTTTTTTTTTTTTTGCTTTTCAAAACATGCTCGGCCGGCAATAATGTCATGCAAGATGTGGGAAAGACTTAGAGCCACACAGAAGGAAGAGGGAAAGGGAGCCCAGACACTAGGGAAAGGGGGGAGTGGAGAACTCTTAGTCTGGTCTAGTGTCACCCTGTCTCAACTACTGTCCCAATATTGGCTCTTCACCAATCGCCGCACGCGTGCCTTGCCCTGACTTTCCCTGGTGTATGGCTAAGACTAGGGAAGGGAGGAGATGAGCACTAGTCGATCTCCACTAAAATCTATAGACAACAAGGGTAGGCAAACAGGGGGGGATAGCTTAGCTTTAGACGACTCCAGACAAATGCGCACAGGGCCTCAAGCTCCAGAGAGGACAAAGTACTGCTCTTGCTAAAGCCTCACAAGTAGTAATGAATATCACCGGCACCTCCCTCTCAGACAAACCAGGTATTTATACACCCAGGCTAAGGAGCTAATAAGCAAGAGGGAGGTAGCCACTGGGTCCTAGAAACAGCCAGCCTCTAAGAAGAAGAAGAAGAAGTCTGTAATGCCAAAAGGGGTGGGGATATGTGAGCAGCCAATCTCTCCCAACTCTTATGACTGCTCGTAAAAACAGGCCCTGATACGCCCAATTAACTCTCTCAGCACTACTTGTGTTGGAGCATGCTTTTCCCGGGTTTACATCACCGAAGCTACCAACATCGGTGATACATATCTCCCCTCAATGACCTGTCCGGCGGCTTTCTTACATACCCCCCCTCTCTGCCCAAAGCCAGGGAGCTTGGCACCTTCTGCTAACAAACAGTGGACCCTTGACAATGCGTCAGCATTGTCATGCAGTTTCCCTGGCCTATGCTCTACATGGAAGCTAAAATCTTGAAGGGCTAGGAACCACCTGGTCACTCGGGCATTGTTCCCCTTCCTCTCGCTCATCCACCTTAGTGGGGTATGGTCTGATACCAGCCTGAACTTCCTGCCTAAGAGGGAGTATTTTAGAGTGTCCAACGCTCACTTGATGGCCAAACATTCCTTCTCCACTATGGAGTAATTCTTCTCACAAGATGTCCGCTTCCCGCTTAAATACATTATGGGGTGCTCTTCCCCGTTCATCTCTTGTGATAGGACAGCACCCAGCCCAGTATCTGACTCATCTGTTTGGACCACAAACTCTTTAGAGAAATCTGGTGGCACCAACACTGGCTGTTTACACAGGGCTTGCTTGAGTTCCTGGAAGGCTGTCTCAGCTTCTGGAGACCATTTAGCCATAGCTGATTTTGTCCCTTTAAGGAGGTCTGTCAAAGGGGCGGTTATCATGGGAAGTTAGGGATGAACCGGCGGTAGTAGCCCATGATGCCCAGGAATGCTCTGACCTGCTTTTTTGAGAGAGGTTGTGGCCAACCCTGGATTGCTTCAACTTTATTTGTTTGGGGCTTTATCACGCCTCTGCCTATGACATAGCCCAAATATTTGGTTTCCTCCATGCCTATGGTACATTTCTTTCGGGTTGGAGGAACATCGAATATCACCTGGACTTTACTCAGATGGCTTCCCCAATCCTGGCTGTAGATCACGATATCATCCAGGTAGGCTGCTGCGTACTTCTTTTGGGGAGCTAGGAGCCGGTCTATGGGTCTCTGGAAGGTAGTCGGGGCTCCTTGCAACCAAAACAGCATCCTTGTGTATTGGAAACATCTGTCTGGCGTTGAGAAGGCCGTCTTCTCCTTGGTATCTTGAGACATGGGTATTTGCCAATATCCTTTCATGAGGTCAAGGGTGGTAATGTAACTGGTCCTAACCTTTCAATCAGTTCGTCTACCCTGGGCATTGGGTAGGTGTCGAACTTCGAGACCTCGTTGAGTTTCCTATAGTCATTGCAGAACCGCCATTCTCCATCTGGTTTCAGAACCAAGACTATGGTCACATCATGCTCTATGATCTGAGTACACCCTGGTAGATCCGAGAACAGGTCCCTGTTCCGCTGTAGCAACTCGTGGCACTGTTGTTTTTGGGTACGTAACAGCGACTCTGCCATTTTGACCTCTCCCACATCGGCTTCTGACTTCGCCACCAAACACGGACCTTCCACGGGCTCCCTATCTCGCCATGGCTTAATCAGGTTGATGTGGTACACCTGGTAGGGCTTCCTTCTCCCTGGTTGGTGGACTTTAAAGTTGATATCACCAACCTTTTCCACTACTTCATAGGGGCCCTGCCACTTAGCCAGGAATTTGCTCTTCACCATAGGTACCAGAACCAGTACCTGATCCCTAGGGTTGAAGTGTCTCACCCTTGCCGACCTATTGTACACCCTCGACTGTACCTCTTGTGCTTTGAGGACGTGTTCTTTCACAATGGGCATCACCTCTGCAATCCTCTTGCATCTGGGCCACATGTTCGATTACACTCCTGTAGGGTGTAGACGCTGCCTCCCAGGTCTCCTTTGCCATGTCCAGGAGTCCGCCGGGGTTTCGGCAATATAACAGCTCAAATGGGGATAATCCAGTAGAGGCCTGTGGAACTTCTCTGATGGAGAACAGAAGGTATGGCAGTAGACAGTCCCAGTCCCGGCCATCTTCTCTACGATCTTCTTTAACATGGCCTTCAAGGTTTTATTAAACCTCTCCACCAAGCCATCTGTCTGCGGGTGGTAAACTGAGGTCCTGAGTTGTGTGATCTGCAGGATCTTGCACAACTCCCTCATCACCTTTGACATAAATGGAGTCCCTTGGTCCGTTAGGATCTCTTTAGGCATCCCCTTTCTAGAGAAGAACTCCCGGGCTATACACTTGGAGGAGGAGTTTCATAGTGGCATAGCCTCCGGATACCGTGTAGTCCAGTACCACCAGGATATACTGATGTCTTCTGGCAGACTTGACCAGGGTTCCCTCTAGATCCGTGGCAATGCGATCGAACAGGACCTCAATGATGGGAAATGGCACTAAGGGGCTACGGAAGTGAGCCACCGGGGAGGCCAGCTGACAGGTGGGACAGGACCTACAATAACTCACAATCTCTCTGTGACACCTGGGCCAGTAGAACCTCTGGAGGACCCTTTCCTGTTTTCTTTCTACCCCCAGATGACCACCCAACACATGTGTATGGACCATATCTAACACCCTGCATCTGTATGGCTCTGGTACTAGTAACTGCTCGAATACCTCACCTCTGAGCTTGATGACCCGATATAGCAACTCCCCATTTACAGCAAGGTACGGAAATCGGGTGTCAGCCCCCGGCTCCTGAGCAACACCATTAAGAACAGTTACATTATTAAACGCCCCTTTTAGAGTTAAGTCCCTGAGCTTGGCGGTTTCAAACTTTCCCCCGGACACCTCCAGCTCAGGGATGTTGGCCTCCGGGGATGCTGCCTCATCTTCATCTCCAACCAGCACATAAAAGGGAAACCTGGCGGCAGCCTGCGATGAGGTTTCTTCAGGAGCGACCTGGTTGTTGTCCAGACAACCTGGCTTCCTCCTATTCTCCCACAAGTCCCAAAACAAGGCAAAGTCCTGCCCTATTATCACAGGGTGCAACAGGTCCTTGACTACGCCCACCTCATGGGACTCCGCGCCACAGTTTGTGTCTATGACCACTCGGGCCACAGGGTAGTCTTTAGCGTCCCCATGGATACAACGGACGCTGACCTTTTTCCCCGGAACTAGCTGATGAGGAATTGTGGCCATCACTAGGGTTACCAGACTCTCAGAGTCTAACAGAGCAGTCACTTGCACTCCATTCACTGACACGAGGCATGCCTGCGGTTCCTCGCCTGGTTGAGGGACATCACTGCAGGCAGGATATGCAAAGTATGAACAACACCATCCTGCGCTACAGTCCATTGGCTTGTTTGTCATGGGGCAACGGGCGGCTATGTGACCTGGGGTGTGACATCTCCAACATACTATGTTATGGGGCGGGACCTTTGACAGCAACTCCGACCCCTCCTAGGCTCTAGGGCGCCCCCCAGATGTGGCTCTAGTTCCCGTCTTTTGGGTGTCCGCCCCCTTTTGGGAACACCAGTATGGAGTTGCTATGACCTCTGGCTTTCCCAAGGAACTCTCACCACCTGGTACCTTTCCACCAACCCCACCAGGTCATCCGCATTACGGGGATCTTCTTGAGCAACCCAGGCTTGCACCAACCTCGGAAGGGAGTGGATGAACCTGTCCATGACGACCCTCTCCACCATCTGTGCTGGGTAGGAAGATTCAGGTTGCAACCACTTTTGGACCAGATGTAGGAGGTCAAACCTTTGGGACCTGGGAGGTTTGTCACTGCAATAGGTCCATTGGTGCACCTATTGCGCCTTGACAGTCAGAGTCACTCCCAAGCATGCCAAGATCTCCGTTTTTAACTTGGCGTACTCTTTTGCTTCCTGCAAGGCCAATTCATAATAGGCTTTCTGCGGCTCCCCTGTTAAATATGGCACCAGTACCTCCATCCACTGCGCCGGGGGCAATTTTTCCTGCTCTGCCACCCTCTCAAAGACCGTCAGGAATGCCTGAAAGTCATCACCTGGGGTCATCTTTTGTAACGCTCTCCTTACCATCTTCCTGACTTGTGAATCATCACCTGGACTTGGGGGTGGGGCGGTTGCCCTGCCACGAATCACCTCAGCTAGGAGCTCCATCTGCTGCTTGTGCTGCAATTGCTGCATCTGCTGCTGCTGTTGATGCTATTGCCACTGCTGCTTCTGTTGCCACTGCCGCTGTTGATGCTGCTGGAGATTAGCCTGCACCAGTAGCTTTATCAGCTCCTCCTTGTTGCCAGACATCCCTGGCTGGCTGGTGGCCTTCACCCAGGACATAAACTGTTTCCTGCAGTCACACTGCCCCTTGGGATTCGTACCCATGCTTCTAGCACCAATTGTAGGGTTGTATATGTATGTATGTATATGCTGTAGAGTTTTGGTACTCACTCAGCCGCGTTAGAGGTAGGCACAGGAAACGGTTTCTTTAAAAATGTCCAAGGCAGGTTTATTATAACTTCATAAACTGCACTTTTAGAAGTAAACAAAAGACAGCCTTGTCTGGCACAGAGTAACAAAAACAGAAAATAAACAGTCCATACAATATGGCGGGTTCGCCCGCTCACGGTCAGTGTCCTTTAGCACAAACACTCTGGAGGTCTCCACACCTCCAGCCACAGACCCTGAATGAGACACTCGGTCTCCATTTTATTTACACACCCTGGGGTGGGGATATGTCAGCTGCCAATCCCTCCCAACTTTTATGACTGCTTGTAAAAAACGGCCCTGATATGCCCAATTAACCCTCTCCGCACTACTTGTGCTGGAGCATGCTTTCCCGGGTTTACAACACCGAAGCTACCTACTTCGGTGATACATATCTCCCCTCAAAGACCTGTCTGGCAGCCATCTTACAATGCATACGACCGGTCGAACACTAGCACTGATGTCTACTAAACGTTATTAGTTTTGCCTTTTTGGTTATTAACCCCTTAATGACATCTGCCATACATGTATGTATGGAACGGGCTCCCTCAGTGATTTCTGCTATATACAGTGATGCTGTGGCAGCGCTGTATATAGCACAAGTGATTGGACGATCGCAGTGTCAAGTCCCCTAAGGGGTCTAACAATAACAGTGAAAAGTAAAAAAAAATGTGTTAAAAGATATGGAAAAAAACCCCTAAAAGTTCAAATCACCCCCCTTCTCCCCCCACTGATAGTAAATATATATAGAAAAAATACACGTGGTATCGCCGCATTCATAAAAGTCCAATCTATCAAAATATAAAAACAATTAAACCTATCGGTAAACACTGTAAATGGGAAAAGTCAAGAACGTCAAAATTACGTTTTTTTGGTCACCGCAATTCCTCAAAAAAGGCTGTAACAAGAGATCAAAAAGTCACATCTATCCCAAAATGGTATTAATAAAAATGTCATCTCGCTCCACAAAAAATAAGCCATCACACAGCTCAAACAGACGAAAAATAACAATTTTGCAGGTCTCGTAAAATGGTGACACAACCCCCCAAAAAAGTTTTTTTTGCAAACTTCAGATTTTTTTTTCACCACTAAAATAAAAAACTGGACATGTTTGGTATCGCCATGATTGTATTGATGAGGAGAATGATACTGCAAGGTCATATTTACCATAACATGTTAACTGTAAAAAACGTTCCCAAAAAACAATGTCAGAATTGTGGGTTTTTTTCATAAGTTCAACGCACATTTTTTCCCACTTTCTAGTGTACATTGTGGTAAAATGAATGGAGTCATTCTAAAGTACAACTCGTTCCGCAAAAAAACCCAAGTCCTCATATGTCTATGTGGATAGAAAAATAAAAGAGTTATGTCTCTAGGAAGACGGGGAGGAAAAAACGGAAAAGAAAAAATGGAAATTGGCTGTGGCGTGAAGGGGTTAAAACAAATTCATGTAGATTTCTTTTATTCAAGAAGAATTTACATCACAGAATAAGAACTCAACATGCATGAAAAGTTGTCTTCGATACGCTGTTCATTTACTGAGATTCCTCACAAAAGCCTTAAAGATGTCTTGCAGTAAGTTGCACCAGGGCAGTAGAGCAGCAGTAATCCGCCATCATGTGCGTCTCCCCGTGTCCTTGGGATCGTTCCTCTATAGTTCTTACATCTTGGTGGGATCGTTCTCCCTGCTCTTCACTTAGGTCACCAAGGTTTTCTGGGACACGATCCAAGTGTCTGTGGAGATAATGATAATGTGGAGATTGTGCGGCCAAGGACACGGAGAGAAGATGTCATCCCTTCTACTAGATCAGTGTAATTATCGCAAGAAAGTTATGTACGACCGCAGTGACCGAAGACCGTGATCTGTCTCAGCGACGTCCAATGAATCTTTGCAGCGCGGACCTTTCATGAGTTCTCTGATTTGAGGACCATCAAAAACTCCCTCCTTTACCTTCATGGTCAGTGCTGGGAATGTTCTGCAGATGTATCGAAGCATCTTCCTTCTTTGTTCAGAGCCTTCACAAACTGCTGCATTAAACCTAATTTGATGTGCAGTGAAATGATCGTATTCCTGACAACCAATGGTTCTGCTATTCCGCTCTTTTCTCCGACCACCATGTGTCCTTGCCAAGGCCGCTGATTCTCTCCCAGGGCTCATTCTCTGATCTTCTATCCCAGAGGCAGATAATACAGGGATACTTCATGTATCCACCCTGCTGTCCCAGGAGAACATTCTCCATCTATAGGTCCACACAGATTGGCCTCTGGTAATCGCGGTGTGATATTTTCTGTAGGACCAGAGCAATTGCTCTTCCATCATCTTAGCTGTGTGACCTATTGGGATTGGTCCGTATTCGTTTCCATTATATAAAAGCTCACAATTTAGGCTCCGCTTAGAACAGTTTATGAACAGCTGCCATTCGCTCGGTCAATATTGTGATTTGCCCATTTTCATCAGTCTTGAATATTGTTACAATAAACCAAAATCACTTTCCTCGGAGAATCATAGCAGGAAGTCCTCTTCTCTGCTGCGATACTATGTGATTCTGGTTCCCGGATGTCATAAAT
Organism: Phyllobates terribilis; assembly: GCF_046119375.1. NCBI lineage: Eukaryota > Metazoa > Chordata > Amphibia > Anura > Dendrobatidae > Phyllobates > Phyllobates terribilis. The sequence goes on from NW_027362762.1 coordinate 969,972,168, forward strand.
TCTTCTCTGCTAGTCCAGACGTCATCAATTCTGCTGATTTCTTTGGGAGTTTAGTTCTCTAATGCGGTCATTGAGCTGATTAATACCTTGTGGCTCTGATGAGGTTCCTGCAAAAGCACTTTCATCACGACCACCGATCTAGCTGAAGTGCAGGACTCCTCTTCAGATCTTCTAGCTTATTGACTGGTATTTCAGTGTAAACAGGTCGTTTTGCCTGGTCTAGGTCAGGATATGTCCATTAATGCCCTTTCTGTTCACCACACAGAAGTAACAATCATCTCTGTGATTCCTCTCTTCTCTCCTGACCATAGTTATGCCAAGGTTCAGACATTTCCTCCATTTGTGCTCAATTTACAGACAGTGTGTGGACCCCAAGTCTTCTCTTGTTCCCCTAGCTGTATTTAGCTTAGGTTTGCCCTTTTCACAAAATCAGAAATGGATTTTCTTTGCTCCTCCATGAGGAGGCCATGTTATCTTCTGCAAGGGTGAAAAATGTAAAGATTAGACACAATCAAAACTACATTGAAGACTGGTCTTCTGAATCAGTAATCACCGCACCTCTGATTATCCTAGGAAGGAACATACGGCGTCTAGTGAACACCAACCTTCCACTCTCAGAGCCGGGAGCACGGACTCTGCCTGACGTGAAGAGACGTCACCGAGGATGACAAATGTTCCGAGGAGCACGCTGCCGACAGTCGGTACAGAATCACAGATGGTCACTTATGTAAGTGCATTGCATGTAAAGGGGTTGTCCAGGCTTATCATGAGTCTGTGAATCCTCCCACCACGCGCTTCGCTCAACTTGCTTGTATTGCACAAGGCCGCGCTTATCACATAGTTATATACCTGTGGTCACAGGGCCTCTCCGTCTCGCCCTGCGTTACACCTTCTATGTTACTGCAGACTTTCTTGATAAGACTGGACAGCCCCTTTAATAAGTATTCCAGTATTTGCCACGCACCTTACAGACCATCTCTGATTCTATATTAATACCTGTCGAGGAAAAAGTCCCAGCTGTACATTATCTCAAAAAGTAGAGCAACTACAAAAAAACAAATGCCGTATTCTGATTCCGAGGACTAAATAGACCCAAGACGAAGCCTGAGCCGCAGAACGTCATCTGGTGTCTTTATTGATGAAGGGGGTTGGAAGTTTTGATGACTAGAAATATATTAAGAAATGAATTGGTGCTGCATTTTGGACTTCTGGTGAATGATCACAAAATATCATCAAAGTGATCACCAGAATTTGTTCTGCCCCTCACAGATCCTTCAACAAACGCGACCCAGTAACGTCCGCCATTATTATAAGTGGAGGCGCTAATCACCTTCTTGTGGTTTTTCTGCAGCTGAGGTGGAAGCCATTTGTGGTCGGGGAGAAGAAGCAAGACTTTGTGGATGTGAGTCAAAAGATGAACCGTGTGTATGACATCATGGCATCCTATCTGCACTGAAGCCGGGGGGGCACAAACATATGTATCTAATGGCTCTTATGTTGGGGTCCCCGATGGACGCCCCCTATATGTGCCCCTGCAAAGTCTTTAGAATGAATCTTCTGTAACAGTCATCAGAACAAATATATAAATGATCATATAAATACAACGGATAGGTAGATTAGGAACAACCTTTTAATACCCTTTCTGTATTTGAATGGAATAATGAATAAAAGTTACATTTTATAGCCTTATAGTGAGGGATATTATATAGGGTTTTCCCCATTTGGGTAATAATTGAATGTACATCCCTCCGGGCTATTGCTAGTCCTCTTTTGATTTTGGTATTCTGTAACAGAAGCTGTATCCAAGGGGTAATGTTTGTCCGTGCGGAGAGTGACATGTTGAGCATGTCAAGGTGAGGAGACTTCTAAGCTGCATTGCTCCTCTGGGAAATATGCAAATTGTCTCTTCAGAGAGGAAGAAGACTAGAACTTTAGTGCCACCTATAGGAAGAACAAAGTCCTTTTAGGATGATGCCTCAATACCATACACAGGCACCAATACCTTTGCAAATGTCTAAACAAATGTTTTAACTATTATTATATCTTTGTCATTATCTGTTCAGGGGCTGTACACGCTCTGTGGAGCTGGAGACACCAAGTCACGCAATGGGATCGCCATCCATATTTACACCTGTAATGTGTCCATGATTGACAGGTAAGTTAGTAGGGCGCTCCCCCTATTATTTTCACATAAGGCCGGGTTCACATGTTACAGTTTAATCATATTTTTCACTTAGGGGATTTTTGCACATGGAGGTGGGGGTTGTCTCCTCTATGTCTACATGATGTGTGATTTATCATTTCTTCCCTCCCAGGTGCTTGTATAATTCGGATGGGGATTTTCTTATCGGTGAGTTCAGATTTCTCCATTTTGTCACTTTCTTTGATAAAAGTTTTGCAGAAAGTTGCTGTAAAGTTGTGACTTTGTTGTGCAAACAAATGTCTGTCGGCTGCCACCTAGTGTCAGTGGTGGTAACTGCAGTATTAACCGACGTTACATCAAGTCTCCTATGATGTTGTTTTCTTCCCACAGTTCCGCAGCAAGGAAAACTCCTAATTCTCACTGAATTTGGGAAGGTCTTGGTAGAACCCAATGAGATCTGTGTTATTCAGGTGATATGAGGTCCTATGAGAAAACAGCAGTACAAGATATTCTATATGGCGGTTATAATACTGTATGTCTCTTGCATGGATCTCTACTTGGCAGCAAGGAATGAGGTTCAGCATTGAAGTCTTTGGTGACTCCAGAGGTTACATCTTAGAGGTCTTTGGGGTCCACTTTGAGCTACTTGACCTGGGACCAATAGGTAAGAGCCTGGGAGTGCTATATAGATATAAGGACAAAGAATATCCTTCATGTTCAAGACTGAAAACTGTTACCAATGATAATTGGACTTTATTGTAGGAGCCAATGGCCTGGCCAATCCCCGGGATTTTCTGACCCCTGTGGCCTGGTATGAAGACAGAACAGTAGCCGGTGGCTACACTGTGATCAGCAAGTACCAGGGGAAGCTCTTCTCCGCACAGCAGGTCATTCAATTTGTTTCTCAGATTATGGCTAAAGGGCTAGTGTTCTGCCATATGTAAATACACTTCTGACGGATTTTTGTATTTCATTTTTAAGCATTTTCATTTCATTCTGCACAAATTTTTCAAAATTATCGATTTTTTAAGTAGGAAGGTACAACCATGGGTATGACAACAACCCCAAAAAATCCATTGGATGAGCTTACCAAATGCAACACAGCAAAGACTTCATATTCGCAACTCATGCCTTAGGGAAAACACCACCTTACTATATTTCCCTGCAGTATAAATTATTCTGGCACCATTAGGGGTATGACAATAACCCTTACTGTTGTATGATGATACTCAATGGTTAGTAGCAAGAACTACAAGCAGCTAATTTTCCCAGAGAAACAATTTCTTTATTATATTACACTGCAAAATATGAATTAACAAATACTGTGATGGGTACAAAAACAACCCCAACTAATCTGTAATATAAACTTATCAAACATATTGAAGCCACTCAAAACAACCACCCTGATTAATCAGGCACCATAACTGGACTAGAGCACTGACTGAGTGTACACAACCGGGAAACAATGTCTTTACTATATCACCCTTCAAAATGTGTGTCATTATTTTTCTGGTACTGTGATGGGTACATTTTCCCCAATAGACTATTGCAAGGACATACTGTAAGTAAATCTCCTAGAGAAAATATGTATTTAATTTATGTAATATCCCAACTTCCCAGTGAACCTATTTTTGAGTTTATACTTCTTTAATCCTTTATTAAAATTAAGGTACTGGAGTGGGCACCAACACAACCCCTAAAATTGCTCAAAATTTTCTGTAATACAATGGTTCTAATTTTCTTCCTATATTTTATATTGGGTCTTATATGTGATCGTGTTATTGCAGTTTGTTGCTCAATTGCATTATATTTGCTTTGTGATAAGACCTCCTGTATTCTGGTTACATATAATGGCATTATGTCTTTCCTTCTTGCAGGATTTTTCACCATTTAATGTGGTTGCCTGGCACGGGAACTATGCCCCCTACAAGTACAATCTGGACCACTTCATGGTCATTAATTGTGTGGCATTTGACCACGCGGTGAGTTTTGGTGTTATACTATCTTTATTGAATCACCGTCTCTTATATATTTACATTTATCCTTTGTCTCCAGGACCCGTCCATCTTCACCGTGCTCACTGCTAAATCGGTCAGACCTGGGGTTGCTATTGCTGATTTTGTCATTTTTCCTCCACGTTGGGGGGTGGCTAACCACACCTTCCGCCCTCCCTATTACCACAGTAAGTGACAGTCACCCTGGCCAGGTACCTGCAATGTATCAAACCTAATGCGACGTGTCTCCTCTGTTAGGGAACTGCATGAGTGAGTTCATGGGTCTGATCAAAGGTCACTATGAAGCCAAAGAAGAGGGGTTCCAGCCCGGAGGAGGAAGTCTGCACAGCGCTATGACCCCTCATGGGCCGGACACCGACTGCTTCGAGAAGGCGAGCAAAGCCAAACTAGAACCGGAGCGAGTGGCTGAAGGAACAATGGTATATGGGAAGATCACCTCATTAAAGGGAACCGGGCAGCAGGATTTTACTAAGTAAACTACAGGCAGTGTCAGGTTGGGGCTGTTACACTGATTAATATGATACCTGAGGTGAAGAAATCCATCTAATGTAATCGGTGTTTGCAGTTTGGAGCTAATGAGATTCTTGTGCGCCGGGGCCGGACAGTAGGAAGGGTCTCATCCTGGTGCTCTAGGCCAGATCAGCAAGGTGAGACCTGCACACAGGCCGCCCCGAAGCACAAGTTTGTTCCTCATCATCGAGACAGATAGACAGCCAGAGAGAGCGAAAGACAGAGAGAGAGAGAGAGAAAGACAGAGACACTCTGGTTGGCTATTGGTGTCTCTCTGCCTCTCCCTCTCTGATGAGGAACATACTTGTGCTTCGGGGCGGCCTGTGGTCTTTTCTTGCTGATCTGGCCTAGAGCCCCAGGATAAGATCCATCTACAGTCCGGCCCCGGAGCCCCAGGATAAGATCCATCTACAGTCCGGCCCCGGAGCACGACCAGATCATTAACTCAAAACTGCAAACACTGATTCCACAAGACAGGTTTCTTCACTGCAGGTATCATTTTAATCAGTGCAGCAGCCCCAACATGATAAAGCCTGTAGTTTACTTAGCAAAATGCTGCTGACAGGTTCCCTTTAAGAAACATTTTTCTTATACAACTTGGAATTTGTAACAATGTATCAGTCTAGATAAACCTCTGTGGGTCCTGATTGTAACAAACTATGTATCAGGCAGGATTCCAGGCTGTTAATCCTACAGAAGATTGTGTAGACTGGATACAATTGTAACAAACCCTCAGCTGTGAACAGGACGAGCCTGGTATCGGGGGAGATTGATTTGCTGTGATTCTCCAGAGATGTGGCCATGTTTCCAGGGACCCGGTGACATCACAACTGTGACATCACACCTCCCATTATCTCCTCATTAGGATATTCTATACATATTTCTGTTTCAGGCCTTCATGTTTGAGTCTTCGCTCAGCATGGCGGTGACCCGATGGGGGTTGGAGACCTGCAGTCGCCTGGATAAAGAATATTATCGCTGCTGGGAGACACTGCGCAGTCACTTCACCCCCACACAGCGAAGCAAGAACTGAGCCCTGCAGAGCGTCACTCCTGACTGCAGCCCGTTCTTGTCCAAGGATTGTATATTATTACATATGATATGATGACGATCTCTAATCTCCCGTGTGATCTACATGAATGAGGAGGGGTCACAAATTATAATAAATCTGACATTGTATTCAAATTCATTGTTGAATGTAAACTCATCACGGCTTATCCTCCAGAGCTGAACTCACTATTCTGCTGTTACATCATGTCTTATCCTCCAGTCACATCCAAAGCTGCAGTCACTATTCTGTTACACCATGTCTTATTCTGCAGTCACTATTCTGCTGTTACATATCTTATCCTCTAGTCATATCCAAAGCTGCGGTCAATACACTGCTGTTACATCGTGTCTTATCCTCCAGAGCAGCACTCACTATTCTGCTGTGACATCAGATCTTTAGCTGTTCTCCGATGTTTTGGTGTTTTCCCTACAAGCGTTATGAGGAGTATAAACAATCTGTTGCGTTCTGTACGTGCAGCGTCCCGGCGATTCTTCACCAAAAATCACATGGGCCCCGTCCTCCTCCCCACGGTAATCTGCTGCCTGAGATCCAGCACAAGCGTCAGATTCCAGGGGTCCCAGAATGTAGGAGTCCTGGACACACGTCCTCCCCGCAGAGCAGCGCAGACCCCTGCAGAGCTGCCACAGATGGAAGCCTACAGCCTTGCAGAACTGAGCATGCAGATTTGGATGTGACTATAGTATAAGCAGAGGCCTCATCCTCATGCCAAACAGGAGGTGACCAGCAAAGCAAGAACCTGAGATTAATAGATCAGAGCTGCTGTATAAAGCATGGGGAGAGGTGGTCAGACACAGCCTGATCCTATAAGGCAGGATGTCGATTTCCGACTAACACACAACAACAGTTCGTGCGGCTGAGCCAGCGGACTCACTAATCAAAGGTGTTTCCTAGGAGCAGACCTGCAGTGTAAAGCATGGGGGACAGAGCTTCTAACGAGAAATTATTAGGATCTGCCGTCTTATTTGGTCCAATGTGCACATTGTCAAATTTGAAAATACCTCATTTTGGAGAAGACTCCAATCCATGAAGGCTCTGGGCGGGGTGCAGAGTAACACCCCCAAAATAAACAGAGATCCAAACCTGTCTGCTGACCCCACAATGTATAGAGCAGCCATCACCCAAGACCCCTGCCCTGAGCAGACAACTGAACCAGCCCCCAAAAGAATAATGTGGGGCATCCTAGGCGGTGGGTCTCATGGGTGGCCCATCAGGCTGCGTGATGGGCTCCCAGTGATGCAGGTGGGGGCTGAAGGCATCAGTCAGGTATGAACCCACAGAAGAGAAACTGTGCAGAAGTGTCAAGGCACGCAGAACGTCGCAGCTACTGTACAGAGGGGTTGGGGCATGCAGAGCGTCGCAGCTACTATACAGAGGTGTCGGGGCACGCAGAGCGTCGCAGCTACTGTACAGAGTGGTTGGGGCACGCAGAGCGTCGCAGCTACTGTACAGAGGGGTTGGGGCACGCAGAGAATCGCAGCTACTATACAGAAGTGTCGGGGCATGCAGAGCATCACAGCTACTGTACAGAGTTGTCGGGGCACGCAGAGCGTCGCAGCTACAGCTAAAATAGCTGTCGGGGTATGCAGAGCGTCGCAGCTACTATACAGAGGTGTCTGGGCACACAGCGTCGCAGCTACTATACAGAGTGGTTGGGGCACACAGCGTCGCAGCTACTGTACAGAGGTGTAGGGGCACGCAGAGCGGCGAAACTTCTATACAGAGGGGTCAGGGCATGCAGAGCGTTGCAACCAACTGAGGAGTTGGGGCACGCAAAGCAACGCAACTACTATAGATAAGGGTTGCGGGACGCAGAATGTCGCTGTCATGATACAAAGGGGTCTGGGCGCAAAGAGTGTCGCAGCTATTATGGATAGGGGTTGGGTTGCGCAGAGCATCGCAGCTTGCTGTGTATATGGCGGTAAAGTACAGAGCGCACAAGGTCATCAGGCCACCCCTGAGCGCCCCCTGCACATGGGCAGCGACGGGGTCAATGCTCCGCTGGCATCGTGTGGACATTGTATGGTCCTGTCCCCCGGCTGCGCCTCGTTTAGCAGATTACGGCCAGTCAGGATCGAGGGGGGGGCTGTGGGAATCGAGGTGATGACTTTTCTCCATCCAATCATCTGTGGGATCCCTGGAGGCCGCGCTCAGGCTCTGCTGCTTAGTAATGTGGGGTCCAGGCCTCGCTGGGTGAGACATTATGGGGCTGGGGGGCCGATTATTCCGGCTACGTCCCCTCCCCCGCAGTGCAGACGGCAAAGCATCAGGACTAGTGATGAGTGAGTGTATTCGTTACTATCCGCACGGATAGTATGGTATTCGGGTTATTCGCTATTCGGCGAGTATTTGTGTACTCACCTCGCTATATTCGGATGTCTCGCCCTGCAGTTTTGGCGCCTCCTTTGCAGCAACTAAACATACTGGGCCTCTTAACCAATCACAGTAATGCCGCAGACATCTTGGTTGCGGCATTACTGTGATTGGCTGGCCGCCCAGCGTCATAGGGTCTATTTAAGCCCTGACGCCGCCATTTTGTGCACATTGCGTCCAAAGCGTTCTATAAGCACAGGGAAAGATCGCTGAGCTGCTGGGAGAGATCTCTGAGCTGCTGGGAGAGATCGCCGAGCTGCAGGGAGAGATCGCCGAGCTGCAGGGAGAGATCGCCGAGCTGCTGGGAGAGATCGCCGAGCTGCTGGGAGAGATCGCCGAGCTGCTGGGAGAGATCTCTGAGCTGCTGGGAGAGATCGCTGAGCTGCTGGGAGAGATCGCTGAGCTGCTGGGAGAGATCGCTGAGCTGCTGGGAGAGATCGCTGACTTGCAGGGAGAGTTCGCTGAGCTGCTGGGAGAGATCGCTGAGCTGCTGGGAGAGATCTCTGAGCTGCAGGGAGAGATCGCCGAGCTGCTGGGAGAGATCGCCGAGCTGCTGGGAGAGATCGCCGAGCTGCTGGGAGAGATCTCCGAGCTGCTGGGAGAGATCTCTGAGCTGCTGGGAGAGATCTCTGAGCTGCAGGGAGAGATCTCTGAGCTGCTGGGAGAGATCGCTGAGCTGCTGGGAGAGTGTTTAGGCCTCTTGATCAAACAAAAGCCCTTTTCTGGGCTACCTGCAGTGTGTACTAGTTCTGTGTTTAAAGGTGCCGTTCACTAGCTCCATAATACCACCAAAAAATAGCTCTTTTCAGAGCTGAAGACTCATAACAAAGTCAGAGGACAAGGCCTCTACGCATTTGTCAAGCAGCAACAAATCTTCCACGACCACACAGTCTACTGACGATACACAGAAGGCTGGCCCTCTAATCCTGAAGCTGGTTCTCCTTCCTCCAGCCATTATCAGTCACAGGAGACATTTGACCCCAAGCTTGGCCACTCCGAGGATCTGTTTGGCACGTATCCTTTGGTTGGCTCTGGCCTATCACCGTGCAGCATTGAAGAGGGACAAGAGGAGGTGGCGTGCGTTGATGCTCAAGTATTTGAGGACCTACGGCCAGAAGAAAGCCACTTGGAGGAACGTCATTTACTGTCTCCAGAGGTGGAGGCTGATGATGATGAGACACAGTTGCCATCAGGTCAGCCTACAATGTCAACTGGGAAGGAGGATGAGATGGAAAACGAGGTGGTCGATGACGAGGTCACTGATCCGACCTGGTCCGTTGGCATGCATAGCCATGACAGCAACACAGAGGAAGATGGAGATGTAGCACCAACACAGGCACCAAGGGGTCGTGGTTTGCTCAGAGTGAGAACTGGGTCAACTGCTCCCAAGTGCACCCCCGCTGTGCACCAAGTCAGGGCAAAGGGGCGTTCAGCTGCTGTGCGGATGTGGAATTTTTTTTCTGAAAGTCCTTCAGAGAAAAACATTGTAGTCTGTAGCATCTGCCATACCAAGTTGAGCAGAGGCCAGGGCAACCTGAGCACCACCAGTATGAGAAACCACATGGCAGCCAAGCACCCTAGTATGTGGGCAGAACACCAGGGTACCAAATCTGCGTCTGCGGGTCAAACCAATGCCGTGTCGCCTGGGCTATGTCCTTCAGAATCTGCTGTTCAGGAAGCAGGCGCTCAGACCTCCTGCCCATAAGTGGCGGTTGCTCACGCACAACAAACATCAACCACATCCACTTCCTTGTCCCAGCGAAGCGTCCAATTGTCCGTGCCGGAGAGCTTGGAAAGAAAAGCGTAAATACCCAGCCACGCACCCACAGGCACAAATACTAAACTTGCACATTGCCAAATTGCTAGCTGTGGAGATGTTGCCGTTTAGGCTTGTGGGAACACAGTCTTCCGTGATCTCTTGGCTGTGGCTGCCCCACGATACAGTGGTCCCAGCTGCCACCATTTTGCCTGGTATGCCATCCTTGTGTTACACAAGCACGTGTTAAACAATCTGAACCGTGCTCTCACCAACGCCATAACCCGGAAGGTCCACCTAACAACAGACACCTGGACAAGTTGTGGACAGGGACGATACATTTCTGTCACGGCATACACAGGGTGAACCTGGTGGAAGGTGGGACAAAGGTACAAACGGGAACATCACACATCCTACCCACGCGAAGAATAGCGGGCCCAACTTCTGTCAGGGTTTCCGCCTCTTCCTATTCCACTTCTTCTCTCCCCTCCTCCTCTGCTGAATTACCCTCCCCATCACTGCCAAGCTGGGACCTGTGCAGCAGCGCATCGGCAAAGTGGCAACAGGCTCTGCTGAAGCTGATCTGTTTAGATCAGAAAGCACACACTGCAGCAGAGCTGTGGCAAGCTTTAAAACAACAGACCGGTCAGTGTCTCTCCCCGCTGCACCTTCAACCCGGTCTTGTCGTCTGCGATAATGGCCGTAACCTGGTGGCAGCATTAAAGGTCGGCAAGCTGGTACACGTGCCATGCATGGCTCATGTGCTGAACCCAGTTGTCCAGAAATTTCTGAAAACTTATCGTGACTTGTCGTTCCTACTTGAGAAGCTGCGCTGTATTAGCGCCCATTTCCACCCTTCCTCTACCGCTTTTGCTGCACTTACAGCGCTGCAAAAGCGCTTGAATTTGCCAAGTCACCAACTCATTTGCGACCTGCCCACGAGATGGAACTCCACCTATCATATGTTGACGAGGATTCATGAGTAGCAGAGGGCAGTAGCTGAATACCAGCTTCAACATGCCCATCAGACTGAGGGTCAGCCACCACACATAACTGTCGAGTGGGTGTGGATCGCTGACATTTGTGAGGTTCTTGAGAACTTTGAGTACTGCACCAACCTCGTGAGTAGTAATCAGGCTATTATCAGCGTAACCATCCCGCTGCTGGGTCTCTGGAAACAATCACTGCAGATTCTCAAAGAGGAAGCTTTGAGTGCGGAGCATGTTAGTATGGAGCCAGATTTCCCAATGGGTGATGAGGAGGGAGAGGACTTGTTTTTCTGTGCTACTGAGGGGACTCGCAATGCTACAGAGGGGACACCCAACCCAAGCTTCATGTCTGTCCAGGCTGGATGGTCTGGAGAGGAGGACGAGGAGGTGGCGAGTTAGTGTGATGAGAGGATAGGTAATGTTTCTACTGTTGGAGACACAGAACATTTGCCTTTTTGCAGCTTGGCCTACATGGCACAGTTCATGTGTAAGTGTCTGTGGTAAGAACCTCCCGTGATGCACATTTTATCCAACAACCTATACTGGTTGGCCACCTTTCTCGATCCACGGTACAAGGAGAAATGTCCTTCTCTTCTTTTGGAGTCACCAAAGAGTTTTACAATGGAATCGTTCAAGAAGGCCATTGTAGATCAGCTGCTGAAAACATCACCCTCAGACAATGCTGGTGGCAGAGGTACCGGCTCTTCTCAACACCAAGGGATAATGGGGAGAGACAAGAACACCAGCTCCAACAGAGGTGGGGGAAAATGTGCACAAATTGGGCAATTTTCAATAGACCAGCACAACAGCAAGGCCTATCTATGCCTGTAACAATGCCAAGGAGGGATCAGTTGCAGAACATGGTCAAGGGGTACTTAAGTGACCATACGTGCGTCCTCTCTGACGCTTCAGTTCCCTTTAATTATTGGGTGTCTAGGCTGAACACTTGGCCCGACCTCTCCTGATATGCCTTGGAGGTGCTGGCCGGCCCGGCTGCTAGTGTGGTGTCAGAGCGGGTTTTCAGTTATGCTGGGGCAATCATCACTGATAGGCGCACAGCCCTCTCCACCGAACATGCAGACAGACTTACTCTGATTAAATTCAACAAGGACTGGATATCTCCACCGCTTGTAATCCCTCCAGATGTCAGCCATCCAACCTAAATTCACCAAAAATGCAGATTCATGCTACTGCTGCTAACGTCACCCCCTTCCCATAAAAACCTGTTTCCTTCCTTCTTCAACCATGACTCGGCCCATATGGCTAATTTTCACAAACCCTATGCACATTGTGCAGTGGACAAACCAGGACAGTATTCCTACTCCAGCCTAACTACTATTTGTGATTTGTGGCCCTTGGGATGGTGGCTACCTACGTCAACCATGACTCGGCCCATAGGACTAATTTTCACAAACCCTATGTACATTGTGCAGTGGACAAATCTGAAATGTACAGGGGTCCTACCAAGCTAATATTTGTCATTGGAGGCCCTTGTCACAGGTTGTGCCACATTGTGACTGAGATAGTGTAAATTTCTATTGAATATGTATTCCTTGACTGTTGATGACCGACTGATGGCCCTGGCCCTCTGAAAACGTGAATTGAGGCCCACAACTACTACAGTACTCCATCGTAGCTAATGTTTGACAAGGGATGTCCTTGTCACGGACTCTTCCTGCACCTATGACACAGGCCCCAGCCCCCAGGAGTAATTATTGGAATTACGATGCACTTTCTGCACTGGACCAAATAGTACATTATCAAGATGTCTCTTCCTATATATTCTGGGGAATATTGACAATCAATATCTCTGAGCCATTTGGAGAAGCTTCTCCAACCCATCCTGGAGGGAGGGCACCATATATCCTTTGACTTGCACAAGTAATATATTTGAGCTCGTCATCCAGTTGACTGGTGCAGCTTTATTTTTCGGGTTCACAGAGTTCAGCCATACCTGAGGGTCGCAGGCCGCACTCACTGCTACCTTCTAGTACACCATGTCTCTTGGCCATTTTCTCTTCAGTCTCTGCCCTTAAATTAAACAATAGTGAGTGCCCTATAATAAGAATAAGTGAGGGCACTCTCAAATGTACACAAGGGGGACCTCCAAAATCTCTAGAGGGCACTTCAAAATGTATGTTACAGGGCCACACGAGGGCTTTCACAAAACTCAGCTTTCCTGCCACCTGCAGGGTCTCTGAACATTGGAATTTAGGGCCGCAGTATCACATGGTGGTGGAGGAGGAGGAGGAGGAGGGTCAAGCCCAACGCTACAATGGGTACATTGTAAACTGGTATGGAATATGTATTCCACTATCTGAGTGTCAATGATGGAGGGACCGCCCAAATGTCTAAGTAACAGCTGTCCCTCCAAAAGGCATGTTACAGAGCCACCTGAGGCCTCTCAGGTCAAAGATCAACAAACCGACTGGTGCGTTCTAGCTGTGCTTGTAAAGTGCTGGGGACCAGCGAACTAAAAATGATGTATGACAGAGGGACCTACAAAATGTATAAGTCAGGACCCTCCCAATTGTAAAAGGCGAAAAAAAAGCCACAACAGTATGTGTGAACAAAGGCTAAAAGGGATATTTTTGGGGTTTCTCTGGTTTATTTAGCCTTATATACAAGTGATTTTCCTGCACAAATTGTTTCTTAACCTTTTTGGCCTGTTAAATGCAATTTACGTTAGGTTTGGTGTCTGTAAGGCTGAGTTCACACGATGCGTTTTTCATGCGTTTCCGCGGCGTTTTTGCAGTTGCGGAAACGCATGAAAAACGCATGGTAGAAGGGCAGCAATGTTCCCCAATGGAAATCCGCATGTGCTGTGCCCATGATGCGTAAACGCTGCGGTCAAAAATCCGCAGCATGTCAATTCATTTTGCGGAAACGCTGCTCTTTTGCCGCCATTGACTTGCATTAGACCGCATGGAATCCGCATCACTGTATATGTTGATGCGCTTTTCATGCGGTCTAATGTGTGGATGGTACCCGGGTGTGGATAAGAGGACTCTCATCCAGACCCAGGTACCATTAAAAAAAAAGAATAAAATAAAAAATATATATATTCTCACCTTCTGACGGCCCGCGCTGCGTCCTGCCGGCTTCCCCAACACTTCGCGGTTGAATGAAGGACCTTCGCTGACGTCAGAGTCATGTGACGGGTCACGTGACGCTGACGTCGGAAGGTCCTACAGTCTTCACTGCCGGCAGCCGGGACCGATGAAGCAGGACACCGGGGGCCATCAGATGGTAACATATAGATTTATTTTTTGACATCACACACTATATAAATCCATGCCGGTTGCATGGATTTATATAGTGTGAAGTTGACAAGCACTTTCCAAGTGATGCTAAAATCGCTTGGGAAGTGCTTGTCAACCCGCATGCGGAAATGAAAGTGAAGACCGCTTCATTTCCGCATGTCCCTGGCAGGAAAAACGCATGTACAATCCGCATGCGTTTTTTCCTGCCAGAGAGATGCAGAAACGCTCAGGAAAAAATCCTGAGCATTTCTGCATCGTGTGCACATACCCTAAAAGTGGCGTAATACTGCGACAAACGTATTCCCAGGAACCTTATGCGAGTCAGAAATGCTCATTCTCCAGGCTCTTCCCATTCTGTTTCATCACTTCCCATCCATTTCAGCCTTTTCTTCAGGCCCCCGACCCCTTTGTAGGGTCCAGCAGAAAATTACTCACATTTCCCATCGACTTACATTGTAATAATCTCGTATTCGTTACGAGTATAGCGATTACGAATATTACGGTACTCGCTCATCACTAATCAGGACAACAAGGCGACAGTGAAGGGACTTTATTACAGGACGCGGGTGCGGAGCCGCCATCAGTTGGAGAGGTGGAACGGACGCTCGTATTTTCCTTCTTTGATCAACTTTTCCTTTCGCTCCTGTAGAAAATATAAGAAATAAGAATGAGAAGAGCTGACGATCTAAAGACTCAGAGACTGCACTGAATACGGGGAGAGCTGGAAACACTCCGCCTCCTACTCCGCTCACAGCCAGAGCTGCAACCAGAAGAATACAGGAGGCGTCCGGCTCTTCACACTGGGGTGAAGATTTATCATCTTTCAATTCCAAACCATTATCACAACCGCTGCTTGTTGTCAGTGAGTGAGAACATTCAGAGGCCGAGGACCCTCAGACCCAACACTTCTCACAGCTGAGGGTTTGTTACAGTTGTATCCAGTCTAGAGGAACCCAGGTACAAAACCCGAGCATTGCCTGCGCAGCAATCAGCTCACGCAGGAGAACGGCGGCGGCCCACCCTCGCTCAGCAGCGGCCACTTCTGGGACCTGCCTCCTAAGTATCTGAGGAGTGTCCAGGGTGTGTGTGTGTGTGTGTGTGTGTGTGTGTGTGTGTGTGTGTGTGTGTGTGTGTGTGTGTGTGTGTGTGTGTGTGTGTGTGTGTGTGTGGGGGGGGGGGAGATACGTGGCTGCACCCGATACCCCGGGGGTCTCAAAAGCAGCAAAAAATTAAAGCTGGTGTAACTTGCTGCAGTTGATCCGCATCCTGCAGCCAGAAGTGAGCAGTCCGCGGCAGACCCGAGCAGTCCGCGGCAGACCCGAGCAGTCCGCGGCAGACCCGAGCAGTCCGCGGCAGACCCGAGCAGTCCGCGGCAGACCCGAGCAGTCCGCGGCAGACCCGAGCAGTCCGCGGCAGAGCGGCAGACCTGAGCAGACCGCGGCAGAGCGGCAGACCTGAGCAGACCGCGGCAGAGCGGCAGACCTGAGCAGTCCGCGGCAGAGCGGCAGACCTGAGCAATCACACACTGAGCAGCGTCTGAGCCGCACAGCAGAGACTATAGCGCCCCCTCACCACTACTTAATCATGACCAAGCGCCAGCAGGGAAGCCTGTAACAAACCCTCAGCTGTGCACACTAGAGTGGACCCAGTCAGTGGTTTTCTTGCCCTGTGATCCCAGGCTCGGCTTATGATTAGCCGGGCAGCGAGACGTCACACCCGGACGGCAAATCCAACGCCGGGGAAAGCAGAAGCCTCCGGGGATAAACAAGAGCGTTTCCATTCACTGACAGCAATCAGATCTTCTGGCGCCTGTGGACTATTCCAGGCCCAGACAGCGCCGGCAGCAGATCTAGCAACATCAATGGGGGAGGGGTGCAGTGAACTGAAGTCGGACCACCCATCAGGCGCATCAGCAGGGACGGCCACGACCGCCCGACCCCGCACGGCCCGGCACAGCCCCACACACTACAGGGTTACAGCACAGTAAATGGCGACAGCGTCTCACCCGGTCCTTCATGATTATTGTATAGAAGAAGAGGAAGGGGCCGACCGTCCAGAAGAGGCCGAGCAGCGAGTTCTTGGGCGTCGGACGGAAGTTGGGATAAATGTTCTGATTCCGGGCGAACATCCAGCGGGTGATAGCGGGGTCTTCCTGCAGTGAGAAAAGACGTGTGACTGCAGTGGCCGTGTGACCCAGAAGCCTCCCAATCCTTTATCTACCCAGCACCACATCTATAACAGGGGTCCCCGGGAGCTCCTGCTCACCGTCCCGCCCGTTAAGTGACCCCTGGGAACAGTTACCACAAGAGGGAGATATACAGCATCGTCATCCTGTCCGTTACGTGGCCCCCCTGCTCCCCGTCCCGTCCGTTACGTGGGCCCCCTGCTCCCCGTCCGTTACGTGGCCCCCCTGCTCCCCGTCCCGTCCGCTACGTGGCCCCCCTGCTCCCCGTCCGCTACGTGGCCCCCCTGCTCCCCGTCCGCTACGTGGCCCCCCTGCTCCCCGTCCGCTACGTGGCCCCCCTGCTCCCCATCCCGTCCGCTACGTGGCCCCCTGCTCCCCGTCCGCTACGTGGCCCCCCTGCTCCCCGTCCGCTACGTGGCCCCCCTGCTCCCCGTCCGCTACGTGGCCCCCCTGCTCCCCGTCCGCTACGTGGCCCCCCTGCTCCCCGTCCCGTCCGCTACGTGGCCCCCCTGCTCCCCGTCCCGTCCGCTACGTGGCCCCCCTGCTCCCCGTCCGCTACGTGGCCCCCCTGCTCCCCGTCCGCTACGTGGCCCCCCTGCTCCCCGTCCGCTACGTGGCCCCCCTGCTCCCCGTCCGCTACGTGGCCCCCCTGCTCCCCGTCCCGTCCGCTACGTGGCCCCCCTGCTCCCCGTCCGCTACGTGGCCCCCCTGCTCCCCGTCCCGTCCGCTACGTGGCCCCCCTGCTCCCCGTCCCGTCCGCTACGTGGCCCCCCTGCTCCCCGTCCGCTACGTGGCCCCCCTGCTCCCCGTCCGCTACGTGGCCCCCGGGAGCAGTAACCACAAGAGGGAGATATACAGCATCGTCATCCCGTCCGTTACGTGGTCCTCCGGGAGCCCCTGCTCGCCGTCCCGTCCGTTACGTGGTCCTCGGGGAGCCCCTGCTCGCCGTCCCGTCCGTTACGTGGTCCTCGGGGAGCCCCTGCTCGCCGTCCCGTCCGTTACGTGGTCCTCCGGGAGCCCCTGCTCGCCGTCCCGTCCGTTACGTGGTCCTCCGGGAGCCCCTGCTCGCCGTCCCGTCCGTTACGTGGTCCTCCGGGAGCCCCTGCTCGCCGTCCCGTCCGTTACGTGGTCCTCCGGGAGCCCCTGCTCGCCGTCCCGTCCGTTACGTGGTCCTCCGGGAGCCCCTGCTCGCCGTCCCGTCCGTTACATGGTCCTCCGGGAGCAGTAACCACAAGAGGGAGATATACAGCATCGTCATCCCGTCCGTTACATGGCCCCCGGGAGCCCCTGCTCGCCGTCCCGTCCGTTACGTGGCCCTCCGGAAGACCCTGCTCGCCGTCCCGTCCGTTACGTGGCCCTCCGGGAGCCCCTGCTCGCCGTCCCGTCCGTTACGTGGTCCTCCGGGAGCCCCTGCTCGCCGTCCCGTCCGTTACGTGGTCCTCCGGGAGCCCCTGCTCGCCATCCCGTCCGTTACGTGGTCCTCCGGGAGCCCCTGCTCGCCGTCCCGTCCGTTACGTGGTCCTCCGGGAGCCCCTGCTCGCCGTCCCGTCCGTTACGTGGTCCTCCGGGAGCCCCTGCTCGCCGTCCCGTCTGTTAAGTGGTCCTCCGGGAGCCCCTGCTCGCCGTCCCGTCTGTTAAGTGGTCCTCCGGGAGCCCCTGCTCGCCGTCCCGTAAGTTACGTGGCCCCCGAGAGCCCCTGCTCGCAGTCCCGTCCGTTAAAAGGCCCCCGGGAGCCCCTGCTCGCCATCCTGTCCGTTAAAAGGCCCCCGGGAGCCCCTGCTCGCCATCCCGTCCATTATGTGGCCCCCGGGAGCCCCTGCTCGCCATCCCGTCCGTTACGTGGCCCCCGGGAGCCCCTGCTCGCCATCCCGTCCGTTACGTGGTCCTCCGGGAGCCCCTGCTCGCCGTCTCGTCCGTTACGTGGTCCTCCGGGAGCCCCTGCTCGCCGTCTCATCCGTTACGTGGTCCTCCGGGAGCCCCTGCTCGCCGTCTCGTCCGTTACGTGGTCCTCCGGGAGCCCCTGCTCGCCATCCCGTCCGTTACGTGGCACCCGGGAGCCCCTGCTCGCCATCCCGTCCGTTATGTGGCCCCTGGGAGCCCCTTCTCGCCATCCCGTCCGTTACGTGGCCCCCGGGAGACCCTGCTCGCCATCCCATCCGTTATGTGGCCCCCGGGAGCCCCTGCTCGCCATCCTGTCCGTTGTGGCCCCCGGGAGCCCCTGCTCGCCATCCCGTCCGTTATGTGGCCCCCGGGAGCCCCTGCTCGCCATCCCGTCCGTTATGTGGCCCCCGGGAGCCCCTGCTCACCACCATGCCTGTCCTGTGCGGGTCATTGAGCTTCAGCAGATATTCCCTCTTCACCTGCGCCCTCAGGGCCTGGCGCCTCTCCTGCAGCCTCCGCTGCTCCGGGGTCAGATCATAATACCGGGCCGGGTCCAGCCCCTCCGGCCGACTGACGAGAGGACTCTCCTTGTACTCCGCCATGATACAAGGACACTACGTCCCGCCCAGCTTTATTGACAGCTCCTGACAGAGACACGGCGTGCAGATCCAGCGCTGACCACCAGAGGGAGATATACAGCGAGCACTACCAGCCGCAAGCACAAAAGAGATATACAGCGAGCACTACCAGCAGTAACCACAAGAGGGAGATATACAGCGAGCACTACCAGCAGTAACCGCAAGAGGGAGATATACAGCGAGCACTACCAGCAGTAACCACAAGAGGGAGATATACAGCGAGCACCACCAGCAGTAACCGCAAGAGGGAGATATACAGCGAGCACTACCAGCAGTAACCACAAGAGGGAGATATACAGCGAGCACCACCAGCAGTAACCGCAAGAGGGAGATATACAGCGAGCACTACCAGCGGATACCGCAAGAGGGAGATATACAGCGAGCACTACCAGCGGATACCGCAAGAGGGAGATATACAGCGAGCACTACCAGCCGCAACCACAAGAGGGAGATATACAGCGAGCACTACCAGCAGTAACCACAAGAGGGAGATATACAGCGAGCACCACCAGCAGTAACCGCAAGAGGGAGATATACAGCGAGCACTACCAGCAGTAACCACAAGAGGGAGATATACAGCGAGCACTACCAGCAGTAACCACAAGAGGGAGATATACAGCGAGCACTACCAGCAGCAACCACAAGAGGGAGATATACAGCGAGCACTACCAGCACTAACCACAAGAGGGAGATATACAGCGAGCACCACCAGCAGTAACCGCAAGAGGGAGATATACAGCGAGCACTACCAGCAGTAACCACAAGAGGGAGATATACAGCGAGCACCACCAGCAGTAACCGCAAGAGGGAGATATACAGCGAGCACTACCAGCAGTAACCACAAGAGGGAGATATACAGCGAGCACCACCAGCAGTAACCGCAAGAGGGAGATATACAGCGAGCACTACCAGCAGTAACCACAAGAGGGAGATATACAGCGAGCACCACCAGCAGTAACCGCAAGAGGGAGATATACAGCGAGCACTACCAGCAGTAACCACAAGAGGGAGATATACAGCGAGCACTACCAGCAGTAACCACAAGAGGGAGATATACAGCGAGCACTACCAGCAGTAACCACAAGAGGGAGATATACAGCGAGCACTACCAGCCACAACCACAAGAGGGAGATATACAGCGAGCACTACCAGCAGTAACCACAAGAGGGAGATATACAGCGAGCACTACCAGCAGTAACCGCAAGAGGGAGATATACAGCGAGCACTACCAGCAGTAACCACAAGAGATATACAGCGAGCACCACCAGCAGTAACCACAAGAGGGAGATATACAGCGAGCACTACCAGCAGTAACCACAAGAGGGAGATATACAGCGAGCACTACCAGCAGTAACCACAAGAGGGAGATATACAGCGAGCACTACCAGCAGTAACCACAAGAGGGAGATATACAGCGAGCACTACCAGCGGATACCGCAAGAGGGAGATATACAGCGAGCACTACCAGCAGTAACCGCAAGAGGGAGATATACAGCGAGCACCACCAGCAGTAACCGCAAGAGGGAGATATACAGCGAGCACTACCAGCAGTAACCACAAGAGGGAGATATACAGCGAGCACTACCAGCAGTAACCACAAGAGATATACAGCGAGCACTACCAGCAGCAACCACAAGAGGGAGATATACAGCGAGCACTACCAGCAGTAACCACAAGAGGGAGATATACAGCGAGCACTACCAGCCACAACCACAAGAGGGAGATATACAGCGAGCACTACCAGCAGTAACCACAAGAGGGAGATATACAGCGAGCACTACCAGCAGTAACCACAAGAGGGAGATATACAGCAAGCACTACCAGCAGTAACCACAAGAGGGAGATATACAGCGAGCACTACCAGCGGATACCGCAAGAGGGAGATATACAGCGAGCACTACCAGCAGTAACCGCAAGAGGGAGATATACAGCGAGCACTACCAGCAGTAACCACAAGAGGGAGAAATACAGCGAGCACTACCAGCGGCAACCACAATGAGCCATTTAGTTATCACCTTTGCTTTATGGCAAGGTGCTCCATCATGCTGGAAAAGGCATTGTTGGGCGCCAAACTGCTCTTGGACGGTTGGGAGAAGTTGCTCTTGGAGGACATTCTGGTACCATTCTTTATTCATGGCTGTGTTTTTAGGCAAGACTGTGAGTGAGCCGAATCCCTTGGCTGAGAAGCAACCCCACACATGAATGGTTTCAGGATGCTTTACAGTTGGCATGAGACAAGACTGGTGGTAGCGCTCACCTCTTCTTCTCCGAATAAGCTGTTTTCCAGATGTTCATCAGAGAAAATGACTTTGCCCCAGTCCTCAGCAGTCCACTCCCTGTACCTTTTGCAGAATATCAGTCGGTCCCTGATGTTTTTTCTGGAGAGAAGTGGCTTCTTTGCTGCCCTCCTTGAAACCAGCCCTTGCTCAAAGAGTCTCCGCCTCACAGTGCGTGCAGAAGCACTCACACCAGCCTGCTGCCATTCCTGAGCAAGCTCGGCACTGCTGGTAGTCCCATCCCGCAGCTGAAACAGTTTTAAGATACGGTCCTGGCGCTTGCTGGTCTTTCTTGGGCGCCCTGGAGCCTTTTTGACAATGGAAGCTCTCTCCTTGAAGTTCTTGATGATGCGATAGATTGTTGACTGAGGTGCAATCTTTGTAGCTGCGATACTCTTCCCTGTTAGGCCATTTTTGTGCAGTGCAATGATGGCTGCACGTGTTTCTTTAGAGATAACCATGGTTAACTGAAGAGAAACAATGATACCAAGAACCAGCCTCCTTTTAAAGTGTCCAGTGATGTCATTCTTACTTAATCATGACTGATTGATCGCCAGCCCTGTCCTCATCAACACCCACACCTGTGTTAATGGATCAATCACTAAAACGATGTTAGGTGCTCCTTTAAAGGCAGGACTGCAATGATGTTGAAATGTGTTTTGGGGGTTAAAGTTCATTTTCTGGGCAAATATTGACTTTGCAAGTACAGTAATTGCTGTTAAGCTGATCACTCTTTGACATTCAGGAGTATATGCAAATTGCCATTACAAAAAATGAAGCAGTAAACTTTGGAAAAATTACTATTTGTCTCATTCTCAATACTTTTGGCCATGACTGTACTAACAGCAACCACAAAAGAGATATACAGCTAGCACTACCAGCAGTAACCACAAGAGGGAGATATACAGCGATCACTACCAGCCACAACCACAAGAGGGAGATATGCAGCGAGCACTACCAGCCGCAGCCACAAGAGGGAGATATACAGCGAGCACTACCAGCCGCAACCACAAGACGGAGATATGCAGCGAGCACTAGCAGCAGCGACCACCAGAGGGAGATATACAGCGAGCACTACCATCGGATACCGCAAGAGGGAGATATACAGCGAGCACTACCAGCAGTAACCACAAGAGGGAGATATACAGCGAGCACTACCAGCAGCAACCACAAGAGGGTGATATACAGCGAGCACTACCAGCAGCAACCACAAGACGGAGATATACAGCGAGCACCAGCAGCAGTAACCACAAGAGGGAGATATACAGCGAGCACTACTAGCAGCAACCACAAGAGGGTGATATACAGCGAGCACTACCAGCAGAAACCACAAGAGGGAGATATACAGCAAGCACTACCAGCAGCAACCACAAGAGAGAGATATACAGCGAGCACTACCAGCAGCAACCACAAGAGGGAGATATACAGCGAGCACTAGCAGCAGCGACCACCAGAGGGAGATATACATCGAGCACTACCAGCCGCAACCACAATAGAGATATACAGCAAGCACTACCAGCCGCAACCACAAGAGGGAAATATACAGCGAGCACTACCAGCGGATACCGCAAGAGGGAGATATACAGCGAGCACTACCAGCAGTAACCACAAGAGGGAGATATACAGCGAGCACTACCAGCAGCAACCACAAGAGGGTGATATACAGCGAGCACTACCAGCAGCAACCACAAGAGGGAGATATACAGCGAGCACCAGCAGCAGTAACCACAAGAGGGAGATATACAGCGAGCACTAGCAGCAGCGACCACCAGAGGGAGATATACAGCGAGCACTACCAGCAGCGACCACCAGAGGGAGATATACAGCGAGCACTACCAGCCGCAACCACAAAAGAGATATACAGCGAGCACTACCAGCCGCAACCACAAGAGGGAGATATACAGCGAGCACTACCAGCCGCAACCACAAGAGGGAGATATACAGCGAGCACTACCAGCCGCAACCACAAGAGGGAGATATACAGCGAGCACTACCAGCCGCAACCATAAGAGGGAGATATACAGCGAGAACTACTAGCAGTAACCACAAGAGGGAGATATACAGCGAGCACTACCAGCCGCAACCACAAAAGAGATATACAGCGAGCACTACTAGCAGTAACCACAAGAGGGAGATATACAGCGAGCACTACCAGCAGTAACCACCAGAGGGAGATATACAGCGAGCACTACCAGCAGTAACCACAAGAGGGAGATATACAGCGAGCACTACCAGCCGCAACCACAAGAGGGAGATATACAGCGAGCACTACCAGCAGTAACCACAAGAGGGAGATATACAGCGAGCACTACCAGCAGGAACCACAAGAGGGAGATATACAGCGAGCACTACCAGCCGCAACCACAAGAGGGAGATATACAGCGAGCACTACCAGCCGCAACCACAAGAGGGAGATATACATCGGGCACTACCAGCAGTAACCACAAGAGGGAGATATACAGCGAGCACTACCAGCCGCAACCACAAGAGGGAGATATACAGCGAGCACTACCAGCAGAAACCACAAGAGAGAGATATACAGCGAGCACTACCAGCAGAAACCACAAGAGGGAGATATACAGCGAGCACTACCAGCAGCAACCACAAGAGGGAGATATACAGCGAGCACTACCAGCCGCAACCACAAGAGGGAGATATACAGCGAGCACTACCAGCGGATACCGCAAGAGGGAGTTATACAGCGAGCACTACCAGCCGCAACCACAAGATGGAGATATACAGCGAGCACTAGCAGCAGCGACCACTAGAGGGAGATATACAGCGAGCACTACCAGCAGTAACCACCAGAGGGAGATATACAGCGAGCACTACCAGCAGTAACCACAAGAGATATACAGCGAGCACTACCAGCAGTAACCGCAAGAGGGAGATACACAGCGAGCACTACCAGCCGCAACCACAAGAGGGAGATATACAGCGAGCACTAGCAGCAGCGACCACCAGAGGGAGATATACAGCGAGCACTACCAGCAGCAACCACAAGAGAGAGATATACAGCGAGCACTACCAGCGGATACCGCAAGAGGGAGATATACAGCGAGCACTACCAACAGAAACCACAAGAGAGAGATATACAGCGAGCACTGCCAGCCGCAACCACAAGAGGGAGATATACAGCGAGCACTACCAGCCGCAACCACAAGAGGGAGATATACAGCGAGCACTAGCAGCAGCGACCACTAGAGGGAGATATACAGCGAGCACTACCAGCAGTAACCACCAGAGGGAGATATACAGCGAGCACTACCAGCAGTAACCAAAAAAGAGATATACAGCGAGCACTACCAGCAGTAACCGCAAGAGGGAGATACACAGCGAGCACTACCAGCCGCAACCACAAGAGGGAGATATACAGCGAGCACTACCAGCCGCAACCACAAGAGGGAGATATACAGCGAGCACTAGCAGCAGCGACCACCAGAGGGAGATATAAAGTGAGCACTACCAGCAGCAACCACAAGAGAGAGATATACAGCGAGCACTACCAGCCGCAACCACAAGAGGGAGATATACAGCGAGCACTACCAGCCGCAACCACAAGAGGGAGATATGCAGCGAGCACTACCAGCAGCAACCACAAGAGAGAGATATACAGCGAGCACTAGCAGCAGTAACCACCAGAGGGAGATATACAGTGAGCACTACCAGCAGTAACCACCAGAGGGAGATACACAGCGAGCACTACCAGCAGCAACGACAAGAGGGAGATACACAGCGAGCACTACCAGCAGCAACCACAAGAGGGAGATACACAGCGAGCACTACCAGCAGCAACCACAAGAGAGAGATATACAGCGAGCACTACCAGCAGAAACCACAAGAGGGAGATATACAGTGAGCACTACCAGCAGTAACCACAAGAGGGAGATATACAGCGAGCACTACCAGCGAATACCACAAGAGGGAGATATACAGCGAGCACTACCAACAGAAACCACAAGAGTGAGATATACAGCGAGCACTACCAGCCGCAACCACAAGAGGGAGATATACAGCGAGCACTACCAGCCGCAACCACAAGAGGGAGATATGCAGCGAGCACTACCAGCAGCAACCACAAGAGAGAGATATACAGCGAGCACTAGCAGCAGAAACCACAAGAGGGAGATATACAGTGAGCACTACCAGCAGTAACCACAAGAGGGAGATATACAGCGAGCACTACCAGCAGCAACCACAAGAGAGAGATATACAGCGAGCACTACCAGCCGCAACCACAAGAGGGAGATATACAGCGAGCACTACCAGCAGTAACCACAAGAGGGTGATATACAGCGAGCACTACCAGCAGCAACCACAAGACGGAGATATACAGCGAGCACTACCAGCGGATACCACAAGAGGGAGATATACAGCGAGCACTACCAACAGAAACCACAAGAGTGAGATATACAGCGAGCACTACCAGCCGCAACCACAAGAGGGAGATATACAGCGAGCACTACCAGCAGCAACCACAAGAGGGAGATATACAGCGAGCACTACCAGTAGTAACCACAAGAGAGAGATATACAGCGAGCACTACCAGCCGCAACCACAAGAGGGAGATATACAGCGAGCACTACCAGCCGAAACCACAAGAGGGAGATATACAGCGAGCACTACCAGCAGTAACCACAAGAGAGAGATATACAGCGAGCACTACCAGCCGCAACCACAAGAGGGAGATATACAGCGAGCACTACCAGCAGCAACCACAAGAGGGAGATATACAGCGAGCACTACCAGCCGCAACCACAAGAGGGAGATATACAGCGAGCACTACCAGCCGCAACCACAAGAGGGAGATATACAGCGAGCACTACTAGCAGCAACCACAAGAGGGTGATATACAGCGAGCACTAGCAGCAGCAACCACAAGATGGAAATATACAGCGAGCACTACCAGCAGTAACCACAAGAGAGAGATATACAGCGAGCACTACCAGCAGTAACCACAAGAGAGAGATATACAGCGAGCACCACCAGCAGCAACCACAAGAGGGAGATATACAGCGAGCACTACCAGCGGATACCGCAAGAGGGAGATATACAGCGAACACTACCAGCAGCAACCACAAGAGGGAGATATACAGCGAGCACTACCAGCCGCAACCACAAGAGGGAGATATACAGCGAGCACTACCAGCAGAAACCACAAGAGAGAGATATACAGCGATCACTACAAGCCGCAACCACAAGAGGGAGATATACAGCGAGCACTACCAGCAGTAACCACAAGAGGGAGATATACAGCGAGCACTACCAGCCGCAACCACAAGTGGGAGATATACAGCGAGCACTAGCAGCAGCGACCACCAGAGGGAGATATACAGTGAGCACTACCAGCAGCAACCACAAGAGAGAGATATACAGCGAGCACTACCAGCAGAAACCACAAGAGGGAGATATGCAGCGAGCACTACCAGCAGTAACCACAAGAGGGAGATATACAGCGAACACTACCAGCGGATACCGCAAGAGGGAGATATACAGCGAGCACTACCAACAGAAACCACAAGAGAGAGATATACAGCGAGCACTACCAGCCGCAACCACAAGAGGGAGATAAACAGCGAGCACTACCAGCCGCAACCACAAGAGAGAGATATACAGCGAGCACTACCAGCAGTAACCACCAGAGGGAGATACATAGCGAGCACTACCAGCAGAAACCACAAGAGGGAGATACACAGCGAGCACTACCAGCAGTAACCACAAGAGGGAGATATACAGCAAGCACTACCAGCCGCAACCACAAAAGGGAGATATACAGCGAGCACTACCAGCAGCAACCACCAGAGGGAGATATACAGCTAACACTACCAGCAGTAACCACCAGAGGGAGATATAGAGCGAGCACTACCAACAGTAACCACCAGAGGGCGATATAGAGCGAGCACTACCAGCAGTAACCACAAGAGGGAGATATTCAGCAAGCACTACCAGCAGTAACCACCAGAGGGAGATATACAGCGAACAATACCAGCCGCAACCACAAGAGGGAGATATACAGCGAGCACTACCAGCCGCAACCACAAGAGAGAGATATACAGCGAGCACTACCAGCCACAACCACAAGAGGGAGATACACAGCGAGCACTACCAGCAGTAACCACCAGAGGGAGATATACAGCGAGCACTACTAGCAGTAACCACAAGAGATATAAAGCGAGCACTACCAGCCACAACCACAAGAGGGAGATATACAGCGATCACTACCAGCAGCAACCATAAGAGGGAGATATACAGCGAGCACTACCAGCAGTAACCACAAGAGAGAGATATACAGCGAGCACTACCAGCAGTAACCACAAGAGGGAGATATACAGCGAGCACTACAAGCAGTAACCACAAGAGAGAGATATACAGCGAGCACTACCAGCCGCAACCACAAGATGGAGATATACAGCGAGCACTAGCAGCAGCGACCACTAGAGGGAGATATACAGCGAGCACTACCAGCAGTAACCACCAGAGGGAGATATACAGCGAGCACTACCAGCAGTAACCACAAAAGAGATATACAGCGAGCACTACCAGCAGTAACCGCAAGAGGGAGATACACAGCGAGCACTACCAGCCACAACCACAAGAGGGAGATATACAGCGAGCACTACCAGCCGCAACCACAAGAGGGAGATAAACAGCGAGCACTAGCAGCAGCGACCAGCAGAGGGAGATATACAGTGAGCACTACCAGCAGCAACCACAAGAGAGAGATATACAGCGAGCACTAGCAGCAGTAACCACCAGAGGGAGATATACAGCGAGCACTAGCAGCAGCGACCACAATAGAGAGATATACAGCGAGAACTAGCAGCAGTAACCACCAGAGGGAGATATACAGTGAGCACTACCAGCAGTAACCACAAGAGGGAGATATACAGCGAGCACTACCAGCGGATACCGCAAGAGGGAGATATACAGCGAGCACTACCAACAGAAACCACAAGAGAGAGATATACAGCGAGCACTACCAGCCGCAACCACAAGAGGGAGATATACAGCAAGCACTACCAGCCGCAACCACAAGAGGGAGATATACAGCGAGCACTAGCAGCAGCGACCACTAGAGGGAGATATACAGCGAGCACTACCAGCAGTAACCACCAGAGGGAGATATACAGCGAGCACTACCAGCAGTAACCACAAAAGAGATATACAGCGAGCACTACCAGCAGTAACCGCAAGAGGGAGATACACAGCGAGCACTACCAGCCGCAACCACAAGAGGGAGATATACAGCGAGCACTACCAGCCGCAACCACAAGAGGGAGATATACAGCGAGCACTAGCAGCAGCGACCACCAGAGAGAGATATACAGTGAGCACTACCAGCAGCAACCACAAGAGAGATATACAGCGAGCACTACCAGCCGCAACCACAAGAGGGAGATATACAGCGAGCACTACCAGCCGCAACCACAAGAGGGAGATATACAGCGAGCACTACCAGCAGCAACCACAAGAGAGAGATATACAGCGAGCACTAGCAGCAGTAACCACCAGAGGGAGATATACAGTGAGCACTACCAGCAGTAACCACCAGAGGGAGATACACAGCGAGCACTACCAGCAGCAACCACAAGAGGGAGATACACAGCGAGCACTACCAGCAGCAACCACAAGAGGGAGATACACAGCGAGCACTACCAGCAGCAACCACAAGAGAGAGATATACAGCGAGCACTACCAGCAGAAACCACAAGAGGGAGATATACAGTGAGCACTAACAGCAGTAACCACAAGAGGGAGATATACAGCGAGCACTACCAGCGGATACCACAAGAGGGAGATATACAGCGAGCACTACCAACAGAAACCACAAGAGAGAGATATACAGCGAGCACTACCAGCCGCAACCACAAGAGGGAGATATACAGCGAGCACTACCAGCCGCAACCACAAGAGGGAGATATACAGCGAGCACTACCAGCAGCAGCCACAAGAGAGAGATATACAGCGAGCACTACCAGCAGTAACCACCAGAGGGAGATACACAGCGAGCACTACCAGCAGAAACCACAAGAGGGAGATGCACAGCGAGCACTACCAGCAGCAACCACAAGAGGGAGATATACAGCGAGCACTACCAGCCGCAACCACAAGACGGAGATATACAGCGAGCACTACCAGCAGCAACCACCAGAGGGAGATATACAGCTAGCACTACCAGCAGTAACCACCAGAGGGAGATATAGAGCGAGCACTACCAACAGTAACCACAAGAGAGAGATATACAGCGAGCACTACCAGCAGTAGCCACAAGAGCGAGATATACAGCGAGCACTACCAGCCGCAACCACAAGAGGGAGATATACAGCGAGCACTACCAGCCGCAACCACAAAAGAGATATACAGCAAGCACTACCAGCCGCAACCACAAGAGGGAGATATACAGCGAGCACTACCAGCAGTAACCACCAGAGGGAGATATACAGCGAGCAATACCAGCAGTAACCCAAGAGGGAGATATACAGCGAGCACTACCAGCCGCAACCACAAGAGGGAGATATGCAGCGAGCACTACCAGCCGCAACCACAAGAGGGAGATATGCAGCGAGCACTACCAGCCACAACCACAAGAGGGAGATATGCAGCGAGCACTACCAGCAGTAACCACAAAAGAGAGATATACAGCGAGCATTACCAGCAGTAACCACAAGAGAGAGATATACAGCGAGCACTACCAGCAGTAACCACAAGAGGGAGATATACAGCGAGCACTACCAGCAGTAACCACAAGAGAGAGATGTACAGCGAGCACTACCAGCAGTAACCACAAAAGAGAGATATACAGCGAGCATTACCAGCAGTAACCACAAGAGAGAGATATACAGCGAGCACTACCAGCAGTAACCACAAGAGGGAGATATAGAGAGAGCACTACCAGCAGTAACCACCAGAGGGAGATATACAGCGAGCACTACCAGCAGTAACCACAAGAGGGAGATATACAGCGAGCACTACCAGCCGCAACCACAAGAGGGAGATATACAGCGAGCACTACCAGCAGAAACCACAAGAGAGAGATATACAGCGAGCACTACCAGCCGCAGCCACAAGAGGGAGATATACAGCGAGCACTACCAGCCGCAACCACAAGAGGGAGATATGCAGCGAGCACTAGCAGCAGCGACCACCAGAGGGAGATATACAGCGAGCACTACCAGCGGATACCGCAAGAGGGAGATATACAGCGAGCACTACCAGCAGTAACCACAAGAGGGAGATATACAGCGAGCACTACCAGAAGCAACCACAAGAGGGTGATATACAGCGAGCACCAGCAGCAGTAACCACAAGAGGGAGATATACAGCGAGAAGTACTAGCAGCAACCACAAGAGGGTAATATACAGCGAGCACTACCAGCAGAAACCACAAGAGGGAGATATACAGCAAGCACTACCAGCAGTAACCACCAGGGGGAGATATACAGCGAGCACTAGCAGCAGTAACCACCAGAGGGAGATATACAGTGAGCACTACCAGCAGCAACCACAAGAGAGATATACAGCGAGCACTACCAGCAGAAACCACAAGAGGGAGATATACAGCGAGCACTACCAGCAGTAACCACAAGAGGGAGATATACAGCGAGCACTACCAGCAGTAACCACAAGAGGGAGATATACAGCGAGCACTACCAGCAGCAACCACAAGAGAGAGATATACAGCGAGCACTACCAGCCGCAACCACAAAAGAGATATACAGTGAGCACTACCAGCAGCAACCACAAGAGGGAGATATACAGCGAGCACTACCAGCAGTAACCACCAGAGGGAGATATACAGCGAGCACTACCAGCAGAAATCACCAGAGGGAGATATACAGCGAGCACTACCAGCGGATACCGCAAGAGGGAGATATACAGCGAGCACTACCAACAGTAACCGCAAGGGGGAGATATACAGCGAGCACTACCAGCCGCAACCACAAGAGGGAGATATACAGCAAGCACTACCAGCAGCAGCCACAAGAGATATACAGCGAGCACTACCAGCAGCAACCACAAGAGAGAGATACACAGCGAGCACTACCAGCAGTAACCACCAGAGGGAGATACACAGCGAGCACTACCAGCAGCAACCACAAGAGGGAGATATACAGCGAGCACTACCAGCCGCAACCACAAGAGGGAGATATACAGCGAGCAGTACCAGCAGCAACCACCAGAGGGAGATATACAGCGAGCACTACCAGCAGTAACCACCATAGGGAGATACACAGCGAGCACTACCAGCAGCAACCACAAGAGAGAGATATACAGCGAGCACTACCAGCAGAAACCACAAGAGGGAGATATACAGTGAGCACTAACAGCAGTAACCACAAGAGGGAGATATACAGCGAGCACTACCAGCGGATACCACAAGAGGGAGATATACAGCGAGCACTACCAACAGAAACCACAAGAGAGAGATATACAGCGAGCACTACCAGCCGCAACCACAAGAGGGAGATATACAGCGAGCACTACCAGCCGCAACCACAAGAGGGAGATATACAGCGAGCACTACCAGCAGCAGCCACAAGAGAGAGATATACAGCGAGCACTACCAGCAGTAACCACCAGAGGGAGATACACAGCGAGCACTACCAGCAGAAACCACAAGAGGGAGATGCACAGCGAGCACTACCAGCAGCAACCACAAGAGGGAGATATACAGCGAGCACTACCAGCCGCAACCACAAGACGGAGATATACAGCGAGCACTACCAGCAGCAACCACCAGAGGGAGATATACAGCTAGCACTACCAGCAGTAACCACCAGAGGGAGATATAGAGCGAGCACTACCAACAGTAACCACAAGAGAGAGATATACAGCGAGCACTACCAGCAGTAGCCACAAGAGCGAGATATACAGCGAGCACTACCAGCCGCAACCACAAGAGGGAGATATACAGCGAGCACTACCAGCCGCAACCACAAAAGAGATATACAGCAAGCACTACCAGCCGCAACCACAAGAGGGAGATATACAGCGAGCACTACCAGCAGTAACCACCAGAGGGAGATATACAGCGAGCAATACCAGCAGTAACCCAAGAGGGAGATATACAGCGAGCACTACCAGCCGCAACCACAAGAGGGAGATATGCAGCGAGCACTACCAGCCGCAACCACAAGAGGGAGATATGCAGCGAGCACTACCAGCCACAACCACAAGAGGGAGATATGCAGCGAGCACTACCAGCAGTAACCACAAAAGAGAGATATACAGCGAGCATTACCAGCAGTAACCACAAGAGAGAGATATACAGCGAGCACTACCAGCAGTAACCACAAGAGGGAGATATACAGCGAGCACTACCAGCAGTAACCACAAGAGAGAGATGTACAGCGAGCACTACCAGCAGTAACCACAAAAGAGAGATATACAGCGAGCATTACCAGCAGTAACCACAAGAGAGAGATATACAGCGAGCACTACCAGCAGTAACCACAAGAGGGAGATATAGAGAGAGCACTACCAGCAGTAACCACCAGAGGGAGATATACAGCGAGCACTACCAGCAGTAACCACAAGAGGGAGATATACAGCGAGCACTACCAGCCGCAACCACAAGAGGGAGATATACAGCGAGCACTACCAGCAGAAACCACAAGAGAGAGATATACAGCGAGCACTACCAGCCGCAGCCACAAGAGGGAGATATACAGCGAGCACTACCAGCCGCAACCACAAGAGGGAGATATGCAGCGAGCACTAGCAGCAGCGACCACCAGAGGGAGATATACAGCGAGCACTACCAGCGGATACCGCAAGAGGGAGATATACAGCGAGCACTACCAGCAGTAACCACAAGAGGGAGATATACAGCGAGCACTACCAGAAGCAACCACAAGAGGGTGATATACAGCGAGCACCAGCAGCAGTAACCACAAGAGGGAGATATACAGCGAGAAGTACTAGCAGCAACCACAAGAGGGTAATATACAGCGAGCACTACCAGCAGAAACCACAAGAGGGAGATATACAGCAAGCACTACCAGCAGTAACCACCAGGGGGAGATATACAGCGAGCACTAGCAGCAGTAACCACCAGAGGGAGATATACAGTGAGCACTACCAGCAGCAACCACAAGAGAGATATACAGCGAGCACTACCAGCAGAAACCACAAGAGGGAGATATACAGCGAGCACTACCAGCAGTAACCACAAGAGGGAGATATACAGCGAGCACTACCAGCAGTAACCACAAGAGGGAGATATACAGCGAGCACTACCAGCAGCAACCACAAGAGAGAGATATACAGCGAGCACTACCAGCCGCAACCACAAAAGAGATATACAGTGAGCACTACCAGCAGCAACCACAAGAGGGAGATATACAGCGAGCACTACCAGCAGTAACCACCAGAGGGAGATATACAGCGAGCACTACCAGCAGAAATCACCAGAGGGAGATATACAGCGAGCACTACCAGCGGATACCGCAAGAGGGAGATATACAGCGAGCACTACCAACAGTAACCGCAAGGGGGAGATATACAGCGAGCACTACCAGCCGCAACCACAAGAGGGAGATATACAGCAAGCACTACCAGCAGCAGCCACAAGAGATATACAGCGAGCACTACCAGCAGCAACCACAAGAGAGAGATACACAGCGAGCACTACCAGCAGTAACCACCAGAGGGAGATACACAGCGAGCACTACCAGCAGCAACCACAAGAGGGAGATATACAGCGAGCACTACCAGCCGCAACCACAAGAGGGAGATATACAGCGAGCAGTACCAGCAGCAACCACCAGAGGGAGATATACAGCGAGCACTACCAGCAGTAACCACCATAGGGAGATACACAGCGAGCACTACCAGCAGCAACCACAAGAGGGAGATATACAGCGAGCACTACCAGCCGCAACCACAAGAGGGAGATATACAGCGAGCACTACCAGCAGCAACCACCAGAGGGAGATATACAGCTAGCACTACCAACAGTAACCACCAGAGGGAGATATAGAGCGAGCACTACCAGCTGTAACCACAAGAGGGAGATATACAGCGAGCACTACCAGCAGCAACCACAAGAGAGAGATATACAGCGAGCACTACCAGCAGTAACCACAAGAGGGAGATATACAGCGAGCACTACCAGCAGTAACCACAAGAGGGAGATATGCAGCGAGCACTACCAGCAGCAACCACAAAATAGAGATATACAGCGAGCACTACCAGCAGCAACCACAAGAGGGAGATATACAGCGAGCACTAACAGCCTCAACCACAAAAGAGATATACAGCGAGCACTACCAGCCACAACCACAAGAGGGAGATATACAGCGAGCACTACCAGCCACAACCACAAGAGGGAGATACACAGCGAGCACTACCAGCAGTAACCACGAGAGGGAGATATACAGCGAGCACTACCAGCCGCAACCACAAGAGGGAGATATACAACGAGCACTACCAGCAGCAACCACAAGAGGGAGATACACAGCGAGCACTACCAGCAGAAACCACAAGAGGGAGATATACAGCAAGCACTACCAACCGCAACCACAAGAGGGAGATATACAGCGAGCACTACTAGCAGCAACCACAAGAGGGTGATATACAGCGAGCACTAGCAGCAGCATCCACAAGAGGGAGATATACAGCGAGCACTACCAGCCGCAACCACAAGAGGGAGATATACAGCGAGCACTACCAGCCGCAACCACAAGAGGGAGATATACAGCGAGCACTACCAGCCGCAACCACAAGAGGGAGATATACAGCGAGCACTACTAGCAGCAACCACAAGAGGGTGATATATAGCGAGCACTAGCAGCAGCAACCACAAGAGGGAGATATACAGCGAGCACTACCAGCAGTAACCACCAGAGGGAGATATACAGCGAGCACTAGCAGCAGCAACCACCAGAGAGAGATATACAGCGAGCACTACCTGCCGCAACCACAAGAGGGAGATATACAGCGAGCACTACCAGCCGCAACCACAAGAGGGAGATATACAGCGAGCACTACCAGCAGCAACCACAAGAGGGAGATATACAGCGAGCACTACCAGCAGCAACCACAAGAGGGAGATATACAGCGAGCACTACCAGCAGTAACCACAAGAGGGAGATATACAGCGAGCAATACCAGCCGCAACCACAAGAGGGAGATATACAGCGAGCACTACCAGCAGCAACCACAAGAGGGAGATATACAGCGAGCACTACCAGCAGCAACCACAAGAGGGAGATATACAGCGAGCACTACCAGCAGCAACCACAAGAGGGAGATATACAGCGAGCACTACCAGCAGTACCCACAAGAGAGAGATATACAGCGAGCACTACCAGCGGATACCGCAAGAGGGAGATATACAGCGAGCACTACCAGCAGCAACCACAAGAGGGAGATATACAGCGAGCACTACCAACCGCAACCACAAGAGGGAGATATACAGCGAGCACTACCAGCGGATACCGCAAGAGGGAGATATACAGCGAGCACTACCAGCCGCAACCACAAGATGGAGATATACAGCGATCACTAACAGCCGCAACCACAAGAGGGAGATATACAGCGAGCACTACCAGCCGCAACCACAAGAGGGAGATATACAGCGAGCACTAGCAGCAGCGACCACCAGAGGGAGATATACAGCGAGCAC
This sequence comes from Phyllobates terribilis, assembly GCF_046119375.1. Classification (NCBI taxonomy): domain Eukaryota; kingdom Metazoa; phylum Chordata; class Amphibia; order Anura; family Dendrobatidae; genus Phyllobates; species Phyllobates terribilis. Next base: position 970,007,895 of record NW_027362762.1, read on the forward strand.
TACCAGCAGTACCACCAGAGGGAGATATACAGCGAGCACTACCAGCAGTACCACCAGAGGGAGATATACAGCGAGCACTACCAGCAGTAACCACAAAAGAGATATACAGCGAGCACTATCAGCCGCAACCACAAGAGGGAGATATACAGCGAGCACTACCAGCAGTAACCACCAGAGGGAGATATACAGCGAGCACTACCAGCAGTAACCACAAGAGGGAGATATACAGCGAGCACTACCAGCAGTAACCACAAAAGAGGGAGATATACAGCGAGCACTACCAGCCGCAACCACAAGAGGGAGATATACAGCGAGCACTACCAGCCGCAACCACAAGAGGGAGATATACAGCGAGCACTAGCAGCAGCGACCACCAGAGGGAGATATACAGTGAGCACTACCAGCAGCAACCACAAGAGAGATATACAGCGAGCACTACCAGCAGAAACCACAAGAGGGAGATATACAGCGAGCACTACCAGCAGTAACCACAAGAGGGAGATATACAGCGAGCACTACCAGCAGTAACCACAAGAGGGAGATATACAGCGAGCACTACCAGCAGCAACCACAAGAGAGAGATATACAGCGAGCACTACCAGCAGTACCACCAGAGGGAGATATACAGCGAGCACTACCAGCAGTAACCACAAAAGAGATATACAGCGAGCACTATCAGCCGCAACCACAAGAGGGAGATATACAGCGAGCACTACCAGCAGTAACCACCAGAGGGAGATATACAGCGAGCACTACCAGCAGTAACCACAAGAGGGAGATATACAGCGAGCACTACCAGCAGTAACCACAAAAGAGGGAGATATACAGCGAGCACTACCAGCCGCAACCACAAGAGAGAGATTTACAGCGAGCACTACCAGCCACAACCACAAGAGGGAGATACACAGCGAGCACTACCAGCAGTAACCACCAGAGGGAGATATACAGCGAGCACTACTAGCAGTAACCACAAGAGATATAAAGCGAGCACTACCAGCCACAACCACAAGAGGGAGATATACAGCGATCACTACCAGCAGCAACCATAAGAGGGAGATATACAGCGAGCACTACCAGCAGTAACCACAAGAGAGAGATATACAGCGAGCACTACCAGCAGTAACCACAAGAGGGAGATATACAGCGAGCACTACCAGCCGCAACCACAAGAGGGAGATATACAGCGAGCACTACCAGCAGCAACCACAAGAGGGAGATATACAGCGAGCACTACCAGCAGTAACCACAAGAGAGAGATATACAGCGAGCACTACCAGCCGCAACCATAAGATGGAGATATACAGCGAGCACTAGCAGCAGCGACCACTAGAGGGAGATATACAGCGAGCACTACCAGCAGTAACCACCAGAGGGAGATATACAGCGAGCACTACCAGCAGTAACCACAAAAGAGATATACAGCGAGCACTACCAGCAGTAACCGCAAGAGGGAGATACACAGCGAGCACTACCAGCCACAACCACAAGAGGGAGATATACAGCGAGCACTACCAGCCGCAACCACAAGAGGGAGATAAACAGCGAGCACTAGCAGCAGCGACCAGCAGAGGGAGATATACAGTGAGCACTACCAGCAGCAACCACAAGAGAGAGATATACAGCGAGCACTAGCAGCAGTAACCACCAGAGGGAGATATACAGCGAGCACTAGCAGCAGCGACCACAATAGAGAGATATACAGCGAGAACTAGCAGCAGTAACCACCAGAGGGAGATATACAGTGAGCACTACCAGCAGTAACCACAAGAGGGAGATATACAGCGAGCACTACCAGCGGATACCGCAAGAGGGAGATATACAGCGAGCACTACCAACAGAAACCACAAGAGAGAGATATACAGCGAGCACTACCAGCCGCAACCACAAGAGGGAGATATACAGCAAGCACTACCAGCCGCAACCACAAGAGGGAGATATACAGCGAGCACTAGCAGCAGCGACCACTAGAGGGAGATATACAGCGAGCACTACCAGCAGTAACCACAAAAGAGATATACAGCGAGCACTACCAGCAGTAACCGCAAGAGGGAGATACACAGCGAGCACTACCAGCCGCAACCACAAGAGGGAGATATACAGCGAGCACTACCAGCCGCAACCACAAGAGGGAGATATACAGCGAGCACTAGCAGCAGCGACCACCAGAGAGAGATATACAGTGAGCACTACCAGCAGCAACCACAAGAGAGAGATATACAGCGAGCACTACCAGCCGCAACCACAAGAGGGAGATATACAGCGAGCACTACCAGCCGCAACCACAAGAGGGCGATATACAGCGAGCACTACCAGCAGCAACCACAAGAGAGAGATATACAGCGAGCACTAGCAGCAGTAACCACCAGAGGGAGATATACAGTGAGCACTACAAGCAGTAACCACCAGAGGGAGATACACAGCGAGCACTACCAGCAGCAACCACAAGAGGGAGATACACAGCGAGCACTACCAGCAGCAACCACAAGAGGGAGATACACAGCGAGCACTACCAGCAGCAACCACAAGAGAGAGATATACAGCGAGCACTACCAGCAGAAACCACAAGAGGGAGATATACAGTGAGCACTACCAGCAGTAACCACAAGAGGGAGATATACAGCGAGCACTACCAGCGGATACCACAAGAGGGAGATATACAGCGAGCACTACCAACAGAAACCACAAGAGAGAGATATACAGCGAGCACTACCAGCCGCAACCACAAGAGGGAGATATACAGCGAGCACTACCAGCCGCAACCACAAGAGGGAGATATACAGCGAGCACTACCAGCAGCAGCCACAAGAGAGAGATATACAGCGAGCACTACCAGCAGTAACTACCAGAGGGAGATACACAGCGAGCACTACCAGCAGAAACCACAAGAGGGAGATACACAGCGAGCACTACCAGCAGCAACCACAAGAGGGAGATATACAGCGAGCACTACCAGCCGCAACCACAAGACGGAGATATACAGCTAGCACTACCAGCAGTAACCACCAGAGGGAGATATAGAGCGAGCACTACCAACAGTAACCACAAGAGAGAGATATACAGCGAGCACTACCAGCAGTAGCCACAAGAGCGAGATATACAGCGAGCACTACCAGCCGCAACCACAAGAGGGAGATATACAGCGAGCACTACCAGCCGCAACCACAAAAGAGATATACAGCAAGCACTACCAGCCGCAACCACAAGAGGGAGATATACAGCGAGCACTACCAGCAGTAACCACCAGAGGGAGATATACAGCGAGCAATACCAGCAGTAACCCAAGAGGGAGATATACAGCGAGCACTACCAGCCGCAACCACAAGAGGGAGATATGCAGCGAGCACTACCAGCAGCAGCCACAAGAGAGAGATATACAGCGAGCACTACCAGCAGTAACCACCAGAGGGAGATACACAGCGAGCACTACCAGCAGAAACCACAAGAGGGAGATATACAGCGAGCACTACCAGCCACAACCACAAGAGGGAGATATGCAGCGAGCACTAGCAGCAGCGACCACCATAGGGAGATATACAGCGAGCACTACCAGCAGTAACCACAAGAGGGAGATATACAGCGAGCACTACCAGCAGTAACCACAAGAGAGAGATGTACAGCGAGCACTACCAGCAGTAACCACAAAAGAGAGAGATATACAGCGAGCACTACCAGCAGTAACCACAAGAGAGAGATATACAGCGAGCACTACCAGCAGTAACCACAAGAGGGAGATATACAGAGAGCACTACCAGCAGTAACCACCAGAGGGAGATATACAGCGAGCACTACCAGCAGTAACCACAAGAGGGAGATATACAGCGAGCACTACCAGCCGCAGCCACAAGAGGGAGATATACAGCGAGCACTACCAGCCGCAGCCACAAGAGGGAGATATACAGCGAGCACTACCAGCCGCAACCACAAGAGGGAGATATGCAGCGAGCACTAGCAGCAGCGACCACCAGAGGGAGATATACAGCGAGCACTACCAGCGGATACCGCAAGAGGGAGATATACAGCGAGCACTACCAGCAGTAACCACAAGAGGGAGATATACAGCGAGCACTACCAGAACCAACCACAAGAGGGTGATATACAGCGAGCACCAGCAGCAGTAACCACAAGAGGGAGATATACAGCGAGAACTACTAGCAGCAACCACAAGAGGGTAATATACAGCGAGCACTACCAGCAGAAACCACAAGAGGGAGATATACAGCAAGCACTACCAGCAGTAACCACCAGGGGGAGATATACAGCGAGCACTAGCAGCAGTAACCACCAGAGGGAGATATACAGTGAGCACTACCAGCAGCAACCACAAGAGAGATATACAGCGAGCACTACCAGCAGAAACCACAAGAGGGAGATATACAGCAAGCACTACCAGCAGTAACCACAAGAGGGAGATATACAGCGAGCACTACCAGCAGTAACCACAAGAGGGAGATATACAGCGAGCACTACCAGCAGCAACCACAAGAGAGAGATATACAGCGAGCACTACCAGCCGCAACCACAAAAGAGATATACAGTGAGCACTACCAGCAGCAACCACAAGAGGGAGATATACAGCGAGCACTACCAGCAGTAACCACCAGAGGGAGATATACAGCGAGCACTACCAGCAGAAACCACCAGAGGGAGATATACAGCGAGCACTACCAGCGGATACCGCAAGAGGGAGATATACAGCGAGCACTACCAACAGTAACCGCAAGGGGGAGATATACAGCGAGCACTACCAGCCGCAACCACAAGAGGGAGATATACAGCAAGCACTACCAGCAGCAGCCACAAGAGATATACAGCGAGCACTACCAGCAGCAACCACAAGAGGGAGATATACAGCAAGCACTACCAGCAGCAGCCACAAGAGGGAGATACACAGCGAGCACTACCAGCAGTAACCACCAGAGGGAGATACACAGCGAGCACTACCAGCAGCAACCACAAGAGGGAGATATACAGCGAGCACTACCAGCCGCAACCACAAGAGGGAGATATACAGCGAGCACTACCAGCAGCAACCACCAGAGGGAGATATACAGCGAGCACTACCAGCAGTAACCACCATAGGGAGATACACAGCGAGCACTACCAGCAGCAACCACAAGAGGGAGATATACAGCGAGCACTACCAGCCGCAACCACAAGAGGGAGATATACAGCGAGCACTACCAGCAGCAACCACCAGAGGGAGATATACAGCTAGCACTACCAACAGTAACCACCAGAGTGAGATATAGAGCGAGCACTACCAGCTGTAACCACAAGAGGGAGATATACAGCGAGCACTACCAGCAGTAACCACAAGAGGGAGATATACAGCGAGCACTACCAGCAGTAACCACAAGAGGGAGATATGCAGCGAGCACTACCAGCAGCAACCACAAAATAGAGATATACAGCGAGCACTACCAGCAGCAACCACAAGAGGGAGATATACAGCGAGCACTAACAGCCTCAACCACAAAAGAGATATACAGCGAGCACTACCAGCCACAACCACAAGAGGGAGATATACAGCGAGCACTACCAGCCACAACCACAAGAGGGAGATACACAGCGAGCACTACCAGCAGCAACCACGAGAGGGAGATATACAGCGAGCACTACCAGCAGCAACCACAAGAGGGAGATACACAGCGAGCACTACCAGCAGAAACCACAAGAGGGAGATATACAGCAAGCACTACCAGCCGCAACCACAAGAGGGAGATATACAGCGAGCACTACTAGCAGCAACCACAAAAGGGTGATATACAGCGAGCACTAGCAGCAGCATCCACAAGAGGGAGATATACAGCGAGCACTACCAGCCGCAACCACAAGAGGGAGATATACAGCGAGCACTACCAGCCGCAACCACAAGAGGGAGATATACAGCGAGCACTACCAGCCGCAACCACAAGAGGGAGATATACAGCGAGCACTACTAGCAGCAACCACAAGAGGGTGATATATAGCGAGCACTAGCAGCAGCAACCACAAGAGGGAGATATACAGCGAGCACTACCAGCAGTAACCACCAGAGGGAGATATACAGCGAGCACTAGCAGCAGCAACCACCAGAGAGAGATATACAGCGAGCACTACCTGCCGCAACCACAAGAGGGAGATATACAGCGAGCACTACCAGCCGCAACCACAAGAGGGAGATATACAGCGAGCACTACCAGCAGCAACCACAAGAGGGAGATATACAGCGAGCACTACCAGCAGCAACCACAAGAGGGAGATATACAGCGAGCACTACCAGCAGTAACCACAAGAGGGAGATATACAGCGAGCAATACCAGCCGCAACCACAAGAGGGAGATATACAGCGAGCACTACCAGCAGCAACCACAAGAGGGAGATATACAGCAAGCACTACCAGCAGCAACCACAAGAGGGAGATATACAGCGAGCACTACCAGCAGCAACCACAAGAGGGAGATATACAGCGAGCACTACCAGCAGTACCCACAAGAGAGAGATATACAGCGAGCACTACCAGCGGATACCGCAAGAGGGAGATATACAGCGAGCACTACCAGCAGCAACCACAAGAGGGAGATATACAGCGAGCACTACCAACCGCAACCACAAGAGGGAGATATACAGCGAGCACTACCAGCGGATACCGCAAGAGGGAGATATACAGCGAGCACTACCAGCCGCAACCACAAGATGGAGATATACAGCGAGCACTACCAGCCGCAACCACAAGAGGGAGATATACAGCGAGCACTACCAGCCGCAACCACAAGAGGGAGATATACAGCGAGCACTAGCAGCAGCGACCACCAGAGGGAGATATACAGCGAGCACTACCAGCAGTACCACCAGAGGGAGATATACAGCGAGCACTACCAGCAGTACCACCAGAGGGAGATATACAGCGAGCACTACCAGCAGTAACCACAAAAGAGATATACAGCGAGCACTATCAGCCGCAACCACAAGAGGGAGATATACAGCGAGCACTACCAGCAGTAACCACAAGAGGGAGATATACAGCGAGCACTACCAGCAGTAACCACAAAAGAGGGAGATATACAGCGAGCACTACCAGCCGCAACCACAAGAGGGAGATATACAGCGAGCACTACCAGCCGCAACCACAAGAGGGAGATATACAGCGAGCACTAGCAGCAGCGACCACCAGAGGGAGATATACAGTGAGCACTACCAGCAGCAACCACAAGAGAGAGATATACAGCGAGCACTACCAGCAGAAACCACAAGAGGGAGATATACAGCGAGCACTACCAGCAGTAACCACAAGAGGGAGATATACAGCGAGCACTACCAGCAGTAACCACAAGAGGGAGATATACAGCGAGCACTACCAGCAGCAACCACAAGAGAGAGATATACAGCGAGCACTACCAGCAGTACCACCAGAGGGAGATATACAGCGAGCACTACCAGCAGTAACCACAAAAGAGATATACAGCGAGCACTATCAGCCGCAACCACAAGAGGGAGATATACAGCGAGCACTACCAGCAGTAACCACCAGAGGGAGATATACAGCGAGCACTACCAGCAGTAACCACAAGAGGGAGATATACAGCGAGCACTACCAGCAGTAACCACAAAAGAGGGAGATATACAGCGAGCACTACCAGCCGCAACCACAAGAGGGAGATATACAGCGAGCACTACCAGCCGCAACCACAAGAGGGAGATATACAGCGAGCACTAGCAGCAGCGACCACCAGAGGGAGATATACAGTGAGCACTACCAGCAGCAACCACAAGAGAGAGATATACAGCGAGCACTACCAGCAGAAACCACAAGAGGGAGATATACAGCGAGCACTACCAGCAGTAACCACAAGAGGGAGATATACAGCGAGCACTACCAGCAGTAACCACAAGAGGGAGATATACAGCGAGCACTACCAGCAGCAACCACAAGAGAGAGATATACAGCGAGCACTACCAGCAGCAACCACAAGAGGGAGATATACAGCGAGCACTACCAGCAGCAACCACAAGAGGGAGATATACAGCGAGCACTACCAGCAGCAACCACAAGAGGGAGATATACAGCGAGCACTACCAGCAGCAACCACCAGAGGGAGATATACAGCGAGCACTACCAGCAGTAACCACAAGAGGGAGATATACAGCGAGCACTACCAACAGAAACCACAAGAGAGAGATATACAGCGAGCACTACCAGCCGCAACCACAAGAGGGAGATATACAGCGAGCACTACCAGCAGAAACCACAAGAGGGAGATATACAGCGAGCACTACCAGCAGCAACCACCAGAGGGAGATATACAGCGAGCACTACCAACCGCAACCACAAGAGGGAGATATACAGCGAGCACTACCAGCGGATACCGCAAGAGGGAGATATACAGCGAGCACTAGCAGCAGTAACCACAAGAGGGAGATATACAGCGAGCACTACCAGCAGTAACCACAAGAGGGAGATATACAGTGAGCACTACCAGCAGCAACCACAAGAGAGAGATATACAGTGAGCACTACCAGCAGTAACCACCAGAGGGAGATATACAGCGAGCACTACCAGCAGTAACCACCAGAGGGAGATATACAGTGAGCACTACCAGCAGTAACCACAAGAGGGAGATATACAGCGAGCACTACCAGCAGTAATCACAAGAGAGAGATATACAGCGAGCACTACCAGCCGCAACCACAAGAGGGAGATATACAGCGAGCACTACCAGCAGCAACCACAAGAGGGAGATATACAGCGAGCACTACCAGCAGTAACCACCAGAGGGAGATATACAGCGAGCACTACCAGCAGTAACCACAAGAGGGAGATATACAGCGAGCACTAGCAGCAGCGACCACCAGAGGGAGATATACAGCGAGCACTAGCAGCAGCGACCACCAGAGGGAGATACACAGCGAGCACTACCAGCAGTAACCACCAGAGGGAGATATACAGCGAGCACTACCAGCAGCAACCACAAGAGAGAGATATACAGCGAGCACTACCAGCCGCAACCACAAGAGAGAGATATACAGCGAGCACTACCAGCAGCAACCACAAGAGGGAGATATACAGCGAGCACTACCAGCAGCGACCACCAGAGGGAGATATACAGCGAGCACTACCAGCAGTAACCACAAGAGAGAGATATACAGCGAGCACTACCAGCAGTAACCACAAGAGAGAGATATACAGCGAGCACTACCAGCAGCAACCACAAGAGGGAGATATACAGCGAGCACTACCAGCGGATACCGCAAGAGGGAGATATACAGCGAGCACTACCAGCAGCAACCACAAGAGGGAGATATACAGCGAGCACTACCAGCCGCAACCACAAGAGGGAGATACACAGCGAGCACTACCAGCAGAAACCACAAGAGAGAGATATACAGCGAGCACTACCAGCCGCAACCACAAGAGGGAGATATACAGCGAGCACTAGCAGCAGCGACCACCAGAGGGAGATATACAGCGAGCACTAGCAGCAGCGACCACCAGAGGGAGATATACAGCAAGCACTACCAGCAGTAACCACCAGAGGGAGATATACAACGAGCACTACCAGCAGTAACCACAAAAGAGATATACAGCGAGCACTACCAGCCGCAACCACAAGAGGGAGATATACAGCAAGCACTACCAGCAGTAACCACCAGAGGGAGATATACAGCGAGCACTACCAGCAGTAACCACAAGAGGGAGATATACAGCGAGCACTACCAGCAGTAACCACAAAAGAGGGAGATATACAGCGAGCACTACCAGCCGCAACCACAAGAGGGAGATATACAGCGAGCACTACCAGCCGCAACCACAAGAGGGAGATATACAGCGAGCACTACCAGCCGCAACCACAAGAGGGAGATATACAGCGAGCACTACCAGCAGAAACCACAAGAGGGAGATATACAGCGAGCACTACCAGCAGCAACCACCAGAGGGAGATATACAGCGAGCACTAGCAGCAGTAACCACAAGAGGGAGATATACAGCGAGCACTACCAGCAGTAACCACAAGAGGGAGATATACAGTGAAGCACTACCAGCAGCAACCACAAGAGAGAGATATACAGCGAGCACTACCAGCAGTAACCACCAGAGGGAGATATACAGCTAGCACTACCAGCAGTAACCAACAGAGGGAGATATACAGCGAGCACTACCAGCAGTAACCACAAGAGGGAGATATACAGCGAGCACTCCCAGCAGTAATCACGAGAGAGAGATATACAGCGAGCACTACCAGCCGCAACCACAAGAGGGAGATATACAGCGAGCACTACCAGCATTAACCACAAGAGGGAGATATACAGCGAGCACTAGCAGCAGCGACCACCAGAGGGAGATATACTGCGAGCACTAGCAGCAGCGACCACCAGAGGGAGAAACACAGCGAGCACTACCAGCAGTAACCACCAGAGGGAGATATACAGCGAGCACTACCAGCAGTAACCACCAGAGGGAGATATACAGCGAGCACTACCAGCATTAACCACAAGAGGGAGATATACAGCGAGCACTAGCAGCAGCGACCACCAGAGGGAGATATACAGCGAGCACTACCAGCAGCGACCACCAGAGGGAGATATACAGCGAGCACTACCAGCAGTAACCACAAGAGGGAGATATACAGCGAGCACTACCAACAGAAACCACAAGAGAGAGATATACAGCGAGCACTACCAGCCGCAACCACAAGAGGGAGATATACAGTGAGCACTACCAGCAGAAACCACAAGAGGGAGATATACAGTGAAGCACTACCAGCAGCAACCGCAAGAGAGAGATATACAGCGAGCACTACCAGCAGTAACCACCAGAGGGAGATATACAGCGAGCACTACCAGCAGTAACCACAAGAGGGAGATATACAGCGAGCACTACCAGCAGTAACCACAAGAGGGAGATATACAGCGAGCACTACCAGCAGTAATCACAAGAGAGAGATATACAGCGAGCACTACCAGCAGCAACCACAAGAGGGAGATATACAGCGAGCACTACTAGCAGCAACCACAAGAGGGTGATATACAACGAGCACTACCAGCAGAAACCACAAGAGGGAGATATACAGCAAGCACTAACAGCAGTAACCACCAGAGGGAGATATACAGCGAGCACTAGCAGCAGTAACCACCAGAGGGAGATATACAATGAGCACTACCAGCAGCAACCACAAGAAAGAGATATACAGCGAGCACTACCAGCAGAAACCACAAGAGGGAGATATACAGCGAGCACAACCAGCAGTACCCACAAGAGGGAGATATACAGCGAGCACTACCAGCAGTAACCACCAGAGGGAGATATACAGCGAGCACTACCAGCCGCAACCACAAAAGAGATATACAGTGAGCACTACCAGCAGCAACCACAAGAGGGAGATATACAGCGAGCACTACCAGCAGTAACCACCAGAGGGAGATATACAGCGAGCACTACCAGCAGAAACCACAAGAGGGAGATATACAGCGAGCACTACCAGCGGATACCGCAAGAGGGAGATATACAGCGAGCACTACCAACAGTAACCGCAAGAGGGAGACATACAGCGAGCACTACCAGCCGCAACCACAAGAGGGAGATATACAGTAAGCACTACCAGCAGGAACCACAAGAGGGAGATATACAGCAAGCACTACCAGCAGCAGCGACAAGAGAGAGATACACAGCGAGTACTACCAGCAGTAACCACAAGAGGGAGATATACAGCGAGCACTACCAGCAGTAACCACAAGAGGGAGATATACAGTGAGCACTACCAGCAGCAACCACAAGAGAGAGATATACAGTGAGCACTACCAGCAGTAACCACCAGAGGGAGATATACAGCGAGCACTACCAGCAGTAACCACCAGAGGGAGATATACAGCGAGCACTACCGGCAGTAACCACAAGAGGGAGATATACAGCGAGCACTACCAGCAGTAATCACAAGAGAGAGATATACAGCGAGCACTACCAGCCGCAACCACAAGAGGGAGATATACAGCGAGCACTACCAGCAGCAACCACAAGAGGGAGATATACAGCGAGCACTACCAGCAGTAACCACCAGAGGGAGATATACAGCGAGCACTACCAGCAGTAACCACAAGAGGGAGATATACAGCGAGCACTAGCAGCAGTGACCACCAGAGGGAGATATACAGCGAGCACTAGCAGCAGCGACCACCAGAGGGAGATACAGAGCGAGCACTACCAGCAGTAACCACCAGAGGGAGATATACAGCAAGCACTACCAGCAGCAACCACAAGAGAGAGATATACAGCGAGCACTACCAGCCGCAACCACAAGAGAGAGATATACAGCGAGCACTACCAGCAGCAACCACAAGAGGGAGATATACAGCGAGCACTACCAGCAGCGACCACCAGAGGGAGATATACAGCGAGCACTACCAGCAGTAACCACAAGAGAGAGATATACAGCGAGCACTACCAGCAGTAACCACAAGAGAGAGATATACAGCGAGCACTACCAGCAGCAACCACAAGAGGGAGATATACAGCGAGCACTACCAGCGGATACCGCAAGAGGGAGATATACAGCGAGCACTACCAGCAGCAACCACAAGAGGGAGATATACAGCGAGCACTACCAGCCGCAACCACAAGAGGGAGATACACAGCGAGCACTACCAGCAGAAACCACAAGAGAGAGATATACAGCGAGCACTACCAGCCGCAACCACAAGAGGGAGATATACAGCGAGCACTAGCAGCAGCGACCACCAGAGGGAGATATACAGCGAGCACTAGCAGCAGCGACCACCAGAGGGAGATATACAGCAAGCACTACCAGCAGTAACCACCAGAGGGAGATATACAGCGAGCACTACCAGCAGTAACCACAAAAGAGATATACAGCGAGCACTACCAGCCGCAACCACAAGAGGGAGATATACAGCAAGCACTACCAGCAGTAACCACCAGAGGGAGATATACAGCGAGCACTACCAGCAGTAACCACAAGAGGGAGATATACAGCGAGCACTACCAGCAGTAACCACAAAAGAGGGAGATATACAGCGAGCACTACCAGCCGCAACCACAAGAGGGAGATATACAGCGAGCACTACCAGCCGCAACCACAAGAGGGAGATATACAGCGAGCACTACCAGCCGCAACCACAAGAGGGAGATATACAGCGAGCACTACCAGCAGAAACCACAAGAGGGAGATATACAGCGAGCACTACCAGCAGCGACCACCAGAGGGAGATACACAGCGAGCACTACCAGCAGTAACCACCAGAGGGAGATATACAGCGAGCACTACCAGCAGCAACCACAAGAGGGAGATATACAGCGAGCACTACCAGCAGTAACCACAAAAGAGGGAGATATACAGCGAGCACTACCAGCCGCAACCACAAGAGGGAGATATACAGCGAGCACTACCAGCAGCAACCACAAGAGGGAGATATACAGCGAGCACTACCAGCAGCAACCACAAGAGGGAGATATACAGCGAGCACTACCAGCAGCAACCACAAGAGGGAGATATACAGCGAGCACTACCAGCAGCAACCACCAGAGGGAGATATACAGCGAGCACTACCAGCAGTAACCACCATAGGGAGATACACAGCGAGCACTACCAGCAGCAACCACAAGAGGGAGATATACAGCGAGCACTACCAGCCGCAACCACAAGAGAGAGATATACAGCGAGCACTACCAGCAGCAACCACAAGAGGGAGATATACAGCGAGCACTACCAGCCGCAACCACAAGAGGGAGATATACAGCGAGCACTAGCAGCAGTAACCACAAGAGGGAGATATACAGCGAGCACTACCAGCAGTAACCACAAGAGGGAGATATACAGTGAAGCACTACCAGCAGCAACCACAAGAGAGAGATATACAGCGAGCACTACCAGCAGTAACCACCAGAGGGAGATATACAGCTAGCACTACCAGCAGTAACCACCAGAGGGAGATATACAGCGAGCACTACCAGCAGTAACCACAAGAGGGAGATATACAGCGAGCACTCCCAGCAGTAATCACAAGAGAGAGATATACAGCGAGCACTACCAGCCGCAACCACAAGAGGGAGATATACAGCGAGCACTACCAGCATTAACCACAAGAGGGACATATACAGCGAGCACTAGCAGCAGCGACCACCAGAGGGAGATATACAGCGAGCACTAGCAGCAGCGACCACCAGAGGGAGAAACACAGCGAGCACTACCAGCAGTAACCACCAGAGGGAGATATACAGCGAGCACTACCAGCAGTAACCACCAGAGGGAGATATACAGCGAGCACTACCAGCATTAACCACAAGAGGGAGATATACAGCGAGCACTAGCAGCAGCGACCACCAGAGGGAGATATACAGCGAGCACTAACAGCAGCGACCACCAGAGGGAGATACACAGCGAGCACTACCAGCAGTAACCACCAGAGGGAGATATACAGCGAGCACTACCAGCAGTAACCACCAGAGGGAGATAAACAGCGAGCACTACCAGCAGCAACCACAAGAGAGAGATATACAGCGAGCACTACCAGCCGCAACCACAAGAGAGAGATATACAGTGAGCACTACCAGCAGCAACCACAAGAGGGAGATATACAGCGAGCACTAGCAGCAGCGACCACCAGAGGGAGATATACAGCGAGCATTACCAGCAGTAACCACAAGAGAGAGATATACAGCGAGCACTACCAGCCGCAACCACAAAAGAGATATACAGCAAGCACTACCAGCCGCAACCACAAGAGGGAGATATACAGCGAGCACTACCAGCAGTAACCACCAGAGAGAGATATACAGCGAGCACTACCAGCCGCAACCACAAAAGAGATATACAGCGAGCACTACCAGCCGCAACCACAAGAGGGAGATATACAGCGAGCACTACCAGCAGTAACCACCAGAGGGAGATATACAGCGAGCAATACCAGCAGTAACCCAAGAGGGAGATATACAGCGAGCACTACCAGCCGCAACCACAAGAGGGAGATATACAGCGAGCACTACCAGCCACAACCACAAGAGGGAGATATGCAGCGAGCACTACCAGCAGTAACCACCGGAGAGAGATATACAGCGAGCACTACCAGCCGCAACCACAAAAGAGATATACAGCGAGCACTACCAGCCGCAACCACAAGAGGGAGATATACAGCGAGCACTACCAGCAGTAACCACCAGAGGGAGATATACAGCGAGCAATACCAGCAGTAACCCTAGAGGGAGATATACAGCGAGCACTACCAGCCGCAACCACAAGAGGGAGATATACAGCGAGCACTACCAGCCACAACCACAATAGGGAGATATGCAGCGAGTACTAGCAGCAGCGACCACCAGAGGGAGATATACAGCGAGCACTACCAGCAGTAACCACAAGAGGGAGATATACAGCGAGCACTACCATCAGTAACCACAAGAGAGAGATATACAGCGAGCACTACCAGCAGTAACCACAAAAGAGAGAGATATACAGCGAGCACTACCAGCAGTAACCACAAGAGAGAGATATACAGCGAGCACTACCAGCAGTAACCACAAGAGGGAGATATACAGAGAGCACTACCAGCAGTAACCACCATAGGGAGATATACAGCGAGCACTACCAGCAGTAGCCACAAGAGGGAGATATACAGCGAGCACTACCAGCCGCAACCACAAGAGGGAGATATACAGCGAGCACTACCAGCAGAAACCACAAGAGAGAGATATACAGCGAGCACTACCAGCCGCAGCCACAAGAGGGAGATATACAGCGAGCACTACCAGCCGCAACCACAAGAGGGAGATATGCAGCGAGCACTAGCAGCAGCGACCACCAGAGGGAGATATACAGCGAGCACTACCAGCGGATACCGCAAGAGGGAGATATACAGCGAGCACTACCAGCAGTAACCACAAGAGGGAGATATACAGCGAGCACCAGCAGCAGTAACCACAAGAGGGAGATATACAGCGAGCACTACTAGCAGCAACCACAAGAGGGTGATATACAGCGAGCACTACCAGCCGCAACCACAAGAGGGTGATATACAGCGAGCACTACCAGCAGTAACCACGAGAGGGAGATATACAGCGAGCACTACTAGCAGCAACCACAAGAGGGTGATATACAGCGAGCACTACCAGCAGAAACCACAAGAGGGAGATATACAGCAAGCACTACCAGCAGTAACCACCAGAGGGAGATATACAGCGAGCACTAGCAGCAGTAACCACCAGAGGGAGATATACAGTGAGCACTACCAGCAGCAACCACAAGAGAGAGATATACAGCGAGCACTACCAGCAGAAACCACAAGAGGGAGATATACAGCGAGCACTACCAGCGGATACCACAAGAGAGAGATATACAGTGAGCACTACCAACCGCAACCACAAGAGGGAGATATACAGCGAGCACTAGCAGCAGCGACCACCAGAGGGAGATATACAGCAAGCACTACCAGCAGTAACCACCAGAGGGAGATATACAGCGAGCACTACCAACAGAAACCACAAGAGAGAGATATACAGCGAGCACTACCAGCCGCAACCACAAGAGGGAGATATACAGTGAGCACTACCAGCAGAAACCACAAGAGGGAGATATACAGCGAGCACTACCAGCAGTAATCACAAGAGAGAGATATACAGCGAGCACTACCAGCCGCAACCACAAGAGGGAGATATACAGCGAGCACTACCAGCAGCAACCACAAGAGGGAGATATACAGCGAGCACTACCAGCAGTAACCACCAGAGGGAGATATACAGCGAGCACTACCAGCAGTAACCACAAGAGGGAGATATACAGCGAGCACTAGCAGCAGTGACCACCAGAGGGAGATATACAGCGAGCACTAGCAGCAGCGACCACCAGAGGGAGATACAGAGCGAGCACTACCAGCAGTAACCACCAGAGGGAGATATACAGCGAGCACTACCAGCAGCAACCACAAGAGAGAGATATACAGCGAGCACTACCAGCCGCAACCACAAGAGAGAGATATACAGCGAGCACTACCAGCAGCAACCACAAGAGGGAGATATACAGCGAGCACTACCAGCAGCGACCACCAGAGGGAGATATACAGCGAGCACTACCAGCAGTAACCACAAGAGAGAGATATACAGCGAGCACTACCAGCAGTAACCACCAGAGGGAGATATACAGCGAGCACTACCAGCAGTAACCACAAGAGGGAGATATACAGCGAGCACTACCAGCAGTAATCACAAGAGAGAGATATACAGCGAGCACTACCAGCCGCAACCACAAGAGGGAGATATACAGCGAGCACTACCAGCAGCAACCACAAGAGGGAGATATACAGCAAGCACTACCAGCAGCAACCACAAGAGGGAGATATACAGCGAGCACTACCAGCAGCAACCACAAGAGGGAGATATACAGCGAGCACTACCAGCAGTACCCACAAGAGAGAGATATACAGCGAGCACTACCAGCGGATACCGCAAGAGGGAGATATACAGCGAGCACTACCAGCAGCAACCACAAGAGGGAGATATACAGCGAGCACTACCAACCGCAACCACAAGAGGGAGATATACAGCGAGCACTACCAGCGGATACCGCAAGAGGGAGATATACAGCGAGCACTACCAGCCGCAACCACAAGATGGAGATATACAGCGAGCACTACCAGCCGCAACCACAAGAGGGAGATATACAGCGAGCACTACCAGCCGCAACCACAAGAGGGAGATATACAGCGAGCACTAGCAGCAGCGACCACCAGAGGGAGATATACAGCGAGCACTACCAGCAGTACCACCAGAGGGAGATATACAGCGAGCACTACCAGCAGTACCACCAGAGGGAGATATACAGCGAGCACTACCAGCAGTAACCACAAAAGAGATATACAGCGAGCACTATCAGCCGCAACCACAAGAGGGAGATATACAGCGAGCACTACCAGCAGTAACCACAAGAGGGAGATATACAGCGAGCACTACCAGCAGTAACCACAAAAGAGGGAGATATACAGCGAGCACTACCAGCCGCAACCACAAGAGGGAGATATACAGCGAGCACTACCAGCCGCAACCACAAGAGGGAGATATACAGCGAGCACTAGCAGCAGCGACCACCAGAGGGAGATATACAGTGAGCACTACCAGCAGCAACCACAAGAGAGAGATATACAGCGAGCACTACCAGCAGAAACCACAAGAGGGAGATATACAGCGAGCACTACCAGCAGTAACCACAAGAGGGAGATATACAGCGAGCACTACCAGCAGTAACCACAAGAGGGAGATATACAGCGAGCACTACCAGCAGCAACCACAAGAGAGAGATATACAGCGAGCACTACCAGCAGTACCACCAGAGGGAGATATACAGCGAGCACTACCAGCAGTAACCACAAAAGAGATATACAGCGAGCACTATCAGCCGCAACCACAAGAGGGAGATATACAGCGAGCACTACCAGCAGTAACCACCAGAGGGAGATATACAGCGAGCACTACCAGCAGTAACCACAAGAGGGAGATATACAGCGAGCACTACCAGCAGTAACCACAAAAGAGGGAGATATACAGCGAGCACTACCAGCCGCAACCACAAGAGGGAGATATACAGCGAGCACTACCAGCCGCAACCACAAGAGGGAGATATACAGCGAGCACTAGCAGCAGCGACCACCAGAGGGAGATATACAGTGAGCACTACCAGCAGCAACCACAAGAGAGAGATATACAGCGAGCACTACCAGCAGAAACCACAAGAGGGAGATATACAGCGAGCACTACCAGCAGTAACCACAAGAGGGAGATATACAGCGAGCACTACCAGCAGTAACCACAAGAGGGAGATATACAGCGAGCACTACCAGCAGCAACCACAAGAGAGAGATATACAGCGAGCACTACCAGCAGCAACCACAAGAGGGAGATATACAGCGAGCACTACCAGCAGCAACCACAAGAGGGAGATATACAGCGAGCACTACCAGCAGCAACCACAAGAGGGAGATATACAGCGAGCACTACCAGCAGCAACCACCAGAGGGAGATATACAGCGAGCACTACCAGCAGTAACCACAAGAGGGAGATATACAGCGAGCACTACCAACAGAAACCACAAGAGAGAGATATACAGCGAGCACTACCAGCCGCAACCACAAGAGGGAGATATACAGCGAGCACTACCAGCAGAAACCACAAGAGGGAGATATACAGCGAGCACTACCAGCAGCAACCACCAGAGGGAGATATACAGCGAGCACTACCAACCGCAACCACAAGAGGGAGATATACAGCGAGCACTACCAGCGGATACCGCAAGAGGGAGATATACAGCGAGCACTAGCAGCAGTAACCACAAGAGGGAGATATACAGCGAGCACTACCAGCAGTAACCACAAGAGGGAGATATACAGTGAGCACTACCAGCAGCAACCACAAGAGAGAGATATACAGTGAGCACTACCAGCAGTAACCACCAGAGGGAGATATACAGCGAGCACTACCAGCAGTAACCACCAGAGGGAGATATACAGTGAGCACTACCAGCAGTAACCACAAGAGGGAGATATACAGCGAGCACTACCAGCAGTAATCACAAGAGAGAGATATACAGCGAGCACTACCAGCCGCAACCACAAGAGGGAGATATACAGCGAGCACTACCAGCAGCAACCACAAGAGGGAGATATACAGCGAGCACTACCAGCAGTAACCACCAGAGGGAGATATACAGCGAGCACTACCAGCAGTAACCACAAGAGGGAGATATACAGCGAGCACTAGCAGCAGCGACCACCAGAGGGAGATATACAGCGAGCACTAGCAGCAGCGACCACCAGAGGGAGATACACAGCGAGCACTACCAGCAGTAACCACCAGAGGGAGATATACAGCGAGCACTACCAGCAGCAACCACAAGAGAGAGATATACAGCGAGCACTACCAGCCGCAACCACAAGAGAGAGATATACAGCGAGCACTACCAGCAGCAACCACAAGAGGGAGATATACAGCGAGCACTACCAGCAGCGACCACCAGAGGGAGATATACAGCGAGCACTACCAGCAGTAACCACAAGAGAGAGATATACAGCGAGCACTACCAGCAGTAACCACAAGAGAGAGATATACAGCGAGCACTACCAGCAGCAACCACAAGAGGGAGATATACAGCGAGCACTACCAGCGGATACCGCAAGAGGGAGATATACAGCGAGCACTACCAGCAGCAACCACAAGAGGGAGATATACAGCGAGCACTACCAGCCGCAACCACAAGAGGGAGATACACAGCGAGCACTACCAGCAGAAACCACAAGAGAGAGATATACAGCGAGCACTACCAGCCGCAACCACAAGAGGGAGATATACAGCGAGCACTAGCAGCAGCGACCACCAGAGGGAGATATACAGCGAGCACTAGCAGCAGCGACCACCAGAGGGAGATATACAGCAAGCACTACCAGCAGTAACCACCAGAGGGAGATATACAACGAGCACTACCAGCAGTAACCACAAAAGAGATATACAGCGAGCACTACCAGCCGCAACCACAAGAGGGAGATATACAGCAAGCACTACCAGCAGTAACCACCAGAGGGAGATATACAGCGAGCACTACCAGCAGTAACCACAAGAGGGAGATATACAGCGAGCACTACCAGCAGTAACCACAAAAGAGGGAGATATACAGCGAGCACTACCAGCCGCAACCACAAGAGGGAGATATACAGCGAGCACTACCAGCCGCAACCACAAGAGGGAGATATACAGCGAGCACTACCAGCCGCAACCACAAGAGGGAGATATACAGCGAGCACTACCAGCAGAAACCACAAGAGGGAGATATACAGCGAGCACTACCAGCAGCAACCACCAGAGGGAGATATACAGCGAGCACTAGCAGCAGTAACCACAAGAGGGAGATATACAGCGAGCACTACCAGCAGTAACCACAAGAGGGAGATATACAGTGAAGCACTACCAGCAGCAACCACAAGAGAGAGATATACAGCGAGCACTACCAGCAGTAACCACCAGAGGGAGATATACAGCTAGCACTACCAGCAGTAACCAACAGAGGGAGATATACAGCGAGCACTACCAGCAGTAACCACAAGAGGGAGATATACAGCGAGCACTCCCAGCAGTAATCACGAGAGAGAGATATACAGCGAGCACTACCAGCCGCAACCACAAGAGGGAGATATACAGCGAGCACTACCAGCATTAACCACAAGAGGGAGATATACAGCGAGCACTAGCAGCAGCGACCACCAGAGGGAGATATACTGCGAGCACTAGCAGCAGCGACCACCAGAGGGAGAAACACAGCGAGCACTACCAGCAGTAACCACCAGAGGGAGATATACAGCGAGCACTACCAGCAGTAACCACCAGAGGGAGATATACAGCGAGCACTACCAGCATTAACCACAAGAGGGAGATATACAGCGAGCACTAGCAGCAGCGACCACCAGAGGGAGATATACAGCGAGCACTACCAGCAGCGACCACCAGAGGGAGATATACAGCGAGCACTACCAGCAGTAACCACAAGAGGGAGATATACAGCGAGCACTACCAACAGAAACCACAAGAGAGAGATATACAGCGAGCACTACCAGCCGCAACCACAAGAGGGAGATATACAGTGAGCACTACCAGCAGAAACCACAAGAGGGAGATATACAGTGAAGCACTACCAGCAGCAACCGCAAGAGAGAGATATACAGCGAGCACTACCAGCAGTAACCACCAGAGGGAGATATACAGCGAGCACTACCAGCAGTAACCACAAGAGGGAGATATACAGCGAGCACTACCAGCAGTAACCACAAGAGGGAGATATACAGCGAGCACTACCAGCAGTAATCACAAGAGAGAGATATACAGCGAGCACTACCAGCAGCAACCACAAGAGGGAGATATACAGCGAGCACTACTAGCAGCAACCACAAGAGGGTGATATACAACGAGCACTACCAGCAGAAACCACAAGAGGGAGATATACAGCAAGCACTAACAGCAGTAACCACCAGAGGGAGATATACAGCGAGCACTAGCAGCAGTAACCACCAGAGGGAGATATACAATGAGCACTACCAGCAGCAACCACAAGAAAGAGATATACAGCGAGCACTACCAGCAGAAACCACAAGAGGGAGATATACAGCGAGCACAACCAGCAGTACCCACAAGAGGGAGATATACAGCGAGCACTACCAGCAGTAACCACCAGAGGGAGATATACAGCGAGCACTACCAGCCGCAACCACAAAAGAGATATACAGTGAGCACTACCAGCAGCAACCACAAGAGGGAGATATACAGCGAGCACTACCAGCAGTAACCACCAGAGGGAGATATACAGCGAGCACTACCAGCAGAAACCACAAGAGGGAGATATACAGCGAGCACTACCAGCGGATACCGCAAGAGGGAGATATACAGCGAGCACTACCAACAGTAACCGCAAGAGGGAGACATACAGCGAGCACTACCAGCCGCAACCACAAGAGGGAGATATACAGTAAGCACTACCAGCAGGAACCACAAGAGGGAGATATACAGCAAGCACTACCAGCAGCAGCGACAAGAGAGAGATACACAGCGAGTACTACCAGCAGTAACCACAAGAGGGAGATATACAGCGAGCACTACCAGCAGTAACCACAAGAGGGAGATATACAGTGAGCACTACCAGCAGCAACCACAAGAGAGAGATATACAGTGAGCACTACCAGCAGTAACCACCAGAGGGAGATATACAGCGAGCACTACCAGCAGTAACCACCAGAGGGAGATATACAGCGAGCACTACCGGCAGTAACCACAAGAGGGAGATATACAGCGAGCACTACCAGCAGTAATCACAAGAGAGAGATATACAGCGAGCACTACCAGCCGCAACCACAAGAGGGAGATATACAGCGAGCACTACCAGCAGCAACCACAAGAGGGAGATATACAGCGAGCACTACCAGCAGTAACCACCAGAGGGAGATATACAGCGAGCACTACCAGCAGTAACCACAAGAGGGAGATATACAGCGAGCACTAGCAGCAGTGACCACCAGAGGGAGATATACAGCGAGCACTAGCAGCAGCGACCACCAGAGGGAGATACAGAGCGAGCACTACCAGCAGTAACCACCAGAGGGAGATATACAGCAAGCACTACCAGCAGCAACCACAAGAGAGAGATATACAGCGAGCACTACCAGCCGCAACCACAAGAGAGAGATATACAGCGAGCACTACCAGCAGCAACCACAAGAGGGAGATATACAGCGAGCACTACCAGCAGCGACCACCAGAGGGAGATATACAGCGAGCACTACCAGCAGTAACCACAAGAGAGAGATATACAGCGAGCACTACCAGCAGTAACCACAAGAGAGAGATATACAGCGAGCACTACCAGCAGCAACCACAAGAGGGAGATATACAGCGAGCACTACCAGCGGATACCGCAAGAGGGAGATATACAGCGAGCACTACCAGCAGCAACCACAAGAGGGAGATATACAGCGAGCACTACCAGCCGCAACCACAAGAGGGAGATACACAGCGAGCACTACCAGCAGAAACCACAAGAGAGAGATATACAGCGAGCACTACCAGCCGCAACCACAAGAGGGAGATATACAGCGAGCACTAGCAGCAGCGACCACCAGAGGGAGATATACAGCGAGCACTAGCAGCAGCGACCACCAGAGGGAGATATACAGCAAGCACTACCAGCAGTAACCACCAGAGGGAGATATACAGCGAGCACTACCAGCAGTAACCACAAAAGAGATATACAGCGAGCACTACCAGCCGCAACCACAAGAGGGAGATATACAGCAAGCACTACCAGCAGTAACCACCAGAGGGAGATATACAGCGAGCACTACCAGCAGTAACCACAAGAGGGAGATATACAGCGAGCACTACCAGCAGTAACCACAAAAGAGGGAGATATACAGCGAGCACTACCAGCCGCAACCACAAGAGGGAGATATACAGCGAGCACTACCAGCCGCAACCACAAGAGGGAGATATACAGCGAGCACTACCAGCCGCAACCACAAGAGGGAGATATACAGCGAGCACTACCAGCAGAAACCACAAGAGGGAGATATACAGCGAGCACTACCAGCAGCGACCACCAGAGGGAGATACACAGCGAGCACTACCAGCAGTAACCACCAGAGGGAGATATACAGCGAGCACTACCAGCAGCAACCACAAGAGGGAGATATACAGCGAGCACTACCAGCAGTAACCACAAAAGAGGGAGATATACAGCGAGCACTACCAGCCGCAACCACAAGAGGGAGATATACAGCGAGCACTACCAGCAGCAACCACAAGAGGGAGATATACAGCGAGCACTACCAGCAGCAACCACAAGAGGGAGATATACAGCGAGCACTACCAGCAGCAACCACAAGAGGGAGATATACAGCGAGCACTACCAGCAGCAACCACCAGAGGGAGATATACAGCGAGCACTACCAGCAGTAACCACCATAGGGAGATACACAGCGAGCACTACCAGCAGCAACCACAAGAGGGAGATATACAGCGAGCACTACCAGCCGCAACCACAAGAGAGAGATATACAGCGAGCACTACCAGCAGCAACCACAAGAGGGAGATATACAGCGAGCACTACCAGCCGCAACCACAAGAGGGAGATATACAGCGAGCACTAGCAGCAGTAACCACAAGAGGGAGATATACAGCGAGCACTACCAGCAGTAACCACAAGAGGGAGATATACAGTGAAGCACTACCAGCAGCAACCACAAGAGAGAGATATACAGCGAGCACTACCAGCAGTAACCACCAGAGGGAGATATACAGCTAGCACTACCAGCAGTAACCACCAGAGGGAGATATACAGCGAGCACTACCAGCAGTAACCACAAGAGGGAGATATACAGCGAGCACTCCCAGCAGTAATCACAAGAGAGAGATATACAGCGAGCACTACCAGCCGCAACCACAAGAGGGAGATATACAGCGAGCACTACCAGCATTAACCACAAGAGGGACATATACAGCGAGCACTAGCAGCAGCGACCACCAGAGGGAGATATACAGCGAGCACTAGCAGCAGCGACCACCAGAGGGAGAAACACAGCGAGCACTACCAGCAGTAACCACCAGAGGGAGATATACAGCGAGCACTACCAGCAGTAACCACCAGAGGGAGATATACAGCGAGCACTACCAGCATTAACCACAAGAGGGAGATATACAGCGAGCACTAGCAGCAGCGACCACCAGAGGGAGATATACAGCGAGCACTAACAGCAGCGACCACCAGAGGGAGATACACAGCGAGCACTACCAGCAGTAACCACCAGAGGGAGATATACAGCGAGCACTACCAGCAGTAACCACCAGAGGGAGATAAACAGCGAGCACTACCAGCAGCAACCACAAGAGAGAGATATACAGCGAGCACTACCAGCCGCAACCACAAGAGAGAGATATACAGTGAGCACTACCAGCAGCAACCACAAGAGGGAGATATACAGCGAGCACTAGCAGCAGCGACCACCAGAGGGAGATATACAGCGAGCATTACCAGCAGTAACCACAAGAGAGAGATATACAGCGAGCACTACCAGCCGCAACCACAAAAGAGATATACAGCAAGCACTACCAGCCGCAACCACAAGAGGGAGATATACAGCGAGCACTACCAGCAGTAACCACCAGAGAGAGATATACAGCGAGCACTACCAGCCGCAACCACAAAAGAGATATACAGCGAGCACTACCAGCCGCAACCACAAGAGGGAGATATACAGCGAGCACTACCAGCAGTAACCACCAGAGGGAGATATACAGCGAGCAATACCAGCAGTAACCCAAGAGGGAGATATACAGCGAGCACTACCAGCCGCAACCACAAGAGGGAGATATACAGCGAGCACTACCAGCCACAACCACAAGAGGGAGATATGCAGCGAGCACTACCAGCAGTAACCACCGGAGAGAGATATACAGCGAGCACTACCAGCCGCAACCACAAAAGAGATATACAGCGAGCACTACCAGCCGCAACCACAAGAGGGAGATATACAGCGAGCACTACCAGCAGTAACCACCAGAGGGAGATATACAGCGAGCAATACCAGCAGTAACCCTAGAGGGAGATATACAGCGAGCACTACCAGCCGCAACCACAAGAGGGAGATATACAGCGAGCACTACCAGCCACAACCACAATAGGGAGATATGCAGCGAGTACTAGCAGCAGCGACCACCAGAGGGAGATATACAGCGAGCACTACCAGCAGTAACCACAAGAGGGAGATATACAGCGAGCACTACCATCAGTAACCACAAGAGAGAGATATACAGCGAGCACTACCAGCAGTAACCACAAAAGAGAGAGATATACAGCGAGCACTACCAGCAGTAACCACAAGAGAGAGATATACAGCGAGCACTACCAGCAGTAACCACAAGAGGGAGATATACAGAGAGCACTACCAGCAGTAACCACCATAGGGAGATATACAGCGAGCACTACCAGCAGTAGCCACAAGAGGGAGATATACAGCGAGCACTACCAGCCGCAACCACAAGAGGGAGATATACAGCGAGCACTACCAGCAGAAACCACAAGAGAGAGATATACAGCGAGCACTACCAGCCGCAGCCACAAGAGGGAGATATACAGCGAGCACTACCAGCCGCAACCACAAGAGGGAGATATGCAGCGAGCACTAGCAGCAGCGACCACCAGAGGGAGATATACAGCGAGCACTACCAGCGGATACCGCAAGAGGGAGATATACAGCGAGCACTACCAGCAGTAACCACAAGAGGGAGATATACAGCGAGCACCAGCAGCAGTAACCACAAGAGGGAGATATACAGCGAGCACTACTAGCAGCAACCACAAGAGGGTGATATACAGCGAGCACTACCAGCCGCAACCACAAGAGGGTGATATACAGCGAGCACTACCAGCAGTAACCACGAGAGGGAGATATACAGCGAGCACTACTAGCAGCAACCACAAGAGGGTGATATACAGCGAGCACTACCAGCAGAAACCACAAGAGGGAGATATACAGCAAGCACTACCAGCAGTAACCACCAGAGGGAGATATACAGCGAGCACTAGCAGCAGTAACCACCAGAGGGAGATATACAGTGAGCACTACCAGCAGCAACCACAAGAGAGAGATATACAGCGAGCACTACCAGCAGAAACCACAAGAGGGAGATATACAGCGAGCACTACCAGCGGATACCACAAGAGAGAGATATACAGTGAGCACTACCAACCGCAACCACAAGAGGGAGATATACAGCGAGCACTAGCAGCAGCGACCACCAGAGGGAGATATACAGCAAGCACTACCAGCAGTAACCACCAGAGGGAGATATACAGCGAGCACTACCAACAGAAACCACAAGAGAGAGATATACAGCGAGCACTACCAGCCGCAACCACAAGAGGGAGATATACAGTGAGCACTACCAGCAGAAACCACAAGAGGGAGATATACAGCGAGCACTACCAGCAGTAATCACAAGAGAGAGATATACAGCGAGCACTACCAGCCGCAACCACAAGAGGGAGATATACAGCGAGCACTACCAGCAGCAACCACAAGAGGGAGATATACAGCGAGCACTACCAGCAGTAACCACCAGAGGGAGATATACAGCGAGCACTACCAGCAGTAACCACAAGAGGGAGATATACAGCGAGCACTAGCAGCAGTGACCACCAGAGGGAGATATACAGCGAGCACTAGCAGCAGCGACCACCAGAGGGAGATACAGAGCGAGCACTACCAGCAGTAACCACCAGAGGGAGATATACAGCGAGCACTACCAGCAGCAACCACAAGAGAGAGATATACAGCGAGCACTACCAGCCGCAACCACAAGAGAGAGATATACAGCGAGCACTACCAGCAGCAACCACAAGAGGGAGATATACAGCGAGCACTACCAGCAGCGACCACCAGAGGGAGATATACAGCGAGCACTACCAGCAGTAACCACAAGAGAGAGATATACAGCGAGCACTACCAGCAGTAACCACCAGAGGGAGATATACAGCGAGCACTACCAGCAGTAACCACAAGAGGGAGATATACAGCGAGCACTACCAGCAGTAATCACAAGAGAGAGATATACAGCGAGCACTACCAGCCGCAACCACAAGAGGGAGATATACAGCGAGCACTACCAGCAGCAACCACAAGAGGGAGATATACAGCGAGCACTCCCAGCAGTAATCACAAGAGAGAGATATACAGCGAGCACTACCAGCCGCAACCACAAGAGGGAGATATACAGCGAGCACTACCAGCATTAACCACAAGAGGGAGATATACAGCGAGCACTAGCAGCAGCGACCACCAGAGGGAGATATACAGCGAGCACTAGCAGCAGCGACCACCAGAGGGAGAAACACAGCGAGCACTACCAGCAGTAACCACCAGAGGGAGATATACAGCGAGCACTACCAGCAGTAACCACCAGAGGGAGATATACAGCGAGCACTACCAGCATTAACCACAAGAGGGAGATATACAGCGAGCACTAGCAGCAGCGACCACCAGAGGGAGATATACAGCGAGCACTACCAGCAGCGACCACCAGAGGGAGATATACAGCGAGCACTACCAGCAGTAACCACAAGAGGGAGATATACAGCGAGCACTACCAACAGAAACCACAAGAGAGAGATATACAGCGAGCACTACCAGCCGCAACCACAAGAGGGAGATATACAGTGAGCACTACCAGCAGAAACCACAAGAGGGAGATATACAGTGAAGCACTACCAGCAGCAACCGCAAGAGAGAGATATACAGCGAGCACTACCAGCAGTAACCACCAGAGGGAGATATACAGGGAGCACTACCAGCAGTAACCACAAGAGGGAGATATACAGCGAGCACTACCAGCAGTAACCACAAGAGGGAGATATACAGCGAGCACTACCAGCAGTAATCACAAGAGAGAGATATACAGCGAGCACTACCAGCAGCAACCACAAGAGGGAGATATACAGCGAGCACTACTAGCAGCAACCACAAGAGCGTGATATACAACGAGCACTACCAGCAGAAACCACAAGAGGGAGATATACAGCAAGCACTAACAGCAGTAACCACCAGAGGGAGATATACAGCGAGCACTAGCAGCAGTAACCACCAGAGGGAGATATACAATGAGCACTACCAGCAGCAACCACAAGAAAGAGATATACAGCGAGCACTACCAGCAGAAACCACAAGAGGGAGATATACAGCGAGCACAACCAGCAGTACCCACAAGAGGGAGATATACAGCGAGCACTGCCAGCAGTAACCACCAGAGGGAGATATACAGCGAGCACTACCAGCCGCAACCACAAAAGAGATATACAGTGAGCACTACCAGCAGCAACCACAAGAGGGAGATATACAGCGAGCACTACCAGCGGATACCGCAAGAGGGAGATATACAGCGAGCACTACCAACAGTAACCGCAAGAGGGAGACATACAGCGAGCACTACCAGCCGCAACCACAAGAGGGAGATATACAGTAAGCACTACCAGCAGGAACCACAAGAGGGAGATATACAGCAAGCACTACCAGCAGCAGCGACAAGAGAGAGATACACAGCGAGTACTACCAGCAGTAACCACAAGAGGGAGATATACAGCGAGCACTACCAGCAGTAACCACAAGAGGGAGATATACAGTGAGCACTACCAGCAGCAACCACAAGAGAGAGATATACAGTGAGCACTACCAGCAGTAACCACCAGAGGGAGATATACAGCGAGCACTACCAGCAGTAACCACCAGAGGGAGATATACAGCGAGCACTACCAGCAGTAACCACAAGAGGGAGATATACAGCGAGCACTACCAGCAGTAATCACAAGAGAGAGATATACAGCGAGCACTACCAGCCGCAACCACAAGAGGGAGATATACAGCGAGCACTACCAGCAGCAACCACAAGAGGGAGATATACAGCGAGCACTACCAGCAGTAACCACCAGAGGGAGATATACAGCGAGCACTACCAGCAGTAACCACAAGAGGGAGATATACAGCGAGCACTAGCAGCAGTGACCACCAGAGGGAGATATACAGCGAGCACTAGCAGCAGCGACCACCAGAGGGAGATACAGAGCGAGCACTACCAGCAGTAACCACCAGAGGGAGATATACAGCGAGCACTACCAGCAGCAACCACAAGAGAGAGATATACAGCGAGCACTACCAGCCGCAACCACAAGAGAGAGATATACAGCGAGCACTACCAGCAGCAACCACAAGAGGGAGATATACAGCGAGCACTACCAGCAGCGACCACCAGAGGGAGATATACAGCGAGCACTACCAGCAGTAACCACAAGAGAGAGATATACAGCGAGCACTACCAGCAGTAACCACAAGAGAGAGATATACAGCGAGCACTACCAGCAGCAACCACAAGAGGGAGATATACAGCGAGCACTACCAGCGGATACCGCAAGAGGGAGATATACAGCGAGCACTACCAGCAGCAACCACAAGAGGGAGATATACAGCGAGCACTACCAGCCGCAACCACAAGAGGGAGATACACAGCGAGCACTACCAGCAGAAACCACAAGAGAGAGATATACAGCGAGCACTACCAGCCGCAACCACAAGAGGGAGATATACAGCGAGCACTAGCAGCAGCGACCACCAGAGGGAGATATACAGCGAGCACTAGCAGCAGCGACCACCAGAGGGAGATATACAGCGAGCACTACCAGCAGTAACCACAAAAGAGATATACAGCGAGCACTACCAGCCGCAACCACAAGAGGGAGATATACAGCAAGCACTACCAGCAGTAACCACCAGAGGGAGATATACAGCGAGCACTACCAGCAGTAACCACAAGAGGGAGATATACAGCGAGCACTACCAGCAGTAACCACAAAAGAGGGAGATATACAGCGAGCACTACCAGCCGCAACCACAAGAGGGAGATATACAGCGAGCACTACCAGCCGCAACCACAAGAGGGAGATATACAGCGAGCACTACCAGCCGCAACCACAAGAGGGAGATATACAGCGAGCACTACCAGCAGAAACCACAAGAGGGAGATATACAGCGAGCACTACCAGCAGCAACCACCAGAGGGAGATATACAGCGAGCACTAGCAGCAGTAACCACAAGAGGGAGATATACAGCGAGCACTACCAGCAGTAACCACAATAGGGAGATATACAGTGAAGCACTACCAGCAGCAACCACAAGAGAGAGATATACAGCGAGCACTACCAGCAGTAACCACCAGAGGGAGATATACAGCTAGCACTACCAGCAGTAACCACCAGAGGGAGATATACAGCGAGCACTACCAGCAGTAACCACAAGAGGGAGATATACAGCGAGCACTCCCAGCAGTAATCACAAGAGAGAGATATACAGCGAGCACTACCAGCCGCAACCACAAGAGGGAGATATACAGCGAGCACTACCAGCATTAACCACAAGAGGGAGATATACAGCGAGCACTAGCAGCAGCGACCACCAGAGGGAGATATACAGCGAGCATTACCAGCAGTAACCACAAGAGAGAGATATACAGCGAGCACTACCAGCCGCAACCACAAAAGAGATATACAGCAAGCACTACCAGCCGCAACCACAAGAGGGAGATATACAGCGAGCACTACCAGCAGTAACCACCAGAGAGAGATATACAGCGAGCACTACCAGCCGCAACCACAAAAGAGATATACAGCGAGCACTACCAGCCGCAACCACAAAAGGGAGATATACAGCGAGCACTACCAGCAGTAACCACCAGAGGGAGATATACAGCGAGCAATACCAGCAGTAACCCAAGAGGGAGATATACAGCGAGCACTACCAGCCGCAACCACAAGAGGGAGATATACAGCGAGCACTACCAGCCACAACCACAAGAGGGAGATATGCAGCGAGCACTACCAGCAGTAACCACCAGAGAGAGATATACAGCGAGCACTACCAGCCGCAACCACAAAAGAGATATACAGCGAGCACTACCAGCCGCAACCACAAGAGGGAGATATGCAGCGAGTACTAGCAGCAGCGTCCACCAGAGGGAGATATACAGCGAGCACTACCAGCAGTAACCACAAGAGGGAGATATACAGCGAGCACTACCATCAGTAACCACAAGAGAGAGATATACAGCGAGCACTACCAGCAGTAACCACAAAAGAGAGAGATATACAGCGAGCACTACCAGCAGTAACCACAAGAGAGAGATATACAGCGAGCACTACCAGCAGTAACCACAAGAGGGAGATATACAGAGAGCACTACCAGCAGTAACCACCATAGGGAGATATACAGCGAGCACTACCAGCAGTAGCCACAAGAGGGAGATATACAGCGAGCACTACCCGCCGCAACCACAAGAGGGAGATATACAGCGAGCACTACCAGCAGAAACCACAAGAGAGAGATATACAGCGAGCACTACCAGCCGCAGCCACAAGAGGGAGATATACAGCGAGCACTACCAGCCGCAACCACAAGAGGGAGATATGCAGCGAGCACTAGCAGCAGCGACCACCAGAGGGAGATATACAGCGAGCACTACCAGCGGATACCGCAAGAGGGAGATATACAGCGAGCACTACCAGCAGTAACCACAAGAGGGAGATATACAGCGAGCACTACCAGAAGCAACCACAAGAGGGTGATATACAGCGAGCACCAGCAGCAGTAACCACAAGAGGGAGATATACAGCGAGCACTACTAGCAGCAACCACAAGAGGGTGATATACAGCGAGCACTACCAGCCGCAACCACAAGAGGGTGATATACAGCGAGCACTACCAGCAGTAACCACAAGAGGGAGATATACAGCGAGCACTACTAGCAGCAACCACAAGAGGGAGATATACAGCGAGCACTACCAGCAGTAATCACAAGAGAGAGATATACAGCGAGCACTACCAGCAGCAACCACAAGAGGGAGATATACAGCGAGCACTACTAGCAGCAACCACAAGAGCGTGATATACAACGAGCACTACCAGCAGAAACCACAAGAGGGAGATATACAGCAAGCACTAACAGCAGTAACCACCAGAGGGAGATATACAGCGAGCACTAGCAGCAGTAACCACCAGAGGGAGATATACAATGAGCACTACCAGCAGCAACCACAAGAAAGAGATATACAGCGAGCACTACCAGCAGAAACCACAAGAGGGAGATATACAGCGAGCACAACCAGCAGTACCCACAAGAGGGAGATATACAGCGAGCACTGCCAGCAGTAACCACCAGAGGGAGATATACAGCGAGCACTACCAGCCGCAACCACAAAAGAGATATACAGTGAGCACTACCAGCAGCAACCACAAGAGGGAGATATACAGCGAGCACTACCAGCAGTAACCACCAGAGGGAGATATACAGCGAGCACTACCAGCAGAAACCACAAGAGGGAGATATACAGCGAGCACTACCAGCGGATACCGCAAGAGGGAGATATACAGCGAGCACTACCAACAGTAACCGCAAGAGGGAGACATACAGCGAGCACTACCAGCCGCAACCACAAGAGGGAGATATACAGTAAGCACTACCAGCAGGAACCACAAGAGGGAGATATACAGCAAGCACTACCAGCAGCAGCGACAAGAGAGAGATACACAGCGAGTACTACCAGCAGTAACCACAAGAGGGAGATATACAGCGAGCACTACCAGCAGTAACCACAAGAGGGAGATATACAGTGAGCACTACCAGCAGCAACCACAAGAGAGAGATATACAGTGAGCACTACCAGCAGTAACCACCAGAGGGAGATATACAGCGAGCACTACCAGCAGTAACCACCAGAGGGAGATATACAGCGAGCACTACCAGCAGTAACCACAAGAGGGAGATATACAGCGAGCACTACCAGCAGTAATCACAAGAGAGAGATATACAGCGAGCACTACCAGCCGCAACCACAAGAGAGAGATATACAGCGAGCACTACCAGCAGCAACCACAAGAGGGAGATATACAGCGAGCACTACCAGCAGTAACCACCAGAGGGAGATATACAGCGAGCACTACCAGCAGTAACCACAAGAGGGAGATATACAGCGAGCACTAGCAGCAGTGACCACCAGAGGGAGATATACAGCGAGCACTAGCAGCAGCGACCACCAGAGGGAGATACAGAGCGAGCACTACCAGCAGTAACCACCAGAGGGAGATATACAGCGAGCACTACCAGCAGCAACCACAAGAGAGAGATATACAGCGAGCACTACCAGCCGCAACCACAAGAGAGAGATATACAGCGAGCACTACCAGCAGCAACCACAAGAGGGAGATATACAGCGAGCACTACCAGCAGCGACCACCAGAGGGAGATATACAGCGAGCACTACCAGCAGTAACCACAAGAGAGAGATATACAGCGAGCACTACCAGCAGTAACCACAAGAGAGAGATATACAGCGAGCACTACCAGCAGCAACCACAAGAGGGAGATATACAGCGAGCACTACCAGCGGATACCGCAAGAGGGAGATATACAGCGAGCACTACCAGCAGCAACCACAAGAGGGAGATATACAGCGAGCACTACCAGCCGCAACCACAAGAGGGAGATATACAGCGAGCACTACCAGCAGAAACCACAAGAGAGAGATATACAGCGAGCACTACCAGCCGCAACCACAAGAGGGAGATATACAGCGAGCACTAGCAGCAGCGACCACCAGAGGGAGATATACAGCGAGCACTAGCAGCAGCGACCACCAGAGGGAGATATACAGCAAGCACTACCAGCAGTAACCACCAGAGGGAGATATACAGCGAGCACTACCAGCAGTAACCACAAAAGAGATATACAGCGAGCACTACCAGCCGCAACCACAAGAGGGAGATATACAGCAAGCACTACCAGCAGTAACCACCAGAGGGAGATATACAGCGAGCACTACCAGCAGTAACCACAAGAGGGAGATATACAGCGAGCACTACCAGCAGTAACCACAAAAGAGGGAGATATACAGCGAGCACTACCAGCCGCAACCACAAGAGGGAGATATACAGCGAGCACTACCAGCCGCAACCACAAGAGGGAGATATACAGCGAGCACTACCAGCCGCAACCACAAGAGGGAGATATACAGCGAGCACTACCAGCAGAAACCACAAGAGGGAGATATACAGCGAGCACTACCAGCAGCAACCACCAGAGGGAGATATACAGCGAGCACTAGCAGCAGTAACCACAAGAGGGAGATATACAGCGAGCACTACCAGCAGTAACCACAAGAGGGAGATATACAGTGAAGCACTACCAGCAGCAACCACAAGAGAGAGATATACAGCGAGCACTACCAGCAGTAACCACCAGAGGGAGATATACAGCTAGCACTACCAGCAGTAACCACCAGAGGGAGATATACAGCGAGCACTACCAGCAGTAACCACAAGAGGGAGATATACAGCGAGCACTCCCAGCAGTAATCACAAGAGAGAGATATACAGCGAGCACTACCAGCCGCAACCACAAGAGGGAGATATACA
The DNA here is from genome assembly GCF_046119375.1 of Phyllobates terribilis. NCBI lineage: Eukaryota > Metazoa > Chordata > Amphibia > Anura > Dendrobatidae > Phyllobates > Phyllobates terribilis. The sequence continues at coordinate 970,043,405 of NW_027362762.1, forward strand.
GCGAGCACTACCAGCATTAACCACAAGAGGGAGATATACAGCGAGCACTAGCAGCAGCGACCACCAGAGGGAGATATACAGCGAGCATTACCAGCAGTAACCACAAGAGAGAGATATACAGCGAGCACTACCAGCCGCAACCACAAAAGAGATATACAGCAAGCACTACCAGCCGCAACCACAAGAGGGAGATATACAGCGAGCACTACCAGCAGTAACCACCAGAGAGAGATATACAGCGAGCACTACCAGCCGCAACCACAAAAGAGATATACAGCGAGCACTACCAGCCGCAACCACAAGAGGGAGATATACAGCGAGCACTACCAGCAGTAACCACCAGAGGGAGATATACAGCGAGCAATACCAGCAGTAACCCAAGAGGGAGATATACAGCGAGCACTACCAGCCGCAACCACAAGAGGGAGATATACAGCGAGCACTACCAGCCACAACCACAAGAGGGAGATATGCAGCGAGCACTACCAGCAGTAACCACCAGAGAGAGATATACAGCGAGCACTACCAGCCGCAACCACAAAAGAGATATACAGCGAGCACTACCAGCCGCAACCACAAGAGGGAGATATACAGCGAGCACTACCAGCAGTAACCACCAGAGGGAGATGTAAAGCGAGCAATACCAGCAGTAACCCTAGAGGGAGATATACAGCGAGCACTACCAGCCGCAACCACAAGAGGGAGATATACAGCGAGCACTACCAGCCACAACCACAATAGGGAGATATGCAGCGAGTACTAGCAGCAGCGTCCACCAGAGGGAGATATACAGCGAGCACTACCAGCAGTAACCACAAGAGGGAGATATACAGCGAGCACTACCATCAGTAACCACAAGAGAGAGATATACAGCGAGCACTACCAGCAGTAACCACAAAAGAGAGAGATATACAGCGAGCACTACCAGCAGTAACCACAAGAGAGAGATATACAGCGAGCACTACCAGCAGTAACCACAAGAGGGAGATATACAGAGAGCACTACCAGCAGTAACCACCATAGGGAGATATACAGCGAGCACTACCAGCAGTAGCCACAAGAGGGAGATATACAGCGAGCACTACCCGCCGCAACCACAAGAGGGAGATATACAGCGAGCACTACCAGCAGAAACCACAAGAGAGAGATATACAGCGAGCACTACCAGCCGCAGCCACAAGAGGGAGATATACAGCGAGCACTACCAGCCGCAACCACAAGAGGGAGATATGCAGCGAGCACTAGCAGCAGCGACCACCAGAGGGAGATATACAGCGAGCACTACCAGCGGATACCGCAAGAGGGAGATATACAGCGAGCACTACCAGCAGTAACCACAAGAGGGAGATATACAGCGAGCACTACCAGAAGCAACCACAAGAGGGTGATATACAGCGAGCACCAGCAGCAGTAACCACAAGAGGGAGATATACAGCGAGCACTACTAGCAGCAACCACAAGAGGGTGATATACAGCGAGCACTACCAGCCGCAACCACAAGAGGGTGATATACAGCGAGCACTACCAGCAGTAACCACAAGAGGGAGATATACAGCGAGCACTACTAGCAGCAACCACAAGAGGGTGATATACAGCGAGCACTACCAGCAGAAACCACAAGAGGGAGATATACAGCAAGCACTACCAGCAGTAACCACCAGAGGGAGATATACAGCGAGCACTAGCAGCAGTAACCACCAGAGGGAGATATACAGTGAGCACTACCAGCAGCAACCACAAGAGAGAGATATACAGCGAGCACTACCAGCAGAAACCACAAGAGGGAGATATACAGCGAGCACTACCAGCGGATACCACAAGAGAGAGATATACAGTGAGCACTACCAACCGCAACCACAAGAGGGAGATATACAGCGAGCACTAGCAGCAGCGACCACCAGAGGGAGATATACAGCAAGCACTACCAGCAGTAACCACCAGAGGGAGATATACAGCGAGCACAACCAGCAGTAACCACAAAAGAGATATACAGCGAGCACTACCAGCCGCAACCACAAGAGGGAGATATACAGCGAGCACTACCAGCAGTAACCACCAGAGGGAGATATACAGCGAGCACTACCAGCAGTAACCACAAAAGAGGGAGATATACAGCGAGCACTTCCAGCCGCAACCACAAGAGGGAGATATACAGTGAGCACTACCAGCCGCAACCATAAGAGGGAGATATACAGCGAGCACTAGCAGCAGCGACCACCAGAGGGAGATATACAGTGAGCACTACCAGCAGCAACCACCAGAGGGAGATATACAGCGAGCACTACCAGCAGTAACCACAAGAGGGAGATATACAGCGAGCACTACCAACAGAAACCACAAGAGAGAGATATACAGCGAGCACTACCAGCCGCAACCACAAGAGGGAGATATACAGTGAGCACTACCAGCAGAAACCACAAGAGGGAGATATACAGCGAGCACTACCAGCAGCAACCACCAGAGGGAGATATACAGCGAGCACTAGCAGCAGTAACCACAAGAGGGAGATATACAGCGAGCACTACCAGCAGCAACAACCAGAGGGAGATATACAGCGAGCACTAGCAGCAGTAACCACAAGAGGGAGATATACAGCGGGCACTACCAGCAGTAACCACAAGAGGGAGATATACAGTGAAGCACTACCAGCAGCAACCGCAAGAGAGAGATATACAGCGAGCACTACCAGCAGTAACCACCAGAGGGAGATATACAGCGAGCACTACCAGCAGTAACCACAAGAGGGAGATATACAGCGAGCACTACCAGCAGTAACCACAAGAGGGAGATATACAGCGAGCACTACCAGCAGTAATCACAAGAGAGAGATATACAGCGAGCCCTACCAGCAGCAACCACAAGAGGGAGATATACAGCGAGCACTACTAGCAGCAACCACAAGAGGGTGATATACAACGAGCACTACCAGCAGAAACCACAAGAGGGAGATATACAGCAAGCACTAACAGCAGTAACCACCAGAGGGAGATATACAGCGAGCACTAGCAGCAGTAACCACCAGAGGGAGATATACAATGAGCACTACCAGCAGCAACCACAAGAGAGAGATATACAGCGAGCACTACCAGCAGAAACCACAAGAGGGAGATATACAGCGAGCACAACCAGCAGTACCCACAAGAGGGAGATATACAGCGAGCACTACCAGCAGTAACCACCAGAGGGAGATATACAGCGAGCACTACCAGCCGCAACCACAAAAGAGATATACAGTGAGCACTACCAGCAGCAACCACAAGAGGGAGATATACAGCGAGCACTACCAGCAGTAACCACCAGAGGGAGATATACAGCGAGCACTACCAGCAGAAACCACAAGAGGGAGATATACAGCGAGCACTACCAACAGTAACCGCAAGAGGGAGATATACAGCGAGCACTACCAGCAGTAACCACCAGAGGGAGATATACAGCGAGCACTACCAGCAGAAACCACAAGAGGGAGATATACAGCGAGCACTACCAGCAGTAACCACCAGAGGGAGATATACAGCGAGCACTACCAGCGGATACCGCAAGAGGGAGATATACAGCGAGCACTACCAACAGTAACCGCAAGAGGGAGACATACAGCGAGCACTACCAGCCGCAACCACAAGAGGGAGATATACAGTAAGCACTACCAGCAGGAACCAGAAGAGGGAGATATACAGCAAGCACTACCAGCAGCAGCGACAAGAGAGAGATACACAGCGAGTACTACCAGCAGTAACCACCAGAGGGAGATACACAGCGAGCACTACGAGCAGCAACCACAAGAGGGAGATATACAGCGAGCACTACCAGCCGCAACCACAAGAGGGAGATATACAGCGAGCACTACCAGCAGCAACCACCAGAGGGAGATATACAGCGAGCACTACCAGCAGCAGCCACAAGAGAGATATACAGCGAGCACTACCAGCAGTAACCACCAGAGGGAGATACACAGCGAGGACTACCAGCAGCAACCACAAGAGGGAGATATACAGCGAGCACTACCAGCCGCAACCACAAGAGGGAGATATACAGTGAGCACTACCAGCAGTAACCACCAGAGAGAGATATACAGCTAGCACTACCAACAGTAACCACCAGAGGGAGATATAGAGCGAGCACTTCCAGCTGTAACCACAAGAGGGAGATATACAGCGAGCACTACCAGCAGCAACCACAAGAGAGAGATATACAGCGAGCACTACCAGCAGTAACCACAAGAGGGAGATATACAGCGAGCACTACCAGCAGTAACCACAAGAGGGAGATATGCAGCGAGCACTACCAGCAGCAACCACAAGAGGGAGATATACAGCGAGCACTAACAGCCACAACCACAAGAGGGAGATACACAGCAAGCACTACCAGCAGTAACCACAAGAGGGAGATATACAGCGAGCACTACCAGCAGAAACCACAAGAGGGAGATATACAGCAAGCACTACCAGCCGCAACCACAAGAGGGAGATATACAGCGAGCACTACCAGCCGCAACCACAAGAGGGAGATATACAGCGAGCACTACCAGCAGCAACCACAAGAGGGAGATATACAGCGAGCACTACCAACCGCAACCACAAGAGGGAGATATACAGCGAGCACTACCAGCCGCAACCACAAGAGGGAGATATACAGCGAGCACTACCAGCCGCAACCACAAGAGGGAGATATACAGCGAGCACTACCAGCCGCAACCACAAGAGGGAGATATACAGCGAGCACTACCAGCAGTAACCACCAGAGGGAGATATACAGCGAGCACTACCAGCAGTAACCACAAAAGAGATATACAGTGAGCACTACCAGCCGCAACCACAAGAGGGAGATATACAGCGAGCACTACCAGCAGTAACCACCAGAGGGAGATATACAGCGAGCACTACCAGCAGTAACCACAAGAGGGAGATATACAGCGAGCACTACCAGCAGTAACCACAAAAGAGGGAGATATACAGCGAGCACTACCAGCCGCAACCACAAGAGGGAGATATACAGCGAGCACTACCAGCCGCAACCACAAGAGGGAGATATACAGCGAGCACTAGCAGCAGCGACCACCAGAGGGAGATATACAGTGAGCACTACCAGCAGCAACCACCAGAGGGAGATATACAGTGAGCACTACCAGCAGTAACCACAAGAGGGAGATATACAGCGAGCACTACCAACAGAAACCACAAGAGAGAGATATACAGCGAGCACTACCAGCCGCAACCACAAGAGGGAGATATACAGCGAGCACTACCAGCAGAAACCACAAGAGGGAGATATAGAGCGAGCACTACCAGCCGCAACCACAAGAGGGAGATATACAGCGAGCACTACCAGCCACAACCACAAGAGGGAGATATGCAGCGAGCACTAGCAGCAGCGACCACCAGAGGGAGATATACAGCGAGCACTACCAGCAGTAACCACAAGAGAGAGAGATATACAGCGAGCACTACCAGCAGTAACCACAAGAGAGAGAGATATACAGCGAGCACTACCAGCAGTAACCACAAGAGAGAGATATACAGCAAGCACTACCAGCAGTAACCACAAGAGGGAGATATACAGAGAGCACTACCAGCAGTAACCACCAGAGGGAGATATACAGCGAGCACTACCAGCAGTAGCCACAAGAGGGAGATATACAGCGAGCACTACCAGCCGCAACCACAAGTGGGAGATATACAGCGAGCACTACCAGCAGAAACCACAAGAGATATACAGCGAGCACTACCAGCCGCAACCACAAGAGGGAGATATGCAGCGAGCACTAGCAGCAGCGACCACCAGAGGGAGATATACAGTGAGCACTACCAGCCGCAACCACAAGAGGGAGATATACAGCGAGCACTACCAGCAGAAACCACAAGAGGGAGATATACAGCGAGCACTACCAGCCGCAACCACAAGAGGGAGATATGCAGCGAGCACTACCAGCCGCAACCACAAGAGGGAGACATACAGCGAGCACTACCAGACACAACCACAAGAGGGAGATATGCAGCGAGCACTAGCAGCAGCGACCACAAGAGGGAGATATACAGCGAGCACTACCAGAAGCAACCACAAGAGGGTGATATACAGCGAGCACCAGCAGCAGTAACCACAAGAGGGAGATATACAGCGAGGACTACTAGCAGCAACCACAAGAGGGTGATATACAGCGAGCACTACCAGCCGCAACCACAAGAGGGTGATATACAGCGAGCACTACCAGCAGTAACCACAAGAGGGAGATATACAGCGAGCACTACTAGCAGCAACCACAAGAGGGTGATATACAGCGAGCACTACCAGCAGAAACCACAAGAGGGAGATATACAGCAAGCACTACCAGCAGTAACCACCAGAGGGAGATATACAGCAAGCACTAGCAGCAGTAACCACCAGAGGGAGATATACAGTGAGCACTACCAGCAGTAACCACCAGAGGGAGATATACAGCAAGCACTACCAGCAGCAACCACAAGAGAGAGATATACAGCGAGCACTACCAGCAGAAACCACCAGAGGGAGATATACAGCAAGCACTACCAGCAGCAACCACAAGAGAGATATATACAGCGAGCACTACCAGCAGAAACCACAAGAGGGAGATATACAGCGAGCACTACCAGCAGTACCCACAAGAGGGAGATATACAGCGAGCACTACCAGCAGTAACCACCAGAGGGAGATATACAGCGAGCACTACCAGCGGCAACCACAAGAGATATACAGTGAGCACTACCAGCAGCAACCACAAGAGGGAGATATACAGCGAGCACTACCAGCAGTAACCACCAGAGGGAGATATACAGCGAGCACTACCAGCAGAAACCACAAGAGGGAGATATACAGCGAGCACTACCAACAGTAACCGCAAGAGGGAGATATACAGCGAGCACTACCAGCCGCAACCACAAGAGGGAGATATACAGTAAGCACTACCAGCAGCAGCCACAAGAGATATACAGCGAGCACTACCAGCAGCAACCACAAGAGGGAGATATACAGCAAGCACTACCAGCAGCAGCCACATGAGAGAGAAACACAGCGAGTACTACCAGCAGTAACCACCAGAGGGAGATACACAGCAAGCACTACCAGCAGCAACCACAAGAGGGAGATATACAGCGAGCACTACCAGCAGCAACCACCAGAGGGAGATATACAGCGAGCACTACCAGCAGTAGCCACAAGAGAGAGATATACAGCGAGCACTACTAGCAGTAACCACCAGAGGGAGATATACAGCGAGCACTACCAGCCACAACCACAAGAGGGAGATATACAGCGAGCACTACCAGCAGCAACCACAAGAGGGAGATATACAGCGAGCACTACCAGCCGCAACCACAAGAGGGAGATATACAGCGAGCACTACCAGCAGCAACCACAAGAGGGAGATATACAGCGAGCACTACCAGCCGCAACCACAAGAGGGAGATATACAGCGAGCACTACCAGCAGCAACCACAAGAGGGAGATATACAGTGAGCACTACCAGCAGTAACCACAAGAGGGAGATATACAGCGAGCACTACCAGCAGCAACCACAAGAGGGAGATATACAGCGAGCACTACCAGCAGCAACCACAAGAGGGATATATACAGCGAGCACTACCAGCCGAAACCACAAGAGGGAGATATACAGCGAGTACTACCAGCAGCAACCACAAGAGGGAGATATACAGCGAGCACTACCAGCCGCAACCATAAGAGGGTGATATACAGCGAGCACTACCAGCAGAAACCACAAGAGGGAGATATACAGCGAGTACTACCAGCAGCAACCACAAGAAGGAGATATACAGCGAGCACTACCAGCAGCAACCACAAGGAGATATACAGCGAGCACTACCAGCCGCAACCATAAGAGGGTGATATACAGCGAGCACTACCAGCAGCAACCACAAGAAGGAGATATACAGCGAGCACTACCAGCCGAAACCACAAGAGGGAGATATACAGCGAGTACTACCAGCAGCAACCACAAGAGGGAGATATACAGCGAGCACTACCAGCCGCAACCACAAGAGGGAGATATACAGCGAGCACTACCAGCAGCAACCACAAGAGGGAGATATACAGCGAGCACTACCAGCAGTAACCACCAGAGGGAGATATACAGCGAGCACTACCAGCAGCAACCACAAGAGGGAGATATACAGCGAGACCTACCAGCGGCAACCACAAGAGGGAGATATACAGTGAGCACTACCAGCAGCAACCACAAGAGGGAGATATACAGCAAGCACTACCAGCAGCAGCCACATGAGAGAGAAACACAGCGAGTACTACCAGCAGTAACCACCAGAGGGAGATACACAGCGAGCACTACCAGCAGCAACCACAAGAGAGAGATATACAGCGAGCACTACCAGCCGCAACCACCAGAGGGAGATATACAGCGAGCACTACCAGCCGCAACCACAAGAGGGAGATATACAGCGAGCACTACCAGCAGTAACCACCAGAGGGAGATACACAGCGAGCACTACCAGCAGCAACCACAAGAGAGAGATATACAGCAAGCACTACCAGCAGTAACCACCAGAGGGAGATATACAGCGAGCACTACCAGCCGCAACCACAAGAGGGAGATATACAGCGAGCACTACCAGCAGCAACCACAAGAGAGATATACAGCGAGCACTACCAGCCGCAACCACAAGAGGGAGATATACAGCGAGCACTACCAGCAGCAACCACCAGAGGGAGATATACAGCGAGCACTACCAGCAGCAGCCACAAGAGAGATATACAGCGAGCACTACCAGCAGTAACCACCAGAGGGAGATATACAGCGAGCACTACCAGCAGCAACCACAAGAGGGAGATATACAGCGAGCACTACCAGCCGCAACCACAAGAGGGAGATATACAGCGAGCACTACCAGCAGCAACCACAAGAGGGAGATATACAGCGAGCACTATCAGCCGCAACCACAAGAGGGAGATATACAGCGAGCACTACCAGCAGCAACCACAAGAGGGAGATATACAGTGAGCACTACCAGCAGTAACCACAAGAGGGAGATATACAGCGAGCACTACCAGCGGATACCGCAAGAGGGAGATATACAGCGAGCACTAGCAGCAGTAACCACAAGAGGGAGATATACAGCGAGCACTACCAGCCGAAACCACAAGAGGGAGATATACAGCGAGTACTACCAGCAGCAACCACAAGAGGGAGATATACAGCGAGCACTACCAGCCGCAACCATAAGAGGGTGATATACAGCGAGCACTACCAGCAGCAACCACAAGAGGGAGATATACAGCGAGCACTACCAGCAGAAACCACAAGAGGGAGATATACAGCGAGCACTACCAGCAGAAACCACAAGAGGGAGATATACAGCGAGCACTACCAGCAGTAACCACAAGAGATATACAGCGAGCACTACCAGCAGTAACCACAAGAGGGAGATATACAGCGAGCACTACCAGCCACAACCACAAGAGGGAGATATACAACGAGCACTACCAGCTTCAGACATTGGAAGGCGGCTGAACCCCGATAGAACTGTCCCGGCGGCCACTAGATGGCGCAAAAAAACAGAATTTCAGCAGTGTAATGACTCGTAATGGCCGCCAGAGGTCAACATGTTTTAACCATTTTGTTTTTCTTTTTACAGCTGAGGGTCGTTACAATGGCATCCGACCTGATTAAAGCTATCGTATGACAGCAAGCAGAGGTGTGAACATTATGGAGGAAGAGAAGCATCACATCTATTAGAAGCTTCTAGAACATGTGTGATACTTGGCAATGGGGTACATGACGGACCCCACCTTACGCCCACTGACACCTGGCGTGGCTTATGACCCTGATGACGATGTGACGTTGCCCTTAAGGGCTAGTGATGTGCCCATAATATAGAGGGGCTCACTGCTGGGCTACAACAATGGGGGACGCCCTTTATGTCTCACCCTCTATAAAACTACTGACCGTGGGATTGTACGGTGCCCACCCGGGTGTGTGTAGGGGTCCGACATGTCAGTGGCCGTCTGCAGTGACCCAAAAATTCTGCACGGAGCCGGATCAGTTGGGTTTATTGAGTATCGTGAAGGGTTAATGCTGCGACATTCCTACAAGATGGCGGCAGCCGGGGGGGACGGGACATAAATACACGGCCCCCCAATATTGGCCTGAAAGTCCCAGGGAGTCCACTCCACCCTCCGGGCTGCGCCTCGCCCTATCGCCCCAAGAGGGGTGAGGTCAGAAGAGCGAAAGAAACCGCCAGAAAGTGACCGCACCCCGGAGTAACCCCCGCCTGACCAGAGAGGCTTAGATACATGGCTCAGCAGACAGTATCACACAGGATAGGATTAGATACATGGCTCAGCAGACAGTATCACACAGGAGAGGATTAGATACACGGCTCAGCAGACAGTATCACACAGGAGAGGATTAGATACACGGCTCAGCAGACAGTATCACACAGGATAGGATTAGATACATGGCTCAGCAGACAGTATCACACAGGAGAGGATTAGATACACGGCTCAGCAGACAGTATCACACAGGAGAGGATTAGATACACGGCTCAGCAGACAGTATCACACAGGAGAGGATTAGATACACGGCTCAGCAGACAGTATCACACAGGATAGGATTAGATACACGGCTCAGCAGACAGTATCACACAGGATAGGATTAGATACACGGCTCAGCAGACAGTATCACACAGGAGAGGATTAGATACACGGCTCAGCAGACGGTATCACACAGGAGAGGATTAGATACACGGCTCAGCAGATAGTATCACACAGGATAGGATTAGATACACAGCTCAGCACACAGTATCACACAGGATAGGATTAGATACACGGCTCAGCAGACAGTATCACACAGGATAGGATTAGATACACGGCTCAGCAGACAGTATCACACAGGAGAGGATTAGATACACGGCTCAGCAGACAATATCACACAGGAGAGGATTAGATACACGGCTCAGCAGACAGTATCACACAGGAGAGGATTAGATACACGGCTCAGCAGACAGTATCACACAGGAGAGGATTAGATACACGGCTCAGCAGACAGTATCACACAGGAGAGGATTAGATACACGGCTCAGCAGACAGTATCACACAGGATAGGATTAGATACACGGCTCAGCAGACAGTATCACACAGGAGAGGATTAGATACACGGCTCAGCAGACAGTATCACACAGGAGAGGATTAGATACACGGCTCAGCAGACAGTATCACACAGGATAGGATTAGATACACGGCTCAGCAGACAGTATCACACAGGATAGGATTAGATACACGGCTCAGCAGACAGTATCACACAGGAGAGGATTAGATACACGGCTCAGCAGACAGTATCACACAGGAGAGGATTAGATACACGGCTCAGCAGACAGTATCACACAGGATAGGATTAGATACACGGCTCAGCAGACAGTATCACACAGGATAGGATTAGATACACGGCTCAGCAGACAGTATCACACAGGATAGGATTAGATACACGGCTCAGCAGACAGTATCACACAGGAGAGGATTAGATACACGGCTCAGCAGACGGTATCACACAGGAGAGGATTAGATACACGGCTCAGCAGATAGTATCACACAGGATAGGATTAGATACACAGCTCAGCACACAGTATCACACAGGATAGGATTAGATACACGGCTCAGCAGACAGTATCACACAGGAGAGGATTAGATACACGGCTCAGCAGACAGTATCACACAGGAGAGGATTAGATACACGGCTCAGCAGACAGTATCACACAGGAGAGGATTAGATACACGGCTCAGCAGACAGTATCACACAGGAGAGGATTAGATACACGGCTCAGCAGACGGTATCACACAGGAGAGGATTAGATACACGGCTCAGCAGACAGTATCACACAGGAGAGGATTAGATACACGGCTCAGCAGACAGTATCACACAGGAGAGGATTAGATACACGGGTCAGCAGACGGTATCACACAGGAGAGGATTAGATACACGGCTCAGCAGACAGTATCACACAGGATGGGATTAGATACACGGCTCAGCAGACAGTATCACACAGGATAGGATTAGATACACGGCTCAGCAGACGGTATCACACAGGAGAGGATTAGATACACGGCTCAGCAGACAGTATCACACAGGATAGGATTAGATACACGGCTCAGCAGACAGTATCATACAGGAGAAGATTAGATACACGGCTCAGCAGACAGTATCACACAGGAGAGGATTAGATACACGGCTCAGCAGACAGTATCACACGGGAGAGGATTAGATACACAGCTCAGCAGACAGTATCACACAGGAGAGGATTAGATACACGGCTCAGCAGACAGTATCACACAGGAGAGGATTAGATACACGGCTCAGCAGACAGTATCACACAGGAGAGGATTAGATACACGGCTCAGCAGACAGTATCATACAGGAGAAGATTAGATACACGGCTCAGCAGACAGTATCACACAGGAGAGGATTAGATACATGGCTCAGCAGACAGTATCACAAAGGATAGGATTAGATACACGGCTCACCAGACAGTATCACACAGGATAGGATTAGATACACGGCTCAGGAGACAGTATCACACAGGAGAGGATTAGATACACGGCTCAGCAGATAGTATCATACAGGAGAAGATTAGATACACGGCTCAGCAGACAGTATCACACAGGAGAGGATTAGATACACAGCTCAGCAGACAGTATCACACAGGAGAGGATTAGATACATGGCTCAGCAGACAGTATCACACAGGAGAGGATTAGATACATGGCTCAGCAGACAGTATCACACAGGATAGGATTAGATACACGGGCAGACAGTATCACACAGGATAGGATTAGATACACGGCTCAGCAGACAGTATCACACAGGAGAGGATTAGATACACAGCTCAGCAGACAGTATCACACAGGAGAGGATTAGATACACGGCTCAGCAGACAGTATCACACAGGAGAGGATTAGATACATGGCTCAGCAGACAGTATCACACAGGATAGGATTAGATACACGGCTCAGCAGACAGTATCACACAGGAGAGGATTAGATACACGGCTCAGCAGACAGTATCACACAGGAGAGGATTAGATACATGGCTCAGCAGACAGTATCACACAGGAGAGGATTAGATACATGGCTCAGCAGACAGTATCACACAGGATAGGATTAGATACACGGCTCAGGAGACAGTATCACACAGGAGAGGATTAGATACACGGCTCAGCAGATAGTATCATACAGGAGAAGATTAGATACACGGCTCAGCAGACAGTATCACACAGGAGAGGATTAGATACACAGCTCAGCAGACAGTATCACACAGGAGAGGATTAGATACATGGCTCAGCAGACAGTATCACACAGGAGAGGATTAGATACATGGCTCAGCAGACAGTATCACACAGGATAGGATTAGATACACGGGCAGACAGTATCACACAGGATAGGATTAGATACAGAGCTCAGCAGACAGTATCACACAGGAGAGGATTAGATACACAGCTCAGCAGACAGTATCACACAGGAGAGGATTAGATACACGGCTCAGCAGACAGTATCACACAGGAGAGGATTAGATACATGGCTCAGCAGACAGTATCACACAGGATAGGATTAGATACACAGCTCAGCAGACAGTATCACACAGGAGAGGATTAGATACATGGCTCAGCAGACAGTATCACACAGGAGAGGATTAGATACATGGCTCAGCAGACAGTATCACACAGGATAGGATTAGATACACGGGCAGACAGTATCACACAGGATAGGATTAGATACAGAGCTCAGCAGACAGTATCACACAGGAGAGGATTAGATACACAGCTCAGCAGACAGTATCACACAGGAGAGGATTAGATACACAGCTCAGCAGACAGTATCACACAGGAGAGGATTAGATACACGGCTCAGCAGACACTATCACATAGGAGAGGATTAGATACACGGCTCAGCAGACAGTATCACACAGGAGAGGATTAGATACACGGCTCAGCAGACAGTATCACAGAGGAGAGGATTAGATACACGGCTCAGCAGACAGTATCACACAGGATGGGATTAGATACACGGCTCAGCAGACAGTATCACAGAGGAGAGGATTAGATACACGGCTCAGCAGACAGTATCACACAGGAGAGGATTAGATACACGGCTCAGCAGACAGTATCACACAGGATGGGATTAGATACACGGCTCAGCAGACAGTATCACACAGGATGGGATTAGATACACGGCTCAGCAGACAGTATCACACAGGAGAGGATTAGATACACTGCTCAGCAGACAGTATCACACAGGAGAGGATTAGATACACGGTTCAGCAGATAGTATCATACAGGAGAGGATTAGATACACGACTCAGCAGTCAGTATCACACAGGAGAGGATTAGATACACGGCTCAGCAGACAGTATCACACAGGAGAAGATTAGATACACGGCTCAGCAGACAGTATCACACAGGATAGGATTAGATACACGGCTCAGCAGTCAGTATCACACAGGATAGGATTAGATACACGGCTCAGCAGACAGTATCACACAGGAGAGGATTAGATACACGGCTCAGCAGACACTATCACACAGGATAGGATTAGATACACGGCTCAGCAGACAGTATCACACAGGATAGGATTAGATACACGGCTCAGCAGACCGTATCACACAGGAGAGGATTAGATACACGGCTCAGCAGACAGTATCACACAGGAGAGGATTAGATACACAGCTCAGCAGTCAGTATCACACAGGAGAGGATTAGATACACAGCTCAGCAGACAATATCACACAGGATAGGATTAGATACACGGCTCAGCAGACAGTATCACACAGGATAGGATTAGATACACGGCTCAGCAGACAGTATCACAGAGGAGAGGATTAGATACTCGGCTCAGCAGACAGTATCACACAGGAGAGGATTAGATACACGGCTCAGCAGACAGTATCACACAGGATAGGATTAGATAAACGGCTCAGCAGACAGTATCACAGAGGAGAGGATTAGATACTCGGCTCAGCAGACAGTATCACAGGAGTGGATTAGATACACAGCTCAGCAGACAGTATCACACAGGAGAGGATTAGATACACGGCTCAGCAGACAGTATCACACAGGAGAGGATTAGATACACGGCTCAGCAGACAGTATCATACATGATAGGATTAGATACACGGCTCAGCAGACAGTATCACACAGGATGGGATTAGATACCCGGCTCAGCAGACAGTATCACACAGGAGAGGATTAGATACACAGCTCAGCAGTCAGTATCACACAGGAGAGGATTAGATACACAGCTCAGCAGGCAGTATCACACAGGATAGGATTAGATACATGGCTCCGCAGACAGTATCACACAGGAGAGGATTAGATACACGGCTCATCAGACAGTATCACACAGGAGAGGATTAGATACACGGCTCAGCAGACAGTATCACACAGGATAGGATTAGATACACGGCTCAGCAGTCAGTATCACACAGGATAGGATTAGATACACGGCTCAGCAGACAGTATCACACAGGATGGGATTAGATACCCGGCTCAGCAGACAGTATCACACAGGAGAGGATTAGATACATGGCTCAGCAGACAGTATCACACAGGATGGGATTAGATACCCGGCTCAGCAGACAGTATCACACAGGATGGGATTAGATACACGGCTCAGCAGACAGTATCACACAGGATGGGATTAGATACACGGCTCATCAGGTAGTATCACACAGGAGAGGATTAGATACACGGCTCAGCAGACAGTATCACACAGAATAGGATTAGATACACGGCTCCGCAGGAAGTATCACACAGGATAGGATTAGATACACGGCTCAGCAGACAGTATCACACAGGAGAGGATTAGATACACAGCATCACACAGGAGAGGATTAGATACACGGCTCAGCAGACAGTATCACACAGGAGAGGATTAGATACACGGCTCAGCAGGTAGTATCACACAGGAGAGGATTAGATACACAGCTCAGCAGTCAGTATCACACAGGAGAGGATTAGATACCTGGCTCAGCAGACAGTATCACACAGGAGAGGATTAGATACACGGCTCAGCAGACAGTATCACACAGAAGAGGATTAGATACACGGCTCCGCAGGTAGTATCACACAGGATAGGATTAGATACACGGCTCAACAGATAGTATCACACAGGAGAGGATTAGATACACGGCTCAGCAGACTGTATCACACAGGAGAGGATTAGATACACAGCATAACATAGTAGAGGATTAGATACACAGCTCAGCAGACAGTATCACAAAGGATAGGATTAGATACACGGCTCAGCAGACAGTATCACACAGGATAGGATTAGATACACGGCTCAGCAGACAGTATCACAGAGGAGAGGATTAGATACTCGGCTCAGCAGACAGTATCACACAGGAGAGGATTAGATACACGGCTCAGCAGACAGTATCACACAGGATAGGATTAGATAAACGGCTCAGCAGACAGTATCACACAGGATAGGATTAGATACACGGGCAGACAGTATCACACAGGATAGGATTAGATACAGAGCTCAGCAGACAGTATCACACAGGAGAGGATTAGATACACAGCTCAGCAGACAGTATCACACAGGAGAGGATTAGATACACGGCTCAGCAGACAGTATCACACAGGAGAGGATTAGATACATGGCTCAGCAGACAGTATCACACAGGATAGGATTAGATACACAGCTCAGCAGACAGTATCACACAGGAGAGGATTAGATACATGGCTCAGCAGACAGTATCACACAGGAGAGGATTAGATACATGGCTCAGCAGACAGTATCACACAGGATAGGATTAGATACACGGGCAGACAGTATCACACAGGATAGGATTAGATACAGAGCTCAGCAGACAGTATCACACAGGAGAGGATTAGATACACAGCTCAGCAGACAGTATCACACAGGAGAGGATTAGATACACAGCTCAGCAGACAGTATCACACAGGAGAGGATTAGATACACGGCTCAGCAGACACTATCACATAGGAGAGGATTAGATACACGGCTCAGCAGACAGTATCACACAGGAGAGGATTAGATACACGGCTCAGCAGACAGTATCACAGAGGAGAGGATTAGATACACGGCTCAGCAGACAGTATCACACAGGATGGGATTAGATACACGGCTCAGCAGACAGTATCACAGAGGAGAGGATTAGATACACGGCTCAGCAGACAGTATCACACAGGAGAGGATTAGATACACGGCTCAGCAGACAGTATCACACAGGATGGGATTAGATACACGGCTCAGCAGACAGTATCACACAGGAGAGGATTAGATACACTGCTCAGCAGACAGTATCACACAGGAGAGGATTAGATACACGGTTCAGCAGATAGTATCATACAGGAGAGGATTAGATACACGACTCAGCAGTCAGTATCACACAGGAGAGGATTAGATACACGGCTCAGCAGACAGTATCACACAGGAGAAGATTAGATACACGGCTCAGCAGACAGTATCACACAGGATAGGATTAGATACACGGCTCAGCAGTCAGTATCACACAGGATAGGATTAGATACACGGCTCAGCAGACAGTATCACACAGGAGAGGATTAGATACACGGCTCAGCAGACACTATCACACAGGATAGGATTAGATACACGGCTCAGCAGACAGTATCACACAGGATAGGATTAGATACACGGCTCAGCAGACCGTATCACACAGGAGAGGATTAGATACACGGCTCAGCAGACAGTATCACACAGGAGAGGATTAGATACACAGCTCAGCAGTCAGTATCACACAGGAGAGGATTAGATACACAGCTCAGCAGACAATATCACACAGGATAGGATTAGATACACGGCTCAGCAGACAGTATCACACAGGATAGGATTAGATACACGGCTCAGCAGACAGTATCACAGAGGAGAGGATTAGATACTCGGCTCAGCAGACAGTATCACACAGGAGAGGATTAGATACACGGCTCAGCAGACAGTATCACACAGGATAGGATTAGATAAACGGCTCAGCAGACAGTATCACAGAGGAGAGGATTAGATACTCGGCTCAGCAGACAGTATCACAGGAGTGGATTAGATACACAGCTCAGCAGACAGTATCACACAGGAGAGGATTAGATACACGGCTCAGCAGACAGTATCACACAGGAGAGGATTAGATACACGGCTCAGCAGACAGTATCATACATGATAGGATTAGATACACGGCTCAGCAGACAGTATCACACAGGATGGGATTAGATACCCGGCTCAGCAGACAGTATCACACAGGAGAGGATTAGATACACAGCTCAGCAGTCAGTATCACACAGGAGAGGATTAGATACACAGCTCAGCAGGCAGTATCACACAGGATAGGATTAGATACATGGCTCCGCAGACAGTATCACACAGGAGAGGATTAGATACACGGCTCATCAGACAGTATCACACAGGAGAGGATTAGATACACGGCTCAGCAGACAGTATCACACAGGATAGGATTAGATACACGGCTCAGCAGTCAGTATCACACAGGATAGGATTAGATACACGGCTCAGCAGACAGTATCACACAGGATGGGATTAGATACCCGGCTCAGCAGACAGTATCACACAGGAGAGGATTAGATACATGGCTCAGCAGACAGTATCACACAGGATGGGATTAGATACCCGGCTCAGCAGACAGTATCACACAGGATGGGATTAGATACACGGCTCAGCAGACAGTATCACACAGGATGGGATTAGATACACGGCTCAGCAGGTAGTATCACACAGGAGAGGATTAGATACACGGCTCAGCAGACAGTATCACACAGAATAGGATTAGATACACGGCTCCGCAGGAAGTATCACACAGGATAGGATTAGATACACGGCTCAGCAGACAGTATCACACAGGAGAGGATTAGATACACAGCATCACACAGGAGAGGATTAGATACACGGCTCAGCAGACAGTATCACACAGGAGAGGATTAGATACACGGCTCAGCAGGTAGTATCACACAGGAGAGGATTAGATACACAGCTCAGCAGTCAGTATCACACAGGAGAGGATTAGATACCTGGCTCAGCAGACAGTATCACACAGGAGAGGATTAGATACACGGCTCAGCAGACAGTATCACACAGAAGAGGATTAGATACACGGCTCCGCAGGTAGTATCACACAGGATAGGATTAGATACACGGCTCAACAGATAGTATCACACAGGAGAGGATTAGATACACGGCTCAGCAGACTGTATCACACAGGAGAGGATTAGATACACAGCATAACATAGTAGAGGATTAGATACACAGCTCAGCAGACAGTATCACAAAGGATAGGATTAGATACACGGCTCAGCAGACAGTATCACACAGGATAGGATTAGATACACGGCTCAGCAGACAGTATCACAGAGGAGAGGATTAGATACTCGGCTCAGCAGACAGTATCACACAGGAGAGGATTAGATACACGGCTCAGCAGACAGTATCACACAGGATAGGATTAGATAAACGGCTCAGCAGACAGTATCACAGAGGAGAGGATTAGATACTCGGCTCAGCAGACAGTATCACAGGAGTGGATTAGATACACAGCTCAGCAGACAGTATCACACAGAAGAGGATTAGATACACGGCTCAGCAGACAGTATCACACAGGATAGGATTAGATACACGGCTCAGCAGATAGTATCACACAGGATAGGATTAGATACAGGCTCAGCAGACAGTATCACACAGGATAGGATTAGATACACGGCTCAGCAGACAGTATCACACAGGATAGGATTAGATACACAGCTCAGCAGACAGTATCACACAGGAGAGGATTAGATACACAGCTCAGCAGACAGTATCACACAGGAGAGCATTAGATACATGGCTCAGCAGACAGTATCACACAGGATAGGATTAGATACACGGCTCAGCAGTCGGTATCACACAGGATAGGATTAGATACACGGCTCAGCAGACAGTATCACACAGGATAGGATTAGATACACGGCTCAGCACACAGTATCACACAGGATAGGATTAGATACATGGCTCAGCAGACAGTATCACACAGGAGAGGATTAGATACATGGCTCAGCAGACAGTATCACACAGGATAGGATTAGATACACGGCTCAGCAGACAGTATCACACAGGATAGGATTAGATACACGGCTCAGCAGACAGTAACACACAGGATAGGATTAGATACACGGCTCAGCAGACAGTATCACACAGGAGAGGATTAGATACACGGCTCAGCAGACAGTATCACACAGGATAGGATTAGATACACAGCTCAGCAGACAGTATCACACAGGATAGGATTAGATACACAGCTCAGCAGACAGTATCACACAGGATAGGATTAGATACACGGCTCAGCAGACAGTATCACACAGGAGAGGATTAGATACACGGCTCAGCAGACAGTATCACACAGGAGAGGATTAGATACACGGCTCAGCAGACAGTATCACACAGGAAAGGATTAGATACACGGCTCAGCAGACAGTATCACACAGGAGAGGATTAGATACATGGCTCAGCAGACAGTATCACACAGGATAGGATTAGATACACGGCTCAGCAGACAGTATCACACAGGAGAGGATTAGATACACGGCTCAGCAGACAGTATCACACAGGATAGGATTAGATACACGTCTCAGCAGACAGTATCACACAGGAGAGGATTAGATACACGGCTCAGCAGACAGTATCACACAGGAGAGGATTAGATACACGGCTCAGCAGACAGTATCACACAGGATAGGATTAGATACACGGCTCAGCAGTCAGTATCACACAGGATAGGATTAGATACACGGCTCAGCAGACAGTATCACACAGGATAGGATTAGATACACGGCTCAGCAGACAGTATCACACAGGAGAGGATTAGATACACAGCTCAGCAGACAGTATCACACAGGAGAGGATTAGATACACGGCTCAGCAGACAGTATCACACAGGATAGGATTAGATACACGGCTCAGCAGACAGTATCACACAGGATAGGATTAGATACACGGGTCAACAGACAGTATCACACAGGAGAGGATTAGATACACGGCTCAGCAGTCAGTATCACACAGGAAAGGATTAGATACACAGCTCAGCAGACAGTATCACACAGGAGAGGATTAGATACACGGCTCAGCAGACAGTATCACACAGGAGAGGATTAGATACACAGCTCAGCAGACAGTATCACACAGGAGAGGATTAGATACACGGCTCAGCAGACAGTATCACACAGGATAGGATTAGATACACGGGTCAGCAGACAGTATCACACAGGAGAGGATTAGATACACGGCTCAGCAGACTATCACACAGGAGAGGATTAGATACACAGCTCAGCAGACAGTATCACACAGGAGAGGATTAGATACACGGCTCAGCAGACAGTATCACACAGGATAGGATTAGATACACGGCTCAGCAGACAGTATCACACAGGATAGGATTAGATACACGGCTCAGCAGACAGTATCACACAGGATAGGATTAGATACACGGCTCAGCACACAGTATCACACAGAATAGGATTAGATACATGGCTCAGCAGACAGTATCACACAGGATAGGATTAGATACACGGCTCAGCAGACAGTATCACACAGGAGAGGATTAGATACATGGCTCAGCAGACAGTATCACACAGGAGAGGATTAGATACATGGCTCAGCAGACAGTATCACACAGGATAGGATTAGATACACGGCTCAGCAGACAGTAACACACAGGATAGGATTAGATACACGGCTCAGCAGACAGTATCACACAGGAGAGGATTAGATACACGGCTCAGCAGACAGTATCACACAGGATAGGATTAGATACACAGCTCAGCAGACAGTATCACACAGGATAGGATTAGATACACGGCTCAGCAGACAGTATCACACAGGAGAGGATTAGATACACGGCTCAGCAGACAGTATCACACAGGAGAGGATTAGATACACGGCTCAGCAGACAGTATCACACAGGAGAGGATTAGATACACGGCTCAGCAGACAGTATCACACAGGAGAGGATTAGATACACGGCTCAGCAGACAGTATCACACAGGAGAGGATTAGATACACGGCTCAGCAGACAGTCTCACAGAGGAGAGGATTAGATACACGGCTCAGCAGACAGTATCACACAGGAGAGGATTAGATACACGGCTCAGCAGACAGTATCACACAGGATAGGATTAGATACACGGCTCAGCAGACAGTATCACACAGGATAGGATTAGATACACGGCTCAGCAGACAGTATCACACAGGAGAGGATTAGATACACGGCTCAGCAGACAGTATCACACAGGAGAGGATTAGATACATGGCTCAGCAGACAGTATCACACAGGATAGGATTAGATACACGGCTCAGCAGACAGTATCACACAGGAGAGGATTAGATACAAGGCTCAGCAGACAGTATCACACAGGATAGGATTAGATACACGGCTCAGCAGACAGTATCACACAGGAGAGGATTAGATACACGGCTCAGCAGACAGTATCACACAGGAGAGGATTAGATACACGGCTCAGCAGACAGTATCACACAGGATAGGATTAGATACACGGCTCAGCAGTCAGTATCACACAGGATAGGATTACATACACGGCTCAGCAGACAGTATCACACAGGATAGGATTAGATACACGGCTCAGCAGACAGTATCACACAGGAGAGGATTAGATACACAGCTCAGCAGACAGTATCACACAGGAGAGGATTAGATACACGGCTCAGCAGACAGTATCACACAGGAAAGGATTAGATACACGGCTCAGGAGACAGTATCACACAGGATAGGATTAGATACACGGGTCAACAGACAGTATCACACAGGAGAGGATTAGATACACGGCTCAGCAGTCAGTATCACACAGGAAAGGATTAGATACACAGCTCAGCAGACAGTATCACACAGGAGAGGATTAGATACACGGCTCAGCAGACAGTATCACACAGGAGAGGATTAGATACACAGCTCAGCAGACAGTATCACACAGGAGAGGATTAGATACACGGCTCAGCAGACAGTATCACACAGGATAGGATTAGATACACGGGTCAGCAGACAGTATCACACAGGAGAGGATTAGATACACGGCTCAGCAGACTATCACACAGGAGAGGATTAGATACACAGCTCAGCAGACAGTATCACACAGGAGAGGATTAGATACACGGCTCAGCAGACAGTATCACACAGGATAGGATTAGATACACGGCTCAGCAGACAGTATCACACAGGATAGGATTAGATACACGGGTCAGCAGACAGTATCACACAGGAGAGGATTAGATACACGGCTCAGCAGTCAGTATCACACAGGATAGGATTAGATACACGGCTCAGCAGACAGTATCACACAGGATAGGATTAGATACACGGCTCAGCAGTGTGTATCACAAAGGAGAGGATTAGATACGCGGCTCAGCAGACAGTATCACACACGAGAGGATTAGATACATGGCTCAGCAGACAGTGTCACACAGGATAGGATTAGATACACAGCTCAGCAGACAGTATCACACAGGATAGGATTAGATACACGGCTCAGCAGACAGTATCACACAGGATAGGATTAGATACACAGCTCAGCAGACAGTATCACACAGGAGAGGATTAGATACAGGGCTCAGCAGACAGTATCACACAGGAGAGGATTAGATACACGGCTCAGCAGACAATATCACACAGGAGAGGATTAGATACACGGCTCAGCAGACAGTATCACACAGGAGAGGATTAGATACATGGCTCAGCAGACAGTATCACACAGGAGAGGATTAGATACACGGCTCAGCAGTCAGTATCACACAGGAAAGGATTAGATACACGGCTCAGCAGACAGTATCACACAGGAGAGGATTAGATACACGGCTCAGCAGACAGTATCACACAGGAGAGGATTAGATACACGGCTCAGCACACAGTATCACACAGGAGAGGATTAGATACACAGCACAGCAGACAGTATCACACAGGATAGGATTAGATACACGGCTCAGCAGACAGTATCACACAGGAGAGGATTAGATACACAGCACAGCAGACAGTATCACACAGGAGAGGATTAGATACACGGCTCAGCAGACAGTATCACACAGGAGAGGATTAGATACACGGCTCAGCAGACAGTATCACACAGGAGAGGATTAGATACACAGCACAGCAGACAGTATCACACAGGAGAGGATTAGATACATGGCTCAGCAGACAGTATCACACAGGAGAGGATTAGATACACGGCTCAGCAGACAGTATCACACAGGAGAGGATTAGATACACGGCTCAGCAGTGTGTATCACACAGGAGATGATTAGATACACGGCTCAGCAGACAGTATCACACAGGAGAGGATTAGATACATGGCTCAGCAGACAGTGTCACACAGGATAGGATTAGATACATGGCTCAGCAGACAGTATCACACAGGAGAGGATTAGATACCCAGCTCAGCAGACAGTATCACACAGGAGAGGATTAGATACACGGCTCAGCAGACAGTATCACACGGGAGAGGATTAGATACACGGCTCAGCAGACAGTATCACACAGGAGAGGATTAGATACACGGCTCAGAAGACAGTATCACACAGGAGAGGATTAGATACACGGCTCAGCAGTGTGTATCACACAGGAGAGGATTAGATACACGGCTCAGCAGTGTGTGTCACACAGGAGAGGATTAGATACACGGCTCAGCAGACAGTATCACACACGAGAGGATTAGATACACGGCTCAGCAGACAGTATCACACGGGAGAGGATTAGATACACGGCTCAGCAGACAGTATCACACAGGAGAGGATTAGATACACGGCTCAGAAGACAGTATCACACAGGAGAGGATTAGATACACGGCTCAGCAGTGTGTATCACACAGGAGAGGATTAGATACACGGCTCAGCAGTGTGTATCACACAGGAGAGGATTAGATACACGGCTCAGCAGACAGTATCACACACGAGAGGATTAGATACACGGCTCATCAGACAGTATCACACAGGATAGGATTAGATACACAGCTCAGCAGACAGTATCACACAGGATAGGATTAGATACACGGCTCAGCAGACAGTATCACACAGGATAGGATTAGATACACGGCTCAGCAGACAGTATCACACAGGATAGGATTAGATACACGTCTCAGCAGACAGTATCACACAGGAGAGGATTAGATACACGGCTCAGCAGACAGTATCACACAGGATAGGATTAGATACACGTCTCAGCAGACAGTATCACACAGGAGAGGATTAGATACACGGCTCAGCAGTCAGTATCACACAGGATAGGATTAGATACACGGCTCAGCAGACAGTATCACACAGCATGGGATTAGATACACGGCTCAGCAGTCGGTATCACACAGGATAGGATTAGATACACGGCTCAGCAGACAGTATCACACAGGATAGGATTAGATACATGGCTCAGCAGACAGTATCACACAGGATAGGATTAGATACACAGCTCAGCAGACAGTATCACACAGGAGAGGATTAGATACACGGCTCAGCAGACAGTATCACACAGGAGAGGATTAGATACACGGCTCAGCAGTCAGTATCACACAGGAGAGGATTAGATACACGGCTCAGCAGTCAGTATCACACAGGATAGGATTAGATACACGGCTCAGCAGACAGTATCACACAGGATAGGATTAGATACACGGCTCAGCAGACAGTATCACACAGGATAGGATTAGATACACGGCTCAGCAGACAGTATCACACAGGATAGGATTAGATACACGGCTCAGCAGACAGTATCACACAGGATAGGATTAGATACACGGCTCAGCAGACAGTATCACACAGGATAGGATTAGATACACGGCTCAGCAGACAGTATCACACAGGATAGGATTAGATACACGGCTCAGCAGACAGTATCACACAGGATAGGATTAGATACACGGCTCAGCAGACAGTATCACACAGGATAGGATTAGATACATGGCTCAGCAGACAGTATCACACAGGATAGGATTAGATACACGGCTCAGCAGTCAGTATCACACAGGAGAGGATTAGATACACGGCTCAGCAGACAGTATCACACAGGATAGGATTAGATACACGGCTCAGCAGTCAGTATCACACAGGAGAGGATTAGATACACGGCTCAGCAGACAGTATCACACAGGATAGGATTAGATACACGGCTCAGCAGTCAGTATCACACAGGATAGGATTAGATACACGGCTCAGCAGACAGTATCACACAGGATAGGATTAGATACACGGCTCAGCAGACAGTATCACACAGGATAGGATTAGATACACGGCTCAGCAGTCAGTATCACACAGGATAGGATTAGATACACGGCTCAGCAGACAGTATCACACAGGATAGGATTAGATACACGGCTCAGCAGACAGTATCACACAGGATAGGATTAGATAGACGGCTCAGCAGACAGTATCACACAGGATAGGATTAGATACACGGCTCAGCAGACAGTATCACACAGGATAGGATTAGATACAAGGCTCAGCAGACAGTATCACACAGGATAGGATTAGATACACGGCTCAGCAGACAGTATCACACAGGAGAGGATTAGATACACGGCTCAGCAGACAGTATCACACAGGAGAGGATTAGATACACGGCTCAGCAGACAGTATCACACAGGAGAGGATTAGATACACGGCTCAGCAGACAGTATCACACAGGAGAGGATTAGATACACGGCTCAGCAGACAGTATCACACAGGGTATGATTAGATACACAGCTCAGCAGACAGTATCACACAGGAGAAGATTAGATACACGGCACAGCAGACAGTATCACACAGGAGAGGATTAGATACACGGCTCAACAGACAGTATCACACATGAGAGGATTAGATACACAGTTCAGCAGACAGTATCACACAGGAGAGGATTAGATACATGGCTCAGCAGACAGTATCACACAGGAGAGGATTAGATACACGGCTCAGCAGTCAGTATCACACAGGATAGGATTAGATACACGGCTCAGCAGACAGTATCACACAGCATGGGATTAGATACACGGCTCAGCAGTCGGTATCACACAGGATAGGATTAGATACACGGCTCAGCAGACAGTATCACACAGGATAGGATTAGATACATGGCTCAGCAGACAGTATCACACAGGATAGGATTAGATACACAGCTCAGCAGACAGTATCACACAGGAGAGGATTAGATACACGGCTCAGCAGACAGTATCACAGATGAGAGGATTAGATACACGGCTCAGCAGACAGTATCACACAGGAGAGAATTAGATACACGGCTCAGCAGACAGTATCACACAGGAGAGGATTAGATACACGGCTCAGCAGTCAGTATCACACAGGAGAGGATTAGATACACGGCTCAGCAGTCAGTATCACACAGGATAAGATTAGATACACGGCTCAGCAGACAGTATCACACAGGATAGGATTAGATACACGGCTCAGCAGTCAGTATCACACAGGATAGGATTAGATACACGGCTCAGCAGACAGTATCACACAGGATAGGATTAGATACACAGCTCAGCAGAGAGTATCACACAGGACAGGATTAGATACACGGCTCAGCAGACAGTATCACACAGGAGAGGATTAGATACACGGCTCAGCAGTCAGTATCACACAGGAGAGGATTAGATACACGGCTCAGCAGTCAGTATCACACAGGAGAGGATTAGATACACGGCTCAGCAGACAGTATCACACAGGATAGGATTAGATACACGGCTCAGCAGACAGTATCACACAGGATAGGATTAGATACACGGCTCAGCAGACAGTATCACACAGGATAGGATTAGATACACGGCTCAGCAGACAGTATCACACAGGAGAGGATTAGATACACGGCTCAGCAGACAGTATCACACAGGATAGGATTAGATACACGGCTCAGCAGTCAGTATCACACAGGAGAGGATTAGATACACGGCTCAGCAGACAGTATCACACAGGATAGGATTAGATACACGGCTCAGCAGTCAGTATCACACAGGATAGGATTAGATACACGGCTCATCAGACAGTATCACACAGGATAGGATTAGGTACACAGCTCAGCAGACAGTATCACACAGGATAGGATTAGATACACGGCTCAGCAGACAGTATCACACAGGATAGGATTAGATACACGGCTCAGCAGACAGTATCACACAGGATAGGATTAGATACACAGCTCAGCAGACAGTATCACACAGGATAGGATTAGATACACGTCTCAGCAGACAGTATCACACAGGAGAGGATTAGATACACGGCTCAGCAGACAGTATCACACATGAGAGGATTAGATACACAGTTCAGCAGACAGTATCACACAGGAGACGATTAGATACATGGCTCAGCAGACAGTATCACACAGGAGAGGATTAGATACACGGCTCAGCAGTCAGTATCACACAGGATAGGATTAGATACACGGCTCAGCAGACAGTATCACACAGCATGGGATTAGATACACGGCTCAGCAGTCGGTATCACACAGGATAGGATTAGATACACGGCTCAGCAGACAGTATCACACAGCATAGGATTAGATACATGGCTCAGCAGACAGTATCACACAGGATAGGATTAGATACACAGCTCAGCAGACAGTATCACACAGGAGAGGATTAGATACACGGCTCAGCAGACAGTATCACAGATGAGAGGATTAGATACACAGCTCAGCAGACAGTATCACACAGGAGAGGATTAGATACACGGCTCAGCAGACAGTATCACACAGGAGAGGATTAGATACACGGCTCAGCAGTCAGTATCACACAGGAGAGGATTAGATACACGGCTCAGCAGTCAGTATCACACAGGATAGGATTAGATACACGGCTCAGCAGACAGTATCACACAGGATAGGATTAGATACACGGCTCAGCAGTCAGTATCACACAGGATAGGATTAGATACACGGCTCAGCAGACAGTATCACACAGGATAGGATTAGATACACGGCTCAGCAGACAGTATCACACAGGATAGGATTAGATACACGGCTCAGCAGACAGTATCACACAGGATAGGATTAGATACACGGCTCAGCAGACAGTATCACACAGGATAGGATTAGATACACGGCTCAGCAGACAGTATCACACAGGATAGGATGAGATACATGGCTCAGCAGACAGTATCACACAGGATAGGATTAGATACACGGCTCAGCAGTCAGTATCACACAGGAGAGGATTAGATACACGGCTCAGCAGACAGTATCACACAGGATAGGATTAGATACACGGCTCAGCAGTCAGTATCACACAGGAGAGGATTAGATACACGGCTCAGCAGACAGTATCACACAGGATAGGATTAGATACACGGCTCAGCAGTCAGTATCACACAGGATAGGATTAGATACACGGCTCAGCAGACAGTATCACACAGGATAGGATTAGATACACGGCTCAGCAGACAGTATCACACAGGATAGGATTAGATACACGGCTCAGCAGTCAGTATCACACAGGATAGGATTAGATACACGGCTCAGCAGACAGTATCACACAGGATAGGATTAGATACACGGCTCAGCAGAGAGTATCACACAGGATAGGATTAGATACACGGCTCAGCAGACAGTATCACACAGGATAGGATTAGATACACGGCTCAGCAGACAGTATCACACAGGATAGGATTAGATACATGGCTCAGCAGACAGTATCACACAGGATAGGATTAGATACACGGCTCAGCAGACAGTATCACACAGGAGAGGATTAGATACACGGCTCAGCAGACAGTATCACACAGGAGAGGATTAGATACACGGCTCAGCAGACAGTATCACACAGGAGAGGATTAGATACACGGCTCAGCAGACAGTATCACACAGGAGAGGATTAGATACACGGCTCAGCAGTGTGTATCACACAGGAGAGGATTAGATAAACGGCTCAGCAGACAGAATCACACAGGAGAGGATTAGATACACGGCTCAACAGACAGTATCACACAGGAGAGGATTAGATACACGGCTCAGCAGACAGTATCACACAGGAGAGGATTAGATACACGGCTCAGCAGACAGTATCACACAGGAGAGGATTAGATACACGGCTCAGCAGTGTGTATCACACAGGAGAGGATTAGATACACGGCTCAGCTGGCAGTATCACACACGAGAGGATTGGATACATGGCTCAGCAGACAGTATCACACAGGATAGGATTAGATACACGGCTCAGCAGACAGTATCACACAGGAGAGGATTAGATACATGGCTCAGCAGACAGTATCACACAGGAGAGGATTAGATACACGGCTCAGCAGACAGTATCACACAGGAGAGGATTAGATACACAGCTCAGCAGTGTGTATCACACAGCAGAGGATTAGATACACGGCTCAGCAGACAGTATCACACAGGAGAGGATTAGATACACGGCTCAGCAGACAGTATCACACAGGAGAGGATTAGATACACGGCTCAGCAGACAGTATCACACAGGATAGGATTAGATACACGGCTCAGCAGACAGTATCACACAGGAGAGGATTAGATACACGGCTCATCAGTGCGTATTACACAGGAGAGGATTAGATACACGGCTCAGCAGACAGTATCACACACGAGAGGATTAGATACATGGCTCAGCAGACAGTATCACACAGGAGAGGATTAGATATACGGCTCAGCAGAGAGTATCACACAGGAGAGGATTAGATACACAGCTCAGCAGACAGTATCACACAGGAGAGGATTAGATACACGGCTCAGCAGACAGTAT
Source organism: Phyllobates terribilis (assembly GCF_046119375.1). Taxonomy (NCBI): domain Eukaryota; kingdom Metazoa; phylum Chordata; class Amphibia; order Anura; family Dendrobatidae; genus Phyllobates; species Phyllobates terribilis. Next base: position 970,074,117 of record NW_027362762.1, read on the forward strand.
CACACAGGAGAGGATTAGATACACAGCTCAGCAGACAGTATCACACAGGAGAGGATTAGATACACGGCTCAGCAGACAGTATCACACAGGAGAGGATTAGATACACGGCTCAGCAGACAGTATCACACAGGAGAGGATTAGATACACGGCTCATCAGACAGTATCACACAGGAGAGGATTAGATACACGGCTCAGCAGACAGTATCACACAGGATAGGATTAGATACACGGCTCAGCAGACAGTATCACACAGGAGAGGATTAGATACACAGCTCAGCAGACAGTATCACACAGGAGAGGATTAGATGCACGGCTCAGCAGAGAGTATCACACAGGATAGGATTAGATACACGGGTCAACAGACAGTATCACACAGGAGAGGATTAGATACACGGCTCAGCAGTCAGTATCACACAGGATAGGATTAGATACACGGCTCAGCAGACAGTATCACACAGGAGAGGATTAGATACACGGCTCAGCAGACAGTATCACACAGGAGAGGATTAGATACACGGCTCAGCACACAGTATCACACAGGAGAGGATTAGATACACAGCACAGCAGACAGTATCACACAGGATAGGATTAGATACACGGCTCAGCAGACAGTATCACACAGGAGAGGATTAGATACACAGCACAGCAGACAGTATCACACAGGAGAGGATTAGATACACGGCTCAGCAGACAGTATCACACAGGAGAGGATTAGATACACGGCTCAGCAGACAGTATCACACAGGAGAGGATTAGATACACAGCACAGCAGACAGTATCACACAGGAGAGGATTAGATACATGGCTCAGCAGACAGTATCACACAGGAGAGGATTAGATACACGGCTCAGCAGACAGTATCACACAGGAGAGGATTAGATACACGGCTCAGCAGTGTGTATCACACAGGAGATGATTAGATACACGGCTCAGCAGACAGTATCACACACGAGAGGATTAGATACATGGCTCAGCAGACAGTGTCACACAGGATAGGATTAGATACACGGCTCAGCAGACAGTATCACGCAGGAGAGGATTAGATACAGGGCTCAGCAGACAGTATCACACAGGAGAGGATTAGATACACGGCTTAGCAGTGTGTATCACACAGGAGAGGATTAGATACACGGCTCAGCAGTGTGTATCACACAGGAGAGGATTAGATACACGGCTCAGCAGACAGTATCACACACGAGAGGATTAGATACACGGCTCAGCAGACAGTATCACGCAGGAGAGGATTAGATACAGGGCTCAGCAGACAGTATCACACAGGAGAGGATTAGATACACGGCTCAGCAGACAGTATCACACAGGAGAGGATTAGATACACGGCTCAGCAGACAGTATCACACGGGAGAGGATTAGATACACGGCTCAGCAGACAGTATCACACAGGAGAGGATTAGATACACGGCTCAGAAGACAGTATCACACAGGAGAGGATTAGATACACGGCTTAGCAGTGTGTATCACACAGGAGAGGATTAGATACACGGCTCAGCAGTGTGTATCACACAGGAGAGGATTAGATACACGGCTCAGCAGACAGTATCACACACGAGAGGATTAGATACACGGCTCATCAGACAGTATCACACAGGATAGGATTAGATACACAGCTCAGCAGACAGTATCACACAGGATAGGATTAGATACACGGCTCAGCAGACAGTATCACACAGGATAGGATTAGATACACGGCTCAGCAGACAGTATCACACAGGATAGGATTAGATACACGTCTCAGCAGACAGTATCACACAGGAGAGGATTAGATACACGGCTCAGCAGACAGTATCACACAGGATAGGATTAGATACACGTCTCAGCAGACAGTATCACACAGGAGAGGATTAGATACACGGCTCAGCAGTCAGTATCACACAGGATAGGATTAGATACACGGCTCAGCAGACAGTATCACACAGCATGGGATTAGATACACGGCTCAGCAGTCGGTATCACACAGGATAGGATTAGATACACGGCTCAGCAGACAGTATCACACAGGATAGGATTAGATACATGGCTCAGCAGACAGTATCACACAGGAGAGGATTAGATACACGGCTCAGCAGACAGTATCACACAGGATAGGATTAGATACACAGCTCAGCAGACAGTATCACACAGGAGAGGATTAGATACACGGCTCAGCAGACAGTATCACAGATGAGAGGATTAGATACACAGCTCAGCAGACAGTATCACACAGGAGAGGATTAGATACACGGCTCAGCAGACAGTATCACACAGGAGAGGATTAGATACACGGCTCAGCAGTCAGTATCACACAGGAGAGGATTAGATACACGGCTCAGCAGTCAGTATCACACAGGATAGGATTAGATACACGGCTCAGCAGACAGTATCACACAGGATAGGATTAGATACACGGCTCAGCAGTCAGTATCACACAGGATAGGATTAGATACACGGCTCAGCAGACAGTATCACACAGGAGAGGATTAGATACACAGCACAGCAGACAGTATCACACAGGAGAGGATTAGATACATGGCTCAGCAGACAGTATCACACAGGAGAGGATTAGATACACGGCTCAGCAGACAGTATCACACAGGAGAGGATTAGATACACGGCTCAGCAGTGTGTATCACACAGGAGATGATTAGATACACGGCTCAGCAGACAGTATCACACACGAGAGGATTAGATACATGGCTCAGCAGACAGTGTCACACAGGATAGGATTAGATACACGGCTCAGCAGACAGTATCACGCAGGAGAGGATTAGATACAGGGCTCAGCAGACAGTATCACACAGGAGAGGATTAGATACACGGCTCAGCAGACAGTATCACGCAGGAGAGGATTAGATACAGGGCTCAGCAGACAGTATCACACAGGAGAGGATTAGATACACGGCTCAGCAGACAGTATCACACAGGAGAGGATTAGATACCCAGCTCAGCAGACAGTATCACACAGGAGAGGATTAGATACACGGCTCAGCAGACAGTATCACACGGGAGAGGATTAGATACACGGCTCAGCAGACAGTATCACACAGGAGAGGATTAGATACACGGCTCAGAAGACAGTATCACACAGGAGAGGATTAGATACACGGCTCAGCAGTGTGTATCACACAGGAGAGGATTAGATACACGGCTCAGCAGTGTGTATCACACAGGAGAGGATTAGATACACGGCTCAGCAGACAGTATCACACACGAGAGGATTAGATACACGGCTCATCAGACAGTATCACACAGGATAGGATTAGATACACAGCTCAGCAGACAGTATCACACAGGATAGGATTAGATACACGGCTCAGCAGACAGTATCACACAGGATAGGATTAGATACACGGCTCAGCAGACAGTATCACACAGGATAGGATTAGATACACGTCTCAGCAGACAGTATCACACAGGAGAGGATTAGATACACGGCTCAGCAGACAGTATCACACAGGATAGGATTAGATACACGTCTCAGCAGACAGTATCACACAGGAGAGGATTAGATACACGGCTCAGCAGTCAGTATCACACAGGATAGGATTAGATACACGGCTCAGCAGACAGTATCACACAGCATGGGATTAGATACACGGCTCAGCAGTCGGTATCACACAGGATAGGATTAGATACACGGCTCAGCAGACAGTATCACACAGGATAGGATTAGATACATGGCTCAGCAGACAGTATCACACAGGAGAGGATTAGATACACGGCTCAGCAGACAGTATCACACAGGATAGGATTAGATACACAGCTCAGCAGACAGTATCACACAGGAGAGGATTAGATACACGGCTCAGCAGACAGTATCACAGATGAGAGGATTAGATACACAGCTCAGCAGACAGTATCACACAGGAGAGGATTAGATACACGGCTCAGCAGACAGTATCACACAGGAGAGGATTAGATACACGGCTCAGCAGTCAGTATCACACAGGAGAGGATTAGATACACGGCTCAGCAGTCAGTATCATACAGGATAGGATTAGATACACGGCTCAGCAGACAGTATCACACAGGATAGGATTAGATACACGGCTCAGCAGTCAGTATCACACAGGATAGGATTAGATACACGGCTCAGCAGACAGTATCACACAGGATAGGATTAGATACACGGCTCAGCAGACAGTATCACACAGGATAGGATTAGATACACGGCTCAGCAGACAGTATCACACAGGATAGGATTAGATACACGGCTCAGCAGACAGTATCACACAGGATAGGATTAGATACACGGCTCAGCAGACAGTATCACACAGGATAGGATTAGATACATGGCTCAGCAGACAGTATCACACAGGATAGGATTAGATACACGGCTCAGCAGTCAGTATCACACAGGAGAGGATTAGATACACGGCTCAGCAGACAGTATCACACAGGATAGGATTAGATACACGGCTCAGCAGTCAGTATCACACAGGAGAGGATTAGATACACGGCTCAGCAGACAGTATCACACAGGATAGGATTAGATACACGGCTCAGCAGTCAGTATCACACAGGATATGATTAGATACACGGCTCAGCAGACAGTAACACACAGGATAGGATTAGATACACGGCTCAGCAGACAGTATCACACAGGATAGGATTAGATACACGGCTCAGCAGTCAGTATCACACAGGATAGGATTAGATACACGGCTCAGCAGACAGTATCACACAGGATAGGATTAGATAGACGGCTCAGCAGACAGTATCACACAGGAGAGGATTAGATACACGGCTCAGCAGACAGTATCACACAGGAGAGGATTAGATACACGGCTCAGCAGACAGTATCACACAGGAGAGGATTAGATACACGGCTCAGCAGACAGTATCACACAGGAGAGGATTAGATACACGGCTCAGCAGACAGTATCACACAGGAGAGGATTAGATACACGGCTCAGCAGACAGTATCACACAGGGTATGATTAGATACACAGCTCAGCAGACAGTATCACACAGGAGAAGATTAGATACACTGCACAGCAGACAGTATCACACAGGAGAGGATTAGATACACGGCTCAACAGACAGTATCACACATGAGAGGATTAGATACACAGTTCAGCAGACAGTATCACACAGGAGAGGATTAGATACATGGCTCAGCAGACAGTATCACACAGGAGAGGATTAGATACACGGCTCAGCAGTCAGTATCACACAGGATAGGATTAGATACACGGCTCAGCAGACAGTATCACACAGCATGGGATTAGATACACGGCTCAGCAGTCGGTATCACACAGGATAGGATTAGATACACGGCTCAGCAGACAGTATCACACAGGATAGGATTAGATACATGGCTCAGCAGACAGTATCACACAGGATAGGATTAGATACACAGCTCAGCAGACAGTATCACACAGGAGAGGATTAGATACACGGCTCAGCAGACAGTATCACAGATGAGAGGATTAGATACACGGCTCAGCAGTCAGTATCACACAGGAGAGGATTAGATACACGGCTCAGCAGTCAGTATCACACAGGAGAGGATTAGATACACGGCTCAGCAGACAGTATCACACAGGATAGGATTAGATACACGGCTCAGCAGTCAGTATCACACAGGATAGGATTAGATACACGGCTCAGCAGACAGTATCACACAGGATAGGATTAGATACACGGCTCAGCAGACAGTATCACACAGGATAGGATTAGATACACGGCTCAGCAGACAGTATCACACAGGATAGGATTAGATACACGGCTCAGCAGACAGTATCACACAGGATAGGATTAGATACACGGCTCAGCAGACAGTATCACACAGGAGAGGATTAGATACACGGCTCAGCAGTCAGTATCACACAGGAGAGGATTAGATACACGGCTCAGCAGACAGTATCACACAGGATAGGATTAGATACACGGCTCAGCAGTCAGTATCACACAGGATAGGATTAGATACACGGCTCAGCAGACAGTATCACACAGGAGAGGATTAGATACACGGCTCAGCAGACAGTATCACACAGGAGAGGATTAGATACACGGCTCAGCAGACAGTATCACACAGGAGAGGATTAGATACACGGCTCAGCAGACAGTATCACACAGGAGAGGATTAGATACACGGCTCAGCAGACAGTATCACACAGGAGAGGATTAGATACACGGCTCAGCAGACAGTATCACACAGGAGAGGATTAGATACACGGCTCAGCAGTGTGTATCACACAGGAGAGGATTAGATAAACGGCTCAGCAGACAGTATCACACAGGAGAGGATTAGATACACGGCTCAACAGACAGTATCACACAGGAGAGGATTAGATACACGGCTCAGCAGACAGTATCACACAGGAGAGGATTAGATACACGGCTCAGCAGACAGTATCACACAGGAGAGGATTAGATACACGGCTCAGCAGTGTGTATCACACAGGAGAGGATTAGATACACGGCTCAGCTGGCAGTATCACACACGAGAGGATTGGATACATGGCTCAGCAGACAGTATCACACAGGATAGGATTAGATACACGGCTCAGCAGACAGTATCACACAGGAGAGGATTAGATACATGGCTCAGCAGACAGTATCACACAGGAGAGGATTAGATACACGGCTCAGCAGACAGTATCACACAGGAGAGGATTAGATACACAGCTCAGCAGTGTGTATCACACAGCAGAGGATTAGATACACGGCTCAGCAGACAGTATCACACAGGAGAGGATTAGATACACGGCTCAGCAGACAGTATCACACAGGAGAGGATTAGATACACGGCTCAGCAGACAGTATCACACAGGACAGGATTAGATACACGGCTCAGCAGACAGTATCACACAGGAGAGGATTAGATACACGGCTCATCAGTGCGTATTACACAGGAGAGGATTAGATACACGGCTCAGCAGACAGTATCACACACGAGAGGATTAGATACACGGCTCAGCAGACAGTATCACACAGGAGAGGATTAGATATACGGCTCAGCAGACAGTATCACACAGGAGAGGATTAGATACACAGCTCAGTAGACAGTATCACACAGGAGAGGATTAGATACACGGCTCAGCAGACAGTATCACACAGGAGAGGATTAGATACACGGCTCAGCAGACAGTATCACACAGGAGAGGATTAGATACACGGCTCATCAGACAGTATCACACAGGAGAGGATTAGATACACGGCTCAGCAGACAGTATCACACAGGATAGGATTAGATACACGGCTCAGCAGACAGTATCACACAGGAGAGGATTAGATACACAGCTCAGCAGACAGTATCACACAGGAGAGGATTAGATGCACGGCTCAGCAGACAGTATCACACAGGATAGGATTAGATACACGGCTCAGCAGACAGTATCACACAGGATAGGATTAGATACACGGCTCAGCAGACAGTATCACACAGGATAGGATTAGATACACAGCTCAGCAGACAGTATCACACAGCATGGGATTAGATACACGGCTCAGCAGTCGGTATCACACAGGATAGGATTAGATACACGGCTCAGCAGACAGTATCACACAGGATAGGATTAGATACATGGCTCAACAGACAGTATCACACAGGATAGGATTAGATACACGGCTCAGCAGACAGTATCACACAGGAGAGGATTAGATACACGGCTCAGCAGACAGTATCACACAGGAGAGGATTAGATACACAGCTCAGCAGACAGTATCACACAGGAGAGGATTAGATACACGGCTCAGCAGACAGTATCACACAGGAGAGGATTAGATACACAGCTCAGCAGACATTATCACACAGGAGAGGATTAGATACACGGCTCAGCAGACAGTATCACACAGGAGAGGATTAGATACACACCTCAGCAGACAGTATCACACAGGAGAGGATTAGATACACGGCTCAGCAGACAGTATCACACAGGAGAGGATTAGATACACGGCTCAGCAGACAGTATCACACAGGAGACGATTAGATACACGGCTCAGCAGACAGTATCACACAGGATAGGATTAGATACACGGCTCAGCAGACAGTATCACACAGGAGAGGATTAGATACATGGCTCAGCAGACAGTATCACACAGGAGAGGATTAGATACACGGCTCAGCAGTCAGTATCACACAGGATAGGATTAGATTCACGGCTCAGCAGACAGTATCACACAGGAGAAGATTAGATACACAGCACAGCAGACAGTATCACACAGGATAGGATTAGATACACGGCTCAGCAGACAGTATCACACAGGAGAGGATTAGATACACAGCACAGCAGACAGTATCACACAGGAGAGGTTTAGATACACGGCTCAGCAGACAGTATCACACAGGAGAGGATTAGATACACGGCTCAGCAGACAGTATCACACAGGAGAGGATTAGATACACGGCTCAGCAGACAGTATCACACAGGAGAGGATTAGATACACGGCTCAGCAGACAGTATCACACAGGAGAGGATTAGATACACGGCTCAGCAGACAGTATCACACAGGAGAGGATTAGATACACAGCACAGCAGACAGTATCACACAGGAGAGGATTAGATACACGGCTCAGCAGACAGTATCACACAGGAGAGGATTAGATACACAGCACAGCAGACAGTATCACACAGGAGAGGATTAGATACACGGCTCAGCAGACAGTATCACACAGGAGAGGATTAGATACACGGCTCAGCAGATAGTATCACACAGGATAGGATTAGATACACGGCTCAGCAGACAGTACCACACAGGAGAGGATTAGATACACGGCTCAGCAGACAGTATCACACAGGAGAGGATTAGATACACGGCTCAGCAGACAGTATCACGCAGGATATTATTAGATACACGGCTCAGCAGACTGTATCACACAGGAGAGGATTAGATACACGGCTCAGCAGACAGTATCACACAGGAGAGGATTAGATACATGGCTCAGCAGACTGTATCACACAGGAGAGGATTAGATACACAGCTCAGCAGACAGTATCACACAGGATAGGATTAGATACACGGCTCAGCAGACAGTATCACACAGGATAGGATTAGATACACGGCTCAGCAGACAGTATCACACAGGAGAGGATTAGATACACGGCTCAGCAGACAGTATCACACAGGAGAGGATTAGATACACAGCTCAGCAGACAGTATCACACAGGAGAGGATTAGATACACGGCTCATCAGACAGTATCACACAGGAGAGGTTTAGATACACGGCTCAGCAGACAGTATCACACAGGAGAGGATTAGATACACGGCTCAGCAGACAGTATCACACAGGAGAGGATTAGATACACGGCTCAGCAGACAGTATCACACAGGAGAGCATTAGATACACGGCTCAGCAGACAGTATCACACAGGAGAGGATTAGATACACGGCTCAGCAGACAGTATCACACAGGAGAGGATTAGATACACAGCACAGCAGACAGTATCACACAGGAGAGGATTAGATACACGGCTCAGCAGACAGTATCACACAGGAGAGGATTAGATACACAGCACAGCAGACAGTATCACACAGGAGAGGATTAGATACACGGCTCAGCAGACAGTATCACACAGGAGAGGATTAGATACACGGCTCAGCAGATAGTATCACACAGGATAGGATTAGATACACGGCTCAGCAGACAGTACCACACAGGAGAGGATTAGATACACGGCTCAGCAGACAGTATCACACAGGAGAGGATTAGATACACGGCTCAGCAGACAGTATCACGCAGGATATTATTAGATACACGGCTCAGCAGACTGTATCACACAGGAGAGGATTAGATACACGGCTCAGCAGACAGTATCACACAGGAGAGGATTAGATACATGGCTCAGCAGACTGTATCACACAGGAGAGGATTAGATACACAGCTCAGCAGACAGTATCACACAGGATAGGATTAGATACACGGCTCAGCAGACAGTATCACACAGGATAGGATTAGATACACGGCTCAGCAGACAGTATCACACAGGAGAGGATTAGATACACGGCTCAGCAGACAGTATCACACAGGAGAGGATTAGATACACAGCTCAGCAGACAGTATCACACAGGAGAGGATTAGATACACGGCTCAGCAGACAGTATCACACAGGAGAGGATTAGATACACGGCTCAGCAGACAGTATCACACAGGAGAGGATTAGATACACGGCTCATCAGACAGTATCACACAGGAGAGGATTAGATACACGGCTCAGCAGACAGTATCACACAGGATAGGATTAGATACACGGCTCAGCAGACAGTATCACACAGGAGAGGATTAGATACACAGCTCAGCAGACAGTATCACACAGTAGAGGATTAGATGCACGGCTCAGCAGACAGTATCACACAGGATAGGATTAGATACACGGCTCAGCAGACAGTATCACACAGGATAGGATTAGATACACGGCTCAGCAGACAGTATCACACAGGATAGGATTAGATACACAGCTCAGCAGACAGTATCACACAGCATGGGATTAGATACACGGCTCAGCAGTCGGTATCACACAGGATAGGATTAGATACACGGCTCAGCAGACAGTATCACACAGGATAGGATTAGATACATGGCTCAACAGACAGTATCACACAGGATAGGATTAGATACACGGCTCAGCAGACAGCATCACACAGGAGAGGATTAGATACACGGCTCAGCAGACAGTATCACACAGGAGAGGATTAGATACACGGCTCAGCAGACAGTATCACACAGGAGAGGATTAGATACACAGCTCAGCAGACAGTATCACACAGGAGAGGATTAGATACACGGCTCAGCAGACAGTATCACACAGGAGAGGATTAGATACACAGCTCAGCAAACAGTATCACACAGGAGAGGATTAGATACACGGCTCAGCAGACAGTATCACACAGGAGAGGATTAGATACACGCCTCAGCAGACAGTATCACACAGGAGAGGATTAGATACACGGCTCAGCAGACAGTATCACACAGGAGAGGATTAGATACACGGCTCAGCAGACAGTATCACACAGGAGACGATTAGATACACGGCTCAGCAGACAGTATCACACAGGAGAGGATTAGATACATGGCTCAGCAGACAGTATCACACAGGAGAGGATTAGATACACGGCTCAGCAGTCAGTATCACACAGCATAGGATTAGATACACGGCTCAGCAGACAGTATCACACAGGAGAGGATTAGATACACAGCACAGCAGACAGTATCACACAGGATAGGATTAGATACACGGCTCAGCAGACAGTATCACACAGGAGAGGATTAGATACACAGCACAGCAGACAGTATCACACAGGAGAGGATTAGATACACGGCTCAGCAGACAGTATCACACAGGAGAGGATTAGATACACGGCTCAGCAGACAGTATCACACAGGAGAGGATTAGATACACGGCTCAGCAGACAGTATCACACAGGAGAGGATTAGATACACGGCTCAGCAGACAGTATCACACAGGAGAGGATTAGATACACGGCTCAGCAGACAGTATCACACAGGAGAGGATTAGATACACAGCACAGCAGACAGTATCACACAGGAGAGGATTAGATACACGGCTCAGCAGACAGTATCACACAGGAGAGGATTAGATACACAGCACAGCAGACAGTATCACACAGGAGAGGATTAGATACACGGCTCAGCAGACAGTATCACACAGGAGAGGATTAGATACACGGCTCAGCAGATAGTATCACACAGGATAGGATTAGATACACGGCTCAGCAGACAGTACCACACAGGAGAGGATTAGATACACGGCTCAGCAGACAGTATCACACAGGAGAGGATTAGATACACGGCTCAGCAGACAGTATGACGCAGGATAGGATTAGATACACGGCTCAGCAGACTGTATCACACAGGAGAGGATTAGATACACGGCTCAGCAGACAGTATCACACAGGAGAGGATTAGATACACAGCTCAGCAGACAGTATCACACAGGATAGGATTAGATACACGGCTCAGCAGACTGTATCACACAGGAGAGGATTAGATACACAGCTCAGCAGACAGTATCACACAGGATAGGATTAGATACACGGCTCAGCAGACAGTATCACACAGGATAGGATTAGATACACGGCTCAGCAGACAGTATCACACAGGAGAGGATTAGATACACGGCTCAGCAGACTGTATCACACAGGAGAGGATTAGATACACAGCTCAGCAGACAGTATCACACAGGATAGGATTAGATACATGGCTCAGCAGACAGTATCACACAGGATAGGATTAGATACACGGCTCAGCAGACAGTATCACACAGGAGAGGATTAGATACACGGCTCAGCAGACTGTATGACACAGGAGAGGATTAGATACACAGCTCAGCAGACAGTATCACACAGGATAGGATTAGATACACGGCTCAGCAGACAGTATCACACAGGAGAGGATTAGATACACGGCTCAGCAGACAGTATCACACAGGATAGGATTAGATACACGGCTCAGCAGTCAGTATCACACAGGAGAGGATTAGATACACGGCTCAGCAGACAGTATCACACAGGATAGGATTAGATACACGGCTCAGCAGACAGTATCGCACAGGAGAGGATTAGATACACGGCTCAGCAGACAGTATCACACAGGAGAGGATTAGATACACAGCTCAGCAGACAGTATCACACAGGATAGGATTAGATACACGGCTCAGCAGACAGTATCACACAGGAGAGGATTAGATACACGGCTCAGCAGACAGTATCACACAGGATAGGATTAGATACACGGCTCAGCAGTCAGTATCACACAGGAGAGGATTAGATACACAGCTCAGCAGACAGTATCACACAGGATAGGATTAGATACACGGCTCAGCAGACAGTATCACACAGGAGAGGATTAGATACACGGCTCAGCAGACAGTATCACACAGGAGAGGATTAGATACACGGCTCAGCAGACAGTATCACACAGGATAGGATTAGATACACGGCTCAGCAGACAGTATCACACAGGAGAGGATTAGATACACGGCTCAGCAGTCAGTATCACACAGGAGAGGATTAGATACACAGCTCAGCAGACAGTATCACACAGGATAGGATTAGATACACGGCTCAGCAGTCAGTATCACACAGGAGAGGATTAGATACACGGCTCAGCAGACAGTATCACACAGGAGAGGATTAGATACATGGCTCAGCAGACAGTATCACACAGGAGAGGATTAGATACACGGCTCAGCAGACAGTATCACACAGGATAGGATTAGATACACGGCTCAGCAGACAGTATCACACAGGAGAGGATTAGATACACATACATTTAGTAGGGGGCGCTGGATAGGAGGATGGGGGTGATGGGAGGACAGTATTTGGGGAGGGGATGATGAGGGTGAATGGTATATTTCTTGGGGGAGGCAGTGGGGGATGGGGTGTATGTTGGGGGTCGCTACACTCAGGCTCCGGCAGGAGGACCCTGTGCAGAATGAGGGGGCGGCAGAGAGGAGGGGACAAGGATGGGGGAGGGGAGACATTTCGGATACAGTTTCAGCTCAGCAGCCTTCTCAGGACAATCATCTTCTCCGCAGGACACAGAACAGACCCCAGTGCCGCCATGGTGAGATCTGATCCCCCCATTACTGCCCCCAGTGCCTCCCTGCTGCCCCCACTAATCTGCTGTCTGTGCCCCCAGCTCCTGAGGACTGCCCCCCTGCTGCTGCTGCTCGCCCTGTCCTGCTCCCAAGCTCAGGTATGTACGGACCCCCAGTCCTGTGCCCCCAACACTCTGCACCCCAGTCCTGTGCCCCCAACACTCTGCACCCCAGTCCTGTGCCCCCAACACTCTGCACCCCCAGTCCTGTGCCCCCAACACTCTGCACCCCCAGTCCTGTGCCCCCAACACTCTGCACCCCAGTCCTGTGACCCCAACACTCTGCACCCCAGTCCTGTGCCCCCAACACTCTGCACCCCAGTCATGTGCCCCCAATACTCTGCACCCCCAGTCCTGTGCCCCCAACACTCTGCACCCCAATCATGTGCCCCCAACACTATGCACCCCAGTCATGTGCCCCCAACACTATGCACCTCCGTCATGTGCCCCCAATACTCTGCACCCCCAGTCCTGTGCCCCCAACACTCTGCACCCCAATCATGTGCCCCCAACACTCTGCACCCCAGTCCTGTGCCCCCAACACTCTGCACCCCCAGTCCTGTGCCCCCAACACTCTGCACCCCCAGTCATGTGCCCCCAACACTATGCACCCCAGTCCTGTGCCCCCAACACTCTGCACCCCAGTCCTGTGCCCCCAACACTATGCACCCCAGTCCTGTGCCCCCAACACTATGCACCCCAGTCATGTGCCCCCAACACTCTGCACCCCCAGTCCTGTGCCCCCAACACTCTGCACCCCCAGTCCTGTGCCCCCAACACTCTGCACCCCCAGTCCTGTGCCCCCAACACTCTGCACCCAAGTCCTGTGCCCCCAACACTCTGCACCCCAGTCCTGTGCCCCCAACACTCTGCACCCCAGTCATGTGCCCCCAACACTCTGCACCCCAGTCATGTGCCCCCAATACTCTGCACCCCCAGTCCTGTGCCCCCAACACTCTGTGCCCCCAACACTATGCACCCCAGTCATGTGCCCCCAACACTCTGCACCCCCAGTCCTGTGCCCCCAACACTCTGCACCCCCAGTCCTGTGCCCCCAACACTATGCACCCCAGTCCTGTGCCCCCAACACTATGCACCCCAGTCCTGTGCCCCCAGCACTCTGCACCCCAGTCCTGTGCCCCCAACACTATGCAGCCCAGTCATGTGCCCCCAATACTCTGCACCCCCAGTCCTGTGCCCCCAACACTATGCACCCCAGTCATGTGCCCCCAACACTATGCACCCCAGTCATGTGCCCCCAACACTATGCACCTCAGTCATGTGCCCCCAATACTCTGCACCCCCAGTCATGTGCCCCCAACACTATGTACCCCAGTCATGTGCCCCCAACACTATGCACCCCAGTCATGTGCCCCCAACACTATGCACCCCAGTCATGTGCCCCCAACACTCTGCACCCCAGTCATGTGCCCCCAACACTCTGCACCCCCAGTCCTGTGCCCCAACACTCTGCACCCCCATTCCTGTGCCCCCAACACTCTGCACCCCAGTCCTGTGCCCCCAACACTCTGCACCCCAGTCCTGTGCCCCCAACACTCTGCACCCCAGTCCTGTGCCCCCAACACTCTGCACCCCAGTCCTGTGCCCCCAACACTATGCACCCCAGTCATGTGCCCCCAACACTATGCACCCCAGTCATGTGCCCCCAACACTCTGCACCCCCAGTCCTGTGCCCCCAACACTCTGCACCCCCAGTCCTGTGCCCCCAACACTCTGCACCCCAGTCCTGTGCCCCCAACACTCTGCCGCCCCAGTCCTGTACAACCAACACTCTGCCCCCCCAGTCCCGTGCCCCCAACACTCTGCACCCCAGTCCTGTGCCCCCAACACTCTGCACCCCAGTCTTGCGCCCCCAACACTCTGCACCCCAGTCCTGTGCCCCCAACACTCTGCACCCCAGTCTTGTGCCCCCAACACTATGTACCCCAGTCATGTGCCCCCAACACTATGCACCCCAGTCATGTGCCCCCAACACTATGCACCCCAGTCATGTGCCCCCAACACTCTGCACCCCAGTCATGTGCCCCAACACTCTGCACCCCCAGTCCTGTGCCCCAACACTCTGCACCCCCAGTCCTGTGCCCCCAACACTCTGCACCCCCATTCCTGTGCCCCCAACACTCTGCACCCCAGTCCTGTGCCCCCAACACTCTGCACCCCAGTCCTGTGCCCCCAACACTCTGCACCCCAGTCCTGTGCCCCCAACACTGTGCACCCCAGTCCTGTGCCCCCAACACTATGCACCCCAGTCATGTGCCCCCAACACTATGCACCCCAGTCATGTGCCCCCAACACTCTGCACCCCCAGTCCTGTGCCCCCAACACTCTGCACCCCCAGTCCTGTGCCCCCAACACTCTGCACCCCAGTCCTGTGCCCCCAACACTCTGCCGCCCCAGTCCTGTACAACCAACACTCTGCCCCCCCAGTCCCGTGCCCCCAACACTCTGCACCCCAGTCCTGTGCCCCCAACACTCTGCACCCCAGTCTTGCGCCCCCAACACTCTGCACCCCAGTCCTGTGCCCCCAACACTCTGCACCCCAGTCTTGTGCCCCCAACACTCTGCACCCCAGTCTTGTGCCCCCAACACTCTGCACCCCCAGTCCTGTGCCCCCAACACTCTGCACCCCCAGTCCTGTGCCCCCAACACATTGCGCCCCCAGTCCTGTACCCCCAACCCTCTACACACCCAGTCCTTTGCCCCTAACACTCTGCACCCTTAGTCCTGTGCCCCCAACACTCTGCACCCCTAGTTCTGAGTTCTAAAAGATAAATCTTATCCAGTGTAGAAATGGTTAAACTTCTCCCCCAGGGCTCAGACTTGTTACATTGTAGGGAAGAGTCTCCATTGTGTTATGTACATGTGTATGATCCAACAGGAAACATTCAAGTATCTGATCTAAGTGTGTAGAAAAAGCCAGGAAATCTCCCCTTCCTATAAAGTGTCTATCACCCCCTGTATATAAGAAGGATACATGTCCTGTATATCACCCCCTGTATATAAGAAGGACACATGTCCTGTATATCACCCCCTGTATATAAGAAGGATACATGTCTTGTATATCACCCCCTGTATATAAGAGGATACATGTCTTGTATATCACCCCTGTATATAAGAAGGATACATGTCCTGTATATCACCCCCTGTATATAAGAGGATACATGTCTTGTATATCACCCCTGTATATGAGGATACATGTCCTGTATATCACCCCCTGTATATAAGAGGATACATGTCTCGTATATCACCCCCTGTATATAAGAGGATACATGTCTTGTATATCACCCCCTGTATATAAGAAGGATACATGTCTTGTATATCACCCCCTGTATATAAGAAGGATACATGTCTTGTATATCACCCCCTGTATATAAGAGGATACATGTCTTGTATATCACCCCCTGTATATCAGAAGGATACATGTCTTGTATATCACCCCCTGTATATAAGAAGGATACATGTCCTGTATATCACCCCCTGTATATAAGAGGATACATGTCTTGTATATCACCCCCTGTATATAAGAAGGATACATGTCTTGTATATCACCCCCTGTATATAAGAAGGATACATGTCTTGTATATCACCCCCTGTATATAAGAAGGATACATGTCTTGTATATCACCCCCTGTATATAAGAAGGATACATGTCTTGTATATCACCCCCTGTATATAAGAAGGATACATGTCTTGTATATCACCTCTGTATATAAGAAGGATACATGTCTTGTATATCACCCCTGTATATAAGAAGGATACATGTCTTGTATATCACCCCTGTATATAAGAAGGATACATGTCTTGTATTTTACGCCCTGTATATAAGAAGGATACATGTCTTGTATTTTACCCCCTGTATATAAGAAGGATACATGTCTTGTATTTTACTCCCTGTATATAAGAAGGATAAATGTCTTGTATATCACCCCCTGTATATAAGAAGGATACATGTCTTGTATATCACCCCTGTATATAAGAAGGATACATGTCTTGTATTTTACTCCCTGTATATAAGAAGGATACATGTCTTGTATATCACCCCCTGTATATAAGAAGGATACATGTCCTGTATATCACCCCCTGTATATAAGAAGGATACATGTCTTGTATTTTACCCCCTGTATAGAAGGATACATGTCTTGTATATCACCCCCTGTATATAAGAGGATACATGTCTTGTATATCACCCCCTGTATATAAGAGGATACATGTCTTGTATATCACCCCCTGTATATAAGAAGGATACATGTCTTGTATATCACCCCCTGTATATAAGAAGGATACATGTCTTGTATATCACCCCTGTATATAAGAAGGATACATGTCTTGTATTTTACCCCCTGTATAGAAGAAGGATACATGTCTTGTATATCACTCCCTGTATATAAGAAGGATACATGTCCTTTATATCACCCCCTGTATATAAGAAGGATACATGTCTTGTATATCACCCCTTGTATATAAGAGGATACATGTCTTGTATATCACCCCCTGTATATAAGAGGATACATGTCTTGTATATCACCCCCTGTATATAAGAAGGATACATGTCTTGTATATCACCCCCTGTATATAAGAAGGATACATGTCTTGTATATCACCACCTGTATAGAAGAAGGATACATGTCTTGTATATCACCCACTGTATATAAGAGGATATATGTCTTGTATATCACCCCCTGTATATAAGAAGGATACATGTCTTGTATATCACCCCTGTATATAAGAAGGATACATGTCTTGTATATCACCCCTGTATATAAGAAGGATACATGTCTTGTATTTTACCCCCTGTATATAAGAAGGATACATGTCTTGTATATCACCCCCTGTATATAAGAAGGATACATGTCTTGTATATCACCCCCTGTATATAAGAAGGATACATGTCTTGTATATCACCCCCTGTATATAAGAAGGATACATGTCTTGTATATCACCCCCTGTATATAAGAAGGATACATGTCTTGTATATCACCCCCTGTATATAAAAGGATACATGTCTTGTATATCACCCCCTGTATATAAGAAGGATACATGTCTTGTATATCACCCCTGTATATAAGAGGATACATGTCTTGTATTTTACCTCCTGTATATAAGAAGGATACATGTCTTGTATATCACCCCCTGTATATAAGAAGGATACATGTCTTGTATATCACCCCTGTATAGAAGAAGGATACATGTCTTGTATATCACCCCTGTATAGAAGAAGGATACATGTCTTGTATATCACCCCTGTATATAAGAAGGATACATGTCTTGTATATCACCCACTGTATATAAGAGGATACATGTCTTGTATTTTACTCCCTGTATATAAGAAGGATACATGTCCTGTATATTACCCCCTGTATATAAGAAGGATACATGTCTTGTATATTACCCCCTGTATATAAGAAGGATACATGTCTTGTATATCACCCCTGTATATAAGAAGGATACATGTCTTGTATATCATCCCTGTATAGAAGAAGGATACATGTCTTGTATATCACCCCTGTATAGAAGAAGGATACATGTCTTGTATATCACCTCTGTATATAAGAAGGATACATGTCTTGTATATCACCCCTGTATATAAGAAGGATACATGTCTTGTATATCACCTCCTGTATATAAGAAGGATACATGTCTTGTATATCACCCCTGTATATAAGAAGGATACATGTCTTGTATATCACCCCTGTATAGAAGAAGGATACATGTCTTGTATATCACCCCCTGTATATAAGAAGGATACATGTCTTGTATATCACCCCCTGTATATAAGAAGGATACATGTCTTGTATATCACCCCTGTATATAAGAAGGATACATGTCTTGTATATCACCCCCTGTATATAAGAAGGATACATGTCTTGTATATCACCCCTGTATATAAGAAGGATACATGTCTTGTATATCACCCCCTGTATATAAGAAGGATACATGTCTTGTATATCACCCCCTGTATATAAGAAGGATACATGTCTTGTATATTACCCCCTGTATATAAGAAGGATACATGTCTTGTATATCACCCCCTGTATATAAGAGGATACATGTCTTGTATATCACCCCCTGTATATAAGAAGGATACATGTCTTGTATATCACCCCCTGTATATAAGAAGGATACATGTCTTGTATATCACCCCTGTATATAAGAAGGATACATGTCTTGTATTTTACCCCCTGTATAGAAGAAGGATACATGTCTTGTATATCACTTCCTGTATATAAGAAGGATACATGTCCTTTATATCACCCCCTGTATATAAGAAGGATACATGTCTTGTATATCACCCCTTGTATATAAGAGGATACATGTCTTGTATATCACCCCCTGTATATAAGAGGATACATGTCTTGTATATCACCCCCTGTATATAAGAAGGATACATGTCTTGTATATCACCCCCTGTATATCAGAAGGATACATGTCTTGTATATTACCCCCTGTATAGAAGAAGGATACATGTCTTGTATATCACCCCCTGTATATAAGAAGGATACATGTCTTGTATATCACCCCCTGTATATAAGAAGGATACATGTCTTGTATATCACCCCCTGTATATAAGAAGGATACATGTCTTGTATATTACCCCCTGTATAGAAGAAGGATACATGTCTTGTATATCACCCCCTGTATATAAGAGGATACATGTCTTGTATATCACCCCTGCATAGAAGAAGGATACATATCTTGTATATCACCCCCTGTATATAAGAAGGATACATGTCTTGTATATCACCCCCTGTATATAAGAAGGATACATGTCTTGTATATCACCCCCTGTATAGAAGAAGGACACATGTCTCGTATATCACTCCCTGTATATAAGAAGGATACATGTCTTGTATTTTACCCCCTGTATATAAGAAGGATACATGTCTTGTATATCACCCCCTGTATATAAGAAGGATACATGTCTTGTATATCACCCCTGTATATAAGAAGGATACATGTCTTGTATATCACCCCTGTATATAAGAAGGATACATGTCTTGTATTTTACCCCCTGTATATAAGAAGGATACATGTCTTGTATATCACCCCCTGTATATAAGAAGGATACATGTCTTGTATATCACCCCCTGTATATAAGAAGGGTACATGTCTTGTATATCACCCCCTGTATATAAGAAGGATACATGTCTTGTATATCACCCCCTGTATATAAGAAGGATACATGTCTTGTATATCACCCCCTGTATATAAGAGGATACATGTCTTGTATATCACCCCCTGTATATAAGAAGGATACATGTCTTGTATATCACCCCTGTATATAAGAGGATACATGTCTTGTATTTTACCTCCTGTATATAAGAAGGATACATGTCTTGTATATCACCCCCTGTATATAAGAAGGATACATGTCTTGTATATCACCCCTGTATAGAAGAAGGATACATGTCTTGTATATCACCCCTGTATAGAAGAAGGATACATGTCTTGTATATCACCCCTGTATATAAGAAGGATACATGTCTTGTATATCACCCACTGTATATAAGAGGATACATGTCTTGTATTTTACTCCCTGTATATAAGAAGGATACATGTCCTGTATATTACCCCCTGTATATAAGAAGGATACATGTCTTGTATATTACCCCCTGTATATAAGAAGGATACATGTCTTGTATATCACCCCTGTATATAAGAAGGATACATGTCTTGTATATCATCCCTGTATATAAGAAGGATACATGTCTTGTATATCACCCCTGTATAGAAGAAGGATACATGTCTTGTATATCACCCCTGTATAGAAGAAGGATACATGTCTTGTATATCACCTCTGTATATAAGAAGGATACATGTCTTGTATATCACCCCTGTATATAAGAAGGATACATGTCTTGTATATCACCTCCTGTATATAAGAAGGATACATGTCTTGTATATCACCCCTGTATATAAGAAGGATACATGTCTTGTATATCACCCCTGTATAGAAGAAGGATACATGTCTTGTATATCACCCCCTGTATATAAGAAGGATACATGTCTTGTATATCACCCCTGTATATAAGAAGGATACATGTCTTGTATATCACCCCCTGTATATAAGAAGGATACATGTCTTGTATATCACCCCTGTATTTAAGAAGGATACATGTCTTGTATATCACCCCCTGTATATAAGAGGATACATGTCTTGTATATCACCCCCTGTATATAAGAGGATACATGTCTTGTATATCACCCCCTGTATATAAGAAGGATACATGTCCTGTATATCACCCCCTGTATATAAGAAGGATACATGTCCTGTATATCACCCCTGTATATAAGAAGGATACATGTCTTGTATATCACCCCCTGTATATAAGAAGGATACATGTCTTGTATTTTACCCCCTGTATAGAAGGATACATGTCTTGTATATCACCCCTGTATATAAGAAGGATACATGTCTTGTATATCACCCCCTGTATATAAGAAGGATACATGTCTTGTATTTTACCCCCTGTATAGAAGGATACATGTCTTGTATATCACCCCCTGTATATAAGAAGGATACATGTCTTGTATATCACCCCCTGTATATAAGAAGGATACATGTCTTGTATTTTACCCCCTGTATAGAAGGATACATGTCTTGTATATCACCCCCTGTATATAAGAAGGATACATGTCTTGTATTTTACCCCCTGTATAGAAGGATACATGTCTTGTATTTTACCCCCTGTATAGAAGGATACATGTCTTGTATTTTACCCCCTGTATAGAAGGATACATGTCTTGTATTTTACCCCGTGTACGGTCTTGGCCAAAGGTTTTGCGACTGTCACAAGTTTTGGTTTTCACTTTTGCTGTTCGGTTTTTTTAGTGGGAATTTCATTATCTGTAGATTGTGGTGAAGAGCGATCAGATGAATTATTAAAAATTGTAAAGTCATTTCTTGGCAGAAAAATTAATAGAATCACAAAATCCCCGCAAATTTCAGCCCTGCCGCAAGATCTGCTTCATCATTCCTGGAATCTTCTTGAATTGAATAACAAGAGCAGACTGGTAGCTTTAAAAAGGATCTGATACTTAAAGGGATCTGATACCTGATCCCAATCCCGGGCAGCATGTATCAGGCTCTGGCTGTGTGATCTCAGCCAGGTATGTTTTATGTAAAATGCTGCAGCGTTCCAGAGAGGATCATTCTTTGATAGCTTTTTCCCGCCTACTACCAGTGACTGACAGGTCTCTGCCTACCTGCACTTATAAGAAGAGAACTGTCAATCCAGAGCAGCCGGCGGGTGGGCAGTATGTGTCAGCTGACAGGTTCTCTTAAAATCATTGTCTTCTGTTGATCATTGTTTCCTCCAAGAAAATATGTGCAGTTATCATTGATTTGCATCAAAGGGCTTTACAGGCAAGGACATCGATGTTTGTAAGATTGCCCCTAAATCAACCATTTATGGGATCATCAAGAACTTCAAAAAGAGAGGTTCAGTTGCCATGAAGAAGGTGTCAGGGTGCTCAAGAAAGTCCAGCAAGTGCCAGGATGTCTCCTAAAGAAGAGTCAGCTACAGATTGGTTCAGCCCAAGTACAGAGCTTCCCAGGAACGGCAGCAGGCGAAGGATTGTGGAGGCAGCTGGGTGTCAATAAGGGCAACAAAGAATCCACTTGTCTTCAAGATAAACATCAAGGACAGATGGACAGAAGTACAAAGATTGGACTGCAAAGGATAGAGGGGAGTATTTCTCTGATTAATCCCCTTCAAACTGTAGGGAAGTTTGGAAGATGATTGTCTGGAGAAGAGAAGGTGGCGCTGCCCTGAGTCCTGTGTCTGCCAGCAGTAAAGTCTCCTGAGACCATTCATGTGTGGGGGCTTCTCATCCATGGAGGGGGTCGCTCACAATATATGGGGTCTTCTTATCCATGGAGGGGATCATTCACAATGTGCGGGGGCTTCTCATCCATGGAGGAGGTCACTCACAATGTGCGGGGTCTTCTCATCCATGGAGGGGATCATTCACAATGTGCGGGGGCTTCTCATCCATGGAGGAGGTCACTCACAATGTGTGGGGTCTTCTCATCCATGGAGGGGGTCACTCACAATGTGCGGGGTCTTCTCATCCATGGAGGGGGTCACTCACAATGTGCAGGGTCTTCTCATCCATGGAGGGGATCATTCACAATGTGCGGGGGCTTCTCATCCATGGAGGGGGTCACTCACAATGTACAGGGTCTTCTCATCCATGGAGGGGATCATTCACAATGTGCGGGGGCTTCTCATCCATGGAGGGGGTCACTCACAATGTGTGACGGCTTCTCATCCATGGAGGGGTTCACTCACAATGTGTGGAGGCTTCTCATCCATGGAGGGGCTCACTCACAATGTGCGGGGTCTTCTCATCCACGGAGGGAGTCACTCACAATGTGCAGGGGATTCTCATCCATGGAGGGGATCACTCACAATGTGCGGAGGCTTCTCATCCATGGAGGGGATCACTCACAATGTGCGGAGGCTTCTCATCTATGGAGGGGGTCACTCACAATGTGCGGAGGCTTCTCATCCATGGAGGGGATCACTCACAATGTGCGGAGGCTTCTCATCCATGGAGGGGGTCACTCACAATGTGCGGAGGCTTCTCATCCATGGAGGGGATCACTCACAATGTGTGACGGCTTCTCATCCATGGAGGGGTTCACTCACAATGTGCGGGGGCTTCTCATCCATGGAGGGGCTCACTCACAATGTGTGGAGGCTTCTCATCCATGGAGGGGCTCACTCACAATGTGCGGGGTCTTCTCATCCACGGAGGGAGTCACTCACAATGTGCGGGGGCTTCTCATCCATGGAGGGGTTCACTCACAATGTGCGGAGGCTTCTCATCCATGGAGGGGATCACTCACAATGTGTGACGGCTTCTCATCCATGGAGGGGTTCACTCACAATGTGCGGGGGCTTCTCATCCATGGAGGGTCTCACTCACAATGTGTGGAGGCTTCTCATCCATGGAGGGGCTCACTCACAATGTGCGGGGTCTTCTCATCCACGGAGGGAGTCACTCACAATGTGCGGGGGCTTCTCATCCATGGAGGGGTTCACTCACAATGTGCGGAAGCTTCTCATCCATGGAGGGGGTCATTCACAATGTGCGGGGGCTTCTCATCCATGGAGGGGGTCACTCACAATGTGTGACGGCTTCTCATCCATGGAGGGGTTCACTCACAATGTGTGGAGACATCTCATCCATGGAGGGGCTCACTCACAATGTGCGGGGTCTTCTCATCCACGGAGGGAGTCACTCACAATGTGCGGGGGCTTCTCATCCATGGAGGGGATCACTCACAATGTGCGGAGGCTTCTCATCCATGGAGGGGATCACTCACAATGTGTGACGGCTTCTCATCCATGGAGGGGTTCACTCACAATGTGCGGGGGCTTCTCATCCATGGAGGGGCTCACTCACAATGTGTGGAGGCTTCTCATCCATGGAGGGGCTCACTCACAATGTGCGGGGTCTTCTCATCCACGGAGGGAGTCACTCACAATGTGCGGGGGCTTCTCATCCATGGAGGGGTTCACTCACAATGTGCGGAGGCTTCTCATCCATGGAGGGGGTCATTCACAATGTCCGGGGTCTTCTTATCCATGGAGGGGGTCACTCACAATGTGTGACGGCTTCTCATCCATGGAGGGGTTCACTCACAATGTGTGGAGGCTTCTCATCCATGGAGGGGCTCACTCACAATGTGCCGGGTCTTCTCACCCACGGAGGGAGTCACTCACAATGTTCGGGGGCTTCTCATGCATGGAGGGGATCACTCACAATGTGCGGAGGCTTCTCATCCATGGAGGGGATCACTCACAATGTGCGGAGGCTTCTCATCCATGGAGGGGGTCACTCACAATGTGCGGGGGCTTCTCATTCATGGAGGAGGCTCACTAACAATGTGCGGGGGCTTCTCATCCATGGAGGGGGTCACTCACAATGTGTGACGGCTTCTCATCCATGGAGGGGTTCACTCACAATGTGTGGAGGCTTCTCATCCATGGAGGGGCTCACTCACAATGTGCGGGGTCTTCTCATCCACGGAGGGAGTCACTCACAATGTGCGGGGGCTTCTCATCCATGGAGGGGTTCACTCACAATTTGCGGAGGCTTCTCATCCATGGAGGGGGTCATTCACAATGTGCGGGGGCTTCTCATCCTTGGAGGGGATCACTCACAATGTGTGGGGTCTTCTCATCCATGGAGGGGGTCACTCACAATGTGTGACGGCTTCTCATCCATGGAGGCGTTCACTCACAATGTGTGGAGGCTTCTCATCCATGGAGGGGCTCACTCACAATGTGCGGGGTCTTCTCATCCACGGAGGGAGTCACTCACAATGTGCGGGGGCTTCTCATCCATGGAGGGGATCACTCACAATGTGCGGAGGCTTCTCAGCCATGGAGGCGGCTCACTCACAATGTGTGGAGACATCTCATCCATGGAGGGGCTCACTCACAATGTGTGGAGACATCTCATCCATGGAGGGGCTCACTCACAATGTGCGGGGTCTTCTCATCCACGGAGGGAGTCACTCACAATGTGCGGGGGCTTCTCATCCATGGAGGGGATCACTCACAATGTGCGGAGGCTTCTCATCCATGGAGGGGATCACTCACAATGTGTGACGGCTTCTCATCCATGGAGGGGTTCACTCACAATGTGCGGGGGCTTCTCATCCATGGAGGGGCTCACTCACAATGTGTGGAGGCTTCTCATCCATGGAGGGGCTCACTCACAATGTGCGGGGTCTTCTCATCCACGGAGGGAGTCACTCACAATGTGCGGGGGCTTCTCATCCATGGAGGGGTTCACTCACAATGTGCGGAGGCTTCTCATCCATGGAGGGGGTCATTCACAATGTCCGGGGTCTTCTTATCCATGGAGGGGGTCACTCACAATGTGTGACGGCTTCTCATCCATGGAGGGGTTCACTCACAATGTGTGGAGGCTTCTCATCCATGGAGGGGCTCACTCACAATGTGCCGGGTCTTCTCACCCACGGAGGGAGTCACTCACAATGTTCGGGGGCTTCTCATGCATGGAGGGGATCACTCACAATGTGCGGAGGCTTCTCATCCATGGAGGGGATCACTCACAATGTGCGGAGGCTTCTCATCCATGGAGGGGGTCACTCACAATGTGCGGGGGCTTCTCATTCATGGAGGAGGCTCACTAACAATGTGCGGGGGCTTCTCATCCATGGAGGGGGTCACTCACAATGTGTGACGGCTTCTCATCCATGGAGGGGTTCACTCACAATGTGTGGAGGCTTCTCATCCATGGAGGGGCTCACTCACAATGTGCGGGGTCTTCTCATCCACGGAGGGAGTCACTCACAATGTGCGGGGGCTTCTCATCCATGGAGGGGTTCACTCACAATTTGCGGAGGCTTCTCATCCATGGAGGGGGTCATTCACAATGTGCGGGGGCTTCTCATCCTTGGAGGGGATCACTCACAATGTGTGGGGTCTTCTCATCCATGGAGGGGGTCACTCACAATGTGTGACGGCTTCTCATCCATGGAGGCGTTCACTCACAATGTGTGGAGGCTTCTCATCCATGGAGGGGCTCACTCACAATGTGCGGGGTCTTCTCATCCACGGAGGGAGTCACTCACAATGTGCGGGGGCTTCTCATCCATGGAGGGGATCACTCACAATGTGCGGAGGCTTCTCAGCCATGGAGGCGGCTCACTCACAATGTGCGGGGGCTTCTCATCCATGGAGGAGGCTCACTCAAAATGTGCGGGGGCTTATCCATGGAGGGGGTCACTCACAATGTGTGGGGGCTGCACAATTTTACCTCAGAACACAGCCATGAATAATGAATGGGATCTAAACCTCCTCCAAGAACAACTTCTCCATCATCCAGGACTATGTGATGATGATGCTTTTCCCCATGATGGAGACCAGGACACAAGAGAAAAGTGAGAACAAAGTGTCTCGAGAAACAAAACATTGACATTTTGGGTCCAGGAAGCTCCCCAGATCTCATCCCAGTGAGAACCTGCTGTCAATCCTCAAAAAGTGATAACCCCAGAACTTTTGATTGGAGCTGTGATGAGACAAGAACGGGCGGCCATCAGTCAGGATCTGCCCATTAGCCGATACCCAGCTGCCGGGGGAAGGGCAGAAGTCTGGAGAATAAGGGGCAAAAGTCACAGAAACTTCAGGGATTTGTAAATGAAATGTAACAACGTACGGAATGTTTCTAATTGTCTGTCAGTAACCATAGAAACAGCAATGTGAAAAACCAAAATCTGTGTCAGTCCCAAAACTTTTGGCCAGGACTGTAGATATGAGGTTGGAGGTGCTGGACTTTCCAGGGCCGTTTTGTTCCTGTATTTTGGGGCCCGGGTCATACCCTTATACAGACATGTACTCACTTATAGAGGGATTGGGGCTTGCTGGCAGCCAGAGGGTTAATTCTCTGCCATTGCAGGAGAGCTCTGGATTTGGTGTCTGTGCTTTATATACCCCCTGAGGTGTTGCAGGCTTACACAGGGTTAATAGGAGACTTAACTCTTTACATGCTGGAGCTTTGAATACTGTGTGGATAATTGGAAACAGGACCTCTCACACCTGGAGGAAATGATCTCATAGTGTAATCATGGGGGGCCCGCAGTGTGACAGGGGGCCGATTGTACACAGACTTCTGGACATTGTAGTGAGTGGTGGGGATTTCTGCATGCTGTAAACCGCCAGCTGGTCTGCAGGGTACATACAGGGGTATAATGTACTGTCATATATACGTCATATAGTGTAATATATAATGGTGCCATATACTAGAGTCACACAGTATAATATGCGCATGATATAATGATACAATATAACATTACGGGATAATAATCCTACAGTCTGATAATACAATACAGTCCACCTGGAGGCCTCTGCTCTCTCCCCTGCGCCCATCAGTCTCTAGGGCACTGTAATGTAACCATTCACCGCTGCAGTGCAGGAAGGGTTAATGAGCGCTGCCATTCTAGGTCTATGGAGGACCATGATCAGCATGAGAGGCAAAGCTTTAGGCCAGGTTCACATGTTCAGTATTTGGTCAGTATTTTACATCAGTATTTGTAAGCCACAACCCGGAGTGGGTGACTATGCAGAAGTGGTGACGTGGTTCTATTATACTTTTCTTCTTATAAATACTGATGTAAAATACTGACCAAATCCTGAAAGTGTGAACATGGCCATGATCTCTTGGGCCCTGACCAGCTTTACCAGGGCCCCAGCATGTGGTGTCCAGTCCATGTCCTGGTGTGACCCCCGGATGCCACCTCTGTGACCCCCTGATGCCCCATAAACGCGTGTGTATCACTCCATTCTTCTCCTGCTCCCCGGGGTCTCGTCCTGTGGTATCTGCCCATAACATCTGGTGTAGATATAAGTGGGCCCTCCACCCCCCTCCCGCAGGATCCACCGGAGTGTCAGCTCCAGAGTCCAGTTATGACTGTGAATCTCCTCACTCTCCAGGTCACATTCATACAAGTTTGCAGCAAAGAGAACAGAACTAGATTGTCAGCTCTGCAGCCCAGTGACGTGTTATGTGCGGTGCAGTCACCCCCTATGGTCACATGACCCTCCTCCACTAGATTGTCAGCTCTGCAGCCCAGTGACGTGTTATGTGCAGTCACCCCCTATGGTCACATGACCCTCCTCCACTAGATTGTCAGCTCTGCAGCCCAGTGACGTGTTATGTGCAGTCACCCCCTATGGTCACATGACCCTCCTCTACTAGATTGTCAGCTCTGCAGCCCAGTGACGTGTTATGTGCGGTCATCCCCTATGGTCACATGACCCTCCTCCACTAGATTGTCAGCTCTGCAGCCCAGTGACGTGTTATGTGCAGTCACCCCCTATGGTCACATGACCCTCCTCTACTAGATTGTCAGCTCTGCAGCCCAGTGACGTGTTATGTGCAGTCACCCCCTATGGTCACATGACCCTCCTCCACTAGATTGTCAGCTCTGCAGCCCAGTGACGTGTTATGTGCGGTGCAGTCACCCCCTATGGTCACATGACCCTCCTCCACTAGATTGTCAGCTCTGCAGCCCAGTGACGTGTTATGTGCAGTCACCCCCTATGGTCACATGACCCTCCTCTACTAGATTGTCAGCTCTGCAGCCCAGTGACGTGCTATGTGCAGTCACCCCCTATGGTCACATGACCCTCCTCTACTAGATTGTCAGCTCTGCAGCCCAGTGACGTGTTATGTGCAGTCACCCCCTATGGTCACATGACCCTCCTCTACTAGATTGTCAGCTCTGCAGCCCAGTGACGTGTTATGTGCGGTGCAGTCACCCCCTATGGTCATAGAATCATAGACTCATAGAATGGTAGAGTTGGAAGGGACCTCCTGGGTCATCTGGTCCAACCCCCGGCTCAAAGCAGGATTCACTAGATCATCTCAGACAGATGTCTGTCCAGCCTCTGTTTGAAGACGTCCATTGAAGGGGAACTCACCACCTCTCGTGGCAGCCTGTTCCACTCATTAATCACCCTAACTGTCAAAAAGTTTTTTCTAATATCTAATCTGTGTCTCCTCCCATTCAGTTTCATCCCATTGCTTCTAGTCTTTCCTTGTGCAAATGAGAATAAAGATGATCCTTCTACAATGTGACAGCCCTTGACATATTTGTAGACAGCTATTAAGTCTCCTCTCAGTCTTCTTTTTTGCAAGCTAAACATTCCCAAATCCTGCAACCGTTCCTCATAGGACATGGTTTGCAGACCAGTCACCATTCTGGTCGCTCTTCTCTGAACTTGCTCCAGTTTGTCTATGTCTTTTTTAAAATGTGGTGCCCAAAACTGTACACAGTATTCCAGATGAGGTCTGACCAAAGAGGAGTAAAGACCGATAATGACTTCACGTGATCTAGACTGTATGCTTCTGTTAATACATCCCAGAATTGTATTTGCCTTTTTTGCTGCTGCATCACACTGTTGACTCATGTTCAGTCTATGATCTATTAGTATACCTAAGTCTTTTTCACATGTACTGTTGCTTAGCTCTATTCCTCCCATTCTGTATATGCTTTTTTCATTTTTATTGCCCAGATGTAGTACTTTGCATTTTTCCCTGTTAAAAACCATTCTGTTGGTTGCTGCCCACTGCTCCAGTTTATTTAGGTCTTTTTGAATCCTCTCTCTCTCTTCTCTAGTATTAGCTATCCCTCCTAGCTTTGTGTCATCAGAAAATTTAATCAGCTTACCCTCAATTCCTTAATCTAAATCATTGATAAAGATGTTGAACAATACAGGTCCCAGGACGGAGCCCTGTGGTACCCCACTTGAGACATTCATCCAGCTGGATGTGAAGCCATTTACAACCACCCTTTGAGTCCGATCACTAAGCCAGTTATGAATCCACCTAACAGTTGCCTGGTCCATTGCATACTTGGTCTTTTTTTCAATAAGGATGGTGTGAGATACTTTGTCAAATGCTTTGCTGAAGTCAAGATATACTATATCTACAGCATTTCCCTGATCCACCCAGTCAGTGATTCTGTCATAGAAGGAAATTAAGTTAGTCTGACATGACTTGTTAGTTACAAACCCATGCTGACTCTGGTTAATCACTTCATTCTTATCCATGTACTTACATACATGTTGTTTAATAATTTGTTCAAAGATCTTTCCTGGTATAGAAGTCAGACTCACCGGCCTATAGTTCCCTGGGTCCACCTTCTTCCCCTTTTTGAAGATAGGAACAACATTTGCTCTTCTCCAGTCTTCTGGGACTTCTCCTGTTCTCCAAGAATTTTCAAAGATTATGGAGAGTGGTTCTAAAATTTCTTCTACGATCTCCTTCAGTACTCTGGGGTGTAATTCATCTGGACCTGGAGACTTGAACTCATTTATGTTAGCTAAATATTCCCTCACAATCTTTCGGTTTACAGATAACTTGGATTCCTCTATTCCTTTAAAAGGACAGTGAAGATCAGTTGATGTTACATTTTCTTTCTGAGAGAAAACAGATGCAAAATAGGAATTAAAAAGTTCGGCCTTCTCAACATCCTCTCTTACCATTTCTCCATTTTCATCCTGTAAAAATCCTATAGCATCTTTGACTTTTCTTTTACTTTTGACATACCCCCAAAATCCTTTTTTATTGCTTTTGACATCTCTTGCAAGCCTTAATTCATTGTCAGCTTTAGCTAACCTGATACGTGCCCTGCAGGATCTGCAGACTGCATTATAATCTTCTTTAGATATGCCTCCCTCTTTCCATTTAATAAACATTTCTTTCTTTCTTTTTAGCATGTGTTTAAGTTCTGTGTTCATCCATCCTGGTTTCCTTAAATGCTTCCCATTCTTCCTACTTTTCGGGATTGTTAACGATTGTGCTTTGAGACCCTCAAAGCACACATCACATGACCCTCCTCACATGACCCTCCTCCACTAGATTGTCAGCTCTGCAGCCCAGTGACGTGTTATGTGCGGTGCAGTCACCCCCTATGGTCACATGACCCTCCTCTACTAGATTGTCAGCTCTGCTGCCCAGTGACGTGTTATGTGCAGTCACCCCCTATGGTCACATGACCCTCCTCTACTAGATTGTCAGCTCTGCAGCCCAGTGACGTGTTATGTGCAGTCTCCCCCTGTGATCACATGACCCTCCTCTACTAGATTGTCAGCTCTGCTGCCCAGTGACGTGTTATGTGCAGTCTCCCCCTGTGATCACATGAACCTCCTCTACTAGATTGTCAGCTCTGCTGCCCAGTGACGTGTTATGTGCAGTCTGCCCCTGTGATCACATGACCCTCCTCTACTAGATTGTCAGCTCTGCAGCCCAGTGACGTGTTATGTGCAGTCTCCCCCTGTGATCACATGACCCTCCTCTACTAGATTGTCAGCTCTGCTGCCCAGTGAAGTGTTATGTGCAGTCTCCCCCTGTGATCACATGACCCTCCTCCACTAGATTGTCAGCTCTGCTGCCCAGTGACGTTTTATGTGCAGTCTCCACCTGTGATCACATGACCCTCCTCTACTAGATTGTCAGCTCTGCTGCCCAGTGACGTGTTATGTGCAGTCACCCCCTATGGTCACATGACCCTCCTCTACTAGATTGTCAGCTCTGCTGCCCAGTGAAGTGTTATGTGCAGTCTCCCCCTGTGATCACATGACCCTCCTCCACTAGATTGTCAGCTCTGCAGCCCAGTGACGTTTTATGTGCAGTCTCCCCCTGTGATCACATGACCCTCCTCTACTAGATTGTCAGCTCTTGCGGTCATTACTACGCCCTGCACGCTCAGCTCTGCTACATCTGTGCGCTGGAGCAGTAGAGGGTGCGGTGCTAGGAGGGTCTCCAATGACTCAGCCTTGGCCCGCAGTCTGCACAGATGAGGGATATTGGGAGGGTGCGGTTTATAGGGGTTTGTAGGGCCCACCCGAGCTATGGCCTCATGTTTGCCCACCTGGGTATTGCATACAATGGACATGGCTATGTCTGGAATCTGCACACTGCTGTGTTAACCCACTAGGTGCCAGTTGGCTTTGCAGGCGTCAATGCAGGGTCTGGATCTGAAGGGGCTTCACACAGTTGAACACCTGTTTACAAAGTAAATCCCCCCACCCTCCCGGGTGGTCCCCACATAACCTGTAATTGTGAGGAATTCCTGCAAACACAGCTGTCATGGCGTCACCCCTCTGTGCCCCGAAGAATGAGCCCAGCGTCCCGGATGTCGCCCAGATGTCCGCACGAGACAGGGAGACCCCAATAATATACAGCTTATAATAGTACTGGAGCGTTATAAGAGGCTGATATCAGTCACATATGATGTAATGTCTGGAGGTTGTATCAGTACTGGAGCGTTATAAGAGGAGCTGATATCAGTCACATATGATGTAATGTCTGGAGGTTATATCAGCACTGGAGCGTTATAAGAGGGGCTGATATCAGTCACATATGATGTAATGTCTGGAGGTTATATCAGTACTGGAGCGTTATAAGAGGAGCTGATATCAGTCACATATGGTGTAATGTCTGGAGGTTATATCAGTACTGGAGCGTTATAAGAGGGGCTGATATCAGTCACATATGATGTAATGTCTGGAGGTTATATCAGTACTGGAGCGTTATAAGAGGGGCTGATATCAGTCACATATGATGTAATGTCTGCAGGTTATATCACTACTGGAGCGTTATAAGAGGCTGATATCAGTCACATATGATGTAATGTCTGGAGGTTGTATCAGTACTGGAGCGTTATAAGAGGCTGATATCAGTCACATATGATGTAATGTCTGGAGGTTATATCAGTACTGGAGCGTTATAAGAGGCTGATATCAGTCACATATGATGTAATGTCTGGAGGTTGTATCAGTACTGGAGCGTTATAAGAGGCTGATATCAGTCACATATGATGTAATGTCTGGAGGTTGTATCAGTACTGGAGTGTTATAAGAGGCTGATATCAGTCACATATGATGTAATGTCTGGAGGTTGTATCAGTACTGGAGCGTTATAAGAGGCTGATATCAGTCACATATGATGTAATGTCTGGAGGTTATATCAGTACTGGAGCTGATATCAGTCACATATGGTGTAATGTCTGGAGGTTATATCAGTACTGGAGCGTTATAAGAGGCTGATATCAGTCACATATGATGTAATGTCTGGAGGTTATATCAGTACTGGAGCGTTATAAGAGGGGCTGATATTAGTCACATATGGTGTAATGTCTGGAGGTTATATCAGTACTGGAGCGTTATAAGAGGCTGATATCAGTCACATATGATGTAATGTCTGGAGGTTATATCAGTACTGGGACGTTATAAGAGGCTGATATCAGTCACATATGGTGTAATGTCTGGAGGTTATATCAGTACTGGAGAGTTATAAGAGGAGCTGATATCAGTCACATATGATGTAATGTCTGGAGGTTCTATCAGTACTGGAGCGTTATAAGAGGCTGATATCAGTCACATATGGTGTAATGTCTGGAGGTTATATCAGTACTGGAGCGTTATAAGAGGCTGATATCAGTCACATATGGTGTAATGTCTGGAGGTTATATCAGTACTGGAGCGTTATAAGAGGAGCTGATATCAGTCACATATGATGTAATGTCTGGGGGTTATATCAGTACTGGGACGTTATAAGAGGCTGATATCAATCACATATGGTGTAATGTCTGGAGGTTATATCAGTACTGGAGCGTTATAAGAGGAGCTGATATCAGTCACATATGATGTAATGTCTGGAGGTTATATCAGTACTGGAGCGTTATATGAGGCTGATATCAGTCACATATGGTGTAATGTCTGGAGGTTATATCAGTACTGGGACGATATAAGAGGCTGATATCAGTCACATATGGTGTAATGTCTGGAGGTTATATCAGTACTGGAGCGTTATAAGAGGAGCTGATATCAGTCACATATGATGTAATGTCTGGAGGTTCTATCAGTACTGGAGCGTTATAAGAGGCTGATATCAGTCACATATGGTGTAATATCTGGAGGTTATATCAGTACTGGAGTGTTATAAGAGGAGCTGATATCAGTCACATATGGTGTAATGTCTGGAGGTTATATCAGTACTGGAGCGTTATAAGAGGAGCTGATATCAGTCACATATGGTGTAATGTCTGGAGGTTATATCAGTACTGGAGCGTTATAAGAGGAGCTGATATCAGTCACATATGGTGTAATGTCTAGAGGTTATATCAGTACTGGAGCGTTATAAGAGGGGCTGATATCAGTCACATATGGTGTAATGTCTGGAGGTTATATCAGTACAGGAGCGTTATAAGAGGAGCTGATATCAGTCATATATGGTGTAATGTCTGGAGGTTATATCAGTACTGGAGCGTTATAAGAGGAGCTGATATCAGTCACATATGGTGTAATGTCTGGAGGTTATATCAGCACTGGAGAGTTATAAGAGGCTGATATCAGTCACATATGGTGTAATGTCTGGAGGTTATATCAGTACTGGAGCGTTATAAGAGGAGCTTATATCAGTCACATATGGTGTAATGTCTGGAGGTTATATCAGTACTGGAGCGTTATAAGAGAGGCTGATATCAGTCACATATGATGTAATGTCTGGAGGTTATATCAGTACTGGAGCGTTATAAGAGGCTGATATCAGTCACATATGATGTAATGTCTGGAGGTTATATCAGTACTGGAGCGTTATAAGAGAGGCTGATATCAGTCACATATGATGTAATGTCTGGAGGTTGTATCAGTACTGGAGCGTTATAAGAGGCTGATATCAGTCACATATGATGTAATGTCTGGAGGTTGTATCAGTACTGGAGCGTTATAAGAGGCTGATATCAGTCACATATGATGTAATGTCTGGAGGTTGTATCAGTACTGGAGTGTTATAAGAGGCTGATATCAGTCACATATGATGTAATGTCTGGAGGTTGTATCAGTACTGGAGCGTTATAAGAGGCTGATATCAGTCACATATGATGTAATGTCTGGAGGTTATATCAGTACTGGAGCATTATAAGAGGAGCTGATATCAGTCACATATGGTGTAATGTCTGGAGGTTATATCAGTACTGGAGCGTTATAAGAGGCTGATATCAGTCACATATGATGTAATGTCTGGAGGTTGTATCAGTACTGGAGCGTTATAAGAGGGGCTGATATCAGTCACATATGATGTAATGTCTGGAGGTTATATCAGTACTGGAGCGTTATAAGAGGGGCTGATATCAGTCACATATGGTGTAATGTCTGGAGGTTATATCAGTACTGGAGCGTTATAAGAGGCTGATATCAGTCACATATGATGTAATGTCTGGAGGTTATATCAGTACTGGGACGTTATAAGAGGCTGATATCAGTCACATATGGTGTAATGTCTGGAGGTTATATCAGTACTGGAGCGTTATAAGAGGAGCTGATATCAGTCACATATGATGTAATGTCTGGAGGTTCTATCAGTACTGGAGCATTATAAGAGGCTGATATCAGTCACATATGGTGTAATGTCTGGAGGTTATATCAGTACTGGAGCGTTATAAGAGGCTGATATCAGTCACATATGGTGTAATGTCTGGAGGTTATATCAGTACTGGAGCGTTATAAGAGGAGCTGATATCAGTCACATATGATGTAATGTCTGGAGGGTATATCAGTACTGGAGCGTTATAAGAGGGGCTGATATCAGTCACATATGATGTAATGTCTGGAGGTTATATCAGTACTGGAGCGTTATATGAGGCTGATATCAATCACATATGGTGTAATGTCTGGAGGTTATATCAGTACTGGGACGTTATAAGAGGCTGATATCAATCACATATGGTGTAATGTCTGGAGGTTATATCAGTACTGGAGCGTTATAAGAGGAGCTGATATCAGTCACATATGATGTAATGTCTGGAGGTTATATCAGTACTGGAGCGTTATATGAGGCTGATATCAGTCACATATGGTGTAATGTCTGGAGGTTATATCAGTACTGGGACGTTATAAGAGGCTGATATCAGTCACATATGGTGTAATGTCTGGAGGTTATATCAGTACTGGAGCGTTATAAGAGGAGCTGATATCAGTCACATATGATGTAATGTCTGGAGGTTCTATCAGTACTGGAGCGTTATAAGAGGCCGATATCAGTCACATATGGTGTAATATCTGGAGGTTATATCAGTACTGGAGTGTTATAAGAGGAGCTGATATCAGTCACATATGGTGTAATGTCTGGAGGTTATATCAGTACTGGAGCGTTATAAGAGGAGCTGATATCAGTCACATATGGTGTAATGTCTGGAGGTTATATCAGTACTGGAGCGTTATAAGAGGATCTGATATCAGTCACATATGGTGTAATGTCTGGAGGTTATATCAGTACTGGAGCGTTATAAGAGGGGCTGATATCAGTCACATATGGTGTAATGTCTGGAGGTTATATCAGTACTGGAGCGTTATAAGAGGAGCTGATATCAGTCACATATGGTGTAATGTCTGGAGGTTATATCAGTACTGGAGCGTTATAAGAGGAGCTGATATCAGTCACATATGGTGTAATGTCTGGAGGTTATATCAGCACTGGAGAGTTATAAGAGGCTGATATCAGTCACATATGGTGTAATGTCTGGAGGTTATATCAGTACTGGAGCGTTATAAGAGGAGCTTATATCAGTCACATATGGTTTAATGTCTGGAGGTTATATCAGCACTGGAGAGTTATAAGAGGCTGATATCAGTCACATATGATGTAATGTCTGGAGGATATATCAGTACTGGAGCGTTATAAGAGGGGCTGATATCAGTCACATATGGTGTAATGTCTGGAGGTTATATCAGTACTGGAGCTTTATAAGAGGGGCTGATATCAGTCACATATGGTGTAATGTCTGGAGGTTATATCAGCACTGGAGAGTTATAAGAGGCTGATATCAGTCACATATGGTGTAATGTCTGGAGGTTATATCAGTACTGGAGCGTTATAAGAGGCTGATATCAGTCACATATGATGTAATGTCTGGAGGTTATATCAGTACTGGAGCGTTATAAGAGGGGCTGATATCAGTCACATATGATGTAATGTCTGGAGGTTATATCAGTACTGGAGCGTTATAAGAGAGGCTGATATCAGTCATATATGATGTAATGTCTGGAGGTTATATCAGTACTGGAGCGTTATAAGAGAGGCTGATATCAGTCACATATGATGTAATGTCTGGAGGTTATATCAGTACTGGAGCGTTATAAGAGAGGCTGATATCAGTCACATATGATGTAATGTATGGAGGTTATATCAGTACTGGAGCGTTACAAGAGGCTGATATCAGTCACATATGGTGTAATCTCTGGAGGTTATATCAGTACTGGAGCGTTATAAGAGGAGCTGATATCAGTCACATATGGTGTAATATCTGGAGGTTATATCAGTACTGGAGCGTTATAAGAGGAGCTGATATCAGTCACATATGATGTAATGTCTGGAGGTTATATCAGTACTGGAGCGTTATAAGAGAGGCTGATATCAGTCACATATGTAATGTCTGGGGGTTATATCAGTACTGGAGTGTTATAAGAGGCTGATATCAGTCACATATGGTGTAATGTCTGGAGGTTATATCAGTACTGGAGCGTTATAAGAGAGGCTGATATCAGTCACATATGATGTAATGTCTGGGGGTTATATCAGTACTGGAGTGTTATAAGAGGGGCTGATATCAGTCACATATGGTGTAATGTCTGGAGGTTATATCAGTACTGGAGCGTTACAAGAGGCTGATATCAGTCACATATGGTGTAATGTCTGGAGGTTATATCAGTACTGGAGCGTTATAAGAGGAGCTGATATCAGTCACATATGGTGTAATGTCTGGAGTTTATATCAGTACTGGAGCGTTATAAGAGGAGCTGATATCAGTCACATATGATGTAATGTCTGGAGGTTATATCAGTACTGGAGCGTTATAAGAGGAGCTCATATCAGTCACATATGGTGTAATGTCTGGAGGTTATATCAGTAGTGGAGCGTTATAAGAGGGGCTGATATCAGTCACATATGATGTAATGTCTGGAGGTTATATCAGTACTGGAGCGTTATAAGAGAGGCTGATATCAGTCACATATGATGTAATGTCTGGGGGTTATATCAGTACTGGAGTGTTATAAGAGGCTGATATCAGTCACATATGATGTAATGTCTGGAGGTTATATCAGTACTGGAGCGTTATAAGAGAGGCTGATATCAGTCACATATGATGTAATGTCTGGGGGTTATATCAGTACTGGAGTGTTATAAGAGGGGCTGATATCAGTCACATATGGTGTAATGTCTGGAGGTTATATCAGTACTGGAGCGTTATAAGAGGAGCTGATATCAGTCACATATGATGTAATGTCTGGAGGTTATATCAGTACTGGAGCGTTACAAGAGGCTGATATCAGTCCCATATGATGTAATGTCTGGAGGTTATATCAGTACTGGAGCGTTATAAGAGGGGCTGATATCAGTCACATATGGTGTAATGTCTGGAGGTTATATCAGTACTGGAGCGTTATAAGAGGAGCTGATATCAGTCACATATGATGTAATGTCTGGAGGTTATATCAGTACTGGAGCGTTATAAGAGGGGCTGATATCAGTCACATATGATGTAATGTCTGGAGGTTATATCAGTACTGGAGCGTTATAAGAGGGGCTGATATCAGTCACATATGGTGTAATGTCTGGAGGTTATATCAGTACTGGAGCGTTATAAGAGGAGCTGATATCAGTCACATATGGTGTAATGTCTGGAGGTTATATCAGCACTGGAGAGTTATAAGAGGCTGATATCAGTCACATATGGTGTAATGTCTGGAAGTTATATCAGTACTGGAGCGTTATAAGAGGGGCTGATATCAGTCACATATGGTGTAATGTCTGGAGGTTATATCAGCACTGGAGAGTTATAAGAGGCTGATATCAGTCACATATGGTGTAATGTCTGGAGGTTATATCAGTACTGGAGCGTTATAAGAGGCTGATATCAGTCACATGTGATGTAATGTCTGGAGGTTATATTAGTACTGGAGCGTTATAAGAGGGGCTGATATCAGTCACATATGATGTAATGGCTGGAGGTTATATCAGTACTGGAGCGTTATAAGAGAGGCTGATATCAGTCACATATGATGTAATGTCTGAAGGTTATATCAGTACTGGAGCGTTATAAGAGGGGCTGATATCAGTCACATATGGTGTAATGTCTGGAGGTTATATCAGTACTGGAGCGTTATAAGAGGCTGATATCAGTCACATGTGATGTAATGTCTGGAGGTTATATCAGTACTGGAGCGTTATAAGAGGGGCTGATATCAGTCACATATGATGTAATGTCTGGAGGTTATATCAGTACTGGAGCGTTATAAGAGAGGCTGATATCAGTCACATATGATGTAATGTCTGAAGGTTATATCAGTACTGGAGCGTTATAAGAGGGGCTGATATCAGTCACATATGGTGTAATGTCTGGAGGTTATATCAGTACTGGAGCGTTATAAGAGAGGCTGATATCAGTCACATATGATGTAATGTATGGAGGTTATATCAGTACTGGAGCGTTACAAGAGGCTGATATCAGTCACATATGGTGTAATCTCTGGAGGTTATATCAGTACTGGAGCGTTATAAGAGGAGCTGATATCAGTCACATATGGTGTAATGTCTGGAGGTTATATCAGTACTGGAGCGTTATAAGAGGAGCTGATATCAGTCACATATGGTGTAATGTCTGGAGGTTATATCAGTACTGGAGTGTTATAAGAGAGGCTGATATCAGTCACATATGATGTAATGTCTGGGGGTTATATCAGTACTGGAGTGTTATAAGAGGGGCTGATATCAGTCACATATGGTGTAATGTCTGGAGGTTATATCAGTACTGGAGCGTTACAAGAGGCTGATATCAGTCACATATGGTGTAATGTCTGGAGGTTATATCAGTACTGGAGCGTTATAAGAGGAGCTGATATCAGTCACATATGGTGTAATGTCTGGAGGTTATATCAGTACTGGAGCGTTATAAGAGGAGCTGATATCAGTCACATATGATGTAATGTCTGGAGGTTATATCAGTACTGGAGCGTTATAAGAGGAGCTCATATCAGTCACATATGGTGTAATGTCTGGAGGTTATATCAGTAGTGGAGCGTTATAAGAGGGGCTGATATCAGTCACATATGATGTAATGTCTGGAGGTTATATCAGTACTGGAGCGTTATAAGAGAGGCTGATATCAGTCACATATGATGTAATGTCTGGGGGTTATATCAGTACTGGAGTGTTATAAGAGGCTGATATCAGTCACATATGATGTAATGTCTGGAGGTTATATCAGTACTGGAGCGTTATAAGAGAGGCTGATATCAGTCACATATGATGTAATGTCTGGGGGTTATATCAGTACTGGAGTGTTATAAGAGGGGCTGATATCAGTCACATATGGTGTAATGTCTGGAGGTTATATCAGTACTGGAGCGTTATAAGAGGAGCTGATATCAGTCACATATGATGTAATGTCTGGAGGTTATATCAGTACTGGAGCGTTACAAGAGGCTGATATCAGTCCCATATGATGTAATGTCTGGAGGTTATATCAGTACTGGAGCGTGATAAGAGGGGCTGATATCAGTCACATATGGTGTAATGTCTGGAGGTTATATCAGTACTGGAGCGTTATAAGAGGAGCTGATATCAGTCACATATGATGTAATGTCTGGAGGTTATATCAGTACTGGAGCGTTATAAGAGGGGCTGATATCAGTCACATATGATGTAATGTCTGGAGGTTATATCAGTACTGGAGCGTTATAAGAGGGGCTGATATCAGTCACATATGGTGTAATGTCTGGAGGTTATATCAGTACTGGAGCGTTATAAGAGGAGCTGATATCAGTCACATATGGTGTAATGTCTGGAGGTTATATCAGCACTGGAGAGTTATAAGAGGCTGATATCAGTCACATATGGTGTAATGTCTGGAAGTTATATCAGTACTGGAGCGTTATAAGAGGGACTGATATCAGTCACATATGGTGTAATGTCTGGAGTTTATATCAGCACTGGAGAGTTATAAGAGGCTGATATCAGTCACATATGGTGTAATGTCTGGAGGATATATCAGTACTGGAGCGTTATAAGAGTCTGATATCAGTCACATGTGATGTAATGTCTGGAGGTTATATCAGTACTGGAGCGTTATAAGAGGGGCTGATATCAGTCACATATGATGTAATGTCTGGAGGTTATATCAGTACTGGAGCGTTATAAGAGAGGCTGATATCAGTCACATATGATGTAATGTCTGGAGGTTATATCAGTACTGGAGCGTTATAGGAGGGGCTGATATCAGTCACATATGGTGTAATGTCTAGAGGTTATATCAGTACTGGAGCGTTATAAGAGGGGCTGATATCAGTCACATATGATGTAATGTCTGGAGGTTATATCAGTACTGGAGCGTTATAAGAGGGGCTGATATCAGTCACATATGGTGTAATGTCTGGAGGTTATATCAGTACTGGAGCGTTATAAGAGGAGCTGATATCAGTCACATATGGTGTAATGTCTGGAGGTTATATCAGCACTGGAGAGTTATAAGAGGCTGATATCAGTCACATATGGTGTAATGTCTGGAGGTTATATCAGTACTGGAGCGTTATAAGAGGAGCTGATATCAGTCACATATGGTGTAATGTCTGGAGGTTATATCAGCACTGGAGAGTTATAAGAGGCTGATATCAGTCACATATGGTGTAATGTCTGGAGGTTATATCAGTACTGGAGCGTTATAAGAGGCTGATATCAGTCACATATGATGTAATGTCTGGAGGTTTTATCAGTACTGGAGCGTTATAAGAGGGGCTGATATCAGTCACATATGATGTAATGTCTGGAGGTTATATCAGTACTGGAGCGTTATAAGAGGGGCTGATATCAGTCACATATGGTGTAATGTCTGGAGGTTATATCAGTACTGGAGCGTTATAAGAGGGGCTGATATCAGTCACATATGATGTAATGTCTGGAGGTTATATCAGTATTGGAGCGTTATAAGAGGGGCTGATATCAGTCACATATGGTGTAATGTCTGGAGGTTATATCAGTACTGGAGCGTTATAAGAGGAGCTGATATCAGTCACATATGGTGTAATGTCTGGAGGTTATATCAGCACTGGAGAGTTATAAGAGGCTGATATCAGTCACATATGGTGTAATGTCTGGAGGTTATATCAGTACTGGAGCGTTATAAGAGGAGCTGATATCAGTCATATGGTGTAATGTCTGGAGGTTATATCAGCACTGGAGAGTTATAAGAGGCTGATATCAGTCACATATGGTGTAATGTCTGGAGGTTATATCAGTACTGGAGCGTTATAAGAGGCTGATATCAGTCACATATGATGTAATGTCTGGAGGTTTTATCAGTACTGGAGCGTTATAAGAGGGGCTGATATCAGTCACATATGATGTAATGTCTGGAGGTTATATCAGTACTGGAGCGTTATAAGAGAGGCTGATATCAGTCACATATGATGTAATGTCTGGAGGTTATATCAGTACTGGAGCGTTATAAGAGGGGCTGATATCAGTCACATATGGTGTAATGTCTGGAGGTTATATCAGTACTGGAGCGTTATAAGAGGGGCTGATATCAGTCACATATGATGTAATGTCTGGAGGTTATATCAGTATTGGAGCGTTATAAGAGGGGCTGATATCAGTCACATATGGTGTAATGTCTGGAGGTTATATCAGTACTGGAGCGTTATAAGAGGAGCTGATATCAGTCACATATGGTGTAATGTCTGGAGGTTATATCAGTACTGGAGCGTTATAAGAGGCTGATATCAGTCACATATGATGTAATGTCTGCAGGTTATATCAGTACTGGAGAGTTATAAGAGGCTGATATCAGTCACATATGATGTAATGTCTGGAGGTTATATCAGTACTGGAGCGTTATAAGAGGAGCTGATATCAGTCACATATGATGTAATGTCTGGAGGTTA
This sequence comes from Phyllobates terribilis, assembly GCF_046119375.1. Taxonomy (NCBI): domain Eukaryota; kingdom Metazoa; phylum Chordata; class Amphibia; order Anura; family Dendrobatidae; genus Phyllobates; species Phyllobates terribilis. Next base: position 970,118,182 of record NW_027362762.1, read on the forward strand.
TATCAGCACTGGAGCGTTATAAGAGGGGCTGATATCAGTCACATATGATGTAATGTCTGGAGGTTATATCAGTACTGGAGCGTTATAAGAGGAGCTGATATCAGTCACATATGATGTAATGTCATATCAGTCACATATGATGTAATGTCTGGAGGTTATATCTGTACTGGAGCGTTATAAGAGGCTGATATCAGTCACATATGGTGTAATGTCTGGAGGTTATATCAGTACTGGAATGTTATAAGAGGGGCTGATATCAGTCACATATGGTGTAATGTCTGGAGGTTATATCAGTACTGGAGCATTATAAGAGGCTGATATCAGTCACATATGGTGTAATGTCTGGAGGTTATATCAGTACTGGAGCGTTATAAGAGGCTGATATCAGTCACATATGATGTAATGTCTGGAGGTTATATCAGTACTGGAGCGTTATAAGAGTAGCTGATATCAGTCACATATGATGTAATGTCTGGAGGTTATATGAGCACTGGACCGTTATAAGAGGGGCTGATATCAGTCACATATGTTGTAATGTCTGGAGGTTATATCAGTACTGGAGCGTTATAAGAGGAGCTGATATCAAGTCACATATGATGTAATGTCTGGAGGTTATATCTGTACTGGAGCGTTATAAGAGGCTGATATCAGTCACATATGGTGTAATGTCTGGAGGTTATATCTGTACTGGAGCGTTATAAGAGGGGCTGATATCAGTCACATATGATGTAATGTCTGGAGGTTATATCAGTACTGGAGCGTTATAAGAGAGGCTGATATCAGTCACATATGATGTAATGTCTGGGGGTTATATCAGTACTGGAGTGTTATAAGAGGCTGATATCAGTCACATATGATGTATTGTCTGGAGGTTATATCAGTACTGGAGCGTTATAAGAGGAGCTGATATCAGTCACATATGGTGTAATGTCTGGAGGTTATATCAGCACTGGAGAGTTATAAGAGGCTGATATCAGTCACATATGGTGTAATGTCTGGAGGTTATATCAGTACTGGAGCGTTATAAGAGGAGCTGATATCAGTCACATATGGTGTAATGTCTGGAGGTTATATCAGCACTGGAGAGTTATAAGAGGCTGATATCAGTCACATATGGTGTAATGTCTGGAGGTTATATCAGTACTGGAATGTTATAAGAGGGGCTGATATCAGTCACATATGGTGTAATGTCTGGAGGTTATATCAGTACTGGAGCATTATAAGAGGCTGATATCAGTCACATATGGTGTAATGTCTGGAGTTATATCAGTACTGGAGCGTTATAAGAGGCTGATATCAGTCACATATGATGTAATGTCTGGAGGTTATATCAGTACTGGAACGTTATAAGAGTAGCTGATATCAGTCACATATGATGTAATGTCTGGAGGTTATATGAGCACTGGACCGTTATAAGAGGGGCTGATATCAGTCACATATGTTGTAATGTCTGGAGGTTATATCAGTACTGGAGCGTTATAAGAGGAGCTGATATCAGTCACATATGATGTAATGTCTGGAGGTTATATCTGTACTGGAGCGTTATAAGAGGCTGATATCAGTCACATATGGTGTAATGTCTGAAGGTTATATCTGTACTGGAGCGTTATAAGAGGGGCTGATATTAGTCACATATGATGTAATGTCTGGAGGTTATATCAGTACTGGAGCGTTATAAGAGAGGCTGATATCAGTCACATATGATGTAATGTCTGGGGGTTATATCAGTACTGGAGTGTTATAAGAGGCTGATATCAGTCACATATGATGTATTGTCTGGAGGTTATATCAGTACTGGAGCGTTATAAGAGAGGCTGATATCAGTCACATATGATGTAATGTCTGGGGGTTATATCAGTACTGGAGTGTTATAAGAGGGGCTGATATCAGTCACATATGGTGTAATGTCTGGAGGTTATATCAGTACTGGAGCGTTATAAGAGGAGCTGATATCAGTCACATATGATGTAATGTCTGGAGGTTATATCAGTACTGGAGCGTTACAAGAGGCTAATATCAGTCCCATATGATGTAATGTCTGGAGGTTATATCAGTACTGGAGCGTTATAAGAGGGGCTGATATCAGTCACATATGGTGTAATGTCTGGAGGTTATATCAGTACTGGAGCGTTATAAGAGGAGCTGATATCAGTCACATATGATGTAATGTCTGGAGGTTATATCAGTACTGGAGCGTTATAAGAGGGGCTGATATAAGTCACATATGATGTAATGTCTGGAGGTTATATCAGTACTGGAGCGTTATAAGAGGGGCTGATATCAGTCACATATGGTGTAATGTCTGGAGGTTATATCAGTACTGGAGCGTTATAAGAGGAGCTGATATCAGTCACATATGGTGTAATGTCTGGAGGTTATATCAGCACTGGAGAGTTATAAGAGGCTGATATCAGTCACATAAGTTGTAATGTCTGGAGGTTATATCAGTACTGGAGCGTTATAAGAGGAGCTGATATCAGTCACATATGGTGTAATGTCTGGAGGTTATATCAGCACTGGAGAGTTATAAGAGGCTGATATCAGTCACATATGGTGTAATGTCTGGAGGTTATATCAGTACTGGAGCGTTATAAGAGGCTGATATCAGTCACATGTGATGTAATGTCTGGAGGTTATATCAGCACTGGAGCGTTATAAGAGGGGCTGATATCAGTTACATATGATGTAATGTCTGGAGTTTATATCAGTACTGGAGCGTTATAAGAGGAGCTGATATCAGTCACATATGATGTAATGTCATATCAGTCACATATGATGTAATGTCTGGAGGTTATATCAGTACTGGAGCGTTATAAGAGGCTGATATCAGTCACATATGATGTAATGTCTGGAGGTTATATCAGTACTGGAGCGTTATAAGAGGGGCTGATATCAGTCACATATGGTGTAATGTCTGGAGGTTATATCAGTACTGGAGCGTTATAAGAGGGGCTGATATCAGTCACATATGGTGTAATGTCTGGAGGTTATATCAGTACTGGAGCGTTATAAGAGGAGCTGATATCAGTCACATATGATGTAATGTCTGGAGGTTATATCAGTACTGGAGCGTTATAAGAGGGGCTGATATAAGTCACATATGATGTAATGTCTGGAGGTTATATCAGTACTGGAGCGTTATAAGAGGGGCTGATATCAGTCACATATGGTGTAATGTCTGGAGGTTATATCAGTACTGGAGCGTTATAAGAGGAGCTGATATCAGTCACATATGGTGTAATGTCTGGAGGTTATATCAGCACTGGAGAGTTATAAGAGGCTGATATCAGTCACATAAGTTGTAATGTCTGGAGGTTATATCAGTACTGGAGCGTTATAAGAGGGGCTGATATCAGTCACATATGGTGTAATGTCTGGAGGTTATATCAGCACTGGAGAGTTATAAGAGGCTGATATCAGTCACATATGGTGTAATGTCTGGAGGTTATATCAGTACTGGAGCGTTATAAGAGGCTGATATCAGTCACATGTGATGTAATGTCTGGAGGTTATATCAGCACTGGAGCGTTATAAGAGGGGCTGATATCAGTTACATATGATGTAATGTCTGGAGTTTATATCAGTACTGGAGCGTTATAAGAGGAGCTGATATCAGTCACATATGATGTAATGTCATATCAGTCACATATGATGTAATGTCTGGAGGTTATATCTGTACTGGAGCGTTATAAGAGGCTGATATCAGTCACATATGGTGTAATGTCTGGAGGTTATATCAGTACTGGAATGTTATAAGAGGGGCTGATATCAGTCACATATGGTGTAATGTCTGGAGGTTATATCAGTACTGGAGCATTATAAGAGGCTGATATCAGTCACATATGGTGTAATGTCTGGAGGTTATATCAGTACTGGAGCGTTATAAGAGGCTGATATCAGTCACATATGATGTAATGTCTGGAGGTTATATCAGTACTGGAGCGTTATAAGAGTAGCTGATATCAGTCACATATGATGTAATGTCTGGAGGTTATATGAGCACTGGACCGTTATAAGAGGGGCTGATATCAGTCACATATGTTGTAATGTCTGGAGGTTATATCAGTACTGGAGCGTTATAAGAGGAGCTGATATCAGTCACATATGATGTAATGTCTGGAGGTTATATCTGTACTGGAGCGTTATAAGAGGCTGATATTAGTCACATATGGTGTAATGTCTGGAGGTTATATCAGTACTGGAGCGTTATAAGAGGAGCTGATATCAGTCACATATGATGTAATGTCTGGAGGTTATATCTGTACTGGAGCGTTATAAGAGGCTGATATCAGTCACATATGGTGTAATGTCTGGAGGTTATATCAGTACTGGAATGTTATAAGAGGGGCTGATATCAGTCACATATGGTGTAATGTCTGGAGGTTATATCTGTACTGAAGCGTTATAAGAGGCTGATATCAGTCACATATGATGTAATGTCTGGAGGTTATATCAGTACTGGAGCGTTATAAGAGGGGCTGATATCAGTCACATATGGTGTAATGTCTGGAGGTTATATCAGTACTGGAGCGTTATAAGAGGGGCTGATATCAGTCACATATGGTGTAATGTCTGGAGGTTATATCAGTACTGGAGCGTTATAAGAGGGCCTGATATCAGTCACATATGGTGTAATGTCTGGAGGTTATATCAGTACTAGAGCGTTATAAGAGGGGCTGATATCAGTCACATATGGTATAATGTCTGGAGGTTATATCAGTACTGGAGCGTTATAAGAGGAGCTGATATCAGTCACATATGATGTAATGTCTGGAGGTTATATCAGTACTGGAGCGTTATAAGAGGCTGATATCAGTCACATATGATGTAATGTCTGGAGGTTATATCACTACTGGAGCGTTATAAGAGGGGCTAATATCAGTCACATATGATGTAATGTCTGAAGGTTTTATCAGTACTGGAGCGTTATAAGAGGCTGATATCAGTCACATATGATGTAATGTCTGGAGGTTATAAGAGGCTGATATCAGTCACATATGATGTAATGTCTGGAGGTTATATCAGTACTGGAGCGTTATAAGAGGAGCTGATATCAGTCACATATGGTGTAATGTCTGGAGGTTATATCAGTACTGGAGCGTTATAAGAGGCTGATATCAGTCACATATGATGTAATGTCTGGAGGTTATAAGAGGCTGATATCAGTCACATATGATGTAATGTCTGGAGGTTATATCAGTACTGGAGCGTTATAAGAGGCTGATATCAGTCACATATGGTGTAATGTCTGGAGGTTATATCAGTGCTGGAGCGTTATAAGAGGAGCTGATATCAGTCACATATGGTGTAATGTCTGGGGGTTATATCAGTACTGGAGCGTTATAAGAGGAGCTGATATCAGTCACATATGGTGTAATGTCTGGAGGTTATATCAGTACTGGAGCGTTATAAGAGGGGCTGATATCAGTCACATATGGTGTAATGTCTGGAGGTTATATCAGTACTGGAGCGTTATAAGAGGCTGATATCAATCACATATGGTGTAATGTCTGGAGGTTATATCAGTACTGGAGCGTTATAATAGGCTGATATCAGTCACATATGATGTAATGTCTGGAGGTTATAAGAGGCTGATATCAGTCACATATGATGTAATGTCTGGAGGTTATATCAGTACTGGAGCGTTATAAGAGGCTGATATCAGTCACATATGATGTAATGTCTGGAGGTTATATCAGTGCTGGAGCGTTATAAGAGGCTGATATCAGTCACATATGATGTAATGTCTGGAGGTTATATCAGTACTGGAGCGTTATAAGAGGCTGATATCAGTCACATATGGTGTAATGTCTGGAGGTTATATCAGCACTGGAGTGTGATAAGAGGAGCAGATATCAGTCACATATGGTGTAATGGCTGGAGGTTATATCAGTGCTGGAGCGTTATAAGAGGCTGATATCAGTCACATATGATTTAATGTCTGGAGGTTATATCAGTACTGGAGCGTTATAAGAGGCTGATATCAGTCACATATGGTGTAATGTCTGGAGGTTATATCAGCACTGGAGCGTTATAAGAGGAGCTGATATCAGTCACATATGGTGTAATGTCTGGAGGTTATATCAGTACTGGAGCGTTATAAGAGGCTGATATCAGTCACATATGGTGTAATGTCTGGAGGTTATATCAGTACTGGAGCGTTATAAGAGGCTGATATCAGTCACATATGGTGTAAAGTCTGGAGGTTATATCAGTACTGGAGCATTATAAGAGGCTGATATCTGTCACATATGATATAATGTCTGGAGGTTATATCAGTACTGGAGCGTTATAAGAGGAGCTGATATCAGTCACATATGATGTAATGTCTGGAGGTTATATCAGCACTGGAGCGTTATAAGAGGGGCTGATATCAGTCACATATGATATAATGTCTAGAGGTTATATCAGTACTGGAGCGTTATAAGAGGAGCTGATATCAGTCACATATGATGTAATGTCTGGAGGTTATATCTGTACTGGAGCGTTATAAGAGGCTGATATCAGTCACATATGGTGTAATGTCTGGAGGTTATAGCAGTACTGGAGCGTTATAAGAGGGGCTGATATCAGTCACATATGATGTAATGTCTGGAGGTTATATCAGTAATGGAGCGTTATAAGAGGAGCTGATATCAGTCACATATGATGTAATGTCTAGAGGTTATATCAGTACTGGAGCGTTATAAGAGGAGCTGATATCAGTCACATATGATGTAATGTCTGGAGGTTATATCTGTACTGGAGCGTTATAAGAGGCTGATATCAGTCACATATGGTGTAATGTCTGAAGGTTATATCAGTACTGGAGCGTTATAAGAGGAGCTGATATCAGTCACATATGATGTAATGTCTGGAGGTTATATCTGTACTGGAGCGTTATAAGAGGCTGATATCAGTCACATATGGTGTAATGTCTGCAGGTTATATCAGTACTGGAGCGTTATAAGAGGAGCTTTTATCAGTCACATATAATGTAATGTCTGGAGGTTATATCACTACTGGAGCGTTATAAGAGGGGCTAATATCAGTCACATATGATGTAATGTCTGGAGGTTATATCAGTACTGGAGCGTTATAAGAGGCTGATATCAGTCACATGTGGTGTAATGTCTGGAGGTTATATCAGTACTAGAGCGTTATAAGAGGCTGATATCAGTCACATATGGTGTAATGTCTGGAGGTTATATCAGTACTGGAGCGTTATAAGAGGCTGATATCAGTCACATACTGTATGATGTAATGTCTGGGGGTTATATCAGTACTGGAGTGTTATAAGAGGCTGATATCAGTCACATATGGTGTAATGTCTGGAGGTTATATCAGTACTGGAGCGTTATAAGAGGCTGATATCAGTCACATATGGTGTAATGTCTGGAGGTTATATCAGTACTGGAGCATTATAAGAGGCTGATATCAGTCACATATGATGTAATGTCTGGAGGTTATATCAGTGCTGGAGCGTTATAAGAGGAGCTGATATCAGTCACATATGGTGTAATGTCTGGGGGTTATATCAGTACTGGAGCGTTATAAGAAGAGCTGATATCAGTCACATATGGTATAATGTCTGGAGGTTATATCAGTACTGGAGCGTTATAAGAGGCTGATATCAGTCACATATGATGTAATGTCTGGAGGTTATATCAGTACTGGAGCGTTATAAGAGACTGATATCAGTCACATATGGTGTAATGTCTGGAGGTTATATCAGTACTGGAGCATTATAAGAGGCTGATATCAGTCACATATGATGTAATGTCTGGAGTTTATATCAGTGCTGGAGCGTTATAAGAGGAGCTGATATCAGTCACATATGGTGTAATGTCTGGAGGTTATATCAGCACTGGAGCGTTAAAAGGGGGGCTGATATCAGTCACATGTGATGTAATGTCTGGAGGTTATATCAGTACTGGAGCGTTATAAGAGGCTGATATCAGTCACATGTGTAATGTCTGGAGGTTATATCAGTACTGGAGCATTATAAGAGGCTGATATCAGTCACATATGTAATGTCTGGAGGTTATATCAGTACTGGAGCATTATAAGAGGCTGATATCAGTCACATATGTAATGTCTGGAGGTTATATCAGTACTGGAGCGTTATTAGAGGAGCTGATATCAGTCACATATGATGTAATGTCTGGAGGTTATATCAGCACTGGAGCGTTAAAAGGAGGGCTGATATCAGTCACATATGGTGTAATGTCTGGAGGTTATATCAGTACTGGTGCGTTATAAGAGGAGCTGATATCAGTCACATATGATGTAATGTCTGGAGGTTATATCAGTACTAGAGCGTTATAAGAGGAGCTGATATCAGTCACATATGGTGTAATGTCTGGAGGTTATATCAGTACTGGAGCGTTATAAGAGGCTGATATCAGTCACATATGGTGTAATGTCTGGAGGTTATATCTGTACTGGAGCGTTATAAGAGGCTGATATCAGTCACATATGGTGTAATGTCTGGAGGTTATATCACTACTCGAGCGTTATAAGAGGGGCTGATATCAGTCACATATGGTGTAATGTCTGGAGGTTATATCAGTACTAGAGCGTTATAAGAAGTTGATATCAGTCACATATGGTGTAATGTCTGGAGGTTATATCAGTACTGGAGCGTTATAAGAGGAGCTGATATCAGTCACATATGATGTAATGTCTGGAGGTTATATCAGTACTGGAGCGTTATAAGAGGCTGATATCAGTCACATATGATGTAATGTCTGGAGGTTATATCAGTACTGGAGCGTTATAAGAGGCTGATATCAGTCACATATGATGTAATGTCTGGAGGTTTTATCAGTACTGGAGCGTTATAAGAGGCTGATATCAGTCACACATGATGTAATGTCTGGAGGTTATATCTGTACTGGAGCGTTATAAGAGGCTGATATCAGTCACATATGGTGTAATGTCTGGAGGTTATATCAGTACTGGAGCGTTATAAGAGGGGCTGATATTAGTCACATATGGTGTAATGTCTGGAGGTTATATCAGTACTAGAGCGTTATAAAAAGCTGATATCAGTCACATATGGTGTAATGTCTGGAGGTTATATCAGTACTGGAGCGTTATAAGAGGGGCTGATATCAGTCACATATGGTATAATGTCTGGAGGTTATATCAGTACTGGAGCGTTATAAGAGGCTGATATTAGTCACATATGGTGTAATGTCTGGAGGTTATATCAGTACTGGAGCGTTATAAGAGGAGCTGATATCAGTCACATATGATGTAATGTCTGGAGGTTATATCAGTACTGGAGCGTTATAAGAGGCTGATATCAGTCACATATGATGTAATGTCTGGAGGTTATATCAGTACTGGAGCGTTATAAGAGGCTGATATCAGTCACATATGGTGTAATGTCTGGAGGTTATATCAGTACTGGAGCGTTATAAGAGGCTGATATCAGTCACATATGATGTAATGTCTGTGGGTTATATCAGTACTGGAGCGTTATAAGAGGCTGATAACAGTCACATATGGTGTAATGTCTGGAGGTTATATCAGTACTGGAGCGTTATAAGAGGGGCTGATATCAGTCACATATGGTGTAATGTCTGGAGGTTATATCAGTACTGGAGCGTTATAAGAGGCTGATATTAGTCACATATGGTGTAATGTCTGGAGGTTATATCAGTACTGGAACGTTATAAGAGGAGCTGATATCAGTCACATATGATGTAATGTCTGGAGGTTATATCAGTACTGGAGCGTTATAAGAGGGGCTGATATCAGTCACATATGATGTAATGTCTGGAGGTTATATCAGTACTGGAGCGTTATAAGAGGCTGATATCAGTCATATATGGTGTAATGTCTGGAGGTTATATCAGTACTGGAGCGTTATAAGAGGGGCTGATATCAGTCACATATGGTGTAATGTCTGGAGGTTATATCAGTACTGGAGCGTTATAAGAGGAGCTGATATCAGTCACATATGATGTAATGTCTGGGGGTTATATCAGTACTGGAGCTTTATAAGAGGGGCTGATATCAGTCACATATGATGTAATGTCTGGAGGTTATATCAGTACTGGAGCGTTATAAGAGGCTGATATCAGTCACATATGGTGTAATGTCTGGAGGTTATATCAGTACTGAAGCTTTATAAGAGGGGCTGATATCAGTCACATATGGTGTAATGTCTGGAGGTTATATCAGTACTGGAGCTTTTTAAGAGGGTCTGATATCAGTCACATATGATGTAATGTCTGGGGGTTATATCAGTACTGGAGCGTTATAAGAGGCTGATAACAGTCACATATGGTGTAATGTCTGGAGGTTATATCAGTACTGGAGCGTTATAAGAGGGGCTGATATCAGTCACATATGGTGTAATGTCTGGAGGTTATATCAGTACTGGAGCTTTATAAGAGGAGCTGATATCAGTCACATATGATGTAATGTCTGGAGGTTATATCAGTACTGGAGCGTTATAAGAGGCTGATATCAGTCACATATGATGTAATGTCTGGAGGTTATATCACTACTGGAGCGTTATAAGAGGGGCTAATATCAGTCACATATGATGTAATGTCTGGAGGTTATATCAGTACTGGAGCGTTATAAGAGGCTGATATCAGTCACATATGGTGTAATGTCTGGAGGTTATATCAGTACTAGAGCGTTATAAGAGGCTAATATCAGTCACATATGGTGTAATGTCTGGAGGTTATATTAGTACTGGAGCGTTATAAGAGGCTGATATCAGTCACATATGATGTAATGTCTGGGGGTTATATCAGTACTGGAGCGTTATAAGAGGCTGATAACAGTCACATATGGTGTAATGTCTAGAGGTTATATCAGTACTGGAGCATTATAAGAGGCTGATATCAGTCACATATGATGTAATGTCTGGAGGTTATATTAGTGCTGGAGCATTATAAGAGGAGCTGATATCAGTCACATATGATGTAATGTCTGGGGGTTATATCAGTACTGGAGCGTTATAAGAGGCTGATAACAGTCACATATGGTGTAATGTCTGGAGGTTATATCAGTACTGGAGCGTTATAAGAGGCTGATATCAGTCACATATGATGTAATGTCTGGAGGTTATATCAGTACTGGAGCGTTAAAAGAGGGGCTGATATCAGTCACATATATGGTGTAATGTCTGGAGGTTATATCAGTACTGGAGCGTTATAAGAGGCTGATATCAGTCACATATGGTGTAATGTCTGGAGGATATATCAGTACTGTACTGGAGCGTTATAAGGGGCTGATATCAGTCACATATGATGTAATGTCTGGGGGTTATATCAGTACTGGAGCGTTATAAGAGGGGCTGATATCAGTCACATATGGTGTAATGTCTGGAGGTTATATCAGTACTAGAGCGTTATAAGAGGCTGATATCAGTCACATATGATGTAATGTCTGGAGGTTATATCAGTACTGGAGCGTTATAAGAGGGGCTGATATCGGTCACATATGGTGTAATGTCAGGAGTTTATATCAGTACTGGAGCGTGATAAGAGGGGCTGATATCAGTCACATATGGTGTAATGTCTGGAGGTTATATCAGTACTGGAGCGTTATAAGAGGCTGATATCAGTCACATATGATGTAATGTCTGGAAGTTATATCAGTACTGGAGTGTTATAAGAGGGGCTGATATCAGTCACATATGATGTAATGTCTGGAGGTTATATCAGTACTGGAGCGTTATAAGAGGCTGATATCAGTCACATATGATGTAATGTCTGGAGGTTATATCAGTGCTGGAGCATTATAAGAGGGGCTGATATCAGTCACATATGTTGTAATGTCTGGAGGTTATATCAGTACTGGAGCGTTATAACAGGCTGATATTAGTCACATATGGTGTAATGTCTGGAGGTTATATCAGTACTGGAGCGTTATAAGAGGAGCTGATATCAATCACATATGATGTAATGTCTGGAGGTTATATCAGTACTGGAGCATTATAACAGGCTGATATCAGTCACTTATGATGTAATGTCTGGAGGTTATATCAGTACTGGAGCGTTATAAGAGGGGCTGATATCAGTCACATATGATGTAATGTCTGGAGGTTAGATCAGTACTGGAGCGTTATAAGAGGCTGATATCAGTCATATATGGTGTAATGTCTGGAGGTTATATCAGTACTGGAGCGTTATAAGAGGCTGATATCAGTCACATATGGTGTAATGTCTGGAGGTTATATCAGTACTGGAGCTTTATAAGAGGGGCTGATATCAGTCACATATGGTGTAATGTCTGGAGGTTATATCAGTACTGGAGCGTTATAAGAGGAGCTGATATCAGTCACATATGATGTAATGTCTGGGGGTTATATCAGTACTGGAGCTTTATAAGAGGGGCTGATATCAGTCACATATGATGTAATGTCTGGAGGTTATATCAGTACTGGAGCGTTATAAGAGGCTGATATCAGTCACATATGGTGTAATATCTGGAGGTTATATCAGTACTGGAGCTTTATAAGAGGGGCTGATTTCAGTCACATATGGTGTAATGTCTGGAGGTTATATCAGTACTGGAGCTTTTTAAGAGGGGCTGATATCAGTCACATATGATGTAATGTCTGGGGGTTATATCAGTACTGGAGCGTTATAAGAGGCTGATAACAGTCACATATGGTGTAATGTCTGGAGGTTATATCAGTACTGGAGCATTATAAGAGGGGCTGATATCAGTCACATATGGTGTAATGTCTGGAGGTTATATCAGTACTGGAGCTTTATAAGAGGAGCTGATATCAGTCACATATGATGTAATGTCTGGAGGTTATATCAGTACTGGAGCGTTATAAGAGGCTGATATCAGTCACATATGATGTAATGTCTGGAGGTTATATCACTACTGGAGCGTTATAAGAGGGGCTAATATCAGTCACATATGATGTAATGTCTGGAGGTTATATCAGTATTGTAGCGTTATAAGAGGCTGATATCAGTCACATATGGTGTAATGTCTGGAGGTTATATCAGTACTAGAGCGTTATAAGAGGCTGATATCAGTCACATATGATGTAATGTCTGGAGGTTATATCAGTACTGGAGCGTTATAAGAGGCTGATATCAGTCACATATGATGTAATGTCTGGAGGTTATATCAGTACTGGAGCGTTATAAGAGGGGCTCATATCAGTCACATATCGTGTAATGTCTGGAGGTTATATCAGTACTGGAGCGTTATAAGAGGCTGATATCAGTCACATATGATGTAATGTCTGGAGGTTATATCAGTACTGGAGCGTTATAAGAGGCTGATATCAGTCACATATGATGTAATGTCTGGAGGTTATATCAGTACTGGAGCGTTATAAGAGGGGCTGATATCAGTCACATATGGTGTAATGTCTGGGGGTTATATCAGTACTGGAGCGTTATAAGAGGGGCTGATATCAGTCACATATGGTGTAATGTCTGGAGGTTATATCAGTACTGGAGCGTTATAAAAGGCTGATATCAGTCACATATGGTGTAATGTCTGGAGGATATATCAGTACTGTACTGGAGCGTTATAAGGGGCTGATATCAGTCACATATGATGTAATGTCTGGGGGTTATATCAGTACAGGAGCGTTATAAGAGGGGCTGATATCAGTCACATATGGTGTAATGTCTGGAGGTTATATCAGTACTGGAGCGTTATAAGAGGCTGATATCAGTCACATATGATGTAATGTCTGGAGGTTATATCAGTACTGGAGCGTTATAAGAGGGGCTGATATCGGTCACATATGGTGTAATGTCTGGAGGTTATATCAGTACTGGAGCGTTATAAGAGGGGCTGATATCAGTCACATATGGTGTAATGTCTGGAGGTTATATCAGTACTGGAGCGTTATAAGAGGCTGATATCAGTCACATATGATGTAATGTCTGGAGGTTATATCAGTACTGGAGTGTTATAAGAGGGGCTGATATCAGTCACATATGATGTAATGTCTGGAGGTTATATCAGTACTGGAGCGTTATAAGAGGCTGATATCAGTCACATATGATGTAATGTCTGGAGGTTATATCAGTGCTGGAGCATTATAAGAGGGGCTGATATCAGTCACATATGTTGTAATGTCTGGAGGTTATATCAGTACTGGAGCGTTATAAGAGGCTGATATCAGTCACATATGGTGTAATGTCTGGAGGTTATATCAGTAATGGAGCGTTATAAGAGGCTGATATCAGTCACATATGGTGTAATGTCTGGAGGTTATATCAGTACTGGAGCGTTATAAGAGGGGCTGATATCAGTCACATATGGTGTAATGTCTGGAGGTTATGTCAGTACTGGAGCGTTATAAGAGGGGCTGATATCAGTCACATATGATGTAATGTCTGGAGGTTATATCAGTACTGGAGCGTTATAAGAGGGGCTGATATCAGTCACATATGGTGTAATGTCTGGAGGTTATATCAGTACTAGAGCGTTATAAGAGGGGCTGATATCAGTAACATATGGTATAATGTCTGGAGGTTATATCAGTACTGGAGCGTTATAAGAGGCTGATATCAGTCACATATGGTGTAATGTCTGGAGGTTATATCAGTACTGGAGAGTTATAAGAGGAGCTGATATCAGTCACATATAATGTATTGTCTGGAGGTTATATCAGTACTGTAGCGTTATAAGAGGCTGATATCAGTCACATATGATGTAATGTCTGGAGGTTATATCACTACTGGAGCGTTATAAGAGGGGCTTATATCAGTCACATATGATGTAATGTCTGGAGGTTATATCAGTACTGGAGCGTTATAAGAGGCTGATATCAGTCACATATGATGTAATGTCTGGAGGTTATAAGAGGCTGATATCAGTCACATATGATGTAATGTCTGGAGGTTATATCAGTACTGGAGCGTTATAAGAGGCTGATATCAGTCACATATGGTGTAATGTCTGGAGGTTATATCAGTGCTGGAGCGTTATAAGAGGAGCTGATATCAGTCACATATGGTGTAATGTCTGGGGGTTATATCAGTACTGGAGCGTTATAAGAGGAGCTGATATCAGTCACATATGGTGTAATGTCTGGAGGTTATATCAGTACTGGAGCGTTATAAGAGGGGCTGATATCAGTCACATATGGTGTAATGTCTGGAGGTTATATCAGTACTGGAGCGTTATAAGAGGCTGATATCAATCACATATGGTGTAATGTCTGGAGGTTATATCAGTACTGGAGCGTTATAAGAGGCTGATATAAGTCACATATGATGTAATGTCTGGAGGTTATAAGAGGCTGATATCAGTCACATATGATGTAATGTCTGGAGGTTATATCAGTACTGGAGCGTTATAAGAGGCTGATATCAGTCACATATGATGTAATGTCTGGAGGTTATATCAGCACTGGAGCGTTAAAAGGGGGGCTGATATCAGTCACATGTGATGTAATGTCTGGAGGTTATATTAGTACTGGAGCGTTATAAGAGGCTGATATCAGTCACATATGGTGTAATGTCTGGAGGTTATATCAGTACTGGAGCATTATAAGAGGCTGATATCAGTCACATATGTAATGTCTGGAGGTTATATCAGTACTGGAGCGTTATAAGAGGAGCTGATATCAGTCACATATGATGTAATGTCTGGAGGTTATATCAGCACTGGAGCGTTAAAAGGGGGGCTGATATCAGTCACATGTGATGTAATGTCTGGAGGTTATATCAGTACTGGATCGTTATAAGAGGCCGATATCAGTCACATATGGTGTAATGTCTGGAGGTTATATCAGTACTGGAGCGTTATAAGAGGAGCTGATATCAGTCTCATATGGTATAATGTCTGGAGGTTATATCAGTACTGGAGAGTTATAAGAGGAGCTGATATCAGTCACATATGATGTAATGTCTGGAGGTTATATCAGCACTGGAGTGTTAAAAGGGGGGCTGATATCAGTCACATGTGATGTAATGTCTGGAGGTTATATCAGTACTGGAGCGTTATAAGAGGCTGATATCAGTCACATATGGTGTAATGTCTAGAGGTTATATCAGTACTGGAGCATTATAAGAGGCTGATATCAGTCACATATGTAATGTCTGGAGGTTATATCAGTACTGGAGCGTTATAAGAGGAGCTGATATCAGTCACATATGATGTAATGTCTGGAGGTTATATCAGCACTGGAGCGTTAAAAGCGGGGCTGATATCAGTCACATATGATGTAATGTCTGGAGGTTATATCAGCACTGGAGCGTTAAAAGGGCGGCTGATATCAGTCACATGTGATGTAATGTCTGGAGGTTATATCAGTACTGGAGCGTTATAAGAGGGGCTGATATCAGTCACATATGGTGTAATGTCTGGAGGTTATATCAGTACTGGAGCTTTATAAGAGGGGCTGATATCAGTCACATATGATGTAATGTCTGGAGGTTATATCTGTACTGGAGCGTTATAAGAGGCTGATATCAGTCACATATGGTGTAATGTCTGGAGGTTATATCAGTACTGGAGCGTTATAAGAGGAGCTGATATCAGTCACGTATAATGTAATGTCTGGAGGTTATATCACTACTGGAGCTTTATAAGAGGGGCTAATATCAGTCACATATGATGTAATGTCTGTAGGTTATATCAGTACTGGAGCTTTATAAGAGGCTGATATCAGTCACATATGGTGTAATGTCTGGAGGTTATATCAGTACTAGAGCGTTATAAGAGGCTGATATCAGTACCATATGGTGTAATGTCTGGAGGTTATATCAATACTGGAGCGTTATAAGAGGCTGATATCAGTCACATACTGTATGATGTAATGTCTGGGGGTTATATCAGTACTGGAGCGTTATAAGAGGCTGATAACAGTCACATATGGTGTAATGTCTGGAGGTTATATCAGTACTGGAGCGTTATAAGAGGTTGATATCAGTCACATATGGTGTAATGTCTGGAGGTTATATCAGTACTGGAGCATTATAAGAGGCTGATATCAGTCACATATGATGTAATGTCTGGAGGTTACATCAGTGCTGGAGCGTTATAAGAGGAGCTGATATCAGTCACATATGGTGTAATGTCTGGGGGTTATATCAGTACTGGAGCGTTATAAGAGGAGCTGATATCAGTCACATATGGTGTAATGTCTGGAGGTTATATCAGTACTGGAGCGTTATAAGAGGCTGATATCAGTCACATATGATGTAATTTCTGGAGGTTATATCAGTACTGGAGCGTTATAAGAGGCTGATATCAGTCACATATGATGTAATGTCTGGAGGTTATATCAGTACTGGAGCGTTATAAGAGGGGCTGATATCAGTCACATATGGTGTAATGTCTGGAGGTTATATCAGTACTGGAGCGTTATAAGAGGCTGATATCAGTCACATATGGTGTAATGTCTGGAGGTTATATCAGTACTGGAGCGTTATAAGAGGAGCTGATATCAGTCACATATGGTGTAATGTCTGGAGGTTATATCAGTACTGGAGAGTTATAAGAGGAGCTGATATCAGTCACATATGATGTAATGTCTGGAGGTTATATCAGCACTGGAGCGTTAAAAGGGGGGCTGATATCAGTCACATGTGATGTAATGTCTGGAGGTTATATCAGTACTGGAGAGTTATAAGAGGCTGATATCAGTCACATATGGTGTAATGTCTGTAGGTTATATCAGTACTGGAGCATTATAAGAGGCTGATATCAGTCACATATGTAATGTCTGGAGGTTATATCAGTACTGGAGCGTTATAAGAGGAGCTGATATCAGTCACATATGATGTAATGTCTGGAGGTTATATTAACACTGGAGCGTTAAAAGGGGGGCTGATATCAGTCACATGTGATGTAATGTCTGGAGGTTATATCAGTACTGGATCGTTATAAGAGGCTGATATCAGTCACATATGGTGTAATGTCTGGAGGTTATATCAGTACTGGAGCGTTATAAGAGGAGCTGATATCAGTCACATATGGTATAATGTCTGGAGGTTATATCAGTACTGGAGAGTTATAAGAGGAGCTGATATCAGTCACATATGATGTAATGTCTGGAGGTTATATCAGCACTGGAGCGTTATAAGAGGAGCTGATATCAGTCACATATGATGTAATGTCTGGAGGTTATATCAGCACTGGATCGTTAAAAGGGGGGCTGATATCAGTCACATGTGATGTAATGTCTGGAGGTTATATCAGTACTGGAGCGTTATAAGAGGCTGATATCAGTCACATATGGTGTAATGTCTGGAGGTTATATCAGTACTGGAGCATTATAAGAGGCTGATATCAGTCACATATGTAATGTCTGGAGGTCATATCAGTACTGGAGCGTTATAAGAGGAGCTGATATCAGTCACATATGATGTAATGTCTGGAGGTTATATCAGCACTGGAGCGTTAAAAGGGGGGCTGATATCAGTCACATGTGATGTAATGTCTGGAGGTTATATCAGTACTGGAGCGTTATAAGAGGGGCTGATATCAGTCACATATGGTGTAATGTCTGGAGGTTATATCAGTACTGGAGCTTTATAAGAGGGGCTGATATCAGTCACATATGTAATGTCTGGAGGTTATATCTGTACTGGAGCGTTATAAGAGGCTGATATCAGTCACATATGGTGTAATGTCTGGAGGTTATATCAGTACTGGAGCGTTATAAGAGGAGCTGATATCAGTCACATATGATGTAATGTCTGGAGGTTATATCAGTACTAGAGCGTTATAAGAGGAGCTGATATCAGTCACATATGGTGTAATGTCTGGAGGTTATATCAGTACTGGAGCGTTATAAGAGGCTGATATCAGTCACATATGGTGTAATGTCTGGAGGTTATATCAGTACTAGAGCGTTATAAGAGGCTAATATCAGTCACATATGGTGTAATGTCTGGAGGTTATATCAGTACTGGAGCGTTATAAGAGGCTGATATCAGTCACATATGATGTAATGTCTGGGGGTTATATCAGTACTGGAGCGTTATAAGAGGCTGATAACAGTCACATATGGTGTAATGTCTGGAGGTTATATCAGTTCTGGAGCATTATAAGAGGCTGATATCAGTCACATATGATGTAATGTCTGGAGGTTATATCAGTGCTGGAGCATTATAAGAGGGGCTGATATCAGTCACATATGGTGTAATGTCTGGAGGTTATATCAGTACTGGAGCGTTATAAGAGGCTGATATCAGTCACATATGATGTAATGTCTGGAGGTTATATCAGTACTGGAGCGTTATAAGAGGCTGATATCAGTCACATATGATGTAATGTCTGGAGGTTATATCAGTACTGGAGGGTTATAAGAGGCTGATATCAGTCACATATGGTGTAATGTCTGGAGGATATATCAGTACTGTACTGGAGCGTTATAAGGGGCTGATATCAGTCACATATGATGTAATGTCTGGGGGTTATATCAGTACTGGAGCGTTATAAGAGGGGCTGATATCAGTCACATATGGTGTAATGTCTGGAGGTTATATCAGTACTGGAGCATTATAAGAGGCTGATATCAGTCACATATGATGTAAGGTCTGGAGGTTATATCAGTACTGGAGCGTTATAAGAGGGGCTGATATCGGTCACATATGGTGTAATGTCTGGAGGTTATATCAGTACTGGAGCGTTATAAGAGGCTGATATCAGTCACATATGATGTAATGTCTGGAGGTTATATCAGTGCTGGAGCGTTATAAGAGGGGCTCATATCAGTCACATATGGTGTAATGTCTGGAGGTTATATCAGTACTGGAGCGTTATAAGAGGCTGATATCAGTCACATATGATGTAATGTCTGGAGGTTATATCAGTACTGGAGCGTTATAAGAGGCTGATATCACTCACATATGATGTAATGTCTGGAGGTTATATCAGTACTGGAGCGTTATAAGAGGGGCTGATATCAGTCACATATGATGTAATGTCTGGAGGTTATATCAGTACTGGAGCGTTATAAGAGGCTGATATCAGTCACATATGGTGTAATGTCTGGAGGATATATCAGTACTGTACTGGAGCGTTATAAGGGGCTGATATCAGTCACATATGATGTAATGTCTGGGGGTTATATCAGTACAGGAGCGTTATAAGAGGGGCTGATATCAGTCACATATGGTGTAATGTCTGGAGGTTATATCAGTACTGGAGCGTTATAAGAGGGGCTGATATCAGTCACATATGGTGTAATGTCTGGGGGTTATATCAGTACTGGAGCGTTATAAGAGGGGCTGATATCAGTCACATATGGTGTAATGTCTGGAGGTTATATCAGTACTGGAGCGTTATAAGAGGCTGATATCAGTCACATATGGTGTAATGTCTGGAGGATATATCAGTACTGTACTGGAGCGTTATAAGGGGCTGATATCAGTCACATATGATGTAATGTCTGGGGGTTATATCAGTACAGGAGCGTTATAAGAGGGGCTGATATCAGTCACATATGGTGTAATGTCTGGAGGTTATATCAGTACTGGAGCGTTATAAGAGGCTGATATCAGTCACATATGATGTAATGTCTGGAGGTTATATCAGTACTGGAGCGTTATAAGAGGGGCTGATATCGGTCACATATGGTGTAATGTCTGGAGGTTATATCAGTACTGGAGCGTTATAAGAGGGGCTGATATCAGTCACATATGGTGTAATGTCTGGAGGTTATATCAGTACTGGAGCGTTATAAGAGGCTGATATCAGTCACATATGATGTAATGTCTGGAGGTTATATCAGTACTGGAGTGTTATAAGAGGGGCTGATATCAGTCACATATGATGTAATGTCTGGAGGTTATATCAGTACTGGAGCGTTATAAGAGGCTGATATCAGTCACATATGATGTAATGTCTGGAGGTTATATCAGTGCTGGAGCATTATAAGAGGGGCTGATATCAGTCACATATGTTGTAATGTCTGGAGGTTATATCAGTACTGGAGCGTTATAAGAGGCTGATATCAGTCACATATGGTGTAATGTCTGGAGGTTATATCAGTAATGGAGCGTTATAAGAGGCTGATATCAGTCACATATGGTGTAATGTCTGGAGGTTATATCAGTACTGGAGCGTTATAAGAGGGGCTTATATCAGTCACATATGATGTAATGTCTGGAGGTTATATCAGTACTGGAGCGTTATAAGAGGGGCTTATATCAGTCACATATGATGTAATGTCTGGAGGTTATATCAGTACTGGAGCGTTATAAGAGGCTGATATCAGTCACATATGATGTAATGTCTGGAGGTTATAAGAGGCTGATATCAGTCACATATGATGTAATGTCTGGAGGTTATATCAGTACTGGAGCGTTATAAGAGGCTGATATCAGTCACATATGGTGTAATGTCTGGAGGTTATATCAGTACTGGAGCGTTATAAGAGGGGCTGATATCAGTCACATATGGTGTAATGTCTGGAGGTTATATCAGTACTGGAGCGTTATAAGAGGGGCTTATATCAGTCACATGTGATGTAATGTCTGGAGGTTATATCACTACTGGAGCGTTATAAGAGGGGCTTATATCAGTCACATATGATGTAATGTCTGGAGGTTATATCAGTACTGGAGCGTTATAAGAGGCTGATATCAGTCACATATGATGTAATGTCTGGAGGTTATAAGAGGCTGATATCAGTCACATATGATGTAATGTCTGGAGGTTATATCAGTACTGGAGCGTTATAAGAGGCTGATATCAGTCACATATGGTGTAATGTCTGGAGGTTATATCAGTGCTGGAGCGTTATAAGAGGAGCTGATATCAGTCACATATGGTGTAATGTCTGGGGGTTATATCAGTACTGGAGCGTTATAAGAGGAGCTGATATCAGTCACATATGGTGTAATGTCTGGAGGTTATATCAGTACTGGAGCGTTATAAGAGGGGCTGATATCAGTCACATATGGTGTAATGTCTGGAGGTTATATCAGTACTGGAGCGTTATAAGAGGCTGATATCAATCACATATGGTATAATGTCTGGAGGTTATATCAGTACTGGAGCGTTATAAGAGGCTGATATAAGTCACATATGATGTAATGTCTGGAGGTTATAAGACGCTGATATCAGTCACATATGATGTAATGTCTGGAGGTTATATCAGTACTGGAGCGTTATAAGAGGCTGATATCAGTCACATATGATGTAATGTCTGGAGGTTATATCAGCACTGGAGCGTTAAAAGGGGGGCTGATATCAGTCACATGTGATGTAATGTCTGGAGGTTATATTAGTACTGGAGCGTTATAAGAGGCTGATATCAGTCACATATGGTGTAATGTCTGGAGGTTATATCAGTACTGGAGCATTATAAGAGGCTGATATCAGTCACATATGTAATGTCTGGAGGTTATATCAGTACTGGAGCGTTATAAGAGGAGCTGATATCAGTCACATATGATGTAATGTCTGGAGGTTATATCAGCACTGGAGCGTTAAAAGGGGGGCTGATATCAATCACATGTGATGTAATGTCTGGAGGTTATATCAGTACTGGATCGTTATAAGAGGCCGATATCAGTCACATATGGTGTAATGTCTGGAGGTTATATCAGTACTGGAGCGTTATAAGAGGAGCTGATATCAGTCACATATGGTATAATGTCTGGAGGTTATATCAGTACTGGAGAGTTATAAGAGGAGCTGATATCAGTCACATATGATGTAATGTCTGGAGGTTATATCAGCACTGGAGTGTTAAAAGGGGGGCTGATATCAGTCACATGTGATGTAATGTCTGGAGGTTATATCAGTACTGGAGCGTTATAAGAGGCTGATATCAGTCACATATGGTGTAATGTCTGGAGGTTATATCAGTACTGGAGCATTATAAGAGGCTGATATCAGTCACATATGTAATGTCTGGAGGTTATATCAGTACTGGAGCGTTATAAGAGGAGCTGATATCAGTCACATATGATGTAATGTCTGGAGGTTATATCAGCACTGGAGCATTAAAAGGGGGGCTGATATCAGTCACATATGATGTAATGTCTGGAGGTTATATCAGCACTGGAGCGTTAAAAGGGGGGCTGATATCAGTCACATGTGATGTAATGTCTGGAGGTTATATCAGTACTGGAGCGTTATAAGAGGGGCTGATATCAGTCACATATGGTGTAATGTCTGGAGGTTATATCAGTGCTGGAGCTTTATAAGAGGGGCTGATATCAGTCACATATGATGTAATGTCTGGAGGTTATATCTGTACTGGAGCGTTATAAGAGGCTGATATCAGTCACATATGGTGTAATGTCTGGAGGTTATATCAGTACTGGAGCGTTATAAGAGGAGCTGATATCAGTCACATATAATGTAATGTCTGGAGGTTATATCACTACTGGAGCTTTATAAGAGGGGCTAATATCAGTCACATATGATGTAATGTCTGTAGGTTATATCAGTACTGGAACTTTATAAGAGGCTGATATCAGTCACATATGGTGTAATGTCTGGAGGTTATATCAGTACTAGAGCGTTATAAGAGGCTGATATCAGTACCATATGGTGTAATGTCTGGAGGTTATATCAATACTGGAGCGTTATAAGAGGCTGATATCAGTCACATACTGTATGATGTAATGTCTGGGGGTTATATCAGTACTGGAGCGTTATAAGAGGCTGATAACAGTCACATATGGTGTAATGTCTGGAGGTTATATCAGTACTGGAGCGTTATAAGAGGCTGATATCAGTCACATATGGTGTAATGTCTGGTGGTTATATCAGTACTGGAGCATTATAAGAGGCTGATATCAGTCACATATGATGTAATGTCTGGAGGTTACATCAGTGCTGGAGCGTTATAAGAGGAGCTGATATCAGTCACATATGGTGTAATGTCTGGGGGTTATATCAGTACTGGAGCGTTATAAGAGGAGCTGATATCAGTCACATATGGTGTAATGTCTGGAGGTTATATCAGTACTGGAGCGTTATAAGAGGCTGATATCAGTCACATATGATGTAATTTCTGGAGGTTATATCAGTACTGGAGCGTTATAAGAGGCTGATATCAGTCACATATGATGTAATGTCTGGAGGTTATATCAGTACTGGAGCGTTATAAGAGGAGCTGATATCAGTCACATATGGTGTAATGTCTGGAGGTTATATCAGTACTGGAGCGTTATAAGAGGGGCTTATATCAGTCACATGTGATGTAATGTCTGGAGGTTATATCACTACTGGAGCGTTATAAGAGGCGCTTATATCAGTCACATATGATGTAATGTCTGGAGGTTATATCAGTACTGGAGCGTTATAAGAGGCTGATATCAGTCACATATGATGTAATGTCTGGAGGTTATAAGAGGCTGATATCAGTCACATATGATGTAATGTCTGGAGGTTATATCAGTACTGGAGCGTTATAAGAGGCTGATATCAGTCACATATGGTGTAATGTCTGGAGGTTATATCAGTGCTGGAGCGTTATAAGAGGAGCTGATATCAGTCACATATGGTGTAATGTCTGGGGGTTATATCAGTACTGGAGCGTTATAAGAGGAGCTGATATCAGTCACATATGGTGTAATGTCTGGAGGTTATATCAGTACTGGAGCGTTATAAGAGGGGCTGATATCAGTCACATATGGTGTAATGTCTGGAGGTTATATCAGTACTGGAGCGTTATAAGAGGCTGATATCAATCACATATGGTATAATGTCTGGAGGTTATATCAGTACTGGAGCATTATAAGAGGCTGATATAAGTCACATATGATGTAATGTCTGGAGGTTATAAGACGCTGATATCAGTCACATATGATGTAATGTCTGGAGGTTATATCAGTACTGGAGCGTTATAAGAGGCTGATATCAGTCACATATGATGTAATGTCTGGAGGTTATATCAGCACTGGAGCGTTAAAAGGGGGGCTGATATCAGTCACATGTGATGTAATGTCTGGAGGTTATATTAGTACTGGAGCGTTATAAGAGGCTGATATCAGTCACATATGGTGTAATGTCTGGAGGTTATATCAGTACTGGAGCATTATAAGAGGCTGATATCAGTCACATATGTAATGTCTGGAGGTTATATCAGTACTGGAGCGTTATAAGAGGAGCTGATATCAGTCACATATGATGTAATGTCTGGAGGTTATATCAGCACTGGAGCGTTAAAAGGGGGGCTGATATCAATCACATGTGATGTAATGTCTGGAGGTTATATCAGTACTGGATCGTTATAAGAGGCCGATATCAGTCACATATGGTGTAATGTCTGGAGGTTATATCAGTACTGGAGCGTTATAAGAGGAGCTGATATCAGTCACATATGGTATAATGTCTGGAGGTTATATCAGTACTGGAGAGTTATAAGAGGAGCTGATATCAGTCACATATGATGTAATGTCTGGAGGTTATATCAGCACTGGAGTGTTAAAAGGGGGGCTGATATCAGTCACATGTGATGTAATGTCTGGAGGTTATATCAGTACTGGAGCGTTATAAGAGGCTGATATCAGTCACATATGGTGTAATGTCTGGAGGTTATATCAGTACTGGAGCATTATAAGAGGCTGATATCAGTCACATATGTAATGTCTGGAGGTTATATCAGTACTGGAGCGTTATAAGAGGAGCTGATATCAGTCACATATGATGTAATGTCTGGAGGTTATATCAGCACTGGAGCGTTAAAAGGGGGGCTGATATCAGTCACATATGATGTAATGTCTGGAGGTTATATCAGCACTGGAGCGTTAAAAGGGGGGCTGATATCAGTCACATGTGATGTAATGTCTGGAGGTTATATCAGTACTGGAGCGTTATAAGAGGGGCTGATATCAGTCACATATGGTGTAATGTCTGGAGGTTATATCAGTGCTGGAGCTTTATAAGAGGGGCTGATATCAGTCACATATGATGTAATGTCTGGAGGTTATATCTGTACTGGAGCGTTATAAGAGGCTGATATCAGTCACATATGGTGTAATGTCTGGAGGTTATATCAGTACTGGAGCGTTATAAGAGGAGCTGATATCAGTCACATATAATGTAATGTCTGGAGGTTATATCACTACTGGAGCTTTATAAGAGGGGCTAATATCAGTCACATATGATGTAATGTCTGTAGGTTATATCAGTACTGGAACTTTATAAGAGGCTGATATCAGTCACATATGGTGTAATGTCTGGAGGTTATATCAGTACTAGAGCGTTATAAGAGGCTGATATCAGTACCATATGGTGTAATGTCTGGAGGTTATATCAATACTGGAGCGTTATAAGAGGCTGATATCAGTCACATACTGTATGATGTAATGTCTGGGGGTTATATCAGTACTGGAGCGTTATAAGCGGCTGATAACAGTCACATATGGTGTAATGTCTGGAGGTTATATCAGTACTGGAGCGTTATAAGAGGCTGATATCAGTCACATATGGTGTAATGTCTGGAGGTTATATCAGTACTGGAGCATTATAAGAGGCTGATATCAGTCACATATGATGTAATGTCTGGAGGTTACATCAGTGCTGGAGCGTTATAAGAGGAGCTGATATCAGTCACATATGGTGTAATGTCTGGGGGTTATATCAGTACTGGAGCGTTATAAGAGGAGCTGATATCAGTCACATATGGTGTAATGTCTGGAGGTTATATCAGTACTGGAGCGTTATAAGAGGCTGATATCAGTCACATATGATGTAATTTCTGGAGGTTATATCAGTACTGGAGCGTTATAAGAGGCTGATATCAGTCACATATGATGTAATGTCTGGAGGTTATATCAGTACTGGAGCGTTATAAGAGGGGCTGATATCAGTCACATATGGTGTAATGTCTGGAGGTTATATCAGTACTGGAGCGTTATAAGAGGCTGATATCAGTCACATATGGTGTAATGTCTGGAGGTTATATCAGTACTGGAGCGTTATAAGAGGAGCTGATATCAGTCACATATGGTGTAATGTCTGGAGGTTATATCAGTACTGGAGAGTTATAAGAGGAGCTGATATCAGTCACATATGATGTAATGTCTGGAGGTTATATCAGCACTGGAGTGTTAAAAGGGGGGCTGATATCAGTCACATGTGATGTAATGTCTGGAGGTTATATCAGTACTGGAGAGTTATAAGAGGCTGATATCAGTCACATATGGTGTAATGTCTGTAGGTTATATCAGTACTGGAGCATTATAAGAGGCTGATATCAGTCACATATGTAATGTCTGGAGGTTATATCAGTACTGGAGCGTTATAAGAGGAGCTGATATCAGTCACATATGATGTAATGTCTGGAGGTTATATCAGCACTGGAGCGTTAAAAGGGGGGCTGATATCAGTCACATGTGATGTAATGTCTGGAGGTTATATCAGTCCTGGAGCGTTATAAGAGGCTGATATCAGTCACATATGGTGTAATGTCTGGAGGTTATATCAGTACTGGAGCATTATAAGAGGCTGATATCAGTCACATATGGTATAATGTCTGGAGGTTATATCAGTACTGGAGAGTTATAAGAGGAGCTGATATCAGTCACATATGATGTAATGTCTGGAGGTTATATCAGCACTGGAGCGTTAAAAGGGGGGCTGATATCAGTCACATGTGATGTAATGTCTGGAGGTTATATCAGTACTGGAGCGTTATAAGAGGGGCTGATATCAGTCACATATGGTGTAATGTCTGGAGGTTATATCAGTACTGGAGCTTTATAAGAGGGGCTGATATCAGTCACATATGTAATGTCTGGAGGTTATATCTGTACTGGAGCGTTATAAGAGGCTGATATCAGTCACATATGGTGTAATGTCTGGAGGTTATATCAGTACTGGAGCGTTATAAGAGGAGCTGATATCAGTCACATATGATGTAATGTCTGGAGGTTATATCAGTACTAGAGCGTTATAAGAGGAGCTGATATCAGTCACATATGGTGTAATGTCTGGAGGTTATATCAGTACTGGAGCGTTATAAGAGGCTGATATCAGTCACATATGTAATGTCTGGAGGTTATATCTGTACTGGAGCGTTATAAGAGGCTGATATCAGTCACATATGGTGTAATGTCTGGAGGTTATATCAGTACTGGAGCGTTATAAGAGGAGCTGATATCAGTCACATATGATGTAATGTCTGGAGGTTATATCAGTACTAGAGCGTTATAAGAGGAGCTGATATCAGTCACATATGGTGTAATGTCTGGAGGTTATATCAGTACTGGAGCGTTATAAGAGGCTAATATCAGTCACATATGGTGTAATGTCTGGAGGTTATATCAGTACTGGAGCGTTATAAGAGGCTGATATCAGTCACATATGATGTATTGTCTGGGGGTTATATCAGTACTGGAGCGTTATAAGAGGCTGATAACAGTCACATATGGTGTAATGTCTGGAGGTTATATCAGTTCTGGAGCATTATAAGAGGCTGATATCAGTCACATATGATGTAATGTCTGGAGGTTATATCAGTGCTGGAGGGTTATAAGAGGCTGATATCAGTCACATATGGTGTAATGTCTGGAGGATATATCAGTACTGTACTGGAACGTTATAAGGGGCTGATATCAGTCACATATGATGTAATGTCTGGGGGTTATATCAGTACTGGAGCGTTATAAGAGGGGCTGATATCAGTCACATATGGTGTAATGTCTGGAGGTTATATCAGTACTGGAGCATTATAAGAGGCTGATATCAGTCACATATGATGTAAGGTCTGGAGGTTATATCAGTACTGGAGCGTTATAAGAGGGGCTGATATCGGTCACATATGGTGTAATGTCTGGAGGTTATATCAGTACTGGAGCGTTATAAGAGGCTGATATCAGTCACATATGATGTAATGTCTGGAGGTTATATCAGTGCTGGAGCATTATAAGAGGGGCTGATATCAGTCACATATGTTGTAATGTCTGGAGGTTATATCAGTACTGGAGCGTTATAAGAGGCTGATATCAGTCACATATGGTGCAATGTCTGGAGGTTATATCAGTAATGGAGCGTTATAAGAGGCTGATATCAGTCACATATGGTGTAATGTCTGGAGGTTATATCAGTACTGGAGCGTTATAAGAGAGGCTGATATCAGTCACATATGGTGTAATGTCTGGAGGTTATATCAGTAATGGAGCGTTATAAGAGGCTGATATCAGTCACATATAGTGTAATGTCTGGAGGTTATATCAGTACTGGAGCGTTATAAGAGGCTGATATCAGTCACATATGTTGTAATGTCTGGAGGTTATATCAGTACTGGAGCGTTATAAGAGGGGCTGATATCAGTCACATATGGTGTAATGTCTGGAGGTTATATCAGTACTGGAGCGTTATAAGAGGCTGATATCAGTCACATATGTTGTAATGTCTGGAGGTTATATCAGCACTGGAGCGTTATAAGAGGGGCTGATATCAGTCACATATGATGTAATGTCTGGGGGTTATATCAGTACTGGAGCGTTATAAGAGGGGCTGATATCAGTCACATATGGTGTAATGTCTGGAGGTTATATCAGTACTGGAGCATTATAAGAGGCTGATATCAGTCACATATGATGTAATGTCTGGAGGTTATATCAGTACTGGAGCGTTATAAGAGGGGCTGATATCGGTCACATATGGTGTAATGTCTGGAGGTTATATCAGTACTGGAGCATTATAAGAGGCTGATATCAGTCACATATGATGTAATGTCTGGAGGTTATATCAGTACTGGAGCGTTATAAGAGGGGCTGATATCGGTCACATATGGTGTAATGTCTGGAGGTTATATCAGTACTGGAGCGTTATAAGAGGCTGATATCAGTCACGTATGATGTAATGTCTGGAGGTTATATCAGTGCTGGAGCATTATAAGAGGGGCTGATATCAGTCACATATGTTGTAATGTCTGGAGGTTATATCAGTACTGGAGCGTTATAAGAGGCTGATATCAGTCACATATGGTGCAATGTCTGGAGGTTATATCAGTAATGGAGCGTTATAAGAGGCTGATATCAGTCACATATGGTGTAATGTCTGGAGGTTATATCAGTACTGGAGCGTTATAAGAGAGGCTGATATCAGTCACATATGGTGTAATGTCTGGAGGTTATATCAGTAATGGAGCGTTATAAGAGGCTGATATCAGTCACATATAGTGTAATGTCTGGAGGTTATATCAGTACTGGAGCGTTATAAGAAGCTGATATCAGTCACATATGTTGTAATGTCTGGAGGTTATATCAGTACTGGAGCGTTATAAGAGGGGCTGATATCAGTCACATATAGTGTAATGTCTGGAGGTTATATCAGTACTGGAGCGTTATAAGAGGCTGATATCAGTCACATATGTTGTAATGTCTGGAGGTTATATCAGTACTGGAGCGTTATAAGAGGGGCTGATATCAGTCACATATGGTGTAATGTCTGGAGGTTATATCAGTACTGGAGCGTTATAAGAGGCTGATATCAGTCACATATGTTGTAATGTCTGGAGGTTATATCAGCACTGGAGCGTTATAAGAGGGGCTGATATCAGTCACATATGATGTAATGTCTGGGGGTTATATCAGTACTGGAGCGTTATAAGAGGGGCTGATATCAGTCACATATGGTGTAATGTCTGGAGGTTATATCAGTACTGGAGCATTATAAGAGGCTGATATCAGTCACATATGATGTAATGTCTGGAGGTTATATCAGTACTGGAGCGTTATAAGAGGGGCTGATATCGGTCACATATGGTGTAATGTCTGGAGGTTATATCAGTACTGGAGCATTATAAGAGGCTGATATCAGTCACATATGATGTAATGTCTGGAGGTTATATCAGTACTGGAGCGTTATAAGAGGGGCTGATATCGGTCACATATGGTGTAATGTCTGGAGGTTATATCAGTACTGGAGCGTTATAAGAGGCTGATATCAGTCACATATGGTGTAATGTCTGGAGGTTATATCAGTGCTGGAGCATTATAAGAGGGGCTGATATCAGTCACATATGTTGTAATGTCTGGAGGTTATATCAGTACTGGAGCGTTATAAGAGGCTGATATCAGTCACATATGGTGCAATGTCTGGAGGTTATATCAGTAATGGAGCGTTATAAGAGGCTGATATCAGTCACATATGGTGTAATGTCTGGAGGTTATATCAGTACTGGAGCGTTATAAGAGAGGCTGATATCAGTCACATATGGTGTAATGTCTGGAGGTTATATCAGTAATGGAGCGTTATAAGAGGCTGATATCAGTCACATATAGTGTAATGTCTGGAGGTTATATCAGTACTGGAGCGTTATAAGAGGCTGATATCAGTCACATATGTTGTAATGTCTGGAGGTTATATCAGTACTGGAGCGTTATAAGAGGGGCTGATATCAGTCACATATGGTGTAATGTCTGGAGGTTATATCAGTACTGGAGCGTTATAAGAGGGGCTGATATCTGTCACATATGATGTAATGTCTGGAGGTTATATCAGTACTGGAGCGTTATAAGAGGGGCTGATATCTGTCACATATGATGTAATGTCTGGAGGTTATATCAGTACTGGAGCATTATAAGAGGCTGATATCAGTCACATATGGTGTAATTAGGTATAATCACGGCACTTCTGGTGATGACGGAGCTCTAGTAGGATGCTATCCCTTGATGCAATCACAATGTAAAACTTGGTACTCTAAAGTGAGAATTGTAGAGTATTTTATTCAGATTACTACAATCCAGATTATGTGAAGACGTTTGCGTCTCAATCTCAGACCTTCATCTGTGCGTATTGTGTCGGAGAAGGGCTTCAGTTTCCGCTCAGCGCAGGTGTGCGGCATCCACTTCTGACAGAAATCAATCAGTGTCATTTTGGTGCCGCTGATCTCTGTATAATCTCCAGTCCTGGCATCAGCGTGTGATTATTATATCCTGCCCCAGACGTTACATGATGGAGGACTCGGTTCTCTCCCTGAGGGGCCTCCTGCCTATGAGTGGGCCGCGAACTGTTGTGGCTACAGTGATGGAGTCACTTCCTGGGGTTCACATTCTCCAGCTCTGATATCATCCGTGTATACCCTGCATGTGCCGAGTATATAACTAGGCCTGCTGGGACTTGTAGTCCTTCACACTGTAGAATAGAAGGCTAAGGTCCTCTGATCAGAGTATCTGCCATGCGGGAGAAAGGGGACAGGAGGAGACATGTAGGGACAGGCCCCGCCATTCCTGCCTCCGTCACAAAGGAATAACTTCACCTTGGGAGAGCGAAACTCGGGAACACACCATGGCCTATATGTACTCCAGTCACCTCCAGAGCTGCACTCACTATTGTGCTATTACATCGTGTCTTATCCTCCACTCACCTCCAGAGCTGCACTCACTATTCTGCTATTACATCATGTCTTATCCTCCAGTCACCTCCAGAGCTGCAGCCACTATTCTGCTGTTACATCGTGTCTTATCCTCCACTCACCTCCAGAGCTGCACTCACTATTCTGCTATTACATCATGTCTTATCCTCCAGTCACCTCCAGAGCTGCAGTCACTATTCTGCTGTTACATCCTGTCTTATCCTCCAGTCACCTTCAGAGCTGCACTCACTATTCTGCTGTTACATCATGTTTTATCCTCCGGTCACCTCCAGAGCTGCAGCCACTATTCTGCTATTACATCATGTGTTATCCACCAGTCACCTCCAGAGCTGCACTCACTATTCTGGTGTTACATCATGTCTTATCCTCTAGTCACTTCCAGAGCTGCACTCACTATTCTGCTATTACATCATGTCTTATCCTCCAGTCATCTCCAGAGCTGCACTCACTATTCTGGTGTTACATCATGTCTTATCCTCTAGTCACTTCCAGAGCTGCACTCACTATTCTGCTATTACATCATGTCTTATCCTCCAGTCATCTCCAGAGCTGCACTCACTATTCTGCTATTAAATCATGTCTTATCCTCTAGTCACCTCCAGAGCTGCACTCACTATTCTCACTATCATAGAAATCGCCTGTGTTGTGTCTAATCGTCACCACTTCTGATGGTCATCCATGTAGAAACTGGCTGCATTTCTGAGAACACAATGCATTTCTTATCCTCCTGGGAATGGAGGGGTTAATATGAATTTCTAGGCATCTGAAATACAAGCAAATTGGAGCGAGGAATGTGGCGCAGACTGATGGTGACGCAGCTCCGGAGATCAGACTCCTTGTCATTTCCTGTATATGTTGTAGCTTGCTTGATGAGAACGGAAAAAAAGTGATGATGACGACTCAGAATAAAATCTCTGCACCCCTCAGATAAGCGTCTTCATCATCATCTTCATGTTGAGACGCTAGAATAGTCTGCAAGTAAACTGTCACCATTTACAATTAGTTCCCTTCACTAGGGGGAGCTCCCTGTATACAGAGATACATGATAAGATTCTGTCTGCAGCCTCCACTAGGGGGAGCTCCCTGTATACAGAGATACATGATAAGATTCTGTCTGCAGCCTCCACTAGGGGGAGCTCCCTGTATACAGAGATACATGATAAGATCCTGTCTGCAGCCACCACTAGGGGGAGCTCCCAGTATACAGAGATACATGATGAGATTCTGTCTGTAGGCACCTCTAGGGGGAGCTCCCTGTATACAGAGATACATGATGAGATTCTGTCTGCAGCCACCTCTAGGGGGAGCTCCCTGTATATAGAGATACATGATAAGATTCTGTCTGTAGTCACCACTAGGGGGAGCTCCCTGTATACAGAGATACATGATAAGATCCTGTCTGCAGCTACCACTAGGGGGAGCTCCCTGTATACAGAGATACATGATGAGATTCTGTCTGCAGCCACCTCTAGGGGGAGCTCCCTGTATACAGAGATACATGATGAGATTCTGTCTGCAGCCACCACTAGGGGGAGCTCCCTGTATACAGAGATACATGATGAGATTCTGTCTGCTGTCACCACTAGGGGGAGCTCCCTGTATACAGAGATACATGATGAGATTCTGTCTGCAGCCACCTCTAGGGGGAGCTCCCTGTATACAGAGATACAGGATGAGATTCTGTCTGCAGCCACCACTAGGGGGAGCTCCCTGTATATAGAGATACATGATGAGATCCTGTCTGCAGCCACCACTAGGGGGAGCTCCCTGTATATAGAGATACATGATGAGATCCTGTCTGCAGCCACCACTAGGGGGAGCTCCCTGTATATAGAGATACATGATGAGATTCTGTCTGCAGTCACCACTAGGGGGAGCTCCCTGTATATAGAGATACATGATGAGATTCTGTCTGCAGCCACCTCTAGGGGGAGCTCCCTGTATATAGAGATACATGATGAGATCCTGTCTGCAGCCACCACTAGGGGGAGCTCCCTGTATATAGAGATACATGATGAGATCCTGTCTGCAGCCACCACTAGGGGGAGCTCCCTGTATATAGAGATACATGATGAGATTCTGTCTGCAGTCACCACTAGGGGGAGCTCCCTGTATATAGAGATACATGATGAGATTCTGTCTGCAGCCACCTCTAGGGGGAGCTCCCTGTATATAGAGATACATGATGAGATTCTGTCGGCAGCCACCACTAGAGGGAGCTCTCTGTATACAGAGATACATGATGAGATTCTGTCTGCAGCCACCTCTAGGGGGAGCTCCCTGTATACAGAGATACATGATGAGATTCTGTCTGCAGCCACCACTAGGGGGAGCTCCCTGTATACAGAGATACATGATGAGATTCTGTCTGCAGCCACCACTAGGGGGAGCTCCCTGTATATAGAGATACATGATGAGATCCTGTCTGCAGCCACCACTAGGGGGAGCTCCCTGTATATAGAGATACATGATGAGATTCTGTCTGCAGTCACCACTAGGGGGAGCTCCCTGTATATAGAGATACATGATGAGATTCTGTCTGCAGTCACCAATAGGGGGAGCTCCCTGTATACAGAGATACAGGATAAGATTCTGTCTGCAGTCACCACTAGGGGGAGCTCCCTGTATATAGAGATACATGATGAGATTCTGTCTGCAGCCACCTCTAGGGGGAGCTCCCTGTATATAGAGATACATGATGAGATTCTGTCTGCTGCCACCTCTAGGGGGGGCTCCCTGTATATAGAGATACATGATGAGATTCTGTCTGCAGCCACCACTAGAGGGAGCTCTCTGTATACAGAGATACATGATGAGATTCTGTCTGCAGCCACCTCTAGGGGGAGCTCCCTGTATACAGAGATACATGATGAGATTCTGTCTGCAGCCACCACTAGGGGGAGCTCCCTGTATACAGAGATACATGATGAGATTCTGTCTGCAGCCACCACTAGGGGGAGCTCCCTGTATATAGAGATACATGATGAGATCCTGTCTGCAGCCACCACTAGGGGGAGCTCTCTGTATATAGAGATACATGATGAGATTCTGTCTGCAGTCACCACTAGGGGGAGCTCCCTTTATATAGAGATACATGATGAGATTCTGTCTGCAGCCACCTCTAGGGGGAGCTCCCTGTATATAGAGATACATGATGAGATTCTGTCTGCTGCCACCTCTAGGGGGGGCTCCCTGTATATAGAGATACATGATAAGATTCTGTCTGCAGCCACCACTAGGGGGGGCTCCCTGTATACAGAGATACATGATCAGATTCTGTTTGCAGCCACCACTAGGGGGAGCTCCCTGTATACAGAGATACATGATGAGATTCTGTCTGCAGCCACCACTAGGGGGAGCTCCCAGTATACAGAGATACATGATGAGATTCTGTCTCCAGCCACCTCTAGGGGGGGCTCCCTGTATACAGAGATACATGATAAGATTCTGTCTGCAGCCACCACTAGGGGGAGCTCCCTGTATATAGAGATACATGATAAGATTCTGTTTGCAGCCACCACTAGGGGGAGCTCCCTGTGTATAGAGATACATGATAAGATCCTGTCTGCAGCCACCACTAGGGGGAGCTCCCTGTATACAGAGATACATGATGAGATTCTGTCTCCAGCCACCTCTAGGGGGGGCTCCCTGTATACAGAGATACATGATAAGATCCTGTCTGCAGCCACCACTAGGGGGAGCTCCCTGTATATAGAGATACATGATAAGATCCTGTCTGCAGCCACCACTAGGGGGAGCTCCCTGTATACAGAGATACATGATGAGATTCTGTTTGCAGCCACCACTAGGGGGGGCTCCCTGTATATAGAGATACATGGTGAGATTCTGTTTGCAGCCACCTCTAGGGGGGCTTTACTGCATCCCCTCATAGTACATCTGTTGGTATTAGTGTATGGTTTTGATCATCT
Source organism: Phyllobates terribilis (assembly GCF_046119375.1). NCBI lineage: Eukaryota > Metazoa > Chordata > Amphibia > Anura > Dendrobatidae > Phyllobates > Phyllobates terribilis. The sequence goes on from NW_027362762.1 coordinate 970,154,350, forward strand.
CCATATTGTAATGCTCCTTCTTCTATGTTCCATCCTCGGGTTGCAGCGTCGTTCCCAGCATTTGGGTTACATTGCTCGCTCTCTGTTGTAATGAGTGGGGGGAGGGGTGCTGATTGTAATACACCTGCACAGTTTACTGGATGGCGGGTGACCCTTTAGCTTGTGGGGGTATAGTGTCAGCAGTCGCACTGGGACTTGGGGGCTCGGCCTTGCCCCATAAGCGGGCAGCAGTAATATCAGTGATGCATAGTAGATGGGGGGCTGTCTTATATGGGGGCGATATGTGTGATGCTCGCAGCCCTACCCTGGGAAGATGATGAAGGGATTACTCGGAGCCGGGTCAGATGTTTTGTGGGGTTGCAGCCGTGGCCTGGACCCGCTCCGTGCCCAGGGCCGTCACATTAAAAAAAGATGTAATGGGCTTTCAGGGTTGACTACGCCACCTGTGGCACCTGGTGAAGGCCACCAGCGCTGCTGCGGTCCTCTGAGGCGGGATGTTGTGGCAGCCGTAGTTGACACTACTCCCCACAGGCGGAGCAGAGACGAGGATGGAGTGGGTTGTAGTGTAGGAGGTCTGGTGCTGCGCGGTGCGGTTCAGAAATAAAGAGTCCGGAGGCCATAGGGGTCGACTTCCAGGGTTTTTACTCACGGTGGAGAGTGCAGCTGCAAGGCTTCTCCCTGCTCCTCACCGAGTTCTGCGGTCACCAGGGACGGGGGTCCGACAACCTCCAAGTAATTCAAGTGCTTAATCAGGACCCCGCACCAGAGTGTTCCTAGACTTCAGACCGTGTCCCCTCCTGTCTGTGTGTGTAGAAAACCCGGTCTCCCTCTGGACTACGCTCAGAACAAGGGCACGGGTGGCAGCTCCGCTCCTTCCGTTACCCAGTGGGATCCTCAGGGCCTGCCGGGCTTTCCTGACTAGGACGTGGAGTAGCAAAGTCAGGTATCGGGGGGCGGTACCCCTCTTGCAGCCGGAATCCCTCTGGCTAAGCCAGAATAGCGAGGACAGGTGGCGTATACCGCTCCGTCTCATCCCCCTGGGATCCTTTTGCGGTGGAGCTACACTCCTAAGCTCCGGGCCTTCTTGGGTAGGGACATTGACCGGGTTGAGACACTCGTTAACTCCAACCTGCCCCTCGACTCAAGGCCGGAGTGCGAGGGCCGTGTCTCCATCCGCTGCAGGTTCACCCAGAAGCCACATTCAGGGATGGAGATCACAATCAAAGAACCATGAGCCCAAGATGGCTGTTTATTAAATATGAAATATTAAGTGTAACTAAATGTGCGTTCTCCACCCTCACCCACTAAATCAGGGTTCCCCAACTCCAGTCCTCAAGGCCCACCAACAGGTCATGTTTTCAGGATTTCCTTAGTATTGCACAGGTGATGGAATTATTGCCTGTGCAGGTGATGGAATTATTGCCTGTGCAATACTAAGGAAATACTGAAAACATGACCTGTTGGTGGGCCTTGAGGACTGGAGTTGGGGAACCCTGCACTAAATGGTTCCCCCTATCTCTTGGTTCCCCAGTCTCCCATTTTCCAGTAGTGGCAGCGCACTAGTGCCTACTAGCCCCCTCTGGTGGGAGAAGTGTGGTGTTGGATGTGGAGGTGGAGTCCTGACCATTGCACCGTTCTTACCTCAGAGGAGGAACACCACACCCCATTGAAGAGGTGCAGCATCCCTGTGGCGGTCGAACCCTGAGGGGCGCCACAGATACATCTCAGAATCCGCCTCTTACACATCGGGGTGACATCTGTGGCGGTGCTGCTGACGGCTTTCTGTAGAACGTCTTATTATCACGTTTGTTATTGTTTGGGGTGATACATTGTAACATTCTGGCTCCTGCAGTATCTCCCCTTCCCCACATGTAGACCGGTGCTGTCCGGGTGGGGGGATTCTAACTCTGTTCTTAATCCCGTAATGTGGACTGCCCTGATCTGATAACGGGTGGTGGGGGGCTTTGATTGTGGGGCACTGGCTGTGATGAGGGTGATGCTGCAGGGTCCTCTACATGTTCCCTATGCAGAGCGGCCGGGCGCTGGTTGGCATACAGTCACATGTGGCGGTTCCTTTGGGCAGTAAACGCTTCCATGGCGGCTCCTGTCTGCTCTGCTTTTTCCATGATCTCACGTCTGGTGGTTTGTGGCTCATTCTCAGGGTCCAGGTCTGCACTGTGTCCCCCAATCCGCTCATTATAGGGGTCCACTGTGTAACCCCTGCACAGGTCTACTATATATCATTGTGACCCCCGCCTGTGTCCCCAGGAGGTCACTGATGTATCCGGGGCCACAGCGCCCCCTGCTGTCTGGAGCACTGGGATACTCGTGGTCTATAGCTGTGGTGTTGCTGCTACAATCACCCTCTCTCCGCAGGGCAGAGCTACCATGTGGGCACAATATGGCGGTATTACATGGGAATTATCTGTCAGACTTGTATGTTTAGGTGAAACTTTAACCCTGTGATAGTAGTTGTAGCTGAAGCTATTGCTCTCTGTTATCAGCTATTCAGACTGTCTCAGTGTTCATCAATGTGTCAAGACCACAATGTTAAGGCTCGAATCTGCAATGTGGAGAACAATGGCGTAGCTGGAATGGATGCCGGGATTGCAGTCACACCCGGGCCTGACGCCTGGTGGAGATACCTGTGATAGTTGGGACAGTGTCAGAGATTTTGTATTGGGGTCAATGTGACTGATATAACACAGCAATTATAATCTCCGGCCTGGCAGAGCACTGTCCCTTTAAGAGCTGATGATTTCCTGTAGAACCTTCACTTCATACTTTGGGGGTTCCTCTCCCAGCACTTCTATGTGCTACATTCCAGTTTTGCCCCCCTCTCCACAGTGCAGGGGTTAATGTCTGCTTCCTCTGCTGGTCTGCATCTGGCAGCTTGTGATTGGTCAGATCCTGGCTGAATGGGGCTCTCTGATTGGTCCACATCCCCCCTTACTTCCCAGGATTGTATTTGCAGCTGGAACACATTAGATTCCTGGGAATTCTTTCTGCTGAGTTTGGAGAGAAGTGAGGTCAGGAAAACTGCCCTATATGGTGCCACGGCTGGAGCGGGCATCGCTGGGGGCGGCGGCAACGGTTACTGTAAAAATAGGCGAGAACTCCCAACATCCCCCTAGCTCACAATGTACCACTCCCATCATCCCTGACCCTGGAGCTGACGCTCTACTCTCCCTATCACACACAATGTATCACTCCCATCATCTCTGACCGTGGAGCTGACGCCCTACTCTCCCTATCACACACAATGTATCACTCCCATCATTCCTGACCCTGGAGCTGACGCCCTACTCTCCCTATCACACACAATGTATCACTCCCATCATCCCTGACCGTGGAGCTGACGCCCTACTCTTCCTATCACACACAATGTATCACTCCCATCATCCCTGACCCTGGAGCTGACGCCCTACTCTCCCTATCACACACAATGTACCACTCCCATCATCCCTGAACGTGGAGCTGACTCCCTACTCTTCCTATCACACACAATGTATCACTCCCATCATCCCTGACCCTGGAGCTGACGCCCTACTCTCCCGATCACACACAATGTATCACTCCCATCATCCCTGACCGTGGAGCTGACGCCCTACTCTCCCTATTACACACAATGTATCACTCCCATCATCCCTGACCGTGGAGCTGACGCCCTACTCTCCCTATCACACACAATGTATCACTCCCATCATCCCTGTCGCCCTATTCTCCCTATCACACACAATGTATCACTCCCAACATCCCTGACCCTGGAGCTGACACCCTCCACAGTGTATCCCGGGAGCTGACATTCATCCTGTGCCATAAATACTCTTGTTACTATTGTATAATAGCTCTTCTTGCTGTCAGTGAATGGAAACATTGTTTATATAAAGGGTATGTGCCCACGATCCGGTGCCACTGCGGCCCCATCGCTGCTGAACAGCCGTGCGGCTTCTGCCCTCATTTTATGCAAATGAGCTGCGCAATTTTTTTTTCCACATGCGGACTTTCCTCATTGATGTTAGTCTATGGGGAAAGTCCACATGCAGACCCGCAAGAGAAATTGACATGCTGCAGGTCTGTAAGACGCACTGCATGTCCGTGTCCGCGGGTGGTCCGCAGGTGCACAGAGATGTATAGTGGACATGGGATTTCTTGAACTCTATCCACTGTGCTGTAACATCTGGACGCTGCGGGTTTGACGCTGCATAAGTCCGCAGCGTGAAACCCGCAGCGGCTCCGAATCGTGTGCACGCACCCTAACAGATCCATATCTACAGCCTGTCCAGCAGCACTAGGTGACCGCCAGTCCATAAACCTCAATGGTTTACACAGGCCGGCCGCGTATGATCTGGAATGGGTCGGTCTGTGCTCTCGGCAGCGCATGTTCACACAGGACGCAGTGCTGCTGAGAACGTTAATGTTTTGTTCAGCAGAACAGATCTTTCTCCCCATGCAGGATTGCCTGTTGCTTGCTCATCAGGTTATCAGAGAACGCTGCTTGTCCGCGATCATCTTGCAGTGTAAAAAAACGCAGGTAAAAAAACGCAGGGAAATACGCAATGTGTGAAAGCAGCCTAAATGCAGACAGTGGGGGATTTGTGCTGTTTTCTTACACTGGATACATTGTATCTCTGATAAGTATCTAGATTCAAGACCTGGAAGTGTGTGATCACAGCGGGAGACTCCACTGATTCTGAGCATCTCCGCCATGATCTACAATTGTGTGACTGAAAATGGCGTAAATTCTTCTGGTTTTTGGAAGAAGTCAGTGAAGGGCCGCTCCTTCCCCCTCTTCTCTACCCCCCATTATATTCATTTGTTGTGCTCATGGTTGATCAATACTGCCACACACTGGATGCTGCTGGTACTGCAGCATATCCCAGCCTGGAAGATAACAGGATAAGTGACTCCCAGGATAAGATTTTGGGCTTCAGCTGAGTTTATCTAATCTTTATTATATTTCTCTGTTGAAACAGGAAGAAGCAAAAAGTAAATCCAAGGTGTGCGCTAACGTGTTCTGTGGAGCAGGGAGAGAATGTGCTGTGACCGAGAAGGGTGAACCCACCTGTCTATGTATAGAGGTAAGATATCAACAGCGGACGGGATGTGGGCATATACCACATGGATGGTCTCCTGGGTCTGGTGTACAGTACATGGATGGTCTCCTGGTGTATGGTACATGGGTGATCCCCTGGGTCAGGTGTACGGTTCATGGATGGTCCCCTGAGTCAGGTGTACGGTTCATGGATGGTCCCCTGGGTCAGGTGTACGGTTCATGGATGATCCCCTGGGTCAGGTGTACGGTTCATGGATGATCTCTTGGGTCTGGTGTACAGTACATGGATGATCTCCTGGGTCTGGTGTACGGTTCATGGATGGTCTCCTGAGTCTGGTGTACGGTTCATGGATGGTCTCCTGGGTCTGGTGTACGGTTCATGGATGGTCTCCTGGGTTTGGTGTACGGTTCATGGATGGTTTCCTGGGTCTGGTGTACGGTTCATGGATGGTCTCCTGGGTCTGGTGTACGGTTCATGGATGGTCTCCTGGGTCTGGTGTACAGCACATGGATGGTCTCCTGGGTCTGGTGTACAGCACATGGATGGTCTCCTGGGTCTGGTGTACGGTTCATGGATGGTCTCCTGGGTCTGGTGTACGGTTCATGGATGGTCTCCTGGGTTTGGTGTACGGTTCATGGATGGTCTCCTGGGTCTGGTGTACGGTTCATGGATGGTCTCCTGGGTCTGGTGTACGGTTCATGGATGGTCTCCTGGGTCTGGTGTACAGCACATGGATGGTCTCCTGGGTCTGGTGTACAGCACATGGATGGTCTCCTGGGTCTGGTGTACGGTACATGGATGGTCTCCTGGTGTATGGTACATGGGTGATCCCCTGGGTCAGGTGTACGGTTCATGGATGGTCTCCTGGGTCTGGTGTACAGCACATGGATGGTCTCCTGGGTCTGGTGTACAGCACATGGATGGTCTCCTGGGTCTGGTGTACGGTTCATGGATGGTCTCCTGGGTCTGGTGTACGGTACATGGATGGTCTCTTGGGTCTGGTGTACGGTACATGGATGGTCTCCTGGTGTACGGTTCATGGATGGTCTCCTGGGTCTGGTGTACAGTTCATGGATGGTCTCCTGGGTCTGGTGTACGGTTCATGGATGATCTCCTGGTGTACAGTACATGGATGATCTCCTGGGTCTGGTGTACTGTTCATGGATGGTCTCCTGGGTCTGGTGTACGGTTCATGGATGGTCTCCTGGGTCTGGTGTACGGTTCATGGATGGTCTCTTGGGTCTGGTGTACGGTACATGGATGGTCTCCTGGTGTACGGTTCATGGATGGTCTCCTGGGTCTGGTGTACGGTTCATGGATGATCTCCTGGTGTACAGTACATGGATGATCTCCTGGGTCTGGTGTACGGTTCATGGATGGTCTCCTGGGTCTGGTGTACAGCACATGGATGGTCTCCTGGGTCTGGTGTACAGCACATGGATGGTCTCCTGGGTCTGGTGTACGGTTCATGGATGGTCTCCTGGGTCTGGTGTACGGTACATGGATGGTCTCTTGGGTCTGGTGTACGGTACATGGATGGTCTCCTGGTGTACGGTTCATGGATGGTCTCCTGGGTCTGGTGTACAGTTCATGGATGGTCTCCTGGGTCTGGTGTACGGTTCATGGATGATCTCCTGGTGTACAGTACATGGATGATCTCCTGGGTCTGGTGTACTGTTCATGGATGGTCTCCTGGGTCTGGTGTACGGTTCATGGATGGTCTCCTGGGTCTGGTGTACGGTTCATGGATGGTCTCTTGGGTCTGGTGTACGGTACATGGATGGTCTCCTGGTGTACGGTTCATGGATGGTCTCCTGGGTCTGGTGTACGGTTCATGGATGATCTCCTGGTGTACAGTACATGGATGATCTCCTGGGTCTGGTGTACGGTTCATGGATGGTCTCCTGGGTCTGGTGTACGGTTCATGGATGGCCTCCTGGGTCTGGTGTACAGTACATGGATGATCTCCTGGTGTACGGCACATGGATGGTCTCCTGGGTCTGGTGTATGTTTCATGGATGATCTCCTGGGTCTGGTGTACGGTTCATGGATGATCTCCTGGGTCTGGTGTACGGTTCATGGATGGTCTCCTGGGTCTGGTGTACGGTTCATGGATGGTCTCCTGGGTCTGGTGTACGGTTCATGGATGGTCTCCTGGGTCTGGTGTACGGTTCATGGATGGTCTCCTGGGTCTGGTGTACGGTTCATGGATGGTCTCCTGGGTCTGGTGTACAGTTCATGGATGGTCTCCTGGGTCTGGTGTACAGTACATGGATGGTCTCTTGGGTCTGGTGTACGGTTCATGGATGTTTCTGGTTCATCTCTAGAAATGTAAGTCCCACAAGAGACCAGTTTGTGGCAGCAATGGGAAGACGTACCTGAACCACTGTACATGGATGATCTCCTGGGTCTGGTGTACGGTTCATGGATGGTCTCCTGGGTCTGGTGTACGGTTCATGGATGGCCTCCTGGGTCTGGTGTACAGTACATGGATGATCTCCTGGGTCTGGTGTACGGTTCATGGATGATCTCCTGGGTCTGGTGTACGGTTCATGGATGGTCTCCTGGGTCTGGTGTACGGTTCATGGATGGTCTCCTGGGTCTGGTGTACGGTTCATGGATGGTCTCCTGGGTCTGGTGTACGGTTCATGGATGGTCTCCTGGGTCTGGTGTACGGTTCATGGATGGTCTCCTGGGTCTGGTGTACAGTTCATGGATGGTCTCCTGGGTCTGGTGTACAGTACATGGATGGTCTCTTGGGTCTGGTGTACGGTACATGGATGGTCTCCTGGTGTACGGTTCATGGATGGTCTCCTGGGTCTGGTGTATGGTTCATGGATGGTCTCCTGGGTCTGGTGTACGGTTCATGGATGGTCTCCTGGGTCAGGTGTACGGTTCATGGATGGTCTCCTGGGTCAGGTGTACGGTTCATGGATGGTCTCCTGGGTCAGGTGTACGGTTCATGGATGGTCTCCTGGGTCAGGTGTACGGTTCATGGATGGTCTCCTGGGTCTGGTGTACGGTTCATGGATGGTCTCCTGGGTCTGGTGTACGGTTCATGGATGGTCTCCTGGGTCTGGTGTACGGTTCATGGATGGTCTCCTGGGTCTGGTGTACGGTTCATGGATGGTCTCCTGGGTCTGGTGTATGTTTCATGGATGGTCTCCTGGGTCTGGTGTACGGTTCATGGATGGTCTCTTGGGTCTGGTGTACGGTACATGGATGGTCTCCTGGTGTATGGTACATGGATGATCCCCTGGGTCAGGTGTACGGTTCATGGATGTTTCTGGTTCATCTCTAGAAATGTAAGTCCCACAAGAGACCAGTTTGTGGCAGCAATGGGAAGACGTACCTGAACCACTGCGAGCTGCACCGTGACGCCTGCCTGACCGGCTCCAAGATACAGGTGGACTATGATGGACACTGCAAAGGTACAATGTAGCCATCATGTGATTCTGTGCAGCTGTTATAATGGGATAATACTATAGCTGGATCCATTGCACAGTCAGATGATTATAAGTGTTATTGCGCACCACATGCATCGTTCACGTATAGACTGTAATATTATAATAGTCTGCAGGTCATTACACCTGTTATAATTGTTCAATCTTTATTCCCTGGAGCAGAGAAGACGTCTGACACTCCTGCCGCCAGCCCAGGTATCGCTCCTTCCTCTTTATTACTCCTTTTATGTAATAACCTGTTATCATCCTGCTCTTTTACTATTTGTCCCTTGCTCTTCTCAGTCGTGTGTTACCAGTCTGATCGCGATGAGCTGCGGAGACGCGTCATTCAGTGGCTGCAGGCCGAGATCATCCCCGATGGATGGTTCTCCAAGGGCAACAACTACAGTGAGATCCTGGAAAAATACTTCAAGGTAAGGACAGCCGGGCTGTGGGGTCCTGTAGAGTAACGCTGTGTACAGAAAGATGAAGAGAACATTGAGCTGCATACACTATTATCCCTCTGTTACACCAGAAACCGGAAAGACTACATACAGTTTTAGTGTTTGCTATTTTCAGTGTTGTAATCTTGCCTATCTAGTATCCAACAGTACAGTAGAGCTGTCATTTAAACATTCTACTTATATCAATGTGCTTTATTGCCCCTGCTGCTAGTGTAACCCTGCCTATCTAGTCCCCAGCAAAATAATAGATCACACAGTCAGCCACTTATTCTTCTACTAATGACAAGATGGTCACTCTGATGATTTTCATTACTTCTTTCCTATGCAATTGTCAGTCATCTTGATCAATTTGTGTATCCTTTCAACCTTAAAAGTATGAATTATTCCAGTACTGCCTATCTAGGCTTCAGCACTACTAAAGATCTTAAATTCAGATATGTATACTTCCCTCTTCCTATGCCGTTGTCAATCGTCTATTGCTGCCTATCTAATCTACAGCCCTACAAAAGATCTTATATTCAACCTGTTAGTTTCCATTTTCTTCTGCTGTCAGTCTTCTAGTGTTGCGTAAATCGTCTTCAGCACTATAATACAGTTTACATTGAGCCATTTATCCTCATTATTTCCTATGCTGTTGTCAGTCATCTGGTGCTGCCTATCTAGTACCCAGCACTACTATAGATCTTACATTGAGCCATTTATCCTCATTATTTCCTATGCTGTTGTCAGTCATCTGGTGCTGCCTATCTAGTACCCAGCACTACTATAGATCTTACATTGAGCCATTTATCCTCATTATTTCCTATGCTGTTGTCAGTCATCTGGTGCTGCCTATCTAGTACCCAGCACTACTATAGATCTTACATTGAGCCATTTATCCTCATTATTTCCTATGCTGTTGTCAGTCATCTGGTGCTGCCTATCTAGTACCCAGCACTACTATAGATCTTACATTCAGCCATTTAACCTCATTATTTCCCATGCTGTTGCTGCCTATCTAGTACCCAGCACTACTATAGATCTTACATTCAGCCATTTAACCTCATTATTTCCCATGCTGTTGTCAGTCATCTGGTGCTGCCTATCTAGTACCCAGCACTACTATAGATCTTACATTCAGCCTTTTAACCTCATTATTTCCCATGCTGTTGTCAGTCATCTGGTGCTGCCTATCTAGTACCCAGCACTACTATAGATCTTACATTGAGCCATTTATCCTCATTATTTCCTATGCTGTTGTCAGTCATCTGGTGCTGCCTATCTAGTACCCAGCACTACTATAGATCTTACATTGAGCCATTTATCCTCATTATTTCCTATGCTGTTGTCAGTCATCTGGTGCTGCCTATCTAGTACCCAGCACTACTATAGATCTTACATTGAGCCATTTATCCTCATTATTTCCTATGCTGTTGTCAGTCATCTGGTGCTGCCTATCTAGTACCCAGCACTACTATAGATCTTACATTGAGCCATTTAACCTCATTATTTCCCATGCTGTTGTCAGTCATCTGGTGCTGCCTATCTAGTACCCAGCACTACTATAGATCTTACATTCAGCCATTTATCCTCATTATTTCCTATGCTGTTGTCAGTCATCTGGTGCTGCCTATCTAGTACCCAGCACTACTATAGATCTTACATTCAGCCATTTAACCTCATTATTTCCCATGCTGTTGTCAGTCATCTGGTGCTGCCTATCTAGTACCCAGCACTACTATAGATCTTACATTCAGCCATTTATCCTCATTATTTCTCATGCTGTTGTCAGTCATCTGGTGCTGCCTATCTAGTACCCAGCACTACTATAGATCTTATATTGAGCCATTTATCCTCATTATTTCCCATGCTGTTGTCAGTCATCTGGTGCTGCCTATCTAGTACCCAGCACTACTATAGATCTTACATTGAGCCATTTATCCTCATTATTTCCTATGTTGTTGTCAGTCATCTGGTGCTGCCTATCTAGTACCCAGCACTACTATAGATCTTGCATTCAGCCATTTAACCTCATTATTTCCCATGATGTTGTCAGTCATCTGGTGCTGTCTATCTAGTACCCAGCACTACTATAGATCTTACATTGAGCCATTTATCCTCATTATTTCCTATGCTGTTGTCAGTCATCTAGTGCTGCCTATCTAGTACCCAGCACTACTATAGATCTTACATTCAGCCATTTAACCTCATTATTTCCCATGCTGTTGTCAGTCATCTGGTGCTGCCTATCTAGTACCCAGCACTACTATAGATCTTACATTCAGCCATTTATCCTCATTATTTCCCATGCTGTTGTCAGTCATCTGGTGCTGCCTATCTAGTACCCAGCACTACTATAGATCTTACATTCAACCATTTATCCTCATTATTTCCCATGCTGTTGTCAGTCATCTGGTGCTGCCTATCTAGTACCCAGCACTACTATAGATCTTACATTGAGCCATTTATCCTCATTATTTCCTATGCTGTTGTCAGTCATCTAGTGCTGCCTATCTAGTACCCAGCACTACTATAGATCTTACATTGAGCCATTTAACCTCATTATTTCCCATGCTGTTGTCAGTCATCTGGTGCTGCCTATCTAGTACCCAGCACTACTATAGATCTTACATTGAGCCATTTATCCTCATTATTTCCTATGCTGTTGTCAGTCATCTGGTGCTGCCTATCTAGTACCCAGCACTACTATAGATCTTACATTGAGCCATTTATCCTCATTATTTCCTATGCTGTTGTCAGTCATCTGGTGCTGCCTATCTAGTACCCAGCACTACTATAGATCTTACATTGAGCCATTTATCCTCATTATTTCCTATGCTGTTGTCAGTCATCTGGTGCTGCCTATCTAGTACCCAGCACTACTATAGATCTTACATTGAGCCATTTAACCTCATTATTTCCCATGCTGTTGTCAGTCATCTGGTGCTGCCTATCTAGTACCCAGCACTACTATAGATCTTACATTCAGCCATTTATCCTCATTATTTCCTATGCTGTTGTCAGTCATCTGGTGCTGCCTATCTAGTACCCAGCACTACTATAGATCTTACATTCAGCCATTTAACCTCATTATTTCCCATGCTGTTGTCAGTCATCTGGTGCTGCCTATCTAGTACCCAGCACTACTATAGATCTTACATTCAGCCATTTATCCTCATTATTTCTCATGCTGTTGTCAGTCATCTGGTGCTGCCTATCTAGTACCCAGCACTACTATAGATCTTACATTGAGCCATTTATCCTCATTATTTCCTATGTTGTTGTCAGTCATCTGGTGCTGCCTATCTAGTACCCAGCACTACTATAGATCTTACATTCAGCCATTTAACCTCATTATTTCCCATGATGTTGTCAGTCATCTGGTGCTGTCTATCTAGTACCCAGCACTACTATAGATCTTACATTGAGCCATTTATCCTCATTATTTCCTATGCTGTTGTCAGTCATCTAGTGCTGCCTATCTAGTACCCAGCACTACTATAGATCTTACATTCAGCCATTTATCCTCATTATTTCCCATGCTGTTGTCAGTCATCTGGTGCTGCCTATCTAGTACCCAGCACTACTATAGATCTTACATTGAGCCATTTATCCTCATTATTTCCTATGCTGTTGTCAGTCATCTAGTGCTGCCTATCTAGTACCCAGCACTACTATAGATCTTACATTGAGCCATTTAACCTCATTATTTCCCATGCTGTTGTCAGTCATCTGGTGCTGCCTATCTAGTACCCAGCACTACTATAGATCTTACATTCAGCCATTTATCCTCATTATTTCCTATGCTGTTGTCAGTCATCTGGTGCTGCCTATCTAGTACCCAGCACTACTATAGATCTTACATTCAGCCATTTAACCTCATTATTTCCCATGCTGTTGTCAGTCATCTGGTGCTGCCTATCTAGTACCCAGCACTACTATAGATCTTACATTCAGCCATTTAACCTCATTATTTCCCATGCTGTTGCTGCCTATCTAGTACCCAGCACTACTATAGATCTTACATTCAGCCATTTAACCTCATTATTTCCCATGCTGTTGTCAGTCATCTGGTGCTGCCTATCTAGTACCCAGCACTACTATAGATCTTACATTCAGCCATTTAACCTCATTATTTCCCATGCTGTTGTCAGTCATCTGGTGCTGCCTATCTAGTACCCAGCACTACTATAGATCTTACATTGAGCCATTTATCCTCATTATTTCCTATGCTGTTGCTGCCTATCTAGTACCCAGCACTACTATAGATCTTACATTCAGCCATTTAACCTCATTATTTCCCATGCTGTTGTCAGTCATCTGGTGCTGCCTATCTAGTACCCAGCACTACTATAGATCTTACATTCAGCCATTTAACCTCATTATTTCCCATGCTGTTGTCAGTCATCTGGTGCTGCCTATCTAGTACCCAGCACTACTATAGATCTTACATTGAGCCATTTATCCTCATTATTTCCTATGCTGTTGTCAGTCATCTGGTGCTGCCTATCTAGTACCCAGCACTACTATAGATCTTACATTCAGCCATTTAACCTCATTATTTCCCATGCTGTTGTCAGTCATCTGGTGCTGCCTATCTAGTACCCAGCACTACTATAGATCTTACATTCAGCCATTTATCCTCATTATTTCTCATGCTGTTGTCAGTCATCTGGTGCTGCCTATCTAGTACCCAGCACTACTATAGATCTTATATTGAGCCATTTATCCTCATTATTTCCCATGCTGTTGTCAGTCATCTGGTGCTGCCTATCTAGTACCCAGCACTACTATAGATCTTACATTGAGCCATTTATCCTCATTATTTCCTATGTTGTTGTCAGTCATCTGGTGCTGCCTATCTAGTACCCAGCACTACTATAGATCTTACATTCAGCCATTTAACCTCATTATTTCCCATGCTGTTGTCAGTCATCTGGTGCTGCCTATCTAGTACCCAGCACTACTATAGATCTTACATTCAGCCATTTAACCTCATTATTTCCCATGCTGTTGTCAGTCATCTGGTGCTGCCTATCTAGTACCCAGCACTACTATAGATCTTACATTCAGCCATTTATCCTCATTATTTCCCATGCTGTTGTCAGTCATCTGGTGCTGCCTATCTAGTACCCAGCACTACTATAGATCTTACATTCAGCCATTTATCCTCATTATTTCCCATGCTGTTGTCAGTCATCTGGTGCTGCCTATCTAGTACCCAGCACTACTATAGATCTTACATTGAGCCATTTATCCTCATTATTTCCTATGCTGTTGTCAGTCATCTAGTGCTGCCTATCTAGTACCCAGCACTACTATAGATCTTACATTGAGCCATTTAACCTCATTATTTCCTATGCTGTTGTCAGTCATCTGGTGCTGCCTATCTAGTACCCAGCACTACTATAGATCTTAAATTGAGCCATTTATCCTCATTATTTCCTATGCTGTTGTCAGTCATCTGGTGCTGCCTATCTAGTACCCAGCACTACTATAGATCTTACATTGAGCCATTTATCCTCATTATTTCCTATGCTGTTGTCAGTCATCTGGTGCTGCCTATCTAGTACCCAGCACTACTATAGATCTTACATTGAGCCATTTATCCTCATTATTTCCTATGCTGTTGTCAGTCATCTGGTGCTGCCTATCTAGTACCCAGCACTACTATAGATCTTACATTGAGCCATTTAACCTCATTATTTCCCATGCTGTTGTCAGTCATCTGGTGCTGTCTATCTAGTACCCAGCACTACTATAGATCTTACATTGAGCCATTTATCCTCATTATTTCCTATGCTGTTGTCAGTCATCTGGTGCTGCCTATCTAGTACCCAGCACTACTATAGATCTTAAATTGAGCCATTTATCCTCATTATTTCCTATGCTGTTGTCAGTCATCTGGTGCTGCCTATCTAGTACCCAGCACTACTATAGATCTTACATTGAGCCATTTATCCTCATTATTTCCTATGCTGTTGTCAGTCATCTGGTGCTGCCTATCTAGTACCCAGCACTACTATAGATCTTACATTGAGCCATTTATCCTCATTATTTCCTATGCTGTTGTCAGTCATCTGGTGCTGCCTATCTAGTACCCAGCACTACTATAGATCTTACATTGAGCCATTTAACCTCATTATTTCCCATGCTGTTGTCAGTCATCTGGTGCTGCCTATCTAGTACCCAGCACTACTATAGATCTTACATTCAGCCATTTAACCTCATTATTTCCCATGCTGTTGTCAGTCATCTGGTGCTGCCTATCTAGTACCCAGCACTACTATAGATCTTACATTGAGCCATTTATCCTCATTATTTCCTATGCTGTTGCTGCCTATCTAGTACCCAGCACTACTATAGATCTTACATTCAGCCATTTAACCTCATTATTTCCCATGCTGTTGTCAGTCATCTGGTGCTGCCTATCTAGTACCCAGCACTACTATAGATCTTACATTCAGCCATTTAACCTCATTATTTCCCATGCTGTTGTCAGTCATCTGGTGCTGCCTATCTAGTACCCAGCACTACTATAGATCTTACATTGAGCCATTTATCCTCATTATTTCCTATGCTGTTGTCAGTCATCTGGTGCTGCCTATCTAGTACCCAGCACTACTATAGATCTTACATTGAGCCATTTATCCTCATTATTTCCTATGCTGTTGTCAGTCATCTGGTGCTGCCTATCTAGTACCCAGCACTACTATAGATCTTACATTGAGCCATTTATCCTCATTATTTCCTATGCTGTTGTCAGTCATCTGGTGCTGCCTATCTAGTACCCAGCACTACTATAGATCTTACATTGAGCCATTTAACCTCATTATTTCCCATGCTGTTGTCAGTCATCTGGTGCTGCCTATCTAGTACCCAGCACTACTATAGATCTTACATTGAGCCATTTATCCTCATTATTTCCTATGTTGTTGTCAGTCATCTGGTGCTGCCTATCTAGTACCCAGCACTACTATAGATCTTACATTCAGCCATTTAACCTCATTGTTTCCCATGCTGTTGTCAGTCATCTGGTGCTGTCTATCTAGTACCCAGCACTACTATAGATCTTACATTGAGCCATTTATCCTCATTATTTCCTATGCTGTTGTCAGTCATCTAGTGCTGCCTATCTAGTACCCAGCACTACTATAGATCTTACATTCAGCCATTTAACCTCATTATTTCCCATGCTGTTGTCAGTCATCTGGTGCTGCCTATCTAGTACCCAGCACTACTATAGATCTTACATTCAGCCATTTATCCTCATTATTTCCCATGCTGTTGTCAGTCATCTGGTGCTGCCTATCTAGTACCCAGCACTACTATAGATCTTACATTCAGCCATTTATCCTCATTATTTCCCATGCTGTTGTCAGTCATCTGGTGCTGCCTATCTAGTACCCAGCACTACTATAGATCTTACATTGAGCCATTTATCCTCATTATTTCCTATGCTGTTGTCAGTCATCTAGTGCTGCCTATCTAGTACCCAGCACTACTATAGATCTTACATTGAGCCATTTAACCTCATTATTTCCCATGCTGTTGTCAGTCATCTGGTGCTGCCTATCTAGTACCCAGCACTACTATAGATCTTACATTCAGCCATTTATCCTCATTATTTCCTATGCTGTTGTCAGTCATCTGGTGCTGCCTATCTAGTACCCAGCCCTACTATAGATCTTACATTCAGCCATTTAACCTCATTATTTCCCATGCTGTTGTCAGTCATCTGGTGCTGCCTATCTAGTACCCAGCACTACTATAGATCTTACATTCAGCCATTTAACCTCATTATTTCCCATGCTGTTGCTGCCTATCTAGTACCCAGCACTACTATAGATCTTACATTCAGCCATTTAACCTCATTATTTCCCATGCTGTTGTCAGTCATCTGGTGCTGCCTATCTAGTACCCAGCACTACTATAGATCTTACATTCAGCCATTTAACCTCATTATTTCCCATGCTGTTGTCAGTCATCTGGTGCTGCCTATCTAGTACCCAGCACTACTATAGATCTTACATTGAGCCATTTATCCTCATTATTTCCTATGCTGTTGCTGCCTATCTAGTACCCAGCACTACTATAGATCTTACATTCAGCCATTTAACCTCATTATTTCCCATGCTGTTGTCAGTCATCTGGTGCTGCCTATCTAGTACCCAGCACTACTATAGATCTTACATTCAGCCATTTAACCTCATTATTTCCCATGCTGTTGTCAGTCATCTGGTGCTGCCTATCTAGTACCCAGCACTACTATAGATCTTACATTGAGCCATTTATCCTCATTATTTCCTATGCTGTTGTCAGTCATCTGGTGCTGCCTATCTAGTACCCAGCACTACTATAGATCTTACATTGAGCCATTTATCCTCATTATTTCCTATGCTGTTGTCAGTCATCTGGTGCTGCCTATCTAGTACCCAGCACTACTATAGATCTTACATTGAGCCATTTATCCTCATTATTTCCTATGCTGTTGTCAGTCATCTGGTGCTGCCTATCTAGTACCCAGCACTACTATAGATCTTACATTGAGCCATTTAACCTCATTATTTCCCATGCTGTTGTCAGTCATCTGGTGCTGCCTATCTAGTACCCAGCACTACTATAGATCTTACATTGAGCCATTTAACCTCATTATTTCCCATGCTGTTGTCAGTCATCTGGTGCTGCCTATCTAGTACCCAGCACTACTATAGATCTTACATTCAGCCATTTATCCTCATTATTTCCTATGCTGTTGTCAGTCATCTGGTGCTGCCTATCTAGTACCCAGCACTACTATAGATCTTACATTCAGCCATTTAACCTCATTATTTCCCATGCTGTTGTCAGTCATCTGGTGCTGCCTATCTAGTACCCAGCACTACTATAGATCTTACATTCAGCCATTTATCCTCATTATTTCTCATGCTGTTGTCAGTCATCTGGTGCTGCCTATCTAGTACCCAGCACTACTATAGATCTTATTTTGAGCCATTTATCCTCATTATTTCCCATGCTGTTGTCAGTCATCTGGTGCTGCCTATCTAGTACCCAGCACTACTATAGATCTTACATTGAGCCATTTATCCTCATTATTTCCTATGTTGTTGTCAGTCATCTGGTGCTGCCTATCTAGTACCCAGCACTACTATAGATCTTACATTCAGCCATTTAACCTCATTATTTCCCATGCTGTTGTCAGTCATCTGGTGCTGCCTATCTAGTACCCAGCACTACTATAGATCTTACATTCAGCCATTTAACCTCATTATTTCCCATGCTGTTGTCAGTCATCTGGTGCTGCCTATCTAGTACCCAGCACTACTATAGATCTTACATTCAGCCATTTATCCTCATTATTTCCCATGCTGTTGTCAGTCATCTGGTGCGGCCTATCTAGTACCCAGCACTACTATAGATCTTACATTCAGCCATTTATCCTCATTATTTCCCATGCTGTTGTCAGTCATCTGGTGCTGCCTATCTAGTACCCAGCACTACTATAGATCTTACATTGAGCCATTTATCCTCATTATTTCCTATGCTGTTGTCAGTCATCTAGTGCTGCCTATCTAGTACCCAGCACTACTATAGATCTTACATTGAGCCATTTAACCTCATTATTTCCTATGCTGTTGTCAGTCATCTGGTGCTGCCTATCTAGTACCCAGCACTACTATAGATCTTAAATTGAGCCATTTATCCTCATTATTTCCTATGCTGTTGTCAGTCATCTGGTGCTGCCTATCTAGTACCCAGCACTACTATAGATCTTACATTGAGCCATTTATCCTCATTATTTCCTATGCTGTTGTCAGTCATCTGGTGCTGCCTATCTAGTACCCAGCACTACTATAGATCTTACATTGAGCCATTTAACCTCATTATTTCCCATGCTGTTGTCAGTCATCTGGTGCTGCCTATCTAGTACCCAGCACTACTATAGATCTTACATTGAGCCATTTATCCTCATTATTTCCCATGCTGTTGTCAGTCATCTGGTGCTGCCTATCTAGTACCCAGCACTACTATAGATCTTACATTCAGCCATTTATCCTCATTATTTCCTATGCTGTTGTCAGTCATCTAGTGCTGCCTATCTAGTACCCAGCACTACTATAGATCTTACATTGAGCCATTTAACCTCATTATTTCCTATGCTGTTGTCAGTCATCTGGTGCTGCCTATCTAGTACCCAGCACTACTATAGATCTTAAATTGAGCCATTTATCCTCATTATTTCCTATGCTGTTGTCAGTCATCTGGTGCTGCCTATCTAGTACCCAGCACTACTATAGATCTTACATTGAGCCATTTATCCTCATTATTTCCTATGCTGTTGTCAGTCATCTGGTGCTGCCTATCTAGTACCCAGCACTACTATAGATCTTACATTGAGCCATTTATCCTCATTATTTCCTATGCTGTTGTCAGTCATCTGGTGCTGCCTATCTAGTACCCAGCACTACTATAGATCTTACATTGAGCCATTTATCCTCATTATTTCCTATGCTGTTGTCAGTCATCTGGTGCTGCCTATCTAGTACCCAGCACTACTATAGATCTTACATTCAGCCATTTAACCTCATTATTTCCCATGCTGTTGTCAGTCATCTGGTGCTGCCTATCTAGTACCCAGCACTACTATAGATCTTACATTGAGCCATTTATCCTCATTATTTCCTATGCTGTTGTCAGTCATCTGGTGCTGCCTATCTAGTACCCAGCACTACTATAGATCTTACATTGAGCCATTTATCCTCATTATTTCCTATGCTGTTGTCAGTCATCTGGTGCTGCCTATCTACTCTCTGGCACTACAAAAGATTTCTCAGTTAGTTGTTAATAATAATAGAATGATTCTTATAACAATCAAATAGCGCTGGGGGTCAGACGGCCGGCCGGCGGCGTTCACCTGAGATCGGGTCAGACGGGGTAGTATGTCTGGATGATAGGATGGTGCCTGGATGCTCCTTGACCTGCTGAGCCTGATTAGTGACGTCACAAGGTGAGGATGTAGGGTAAAATCCAATGTGTTTCGAAAGCTATTACTGGCTTTCTTCATCAGGGATCCCTGATCATCACTAATCAGGCAACAGGTCACGGAGCATCCAGGCACCATCCTATCATCCGGACATACTACCCCATCTGACCCGATCTCAGGTGAACGCCGCCGGCCAGGGCTCCGCCTGAGCTACGGAGCCGCGAGGAATCAACGTGGAGCACGTTCTTACACAGCATCAAGCCGATCCATCCATGTAATACTGAAAGAAGTATCACCCCCATCATCACCAGCATAAGGTCAGTAATCCAGACCCACAGGGTCTTTCAGGACAGCAGCGAGTATAGCATACCGCAATTATAAGGAGACAGAGTTTAGCGCTACTCCAACTATCTATATAGCCACAGGCGGTGTTCATTTGGAAGTGGACAATACATCATACCTCCATATGTATGAGTGAAATATCACCACTCTTCTTATTGAAAATATTTATTACTGACCTTATTTCGGACTTTTATCTCTATTCTCCTGTACTTGGGACATATCCAGACGTCACTGATCCCCAGCGCTATTTAAGCAAAATATTTACACAATTATATGATCCTTTTTTAGGAACATGTGGTAGTTTCTCGCTCACTACAGCCGCGGGGGGATCGTTCTTTTGTACTGATCCAATCAGCCAAGCGCCAGTGCTATTTGTTTTTTACTAAATGATTTTTATAATATCAGTAAATTTGACAAAGAAGCGTTACACTCCTCAAGAACATGGTTTTTCTGATCATGTACTGATGGATTTTTAATGAAGATGTACAATATGTTCAGATATTGTTAAGGCCCCGTCACACTAAGCGACGCTGCAACGATCCCGACAACGATACGACCTGTCAGGGATCGTTGCTGCTTCGCTATGTGGTCGCTGGTGAGCTGTCAAACAGGCAGGCTCACCAACGATCAGGGGAGCAGCGACATCGTGGAAAGAATCTTTCCACGATGTCCTGCTCCTGGTTACCAGCCTGCTGAAGCAGGAGCAGACTGGTAACCATGATAAACAGCGGGTTCCTAGGGGCACACGCGCTCCTAGTAACCCGTTGTTTATCATGGTTACCACTCTGCTACGGTGAGCGGGAGGTTACCGCTCACTTTAGCAGGCTCATAACCATGATAAACAGCGGGTTCCTAGGTGCTCGTGTGCGCCTAGTAACCCGATGTTTACCATAGTTACCAGCCTGATCACTGCTCCCGCTGGTCACACACAGCGATGTGTGCTGACCAGCGGGAGGGCAACGACCAAAAAATGGTCCAGGACACTTTGCAGCGATCAGCGACCTCACAGCAGGGGCCTGATCGTTGCAAAGTGTCACACATAGCGACATCGCTGGTGAGGTCGCTGCTGCGTCACCAAAACCGTGACACAGCAGCGATCTCGCTATGTGAGACGGGGGCTTTACTTTTAGCCCTGTGTTAACAGTGTTTGTAAATGTCTGTGATTGTCAACTTTGTAATCCTGCTTGTTTAATCTCCAGCAAAACAATGTGTTGTTCTGACTGTGTAACCTTATCTTATCTGGATGGCAGAAAATCCAGAATATTGTATAATGTTTGGCACTACTATAGACCTGTATGCGGTCAGGATAACCCCTCTGAAAACTTTAGTCATACACGATTACCATATTGTCAGTGCCATAGTCCTGCTTGTCTAGTCTCCAGCAGAACAATAGCTTTCCCTGTCATTACCTAGGGATAATAGGATCATTTATACAGTATATTAGTTACATTTTCTTAAACTCTCTTCTATGGTTTTGCCTGTGATGTAATCCTGCTCATCTAGTCTTCAGTAGTACCATAGACCTGTCATTGAGTCTTTATAATGCCTTTCTACTGATAACAAGCGATGCCCAGTGATAACCGTGTGTAGGAATACTCATCGGTCTGCTGTTGTCAGTGGTGTAATCCTGCCTATCTAGTCTCCAGCATTACATCACTTGTCATTCAGCACTGCTACATCTCCTTTAATTTTCCAGTCGTTCATTGCGATAAATCAGTGTCAGGCAGGAGGCGCGAGGCACAATTGGACCGATTGACCATCTGTACAGAACTGTAGATTCCCATCGCCTCACACAAGGTCGCCAAGACACTGAATGAAGACCTGATGAATGATTTTTTTTTTTGTAATTAATGGGTTAAATACTGATCAGGAAAAGTTTTTGTGACAGTTTTCAGACCAAATGAATTGCATCACCATGACAACCAAAATCTCGTTAAGGCATGTAATCGGCCTGAGAACTCGCAGTTACCCAGTTATTATAAATCCTGGTAAATCCGTCCTTCTGCGGAGGCCGGGCGACTTGTTTTGATATTTCGGATCTCTTTTCTGGAATCTTCTTGTTCCTGGAGTTGATGGATTAAAGGAATTCTCCATTTGTAAATGTGACTTCTATCTTGTACATTTCTATCCTGAATGTTTTCTGCTGTCAGAGCTACGATGACGGCGACTCCCGCCTGGACTCCTCCGAGTTTCTGAACTTCCTGGAGCAGAACCAAACCGCCATTAACATCACCACCTACGTGGACCAGGAGACCAACAAGATCCTCAAGTAAGACCCCTACGTGATTAATGTCACCGCTGTGCTGCAGGAGCGCGCTCCACATTATGTCACTGTAGTGTAATCCACTATTACATGACCTCATATGTAATAGCCTCTGGGGATTGTCTTCTGTGCTCAGGGGTCTGTGTGTGGAGGCGCTGATCGAGCTGTCCGACGAGAACGCTGACTGGAAACTAAGCTTTAACGAGTTCCTGAAGTGTCTGAACCCCACATTCAACCCTCCAGAGAAAAGTAAGTGGAGCACCAAATGTCCTGCCTGCGAGTGCGGCGCGTCCTGCCTGCGAGTGCGGCGCGTCCTGCCTGCGAGTGCGGCGCACTCCTTATTGTTGCGGTATATCTTCCGTGTGAATGTGGAATGTTCACGTCATGATTGCGGTATAGTCTCCCAGTGGCGTAACTATAGTCTGATGGGCCCCGGTGCAATATTTGGACCGGGGCCCCCTCCCCATTCTGAATAAATGTTATATATGCATCCTCCATCCTGGTATATATGTCCCGCATCCTGGCCCAATTCTGGTATATATGTCCCCTGTTCTGCTGCTTTTCTTTAATGTATAGAAAAAAAATAAACCATTATGCTCACCAGGGGCATACATAGAATTCATGGGGCTCCATAGAAGAAGTATAATGCACCCCCATAGACATCCATAATAGTATAATGCACCCCCATAGACATCCATAATAGTATAATGCACCCCCATAGACATCCATGATAGTATAATGCACCCCCATAGACATCTAT
The DNA here is from genome assembly GCF_046119375.1 of Phyllobates terribilis. Lineage (NCBI taxonomy): Eukaryota > Metazoa > Chordata > Amphibia > Anura > Dendrobatidae > Phyllobates > Phyllobates terribilis. The sequence goes on from NW_027362762.1 coordinate 970,177,642, forward strand.
AATAGTATAATGCACCCTGATACACATCCATAATAGTATAATGCACCCCTATACACATCCATAGTAGTATAATGCACCCCATAGACATCCATAGTAGTATAATGCACCCCATAGACATCCATAGTAGTATAATGCACCCCATAGACATCCATAGTAGTATAATGCACCCCATAGACATCCATAGTAGTATAATGCACCCCATAGACATCCATGGTAGTATAATGCACCTCATAGACATCTATAGCAGTATAATGCACCTCATAGACATCTATAGCAGTATAATGCACCCGATAGACATCTATAGCAGTATATTGCACCCGATAGACATCTATAGCAGTATAATGCACCCGATAGACATCTATAGCAGTATATTGCACCCCCATAGACGTCCATAGTAGTATAATGCACCTCATAGACATCCATGGTAGTATAATGCACCTCATAGACATCTATAGCAGTATAATGCACCTCATAGACATCTATAGCAGTATAATGCACCCGATAGACATCTATAGCAGTATATTGCACCCGATAGACATCTATAGCAGTATAATGCACCCGATAGACATCTATAGCAGTATATTGCACCCCCATAGACGTCCATAGTAGTATATTGCACCCCCATAGACGTCCATAGTAGTATAATGCACCCACATAGATGTCCATAGTAGTGTAATGCACCCCCATACACTTCCATAGTAGTATAATGCACCCCCATAGATGTGTATAGTAGTATAATGCACCCTATACACATCCATAGTAGTAGTATAATGCACCCCCATAGATGTCCATAGTAGTATAATGCACCCCATACATATCCATAGTAGTATAATGCACCGGGCGCATCCCCTTGTGAGGCCAGCAGAACTCTGCGTGCAATGGGAGCGTGACGTCACTGCCTTGCCCCCGTCATGTGCACGCTGACGTCAGCTGCTGGGCTCTTATTGACTGGCGTGTATTGTGGCTCTCAGACCCGAGGACGCACATCCAGTTGAAGCTTTTGCTGGCATCAGCGGACCCCGGCCCTCACCCGCGGTCGTTGCACCCCTGTTTACATCATGATTGTGGTATATTCTCTCTATGACCGTGGTATATTCACACTATAACTCGGTATATTCTCCCTATGATCGTGGTATATTCACGCTATAACTCGGTATATTCTCCCTATGATCGTGGTATATTCACGCTATAACTCTGGTATATTCTCGCTATGATCGCAGTATTTTCACGCTGTAACTCGGTATTTTCTCGCTATGACCGCGGTATTTTCACGCTATAACTCGGTATATTCTCGCTATGACCGCGGTATTTTCACGCTATAACTCGGTATATTCTCGCTATGACCGCGGTATTTTCACGCTATAACTCGGTATATTCTCGCTATGATCGCGGTATTTTCATGCTATAACTCGGTATATTCTCGCTATGACCGCGGTATTTTCACACTATAACTCGGTATATTCTCGCTATGACCGCGGTATTTTCACACTATAACTCGGTATATTCTCGCTATGATCGCGGTACATTCACGCTATAACTCGGTATATTCACACTATAACTCTGGTATATTCTCCCTATGACCGCGGTATTTTCACGCTATAACTCGGTATATTCTCCCTATGACCGCGGTATTTTCACACTATAACTCGGTATATTCTCGCTATGACCGCGGTATTTTCACGCTATAACTCGGTATATTCTCGCTATGACCGCGGTATTTTCACGCTATAACTCGGTATATTCTCCCTATGATCGCGGTATTTTCACACTATAACTCGGTATATTCTCCCTATGACCGCGGTATTTTCACGCTATAACTCGGTATATTCTCCCTATGATCGCGGTATTTTCACACTATAACTCGGTATATTCTCCCTATGACCGCGGTATTTTCACGCTATAACTCGGTATATTCTCGCTATGATCGCGGTATTTTCACGCTATAACTCGGTATATTCTCGCTATGATCGCGGTACATTCACGCTATAACTCGGTATATTCACACTATAACTCTGGTATATTCTCGCTATGACCGCGGTATTTTCACACTATAACTCGGTATATTCTCGCTATGATCGCGGTAGTTTCACACTATAACTCGGTATATTCTCGCTATGACCGCGGTACATTCACGCTATATCTGCTCCGCAGAGTGTGCCCTGGAGGATGAGACTTACGAGGACGGAGCTGAGACACAAGTCCAGTGCAACCGCTGTGTCTGCGCCTGTGGGAACTGGGTGTGCACCGCCATGTCATGTGAAGGTAAGCGGCCTGGAGCGCAGTGAAGTAATGGTGGTGGACGTGTGTGAGCACAGCGCTGTGCACAATGTGGCGGTTCAGTGCTAGGTGCTGCGGTTCGTGGCTCTGCATCAGGGCACTGCGCTCTGCAGGGCTGATCCTCGGCTCTGCTCATAATCACTGTCTGTATCCAGGGAAAGACGGACAAAGCGACGGAGACGTGAGCCGATACGTGGACGAGCTGAGGAAGCACCAGGTACGCAGGCAAGCTGCACAGTAATGCGCTCACTGATATCTATACACGGGGTTCTGTGAATGACATATACATATATACTTCCACCCTGCAGCTCATATACAGCGGCCCCTCCATACACCCCCTCTCTCCATCATTTAGTCGTGTTTTCGGGGCGCCTCATTCATCATAACGGCCGAAAGGCGTCTCTGGAGCTCCTCATATCCCCTCGTATCTCGCTGGTCGGCCATTAGGTCATGATTAGCTTGTTTCACTATAAGAAGATGATGAACGTTCCTGAGTCTGCTCTGTCCGTGCGCTAAGACAAATGTGGAAAGTGTCAAAGAAAAGATCAAACAGCAATGGAGGTGATGGGGACCTCCGATCAACGAGTCCAGGACTGTGAAATCTAAGATGAGGAACCGCTTGATGATTTATCAGCTTATTCCCCACATTGAAAGTGATAAACTGTTCACAGGAAAGTAGAAAACTGTTAGGAATGGTGGTTCTGTGCTCCCCCTGGGAATGGAGCAGTCCGGTGCTGCGCTACTCCGGTCACAAGCGCCGCCATTGTCGCCACCCTGGTGGCGGAGTTACCACACATGCAGAGAAACGATCCCAGTCTTGTGGAGCGTAGCGTTCTGGTGTTGTGGGAGGACGCGGGACACCGTGTCTGTCACTGATTTCTCGGCCCGGAAGATGGGACGCTGTTTTGTCTGGTACTAAGCAATGGTGGGATTTTGTCCCGTCTGCTGCTGAAGCTAGCAAGGAGTGGCTATCTGGGGATGATTGGGAGCTAATCAAAACCTGATCATTAAACTGGTTGTATAATCCTGCTCCCTGCTCAGTCCTTTGCTGTTTATTGCAGTTTGCAGCTCCCTATGTACTTGGTGGTGAGTGGTGCTAACAGTAGTCTTGCTATCTTTTGAGGAGTTTTCTCATTTTCTCCTCTGGTTACACTTCCTGGGGTTCTTGCAGAGGTACTCACCTGGTCCTTGACTAGGCACCAGCCGCGTCACCAGTGGGCGACAGTGGGCCTGGGAAGGGCTCTGCCAAAGTCCCACTTCCATTTACTGGCAGCTGAATGAGCAGTATTCCCGGCCCTCAACTAGCTGGGCAACTTGTGCCAAATGTGTCTGTGGCTGCGCCTTTGCTGGTTTGGTACCAGTCTTGCTGGGTCCCTCTACACAACGCATAACAAAAATGTTCTGATCATTGGGGTCCAAACGCTGAGACCTCCACTGATCTCAAAAATGAGGCCCAGAATTCCTGTCAGAGAAGAATGGTCGCATCTCTTATTCCTTGTCTATGGGACTGCAGAAAATGGATGAGCTGTGTACTGACCTGGCTTCTCCATCAGTCCTATAGACAATTCTCAGGATCTGGGGCGAGCAACAGGGCGTAGAGCCACTGGGGAGGGTGTACAATTATTAGAGAGAATATTTACCATCTGATTTATCTTGTTTAGCATAAATGAGTACACCCCCTCCTGTATTTGTTATGTACAGTCCTCAGCACAAATGAGTACACCCCCTGAAAAGTCAGACGTTTCTCAATATCTCACTGAACACGAGAACAGTTTCCACTTTCTGAGAAAGTTTCATAGAACATTTCCCCTATAACATGACAGTGCGGTTATAATATAACTCATAACAAAATCTTCAGTTTTACTCAGATTAGTTGATGCAGAAATGAGTACACCCCACATCAATAACTCCTCCATCTATTATTGTGTGTGATCTCCATGATGTGTAAGGAGGCAGTCTTCTCGGCCTGGTGTCACGGGTGTGTCAGATGTGACAGTCGCCATGCAGGTGGTTGCGGAGGTTCTCTTTGTTTGGCATTACAGACACTTCTTAGCTGTTTCACTCTAGGACGCAGCGGCTACCTCCTTCCTGCTAATTGACACCCTGGCCTGGGTGTTTAAATAGTTTCACTTTGCAGCAGGAAGGTGCCGGTGATACTCACGTTTCCTTGTGAATGCTTGGAGCTCTCAGACTGCTATCTTCCTCTGTGGTGCTAGGAGGACGCTTGGAGTTATCTCTCTGAAGTCGGCTAAAGCTAAGCTACTTTCCCCCGTGTCTGTCTCCCTTGTTGTCTTTAGTCATTAGTGGGGATCGACTAGTGCTCATCCGCCTCCATCCTTATCCAGGGCCAAGCTCTAGGGAAATACAGGGTTTAAGTTCGCGCGCGACGATTGGTGAGAAACCAATATAGGGACGTTGGTGGAGACAGGGTGATATCAGATCAGCCTAGGAGGGCTCCCTTTCCCTTTGTGTTGCACTCTCCTATCCATCAGAGAACCCATGGATACATTTGGGGAGACCAGGTTGGGACAATGATGTCACTTGGCCCCATGGATATGTTGTTTGGGGTTACCAGGTGGGACCCTCCGGTCGCCTGGAACCCATGGAGACATTCGGAGAAGCCAGATTGGGACCAGCCGGTCATCTGGCCCAATGGAAACTCTCGGAGAGGCCAGGGTGGGACCCTCGGGTCTCCTGGCCTTGTACCTCGATGGACTGTCAGCTTCCTAAGCTTGCCGCTACCTCCTTTCTGTGGGGGCACACCAGAAGTGTTGGGCCACTGTTTGAGGTAGTCGGCCCTGGAAGTCCTAAAGTCGCAGCTGTTCTGTCCCAGGCGGGCGGAGAAGGAAAGGTGAGACTGTGTAATGTTCCACCATGTTGGGTATTTGCTGGGACTGTTCTGTGTTTATTGTCTGTTTTGTGGTTCAATAAAGTATTGCCACACTGTTACCCTCACCCTGTGTCTGAGTAGCGTTGTGCTCACGGAAGACCCCTGGTCTTCACAGGAGGCATCTCCTCTGTCACTATAGAGCAGCACATCTGTGACTTCATGATCCCATCAAAGACCCCGACACCTTCGGGTCATGTGCCCCCCGACACCAGCAGCTCATGTGGTCTCAGACACCAGCAGCTCCTGTGCCCTGACGCCAGCAGCTCCTGTGCCCTGACGCCAGCAGCTCATGTGGTCTCAGACACCAGCAGCTCCTGTGCCCCCCGATGCAGAGCACGGTATATACACATTGTACACAGGATAGTCTCGGATCCTCTTAGTCCTTGTATACAGTATATGGACCTTTCCTTCCAGTATATAATTTACTGACTGATCTTTTTTTCTCGCACAGGAGACGGCTGAGAAGTCCAGTAAAGTCAGCAGTAAGGACATCTGAGGTGGCGCAGCAGACTTCCTCCGCCCTCGACCCGCGCCTCTTCCATTCCTTAGTCTGTAGGGACGGGCAGGAGAATCTTTTTAGCTTTTATCAATGAAATGAAATAAATCAACCTTATGTAGGGCAAAGGCGCAAACAAAGCGTGGGGGGCTTGTGGTACGAAACCCTCCAGATACCTAACAGCTTCCATACGACATTCCCTGATAGCGGGCAATAAGGCGCTCAGCTCCCGCGGCCCATAGCGCCCTCTGCGGGCCGTAGCACCTCCAGCAGTATGGCGGCTGCTGAGTGCCCTATTGCCTCTTCCTATAGTAATACTGTATCCACATAGGAGTGGCGTGTATGGGAAGGTTTATGGGGCGGGATGGCACAGGTGATGGGTGGTACGTGCCCGGTGCATGGACTGGTCGGCGTTCTTACCCGGGACGCAGTGGATTCTGGATACATTGCGTTTCAGATCTTTTCTGACCAATCTAAGGGCAGACACTTTGCCAAAGACCAGAATATTTTAGAACGACCCTTCCAGTGCCCGGTTTACCACTTCCTCCTAAGGTCTGGCCTCCCGCCGTTGGACTCCCCCTTTAAGGTGCTATGATTTGCGGGACCTGCGTCCTCGCTGCATTTTACATGGTGTTATTGGTATTTAGTGTTCTTGTAGACTTAGTGACACAACCTCTCCCTGCATCGCTCCGCGCTTCGGTCGTCACGCAGCAACGTTGCTCAGCTTCCTGCATCGTACAATCATATACCTGCGCCTGGCAGTGCCCCAGCCGGGGGGAGGGCAGCTCTGTTTTGGGGGGCTCCATATTCTATGACAGCATTGTAATGAGGCGTCCGTGTGACTGTACAACCACTGAGATGCTTCAGTCTGATTCCTCAGCAGTGAATGGGTTAAGGCGCGGTCCCCTGTACACGGCCCCCAACATTAAGCCCCCTAGATGTCGCTTCCCCTACCAGCATACATAGATAATCCTGGTATTTCACTGCGCAGGGTCCGCTGTGCCCCCGTCTGCCAGGCGCTGCCTTTTCTGCATATACTTCACCCCATATTTGTTTTTATATTGGGATTTTTTTATTCTGTAACAACCAAATAAAAAACTAATAAAATATCCGCACGTGTTGGGACTTTCATGTTCATCATCAGAGGGAGCGGTCAGCCCAGCAGCACAGAGTATTTCAGAAGGATAAAATGCTGTTGTTGTTGGAGGTTGCAGAGATTGTGGAAGCGGCAGGGCCTTCACAGCAGCACAAAGTATTTCAGATGGCAAGTGTGCTGATACTGAAGGGGTGTGGCCCATCGGAGGCACAGAGTATTTTAGGAGAGGAATATACTGGTCTTGTGAGGGTGGGGGTGAACCTTACAGATGGAGATGCACAAAGAGAAGGGTCCCCAGCAGCACAGAGTATTTCAGGAGAGGAGTGCGCTTATCTTGGGGGGTCACAGTTCGGTTGCAGAAGGAGCAGGTTCGGCTGCGGTGACGCTCTAGGTCTAGGAAAAGGATTTACTGCTGGTTGACAATGATAGGATTTGTAAGAATTAAGGGGAGTGGGGTCACTGGTGGGTGCAGTGCTGGGCTCGGGGTCAGTGACGTTCTGTTGGATCAATCCTGTGATTTTACTACAGAAATGTCACTTATCGCTGAGTCGTAAAATAAAGCGAAGTCGGTGGGTTTTATCCTGAGCGGATTGGTCAACAGCAATGAGAAAAGCCGCCCCCCCCAGGAGATCTGCTGATAAGGAGCGTGCACCCCACAACCCTGCGCCTGCAGCCAGAGAGGCATCGGAGCCAGAAATGTGTGGTGTGACCTGCAGCAGACGAGGCTCCCCCATATCTGGAGACCTGCACACTCATCAGGTGTGATGTCAGAGCTGTACGCTCTCAGCCAATCAGATTTCTCCCCAGATGCTCCTTCTCATTCATCACATGCAAGAAGAGACACTGCAGCTGCATCTCCTCCTCCCTCTCACAGCATTAGTCTCAGAAATACAGAGGGAAAGACGCTGCCGCTGCATCTCCTCCTCACTGCCTTAGTCTCAGAGATACAGAGGGAAAGACGCTGCCGCTGCATCTCCTCCTCCTCCTCACAGCATTAGTCTCAGAAATACAGAGGGAAAGACGCTGCCGCTGCATCTCCTCCTCCTCCTCACTGCCTTAGTCTCAGAGATACAGAGGGAAAGACGCTGCCGCTGCATCTCCTCCTCCTCCTCACAGCATTAGTCTCAGAAATACAGAGGGAAAGACGCTGCCGCTGCATCTCCTCCTCCTCCTCACAGCATTAGTCTCAGAAATACAGAGGGAAAGACGCTGCATCTCCTCCTCCTCCTCACAGCATTAGTCTCAGAAATACAGAGGGAAAGACGCTGCCGCTGCATCTCCTCCTCCTCCTCACTGCCTTAGTCTCAGAGATACAGAGGGAAAGACGCTGCCGCTGCATCTCCTCCTCCTCCTCACAGCATTAGTCTCAGAAATACAGAGGGAAAGACATTGCAGCTGCATCTCCTCCTCCCAGCCTTAGTCTCAGAGATACAGAGGGAAAGACGCTGCATCTCCTCCTCCTCCTCACAGCATTAGTCTCAGAAATAGAGGGAAAGACACTGCAGCTGCATCTCCTCCTCACTGCCTTAGTCTCAGAGATACAGAGGGAAAGACGCTGCCGCTGCATCTCCTCCTCCTCCTCACAGCATTAGTCTCAGAGATACAGAGGGAAAGACGCTGCCGCTGCATCTCCTCCTCCTCCTCACAGCATTAGTCTCAGAAATACAGAGGGAAAGATGCTGCAGCTGCATCTCCTCCTCACAGCCTTAGTCTCAGAGATACAGAGGGAAAGACGCTGCAACTGCATCTCCTCCTCACAGCATTGGTCTCAGAGATACAGAGGGAAAGACGCTGCCGCTGCATCTCCTCCTCACAGCATTGGTCTCAGAGATACAGAGGGAAAGACGCTGCAGCTGCATCTCCTCCTCCCTCTCACAGCATTAGTCTCAGCGATAAAGAGTGAGAGACGCTGCAGCTGCATCTCCTCCCTCTCACAGCATTAGTCTCAGGTATACAGAGGGAAAGACGCTGCATCTCCTCCTCCTCCTCACAGCATTAGTCTCGGCGATACAGAGGGAAAGACGCTGCCGCTGCATTTCCTCCTCCCTCTCACAGCATTAGTCTCAGAGATACAGAGGGAAAGATGCTGCATCTCCTCCTCACAGCATTAGTCTCAGAGATACAGAGGGAAAGATGCTGCATCTCTTCCTCACAGCATTAGTCTCAGAGATACAGAGGGAAAGATGCTGCATCTCTTCCTCACAGCATTAGTCTCAGAGATACAGAGGGAAAGATGCTGCCGCTGCATCTCCTCCTCCTCACAGCATTAGTCTCAGAGATACAGAGGGAGAGACGCTGCAGCTGCATCTCCTCCTCCTCACAGCATTAGTCTCAGCGATACAGAGGGAGAGACGCTGCAGCTGCATTTCCTCCTCCCTCTCACAGCATTAGTCTCAGGTATACAGAGGGAAAGACGCTGCATCTCCTCCTCCTCACAGCATTAGTCTCGGCGATACAGAGGGAAAGACGCTGCCGCTGCATTTCCTCCTCCCTCTCACAGCATTAGTCTCAGAGATACAGAGGGAAAGACGCTGCCGCTGCATCTCCTCCTCCCTCTCACAGCATTAGTCTCAGAGATACAGAGGGAGAGACGCTGCAGCTGCATCTCCTCCTCCTCCTCACAGCATTAGTCTCAGAGATACAGAGCGAAAGATGCTGCAGCTGCATCTCCTCCCTCTCACAGCATTAGTCTCGGAGATACAGAAGGAGAGAAGCTGCAACTGCATCTCCTCCTCCTCACAGCATTAGTCTCAGAGATACAGAGGGAAAGATGCTACCACTACATCTCCTCCTCACAGCATTAGTCTCAGATACAGAGGGAACGACGCTGCAGCTGCATTTCCTCCTCACAGCATTAGTCTCAGGGATACAGAGGGAGAGGCTCTGCAGCTGCATCTCCTTCTCACAGCATTAGTCTCAGGGATACACAGGGAAAGACGCTACCGCTGCATTTCCTTCTCACAGCATTAGTCTCAGGGATACAGAGGGAGAGACTGCAGCTGCATCTCCTCCTCACAGCCTTAGTCTCAGAGATACAGAGGGAAAGACGCTGCCGCTGCATCTCCTCCTCCTCACAGCATTAGTCTCAGAGATACAGAGGGAAAGACCCTGCAGCTGCATCTCCTCCTCCTCCTCACAGCATTAGTCTCAGAGATACAGAGGGAAAGACGCTGCCGCTGCATCTCCTCCTCCTCCTCACAGCATTAGTCTCAGAAATACAGAGGGAAAGACACTGCAACTGCATCTCCTCCTCACAGCATTGGTCTCAGAGATACAGAGGGAAAGACGCTGCAGCTGCATCTCCTCCTCCCTCTCACAGCATTAGTCTCAGAGATAGAGGGAAAGACGCTGCCGCTGCATCTCCTCCTCCTCCTCACTGCCTTAGTCTCAGAGATACAGAGGGAAAGACGCTGCCGCTGCATCTCCTCCTCCTCCTCACAGCATTAGTCTCAGAAATACAGAGGGAAAGACGCTGCCGCTGCATCTCCTCCTCCTCCTCACAGCATTAGTCTCAGAAATACAGAGGGAAAGACGCTGCCGCTGCATCTCCTCCTCCTCCTCACAGCATTAGTCTCAGAAATACAGAGGGAAAGACGCTGCCGCTGCATCTCCTCCTCCTCCTCACTGCCTTAGTCTCAGAAATACAGAGGGAAAGACGCTGCCGCTGCATCTCCTCCTCCTCCTCACAGCATTAGTCTCAGAAATACAGAGGGAAAGACATTGCAGCTGCATCTCCTCCTCCCAGCCTTAGTCTCAGAGATACAGAGGGAAAGACGCTGCATCTCCTCCTCCTCCTCACAGCATTAGTCTCAGAAATAGAGGGAAAGACACTGCAGCTGCATCTCCTCCTCACTGCCTTAGTCTCAGAGATACAGAGGGAAAGACGCTGCCGCTGCATCTCCTCCTCCTCACAGCATTAGTCTCAGAGATACAGAGGGAAAGACGCTGCCGCTGCATCTCCTCCTCCTCCTCACAGCATTAGTCTCAGAAATACAGAGGGAAAGATGCTGCAGCTGCATCTCCTCCTCACAGCCTTAGTCTCAGAGATACAGAGGGAAAGACGCTGCAACTGCATCTCCTCCTCACAGCATTGGTCTCAGAGATACAGAGGGAAAGACGCTGCCGCTGCATCTCCTCCTCACAGCATTGGTCTCAGAGATACAGAGGGAAAGACGCTGCAGCTGCATCTCCTCCTCCCTCTCACAGCATTAGTCTCAGCGATAAAGAGTGAGAGACGCTGCAGCTGCATCTCCTCCCTCTCACAGCATTAGTCTCAGGTATACAGAGGGAAAGACGCTGCATCTCCTCCTCCTCCTCACAGCATTAGTCTCGGCGATACAGAGGGAAAGACGCTGCCGCTGCATTTCCTCCTCCCTCTCACAGCATTAGTCTCAAAGATACAGAGGGAAAGATGCTGCATCTCCTCCTCACAGCATTAGTCTCAGAGATACAGAGGGAAAGATGCTGCATCTCTTCCTCACAGCATTAGTCTCAGAGATACAGAGGGAAAGATGCTGCATCTCTTCCTCACAGCATTAGTCTCAGAGATACAGAGGTAAAGATGCTGCAGCTGCATCTCCTCCTCCTCACAGCATTAGTCTCAGAGATACAGAGGGAAAGATGCTGCCGCTGCATCTCCTCCTCCTCACAGCATTAGTCTCAGAGATACAGAGGGAGAGACGCTGCAGCTGCATCTCCTCCTCCTCACAGCATTAGTCTCAGCGATACAGAGGGAGAGACGCTGCAGCTGCATTTCCTCCTCCCTCTCACAGCATTAGTCTCAGGTATACAGAGGGAAAGACGCTGCATCTCCTCCTCCTCACAGCATTAGTCTCGGCGATACAGAGGGAAAGACGCTGCCGCTGCATTTCCTCCTCCCTCTCACAGCATTAGTCTCAGAGATACAGAGGGAAAGACGCTGCCGCTGCATCTCCTCCTCCCTCTCACAGCATTAGTCTCAGAGATACAGAGGGAGAGATGCTGCAGCTGCATCTCCTCCTCCTCCTCACAGCATTAGTCTCAGAGATACAGAGGGAAAGATGCTGCAGCTGCATCTCCTCCCTCTCACAGCATTAGTCTCGGAGATACAGAAGGAGAGAAGCTGCAACTGCATCTCCTCCTCCTCACAGCATTAGTCTCAGAGATACAGAGGGAAAGATGCTACCACTACATCTCCTCCTCACAGCATTAGTCTCAGATACAGAGGGAACGACGCTGCAGCTGCATTTCCTCCTCACAGCATTAGTCTCAGGGATACAGAGGGAGAGACTCTGCAGCTGCATCTCCTTCTCACAGCATTAGTCTCAGGGATACACAGGGAAAGACGCTACCGCTGCATTTCCTTCTCACAGCATTAGTCTCAGGGATACAGAGGGAGAGACTGCAGCTGCATCTCCTCCTCACAGCCTTAGTCTCAGAGATACAGAGGGAAAGACGCTGCCGCTGCATCTCCTCCTCCTCACAGCATTAGTCTCAGAGATACAGAGGGAAAGACCCTGCAGCTGCATCTCCTCCTCCTCCTCACAGCATTAGTCTCAGAGATACAGAGGGAAAGACGCTGCCGCTGCATCTCCTCCTCCTCCTCACAGCATTAGTCTCAGAAATACAGAGGGAAAGACACTGCAACTGCATCTCCTCCTCACAGCATTGGTCTCAGAGATACAGAGGGAAAGACGCTGCAGCTGCATCTCCTCCTCCCTCTCACAGCATTAGTCTCAGAGATAGAGGGAAAGACGCTACCGCTGCATCTCCTCCTCCCTCTCACAGCATTAGTCTCAGCGATACAGAGTGAGAGACGCTGCAGCTGCATCTCCTCCCTCTCACAGCATTAGTTTCAGGTATACAGAGGGAAAGACGCTGCATCTCCTCCTCCTCCTCACAGCATTAGTCTCGGCGATACAGAGGGAAAGACGCTGCCGCTGCATTTCCTCCTCCCTCTCACAGCATTAGTCTCAGAGATACAGAGGGAAAGATGCTGCATCTCCTCCTCACAGCATTAGTCTCAGAGATACAGAGGGAAAGATGCTGCATCTCCTCCTCACAGCATTAGTCTCAGAGATACAGAGGGAAAGATGCTGCAGCTGCATCTCCTCCTCCTCACAGCATTAGTCTCAGAGATACAGAGGGAAAGATGCTGCCGCTGCATCTCCTCCTCCCTCTCACAGCATTAGTCTCAGAGATACAGAGGGAGAGACGCTGCAGCTGCATCTCCTCCTCACAGCATTAGTCTCAGATACAGAGGGAAAGATTCTGCAGCTGCATCTCCTCCTCACAGCATTAGTCTCAGAGATACAGAGGGAAAGATGCTACCACTACATCTCCTCCTCCCTCACAGCATTAGTCTCAGAGATACAGAGGGAAAGACGCTGCAGCTGCATTTCCTCCTCCTCCTCACAGCATTAGTCTCAGCGATACAGAGGGAGAGACGCTGCAGCTGCATTTCCTCCTCCCTCTCACAGCATTAGTCTCAGGTATACAGAGGGAAAGACGCTGCATCTCCTCCTCCTCACAGCATTAGTCTCGGCGATACAGAGGGAAAGACGCTGCCGCTGCATTTCCTCCTCCCTCTCACAGCATTAGTCTCAGAGATACAGAGGGAAAGACGCTGCATCTCCTCCTCCCTCTCACAGCATTAGTCTCAGAGATACAGAGGGAGAGACGCTGCAGCTGCATCTCCTCCTCCTCCTCACAGCATTAGTCTCAGAGATACAGAGGGAAAGATGCTGCAGCTGCATCTCCTCCCTCTCACAGCATTAGTCTCAGAGATACAGAGGGAGAGACGCTGCAACTGCATCTCCTCCTCCTCACAGCATTAGTCTCAGAGATACAGAGGGAAAGATGCTACCACTACATCTCCTCCTCACAGCATTAGTCTCAGAGATACAGAGGGAACGACGCTGCCACTGCATTTCCTCCTCACAGCATTAGTCTCAGGGATACAGAGGGAGAGACTCTGCAGCTGCATCTCCTTCTCACAGCATTAGTCTCAGGGATACAGAGGGAAAGACGCTACCGCTGCATTTCCTTCTCACAGCATTAGTCTCAGGGATACAGAGGGAGAGACTCTGCAGCTGACTTCTTTCCTCCCTCTCACAGCATTAGTCTCAATGATACAGAGGAAGACTGTCATCTTTCACTGCAGGATACATCAGTCCCATGATAAAGGCGGAGGCAACACAGGGGAAAAATACTGATGACACCACTGCCACCCGACCATTCATGCCTGGTATTATAGATGCTCATGGATAAGGCTTGTATAGGGCGCCAGTCACACAGATACGTGTAGTGCACCACGCCAGCTTACAGTCTATTGGGTCTTCTGAACACTACTAGCTCATGCTTCTGTCCAGCACTATTTAAGAGCACCCCACATGGACAGACACCCCCATTTCCCCCACCAAAGCTACATGGCCTGACTACATTCTGCAAAATAATAAAAATAAATTTGAGGTATTGGTCGATTGGCTAAATCCACAATCTGACAGCCGGCGTCACCAGAACGCACTGACGAGTCCCTGGTGACAGATCACCAGCAAAATACTGATGAACAACCACTCAGCTGTGTGTAACTGTAATACTCCGCAGACGCCTCCCCCCCCCCCCCATGGATGATGGGGGTGTGATTGGATGATGGGAGCATGCAATTTCTTTATGTTTTTCTCACAATGCTGCAGTTTATTACTTCATAAGCCACAGTTCACCGGGTCCAACTCCGTGGCACGCAGACACACATAAACACAATGTTCATGAGCCAAGTGGCACACAGGCCCACTCGCTCCAGGTTACAGCTTACGGCAAGGTAAAAATAGCAATGTTCATATCACAATGTCCATATAGCACAGGGTATTACCTTTGCCGGGTTTAGCTGCTGCAGTCCATTACGCGTGCCACCACTGTGGCTTTGTGGCTTCCCAGGTAGGGGTCTCTAGCCGTCGTCCCCTCGTAGGCTACTGGTATGTCTTCCACACTTGACATCCAGCCTGCGCCTTTCAGGGTTCCTCAACCAGCCGGCTCTCCCTCAAAGGCCACTGACATCCACGCACAGGATCCGGGCTCGGCCTTTCAGGCTGCCAGGCTTCACTCTCGGCCTCACTAGGCCTCTCACAAACAGTGTCCCACAGACATGGAGCACAGGCCTCACGCCTCACACCAAACACACCTGTCTCAAATTAAGCAGGGTTTATATATGCTGTGCACAGACAGCCACATACTGACAGGACCTTGCTGATGTCACAGTCATGTGATCAGTCAGCTGTGTGTATAGGTCCTGTGTGCTGTCCCAGTCATGTGTACAGAGCTTTACTGTGCATACAGGACCTGTGTGATGTCACAGTCATGTGACCAGTCAGTTAAAGGGGAAGGTACATGGTCCGGTAAACACATCCTGGACCATTTACAGTAATGCTAGCAAGCTGCTGCATTACATATCCCCCCCCTCTGTTCAAACTTGTGGGGTTGAACACATAATATACACAATAACATTATAACCCCCAGCTCACATAGAGACCATGAACTTTACAATTGTGCTACTCAGCCCCTGGAACCTTAGTCAACGACATTAGCCCATTCCTTAGGGACCTACCATTTGTCACTGTCACTGACTTCGTCAGGTCACCTTTCCGGGTCGTAACCTTGCCAGGTCTCCCCCGCTCCCAGCGGTCAGTCATAATCTTGTCAGACCTCCCCCGCTCCCAGCGGTCAGTCATACAGCGGTGTGACTCACATGCCCTGGTATCTAAGGTCCGGTTCGACTCCGTACTGTCCCGTCCTTTATGGGGTCGTTTGTATGGGCTGCTCAAACCTGAGTTACTGGAGGTCTCACTACCTCTAAACCCACGCCCACTACTCTCAGGACATCTTGAAAGGTCCCTAACTCCAGCTGTAGCTGTTCTGTTATTTAGGGGGCCCTTTCTCTGTCGGGTCTCACTATTTCTAGACGGCTTCCATCTTCTGCTGCTCAGATGATGCTGTCTATCTACTCGCAGTCTAGCGAGATTCAATTGTTCTACCTCCTGCAGGTAGGTCACTTGGTACTCAATCAGCATGCGTATATATTCTAGGCTTTCTTCTATTCCTTCAGCAGAGAAGGACACCATGCCGTCTTCGTCTGGTATCCAGTCCTGATGATGACGGGGACTGCTTACTTTCACCACACCAGACTTCTTGACCATCATCTGCATGGCTCGACCGCTTCTCCCAATGAGCTTTCTCACCAGAACATGAGGCACCCGGATTACCTCTTCACGCATACTGTGAGCTTTCCTCATCAGTTCCAGTTGTCTAACGGCTTGTTCCATCTTCAACCGGAGAAACCGCTTTGTGCAAATACATCGCCAGTGCATGTCACTTAGGATCGCCACCCTCTTCACTGTGACTTCGGTCATGGACAGAACCACCAGCTGTTTAGCTTCGGAGGTCAAGTACACCTTACAGGCTCCCACGGCCTTCTTAAACTCCTCATGCACGGACTCACGGGTGCATTCTTCCCTCAAATCCTCGGGTACATCTACGAGGCATTTGTACCAAGACGTTTCGGTCTCACCAGTGGTTTCCAGACGATCAACCAGCTCAGGGTTCAGGGACAACTGACTTTCAGCTTCTTCACCCTGTATGCTTAACCTGAGCTGACTCACAGCTACAAATTCACAAATTTTCGTCTTGACCACTTCCACTTCATATTTATCTTCTGTTACTCTGCTCTTAGCTCTCCTCAGGTCCACCTTCTCATGGTACAAGGGAGTGAGTACAACGTGTTTGCCCTTTTCCTTCTCCAAGGAGGCCTCGCTCACCGAGTGATACTTTGTCAGGCGACTTTTGAGCCCGGAAACCTCTTCCTCTAGTTCCGTCACTCGCCTCTCAGCGGCCCGTCTCTGAAGCTCTTCCTGCTTCAACTGCTCTTTTAACAGTAGAATTCTCTCAGACCTCTCTTGCTTCAAATGGGCCTGAAGCAATTCCTTGAGCTCCCTGATCTCGGCTCTTACTTCCACCGAATCATCCAAGCTCGCATCACTCGAGGAGGTATCTGCTTCATACCTCCCCTTACCAACGGCCAACTCCTGGCCCTGGTCTGTGGCTTCTCCGATGGACTCCTCCATCTTTTTCCGCTCAGCTTCCATCTTGCTGACTGTTTCTTTAAGGCACGTCTCCGCCCTCTGGAGAGTTTCACAGGACATCTGTAGCTCCTTCACCTGAGCTTCCAGACCTAGGGTCTTTCCACGGAGATCATCATTCTCCTCACGGGTCTCTTGCAGAGTGGTCTCAACCACTTGGCGTACTTACTCTGCACCCGCCTTATCCTCCTCTAGTTTTTCCTTTACCTTGAGGAGATCCTCATAATCTCTCTTAAGTTGTTGCAGTTCCATACCGAACTTTTCATCGCACTCCTTCTTGGAGTCACACAGCTCCTGGTTGAACTGTTCACGCAATCGTTCTAGGTTTTGTTCACGCCCAGAAACGTCATGCTGCAGCGCCTCTTTGAGGGCAGACAGCTCTAACTGTACCAGGGAGAAGCGATCTTTCACCTCGCATAACTCATCTTCACACACCGCTTTGTCAATCTGTAATTGAAAAACCTCCTCCTTGATTTTGCGGCGGTCCTCCTTAATTCCGTAGAACATTTCCTTCCAATGGTTAATTTCCGCGTTGCTTCCCTCCATGTCTCGCTGCCAGTTCCTCATAACCTGGTATATTTTCTGCTGCTCAGACTCCAGGTTCCGCTGGTCTGAGGACACGTTCCCCAGGTTTCCACATAACTGCTGCACGTCAATCTGACACTGCGGCCTGATAGGCTCCGGCTCTTGGTCATGACTGGCCGCCTCCCCTTTCAGGGCTGTCGGATCCTGACCCGTCAGTCTCAGTACCGTACCGGAGGTTGCTACTGGCAACGTCATCTCCTCTTCTACCTCTAAAGGAGGATCCACACTTGAAGCATAGGCACACAGTACTATATTCTCTTTATTTTCATTTTCAGGGAGTACTACCGGAGCAACCTTTTTGTGGCCCTTGCGCCGTCGACGACGAGAGGGGGACTCTCTCCCCTCGTCTAGCCCCTCCTGACTGAACTCACTTTTTACTTTCATAGCGTCACAGTCAGCTACGGGGTCTGTGTCACTCCCCATGGTGTTGTGGACTAACAGGTCACCTCCCACTTTGACATCACCCCCTTCTACTGGAGTTACCCCGTTATCAACGGTCACATTGTCATTTTTAGGAGGTACCAACCCACCACCAGTAACAATTTTCAGTTTTCTACACTCCACACTCTTGTGAAAATCCGCCCCTTTTTAGACTCTGCCCCCTTTTTAACAACCACACCGGCAGGGTAATTTTTACACAAAAAAATCAGCAGTAGTCTTAGGACTCAGTTCACAACATCTCTTACCACCTCCCCGGGCACTCTGGGACAACACTGGCGCCCCCGGAGAGTCCATAGAACGGTCCACTGCCGCCATTCCACATGGTGCCCTCAGCTCCTGCGGTTCCTGCACCATGTCCAGTAAAAGTTTCCCAAATACCTGCTCCGGTCCCAACAGGCCCTTCAACCGCTCAACAGCTCCAGACAGATCTGCTGCTTTGCTCACAGCCATCACGGTACGCTGTTCACACTAGCACTTCACCGCTCTCCCGGAAAAATATTCGTGGCCCCACCGAGACACCGCAAACCAGGTTTGAGTGCGACGATAATCTTCGCAACCCCGCCGAGTTGCCGCAAGATGCTTTAAACTTCGTGAGCCCTGCCGAGCCACAGCAAACCAGGTTTGAGTGCGACGCCAATCTTCGCAACCCCGCCGAGTTGCCGCAAGATGCTTTATCCACACTCGTCGTCCTGTGCCGTTAACGCTAGCAACCGGGTTGTCGTTGCCGCTAGCAACCGGGCTGCTGTTGCCCGCATTCTCCACCATATGTAAGGCAGCGCTAGTCATCATACTGGGGTTACTCACTTTGCTGCGTCAATCAATGCACACGTGCAATGTCTTTACGTTTTTCTCACAATGCTGCAGTTTATTACTTCATAAGCCACAGTTCACCGGGTCCAACTCCATGGCACGCAGACACACATAAACACAATGTTCATGAGCCAAGTGGCACACAGGCCCACTCGCTCCAGGTTACAGCTTACGGCAAGGTAAAAATAGCAATGTTCATATCACAATGTCCATATAGCACAGGGTATTACCTTTGCCGGGTTTAGCTGCTGCAGTCCATTACGCGTGCCACCACTGTGGCTTTGTGGCTTCCCAGGTAGGGGTCTCTAGCCGTCGTCCCCTCGTAGGCTACTGGTATGTCTTCCACACTTGACATCCAGCCTGCGCCTTTCAGGGTTCCTCAACCAGCCGGCTCTCCCTCAAAGGCCACTGACATCCACGCACAGGATCCAGGCTCGGCCTTTCAGGCTGCCAGGCTTCACTCGGCCTCACTAGGCCTCTCACAAACGGTGTCCCACACACACGGAGCACAGGCCTCACGCCTCACACCGAACACACCTGTCTCAAATTAAGCAGGGTTTATATATGCTGTGCACAGACAGCCACATACTGACAGGACCTTGCTGATGTCACAGTCATGTGATCAGTCAGCTGTGTGTATAGGTCCTGTGTGCTGTCCCAGTCATGTGTACAGAGCTTTACTGTGCATACAGGACCTGTGTGATGTCACAGTCATGTGACCAGTCAGTTAAAGGGGAAGGTACATAGTCCGGTAAACACATCCTGGACCATTTACAGTAATGCTAGCAAGCTGCTGTATTACAGTATATACACCTGTGCTGCTTCTGCCTTTATAATGGGGGTCTGCTGCCCCTGTAGCACATTACTATTGTGAACTGCTGTTGGTAAATATGGTGGGTTTATTTCTGTGATATATATATATATTTTTTTGCCCTTTTGAGGCCGCCTTGAAAAACTCTTCACACCCTGTCACCTTTTCCATATTTTTTCTCGTTACACCACAAACTTAAAGGATTTTCTCTGATACTGACACTAAGTACCAAGTATCTGTGACGTGTAAAGGAAATGACACGAGGTTTTCTAATTTTTGTAAATATATAAATATGATAATTCTGCCGTACATTAGTATTCAGCCCCTGCGACAGTACTTTGTAGGACCACCTTTCTCTGCAGTCTTTGGGGTCTGTCTCTCCCACCTTTCTCTGCAGTCTTTTGGGGTCTGTCTCTCCCACCTTTCGCTGCAGTCTTTTGGGGTCTATCTCTCCCACCTCTCGCTGCTATCTTTTGGGGTCTGTCTCTCCCACCTCTCGCTGCTGTCTTTGGGGTCTGTCTCCCCCACCTTTCTCTTGTAATGCAGCAGCTTGCTAGCATTACTGTAAATGGTCCAGGATGTGTTTACCGGACCATGTACCTTCCCCTTTAACTGACTGGTCACATGACTGTGACATCACACAGGTCCTGTATGCACAGTAAAGCTCTGTACACATGACTGGGACAGCACACAGGACCTATACACACAGCTGACTGATCACATGACTGTGACATCAGCAAGGTCCTGTCAGTATGTGGCTGTCTGTGCACAGCATATATAAACCCTGCTTAATTTGAGACAGGTGTGTTTGGTGTGAGGCGTGAGGCCTGTGCTCCATGTCTGTGGGACACTGTTTGTGAGAGGCCTAGTGAGGCCGAGAGTGAAGCCTGGCAGCCTGAAAGGCCGAGCCCGGATCCTGTGCGTGGATGTCAGTGGCCTTTGAGGGAGAGCCGGCTGGTTGAGGAACCCTGAAAGGCGCAGGCTGGATGTCAAGTGTGGAAGACATACCAGTAGCCTACGAGGGGACGACGGCTAGAGACCCCTACCTGGAAAGCCACAAAGCCACAGTGGTGGCACGCGTAATGGACTGCAGCAGCTAAACCCGGCAAAGGTAATACCCTGTGCTATATGGACATTGTGATATGAACATTGCTATTTTTACCTTGCCGTAAGCTGTAACCTGGAGCGAGTGGGCCTGTGTGCCACTTGGCTCATGAATATTGTGTTTATGTGTGTAAACATGCCGGTGGCGGACTAAGATGAACTGTGTGGACTTGTGGTTTATGAAGTAATAAACTGCTGAGCATTGTTTATAAACGGAAAGACATTGCACGTGTGCATTGATTGTCGCAGCAAAGCGAGTATTCCCCATTACGATGACTAGCGCTGCCTTACACTCTGCTGCAGTCTTTTGGGGTCTGTGTCTCCCACCTTTTGCTGCAGTCTTTTGGGGTCTGTCTCTCCCACCTCTTGCTGCAGTCTTTTGGGGTCTGTCTCTCCCACCTTTCTCTGCTGCAGTCTTTTGGGGTCTGTCTCTCCCACCTTTCTCTGCTGCAGTCTTTTGGGGTCTGTCTCTCCCACCTTTCTCTGCTGCAGTCTTTTGGGAGTCAGTCTCCCCCACCTTTCTCTGCTGCAGTCTTTTGAGGTCTGTGTCTCCCACCTTTCGCTGCAGTCTTTTGAGGTCTGTGTCTCCCACCTTTCTCTGCTGCAGTCTTTTGGGGTCTCTCTCCCACCTCTCGCTGCTGTCTTTGGGGTCTGTCTCCCCCACTTTTCTCTGCTGCAGTCTTTTGGGAGTCAGTCTCCCCCACCTTTCGCTGCAGTCTTTTGGGAGTCAGTCTCCCCCACCTTTCGCTGCAGTCTTTTGGGGTCTGTGTCTCCCACCTCTTGCTGCTGTCTTTTGGGGTCTGTCTCTCCCACCTTTCTCTGCAGTCTCTGGGGGTCTGTCTCTCCAGCTTTGCACATTTAGAGGTGACATTTTGCCCCGTCTTCTTTGCACTCTCGCTCTCGCTCAGTGATCGGATGGAGACCTCTGTGATCAGTAATTTTCCAGTCTTGTAGCAGATTCTCTGGGATTTGGGTCTGGACTGTGACTGCGCTGTTCACACACAGGAATATGCTCTGATATAAACCCTCCATTGTAGCTCTGGCAGGATGTTGAGGGTCGTTGTCCTGCTGGAAGGTGAACCTACGCCCGGTCTCAGGTCTCCTGCAGCCTCTGAGGCTATGTGCCCACAATCCGGCTATAGCAGGGTATTTTTTCAGCGTCTGTCCGCTGTGTACAGTGAACAATGTGGAGTTTAGACCCCGTCACACATAGCGACACTACAGCGATCCCATCAACGATACGACCTGTCAGGGATCGTTGCTGCGTCGCTATGTGGTCGCTGGTGAGCTGTCAAACAGGCAGGCTCACCAACGATCAGGGGAGCAGCGACATCGTGGAAAGAATCTTTCCACGATGTCCTGCTCCTGGTTACGAGCCTGCTGAAGCAGGAGCAGGCTGGTAACCATGATAAACAACGGGTTGCTAAGTGCGCGTGTGCCCCTAGTAACCAGATGTTTACCATAGTTACCAGCCTGATCGCTGCTCCCGCTGGTCACACACAGCGATGTGTGCTGACCAGCGGGAGAGCAACGACCAAAAAATGGTCCAGGACACTTTGCAGCGATCAGTGACCTCACAGCAGGGGCCTGATCGCTGCAAAGTGTCACACATAGCGACATCGCTGGTGAGGTCGCTGTTTCGTCACCAAAACCGTGACACAGCAGCGATCTCGCTATGTGAGACGGGGGCTTTACTCTGTCCATTGTATTGTGGACATTTCTGTTGCGCAGTCTGGAGTCTCCGCTGCAGGTAACTGACACGCTGCAGCTCGTGAACCCGCGCCGCCGCTGAGTTTACGCAGCGTCAAAAACAAGCACAAGGGGCAGGAGATTTCTATAAATCCATCCACAGCGGTGTATCTAAGCTTTCTGACACCCAGGGCAAGAATTCAGTTTGGCGCCCCCTCCCCCACCCCAGCACATATATGATTTGCACACTTAGTCATGTGCGGGCGAGCTGCTCTCCCTAATCCTCTCAATGTTCACTGAAAAACTGAGAAAAGCTCGATGTCACCTGACCGTAAGTATGAATGAAGTGGCCTTGTGATGACTGCTGAATCTTGACAGTGAGGATATTACACGCTGTAAGGATTGGCTGCAGGGCTTCACTTTATAATTAAAGGGCTTGTCCAGGTTTGAGATTAAAGTCAGCAGCCACTCTATGTCTTCAGGCTTCTGAATTCTCACAGCGCATGCACTGCACACTTTTAGGATTCTCCTTTGTCATGTGAGCACAATTATGAGATTTGTATACTTTTGGCCACATACTGACTAGACGTGTCCGGCCTCGCACAATTCATTTTCATTACGTAAGGCCACACATGTCTAGTCGGCGCCCCTCACTATATTCCCTGCACAAAATATGACCCCCACACTGTCCCTCTTATGGTACATGCTCTCCACACTTCCCTCTCCTTTCCATACTGGGCCCCCTCTTCACACTGTGCTCTCACACTGGGTCCCCCCAATAGGAACCAGTTTCTATACTGAGCCTCCTCACCACACTCCCCCTCCTTGATATACTATCCCCTCTTGGCTGTGTCCTTAATCTTTCCCCCATGCTATACCCCCACACTACTCAGTCTCTATTCTGTGCCCGCTCACGTTTTTCTCCTCCCATACTGTTTCCTCGCACTATTCCCTTCAATAGTCTCCTTACACATTTCCCCCTCCCTCAAACAATTACGCTCTCACTTTCCTTAACGACTCCTCACACATCCCCCGTCTCCCCATGCTGTGTTCGCATACATTTTCCTCTTGCTCCTCATAGTGTGTCTGCACCCGTCCCCCCCCATGAATGCCCCCATCTCACCCCTTGCTACTCATATTGTGTCTTCAAATTTCTCCCGCTCCCCATATTGTGTCTGCACCTGTCCCTTCTTTGCTTCCCAAACTTGTGTCCTCAAATCATACCCTGTCACACTACATCTCCCCAACGCGTGCAGTAAATACACCCCACACACGCGGACAGTAAATTCACCCCCTGCACTAATCTCCCCCCTCCCCATTTTCGGTGTCTTCAGCTTCACTAATGTGGAGCACTTGCCACTGTTCGCAACTCTGCTGCGCCGGTGACTGAAGTCAGCAGCGTGATCACATGACCTGATCCCGCTGCTGGTGTCACCCTGACCCGACTCCCAGTACAATTGAACGCTGGGACCCGGCACACTGCAGCTTCTCTGAGCCGGCTGTCAGCTTGACATCTGGCTCAGAGAACTGCCGACTCTCAGTCCGGGGAGGGGCAGAATGCAGCCGTCGGGGAGACACTTTAGACCGTCGAATTAGGCGGCCCGACTGCGCCCCCCTGCCGGCTGCGCCCGGTGCACATGCCTCGGCTGACCCCCTCCCCCTTGATACGCCTCTGTCCATCCACTGTGCTTCTAATGTGGAACACAGCGTTTTGGAGGCAGCGCAGGTGAGCTGCTATTCCTGATCGTGGGCACATAGCCCCCCACAGGTTTCCCTCAAGGATTGCCCTGTATTTAGCTCCATCCATCTTCCCATCACCTCTGACAATCTGCATTGTGGCAACATCTCTCGCTTTTTTATGTTTTGTTTGCAGTTGTTTCCTCCTCGGCCTCCTAAATGCTGCAAAAACTGCTCGACCCAAAACAGTCCGTACAGAAGAGAAGAAACAACTTGTTGCTGAAACATTTGTTCCGAGTCCAAAAAAATCCACAGAAGAGCCTCTCTGGAATTGGGAATTTCATGAGCTTTTACCATGCGAATCCTGAAATCTATTGGGTGGAAGCTGATCGTCCACGTCTAATTCATGGTTAATTGGAGGATGATTATCATGATTATTAGTCTGTGAGGAATGAAAAGTGGAATCTGATTGGTTGCTAAGGGCAACGGAGACAGTTTCATGTTACACCATGCTTGATAAATCTCCCCCTTCATAACCTTATTACACTTTCTGTCCACCTACTTTTGGACCACCCTGTACATGTGAGATAAGCGGTGCCAGTATTATATGCATCTATATATGTGAGACAAGCGGTGCCAGTATTATATACATCTATATATGTGAGATAAGCGGTGCCAGTATTATATGCATCTATATATGTGAGACAAGCGGTGCCAGTATTATATACATCTATATATGTGAGACAAGCGGTGCCAGTATTATATGCATCTATATATGTGAGATAAGCGGTGCCAGTATTATATGCATCTATATATGTGAGACAAGCGGTGCCAGTATTATATGCATCTATATATGTGAGATAAGCGGTGCCAGTATTATATGCATCTATATATGTGAGATAAGCGGTGCCAGTATTATATGCATCTATATATGTGAGACAAGCGGTGCCAGTATTATATACATCTATATACAGTACAGACCAAAAGTTTGGACACACCTTCTCATTTAAAGATTTTTCTGTATTTTCTTAACTTTGAAAATTGTACATTCACACTGAAGGCATCAAAACTATGATTTAACACATGTGGAATTATATACTTAACAAAAAAGTGTGAAACAACTGAAAATATGTCTTACATTTTATGTTCTTCAAAGTAGCCATTTTTTGCTTTGACTGCTTTGCACACTCTTGGCATTCTCTTGATGAGCTTCAAGAGGTAGTCACCGGAAATGGTCTTCACTTCACAGGTGTGCCCTGTCAGGTTTAATAAGAGGGATTTCTTGCCTTATAAATGGGGTTGGGACCATCAGTTGTGTTGTGCAGAAGTCTGGTGGATACACAGCTGATAATCCTACTGAATAGACTGTTAGCTGCTTTTTTCTTGCCATAATACAAATTCTAAGTAAAGAAAAGCGAGTGGCCATCATTACTTTAAGAAATGAAGGTCAGTCAGTCCGAAAAATTGGGCAAACTTTGAAAGTGTCCCCAAGTGCAGTTGCAAAAACCATCAAGCGCTACAAAGAAACTGGCTCACATGAGGACCGCCCCAGGAAAGGAAGACCAAGAGTCACCTCTGCTTCTGAGGATAAGTTTATCCGAGTCACCAGCCTCAGAAATTGCAGGTTAACAGCAGCTCAGATTAGAGACCAGGTCATTGCCACACAGAGTTCTAGCAGCAGACACATCTCTACAACAACTGTTAAGAGGAGACTTTGTGCTGCAGGCCTTCATGGTAAAATAGCTGCTAGGAAACCACTGCTAAGGACAGGCAACAAGCAGAAGAGACTTGTTTGGGCTAAAGAACACAAGGAATGGACATTAGACCAGTGGAAATCTGTGCTTTGGTCTGATGAGTCCAAATTTGAGATCTTTGGTTCCAACCACCGTGTCTTTGTGCGACGCAGAAAAGGTGAACGGATGGACTCTACATGCCTGGTTCCCACCGTGAAGCATGGAGGAGGAGGTGTGATGGTGTGGGGGGGCTTTGCTGGTGACACTGTTGGGGATTTATTCAAAATTGAAGGCATACTGAACCAGCATGGCTACCACAGCATCTTGCAGCGGCATGCTATTCCATCCGGTTTGTGTTTAGTTGGACCATCATTTATTTTTCAACAGGACAATGACCCCAAACAACCTCCAGGCTGTGTAAGGGCTATTTGACCAAGACGGAGAGTGATGGGGGGGCTACGCCAGATGACCTGGCCTCCACAGTCACCAGACCTGAAACCAATCGAGATGGTTTGGGGTGAGCTGGACCGCAGAGTGAAGGCAAAAGGGCCAACAAGTGCTAAGCATCTCTGGGAACTCCTTCAAGATTGCTGGAAGACCATTTCCGGTGGCTACCTCTTGAAGCTCATCAAGAGAATGCCAAGAGTGTGCAAAGCAGTCATCAAAGCAAAAGGTGGCTACTGTGAAGAACCTAGAATATAAGACATATTTTCAGTTGTTTCACACTTTTTTGTTAAGTATATAATTCCACATGTGATAATTCATAGCTTTGATGCCTTCAGTGTGAATGTACAATTTTCATAGTCATGAAAATACAGAAATATCTTTAAATGAGAAGGTGTGTCCAAACTTTTGGTCTGTACTGTATCTGTGAGATAAGCGGTGCCAGTATTGTATACATCTATATATATGTGAGATAAGCGGTGCCAGTATTGTATACATCTATATATATGTGAGATAAGCGGTGCCAGTATTATATACATCTATATATATGTGAGATAAGCGGTGCCAGTATTATATATATGTGAGATAAGCGGTGCCAGTATTATATACATCTATATATATGTGAGATAAGCGGTGCCAGTATTATATACATCTATATATATGTGAGATAAGCGGTGCCAGTAATATATACATCTATATATATGTGAGATAAGCGGTGCCAGTATTATATACATCTATATATATATATATGTGAGATAAGCGGTGCCAGTATTATATATATATGTGAGATAAGCGGTGCCAGTATTATATACATCTATATATATGTGAGATAAGCGGTGCCAGTATTATATACAGCTATATATATGTGAGATAAGCGGTGCCAGTATTATATACAGCTATATATATGTGAGATAAGCGGTGCCAGTATTATATACAGCTATATATATGTGAGATAAGCGGTGCCAGTATTATATACAGCTATATATATGTGAGATAAGCGGTGCCAGTATTATATACAGCTATATATATGTGAGATAAGCGGTGCCAGTATTATATACAGCTATATATATGTGAGATAAGCGGTGCCAGTATTATATACAGCTATATATATGTGAGATAAGCGGTGCCAGTATTATATACAGCTATATATATGTGAGATAAGCGGTGCCAGTATTATATACAGCTATATATATGTGAGATAAGCGGTGCCAGTATTATATACAGCTATATATATGTGAGATAAGCGGTGCCAGTATTATATACAGCTATATATATGTGAGATAAGCGGTGCCAGTATTATATACAGCTATATATATGTGAGATAAGCGGTGCCAGTATTATATACAGCTATATATATGTGAGATAAGCGGTGCCAGTATTATATACAGCTATATATATGTGAGATAAGCGGTGCCAGTATTATATACAGCTATATATATGTGAGATAAGCGGTGCCAGTATTATATACAGCTATATATATGTGAGATAAGCGGTGCCAGTATTATATACAGCTATATATATGTGAGATAAGCGGTGCCAGTATTATATACAGCTATATATATGTGAGATAAGCGGTGCCAGTATTATATACAGCTATATATATGTGAGATAAGCGGTGCCAGTATTATATACAGCTATATATATGTGAGATAAGCAGTGCCAGTATTATATACAGCTATATATATGTGAGATAAGCGGTGCCAGTATTATATACATCTATATATGTGAGATAAGCGGTGCCAGTATTATATACAGCTATATATATGTGAGATAAGCGGTGCCAGTATTGTATACAGCTATATATATGTGAGATAAGCGGTGCCAGTACTATATACAGCTATATATATGTGAGATTAGCGGTGCCAGTATTATATACAGCTATATATATGTGAGATAAGCGGTGCCAGTATTATATACAGCTATATATATGTGAGATAAGCGGTGCCAGTATTATATACAGCTATATATATGTGAGATAAGCGGTGCCAGTATTATATACATCTATATATGTGAGATAAGCGGTGCCAGTATTATATACAGCTATATATATGTGAGATAAGCGGTGCCAGTATTATATACAGCTATATATATGTGAGATAAGCGGTGCCAGTATTATATACAGCTATATATATGTGAGATAAGCGGTGCCAGTATTATATACAGCTATATATATGTGAGATAAGCGGTGCCAGTATTATATACAGCTATATATATGTGAGATAAGCGGTGCCAGTATTATATACAGCTATATATATGTGAGATAAGCGGTGCCAGTATTATATACAGCTATATATATGTGAGATAAGCGGTGCCAGTATTATATACAGCTATATATATGTGAGATAAGCAGTGCCAGTATTATATACAGCTATATATATGTGAGATAAGCGGTGCCAGTATTATATACATCTATATATGTGAGATAAGCGGTGCCAGTATTATATACAGCTATATATATGTGAGATAAGCGGTGCCAGTATTGTATACAGCTATATATATGTGAGATAAGCGGTGCCAGTAGAAGCGCTGTCGCTGTCACGTGACCGCTGGTTTTCGCTGAGTCACGTTCTCGCAATCACGCTGTTACATTGTATCACTCTCCTCCATGTCCCCGCCCCCTGACGTCACGGCCCCGCCCCTCCCTCCATAAAGTCTTCTGTGTTCCGTGTCCCCGTTGTTTCCTCCTCTCTGCGGCTCTGATCTGCTCCGGATCCCGGCAGTGGCCCCGCGGTGCGGGACAGGGAAGGAGCCGCGCACACCAGACCGCGTCCGGGGTCTCCTGAGCTTCCTGACAGGGGCTCCGTCTGAAGTTTTGCCCCGGATCCGATAGAGACAAGAGAAGAAGAGGAACCAGGCCGCCGGCTACAGGGGTCCCGGATCACTGAGGGGGGCTCCTGGGGTCCCGCAGGCTGCTGAGAGAAGGGGCTCCACCATAGTGAGTGTGTGAGAGGGGGCTCTGTGTAGGGTCCCCCCCCCCCCCCCCCATACTGTGTGTGTGAGTGGGGGCTCTCTGTAGGGTCCCCCCCATACTGTGAGAGGGGGCTCTCTGGAAGTTCCCCCCCATACTGTGTGTGTGAGAGGGGGCTCTATGTAGGGTCACCCACCCCCATACTGTGTGTGTGAGAGGGGGCTCTCTGTAGGGTCACCCCCATACTGTGTGTGTGAGAGGGGGCTCTCTGTAGGTTCCCCCCCATACTGTGTGTGTGTGAGAGGGGGCTCTCTGTAGGGTCCCCCCCATACTGTGTGTGTGTGAGAGGGGGCTCTCTGTAGGGTCCCCCCCATACTGTGAGAGGGGGCTCTCTGGAAGTCCCCCCCCCATACTGTGTGTGTGAGTGGGGGCTCTCTGTAGGGTCCCCCCCATACTGTGAGAGGGGGCTCTCTGGAAGTTCCCCCCCATACTGTGTGTGTGAGAGGGGGCTCTATGTAGGGTCACCCCCCCCCCATACTGTGTGTGTGAGAGGGGGCTCTCTGTAGGTTCCCCCCCATACTGTGTGTGTGTGAGAGGGGGCTCTCTGTAGGGTCCCCCCCATACTGTGTGTGTGAGAGGGGGCTCTCTGTAGGGTCCCCCCCCATACTGAGAGGGGGCTCTCTGTAGGTTCCCCCCCATACTGTGTGTGTGTGTGAGAGGGGACTCTCTGTAGGGTCCCCCCCCATACTGTGAGAGGGGGCTCTCTGTAGGTTCCCCCCCATACTGTGAGAGGGGGCTCTCTGTAGGGTCCCCCCCCCATACTGTGAGAGGGGGCTCTCTGTAGGTTCCCCCCCATACTGTGTGTGTGTGAGAGGGGGCTCTCTGTAGGGTCA
Organism: Phyllobates terribilis; assembly: GCF_046119375.1. Lineage (NCBI taxonomy): Eukaryota > Metazoa > Chordata > Amphibia > Anura > Dendrobatidae > Phyllobates > Phyllobates terribilis. Next base: position 970,207,605 of record NW_027362762.1, read on the forward strand.
CCCCCATACTGTGTGTGTGAGAGGGGACTCTCTGTAGGGTCGTCCCCCCCCATACTGTGTGTGTGAGAGGGGGCTCTCTGTAGGGTCGCCCCTCCCATACTGTGTGTGTGAGAGAGGGGGCTCTCTGTAGGGTCGTCCCCCCCATACTGTGTGTGTGTGAGAGAGGGGGCTCTCTGTAGGGTCCCCCATACCCGCCTGTGCAGCCATGGACGGCCCGGAGCCGGCTGAGGGGGAGCACATCCTGAACCTTTACCGCCTGGGTCTGGAGAACCTGAGTCTGGAGCAGATTCCAGAGGAGCGGAGACAAGAGGTTCTGCAGTTGCTTCTGCCTCACAACCGCCTGCTGGTGCTGCCGCCCGCTGTGGCCGCCTTCTCCCAGCTGCACCTCCTGGACGTCAGTAATAACGGCCTGGCCTACATTGGGCCCGAGATCCTGGCGCTGACCCAGCTGAAGACCCTGTTGGCCAAGAACAACCGTCTGGACGAGTCCTCTCTGCCCAAGGAGATGGGCACCATGCGGCTGGAGGTGGTCAACCTCAGCGGAAACCAGTTTGAGGAGCTCCCCACTCAGCTGCTCCAGATGCAGACCCTCAAGACGCTGTCCCTGGGGGGCAACCGGCTGAAGAGCATCCCAGCAGAGATCGAGAACATCACCAGGTACGGGGGTTCAGGGCCACATGTACTGGGGCATCTACCGTACAACTACTACTCCCAGCATCTAGGCTGCAGAGTCCTGGTACCTGTGTGTGAACGGTGCACCTGCCATCGTGCCCTGTCCTCTTCCACTGCGCCTCATGGAGGGTGGGTTTATGCCGTATTAGTCACCACGATGAAGGGGTCGAGATCTGACACAAAGGTTACGTACAGAAACTTGAGGCTTCCCCCTTAATTGATTGATGCGTGCAGATCTCCAGAACACTGTGGACGGCATTTTTGAGAGTCTCCCATAGGAACATGTTTATTTTACTTGTATAGCGCCATCATATTCCACAGCGCTGTACAGATACTGTCATCACTGTCCCCATTGGGGCTCATGATCTGCGTTCCCTACCTGTTCCCTCCCTACAAAGAGAGTGGGAGGAACCGGAGGAAACCTGCACAAACAGAGAGCATAAAAACTCCTGGCAGATGCTGTCCTTGATGGGATTGGAGCCCAGGACCCCAACAGTGCTAACCACTGAGCCACCATGCTGCCATATATATGGTACAGTGCTGACCACTGAGCCACTATGCTGCCATATATATGGTACAGTGCTAACCACTGAGCCACCATGCTGCCATGTATATGGTACAGTGCTAACCACTGAGCCACCATGCTGCCGTGTATATGGTACAGTGCTAACCACTGAGCCACCATGCTGCCATGTATATGGTACAGTGCTAACCACTGAGCCACCATGCTGCCATGTATATGGTACAGTGCTGACCACTGAGCCACCGTGCTGCCATATATATAGTACATTGACCACTGTGCTACCCTATAGTATAGTGGTAATCACTGAGCCACAGTGCTACCCTATATATGGTACAGTGCTAACCACTGAGCCACCATGCTGCTAACAATGGAGGGCATTCCATATTGATGACGCGCTGCCCTCGGTCTCGGCTGAGCAGCCCCCCTGATGCACCGTCGGCCGAGCCTCATCAGTAATGACGGAGCCTCTGTGGCCGATGTTGGAGGAAATCTCCAGCTTTGCCTCCAGGATGTGGTGTCTTGCAGCACATTGGCCGCTGGTGGAGACTTTGTGCCTCGTCCACGCGGTGCCCGCTGGGCTGTGACCTGTGTGCTGCAGGGTTCGTGCTGTTGTCCCCATTTTTGGGATCGGGGATAACAGAAGTGGCTCTTGTCCCATTCCTGTCCTGTGAGGTATAGAGGGGCAGTTGTGTGTGGGAGTCCTGACTACTCTGTCCCCATAATCTGAGGATGCCATACCATAAAGTTGCCACTTATATCTGCTCCTGAGGTTCCTGTGACCACCTCCTGGGGGCGCCCTTCACCGGTCTGTCACTTCCTGTACCGGGAATGTGCTGTTTTGTATTCCAGGAATATAATTTGGAGACCTTCCTAGAATGGGTTAATGCGTGTTGCGCTCTGCCCCGCCCCCGCCAGGTGCTGATTCCAGGTTCATCAGGTCCAAAGTAAAGTGTGTACAAAGGTGACAGCAGCGGTGGGTCCTCCAGAGCAGCAATCACTGATCACATGATTACTGATACTGTACCACCTGGAGGAAGATACATTGTAACAATCTCCTGTTAACTCTTCACCTGCCAGAATGTTAACATTTTCGGGGGTTCTTGCTGCCAGTCTATTCCTTCTTTGGGTAGGTAGCGGTTTATTATGGAGGGTGGGTGGAGTCAGTACTGCGGTCTGGATATAAAGTATTTGCCCCCTTCCTGGTGTCGCCATCATTGCTGCACTGAATGGTTGTCAGATATTAAACTGCATAATCAGAAAATGTGGAGGCAAAGATAAGTAAGTGCCCCCTTCTGACAACAGCTGGACTGTTCCCTGAATGTTTCGGAGGGGGGAGGGGGGGGGTCTCAGACTTTGTATAAGGGGGGCCTCATCTGTTCACTGTTGGTTTTGCAGCCTGGAGTTCTTGTACCTGGGAGGGAATTTAATCTCCTACATCCCCCCGGAGCTGGCCAACCTGCCGTACCTGAGCTACCTGGTGCTGTGTGACAACCGGATCCAGAGCGTCCCCCCGCAGCTGGCGCAGTAAGTACCCCTCTCCAGGGGAATATGGGAAGTCGGGCACAACAGCAGAAGTTCCTCTTGAGCCTCAAAATATCCGTACATCCGTGGTCAGGCCCCAGCTGCTGTCCTCAAATTGTGGCCCCCGCCTCTTCCTGCTGGTGGTGCTGTCTATACTTGGTATGAGAGCGGAGAGCGCCACCTAGAGGAGGACGGGTCATGTCGCCATCCTTTCTCTTCCCTTATGAGATCTTGCTTTCAGTGAAATGAAATATTGTTTACACTAAAAGAACAAACACATCTGACGATGAGCCGAGAGTGTGAATATTCTGAGAGCAGCTGTCTATCTCCGGGTCGGTCTCTATCGAGCACAGATCCAGCAGCGTCACCACCAGGCGGCCCCGGGGAGTGTTATAGCAGACAGTGCACCGACCCCATGTCTCTTGTTTGCAGGTTGCACTCCCTGAGGTCGCTCAGCCTCCACAACAACCTCCTCACCTACCTGCCTCGTGAGATCCTGAGCCTCGTCCGCCTGCAGGAGCTCAGTCTGCGCGGGAATCCTCTCGTGGTGAGATTTGTCAGGGACTTGACCTACATGCCGCCCACGTTACTGGAGCTGGCCGGCCGCACCGTCAAGAGCCGTGGCATCCCCTACAGCCCATGGGAGCTGCCCGAGAACTTACTGAGATACCTCGACCTCGCCAGCAAGTGTCCGAACCCCAAGTGTGGAGGTGAGCGAAGAATAGTGAGTGCAGCTCTGGAGTAGAATACAGGATGTAACTCAGGATCAGTAATGTAATGTATGTACACAGTGACTACACCAGCAGAATAGTGAGTGCAGCTCTGGAGTATAATACAGGAGGTAACTCAGGATCAGTAATGTATGTACACAGTGACCGCACCAGCAGAATAGTGAGTGCAGCTCTGGAGTATAATACAGGATGTAACTCGTGGTCAGTAATGTAATGTATGTACTCAGTGACTGCACCAGCAGAATAGTGAGTGCAGCTCTGGAGTATAATACAGGATATAACTCAGGATCAGTAATGTAATGTATGTACACAGTGACTGCACCAGCAGAATAGTGAGTGCAGCTCTGGAGTATAATACAGGATATAACTCAGGATCAGTAATGTAATGTATGTACACAGTGACTGCACCAGCAGAATAGTGAGTGCAGCTCTGGAGTATAATACAGGATGTAACTCGGGGTCAGTAATGTAATGTAATGTATGTACTCAGTGACTGCACCAGCAGAATAGTGAGTGCAGCTCTGGAGTGTAATACAGGAGGTAACTCAGGATCAGTAATGTAATGTATGTACACAGTGAGTGCAGCTCTGGAGTGTAATACAGGATGTAACTCAGGATCAGTAATGTAATGTATGTACACAGTGACTACACCAGCAGAATAGTGAGTGCAGCTCTGGAGTATAATACAGGAGGTAACTCAGGATCAGTAATGTATGTACACAGTGACCGCACCAGCAGAATAGTGAGTGCAGCTCTGGAGTATAATACAGGATGTAACTCGTGGTCAGTAATGTAATGTATGTACTCAGTGACTGCACCAGCAGAATAGTGAGTGCAGCTCTGGAGTATAATACAGGATATAACTCAGGATCAGTAATGTAATGTATGTACACAGTGACTGCACCAGCAGAATAGTGAGTGCAGCTCTGGAGTATAATACAGGATATAACTCAGGATCAGTAATGTAATGTATGTACACAGTGACTGCACCAGCAGAATAGTGAGTGCAGCTCTGGAGTATAATACAGGAATGTAACTCAGGATCAGTAATGTATGTACACAGTGACTGCACCAGCAGAATAGTGAGTGCAGCTCTGGAGTATAATACAGGATATAACTCAGGATCAGTAATGTAATGTATGTACACAGTGACTGCACCAGCAGAATAGTGAGTGCAGCTCTGGAGTATAATACAGGATGTAACTCAGGATCAGTAATGTAATGTATGTACACAGTGACTGCACCAGCAGAATAGTGAGTGCAGCTCTGGAGTATAATACAGGATGTAACTCAGGATCAGTAATGTAATGTATGTACACAGTGACTGCACCAGCAGACTAGTGAGTGCAGCTCTGGAGTATAATACAGGATGTAACTCAGGATCAGTAATGTAATGTATGTACACAGTGACTGCACCAGCAGACTAGTGAGTGCAGCTCTGGAGTATAATACAGGAATACAGGAGGTAACTCAGGATCAGTAATGTAATGTATGTACACAGTGACTGCACCAGCAGAATAGTGAGTGCAGCTCTGGAGTATAATACAGGATGTAACTCGGGGTCAGTAATGTAATGTATGTACTCAGTGACTGCACCAGCAGAATAGTGAGTGCAGCTCTGGAGTATAATACAGGATGTAACTCAGGATCAGTAATGTATGTACACAGTGACTGCACCAGCAGAATAGTGAGTGCAGCTCTGGGGTATAATACAGGATGTAACTCCGGATCAGTAATGTATGTACACAGTGACTGCACCAGCAGAATAGTGAATGCAGCTCTGGAGTATAATACAGGATGTAACTCAGGATCAGTAATGTAATGTATGTACACAGTGACTGCACCAGCAGAATAGTGAGTGCAGCTCTGGAGTATAATACAGGATGTAACTCGGGGTCAGTAATGTAATGTAATGTATGTACTCAGTGACTGCACCAGCAGAATAGTGAGTGCAGCTCTGGAGTGTAATACAGGAGGTAACTCAGGATCAGTAATGTAATGTATGTACACAGTGAGTGCAGCTCTGGAGTGTAATACAGGATGTAACTCAGGATCAGTAATGTAATGTATGTACACAGTGACTGCACCAGCAGACTAGTGAGTGCAGCTCTGGAGTATAATGCAGGATGAAACTCAGGATCAGTAATGTAATGTATGTACACAGTGACTGCACCAGCAGACTAGTGAGTGCAGCTCTGGAGTATAATACAGGAATACAGGAGGTAACTCAGGATCAGTAATGTAATGTATGTGCACAGTGACTGCACCAGCAGAATAGTGAGTGCAGCTCTGGAGTATAATAGAGGATGTAACTCAGGATCAGTAATGTATGTACACAGTGACTGCACCAGCAGAATAGTGAGTGCAGCTCTGGGGTATAATACAGGATGTAACTCCGGATCAGTAATGTATGTACACAGTGACTGCACCAGCAGAATAGTGAATGCAGCTCTGGAGTATAATACAGGATGTAACTCAGGATCAGTAATGTAATGTAATGTATGTACTCAGTGACTGCACCAGCAGAATAGTGAGTGCAGCTCTGGAGTATAATACAGGATGTAACTCAGGATCAGTAATGTAATGTATGTACACAGTGACTGCACCAGCAGAATAGTGAGTGCAGCTCTGGAGTATAATACAGGAGGTAACTCAGGATCAGTAATGTAATGTATGTACACAGTGACTGCACCAGCAGAATAGGGAGTGCAGCTCTGGAGTATAATACAGGATGTAACTCGGTCAGTAATGTAATGTATGTACTCAGTGACTGCACCAGCAGAATAGTGAATGCAGCTCTGGAATATAATACAGGATGTAACTCAGGATCAGTAATGTAATGTATGTACACAGTGACTGCACCAGCAGAATAGTGAGTGCAGCTCTGGAGTATAATACAGGAATGTAACTCAGAATCAGTAATGTAATGTATGTACACAGTGACTGCACCAGCAGAATAGTGAGTGCAGCTCTGGAGTATAATACAGGAATGTAACTCAGGATCAGTAATGTATGTACACAGTGACTGCACCAGCAGAATAGTGAGTGCAGCTCTGGAGTATAATACAGGAATGTAACTCAGGATCAGTAATGTAATATATGTACACAGTGACTGCACCAGCAGAATAGTGAGTGCAGCTCTGGAGTATAATACAGGATATAACTCAGGATCAGTAATGTAATGTATGTACACAGTGACTGCACCAGCAGAATAGTGAGTGCAGCTCTGGAGTGTAATACAGGAGGTAACTCAGGATCAGTAATGTATGTACACAGTGACTGCACCAGCAGAATAGTGAGTGCAGCTCTGGGGTATAATACAGGATGTAACTCCGGATCAGTAATGTATGTACACAGTGACTGCACCAGCAGAATAGTGAATGCAGCTCTGGAGTATAATACAGGAATGTAACTCAGGATCAGTAATGTATGTACACAGTGACTGCACCAGCAGAATAGTGAGTGCAGCTCTGGAGTATAATACAGGATGTAACTCAGGATCAGTAATGTATGTACACAGTGACTGCACCAGCAGAATAGTGAGTGCAGCTCTGGAGTATAATACAGGATGTAACTCAGGATCAGTAATGTAATGTATGTACACAGTGACTGCACCAGCAGAATAGTGAGTGCAGCTCTGGAGTATAATACAGGAATGTAACTCAGGATCAGTAATGTAATGTATGTACACAGTGACTGCACCAGCAGAATAGTGAGTGCAGCTCTGGAGTATAATACAGGAATGTAACTCAGGATCAGTAATGTATGTACACAGTGACTGCACCAGCAGAATAGTGAGTGCAGCTCTGGAGTATAATACAGGAATGTAACTCAGGATCAGTAATGTAATATATGTACACAGTGACTGCACCAGCAGAATGGTGAGTGCAGCTCTGGAGTATAATACAGGAATGTAACTCGGGATCAGTAATGTAATATATGTACACAGTGACTGCACCAGCAGAATAGTGAGTGCAGCTCTGGAGTATAATACAGGATGTAACTCAGGATCAGTGATGTATGTACACAGTGACTGCACCAGCAGAATAGTGAGTGCAGCTCTGGGGTATAATACAGGAGGTAACTCAGGATCAGTAATGTAATGTATGTACACAGTGACTGCACAAGCAGAACAGTGAGTGCAGCTCTGGAGTATAATACAGGAGGTAACTCAGGATCAGTAATGTAATGTATGTACACAGTGACTGCACAAGCAGAATAGTGAGTGCAGCTCTGGAGTATAATACAGGAATGTAACTCAGGATCAGTAATGTAATGTATGTACACAGTGACTGCACCAGCAGAATAGTGAGTGCAGCTCTGGAGTATAATACAGGAATGTAACTCAGGATCAGTAATGTATGTACACAGTGACTGCACCAGCAGAATAGTGAGTGCAGCTCTGGAGTATAATACAGGAATGTAACTCAGGATCAGTAATGTAATATATGTACACAGTGACTGCACCAGCAGAATAGTGAGTGCAGCTCTGGAGTATAATACAGGAATGTAACTCAGGATCAGTAATGTAATGTATGTACACAGTGACTGCACCAGCAGAATAGTGAGTGCAGCTCTGGAGTATAATACAGGAGGTAACTCAGGATCAGTAATGTAATGTATGTACACAGTGACAGCACCAGCAGAATAGTGAGTGCAGCTCTGGAGTATAATGCAGGATGTAACTCGGGGTCAGTAATGTAATGTAATGTATGTACTCAGTGACTGCACCAGCAGAATAGTGAGTGCAGCTCTGGAGTATAATACAGGAATGTAACTCAGGATCAGTAATGTAATGTATGTACACAGTGACTGCACCAGCAGAATAGTGAGTGCAGCTCTGGAGTATAATACAGGAGGTAACTCAGGATCAGTAATGTAATGTATGTACACAGTGACTGCACCAGCAGAATAGTGAATGCAGCTCTGGAGTATAATACAGGATGTAACTCGTGGTCAGTAATGTAATGTATGTACTCAGTGACTGCACCAGCAGAATAGTGAGTGCAGCTCTGGCGTATAATACAGGATATAACTCAGGATCAGTAATGTAATGTAATGTATGTACTCAGTGACTGCACCAGCAGAATAGTGAGTGCAGCTCTGGAGTATAATACAGGATGTAACTCAGGATCAGTAATGTAATGTATGTACACAGTGACTGCACCAGCAGAATAGTGAGTGCAGCTCTGGAGTATAATACAGGAGGTAACTCAGGATCAGTAATGTAATGTATGTACACAGTGACTGCACCAGCAGAATAGTGAGTGCAGCTCTGGAGTATAATACAGGATGTAACTCGGTCAGTAATGTAATGTATGTACTCAGTGACTGCACCAGCAGAATAGTGAATGCAGCTCTGGAATATAATACAGGATGTAACTCAGGATCAGTAATGTAATGTATGTACACAGTGACTGCACCAGCAGAATAGTGAGTGCAGCTCTGGAATATAATACAGGATGTAACTCAGGATCAGTAATGTAATGTATGTACACAGTGACTGCACCAGCAGAATAGTGAGTGCAGCTCTGGAGTATAATACAGGATGTAACTCGGGGTCAGTAATGTAATGTATGTACTTAGTGACTGCACCAGCAGAATAGTGAGTGCAGCTCTGGAGTATAATACAGGAATGTAACTCAGGATCAGTAATGTAATGTATGTACACAGTGACTGCACCAGCAGAATAGTGAGTGCAGCTCTGGAGTATAATACAGGAGGTAACTCAGGATCAGTAATGTAATGTATGTACGCAGTGACTGCACCAGCAGAATAGTGAGTGCAGCTCTGGAGGATAATACAGGAGGTAACTCAGGATCAGTAATGTATGTACACAGTGACTCCACCAGCAGAATAGGGAGTGCAGCTCTGGTGGTAGTGAGTAACCTTCTCTCTGTCTTCTCCCTCTGACAGGTGTGTACTTTGACAGCTGTGTGCGTCACATCAAGTTTGTGGATTTCTGTGGGAAGTACCGTCTGCCGCTGATGCATTACCTCTGCTCCCCGGAGTGCTCGTCGCCCTGCGGTTCTGTCTCCTCACAGAGTGAGTCTGACTCTGAGGACGAGGCGAGTGTCGCCGCTCGCAGGATGCAGAAAGTGCTTCTGGGCTGAACATCGGCCATGGACTTGATCTGAAGCTTCCGGGATCTGTGGACGGGTTCAGACTTTCACCCCCTGGTCCCGGCAATGTGAATGCAGCCTGTCCTTGGGGCCGCGTCCTGTGCCGCCATCGTAGCTTCACCTCCTGTGCGGCGCCTGGAGCCGGTCATCATGGCGGCTCCGGTCCTGGGACGTTGCCTCACGTTTTGTACTTGTGACCTGTGCGCTTTATAGTCGCAGCCGGACGTATGTGATATTAATTATTGTGATCTGTGAGGCTCTTCTGCTTCTAGCACTTTATCAGAACATTAGAGATGGACAATGATGGCTGCTGCTCACACATAGTATCCTGCGGCCGTGCAGCGGACTACAACTCCCAGCATGTCCTTGTCCCTTATTGTGCAGCAGGGCCTGAAGTTACAGCAGGGAGGAGCGGAATAATGGAGGTCATGCACGTAATACATGAGAGCCTTTCTGGCTCTGCTGCCCCTCATCTGTGCGGTCAGGGTCCGCACTGTCCTGTCATCGGTGGCTGCCATGGGGGGTGCTGCCCCTCATCTGTGCGGTCAGGGTCCGCGCTGTCTGACACCAGTGGCCGCCATTATTGGGGGGGGGGGGGGGGGCACTGCTCCTCACCTGGGTCCAGTCTAGCTAGAGTCCTGATTTCACAGCAGGGGGTGACACCAGGGGCTTCTCATTGTCTTAGTATTATCTGGTGTCTTAAAGGGCCATGCCTCCTTAATGACAAGTGACCAGGCTCAGCCTAAATATGGTGGTGCCTGATTACTGAGCGGGCTGGATGCCGCTAATCAGATCCAAGGCCCATCTATAAGAACTAACAGTCCCAAATCTGCTGGGGGTCTCGTACATTGTCTGCCCCCTTTTCATGCTGCTGCCCTCCGTAGGGGGATACGCGACATTACAACCAGTGTTATCCATCGTCCCAGTTTCTGATCTCAAAGAAATGTGATTATTTTACTAAAACCGCAGGAGGAATAAAGTTGGATAGATTTTGACCTGTGGTCCAAGGTCTCCGTGAATGAGACAAGTTCTGCCTCCCTGGTCCGTGCCGTCAGGGAATGGTCCGGTCCCTGCAGCTTCCCCTCCCCCGCCCGCACGAACTACGCGGCCGCTCCGGCTGATGACAGGACGGATCTAAACTTCATCTCTTGGATTAAACAGCAATAATTCAAAGGAGAAAATAGACTCGTCCCAGCCCCCATCACCAACATGACACACAGGCCCGTCCTGCTCACAGCTGGTGGTTTGTTACAATGCTCCAACCCATAGCACATTGACTGCGCTGATACATTGTAACAAACTAAGGACAGGTGAGAATAGTGCTGCTGAAACACAGGGTCATCTAGATGGGATCCAATTGTAACAACCCCTCAGCTGTGAGGATTGGGGCTCAGAATATCATTGTCACAGTGTGGAATCTATGGATGAGAGTTCTGTTTTCTGCCGTTTTTGGCAATTTTTGAAATGATGACGTTTGGTCCCCCCTTCCCCGTGGTACGATGTCCCCCCAGAGATTTCGGCCTTGTGGACTCCACGGTAATGAGTAACTGCAGGATCGTCTGATATTGCTCTGTGCAGCCAGGAGATGGCGCTCCATGTTACTGTGACTCCTGAAATCACACAGCCGCATAGGGGGGGGGGGCGGCACCTCCAAAGTCTGGGAAAGGGGCACAGAGGAGTCTGGGAAAAGGGGGACAGAAGAGTCTGGGAAAAGGGGCAGGAGTCTTAGAAAGGGGGACAGATCTGGAGGAGGTGGATGGGATTCTGGAGGGGTTTGGAGAAGATGGAGGTCTGGCTGCAGCTTGTCTCATACAAAGTCTTGGTCACATGTATAGAGGAGTTGGGGGAGAGCTGTTGGATCAGGGATGTCACTGCGTTCCCAATTATTCCACAAATCTTATTGTTTTCCTGGATGCAGAGGAGTCGTATAATGTCCGATCACCCATCGTTATAGGATAAATCTCCCAATGAGAACAGGATTTATTTCGAAACTAAAAAAAGTCAGAAAGCAGCAACTTCTCCTGCAGAACGAGAGTCCAGACGTCTTCCAGGGGCTGAAGATCTGAGGACGGTGAGTTGTGGGATCTTAAGTGGTTCTATTTCCTGACATCAGAAGCTTTTCCATCAGACACCTCCTCCCAGGCCGAGGTCCAGGTAACATCGGAGCGTCTGGGATCCTCCACAATTCTCCATTGATCTTGGGAGTTTTTGGAGAGTTTCTTTGCCGGGTGTCAGTCGCCCCCAGAGCTGCTGATCTGATGATCGGCCTCCACCCTCATCGATCTTCTGCTGAGGACGCTCCAAAGGTTCCCAGTAGGGCTGAGGTCAGGGGAGGGTGGTGGCCGCACCAGGAGCTTCTCTTTTATGTCCATAGCCGCTAATGACTCGGAGGTTTCTTTACAGCAGGAGATGGGACATTGTCAGCATGGAGAGGATTCTTCTATGGACGGTGCGGTTCAGAAGAAAGTGGTCGGTCAGAAACTCTATACTTTGCTGAGGTCATTTTCACAACTTCAGGGACCCTAAAGGGGGACCAGCTCTCCCCATGATTCCGGTCCAGAACATGACTCCACCACCTCCTTGCTGACGTCGCTGCCTTGTTGGGACACTGTGGCCATCCACAGCCATGCACTACTCCATCCATCCGGATCATCCAGAGTTGCCAGCATCTTCGGTAACCATGGCTGGTTTACAATGAGTCTTCATGTATGTCGGGGCCTCCGCAGCCGTCTCTGCTTGTCAGCACTGTTTAGGGGTTAAAGAATAGTAGGTTTATGCACAACTGCGGCTTCTGGAGGATCCTACACCTTGAGGTTCTCGGGACTGCAGAGGCTCCAGTAGCTTCACATACCTGTCTGCTGCTTTGTAATGGGATTTTAGCAGCTGCTCTCAATCTTTGAATTTGTCTGGAAGAAACCTTCCTCATTATGCCTTTATCTGCAGGAACCTTCCTCATTATGTCTTTATCTGCAGGGACCCATCAGTGCAAAGTTTTTTCACACCATAATTTACTGATCTCGATCCTACTTGTGCACCACTATTTACCAGAAGTGGCATGTTAATCTGTTTTGACAAGTTCCCTGTGTCAGCCACAAATCTCTTCACAGTATGATGATCATGCATAAGTTTCAGTGAAATAACAATTTTTTTCATACTTTGTCCGAGGCATTGCACTATGTCAAACTCAAATAAACAAAGGGCCAAAATTAAAAACTTGGAAAAAGTTGTGGCCAACCATGATATTTATTTAAAAAAAATGCCTACAATTGAAGTTTTTCCTTATCAAATATAACGATGAATCTTTTCATATAGAAACAAACTTAAAGGGGTTTTCCCACAAACAAAAGTTCAATTTAATCAATAGTTCTTGGAATGATAATAATTTCCATGATTGGATGTGTTTAACTAAAATGTTCCTGTGCTGAGATAATCTTATACATGCACCCCTGCTGTGTCCTGTGTAATGACCGTGTCTGACCGTAAAAGGGACATAGTCTGATCATACCACAGCTCCTGGAGTTATTATTATTCCAAGATCTATTGATTAAAGTTAACTTTTGTTCGTGGGAAAACCCCTTTAAAGGGATAGTGTCACAAACAAAGTACATTTAAATTAATAGATCTTACATATACTCACAAATGGGGCTTACTGGAATAATATATATTATGTATGAGTAGCAAAAGCATAAGGCCCAATGTCCTACTCTAAATATGTAATAACAAAGGATAAAAACCTTAAACAATACAGATAATAAAAAGTATGATGCCAATAAACCTGCCCCCAAACACAGTAAGATACCCCCACACGCACGATATGATGACAGTACCACACACACCTCCAACCACCCCAGCAAAGTATAATTCCTCAATTGTGATCCCCACATAGTCCTCCATACAGTATAATGGCCCCACATAGTCCTCCATACAGTATAATGGCCCCACATAGTCCTCCATACAGCACAATGGGCCCCACATGGTCCTCCATACAGCACAATGGGCCCCACATGGTCCTCCATACAGCACAATGGGCCCCACATGGTCCTCCATACAGCACAATGGGCCCCACATGGTCCTCCATACAGTATAATGGGCCCCACACAGTCCTCCATACAGTATAATGGCCCCACATAGTGCTCCATACAGTATAATGCCCCCACATAGTCCTCCATACAGAATAATGGCCCCACATAGTCCTCCATACAGTATAATGGGACCCACATAGTCCTCAATACAGTATAATGGGCCCCACACAGTCCTCCATACAGTATGATGGGCCCCACATAGTGCTCCATACAGTATAATGGGTCCTACATAGTCCTTCATACAGTATAATGGCCCCACATAGTCCTCCATACAGAATAATGGGCCCCACATAGTCCATACAGAATAATGGGCCCCACATAGTCCTCCATACAGTTTTATGGGCCCCACATAGTCCTCCATACAGTATAATGGGCCTCACATAGTCCTCCATACAGTATAATGGCCCCACATAGTCCTCCATACAGTATAATGGGCCCCACATAGTCCTCTATACAGTATAATGGGCCCCACATAGTCCTCCATACAGTATAATGGCCCCACATAGTCCTCCATACAGTATAATGGCCCCACATAGTCCTCCATACAGTATAATGGGCCCCACATAGTCCTCTATACAGTATAATGGGCCCCACATAGTCCTCCATACAGTATAATGGCCCCACATAGTCCTCCATACATTATAATGGGCACCACATAGTGCTCCATACAGTATAATGGGCCCCACATAGTCCTCCATACAGTATAATGGGCCCTACATAGTCCTCCATACAGTATAATGGGCCCTACATAGTCCTCCATACAGTATAATGGCCCCACATAGTCCTCCATACAGTATAATGGCTCCACATAGTCCTCCATACAGTATTATGGGCCCCACATAGTCCTCCATACAGTTTTATGGGCCCCACATAGTCCTCCATACAGTATAATGGGCCCCACATAGTCCTCCATACAGTATAATGGGCCCCACATAGTCCTCCATACAGTATAATGGCCCCACATAGTCCTCCATACAGTATAATGGGCCCCACACAGTCCTCCATACAGTATAATGGCCCCACATAGTCCTCCATACAGTATAATGGACCCCATATAGTCCTCCATACAGTTTAATGGCCCCACATTGTCCTCCAGACAGTATGATGGGCCCCACATAGTCCTCCATACAGTATAATGGCCCCACATAGTCCTCCATACAGTATAATGGCCCCACATAGTCCTCCATACAGTATAATGGGCCCCACATAGTCCTCTATACAGTATAATGGGCCCCACATAGTCCTCCATACAGTATAATGGCCCCACATAGTCCTCCATACATTATAATGGGCACCACATAGTGCTCCATACATTATAATGGGCACCACATAGTGCTCCATACAGTATAATGGGCCCCACATAGTCCTCCATACAGTATAATGGGCCCTACATAGTCCTCCATACAGTATAATGGGCCCTACATAGTCCTCCATACAGTATAATGGGCCCTACATAGTCCTCCATACAGTATAATGGGCCCCACATAGTCCTCCATACAGTATAATGGGCCCTACATAGTCCTCCATACAGTATAATGGCCCCACATAGTCCTCCATACAGTATAATGGCTCCACATAGTCCTCCATACAGTATAATGGGCCCCACATAGTCCTCCGTACAGTATAATGGCCCCATATAGTCCTCCATACAGTATAATGGGCCCCACACAGTCCTCCATACAGTATAATGGCCTCACATAGTCCTCCATACAGTATAATGGCCCCACATAGTCCTCCATACAGTATTATGGGCCCCACATAGTCCTCCATACAGTATAATGGGCCCCACATAGTCCTCCATACAGTATAATGGCCCCACATAGTCCTCCATACAGTATAATGGGCACCACATAGTGCTCCATACAGTATAATGGGCACCACATAGTGCTCCATACAGTATAATGGGCCCCACATAGTCCTCCATACAGTATAATGGCCCCACATAGTCCTCCATACAGTATAATGGGCCCCACATAGTCCTCCATACAGTATAATGGGCCCTACATAGTCCTCCATACAGTATAATGGGCCCTACATAGTCCTCCATACAGTATAATGGCCCCACATAGTCCTCCATACAGTATAATGGGCCCCACATAGTCCTCCATACAGTATAATGGGCCCTACATAGTCCTCCATACAGTATAATGGGCCCTACATAGTCCTCCATACAGTATAATGGCCCCACATAGTCCTCCATACAGTATAATGGCTCCACATAGTCCTCCATACAGTATAATGGGCCCCACATAGTCCTCCGTACAGTATAATGGCCCCATATAGTCCTCCATACAGTATAATGGGCCCCACACAGTCCTCCATACAGTATAATGGCCTCACATAGTCCTCCATACAGTATAATGGCCCCACATAGTCCTCCATACAGTATAATGGGCCCCACATAGTCCTCCATACAGTATAATGGCCCCACATAGTCCTCCATACAGTATAATGGGCCCCACATAGTCCTCCATACAGTATAATGGGCCCTACATAGTCCTCCATACAGTATAATGGGCCCTACATAGTCCTCCATACAGTATAATGGCCCCACATAGTCCTCCATACAGTATAATGGGCCCCACATAGTCCTCCATACAGTATAATGGGCCCTACATAGTCCTCCATACAGTATAATGGGCCCTACATAGTCCTCCATACAGTATAATGGCCCCACATAGTCCTCCATACAGTATAATGGCTCCACATAGTCCTCCATACAGTATAATGGGCCCCACATAGTCCTCCGTACAGTATAATGGCCCCATATAGTCCTCCATACAGTATAATGGGCCCCACACAGTCCTCCATACAGTATAATGGCCTCACATAGTCCTCCATACAGTATAATGGCCCCACATAGTCCTCCATACAGTATTATGGGCCCCACATAGTCCTCCATACAGTATAATGGGCCCCACATAGTCCTCCATACAGTATAATGGCCCCACATAGTCCTCCATACAGTATAATGGGCACCACATAGTGCTCCATACAGTATAATGGGCACCACATAGTGCTCCATACAGTATAATGGGCCCCACATAGTCCTCCATACAGTATAATGGCCCCACATAGTCCTCCATACAGTATAATGGGCCCCACATAGTCCTCCATACAGTATAATGGGCCCTACATAGTCCTCCATACAGTATAATGGGCCCTACATAGTCCTCCATACAGTATACAGGGCCCCACATAGTCCTCCATACAGTATAATGGCTCCACATAGTCCTCCATACAGTATAATGGGCCCCACATAGTCCTCCATACAGTATAATGGGCCCCACACAGTCCTCCATACAGTATAATGGTCCCCTCTCCCCGGACCCCCGCTGCCCCAGTCTCTGCACAGCGGGCTCGTTGAAGTGACGTTATTGCGCCCCCTTCATCATTGCTTCCACCTGTATTGGCATCCAGGATCGCGGGCAGCGTTTGGCACGGGTGCACTATGTGCCGCTTGCCGGCAGCAGAGATCCTTTTCTCTCCCATATTGCTGGAGACCTGCGGCTGCTTATTAATAATGGGGAACGTTCTTCTTAAGGCGTTTTACTGTAATTGGGCCGCACCTGACAGCTAATTATCACAGGGGTCTGAGATTGATGTCAGTAATCCAAAGACCCCGAGACACAAACCGTCCATGAAGTTTATGGGAAAAACAGAAAATGAGATCTATACGACGCTGACATCCAGTTTGTGTCGCGGTGTATGGGCACCTAAAGGGCTTGTCCAGAACTAGAGCAACCTGGTTCAATTCACTTCTTTGGAGCTGAGTTGCAATACTATTAACAACCTATGGCTAAGGGTGGCGCTGTGAAAGAAAGCCATCATCTTTTTCTAATATTAGACCACCCCTTTAAGGGTGAATATGGACCTACAGCTGTTATTCCGGACATTCTGCAGGGTCATGGATAGCATACCAGAGAGGCAGTATGGACTGACACAGAGATGCAGAAGGGGCGAGGGAGCCATGCAGGGTGCATGGAGAGCTGGGTGACATGGACGCTGTAATGAGAGCAAGCTGTGAGGATTGTATGAGCAGACGTCACAGCGGAGGTCCGTCTGTACTGTGCGGTGTCATGTGCCCCCAGGTACAGTCGGCCTTGTTCACATTACTCAGGTATTTTACATACTTGCAGTTTTCTCGTGTGTCGTCTCTACACCCTGGTACTGCCCCCAGCTGGCACTTGCCCCGAGTTTCCCCTGCAGCCCCTCATTGTCCTCCCTGCGCCCCTATATTTAGGAAGTGTCAGAGTTTGGTGCCTGAGGGGTCGCCTGGTAACATGGACCTGACGAACTGGAATGTGGTAGTCACTGGTTGTCCGATGACAGGTGGGTGATGGCCCAGGTTTCTACGACGATATCAACACCTGGGCTGCTCCCTCCCAGCAGGTAACAGGGTGTGACCCGGGCGGGTGATGATGAGCGCTGGATGCGAGGGATAGAAGAGGGCGACACGGGTGTCACATTACCTGCCCGAGACCAAGTAACATTATACACCAGCAACCCGGGGCGCAGATCAGCCAGGATGGGGTCCTGTACGGAGGAGCAAGAGCGGCTATTATGTGAGTGCAACAATGTATCAATACGACTGCAACGTTATATCTGAGTGACTAACAATGTATCAGACTGACCGCCACAATGTGTAAGAAAGTGTCTGTGAGTGTGACTGATCGCAACAACGTAACTAGCAATGTATCTGTGTGACTTTATATTGTGTCTGATGTAACAATGTATCAGGACGAATTCCCACAACCTGCAAATTCTAGAAGGTGTCTGTGACTGACCTCAACAATGTATGTGTGACTGTAACAATGTATCAGGGTGACTACAGCCGTATATTAATGTGTGACTGTAACAATGTATGTGTGCCTGTAAATGTATGTGTGACTGTAACAATGTATCAGGGTGACTGTGGCCATATATTAATGTCTGCCTGTAACACTATGTGTGACTGACCACAACATCGTGGCTGTAACAGCGTATCAGGGTGAGTTATCTGTGATTTTTAGGGTCTGTGCAGAAAGACGTCTTTTTCGGGAGGATGAGCCCAAGTTTTTCTAGAGGACAATGCTTCAGGAAACGCCGGCATGTTATTCCTTCAGCATCTTTTTTGAGCACTTTTTTGACTACTAGCATTTTTTAGCCATTTTTCCAGCATTCTGATTTTGCTTTTTACTGCATTCAAAAATGAAGAAATTGCTATTGATTTTTCAAGTAAAACTGTGACAAAGCACTGAAAAATACGTCCGCCGCCTCCGGAGAATTTCCAAAGAATTCTACTATAAAGTACAGAGAGTTTTTGTAACTGAAAATGTCTGACGTACGGACCGGTCCCTTCTTTAACCACGGCCGACATTGGAACCTGAAGGTGTTAAAAGATTATTATTATTTATTATTATAGCGCCATTTATTCCATGGCGCTTTACATGTGAAAGGGATATAAATAATAGAAACAATACACAATTGTGACTTTATCAATGTATCAGGGTCACAGCCTGTAGCCATGTATCTATGTGACTGCGGTAACGTTTCACGGTGACTGACAGTATCCGTGCGCCTGTGCATGTACAGGAGTACCTATGTGTCCGTGCACACTGATGTGACTGGGTCCATAGCTGCAGATTCTGGCGGCCGCTGTTCTCTACGTTGTTCCCCTTTTCTTTCTCTTCGAAGACCCCGTTCACATGTGATGGACTAGACAAGGATTTCCTGGTGTCAGATCTGAGTACAATCTGCATCACATACATGTAATGGTGTTTCCGTCTAACGGGAGTAAGCAGCGCTGTATTATCTCGAGGATTCGCCCCATGTAATGACCCCGGGACAAGTCTTGGAGCGGATCCGTGGCCGTGTAACCTGTGGATCTAGTAAATGAGTCAGAATGAATCTGACAGACAAGATTACCGCGTGTCCACCGAGGAGCCCCGCTAATGGCAGATGTATTGTGCGGGCGGTTTCCGTTCACTGACTGCAATCAATGATCTTGAACCTGATGCAGAACGAGCAATTTTAAGCAAGTTCCAGAACTTCACATATTGTAACTTCCAGCAAACAGGACGAGCTGTGATATCTGGCGGTTCCAATCGCTAATTGATTAATGTCTTGATCGCCGTGGTGAATAATAACTAGCAATGCTCTCATCGCCGTGGTGATTAGTTATTAATTAAGGTCTTGATCGCTGCTGTCACATCTCATTAGGTGACATTTTTTGGAAAGTCTTCCCTGTAACAGAGCGGAGCAGATAGAGCGGCGCGAGACGTGGCAGATTCCCTGCAGACCGTGTGAATGGCGCGAGACTTGACAGATTCCCCACAGTCCGGGTGAATGGCGCGAGACGTGGCAGATTCCCTGCAGACCGTGTGAGCGGCGCGAGACGTGGCAGATTCCCTGCAGACCGTGTGAATGGCGTGAGACGTGGCAGATTCCCCACAGACCGCGTGAATGGCGCGAGACGTGGCAGATTCCCTGCAGACCGTGTGAATGGCGTGAGACGTGGCAGATTCCCTGCAGACCGTTTGAGCGGCGCGAGACGTGGCAGATTCCCTGCAGACCGTGTGAATGGCGCGAGACGTGGCAGATTCCCCACAGACCGCGTGAATGGCGCGAGACGTGGCAGATTCCCTGCAGACCGTGTGAATGGCGCGAGATGTGGCAGATTCCCTGCAGACCGTGTGAATGGAGTCTGACGCTCAGACGCACCTCGTGCACTGCTCTGACGGCTGCCTCACTGCTGTCCTCATATGTAGCAGCTTTATAATGATCCCCCATGGAGGACGGATCGCACACAGCAGCACGTCAGCGCCATAAAGCTTCCGTTCTCCCGGCAATATAACGGACATCTTCATGCGTCTGCTGGTCACCATTTATAGTGTCTCCGGGGAACATAATGGAATTATTGTATAATGAAAAGTTCTACAACTTTCTAAGCCTAAGTTCACACGAGCGGATATAAAAGGTCTGATTTTCACTCATTTGTCGTCCGTGTTTATACGTCAGATAATATTTACAAGACTGGAAATCGTCCCCAGTATGAATAATGACAATGGATCTGGAAGTATCGGACAATACGGATGAGCCACCAGTGTGATCGGTTTTGCACACACAGCATTGTATTCTGACATACAGATGTCACCCGTGCAGGCGGCCATTATAGGCTCCGTGTCGCAGGGCGGTCATCTGTTCACAGTTCTGTCCATGTGACGCAGTTTTTTTTACAGAAACTTTTTTGACAGAAAATCCCATTGTATGAACGGATCCTGTGTGTGTGGGGTCCGGACTGATTCCTCACCATCCTATCTGCTTGCTGTCATCCCCAGAGTCTGAACACACTCTCTGGTAATTCTCACAGCTGAGGGTTTGTTACAATTGTATCCATTCCAGACAATCCTCTGTAAGGTGCATACACCAGCAGCACAAATCATCCTCTGCTCTGACAGTTTGTTACAATGTATCAGTCAGGAGTTCAGGATGTTTTGATCAATGAGGATTGTGTAGACTGGATACAATTGTAGCAAACCCTCAGCTGGGAGAAGTATTAGGAGTTTTTGGTTTTGGATATTCTTATCAAACACTTTAAAAGAAGTTACTGCAGCTGAAATCCCCCGGACCGGACGAGCCGTCTGTACTGTCGGGTTTGTAAGTCAGTCGTGTATATACGAGAACATTATTGTGTCAGCGATCCGCAGTCTAATGTTACCGCAGCCCATGTGCAGAGCGGCCGCTCCTGAAAAATGTACAAAGCGGAAGTATTGTGTGTCCTACAGGCTTCCCCAACCACATCCTCACCCCCCGGGTATAATGTACCCAGAACACCACACACAGGAGGAAAACGGACCCACAGCAGCGTCACACGGAGTACACTGACAACATACATTACATTACTGATCCTGAGTTACCTCCTGTATTATACTCCAGAGCTGCACTCACTATTCTGCTGGTGCAGTCACTGTGTACATACATTACATTGCTGATCCTGAGTTACATCCTGTATTATACTCCAGAGCTGCACTCACTATTCTGCTGGTGCAGTCACTGTGTACATACATTACATTACTAATCCAAAGTTACACCCTGTATTATACTCCAGAGCTGCACTCACTATTCTGCTGGTGCAGTCACTGTGTACATACATTACATTACTGATCCTGAGTTACATCCTGTATTATACTCCAGAGCTGCACTCACTATTCTGCTGGTGCAGTCACTGTGTACATACATTACATTACTGATCCTGAGTTACCTCCTGTATTATACTCCAGAGCTGCCCTCGTTATTCTGCTGGTGGAGTCACTGTGTACGTACATTACATTATTGATCCTGAGTTACATCCTGTATTATACTGCAGAGCTGCACTCGCTATTCTGCTTGTGCAGTCACTGTGTACATACATTACATTACTGATCCTGAGTTACCTCCTGTATTATACTCCAGAGCTGCCCTCACTATTCTGCTGGTGCAGTCACTGTGTACATACATTACATTACTGATCCTGAGTTACCTCCTGTATTATACTCCAGAGCTGCACTCACTATTCTTCTGGTGCAGTCACTGTGTACATACATTACATTACTGATCCTGAGTTACCTCCTGTATTATACTCCAGAGCTGCACTCACTATTCTGCTGGTGCAGTCACTGTGTACATACATTACATTACTGATCCTGAGTTACCTCCTGTATTATACTCCAGAGCTGCGCTCACTATTCTGCTGGTGCAGTCACTGTGTACATACATTACATTACTGATCCTGAGTTACATCCTGTATTATACTCCAGAGCTGCACTCACTATTCTGCTGGTGCAGTCACTGTGTACATACATTACATTACTGATCCTGAGTTACATCCTGTATTATACTGCAGAGCTGCAATCACTATTCTGCTTGTGCAGTCACTGTGTACATACATTACATTACTGATCCTGAGTTACCTCCTGTATTATACTCCAGAGCTGCACTCACTATTCTGCTGGTGCAGTCACTGTGTACATACATTACATTACTGATCCTGAGTTACATCCTGTATTATACCCCAGAGCTGCACTCACTATTCTGCTGGTGCAGTCACTGTGTACATACATTACATTACTGATCCTGAGTTACCTCCTGTATTATACTCCAGAGCTGCACTCACTATTCTGCTGGTGCAGTCACTGTGTACATACATTACATTACTGATCCTGAGTTACATCCTGTATTATACTCCAGAGCTGCGCTCACTATTCTGCTGGTGCCGTCACTGTGTATATACATTACATTACTGATCCTGAGTTACATCCTGTATTATACTCCAGAGCTGCACTCACTATTCTGCTGGTCCAGCCGCTCCCTCTTTCCTCACACACATATTATACATATATACACAATAATAACTATCTACACTGTGACATCTGGTCCGGTCACCTAACAAATAATAACAATATAATAAACAATAACCGACAAATTATATACAAACTAATATATACATTCTTATTTTATTTTTTTTATTTTTTTTTAAATAAAATAAATACTAACTATACAAATATATAGAAGACAAAACAAAACCCCCCACACTCGAGCCCACCAGTCCCTCCCCGGCACTGACCTGAGAGCTGGTCCTGCGCCTCATGCCTCAGTCCATGTCCAACGTCCATAGGCCAGATCAGGCAGTGCCAGTTTTTCATCCAAATAACCAGTGTCCCACAAGATGAACCCACCTCCCCCCTTTTCCCTCCACCCAACCTAACACCTCCACCCAAACCCATATATACAATATATACAGAAACACACAATACAATAACCACAACTGACAAAGCCCAAGTTCGGCGCCTGCAGCCCTACATCACTGTCTACTGATCAATAAAACAAAAATCTATGGTGTCAGCAGCAGCCCACCACCAGGAGAGGAGACGACCAGACTAGGGCACACTAAAAGAAAAGCCCCTCCAGAGGAGAGCGGCCCTCCGTGTACCCAGTCTCTCATACTCCAGAGAACGCACCTTCACCAGGTCACCGAGTATGGTCCTAAACACATCGTCCACTGGGAGGATTTTCCGCTGCGTCGATACTAAGCACCGTGCGTTCCACGTGTGATACCTAACCACTGCGCTAACTAGAAATAAGGTGCAGCGGTCCCGACCACCCAGGTCCCCGAATGCTCCATAGGCCCATTCCGCATAAGAGAGACTGGCCAGCCGGGGCCAGCCAATGGAGGTGCCCACCCTGTTGTACACCTCTGTGTTAAAGGGACAATGAAGCAGGAAGTGGTCCATGCTTTCAAGCATGGTACCACAATGCTCCCGAGGACAGTTCCTGTCCTCAGAGCTCCTACACTTCAGATTGTCCCTCACACACAGTTTCCCATGGAAGCAGCGCCAAGCCAAGTCCCAAACCTTCGAGGGGATCCTGATAGAATTCAAAAGATGCCGACCCACCCCAAGATCCCGACTTGGGCAATCCCTGAGCGCCAGAGGCCTCTGAAAATGGGTCAACAGAACCCTTTTGTCAAGGAGCTTCCTTGGCAGAGTCCTGACCACCCACATTCCCAGACCCCACCGGCGAATTACCTTCAGAACCACGGTAGCGTAAGCCGGGAGATGTCCATGCGGTGTGCGTAGATCCCTCACTTGCCCTCCTGTCTCCCATTCCTGGAAGAAAGGCTGAAACCATCCCTTACAGGAGAATACCCACCCACGGAGGAGCCCTCTCTTTCCAGAGGTTTGCAATATTGATCTTAATGAAGGTATTCACAAGGAATACCACAGGGTTGACCATACCCAACCCTCCTAGTCTCCTCGTACAGTAAGTAACCTCCCTCTTGACCAGGTTCAGTCTATTCCCCCATAACAGTTGAAAGAACAAACTGTAGAACCGAGTCCATAGAGGCTCTGGCAAGATGCACACACTGCCCAGATAGATCAGCAAAGGGAGCAGGTAAGTTTTGATCAGGTTAACCCTTTCCCTTAGGGTCAAAGACCAACCCTTCCATTGGTTCACCTTCTGAGTGGCAATCTCTAGCCTGCTGTCCCAATTTTGTTTGGGGTAATCCCCCTGGCCAAATTCGATGCCAAGAACTTTTGCAGAGACTTTGGGTTCTGGAAGGGTGTCCGGGAGATCAAAACCAGGATCTCCTCCTCCCAGCCAGAGACTCTCAAAAGAACTGCCAATCCAACCATTCACAAGCGGGAAACTCTCTGCCCCAGCGTACAAGGTCTTAAGCCAATCAACGAACCCCCCCGGCAGGCCATACCTCAGAAGGACAGACCAGAGGTACTCATGATTAACCCGATCAAACGCTTTTGCCTGGTCCAATGACAGCATGTACCCCTTCCAGTGACCAGCTCTACCCTGCTCCACCGCCTCTCGGACACAGAGTACAGCACTAATTGTACTGCAGCCCAGAACAGAGCAATGCTGGGCCCCCGAAAGGAGCTGGGGTGCAAATTTCACCAGCCGATTAAACAGCAGCTTTGCCAAAACCTTCCTGTCTGCATTGAGAAGTGCTATGGGACGCCAATTCTCAATGCAAGATGGGTCCTTACCCTTTGACAAGATTATCAGGGCAGACCTCCTCATTGACTTTGGCAGATTGCCCGAGGAAAGACACTCATTGAATACCTCAGTCAAGAGAGGAACCAAGGCGTCCTTAAAGGTCTTATAGAATTCAGATGTTAAGATTTCTTTAGGGCAAGCCCTTCAATCGCCAACTTAACTTCCTCTTCCCTGATCATCTCTGTCAAAACACCAAGAGAGGGGTCTACCCCTGGTTCGGGGACGGCTTCAGCCAGAAAAGCTGACATCTCATCCCAATCCAGATCCCTCTTCCCCAAGAGGTGCGAGTAGAAGGATCTGACGACCTCCAGGATCCCCGATCTGGATCTTTTCAGGGACCCCACAGTGTCAACCAGTCCTCTAACAACTTTACTATTCACTGAGATCTTGCAGTTTCTGTAAGGGTCGGGCGAGCGGTACTTCCCGTAATCCCTCTCAAAAACCAAAGATGCGTGTCTATCATACTGACACCTCATTAGCAAAGATTTCACTCTGGAGATCTCCTCGCAGCTACCTCCAGTTGAGACAAGATGCTTGAGTTTCCTCCTCAGGCCCTGATACCTGATACAGGCGGTACCTGTCCAGGCTCCTGAGGCTCGAGAGCTGGCGGAAGAATCTCGCCACCCTTTTCTTAAACATCTTCCACCACTCTGACTTACTACTACAAAGATCCAGTAAGGGTACCTGGCTCTGAAGAAAATCCTCAAAGGACTGTCTCATCTCCGCTTCTTCCAAGAGAGACGAATTGAGCCTCCAAAAGCCTCTTCCCATCCGGGGGGTCTCTGTAACATTCAGGGAAAACAAAATCATACAGTGATCGGAGAACTCCACCTCAACAACAGATACTGCTGAAGAGACGGCTTCCTCCTTTAAATAAAACCTGTCTATCCTGGACCTACAGTTACCTCTATGATAGGTGAACCCCTCGTGGCCTGCGGTGTGCCGGATGTGGACATCCACCAGGCGAGCCTCACTAGCTATACTATTAAGGGCGACGCTATCATAAGTCAGCTTGTCTCTGGAACCTCCTCTATCCCGGGGCCTTGTGACAGTGTTGAAGTCCCCTCCAAAGACGACCTGCCGACTCGTAAAAAAGTAGGGCTTGATCCTCGTAAAGAGACACTTCCGGTCCCACTTAGATTGGGGACCATAGATGTTAATGAGCCGGAGCTCTTGTCCCTTCATGAGGACATCTAATATCAGGCACCTCCCCATTTCTAACTCAATAACCCGTCGGCATTCTACCGGTGCGGTAAAAAGGACCGCCACTCCGCTATACGGCTCGGCCGCAAGAGACCAATAGGAGGGCCCGAGTCTCCACTCCCTCTTAGCTATAAACACATCTGCCATATTTGGCAGCCTGGTCTCTTGCAAAAAGAAAATGTCAGCTTCAACCCGGCTGAGAATATTAAAGGCCGCAAATCTAGCCATATTTGACTTAGTGCTGGCGACATTAATGGACGCCAGCGTCAACGGAGTGGGTACCGCCATCATTGGTGATTGAGTTAGATGGCTTTCTTCTTCCCACTCCCCTTACCCTCTGCCTCAGAGGAGGAATTCTTCCCCCTCTTTAATGACATAGAGGTGTCCATTCCAGCATTTTTCCTTCTTTTCTCGTCCTCGTCTCCGGACTCTGGGCCAGTCCCTCCCCCCAAGGACCTTGCATCCCCAGGAGAAGGAGACTCGGCGCCCCCTGTAAGCTCCGCCGAAGCCGGAACATCACCCTCAGCCTCCTCCTCAGAGGAAGAGATGTTATCAAAGGCTTGGAACCGGTTAGAAAGACCAACCAGAGGGGAGTCGGTTTTACCTTCCTTAGGTACCTTGGTCAGAGCGGGAGAAGATGTTTTATCTCCCTTCTTTCTCTTCTTTTTGGTGCCGAGCTTACGCTTGTGCTCTAGCCACCGCTTATTATCCTCATCCATACTTTCATAATGGGAGGATTCTGAAGCAGAGGCAGTTTCCTCCCTGTGGATCCTCCTGACCTCCTCATCCAATTCATCATCCCTCGGGGCCTCAGCAGCAACACTGGCATCCAGGACAGGGGCTGCCCCGGTAGTCTGGGGCTCGCCCCGCTCCCTCTCCTGTCTGCGCTTGTCTAGACGCCTCAGCTGGGCAGGCGTCTTTTTATTGCTTTTCTTCCTGGCCCCTCAGCTCCCCCACCCCTGCTAGTCCCCTCCCCAGCAGAATCGGCCTCACGGCTTTCTCCCACCGGGGTCTCGACTGCATTAGCGAAGGAGCGAGGACAACGGCTGAATGGGTGGCCTAACTCACCACACAGGTGGCACCTAATCTCTACACAAGAGGCAGCAAGATGGCCGACACCCCCACACAACGCGCATTTCTGCACAGTGCAGTTTGCACTGAAGTGTGTGGGGTCGCCACACCTGTAACAGAGCTTCGGTTGCCCCTGGTAGAAGACCAGGATACGATCCCTACCCAGGAAGGCAGACGATGGAATGTGGGCAACCGTACCACCTGAACGCTTAAGTTTTACCATAAACGTCCAGGCCCCTGACCAGATACCAAACTCGTCGCGGTTTTTCTTTGGCATCTCCACCACCTCTCCATACCGACCAAGCCACGTCATGATGTCATAGCAAAAAAGCGACTCGTTACGAGTCATCACGGTCACTTTCTTGATCTGGTTTTGGCGAGACACTGCCTGAACGGCAAAGTCTCGCCAGCCGGGCTAATTTTTTGCCAACTCATAATTCGCCCAGAAGAGCTCAAGCCCCTCCGGCCGAACAAAGCTGACATCAAACTCAGGCGTGGAATAGGGATGTATCAAGGCCTAGATGTAAATCGCCTTGAAGCCCATCCTCAGCAGGAGCTCCACAACTTTAGACCTTGGAGGACATGCATCACTGCCCTTCCACCGAAGACGGACCACATTCCTACGCACACTGCCTGGCCCGGCTGTTGGGAGGGACCACACTGTATCCCCCCCTTTTTGCTCTCGGAAGGCCCCGAGGCCATGCCTCTCTATCCAGAAGGATAGATCAACCTCTCGACCCTCTACCATTAGTGATCTCTCCCCCTTCTTTAGAGCCTCCAGAAGGCGCCGTTGCAACATGCCGTCCCGAAAGGCAGGAGAAGAGGATGATGCCCTATTTGCCCCGGAGGTGACACTGGCATAACTCTGGACAGATGTTGCCACCCCCGGGGGGGCAACCGGACCAGTGACCACATCAGCCCCAACAGCATCACCATTACCCACCTCCATCTCACCCTCCACCAAACCAGCAAACACACCACTAGACAATGAATTATCCTCATTCACCTCCACCACCACATTCATTCCTGCTGGACCAGTAACAATGGTGGATGACCTTTTGACCTCCGCATCAGGCACAAGGGGCTCAGTCACCTCCATAGAACTGGAGGCGACCTCACCCCCGGTCTTATGTGTGCCCTCCACATCATCGGTCGGTAATTTCCGCTGTTTGGCATTTGGTATAATGTGCCTCTGATCTTTAGCTGCAGTTAGGCGCCGCTGATCTTTAGCATCAGGATCTTCCGGACCAGCGACGCCAACACAAAATAGCACTTTGGTGGGAGGACCGGAACGCTCAGCCCCGACAGCCCCCTCACACTGCCGCCGCTTCTCAACTAAGTGATCAGCAGCAACAGCATTCAGAGGCGCCGAGGCTACCGGAGCTGCCCCCGACACCGGGCCGCTCCCCCCTCCCACTGAGGAGCGCACCACAGCATCGTGGCCTGATGGAACGCCCGCCGCCGGGCCGCCCTCACTGTCCAGCCTCTCGGCTGATGCACCTCCTGCTGCGTCCCCGCTACTACAAGCAGAGACGGAGCTCTGCGCCTCACTACCGCG
This sequence comes from Phyllobates terribilis, assembly GCF_046119375.1. Classification (NCBI taxonomy): domain Eukaryota; kingdom Metazoa; phylum Chordata; class Amphibia; order Anura; family Dendrobatidae; genus Phyllobates; species Phyllobates terribilis. Next base: position 970,236,617 of record NW_027362762.1, read on the forward strand.
CTCTGTAATCTCCCCGCGCCTTTGCACCGGATCCACAGCAGAACCCGGGCTGGGCTGGGCAACGGGGCTTATACAGCGAGCTGAGCCTGCCGCCGGCTCAGGGGGTACAGGGAGGGGGGCATATACGTATCTTACCGCTTCCTGCAGCTTTGGCTTGGTCTTCTTTGCCTTTTTGTGGCCCCCAGGTGCCTCTTCTGGTAGATCGTCACCAAGATGGAAGTTTTGGAGGCACACTGGGGACTCCAGGAGCTTAATCTCCGCCATTAGCGCCCCTCCCTGGCCGCTGCTGTCACTGTCCTCCTCAGAGCCGGCAGAACTGCGACCGGATGTCACTGTCGCCTGTCCTGCAGGGAGCTCGCTGCACGTGGCCTGCGGGTGACTTTGCAGGCTGCCAGGTGGGGCTTCCTGCTGGTCATCATCACTCTCATCATCCACCTGGCTCTCAGGCAGCAGCCCTATCTGCCTTTGCTCTCTGGTATCAGCCATTTCTCTGTAGCGGTCTTCATTTATAAGTTTTTCTTTGAAAGGACCACTCTGCTCCCTGATGGTGGCTTTCCTAAGTTCCAGGCGTTGAATTTCACTGCTCAGTCTTTTTACCTCGGCTTGGAGTTTTGCCTTCCTTGGTTTGGAAGCCCCCGCAGCTTTGGCACTTGTGCAGCGCAGCTCCTCCCGGAGCCTCCTGATGAGCTTAGGGCCCCGTCACACTAAGCAATGCAGCAGCGATCCCGACAACGATACGACCTGTCAGGGATCGTTGCTGCTTCGCTATGTGGTCGCTGGTGAGCTGTCAAACAGGCAGGCTCACCAGCGATAAGGGGAGCAGCGATATCGTGGAAAGAATCGTTCCACGATGTCCTGCTCCCGTTACCAGCCTGCTGCAAGCAGGAGCAGGCTGGTAACTATGGTAAACATCGGGTTACTAAGTGCGTGTGTGCCCCTAGTAACCCGCTGTTTACCATGGATACCACTCTGCTACGGTGCGCGGGAGCTTCCGCGCATCGTAGCAGAGTGGTATCCATGGTAAACAGCGGGTTACTAAGTGCGCGCGTGCCCCTAGTAACCCGATGTTTACCATAGTTACCAGCCAGATCGTTGGTCCCGCTGGTCACACACAGCGATGTGTGCTGGCCAGCTTGAGGCCAACGACCAAAAAATGGTCCAGGACACTTTGCAACGATCAGCGACCTCACAGCAGGGGCCTGATCGTTGCAAAGTGTCACACACAGCGACATCGCTGGTGAGGTCGCTGGTGAGTCACCAAAACCGTGACTCAGCAGCGATATCGCTAGCGATATCGCTATGTGAGACGGGGGCTTTACTGGCATCTTCATACTCACGGAGGTGGATCATGACCCGGGAGGCATAGGTGGACACAGACTCCCGGGGTCCCTGCAGCGCCCACCCCCCCTCAGGGAGGTCGGCCTCACCTCCGTGAGCACTCAGCTTTCCTCCGGAAGGAGCGCCATCATGCACGCCTCTGTCAGGCTTTTCCTCCATGCTGGAAGCCTTGCGGCTTCTAGGGGTCTCCACAATCCCGGGGGGAGTAGGAGCCACATTGCTGCGACTCCAGGTGCAGCGTCTCACCCCCGAGTCCTCTGATGTGCAGGCAGGTTGCTGGTTTCTTCTGCCCCCCGCCGGCCTGGTTCGGGAAGCAGAAGCCTGGGGTTTGGCTCCTTCACTCATCCCAGAAACCCGCTCCCCAGGTGGAGAGGTGTTGGTTTCTCAGAGATCAGGAGCACACAGCAGGATCTGCAGCCACCACACCCGTAATCAGCACACTGACTAGCAGCTGATCAGAGCTGCACTCACTATTCTGCTGGTGCAGTCACTGTGTACATACATTATATTACTGATCCTGTACTGATCCTCAGTTACATCTGTAGCACCCCGAGGACTCGGCTGCTACAGGGATATTGCACCTCAGACCAGAGGTGTGGTATTCCACTCCCGGGTAAGGATGGAGTGTGGAACTGGGCTCAGTTAGCTGCATGCACTACACTCACCCCATTTCCGGGGGACAGATCAACGGTACTCCCACCATATAGATGTGCAGGTACGACAGCTTCTGTCCCTGGCTGGAGTGGGGGGGGGGGGGGGAACATCCCAGTGGTGTAGGAGCAGACAGGGGAGGGACTCTGGGCATAGGTAGGAGCCCATTGGGTGCTGGTCACCTGGGCTCGGGTGTCAGAGGGAGAATATAAGGTGGGCACCATCTTAGATCAGGGTCTGTCTGTTCAGAGAGGAGCTCAGCCAGAGAGGGCTGACAGGGAGCTGTGGCTCAGTATGGACCCAGCTCCAGAGCCAGGCCTGGAGTGGAGGCCTGAAGCAGAGAGAGAGAGAAGTCAGAGGAAGAAGGAACAGAAACACCAGGAAAGGCCCAGAGACGCAAGAGAGAGGGAACCCTGAGATCCCACGAAATAACGGGTGAAGGGTTGGCAGAACAGGGTGCCGGATCCCAAACTGGTAAAGGCCAATTATCCTTAGCCAGGAACCGGAGGTCGTGGACAAGTTTTGGTGCGACCCCTCGCCATATCTACCAGGAAGGCATACCATATAGGGTCAGGGAAACCGGGAAAGGTTTCACCACTAGAAGGCCCGAGGGAGCTGGACAAAGGTGGATCCCTGGTGGGGACGGCCAGTAGAAAGGAAGAGAGGGGAGCTCAGGACCACGCTCTGGAACTGCCTGGGAGTTGGCAGAGTCCCGCACCTGGTGGACGCAGCACGGCTCGGGTGGTCCTAGCTGTACACAAGGGACCTGATAAAGAACTGTGAGTAAAGCTGTGAAAACTGCAATTGCACGTCTCTGAGCTTCCTTGTCATACCACCACTACCACTATCATCTTTTCCTGCTTCATCAGCTGCCCTGAAGCTATACCCCTCCCGTTGGGGGTTATACCATCCACGCTGCACATCCGTACCACCGGCCTCAGCGGACTGCCCTGCAGCGGCGGCTTCATAGCCGCATTCAACGGGTGGCGTAGTCGGACACTAATACCATCATATCAATAACGCCACTTAGTTTGACACCCTGGGCACGGACCGGGTCACCGCCACAAGGACTACTACCCCTATCGGATCCGGCTCCGGGTATTCCCCGCGTGCGCAACGCTACACAACATGGCCCAGGGGGCGCGTCAACTTTGGCGTAGTCGGCAGGATTACGTGCCCGCAACCACCGGGTACTGCGTGCCTGAAGAAAAGTTCACATTTACCGCAAAAAGGAGTCTCCCGCCAATTCCAGAGGGTTCCCGCCATCGGACGCCATCTGGGGTCGTTTCCCGCCGTTTGCCCGCCATCTGCAGTCTTTGCCCGCCATCTGCGAAGTTTCCCGCCATCGGGAGACGATTCCCGCCATCTGAGACGATTTCCCGCCCTGGCAGAGCGGACGCCATTATGGGCGTGCCAGAGGGTGGCAAGAGATCACCTCCCATCGTGGGCATGGTCCCAGAGTGGCGCCAAAGGAGGGGACCGCCCCCACCAGCCGAGACTACCACCATGGAAATGTCCATCAAGGTGGGGGGTCTGCCCCTGAAACTGACTGTCACTAAGTTGCCCCGGGACCACTCCCAAGGGGGGCGGATAGAGAACAAAACGGAGAAGATGGGTGCAGCCTGGAGGAGTCTGGACAGATCGCACCTGGGAATGGAGGGAGAGACAAGCGGTACCGACCCCGTGGTCCGGGGCCTGCTGCAGGCCGCCACCCCAGAAGGCCTGGTGGAAATCCTGGCACAGCTCCCCAGAGATCGGGAGCGTGCACAGACTGCGCTGGAGGCCTTGGCCCGGAAGATGGCCCGAGTACAGCAGGAAGCACTGGCCGAATGGGGAAGGGAGATGGCCCAGCAGGCTGGAACCCGCCAGCAGAGGACGCCACCCGCAACGTGGAGCATGTCTGCCCCTGAGGATGGTGCAGGAGGGACGAAGGCCGGAGACGACGCCGCGGAGGGAGCCGCAGGGATGGAAGCAGGTAATGGGGACGTCACCACCCCGAGCCCAGTAGCCGAAAGCCTGCCCCAGCTCCCCGTCGCAGAGCCCGAAGTCCCACTCACCGCGCCTGTTGCCACACCGCCACTGCTCCCAACTAGGCCTCAAGCGGCCGGAGCCGCGGTCACGCCCCCTTCCGCGCCACGTCCCCTGACCCGGAGCGCGGCAAAACAGGAGGTGCCCCCGGCCTGGTCGCAAGGCCGAGTGCCTCCGGGCGCCACGGTCTCCACGGCGTCCTCTACCTCCACAGTGCCATCGGCCTGGTCGCAAGGCCGAGTACCTCCAGGCGCCGCGGCCCCCACAGCGCCCTCCCCCCGGGAGGTGCCATACTTGGACCCAGGTAGGATGCCTCCGGCCTGGACGCAAGGCCGAATACCCCCGGGCGCTGCTGCCCCTACGGCGCCCTCAACCTCCACAGTGCCACCCCTGGGCGCAGATCTGTTTGCACAACATACCAGCCCGGACGGGCTGCCCTTCGTGTGGCCACCGGAGTACGTCAACCCCCGACTCCGGAAGGAATGGCCCCTGTGCGAGCCTCTGATCCCGGCTCCGGCGCCCGTCAAAATTGTCCCGCTCCCGTTGGAGGACGCCCAATTTGCATGGGATCCGACCGGTGAGGACCTCATGGGGTTCACCAAGGAGACCCGGGCGGCCGCAGCCCGGCGTGAGGAGTGCTGCCGTCAACAGCTAGAGGTCTTTGGGAGAGAACGGCGAGAGAGGCGGATCCGCGAGGAACAGCTGCAGGTCCAAAGCGCGGAGCAGAAACGCCGGGCCCGACGAAACCCCCGTGCGGCCCACGGTCCCCGCGCCACCGGGACCGTAATAAAATTCCAGCTAGAGAATGGCTGGGGCTTTATCCGGGACCACCGAACCCCCGGCGACGTCTTTGTCACCCGCAGGGATGTCGAGAGCCACCTTCCATAAGGACACCGAGGACGCGACCTCTACTCAGGTGACGAGGTCACCTTCACCCGGCATCAGTGTGCTAAAGGACCGTACGCCCTTCACGTACACCGGCTGACTGAGGAGGAGATGCAATATGAGGAAAGCCAAGAGGACCCGGACGGGTCTGAAGATTACCCTCAGGAGGGAGCACGGAGAGGACATAGCTACTGAAGGTAAGAAGCATGAACAAAGAACTGTATATAGTTACCCGTCGGGGTACAAGAACTGTCGTAAAATTGGTGATTATGTGAACTGTTACCTGTGTGCCCCTAATCCCGTACCAGGCTGAGGACTGTGAACAGCCATTCCCCTATTCCCACTGGCCGAGGACTGAGAGCGGCCACCCTGTAAATAGTTGCGCTTCTTAAAGCGCCCCCTACTGGTTTTATAGAAGAACTGCTTTTCTACTTTGGAACTAGTGACTGTTGCACTTTACCTGGTCACAAGTTGCACGGTGGCCAGAGATCAAGAACGTGTTGGTCAAGAATGTTTTATATGAAAAAGTTTTATATGATGCTAAAAGAGTTAATGGTATTTTATAAGTATGTGAAGAAAGTCTGATAATGTTTCCGTAATGTTTTATACCTGTAACGTTAAAAGAGAAAAGTACCTCCCATAAAGGGATGATTGAAAGTTGATATGTCTTACATGTGAGTGTACACTTTAAAAATTTTTGTATGTTTTAATTTGCTTTTGCTCTATTCCAGCCCGAGGACGTGCTGTGGTTTACCAGGGGGGAATGTAGCACCCCGAGGACTCGGCTGCTACAGGGATATTGCACCTCAGACCAGAGGTGTGGTATTCTACTCCCGGGTAAGGATGGAGTGTGGAACTGGGCTCAGTTAGCTGCATGCACTACACTCACCCCATTTCCGGGGGACAGATCAACGGTACTCCCACCAGATAGATGGGCAGGTACGACAGCTTCTGTCCCTGGCTGGAGTGGGGGGGGGAGGAACATCCCAGTGGTGTAGGAGCAGACAGGGGAGGGACTCTGGGCATAGGTAGGAGCCCATTGGGTGCTGGTCACCTGGGCTCGGGTGTCAGAGGGAGTATATAAGGTGGGCACCATCTTAGATCAGGGTCTGTCTGTTCAGAGAGGAGCTCAGCAAGAGAGGGCTGACAGGGAGCTGTGGCTCAGTCTGGGCCCAGCTCCAGAGCCAGGCCTGGAGTGGAGGCCTGAAGCAGAGAGAGAGAGAAGTCAGAGGAAGAAGGTACAGAAACACCAGGAAAGGCCCAGAGACGCAAGAGAGAGGGAACCCTGAGATCCCACGAAATAACGGGTGAAGGGTTGGCAGAACAGGGTGCCGGATCCCAAACTGGTAAAGGCCAATTATCCTTAGCCAGGAACCGGAGGTCGTGGACAAGTTTTGGCGCGACCCCTCGCCATATCTACCAGGAAGGCATACCATATAGGGTCAGGGAAACCGGGAAAGGTTTCACCACTAGAAGGCCCGAGGGAGCTGGACAAAGGTGGATCCCTGGTGGGGACGGCCAGAAGAAAGGAAGAGAGGGGAGCTCAGGACCACGCTCTGGAACTGCCTGGGAGTTGGCCGAGTCCCGCACCTGGTGGACGCAGCACGGCTCGGGTGGTCCTAGCTGTACACAAGGGACCTGATAAAGAACTGTGAGTAAAGCTGTGAAAACTGCAATTGCACGTCTCTGAGCTTCCTTGTCACACCACCACTACCACTATCATCTTTTCCTGCTTCATCAGCTGCCCTGAGGCTATACCCCTCCCGTTGGGGGTTATACCATCCACGCTGCACATCCGTACCACCGGCCTCAGCGGACTGCCCTGCAGCGGTGGCTTCATAGCCGCATTCAACGGGTGGCGTAGTCGGACACTAATACCATCATACCAATAACTGCCACTTAGTTTGACACCCTGGGCACGGACCGGGTCACCGCCACAAGGACTACTACCCCTATCGGATCCGGCTCCGGATATTCCCCGCGTGCGCAACGCTACACAACATGGCCCAGGGGGCGCGTCACATCCTGTATTACACTCCAGAGCTGCACTCACTATTCTGTTTGTGCAGTCACTGTGTACATACATTACATTACTGATCCTGAGTTATATCCTGTATTATACTCCAGAGCTGCACTCACTATTCTGTTTGTGCAGTCACTGTGTACATACATTACATTACTGATCCTGAGTTACATCCTGTAGTATACTCCAGAGCCGCACTCACTATTCTGCTGGTGCAGTCACTGTTTACATACATTACATTACTGATCCTGAGTTACCTCCTGTATTATACTCAAGAGCTGAACTCACTATTCTGCTGGTGCAGTCATTGTGTACATACATTACATTACTGATCCTGTACTGATCCTCAGTTACATCCTGTATTACACTCCAGAGCTGCACTCACTATTCTGCTGGTGCAGTCACTGTGTACATACATTACATTACTGATCCTGAGTTATATCCTGTATTATACTCCAGAGCTGCACTCACTATTCTGCTGGTGCAGTCACTGTGTACATACATTACATTACTGATCCTGAATTACCTCCTGTATTATACTCCAGAGCTGCACTCACTATTCTGCTGGTGCAGTCACTGTGTACATACATTACATTACTGATCCTGAGTTACATCCTGTATTATACTCCAGAGCTGCACTCACTATTCTGCTGGTGCAGTCACTGTGTACATACATTACAGTACTGTATATGGCCGGTAATGTTATGGGGGCAGTGACTGTGACCGGTAATGTTATGGGGGCAGTGACTGTGGCTGGTAATGTTATGGGGGCAGTGACTGTGGCTGGTAATGTTATGGGGGCAGTGACTGTGGCCGGTAATGTTATGGGGGCAGTGACTGTGGCCGGTAATGTTATGGGGGCAGTGACTGTGGCTGGTAATGTTATGGGGGCAGTGACTGTGGCTGGTAATGTTATGGGGGCAGTGACTGTGGCTGGTAATGTTATGGGGGCAGTGACTGTGGCCGGTAATGTTATGGGGGCAGTGACTGTGGCCGGTAATGTTATGGGGGCAGTGACTATAGCTGGTAATGTTATGGGGGCAGTGACTGTGGCCGGTAATGTTATGGGGGCAGTGACTATAGCTGGTAATGTTATGGGGGCAGTGACTGTGGCCGGTAATGTTATGGGGGCAGTGACTGTGGCTGGTAATGTTATGGGGGCAGTGACTGTGGCTGGTAATGTTATGGGGGCAGTGACTATAGCTGGTAATGTTATGGGGGCAGTGACTGTGGCTGGTAATGTTATGGGGGCAGTGACTGCGGCCGGTAATGTTATGGGGGCAGTGATTGCGGCCGGTAATGTTATGGGGGCAGTGATTGCGGCCGGTAATGTTATGGGGGCAGTGATTGCGGCCGGTAATGTTATCGGGGCAGTGACTGTGGCTGGTAATGTTATGGGGGCAGTGACTGTGGCTGGTAATGTTATGGGGGCAGTGACTGTGGCTGGTAATGTTATGGGGGCAGTGACTGTGGCCGGTAATGTTATGGGGGCAGTGACTGTGGCCGGTAATGTTATGGGGGCAGTGACTGTGGCTGGTAATGTTATGGGGGCAGTGACTGTGGCTGGTAATGTTATGGGGGCAGTGACTGTGGCCGGTAATGTTATGGGGGCAGTGACTATAGCTGGTAATGTTATGGGGGCAGTGACTGTGGCCGGTAATGTTATGGGGGCAGTGACTATAGCTGGTAATGTTATGGGGGCAGTGACTGTGGCTGGTAATGTTATGGGGGCAGTGACTATAGCTGGTAATGTTATGGGGGCAGTGACTGTGGCTGGTAATGTTATGGGGACAGTGATTGTGTTTCCCTATAGGAGATACAATGTATCAGTTCACTCCATGGCGTTAACCCCTTGTTGCCCTGGTGTCTGCCTTGTTCTCAGGCTGTTATTACTGAATGCGCAGTTTTCCCTGCAGCTATAACTGCTGGTGTGACTGACGCCCTGTAATGAGATCGCTCTGCACAGACCATTGTTGTGGCTGCAGGAATTCGCTCTCATCTGTGTTACTGGGACAACGATCTAGAGGGCCACAAACGGCCCCCGGTCACCACGGGTCCCATACTGCCCTAAAGTCTCACACTGCAAAGCTTATTATATATACACTGCTCTAAAAATATCGGGACCCCTGAAATCCCCCCTCCTAGATCTGAATGAATGAAATCTTCTCAGTGAATACTTTGTTCTGTAGAAAGCTGACAACAAAATCACACAAAAATCATCAATGGAAATCACATTTATTAACCAATGGAGGCCTGGATGTGGAGTCACCCCCAAAATTAAAGTGGAAAAACACACTACAGGCCGATCCAACTGTGATGTAATGTCCTTAAAACAAGTCACAATGAGACTGAGTATTGTGTGCGGCCTCCACGTGCCTGTATGACCTCCCTACAACGCCTGGGCATGCTCCTGATGAGGCTGAGTATTGTGTGTGGCCTCCACGTGCCTGTATGACCTCCCTACAACGCCTGGGCATGCTCCTGATGAGGCTGAGTATTGTGTGTGGCCTCCACGTGCCTGTATGACCTCCCTACAACGCCTGGGCATGCTCCTGATGAGGCTGAGTATTGTGTGTGGCTCCACGTGCCTGTATGACCTCCCTACAATGCCTGGGCATGTTCCTGATGAGGCTGAGTATTGTGTGTGGCCTCCACGTGCCTGTATGACCTCCCTACAACGCCTGGGCATGCTCCTGATGAGGCTCTGGGCATGCTCCTGATGAGGCTGAGTATTGTGTGTGGCCTCCACGTGTCTGTATGACCTCCCTACAACGCCTGGGCATGCTCCTGATGAGGCTGAGTATTGTGTGTGGCCTCCACGTGCCTGTATGACCTCCCTACAACGCCTGGGCATGCTCCTGATGACTCTGAGTATTGTGAGTGGCCTCCACGTACCTGTATGACCTCCCTACAATGCCTGGGCATGCTCCTGATGAGGCTGAGTATTGTGTGTGGCCTCCACGTGCCTGTATGACCTCCCTACAACGCCTGGGCATGCTCCTGATGAGGCTGAGTATTGTGTGTGGCCTCCACGTGCCTGTATGACCTCCCTACAACGCCTGGGCATGCTCCTGATGAGGCTGAGTATTGTGTGTGGCCTCCACGTGCCTGTATGACCTCCCTACAACGCCTGGGCATGCTCCTGATGAGGCTCAGTATTGTGTGTGGCCTCCACGTGCCTGTATGACCTCCCTACAACGCCTGGGCATGCTCCTGATGAGGCTGAGTATTGTGTGTGTCCTCCACGTGCCTGTATGACCTCCCTACAACACCTGGGCATGCTCCTGATGAGGCTCAGTATTGTGTGTGGCCTCCACGTGCCTGTATGACCTCCCTACAACACCTGAGCATGCTCCTGATGAGGCTCAGTATTGTGTGTGGCCTCCACGTGCCTGTATGACCTCCCTACAACGCCTGGGCATGCTCCTGATGAGGCTCAGTATTGTGTGTGGCCTCCATGTGCCTGTATGACCTCCCTACAAAGCCTGGGCATGCTCCTGATGAGGCTGAGTATTGTGTGTGGCCTCCACGTGCCTGTATGACCTCCCTACAACGCCTGGGCATGCTCCTGATGATGCTGAGTATTGTGTGTGGCCTCCACGTGCCTGTATGACCTCCCTACAATGCCTGAGCATGCTCCTGATGAGGCTGAGTATTGTGTGTGGCCTCCACGTGCCTGTATGACCTCCCTACAACGCCTGGGCATGCTCCTGATGAGGTTGCGGATGGTCTCCTGTGGGATCTCCTCCCAGACCTGGACTAAAGCATCCGCCAACTCCTGGACAGTCTGTGGTGCAACGTGACGTTGGTGGATGGAGCGAGACATGATGTCCCAGATGTGCTCAATCGGATTCAGATCTGGGGAACGGGCGCGCCAGTCCATAGCTTCAATGCCTTCATCTTGCAGGAACTGCTGACACACTCCAGCCACATGAGGTCTGGCATTGTCCTGCATTAGGAGGAGCCCAGGGCCAACCGCACCAGCATATGGTCTCACAAGGGGTCTGAGGAGCTCATCTCGGTACCTAATGGCAGTCAGGCTACCTCTGGCGAGCAGATGGAGGGCTGTGCGGCCCTCCAAAGAAATGCCACCCCACACCATTACTGACCCACTGCCAAACCGGTCATGCTGAAGGATGTTGCAGGCAGCAGAACGCTCTCCACGGCGTCTCCAGACTCTGTCACGTCTGTCACATGTGTTCAGTGTGAACCGGCTTTCATCTGTGAAGAGCACAGGGCGCCAGTGGCCACTTTGCCAATCCTGGTGTTCTGTGGCAAATGCCAAGCGTCCTGCACGGTGTTGGGCTGTGAGCACAACCCCCATCTGTGGACGTCGGGCCCTCATACCACCCTCATGGAGTCAGTTTCTAACCGTTTGTGCAGACACATGCACATTTGTGGCCTGCTGGAGGTCATTTTGCAGGGCTCTGGCAGTGCTCCTCCTGTTCCTCCTTGCACAAAGGCGGAGGTAGCGGTCCTGCTGCTGGGTTGTTGCCATCCTACGGCCCCCTCCACGTCTCCTGGTGTACTGGCCTGTCTCCTGGTAGCGCCTCCAGCCTCTGGACACTACGCTGACAGACACAGCAAACCTTCTTGCCACAGCTCGCATTGATGTGCCATCCTGGATGAGCTGCACTACCTGAGCAACTTCTGTGGGTTGTAGAGTCCGTCTCCTGCTACTACGAGTGTGAAAGCACAACCAACATTCAAGAGTGACCAAAACATCAGCCAGAAAGCATTGGTACTGAGATGTGGTCTGTGGTCCCCACCTGCAGAACCACTCCTTTATTTATTGTATATACGGTACATACATTATCAGTACACGGTGCTGGTGTGTGTATACACACACAGTATATACTCCTGCAGCCCCCACCATACACCCGTATACGGAATATACCCCCGCAGCCCCCAACATACACCCATATACAGTATATACCTCCGCAGCCCCTCACCATACACCCGTATAAAGTATATAACCCCGCAGTCCCTCACCATACACCTGTGTACAGTGTATACCCCCGCAGCCCCTCACCATACACCTCTATACAGTGTATACCCCCGCAGCCCCTCACCATACACCTGTATACAGTATATACCCCCGCAACCCCTCACCATACATCCGTATACAGTATATACCCCCGCAGCCCCTCACCATACACCTGTATACAGTATATACCCCCGCAACCCCTCACCATACATCCGTATACAGTATATACCCCCGCAGCCCCTCACCATACACCTCTATACAGTGTATACCCCCGCAGCCCCTCACCATACACCTGTATACAGTATATACCCCCGCAACCCCTCACCATACATCCGTATACAGTATATACCCCCGCAGCCCCTCACCATACACCTGTATACAGTATATACACCCGCAACCCCTCACCATACATCCGTATACAGTATATACCCCCGCAGCCCCTCACCATACATCCGTATACAGTATATACCCCCGCAGCCCCTCACCATACACCCGTATACAGTATATACCCCCGCAGCCCCTCACCATACACCCGTATACAGTATATACCCCTCAGCCCCTCACCATACACCTGTATACCGTGTATATACCCCTCAGCCCCTCACCATGCACCTGTATACAGTGTATACCCCTCAGCCCCCACCATACACCTGTATACAGTGTATACCCCCGCAGCCCCTCACCATACACCTGTATACAGTGTATACCCCCGCAGCCCCTCACCATACACCTGTATACAGTGTATACCCCCGCAGCCCCTCACCATACATCCGTATACAGTATATACCCCCGCAGCCCCTCATCATACACCTGTATACAGTATATACCCCCGCAACCCCTCACCATACATCCGTATACAGTATATACCCCCGCAGCCCCTCACCATACATCTGTATACAGTATATACCCCCGCAGGCCCTCACCATACATCCGTATACAGTATATACCCCCGCAGCCCCTCACCATACACCCGTATACAGTATATACCCCCGCAGCCCCTCACCATACACCCGTATGCAGTATATACCCCTCAGCCCCTCACCATACACCTGTATACCGTGTATATACCCCTCAGCCCCTCACCATGCACCTGTATACCGTGTATATACCCCCGCAGCCCCTCACCATACACCTGTATACAGTGTATACCCCACAGCCCTTGACCATGCACCCTTATACAGTGTATACCCCCGCATCCCCTCACCCATATACAGTGTATACCCCACAGCCCCTTGCCATGCCCCTGTATATAGTGTATACCCCTGCAGCCCCTCACCATGCACCTGTATACAGTGTATACCCCTGCAGCCCCTCACCATGCACCTGTATACAGTGTATACCCCCGCATCCCCTCACCCATATACAGTGTATACCCCACAGCCCCTTGCCATGCCCCTGTATATAGTGTATACCCCTGCAGCCCCTCACCATGCACCTGTATACAGTATATACCCCCGCAGCCCCTCACCATGCACCTGTATACAGTGTATACCCCTGCAGCCCCTCACCATGCACCTGTATACAGCGTATACCCCCGCAGTCCCTCAACATGCACCCGTATACAGTATATACTCCCGCAGCCCCTCACCATGCACCTGTATACAGTATATACCCCCGCAGTCCCTCAACATGCACCCGTATACAGTATATACTCCCGCAGCCCCTCACCATACACCCGTATACAGTATATACCCCTCAGCCCCTCACCATACACCCGTATATAGTATATACCCCTCAGCCCCTCACCATACACCTGTATACAGTATATACCCCTCAGCCCCTCACCATGCACCTGTATACCCCACAGCCCTTGACCATGCACCCTTATACAGTGTATACCCCCGCATCCCCTCACCCATATACAGTGTATACCCCACAGCCCCTTGCCATGCCCCTGTATATAGTGTATACCCCTGCAGCCCCTCACCATGCACCTGTATACAGCGTATACCCCCGCAGCCCCTCACCATGCACCCGTATACAGTATATACCCCCGCAGCCCCTCACTATACACCTGTATACAGTATATACCCCCGCAGTCCCTCAACATGCACCCGTATACAGTACATCGCGTGCAGAATTATTAGGCAGATGCGTATTTTGATCACATGATACTTTTTATACATGTCGTCCTACTCCAAGCTGCATAGTCTTGAGAGCCAACTACCAATGAAGTAAATCTGGGGATGTGCATCTCTGTAATGAGGAGGGGTGTTGACTAATGACATCAGCACCCTATATAAGGTGGGCTTAATTATTAGGCAACTTCCTTTCCTTTGGCAAAATGGGTCAGAAGAGAGATTTGACGGCTCTGAAAAGTCCAGTATTGTGAGATGTCTTGCAGAGGGAGGCAGCAGTCTTGAAATTTCCAAACTTTTGTAGCGTGATCACCGAACAATCAAGCGTTTCATGGCAAATAGCCAACAGGGTGGCAAGAAGCGTGATGGCCAAAAAAGGCGCAAAATAACTGCCCATGAATTGAGGAAAATCAAGCGTGAAGCTGCCAAGATGCCATTCACCACCAGTTTTGCCATATTTCAGAGCTGCAACGTTACTGGAGTATCAAAAAGCACAAGGTGTGCGATACTCAGGGACATGGCCAAGGTAAGGAAGGCTGAAAAACCACCACCTATGAACAAGAAACATAAGATAAAACGTCAAGAATGGGCCAAGAAATATCTTAAGACTGATTTCTCAAAGGTTTTATGGACTGATGAAATGAGCGTGACTCTTGATGGGCCAGATGGATGGGCCAGAGGCTGGATCAGTAAAGGGCAGAGAGCACCACTCCGACTCAGACGCCAGTAAGGTGGAGGTGGGGTACTGGTATGGGCTGGTATCATCAAAGATGAACTTGTGGGACCTTTTCGGGTTGAGGATGGAGTGAAGCTCAACTCCCAGACCTACTGCCAGTTTCTGCAAGATAACTTCTTCAAGCAGTGGTACAGGAAGAAGTCGGTATCGTTCAAGAAAAACATGATTTTCATGCAGGACAATGCTCCATCACATGCATCCAACTACTCCACAGCGTGGCTGGCCAGTAAAGGTCTAAATGAAGAAAAAATAATGACATGGCCCCCTTGTTCACCTGATCTGAACCCCATAGAGAACCTGTGGTCCATCATAAAATGTGAGATCTACAGGGAGGGAAAACAGTACACCTCTGGGAGCAGTGTCTGGGAGGCTGTGGTGAGATCTACAGGGAGGGAAAACAGTACACCTGTGGGAGCAGTGTCTGGGAGGCTGTGGTGGCTGCTGCACGCAATGTTGATTGAAAACAGATCAAGCAACTGATAGAATCTATGGATGGAGGCTGTTGAGTGTCATCATAAAGAAAGGTGGCTATATTCATCACTAATTTTTTGGGTTTTTGTTTTTGCATGTCAGAAATGTTTATTTCTAAATTTTGTGCACTGATATTGGTTTACCTGGTGAAAATAAACAAGTGAGATGGGATTATATTTGATTTTTATTAAGTTGCCTAATAATTCTGCACAGTAATAGTTACCTGCACAGATATCCTCCTAAGATAGCCAAATCTAAAAAAAACCCCACTCCAACTTCCAAAAATATTAAGCTTGGATATTTATGAGTCTTTTCGGTTGATTGAGAACATAGTTGTTGATCAATAATAAAAATAATCCTCTAAAATACAACTTGCCTAATAATTCAGCACACAGTGTATATACCCCCGCAGCCCCTCACCATACACCCGTATACAGTATATACCCCAGCACACCCTCACCATACACCTGTATACAGTATATACCCCTCAGCTCCTCACCATACACCCGTATACAGTGTATACCCCCGCAGCCCCTCACCATACACCCGTATACAGTATATACCCCCGCAGCCCCTCACCATACACCCGTATACAGTATATACCCCCGCAGCCCTTCACCTTACACCCGTATACAGTATATACCCCAGCACACCCTCACCGTATACCTGTATACAGTATATACCCCTCAGCTCCTCACCATGCACCTGTATACAGTGTACACCCCCGCAGCCCCTCACCATACACCCGTATACAGTATATACCCCTCAGCCCCTCACCATACACCCGTATACAGTGTATACCCCCGCAGCCCCTCACCATACACCCGTATACAGTATATACCCCCGCAGCCCCTCATCATACACCCATATACAGTATATACCCCTCAGCTCCTCACCATACACAGTGTATACCTCCGCAGCCCCTCACCATACACCCGTATACAGTATATACCCCTCAGCCCCTCACCATACACCCGTATACAGTGTATACCCCCTCAGCTCCTCACCATGCACCCGTATGCAATGTATACCCCCTGCAGCCCCTCGCCATGCACCCGTATACAGTGTATACACCACAGCCCCTCACCATACACCTGTATACAGTTATACCCCCGCAGCCCCTCGCCATGCACCAGTATACAGTGTAAAACCCCACAGCCCCTGACCATACACCCTTATACAGTGTATACCCCCGCATCCCCTCACCCATATACAGTGTATACCCCGCAGCCCCTCGCCATGCACCCGTATACAGTGTATACCCCCGCAGCCCCTCACCATGCACCCGTATACAGTGTATACCCCGCAACCCCTCAACATACACCTGTATACAGTATATACCCCCACAGCCCCTCACCCATATGCATTGTATACCCCGCAGCCCCTCACCATGCACCCGTATACAGTATATACCCCTGCAGCCCCTCACCATACACCTGTATACAGTGTATACCCCCGCAGCCCCTCACCATGCACCTGTATACAGCGTATACCCCCGCAGCCCCTCACCATACACCTGTATACAGTATATACCCCCGCAGCCCCTCACTATACACCTGTATATAGTATATACCCCTCAGCCCCTCACCATACACCCGTATACAGTATATACCCCTCAGCCCCTCACCATGCACCTGTATACAGTGTATACCCCCGCAGCCCCTCACCATGCACCTGCATACAGTGTATACCCCCGCAGCCCCTCACTATATACCTGTATACAGTATATACCCCCGCAGCCCCTCACCATACACCTGTATACAGTATATAACCTCGCAGCCCCTCACTATGCACCTGTATACAGTATATACCCCCGCAGCCCCTCACTATACACCTGTATACAGTATATACCCCCGCAGCCCCTCACGATGCACCTGTATACAGTATATACCCCTCAGCCCCTCACCATACACCCGTATACAGTGCATACCCCGCAGCCCCTCACGATGGTCCAGTATACCGTGTATATACCCCTCAGCCCCTCACCATGCAACTGTATACAGTATATACCCCCGCAGCCCCTCACCATGCAACTGTATACAGTATATACCCCCGCAGCCCCTCACCATACACCCGTATACAGTATATACCCCCGCAACCCCTCACCATACATCCGTATACAGTATATACCCCCGCAACCCCTCACCATACATCCGTATACAGTATATACCCCAGCAGCCCCTCACTATACACCTGTATACAGTATATACCCCCGCAGCCCCTCAACATGCACCTGTATACAGTATATACCCCTCAGCTCCTCACCATGCACCTGTATACATTGTATATACCCCGCAGCCCCTCACCATACACCCATATACAGTATATACCCCCGCAGCCCCTCACCATGCACCTGTATACAGTATATACCCCCGCAGTCCCTAACAATGCACCTGTATACAGTATATACCCTAGCAGCCCCTCACCATGCACCTTTATACAGTATATACCCCTCAGCCCCTCACCATACACCTGTATACAGTATATACCCCTCAGCCCCTCACCATACACCTGTATACAGTGTACACCCCCGCAGCCCCTCACCATACACCTGTATACCGTGTATATACCCCTCAGCCCCTCACCATACACCTGTATACAGTGTACACCCCCGCAGCCCCTCACCATACACCTGTATACCGTGTATATACCCTTCAGCCCCTCACCATACACCTGTATACAGTGTATACCCCTGCAGCCCCTCACCATACACCTGTATACCGTGTATATACCCCTCAGCCCCTCACCATGCACCGGTATACAGTGTATACCCCCGCAGCCCCTCACCATACACCTGTATACAGTATATACCCCCACAGCCCCTCACCATGCACCTGTATACAGTGTATACCCCCGCAGCCCCTCACTATACACCTGTATACAGTATATACCCCCGCAGCCCCTCACCATGCACCTGTATACAGTGTATACCCCCGCAGCCCCTCACCATACACCTGTATACAGTATATACACCCGCAGCCCCTCACCATACACCTGTATACAGTATATACACCCGCAGCCCCTCACCATGCACCTGTATACAGTGTATACCCCCGCAGCCCCTCACCATGCACCTGTATACAGTGTATACCCCGCAGCCCCTCATCATACACCCGTATACAGTATATACCCTAGCAGCCCCTCACCATGCACCTTTATACAGTATATACCCCTCAGCCCCTCACCATACACCTGTATACAGTATATACCCCCGCAGCCACTCACCATACACCTGTATAAAGTATATACCCCTCAGCCCCTCTCCATACACCTGTATACAGTGTATACCCCCGCAGCCCCTCACCATACACCCGTATACAGTATATACCCCCGCAGCCCCTCACCATGCACCTGTATACAGTGTATACCACGCAGCCCCTCACCATACACCCGTATACAGTATATACCCCCGCAGCCCCTCACTATGCACCCGTATACAGTATATACCCCTCAGCCCCTCACCATGCACCCATATACAGTGTATACCCCCGCAGCCCCTCACTATACACCTGTATACAATATATACCCCCGCAGCCCCTCACCATACACCCGTATACAGTGTATACCCCCGCAGCCCCTCACCATGCACCTGTATACAGTATATACCCCTCAGCCCCTCACCATGCACCTGTATACCGTGTATATACCCCTCAGCCCCTCACCATGCACCTGTATACAGTATATACCCCTCAGCCCCTCACCATGCACCTGTATACCGTGTATATACCCCTCAGCCCCTCACCATGCACCCGCATACAGTGTATACCCCCGCAGCCCCTCACCATGCACCCGTATACAGTGTATACCCCCGCAGCCCCTCACCATGCACCTGTATACAGTATATACTCCTCAGCCCCTCACCATGCACCCGCATACAGTGTATACCCCCGCAGCCCCTCACTATACACCTGTATACAGTATATAGCCCCGCAGCCCCTCACCATACACCCGTATACAGTGTATACCCCCGCAGCCCCTCACCATGCACCCATATACAGTGTATACCCCCGCAGCCCCTCACCATGCACCTGTATACAGTATATACTCCTCAGCCCCACACCATGCACCCGCGTACAGTGTATACCCCCGCAGCCCATCACCATGCACCTGTATACAGTATATACCCCTCAGCCCCTCACAATACACCCTTATACAGTGTATACCCCCGCAGCCCCTCACTATACACCTGTATACAATATATACCCCCGCAGCCCCTCACCATACACCCGTATACAGTGTATACCCCCGCAGCCCCTCACCATGCACCTGTATACAGTATATACCCCTCAGCCCCTCACCATGCACCTGTATACCGTGTATATACCCCTCAGCCCCTCACCATGCACCCGCATACAGTGTATACCCCCGCAGCCCCTCACCATGCACCCGTATACAGTGTATACCCCCGCAGCCCCTCACCATGCACCTGTATACAGTATATACTCCTCAGCCCCTCACCATGCACCCGCATACAGTGTATACCCCCGCAGCCCCTCACTATACACCTGTATACAGTATATAGCCCCGCAGCCCCTCACCATACACCCGTATACAGTGTATACCCCCGCAGCCCCTCACCATGCACCCATATACAGTGTATACCCCCGCAGCCCCTCACCATGCACCTGTATACAGTATATACTCCTCAGCCCCACACCATGCACCCGCGTACAGTGTATACCCCCGCAGCCCATCACCATGCACCTGTATACAGTATATACCCCTCAGCCCCTCACAATACACCCTTATACAGTGTATACCCCCGCAGCCCCTCACTATACACCTGTATACAGTTTGTGCCCCCACAGAATGAAGTAGGAGCAGACGGATGGCGACGCTCATGGCGCGGAGCTATAGGCTGATCCTGGGAGGATGGAGACCCTCTTACTGGCTGACGCTGACCCCCTGCGTCCCCCACGTCACAGACGGTGACAGCTTCATTACTGTCGCCCCCTGTGTAGAGGATTATATGATGGAGCCGCGTCCATGTGGGGGAGGGAGGGGGGTCAGCGTCCCGCCGGGAATTATATCAGCATCGGTCAATCTAAGAGAATTAGTGGTGACCACCCCCCCCCCCCTGGACCCTCAGCGCTGCGGCCCCCAATACCCTCAGTCCGTTATAGTATCCTCACTGCAGCAGAAGGATGATCGCTGCTCCGGAGGGGAGAGAGCTGGACGGGTGGAAGCACGGCTGAGAATTGGGGGGTCTGCACCCCACTACAGGGGGACATCTGCCTGGCTCCAGTCGCATGAGGACATTAACCCCTTGAGGTCACCGTGAGTTTTTTTCTGTGTTTTCCTTCTCTGAACGATCGGGGCCTCGTTTCCGCAGGACGTGTAATGAAAATTTTAAAAAAAATTTCTTTTGGAGAGATGGAGACCCCGGAAATGAGGAATAAGTGACCCCATCACTACGCTCTGCGGATCGCTGAGGTGTATCCTTAATGTACGGTTTATGACTTTTTCCAAAACAAAATTATCAAAGTGGAAAGAAGGAATGAAGGTGTGGACACGGTATGGCAGTATTACGTGGGCTCTGTATGGTGCTAGTATTTAGTATATGGCAGTATGACATGGGCTCTGTATGGTGCTAGCATTTAGTATATGGCACTATGACAGTGTGTGTCAGGGTTTCTCAGGGACGACACTAGGGAGATCACACAATATCCCACCGTTGCCGTCACTCTGTCAGGATTGAGCAGGGTTTCGAGCGCACACGATCCCGATTACTCACTTCGTAGTTATCGGCAAGCGAGCAGTGAGCGTACGGCGTACACACCTCCGGATTCCAATACATGGAATATGTGTATACGCCCCAGTACGGTCACTGCCAGCTCCATGATAGCCAATTATTATTCGCTGCCACCACCGACCAAATTTGAGCTATAACACAGGCCTGGTCGGACGCCTGCTTTCTGGTAGCTTATGGCTTCGGGGGAGGGAACAATTACAGGACAAAAGAAACAGGACTATTAAATTTTATATTTAATCCAAAAGGGAGACAGTTTTTATAAAAAATATGCAAAGATTTTACAAATGGAGACAATACAGTATAGAATATACAGTTATACGAAATAAAAAGGGGTTAACAAAAGAAACTTACTATAAAGACCGCAGAGATGATTCAGTCTAGCTGGAGGGAAGCGCTCCTATGCCCGTTCAGCGAACGTGACCTGTGTTACACATAAATATGTACTTCCAACATGAGTCCTGACCCGTCCATCTTCGGTCGGGTCTTTTGTGCCGAAGGGGGGCCTGTCCACACACTCCCCTGTGAGGACATCACGTGGGCTAAGCTCCAGCCTTCATATTTTTATTAAAAATATCTGGCTTCTGCAATAATTTCTTGCTGGTTGACCGTAGAAGCCCGAAAGTGATACCATATTTTCCATTATGAATTTGCCTTTCTTTAGAGACCACACATGACATAGCTGTGGTCTGTTATTTTGTACTTTTGCATTACTGCTCTGGGGGGGGGGGCTCACAGCTACAGAAAATTATGCATATTGTTCCTTGGCAGACCCTGCCACTAAAAATATGGGTCCCATTAATATCGGAGGTATAGAACTTTAGATATTCCATATTTTGTGTCGGTGCCGGACAGACTGCAAATTTCTGTTGAATTCTTTTGAAGCCAGGGACTAAATCTTTCTCACCAAGGTGTAAATTTATCACAAGCCTGTGCCACTGGAAAACACACTCGCATGTTAATTGTGTTAGTCGCTCCATTTGTGCTAGCATTCGCCTACAAGCCATTCAGGAGGAGTCCTGAGGAGATAATTTGCATATTCCCACTGCATTTTGGGGTAAGTGAAGAGTCTTTTTGAAGCTTTTTTTTTAGCTTTTTTCACTGTTTTCAGAACATTAACAATAAGAACATGGAAGAGTCCAGGAGCCATTTGGTGAGCTGCATATCCTGCTACATGTTCACAGACTTGCCAGTGGAAAAGCCAAACTTCACATGCCAGAAATGCAGCTTGTGTCCCTGTTGGAGGAAAAGTTGCGAAATCTAGAAGAGAGGTTAACTACCTTGAAAATCATTAAGGAAGGTGAAGAGTTCTTAGACAGAGCAGAATTATCTCTTCATGATTCAGAAAGAGAAGAAATTCGAACTGCACCTGACGAAACAGAGGAATGGAAGCCTGTGACCCCGAGAAGCAGGAGGATCGAGAGGCAGTCAGCAGCCATACTGCTCAGGAACCAGTACCAGGCTCTCACGCAGGAGAACCATGAAGAAATACAGCAAGATAAGACTTTGCCAGCAATGAATAACCTTGTAAGCCCTCAGAATTCTCCTGGATGGAGAAAGAAGAATGTTGTGAAGAAAAAACGGAGAGTGGTGGTCATGGGGGATTCCCTGCCGAGAGGAACAGAGGCCGCTATCTGCAGACCAGACATAACCTCAAGAGAAATGTGCTGTCTTCCAGGAGCAAAAATTACAGATGTGTCTGACAGGATATCAAGACTCTTCAGACCTACAGATCACTACCCATTCCTGCTAATACATGTGGGGACAAATGACACCGCAAGAAAGGACCTGGAAACCATCTGCAGTGACTTTGAAGACTTAGGCAAGAAAGTGAAAGAATTGGGAGCGCAGGTGGTCTTCTCATCCATCCTCCCAGTGGATGGCCATGGAACAATGAGGTGGAATAAGATTCTACAGGTGAACAACTGGCTACGTCGATGGTGCCGTCAACAAGGATTTGGATTTCTGGATCACGGAATGAATTACCTATACGATGGACTACTTGCTAGAGATGGGGTGCACCTTACGAAGACTGGAAAACATGTATTTGGAAGTCGCCTTGCTACACTCATCAGAAGAGCTTTATACCAGAACAATGTGGGAAGGGAAGCAAAAGGCCAGAAAAAGCCATACAGCCGACAAATACTATTGAGATCTCTGCTACTGGAAGTGGAAAGGAAGAACAAAGACAAAACAATTTAAATAATAAAAATATGGGAGGAAGAGAAACCAATCACAAACTAAAATGTTTTTATACAAATGCACAAAGCATGGGCAACAAACAAGGAGAATTGGAACTACTAACGCAGGAAAAGGAATATGATGTCATTGGAATCACTGAAACTTTTCTCCTCTGACAAATGGTACAGGAGAGGAGGGAAGAGGGGTTTTCAATCTTTCTATTACAGTGTGTGGTTATGGCAGTATTATGTGGGCGCTGTATGGTGCTAGTATTTAGTATACGGCTGTATTACAGTGTGTGGTTATGGCAGTATTATGTGGGCACTGTATGGTGCTAGTATTTAGTATACGGCTGTATTACAGTGTGTGGTTATGGCAGTATTATGTGGGCGCTGTATGGTGCTAGTATTTAGTATATGGCTGTATTACTGTGTGTGGTTATGGCAGTATTATGTGGGCGCTGTATGGTGCTAGTATTTAGTATATGGCTGTATTACTGTGTGTGGTTATGGCAGTATTATGTGGGCACTGTATGGTGCTAGTATTTAGTATATGGCTGTATTACAGTGTGTGGTTATGTCAGTATTATGTGGGCGCTGTATAGTGCTAGTATTTAGTATATGGCTGTATTACTGTGTGTGGTTATGGCAGTATTATGTGGGCACTGTATGGTGCTAGTATTTAGTATACGGCTGTATTACAGTGTGTGGTTATGGCAGTATTATGTGGGCGCTGTATGGTGCTAGTATTTAGTATATGGCTGTATTACAGTGTGTGGTTATGTCAGTATTATGTGGGCACTGTATGGTGCTAGTATTTAGTATACGGCTGTATTACAGTGTGTGGTTATGGCAGTATTATGTGGGCGCTGTATGGTGCTAGTATTTAGTATACGGCTGTATTACAGTGTGTGGTTATGGCAGTATTATGTGGGCACTGTATGGTGCTAGTATTTAGTATACGGCTGTATTACAGTGTGTGGTTATGGCAGTATTATGTGGGCGCTGTATGGTGCTAGTATTTAGTATATGGCTGTATTACTGTGTGTGGTTATGGCAGTATTATGTGGGCGCTGTATGGTGCTAGTATTTAGTATATGGCTGTATTACTGTGTGTGGTTATGGCAGTATTATGTGGGCACTGTATGGTGCTAGTATTTAGTATATGGCTGTATTACAGTGTGTGGTTATGTCAGTATTATGTGGGCGCTGTATAGTGCTAGTATTTAGTATATGGCTGTATTACTGTGTGTGGTTATGGCAGTATTATGTGGGCACTGTATGGTGCTAGTATTTAGTATACGGCTGTATTACAGTGTGTGGTTATGGCAGTATTATGTGGGCGCTGTATGGTGCTAGTATTTAGTATATGGCTGTATTACAGTGTGTGGTTATGGCAGTATTATGTGGGCACTGTATGGTGCTAGTATTTAGTATACGGCTGTATTACAGTGTGTGGTTATGGCAGTATTATGTGGGCGCTGTATGGTGCTAGTATTTAGTATATGGCTGTATTACTGTGTGTGGTTATGGCAGTATTATGTGGGCGCTGTATGGTGCTAGTATTTAGTATATGGCTGTATTACTGTGTGTGGTTATGGCAGTATTATGTGGGCACTGTATGGTGCTAGTATTTAGTATATGGCTGTATTACAGTGTGTGGTTATGTCAGTATTATGTGGGCGCTGTATAGTGCTAGTATTTAGTATATGGCTGTATTACTGTGTGTGGTTATGGCAGTATTATGTGGGCACTGTATGGTGCTAGTATTTAGTATACGGCTGTATTACAGTGTGTGGTTATGGCAGTATTATGTGGGCGCTGTATGGTGCTAGTATTTAGTATATGGCTGTATTACAGTGTGTGGTTATGGCAGTATTATGTGGGCACTGTATGGTGCTAGTATTTAGTATATGGCTGTATTACAGTGTGTGGTTATGTCAGTATTATGTGGGCGCTGTATGGTGCTAGTATTTAGTATATGGCTGTATTACAGTGTGTGGTTATGGCAGTATTATGTGGGCACTGTATGGTGCTAGTATTTAGTATATGGCTGTATTACAGTGTGTGGTTATGTCAGTATTATGTGGGCGCTGTATGGTGCTAGTATTTAGTATACGGCTGTATTACAGTGTGTGGTTATGGCAGTATTATGTGGGCACTGTATGGTGCTAGTATTTAGTATATGGCTGTATTACAGTGTGTGGTTATGGCAGTATTATGTGGGCACTGTATGGTGCTAGTATTTAGTATATGGCTGTATTACAGTGTGTGGTTATGGCAGTATTATGTGGGCACTGTATGGTGCTAGTATTTAGTATATGGCTGTATTACAGTGTGTGGTTATGGCAGTATTATGTGGGCACTGTATGGTGCTAGTATTTAGTATATGGCTGTATTACAGTGTGTGGTTATGGCAGTATTATGTGGGCGCTGTATGGTGCTAGTATTTAGTATACGGCTGTATTACAGTGTGTGGTTATGGCAGTATTATGTGGGCGCTGTATGGTGCTAGTATTTAGTATATGGCTGTATTACAGTGTGTGGTTATGGCAGTATTATGTGGGCACTGTATGGTGCTAGTATTTAGTATATGGCTGTATTACAGTGTGTGGTTATGGCAGTATTATGTGGGCACTGTATGGTGCTAGTATTTAGTATACGGCTGTATTACAGTGTGTGGTTATGGCAGTATTATGTGGGCGCTGTATGGTGCTAGTATTTAGTATACGGCTGTATTACAGTGTGTGGTTATGGCAGTATTATGTGGGCGCTGTATGGTGCTAGTATTTAGTATACGGCTGTATTACAGTGTGTGGTTATGGCAGTATTATGTGGGCACTGTATGGTGCTAGTATTTAGTATACAGCTGTATTACAGTGTGTGGTTATGGCAGTATTATGTGGGCACTGTATGGTGCTAGTATTTAGTATATGGCTGTATTACAGTGTGTGGTTATGGCAGTATTATGTGGGCACTGTATGGTGCTAGTATTTAGTATACGGCTGTATTACAGTGTGTGGTTATGGCAGTATTATGTGGGCGCTGTATGGTGCTAGTATTTAGTATACGGCTGTATTACAGTGTGTGGTTATGGCAGTATTATGTGGGCGCTGTATGGTGCTAGTATTTAGTATACGGCTGTATTACAGTGTGTGGTTATGGCAGTATTATGTGGGCGCTGTATGGTGCTAGTATTTAGTATACAGCTGTATTACAGTGTGTGGTTATGGCAGTATTATGTGGGCACTGTATGGTGCTAGTATTTAGTATACAGCTGTATTACAGTGTGTGGTTATGGCAGTATTATGTGGGCACTGTATGGTGCTAGTATTTAGTATATGGCTGTATTACAGTGTGTGGTTATGGCAGTATTATGTGGGCACTGTATTGTGCTAGTATTTAGTATATGGCTGTATTACAGTGTGTGGTTATGGCAGTATTATGTGGGCGCTGTATGGTGCTAGTATTTAGTATACGGCTGTATTACAGTGTGTGGTTATGGCAGTATTATGTGGGCACTGTATGGTGCTAGTATTTAGTATACCGCTGTATTACAGTGTGTGGTTATGGCAGTATTATGTGGGCACTGTATGGTGCTAGTATTTAGTATATGGCTGTATTACAGTGTGTGGTTATGGCAGTATTATGTGGGCGCTGTATGGTGCTAGTATTTAGTATATGGCTGTATTACAGTGTGTGGTTATGGCAGTATTATGTGGGCACTGTATGGTGCTAGTATTTAGTATATGGCTGTATTACAGTGTGTGGTTATGGCAGTATTATGTGGGCACTGTATGGTGCTAGTATTTAGTATATGGCTGTATTACAGTGTGTGGTTATGGCAGTATTATGTGGGCGCTGTATGGTGCTAGTATTTAGTATACGGCTGTATTACAGTGTGTGGTTATGGCAGTATTATGTGGGCGCTGTATGGTGCTAGTATTTAGTATACAGCTGTATTACAGTGTGTGGTTATGGCAGTATTATGTGGGCACTGTATGGTGCTAGTATTTAGTATATGGCTGTATTACAGTGTGTGGTTATGGCAGTATTATGTGGGCGCTGTATAGTGCTAGTATTTAGTATACAGCTGTATTACAGTGTGTGGTTATGGCAGTATTATGTGGGCACTGTATGGTGCTAGTATTTAGTATATGGCTGTATTACAGTGTGTGGTTATGGCAGTATTATGTGGGCGCTGTATGGTGCTAGTATTTAGTATATGGCTGTATTACAGTGTGTGGTTATGGCAGTATTATGTGGGCGCTGTATGGTGCTAGTATTTAGTATACGGCTGTATTACAGTGTGTGGTTATGGCAGTATTATGTGGGCGCTGTATGGTGCTAGTATTTAGTATACGGCTGTATTACAGTGTGTGGTTATGGCAGTATTATGTGGGCACTGTATGGTGCTAGTATTTAGTATATGGCTGTATTACAGTGTGTGGTTATGGCAGTATTATGTGGGCGCTGTATGGTGCTAGTATTTAGTATATGGCTGTATTACAGTGTGTGGTTATGGCAGTATTGTGTGGGCACTGTATGGTGCTAGTATTTAGTATATGGCTGTATTACAGTGTGTGGTTATGGCAGTATTATGTGGGCACTGTATGGTGCTAGTATTTAGTATATGGCTGTATTACAGTGTGTGGTTATGGCAGTATTATGTGGGCACTGTATGGTGCTAGTATTTAGTATATGGCTGTATTACAGTGTGTGGTTATGGCAGTATTATGTGGGCGCTGTATGGTGCTAGTATTTAGTATATGGCTGTATTACAGTGTGTGGTTATGGCAGTATTATGTGGGCACTGTATGGTGCTAGTATTTAGTATATGGCTGTATTACAGTGTGTGGTTATGGCAGTATTATGTGGGCGCTGTATGGTGCTAGTATTTAGTATATGGCTGTATTACAGTGTGTGGTTATGGCAGTATTATGTGGGCACTGTATGGTGCTAGTATTTAGTATATGGCTGTATTACAGTGTGTGGTTATGGCAGTATTATGTGGGCGCTGTATGGTGCTAGTATTTAGTATATGGCTGTATTACAGCGTGTGGTTTTGGCAGTATTATGTGGGCGCTGTATGGTGCTAGTATTTAGTATACGGCTGTATTACTGCGTGTGGTTATGGCAGTATTATGTGGGCGCTGTATGGTGCTAGTATTTAGTATATGGCTGTATTACAGTGTGTGGTTATGGCAGTATTATGTGGGCACTGTATGGTGCTAGTATTTAGTATATGGCTGTATTACAGTGTGTGGTTATGGCAGTATTATGTGGGCGCTGTATGGTGCTAGTATTTAGTATATGGCTGTATTACAGTGTGTGGTTATGGCAGTATTATGTGGGCACTGTATGGTGCTAGTATTTAGTATATGGCTGTATTACAGTGTGTGGTTATGGCAGTATTATGTGGGCGCTGTATGGTGCTAGTATTTAGTATATGGCTGTATTACAGCGTGTGGTTTTGGCAGTATTATGTGGGCGCTGTATGGTGCTAGTATTTAGTATACGGCTGTATTACTGCGTGTGGTTATGGCAGTATTATGTGGGCGCTGTATGGTGCTAGTATTTAGTATATGGCTGTATTACAGTGTGTGGTTATGGCAGTATTATGTGGGCGCTGTATGGTGCTAGTATTTAGTATATGGCTGTATTACAGTGTGTGGTTATGGCAGTATTATGTGGGCACTGTATGGTGCTAGTATTTAGTATATGGCTGTATTACAGTGTGTGGTTATGGCAGTATTATGTGGGCGCTGTATGGTGCTAGTATTTAGTATATGGCTGTATTACAGTGTGTGGTTATGGCAGTATTATGTGGGCACTGTATGGTGCTAGTATTTAGTATATGGCTGTATTACAGTGTGTGGTTATGGCAGTATTATGTGGGCACTGTATGGTGCTAGTATTTAGTATATGGCTGTATTACAGTGTGTGGTTATGGCAGTATTATGTGGGCGCTGTATGGTGCTAGTATTTAGTATACGGCTGTATTACAGTGTGTGGTTATGGCAGTATTATGTGTGCGCTGTATGGTGCTAGTATTTAGTATACGGCTGTATTACAGTGTGTGGTTATGGCAGTATTATGAGGGCGCTGTAGGGTGTTAGTATTTAGTATACTGCTGTATTACAGTGTGTGGTTATGGCAGTATTATGTGGGCGCTGTATGGTGCTAGTATTTAGTATATGGCACTATTACAGTGTGTGGTTATGGCAGTATTATGTGGGCGCTGTATGGTGCTAGTATTTAGTATATGGCTGTATTACTGTGTGTGGTTATGGCAGTATTATGTGGGCACTGTATGGTGCTAGTATTTAGTATATGGCTGTATTACAGTGTGTGGTTATGTCAGTATTATGTGGGCGCTGTATGGTGCTAGTATTTAGTATATGGCTGTATTACAGTGTGTGGTTATGGCAGTATTATGTGGGCGCTGTATGGTGCTAGTATTTAGTATATGGCTGTATTACAGTGTGTGGTTATGGCAGTATTATGTGGGCGCTGTATAGTGCTAGTATTTAGTATACGGCTGTATTACAGTGTGTGGTTATGGCAGTATTATGTGGGCGCTGTATGGTGCTAGCATTTAGTATATGGCTGTATTACAGTGTGTGGTTATGGCAGTATTATGTGGGCACTGTATGGTGCTAGTATTTAGTATATGGCTGTATTACAGTGTGTGGTTATGGCAGTATTATGTGGGCACTGTATGGTGCTAGTATTTAGTATATGGCTGTATTACAGTGTGTGGTTATGGCAGTATTATGTGGGCACTGTATGGTGCTAGTATTTAGTATATGGCTGTATTACAGTGTGTGATTATGGCAGTATTATGTGGGCGCTGTATGATGCTAGTATTTAGTATATGGCTGTATTACAGTGTGTGATTATGGCAGTATTATGTGGGCGCTGTATGATGCTAGTATTTAGTATATGGCTGTATTACAGTGTGTGGTTATGGCAGTATTATGTGGGCACTGTATGGTGCTAGTATTTAGTATACGGCTGTATTACAGTGTGTGGTTATGGTAGTATTATGTGGGCACTGTATAGTGCTAGTATTTAGTATACGGCTGTATTACAGTGTGTGGTTATGGCAGTATTATGTGGGCGCTGTATGGTGCTAGTATTTAGTATATGGCTGTATTACAGTGTGTGGTTATGGCAGTATTATGTGGGCACTGTATGGTGCTAGTATTTAGTATACGGCTGTATTACAGTGTGTGGTTATGGTAGTATTATGTGGGCACTGTATAGTGCTAGTATTTAGTATACGGCTGTATTACAGTGTGTGGTTATGGCAGTATTATGTGGGCGCTGTATGGTGCTAGTATTTAGTATATGGCTGTATTACAGTGTGTGGTTATGGCAGTATTATGTGGGCGCTGTATGGTGCTAGTATTTAGTATACGGCTGTATTACAGTGTGTGGTTATGGTAGTATTATGTGGGCACTGAATAGTGCTAGTATTTAGTATATGGCTGTATTACAGTGTGTGGTTATGGCAGTATTATGTGGGCACTGTATAGTGCTAGTATTAAGTATATGGCTGTATTACAGTGTGTGGTTATGGCAGTATTATGTGGGCGCTGTATGGTGCTAGTATTTAGTATATGGCTGTATTACAGTGTGTGGTTATGGTAGTATTATGTGGGCACTGTATGGTGCTAGTATTTAGTATATGGCTGTATTACAGTGTGTGGTTATGGCAGTATTATGTGGGCACTGTATGGTGCTAGTATTTAGTATATGGCTGTATTACAGTGTGTGATTATGGCAGTATTATGTGGGCGCTGTATGATGCTAGTATTTAGTATATGGCTGTATTACAGTGTGTGGTTATGGCAGTATTATGTGGGCACTGTATGGTGCTAGTATTTAGTATACGGCTGTATTACAGTGTGTGGTTATGGTAGTATTATGTGGGCACTGTATAGTGCTAGTATTTAGTATACGGCTGTATTACAGTGTGTGGTTATGGCAGTATTATGTGGGCGCTGTATGGTGCTAGTATTTAGTATATGGCTGTATTACAGTGTGTGGTTATGGCAGTATTATGTGGGCACTGTATGGTGCTAGTATTTAGTATATGGCACTATTACAGTGTGTGGTTATGGCAGTATTATGTGGGTGCTGTATGGTGCTAGTATTTAGTATATGGCTGTATTACTGTGTGTGGTTATGGCAGTATTATGTGGGCACTGTATGGTGCTAGTATTTAGTATATGGCTGTATTACAGTGTGTGGTTATGGCAGTATTATGTGGGCGCTGTATGGTGCTAGTATTTAGTATATGGCTGTATTACAGTGTGTGGTTATGGCAGTATTATGTGGGTGCTGTATGGTGCTAGTATTTAGTATATGGCTGTATTACAGTGTGTGGTTATGGCAGTATTATCTGGGCGCTGTATGGTGTTAGTATTTAGTATATGGCTGTATTACAGTGTGTGGTTATGGCAGTATTATGTGGGCGCTGTATAGTGCTAGTATTTAGTATACTGCTGTATTACAGTGTGTGGTTATGGCAGTATTATGTGGGCGCTGTATGGTGCTAGTATTTAGTATACGGCTGTATTACAGTGTGTGGTTATGGCAGTATTATGTGGGCACTGTATGGTGCTAGTATTTAGTATATGGCTGTATTACAGTGTGTGGTTATGGCAGTATTATGTGGGCGCTGTATAGTGCTAGTATTTAGTATATGGCTGTATTACAGTGTGTGGTTATGGCAGTATTATGTGGGCACTGTATGGTGCTAGTATTTAGTATATGGCTGTATTACTGTGTGTGGTTATGGCAGTATTATGTGGGCACTGTATGGTGCTAGTAGTTAGTATACGGCTGTATTACAGTGTGTGGTTATGGCAGTATTATGTGGGCGCTGTATGGTGCTAGTATTTAGTATACGGCTGTATTACAGTGTGTGGTTATGGCAGTATTATGTGGGCGCTGTATGGTGCTAGTAGTTAGTATATGGCTGTATTACA
Organism: Phyllobates terribilis; assembly: GCF_046119375.1. Classification (NCBI taxonomy): domain Eukaryota; kingdom Metazoa; phylum Chordata; class Amphibia; order Anura; family Dendrobatidae; genus Phyllobates; species Phyllobates terribilis. The sequence goes on from NW_027362762.1 coordinate 970,268,742, forward strand.
GTGTGTGGTTATGGCAGTATTATGTGGGCGCTGTATAGTGCTAGTATTTAGTATACGGCTGTATTACTGTGTGTGGTTATGGCAGTATTATGTGGGCGTTGTATGGTGCTAGTATTTAGTATATGGCTGTATTACAGTGTGTTGTTATGGTAGTATTATGTGGGCGCTGTATGGTGCTAGTATTTAGTATATGGCTGTATTACTGTGTGTGGTTATGGCAGTATTATGTGGGCGCTGTATGGTGCTAGTATTTAGTATATCGCTGTATTACAGTGTGTGGTTATGGTAGTATTATGTGGGCGTTGTATGGTGCTAGTATTTAGTATATGGCTGTATTACAGTGTGTTGTTATGGTAGTATTATGTGGGCACTGTATGGTGCTAGTATTTAGTATATGGCTGTATTACAGTGTGTGGTTATGGCAGTATTATGGGGGCGCTGTATGGTGCTAGTATTTAGTATATGGCTGTATTACAGTGTGTGGTTATGGTAGTATTATGTGGCCGCTGTATGGTGCTAGTATTTAGTATATGGCTGTATTACAGTGTGTGGTTATGGCAGTATTATGTGGGCGCTGTATGGTGCTAGTATTTAGTATATGGCTGTATTACAGTGTGTGGTTATGGCAGTATTATGTGGGCGCTGTATGATGCTAGTATTTAGTATATGGCTGTATTACAGTGTGTGGTTATGGCAGTATTATGAGGGCGCTGTATAGTGCTAGTATTTAGTATATGGCTGTATTACAGTGTGTGGTTATGGCAGTATTATGTGGGCACTGTATGGTGCTAGTATTTAGTATATGGCTGTATTACAGTGTGTGGTTATGGCAGTATTATGTGGGCGCTGTATGGTGCTAGTATTTAGTATATGGCTGTATTACAGTGTGTGGTTATGGCAGTATTATGTGGGCACTGTATGGTGCTAGTATTTAGTATATGGCTGTATTACAGTGTGTGGTTATGGCAGTATTATGAGGGCGCTGTATGGTGCTAGTATTTAGTATACGGCTGTATTACAGTGTGTGGTTATGGCAGTATTATGTGGGCGCTGTATGGTGCTAGTATTTAGTATATGGCTGTATTACAGTGTGTGGTTATGGCAGTATTATGAGGGCGCTGTATGGTGCTAGTATTTAGTATATGGCTGTATTACAGTGTGTGGTTATGGCAGTATTATGTGGGCGCTGTATGGTGCTAGTATTTAGTATATGGCACTATTACAGTGTGTGGTTATGGCAGTATTATGTGGGTGCTGTATGGTGCTAGTATTTAGTATATGGCTGTATTACTGTGTGTGGTTATGGCAGTATTATGTGGGCGCTGTATGGTGCTAGTATTTAGTATATGGCTGTATTACAGTGTGTGGTTATGGCAGTATTATGTGGGCGCTGTATGGTGCTAGTATTTAGTATATGGCTGTATTACAGTGTGTGGTTATGGCAGTATTATGTGGGCGCTGTATGGTGTTAGTATTTAGTATACTGCTGTATTACAGTGTGTGGTTATGGCAGTATTATGTGGGTGCTGTATGGTGCTAGTATTTAGTATATGGCTGTATTACTGTGTGTGGTTATGGCAGTATTATGTGGGCGCTGTATGGTGCTAGTATTTAGTATATGGCTGTATTACAGTGTGTGGTTATGGCAGTATTATGTGGGCACTGTATGGTGCTAGTATTTAGTATATGGCTGTATTACAGTGTGTGGTTATGGCAGTATTATGTGGGCACTGTATAGTGCTAGTATTTAGTATATGGCTGTATTACAGTGTGTGGTTATGGCAGTATTATGTGGGCGCTGTATAGTGCTAGTATTTAGTATACGGCTGTATTACAGTGTGTGGTTATGGCAGTATTATGTGGGCGCTGTATAGTGCTAGTATTTAGTATATGGCTGTATTACAGTGTGTGGTTATGGCAGTATTATGTGGGCGCTGTATAGTGCTAGTATTTAGTATACGGCTGTATTACAGTGTGTGGTTATGGCAGTATTATGTGGGCGCTGTATGGTGCTAGTATTTAGTATATGGCTGTATTACTGTGTGTGGTTATGGCAGTATTATGTGGGCGCTGTATGGTGCTAGTATTTAGTATATGGCTGTATTACAGTGTGTGGTTATGGCAGTATTATGTGGGCGCTGTATGGTGCTAGTATTTAGTATATGGCTGTATTACAGTGTGTGGTTATGGCAGTATTATGTGGGCACTGTATGGTGCTAGTATTTAGTATATGGCTGTATTACAGTGTGTGGTTATGGCAGTATTATGTGGGCGCTGTATGGTGCTAGTATTTAGTATACGGCTGTATTACAGTGTGTGGTTATGGCAGTATTATGTGGGCGCTGTATGGTGCTAGTATTTAGTATATGGCTGTATTACAGTGTGTGGTTATGGCAGTATTATGTGGGCACTGTATGGTGCTAGTATTTAGTATATGGCTGTATTACTGTGTGTGGTTATGGCAGTATTATGTGGGCGCTGTATGGTGCTAGTATTTAGTATATGGGTGTATTACAGTGTGTGGTTATGGCAGTATTATGTGGGCGCTGTATGGTGCTAGTATTTAGTATATGGCTGTATTACAGTGTGTGGTTATGGTAGCATTATGTGGGCGCTGTATAGTGCTAGTATTTAGTATATGGCTGTATTACAGTGTGTGGTTATGGCAGTATTATGTGGGCACTGTATGTTGCTAGTATTTAGTATATGGCTGTATTACAGTGTGTGGTTATGGCAGTATTATGTGGGCACTGTATGGTGCTAGTATTTAGTATATGGCTGTATTACAGTGTGTGGTTATGGCAGTATTATGTGGGCACTGTATGGTGCTAGTATTTAGTATATGGCTGTATTACAGTGTGTGGTTATGGCAGTATTATGAGGGCGCTGTATGGTGCTAGTATTTAGTATATGGCTGTATTACAGTGTGTGGTTATGGCAGTATTATGTGGGCACTGTATGGTGCTAGTATTTAGTATATGGCTGTATTACAGTGTGTGGTTATGGCAGTATTATGTGGGCACTGTATGGTGCTAGTATTTAGTATATGGCTGTATTACTGTGTGTGGTTATGGCAGTATTATGTGGGCACTTTATGGTGCTAGTAGTTAGTATATGGCTGTATTACAGTGTGTGGTTATGGCAGTATTATGTGGGCGCTGTATAGTGCTAGTGTTTAGTATACGGCTGTATTACTGTGTGTGGTTATGGCAGTATTATGTGGGCGCTGTATGGTGCTAGTATTTGGCTGTATTACAGTGTGTGGTTATGGCAGTATTATGTGGGCGCTGTATGATGCTAGTATTTAGTATATGGCTGTATTACAGTGTGTGGTTATGACAGTATTATGTGGGCGCTGTATGATGCTAGTATTTAGTATACGGCTGTATTACAGTGTGTGGTTATGGCAGTATTATGTGGGCACTGTATGGTGCTAGTATTTAGTATATGGCTGTATTACAGTGTGTGGTTATGGCAGTATTATGTGGGCACTTTATGGTGCTAGTAGTTAGTATATGGCTGTATTACAGTGTGTGGTTATGGCAGTATTATGTGGGCGCTGTATAGTGCTAGTATTTAGTATACGGCTGTATTACTGTGTGTGGTTATGGCAGTATTATGTGGGCGCTGTATGGTGCTAGTATTTGGCTGTATTACAGTGTGTGGTTATGGCAGTATTATGTGGGCGCTGTATGATGCTAGTATTTAGTATATGGCTGTATTACAGTGTGTGGTTATGACAGTATTATGTGGGCGCTGTATGATGCTAGTATTTAGTATACGGCTGTATTACAGTGTGTGGTTATGGCAGTATTATGTGGGCACTGTATGGTGCTAGTATTTAGTATATGGCTGTATTACAGTGTGTGGTTATGGCAGTATTATGTGGGCGCTGTATGGTGCTAGTATTTGGCTGTATTACAGTGTGTGGTTATGGCAGTATTATGTGGGCGCTGTATGATGCTAGTATTTAGTATATGGCTGTATTACAGTGTGTGGTTATGACAGTATTATGTGGGCGCTGTATGGTGCTAGTATTTAGTATATGGCTGTATTACAGTGTGTGGTTATGGCAGTATTATGTGGGCACTGTATGGTGCTAGTATTTAGTATATGGCTGTATTACAGTGTGTGGTTATGGCAGTATTATGTGGGCACTGTATGGTGCTAGTATTTAGTATATGGCTGTATTACAGTGTGTGGTTATGGCAGTATTATGTGGGCACTGTATGTTGCTAGTATTTAGTATACGGCTGTATTACAGTGTGTGGTTATGGCAGTATTATGTGGGCACTGTATGGTGCTAGTATTTAGTATATGGCTGTATTACAGTGTGTGCTTATGGCAGTATTATGTGGGTGCTGTATGGTGCTAGTATTTAGTATATGGCTGTATTACAGTGTGTGGTTATGGCAGTATTATGTGGGCGCTGTATGGTGCTAGTATTTAATATATGGCTGTATTACAGTGTGTGGTTATGGCAGTATTATGTGGGCGCTGTATGGTGCTAGTATTTAGTATATGGCTGTATTACAGTGTGTGGTTATGGCAGTATTATGTGGGCACTGTATGGTGCTAGTATTTAGTATATGGCTGTATTACAGTGTGTGGTTATGGCAGTATTATGTGGGCACTGTATGGTGCTAGTATTTAGTATATGGCTGTATTACAGTGTGTGGTTATGGCAGTATTATGTGGGCGCTGTATAGTGCTAGTATTTAGTATATGGCTGTATTACAGTGTGTGGTTATGGCAGTATTATGTGGGCGCTGTATGGTAATAGTATTTAGTATATGGCTGTATTACAGTGTGTGGTTATGGCAGTATTATGTGGGCGCTGTATGGTGCTAGTATTTAGTATATGGCTGTATTACAGTGTGTAGTTATGGCAGTATTATGTGGGCGCTGTATGGTATTTAGTGTGTGGCACAATTATTTGGTTGTATTATGTCAACACTGTAGTAGTATAATATTTTACAGTTTTAATCTGTATAAATGATTCTTGGTCCCTCTTTCTGGTTGGATGACAACTAATATGGCTGCTCTAACAGATATCCTTCAGTGTTGTCACTCAGCTTTCCCAGACTCCTGACTGGCGATCCTCCTCCTCCTGAGCTGCACTGGGGATCTCAGCACTGGACGGTATTAATGGTGGGAACGTTGACTGATTTCAGGATGAATCTTTACTCCTAGGATTAGATCTGACATCGGGGGAGGGTGTGGGATGATGGGGGAGGGTAGAGTTAATTATGCCGAGATCAAAAGGAGCGAATATTTGCCTTATGCCTGTGGAAAAAAAGTTATTGCCCCCCCTCGTTCTTCTACTGCAAATGGTTCACGATTCAGTTTTACTAAAATATAAAGACAACGAGGAAACACAAAAGCTTTTATCTCGTCAGTCCCCGGATCTACACCCACAGCACCATAGGAAAGTTATTGGTCCTCTGTAACCCAAAACTGGCCGCGTGACACCTGCTGGGGCCCCCCTGAACCCGACACCTGCTGGGGCCCCCCTGAACCCGACACCTGCTGGGGCCCCCCCTAAACCCGACACCTGCTGGGGCCCCCTCTAAACCCGACACCTGCTGGGGCCCCCCCTAAACCCGACGCCTGCTGGGGCCCCCCCTAAACCCGACACCTGCTGGCGCCCCCTAAACCCGACACCACCTGATTCCCCTACATCTAACACCTTCTGGTGCGCCCTAAACTCGGCCCCATCATTATCACACTACCGCCACAATCACAATCCCGCCATCATCCTGATACCACATCACCACCAGAAGTCATCCCTCTACCACCATGACAGTTTTGTACGAGGGTCTTATGGCGGTATGAGGGGTCAGCTTCACACCAGATAACGGCCCCCTCCGGCCCCCGTAGACAGGACCTGTGGTCACCCGTGGACCGGCCTTTGCTGGTGGTTTGCGCCATTCTTGCTGGTGTCTTTAGCATTGTGGACTCAGTTGCTTCTTGGGATATTTGCCTCCATTCTGGCAGGATTCCTGGCCGGTGACATCCACTCAACTGCCAATAAATCTCCTTAATCCGTTGATTTAGCAGCTAAGGGGGCACTTACTTTTTCACAGCACTCCATTTGATATCCGAATGAACTCGACATTTTGAAGTCTGTAAAGGCAGAGCGACGGCTGAGCGTCGGCGGCGGCCAGGGGCAGCTCATACATATACACAGATCTCCTGCAGGACCTCCGCGACCTCACCTGTCACCTGTAGGCAGATAATGAATGGAGAGTGCTGCCGCCCTGTGGTCACTCCTGAGTACTGCATGTCGTTATCACACACACCTGTATACAGACATCATATATACAATTCCTGTCCTGCAGGTCCCTGAGAAGAACATTGCCCCTGGGTCCAGTCTGGCAGTCACGAGGACCAGCCCATGGTGATGAGCAGGGTCACCTCCGCTCCAGCCCTAACAGAACCAACCTGGATCAGCCCCGTCCATGACTGGGAGACGGCGCTGGGCTGTGGATGCCAGCGGCTGAGCCTCACACTGGGCCCCGGGCATGGAGCCCGACCTGAACTGCAGCCGACTGGCCCAGTGTCACCTGGACACCGCACTGGACAGACTGGAAGCTCTGGGAATATTACAGGAGCTGTGCCGGACAGCGCAGGTGAGGAGCCGGGCGCACAGAGTACCACGCCGGGCGGGATTAGATACATGGCACACAGAGTACCACGCCGGGCGGGATTAGATACACGGCATACAGAGTATCACACCGGGCGGGATTAGATACACGGCTCACAGAGTACCACACCGGGCGGGATTAGATACACGGCTCACAGAGTACCACACCGGGCGGGATTAGATACACGGCACACAGAGTACCACACCGGGCGGGATTAGATACACGGTTCACAGAGTACCACACCGGGCGGGATTAGATAGGGTTAGGTCCACTGGACGACCGCGCCCACTAGACGGCTTCAGGACTATACATAACACATACGTACCCGCCGGTCCCGGCTCAGAAACCAGCGAATCCTCGCAGTGCCCAATGCGTGCCCTGGGGAGAGTCATAAGTCTGCAGTCATACAGAGTAACTGCAGACTTTTAATTTTAGACCGGACAACTCCTTTAAATTGCCGACTCTGAGCTGTAATTTGAGGGATTCACATCCTAATTGGGAGAAGAGTTTAGGAATTACAGCTCTTTCATACGCAGCTACCTCTTTTTAAAAAGGACCAAAAGTAATTGAATAATTATTTCAGAAGCTCATGAATGTGCTACATGGGCTTTTCCCGCATTAATTCATCATCAATTAAGCAGGTAAAAGATCTGGATCTCATTCCAGGTGCGGCATTTGCATTTGGAAGCTGTTGCTGTGAACGCACAACATGCGGTCAGAGCAGCTCTCAATGGAAGAGAAACAGACAATCATTAGACTGAAAAAAAGAAGAAATCCATGACAGAGAGCAGAAATATTAAGGGCGGCCAAATCAACAGTTTGTACATTTTGCAAAGGAAAGAGCGTACTGGTGAACTGGGAACTCAGAAAGGCCTGGATGTCCCCGGAATACAACAGTGCTAGATGATTGCAGAATCTTTCCCATAGTGAAGAAAAATCCCTTCACATCATCCCCCACTCTCCAGGGAGTCAGTGTCTCAGTATCTAACTCCACCATAAAGAGAAGATATCATGAGAGCAAATACCGAGGACTCACCACAAGGTGCAAACCAGTAATCAGCCGGAAAATAGAAAGGCTGCGTCAGACTTTGCCAAAACACCTAAAGAAGCCGCCCAGTGCTGGAAAAGCAAAACCAAGATCAACCTGCAGCAGAATGATGGAAGAACATCTGGAGAAAGCTTGGAGTGGCTCCTGATCCTCGGCGCGGCTCCTGATCCTCGGCGCGGCTCCTGATCCTCGGCGCGGCCCCTGATCCCCGGCGCGGCCCCTGATCCCCGGCACATCCTGTGTGGCACATGGCGGAGGCAGTGTGATGGCGCGGGCATGCATGGCTGCCAATGGCACCGGGGTACTTGTGGTTATTAGTGTGACTGAAGACAGAAGCTGCAGGGGTGAATCCTGTGTGTACAGGGCCAGACTTTCTGCTCAGATTCATGCACCTGCAGAAAGGATGATTGGACGACTCTTCACAGGACAGACGGACAACGACTCAAAACATCCTGAGAAAGCAAAGAGGAATAATGTGCAATGGCCGAGTCCTCACCAGATCTCAGCCCATCGAGCCGCATTTCACAGGCCGAAGACAAAGCTTAAATGGGTTTTCCCACGAACAAAAGTTCATTTTAATCAATAGATCTTGGAATAATAATTTTCACAATTGAATGTTTAGAAAAAAAAATGTTCCTTTGCTGAGATAATCTTATACATGTGCCCCTGCTGTGTCCTGTGTAATGGCCGAGTCTGACCGTAAAAGGGACATAGTCTGATCATACCACAGCTCCTGGGCAGGGGAGGAAGCAAAAGAGTATACAGACAGGACAGCCGGGATCATATGAGAGTATACAGACATTACAGCCGGGATCATATGAGAGTATACAGACATTACAGCCGGGATCACATGAGAGTATACAGACATTACAGCCGGGATCACATGAGAGTATACAGACATTACAGCCGGGATCACATGAGAGTATACAGACATTACAGCCGGGATCACATGAGAGTATACAGACATTACAGCCAGGATCATATGAGAGTATACAGACAGGACAGCCGGGATCATATGAGAGTATACAGACATTACAGCCGGGATCACATGAGAGTATACAGACAGGACAGCCGGAATCATATGAGAGTATACAGACTGGACAGCCGGGATCACATGAGAGTATACAGACATTACAGTCGGGATCACATGAGAGTATACAGACAGGACAGCCGGGATCATATGAGAGTATACAGACAGGACAGCCGGGATCATATGAGAGTATACAGACAGGACAGCCGGGATCATATGAGAGTATACAGACAGGACAGCCGGGATCACATGAGAGTATACAGACATTACAGCCGGGATCACATGAGAGTATACAGACAGGACAGCCGGGATCATATGAGAGTATACAGACAGGACAGCCGGGATCATATGAGAGTATACAGACATTACAGCCGGGATCACATGAGAGTATACAGACAGGACAGCCGGGATCATATGAGAGTATACAGACATTACAGCCGGGATCACATGAGAGTATACAGACATTACAGCCGGGATCACATGAGAGTATACAGACATTACAGCCAGGATCATATGAGAGTATACAGACATTACAGCCGGGATCACATGAGAGTATACAGACAGGACAGCCGGGATCATATGAGAGTATACAGACAGGACAGCCGGGATCACATGAGAGTATACAGACATTACAGTCGGGATCATATGCGAGTATACAGACATTACAGCCGGAATCATATGAGAGAATACAGACATTACAGCCGGGATCATATGAGAGAATACAGACATTACAGCCGGGATCATATGAGAGTATACAGACAGGACAGCCGGGATCATATGAGAGTATACAGACATTACAGCCGGGATCACATGAGAGTATACAGACAGGACAGCCGGGATCATATGAGAGAATACAGACATTACAGCCGGGATCACATGAGAGTATACAGACATTCCAGCCGGGATCACATGAGAGTATACAGACAGGACAGCCGGGATCACATGAGAGTATACAGACATTACAGCACGGGATCATATGAGAATATACAGACAGGACAGCCGGGATCATATGAGAGTATACAGACATTACAGCCGGGATCACATGAGAGTATACAGACAGGACAGCCGGGATCATATGAGAGAATACAGACATTACAGCCGGGATCACATGAGAGTATACAGACATTACAGCCGTGATCACATGAGAGTATACAGACAGGACAGCCGGGATCATATGAGAGAATACAGACATTACAGCAGGGATCATATGAGAGTATACAGACAGGACAGCCGGGATCATATGAGAGAATACAGACATTACAGCCGGGATCACATGAGAGTATACAGACATTCCAGCCGGGATCACATGAGAGTATACAGACAGGACAGCCGGGATCACATGAGAGTATACAGACATTACAGCACGGGATCATATGAGAATATACAGACATTACAGCCGGAATCATATGAGAGTATACAGACATTACAGCCGGGATCATATGAGAGTATACAGACATTACAGCCGGGATCATATGAGAGTATACAGACAGGACAGCCGGGATCACATGAGAGTATACAGACATTACAGTCGGGATCATATGCGAGTATACAGACATTACAGCCGGAATCATATGAGAGAATACAGACATTACAGCCGGGATCATATGAGAGAATACAGACATTACAGCCGGGATCATATGAGAGTATACAGACAGGACAGCCGGGATCATATGAGAGTATACAGACATTACAGCCGGGATCACATGAGAGTATACAGACAGGACAGCCGGGATCATATGAGAGAATACAGACATTACAGCCGGGATCACATGAGAGTATACAGACATTCCAGCCGGGATCACATGAGAGTATACAGACAGGACAGCCGGGATCACATGAGAGTATACAGACATTACAGCACGGGATCATATGAGAATATACAGACAGGACAGCCGGGATCATATGAGAGTATACAGACATTACAGCCGGGATCACATGAGAGTATACAGACAGGACAGCCGGGATCATATGAGAGAATACAGACATTACAGCCGGGATCACATGAGAGTATACAGACATTACAGCCGTGATCACATGAGAGTATACAGACAGGACAGCCGGGATCATATGAGAGAATACAGACATTACAGCAGGGATCATATGAGAGTATACAGACAGGACAGCCGGGATCATATGAGAGAATACAGACATTACAGCCGGGATCACATGAGAGTATACAGACATTCCAGCCGGGATCACATGAGAGTATACAGACAGGACAGCCGGGATCACATGAGAGTATACAGACATTACAGCACGGGATCATATGAGAATATACAGACATTACAGCCGGAATCATATGAGAGTATACAGACATTACAGCAGGGGATCACATGAGGAGTGGCGCTGTAATGTCTGTATACTCTCATGTGATCCCGGCTGTAATGTCTGTATACTCTCATGTGATCCCGGCTGTAATGTCTGTATACTCTCATGTGATCCCGGCTGTAATGTCTGTATACTCTCATGTGATCCCGGCTGTAATGTCTGTATACTCTCATGTGATCCCGGCTGTAATGTCTGTATACTCTCATATGATCCCGGCTGTAATGTCTGTATACTCTCATATGATCCCGGCTGTAATGTCTGTATACTCTCATATGATCCCGTGCTGTAATGTCTGTATACTCTCATGTGATCCCGGCTGTAATGTCTGTATACTCTCATGTGATCCCGTGCTGTAATGTCTGTATACTCTCATGTGATCCTGGCTGTAATGTCTGTATACTCTCATATGATCCCGGCTGTAATGTCTGTATACTCTCATGTGATCCTGGCTGTAATGTCTGTATACTCTCATATGATCCCGGCTGTAATGTCTGTATACTCTCATGTGATCCCGGCTGTAATGTCTGTATACTCTCATATGATCCCCTGCTGTAATGTCTGTATACTCTCATGTGATCCCGGCTGTAATGTCTGTATACTCTCATGTGATCCCCTGCTGTAATGTCTGTACACTCTCATATGATCCCGGCTGTAATGTCTGTATACTCTCATATGATCCCGGCTGTAATGTCTGTATACTCTCATGTGATCCCGTGCTGTAATGTCTGTATACTCTCATGTGATCCCCTGCTGTCCTGCCTGTATACTCTCATGTGATCCCGGCTATAATGTCTGTATACTCTCATATGATCCCGTGCTGTAATGTCTGTATACTCTCATGTGATCCCCTGCTGTCCTGCCTGTATACTCTCATGTGATCCCGGCTGTAATGTCTGTATACTCTCATATGATCCCGGCTGTAATGTCTGTATACTCTCATATGATCCCGGCTGTAATGTCTGTATACTGTCATATGATCCCGTGCTGTAATGTCTGTATACTCTCATATGATCCCGTGCTGTAATGTCTGTATACTCTCATGTGATCCCGGCTGTAATGTCTGTATACTCTCATATGATCCCGGCTGTAATGTCTGTATACTCTCATGTGATCCCGGCTGTAGTGTCTGTATACTCTCATATGATCCCGGCTGTAATGTCTGTATACTCTCATATGATCCCCTGCTGTAATGTCTGTATACTCTCATGTGATCCCCTGCTGTAATGTCTGTATACTCTCATATGATCCCCTGCTGTCCTGTCTGTATACTCTCATGTGATCCCGGCTGTAATGTCTGTATACTCTCATGTGATCCCGGCTGTAATGTCTGTATACTCTCATGTGATCCCGGCTGTAATGTCTGTATAGTCTCATATGATCCCGGCTGTAATGTCTGTATACTCTCATATGATCCCGTGCTGTAATGTCTGTATACTCTCATGTGATCCCGTGCTGTAATGTCTGTATACTCTCATGTGATCCCGTGATGTAATGTCTGTATACTCTCATGTGATCCCGTGATGTAATGTCTGTATACTCTCATGTGATCCCGTGCTGTAATGTCTGTATACTCTCATATGATCCCGGCTGTAATGTCTGTATACTCTCATATGATCCCCTGCTGTAATGTCTGTATACTCTCATGTGATCCCCTGCTGTCCTGTCTGTATACTCTCATGTGATCCCGGCTGTAATGTCTGTATACTCGCATATGATCCCGGCTGTAATGTCTGTATACTCTCATATGATCCCGGTTATAATGTCTGTATAGTCTCATATGATCCCGTTCTGTAATGTCTGTATAGTCTCATATGATCCCGGTTATAATGTCTGTATAGTCTCATATGATCCCGTGCTGTAATGTCTGTATAGTCTCATATGATCCCGTGCTGTAATGTCTGTATACTGTCATATGATCCCGGCTGTAATGTCTGTATACTGTCATATGATCCCGTGCTGTAATGTCTGTATACTCTCATATGATCCCCTGCTGTAATGTCTGTATACTCTCATGTGATCCCCTGCTGTAATGTCTGTATACTCTCATGTGATCCCCTGCTGTCCTGTCTGTATACTCTCATGTGATCCCGGCTGTAATGTCTGTATACTCTCATATGATCCCGGCTGTAATGTCTGTATAGTCTCATATGATCCCGGCTGTAATGTCTGTAAACTCTCATGTGATCCCGTGCTGTAATGTCTGTATACTCTCATGTGATCCCGGCTGTAATGTCTGTATACTCTCATGTGATCCCGTGCTGTAATGTCTGTATACTCTCATGTGATCCCGGCTGTAATGTCTGTATACTCTCATGTGATCCCGGCTGTAATGTCTGTATAGTCTCATATGATCCCGTGCTGTCCTGTCTGTATACTCTCATATGATCCCGGCTGTAATGTTTGTATACTCTCATATAATCCCGGCTGTAATGTCTGTATACTCTCATATGATCCCCGGCTGTAATGTCTGTATACTCTCATGTGATCCCGGCTGTAATGTCTGTATACTCTCATGTGATCCCGGCTGTAATGTCTGTATACTCTCATATGATCCCGGCTGTCCTGTCTATATACTCTCATATGATCCCGGCTGTAATGTCTGTATACTCTCATATGATCCCGGCTGTAATGTCTGTATACTCTCATGTGATCCCGGCTGTAATGTCTGTATACTCTCATGTGATCCCGTGCTGTAATGTCTGTATACTCTCATGTGATCCCCTGCTGTAATGTCTGTATACTCTCATGTGATCCCGGCTGTAATGTCTGTATACTCTCATATGATCCCCTGCTGTAATGTCTGTATACTCTCATGTGATCCCCTCCTGTAATGTCTGTATACTCTCATATGATCCCGGCTGTAATGTCTGTATACTCTCATGTGATCCCGGCTGTAATGTCTGTATACTCTCATGTGATCCCGGCTGTAATGTCTGTATACTCTCATATGATCCCGGCTGTAATGTCTGTATACTCTCATATGATCCCGGCTGTAATGTCTGTATACTCTCATATGATCCCCTGCTGTAATGTCTGTATACTCTCATGTGATCCCCTCCTGTAATGTCTGTATACTCTCATATGATCCCGGCTGTAATGTCTGTATACTCTCATGTGATCCCGGCTGTAATGTCTGTATACTCTCATGTGATCCCGTGCTGTAATGTCTGTATACTCTCATGTGATCCCGGCTGTAATGTCTGTATACTCTCATGTGATCCCGGCTGTAATGTCTGTATACTCTCATATGATCCCCTGCTGTAATGTCTGTATACTCTCATATGATCCCGTGCTGTAATGTCTGTATACTCTCATATGATCCCGTGCTGTAATGTCTGTATACTCTCATGTGATCCCGGCTGTAATGTCTGTATACTCTCATGTGATCCCGGCTGTAATGTCTGTATACTCTCATGTGATCCCGGCTGTAATGTCTGTATACTCTCATATGATCCCGTGCTGTAATGTCTGTATACTCTCATGTGATCCCGTGCTATAATGTCTGTATACTCTCATGTGATCCCGGCTGTAATGTCTGTATACTCTCATATGATCCCCTGCTGTAATGTCTGTATACTCTCATATGATCCCGGCTGTAATGTCTGTATACTCTCATGTGATCCCGGCTGTAATGTCTGTATACTCTCATATGATCCCCTGCTGTAATGTCTGTATACTCTCATATGATCCCGGCTGTAATGTCTGTATACTCTCATATAATCCCGGCTGTAATGTCTGTATACTCTCATATGATCCCGTGCTGTAATGTCTGTATACTCTCATGTGATCCCGTGCTGTAATGTCTGTATACTCTCATATGATCCCGGCTGTAATGTCTGTATACTCTCATATGATCCCGGCTGTAATGTCTGTATACTCTCATATGATCCCGGCTGTAATGTCTGTATACTCTCATATGATCCCCTGCTGTCCTGTCTGTGGTGTGATCAGACACGGCCATTACACAGGGGAACATTTATAAGATTATCTCGGCACAGGAGCATTTTATTATATCACATCCAGTTGTGGAAATTATTATTACTCCAAGATCTATTGATTACAATGAACTTTTGTTTGTGGAAAAATCCCTTTAAGGCAGAAAGTGCCACAAACAAGCAACAACTGAAGTCACCGCAGTGAAGGCGGCAAAGCCTCAGATCGGAGGAGGCCAGCGATGGTGACGGCCACGGCCTCCAGACTTCAGCCCGTCATTGCTGCAAAGGGTTAAACATGGACATTTTATTTATGGGAAAGTGAATTTGTCCAATTATTTCTGAGCCCTGAAATGAGGAGGATTTGTAATAAAATGTCCGGAACGTCTCCACAAGAGAGACGAGGATTCATCACTGGCCAAAGACTTCTGGACCTGACTGGATACACACCGCCGGTATCACACCGGGCAGGATTAGATACACGGCTCAGCAGACAGTATCACACAGGAGAGGATTAGATACACGGCTCAGCAGACAGTATCACACAGGAGGGGATTAGATACACAGCTCAGCAGACAGTATCACACCGGGCAGGATTAGATACACGGCTCAGCAGACAGTATCACACAGGAGGGGATTAGATACACGGCTCAGCAGACAGTATCACACCGGGCAGGATTAGATACACGGCTCAGCAGACAGTATCACACAGGAGAGGATTAGATACACGGCTCAGCAGACAGTATCACACAGGAGAGGATTAGATACACGGCTCAGCAGACAGTATCACACAGGATAGGATTAGATACACGGCTCAGCAGACAGTATCACACAGGAGAGGATTAGATACACAGCTCAGCAGACAGTATCACAGGAGAGGATTAGATACACGGCTCAGCAGACAGTATCACACAGGAGAGGATTAGATACACAGCTCAGCAGACAGTATCACACAGGAGAGGATTAGATACACAGCTCAGCAGACAGTATCACACAGGAGAGGATTAGATACACAGCTCAGCAGACAGTATCACACAGGAGAGGATTAGATACACAGCTCAGCAGACAGTATCACAGGAGAGGATTAGATACACGGCTCAGCAGACAGTATCACACAGGAGAGGATTAGATACACGGCTCAGCAGACAGTATCACACAGGAGAGGATTAGATACACGGCTCAGCAGACAGTATCACACAGGAGAGGATTAGATACACAGCTCAGCAGACAGTATCACAGGAGAGGATTAGATACACGGCTCAGCAGACAGTATCACACAGGAGAGGATTAGATACACAGCTCAGCAGACAGTATCACACAGGAGAGGATTAGATACACAGCTCAGCAGACAGTATCACACAGGAGAGGATTAGATACACGGCTCAGCAGACAGTATCACACAGGAGAGGATTAGATACACGGCTCAGCAGACAGTATCACACAGGAGAGGATTAGATACACAGCTCAGCAGATATTATCACACAGGAGAGGATTAGATACACGGCTCATCAGACAGTATCACACAGGAGAGGATTAGATACACGGCTCAGCAGACAGTATCACACAGGAGAGGATTAGATACACGGCTCAGCAGACAGTATCACACAGGAGAGGATTAGATACATGGCTCAGCAGACAGTATCACACAGGAGAGGATTAGATACACAGCTCAGCAGATAGTATCACACAGGAGAGGATTAGATACACAGCTCAGCAGACAGTATCACACAGGAGAGGATTAGATACACAGCTCAGCAGACAGTATCACACAGGAGAGGATTAGATACACGGCTCAGCAGACAGTATCACACCGGGCAGGATTAGATACACGGCTCAGCAGACAGTATCACACAGCGGAGGATTAGATACACGGCTCAGCAGACAGTATCACACAGGAGAGGATTAGATACACGGCTCAGCAGACAGTATCACACAGGAGAGGATTAGATACACGGCTCAGCAGACAGTATCATACAGGAGAATATTAGATACACGGCTCAGCAGATAGTATCACACAGGAGAGGATTAGATACACGGCTCAGCAGACAGTATCACCCAGGAGAGGATTAGATACACGGCTCAGCAGACAGTATCACACAGGAGAGGATTAGATACACAGCTCAGCAGATAGTATCACACAGGAGAGGATTAGATACACAGCTCAGCAGATAGTATCACACCGGGCAGGATTAGATACACGGCTCAGCAGATAGTATCACACAGGAGAGGATTAGATACACAGCTCAGCAGATAGTATCACACCGGGCAGGATTAGATACACGGCTCAGCAGATAGTATCACACAGGAGAGGATTAGATACACAGCTCAGCAGATAGTATCACACCGGGCAGGATTAGATACACGGCTCAGCAGACAGTATCACACAGGGGAGGATTAGATACACGGCTCCGCAGATAGTATCACACAGGAGAGGATTAGATACACGGCTCAGCAGATAGTATCACACAGGAGAGGATTAGATACACGGCTCAGCAGTCAGTATCACACAGGAGAGGATTAGATACACGGCTCAGCAGTCAGTATCACACAGGAGAGGATTAGATACACGGCTCAGCAGTCAGTATCACACAGGAGAGGATTAGATACACGGCTCAGCAGACAGTATCACACAGGGGAGGATTAGATACACGGCTCAGCAGATAGTATCACACAGGAGAGGATTAGATACACGGCTCAGCAGATAGTATCACACAGGAGGGGATTAGATACACGGCTCAGCAGTCAGTATCACACAGGAGAGGATTAGATACACGGCTCAGCAGATAGTATCACACAGGAGAGGATTAGATACACAGCTCAGCAGATAGTATCACACCGGGCAGGATTAGATACACGGCTCAGCAGACAGTATCACACAGGGGAGGATTAGATACACGGCTCAGCAGTCAGTATCACACAGGAGAGGATTAGATACACGGCTCAGCAGACAGTATCACACAGGAGAGGATTAGATACACGGCTCAGCAGATAGTATCACACAGGAGAGGATTAGATACACAGCTCAGCAGATAGTATCACACCGGGCAGGATTAGATACACGGCTCAGCAGACAGTATCACACAGGGGAGGATTAGATACACGGCTCAGCAGTCAGTATCACACAGGAGAGGATTAGATACACGGCTCAGCAGACAGTATCACACAGGAGAGGATTAGATACACGGCTCAGCAGACAGTATCATACAGGAGAAGATTAGATACACGGCTCAGCAGACAGTATCACACAGGAGAGGATTAGATACACGGCTCAGCAGACAGTATCACACAGGAGAGGATTAGATACACAGCTCAGCAGACAGTATCACACAGGAGAGGATTAGATACACGGCTCAGCAGACAGTATCACACCGGGCAGGATTAGATACACGGCTCAGCAGACAGTATCACACAGGGGAGGATTAGATACGGCTCAGCAGACAGTATCACACAGGAGAGGATTAGATACACGGCTCAGCAGACAGTATCATACAGGAGAAGATTAGATACACGGCTCAGCAGATAGTATCACACAGGAGAGGATTAGATACACGGCTCAGCAGACAGTATCACCCAGGAGAGGATTAGATACACGGCTCAGCAGATAGTATCACACAGGAGAGGATTAGATACACAGCTCAGCAGATAGTATCACACCGGGCAGGATTAGATACACGGCTCAGCAGATAGTATCACACAGGAGAGGATTAGATACACGGCTCAGCAGTCAGTATCACACAGGAGAGGATTAGATACACGGCTCAGCAGATAGTATCACACAGGAGAGGATTAGATACACGGCTCAGCAGTCAGTATCACACAGGAGAGGATTAGATACACGGCTCAGCAGTCAGTATCACACAGGAGAGGATTAGATACACGGCTCAGCAGTCAGTATCACACAGGAGAGGATTAGATACACGGCTCAGCAGACAGTATCACACAGGGGAGGATTAGATACACGGCTCAGCAGATAGTATCACACAGGAGAGGATTAGATACACGGCTCAGCAGATAGTATCACACAGGAGGGGATTAGATACACGGCTCAGCAGTCAGTATCACACAGGAGAGGATTAGATACACGGCTCAGCAGATAGTATCACACAGGAGAGGATTAGATACACAGCTCAGCAGATAGTATCACACCGGGCAGGATTAGATACACGGCTCAGCAGACAGTATCACACAGGGGAGGATTAGATACACGGCTCAGCAGTCAGTATCACACAGGAGAGGATTAGATACACGGCTCAGCAGACAGTATCACACAGGAGAGGATTAGATACACGGCTCAGCAGATAGTATCACACAGGAGAGGATTAGATACACAGCTCAGCAGATAGTATCACACCGGGCAGGATTAGATACACGGCTCAGCAGACAGTATCACACAGGGGAGGATTAGATACACGGCTCAGCAGTCAGTATCACACAGGAGAGGATTAGATACACGGCTCAGCAGACAGTATCACACAGGAGAGGATTAGATACACGGCTCAGCAGACAGTATCATACAGGAGAAGATTAGATACACGGCTCAGCAGACAGTATCACACAGGAGAGGATTAGATACACGGCTCAGCAGACAGTATCACACAGGAGAGGATTAGATACACAGCTCAGCAGACAGTATCACACAGGAGAGGATTAGATACACGGCTCAGCAGACAGTATCACACCGGGCAGGATTAGATACACGGCTCAGCAGACAGTATCACACAGGGGAGGATTAGATACGGCTCAGCAGACAGTATCACACAGGAGAGGATTAGATACACGGCTCAGCAGACAGTATCATACAGGAGAAGATTAGATACACGGCTCAGCAGATAGTATCACACAGGAGAGGATTAGATACACGGCTCAGCAGACAGTATCACCCAGGAGAGGATTAGATACACGGCTCAGCAGATAGTATCACACAGGAGAGGATTAGATACACAGCTCAGCAGATAGTATCACACCGGGCAGGATTAGATACACGGCTCAGCAGATAGTATCACACAGGAGAGGATTAGATACACGGCTCAGCAGTCAGTATCACACAGGAGAGGATTAGATACACGGCTCAGCAGATAGTATCACACAGGAGAGGATTAGATACACAGCTCAGCAGATAGTATCACACCGGGCAGGATTAGATACACGGCTCAGCAGACAGTATCACACAGGGGAGGATTAGATACACGGCTCAGCAGTCAGTATCACACAGGAGAGGATTAGATACACGGCTCAGCAGACAGTATCACACAGGAGAGGATTAGATACACGGCTCAGCAGATAGTATCACACAGGAGAGGATTAGATACACAGCTCAGCAGATAGTATCACACCGGGCAGGATTAGATACACGGCTCAGCAGACAGTATCACACAGGGGAGGATTAGATACACGGCTCAGCAGTCAGTATCACACAGGAGAGGATTAGATACACGGCTCAGCAGACAGTATCACACAGGAGAGGATTAGATACACGGCTCAGCAGACAGTATCACACAGGAGAGGATTAGATACACAGCTCAGCAGACAGTATCACACAGGAGAGGATTAGATACACGGCTCAGCAGACAGTATCACACAGGATAGGATTAGATACACGGCTCAGCAGACAGTATCACACAGGATAGGATTAGATACACGGCTCAGCAGACAGTATCACACAGGGTAGGATTAGATACACAGCTCAGCAGACAGTATCACACAGGAGAGGATTAGATACACGGCTCAGCAGACAGTATCACACAGGAGAGGATTAGATACACGGCTCAGCAGACAGTATCACACAGGATAGGATTAGATACACGGCTCAGCAGACAGTATCACACAGGATAGGATTAGATACATGGCTCAGCAGACAGTATCACACAGGAGAGGATTAGATACACGGCTCAGCAGACAGTATCACACAGGATAGGATTAGATACACGGCTCAGCAGACAGTATCACACAGGAGAGGATTAGATACAGCAGCTCAGCAGACAGTATCACACAGGAGAGGATTAGATACACGGCTCAGCAGACGGTATCACACAGGATATGATTAGATACACGGCTCAGCAGACGGTATCACACAGGGTAGGATTAGATACACGGCTCAGCAGACAGTATCACACAGTATAGGATTAGATACACGGCTCAGCAGACAGTATCACACAGGATAGGATTAGATACACGGCTCAGCAGACAGTATCACACAGGAGAGGATTAGATACACGGCTCAGCAGACAGTATCACACAGAATAGGATTAGATACACGGCTTAGCAGACAGTATCACACAGGATAGGATTAGATACACGGCTCAGCAGACAGTATCACACAGGAGAGGATTAGATACACGGCTCAGCAGACAGTATCACACAGGATAGGATTAGATACACGGCTCAGCAGACTGTATCACACAGGAGAGGATCAGATACAGCAGCTCAGCAGACAGTATCACACAGGAGAGGATTAGATACACAGCTCAGCAGACTGTATCACACCGGGCAGGATTAGATACACGGCTCAGCAGACAGTATCACACAGGATAGGATTAGATACACGGCTCAGCAGACAGTATCACACAGGATAGGATTAGATACACGGCTCAGCAGACAGTATCACACAGGAGAGGATTAGATACACGGCTCAGCAGACAGTATCATACAGGAGAAGATTAGATACACGGCTCAGCAGACTGTATCACACCGGGCAGGATTAGATACACGGCTCAGCAGACAGTATCGCACAGGATAGGATTAGATACACGGCTCAGCAGACAGTATCATACAGGAGAAGATTAGATACACGGCTCAGCAGACAGTATCACACAGGAGAGGATTAGATACACGGCTCAGCAGACAGTATCACACAGGAGAGGATTAGATACACAGCTCAGCAGACAGTATCACACAGGAGAGGATTAGATACACGGCTCAGCAGACAGTATCATACAGGAGAAGATTAGATACACGGCTCAGCAGACTGTATCACACCGGGCAGGATTAGATACGCGGCTCAGCAGACAGTATCGCACAGGATAGGATTAGATACACGGCTCAGCAGACAGTATCACACAGGAGAGGATTAGATACACAGCTCAGCAGATAGTATCACACAGGAGAGGATTAGATACACAGCTCAGCAGACAGTATCACACAGGAGAGGATTAGATACACGGCTCAGCAGACAGTATCACACCGGGCAGGATTATATACACAGCTCAGCAGACAGTATCACACAGGATAGGATTAGATACACAGCTCAGCAGACAGTATCACACAGGATAGGATTAGATACACGGCTCAGCAGACAGTATCGCACAGGATAGGATTAGATACACGGCTCAGCAGACAGTATCATACAGGAGAAGATTAGATACACGGCTCAGAAGACAGTATCACACAGGAGAGGATTAGATACACGGCTCAGCAGACAGTATCATACAGGAGAAGATTAGATACATGGCTCAGCAGACAGTATCACACAGGAGAGGATTAGATACACGGCTCAGCAGACAGTATCACACAGGAGAGGATTAGATACACGGCTCAGCAGACAGTATCATACAGGAGAAGATTAGATACACGGCTCAGCAGACAGTATCACACAGGAGAGGATTAGATACACGGCTCAGCAGACAGTATCACACAGGAGAGGATTAGATACACGGCTCAGCAGACAGTATCATACAGGAGAAGATTAGATACACGGCTCAGCAGACAGTATCACACAGGAGAGGATTAGATACACGGCTCAGCAGACAGTATCACACAGGAGAGGATTAGATACACGGCTCAGCAGACAGTGTCACACAGGATAGGATTAGATACACGGCTCAGCAGACAGTATCACACAGGAGAGGATTAGATACACGGCTCAGCAGACAGTATCACACAGGAGAGGATTAGATACACGGCTCAGCAGACTATCACACAGGAGAGGATCAGATACAGCAGCTCAGCAGACGGTATCACACAGGAGAGGATTAGATACACGGCTCAGCAGACGGTATCACACAGGATAGGATTAGATACACGGCTCAGCAGACGGTATCACACAGGGTAGGATTAGATACACGGCTCAGCAGACAGTATCACACAGTATAGGATTAGATACACGGCTCAGCAGACAGTATCACACAGGATAGGATTAGATACACGGCTCAGCAGACAGTATCACACAGGAGAGGATTAGATACACGGCTCAGCAGACAGTATCACACAGGAGAGGATTAGATACACGGCTCAGCAGACAGTATCACACAGGATAGGATTAGATACACGGCTCAGCAGACAGTATCACACAGGAGAGGATTAGATACACGGCTCAGCAGACTGTATCACACAGGAGAGGATCAGATACACGGCTCAGCAGACGGTATCACACAGGAGAGGATCAGATACACGGCTCAGCAGACGGTATCACACAGGATAGGATTAGATACACGGCTCAGCAGACGGTATCACACAGGATAGGATTAGATACACGGCTCAGCAGACGGTATCACACAGGGTAGGATTAGATACACGGCTCAGCAGACGGTATCACACAGGAGAGGATTAGATACACGGCTCAGCAGACAGTATCACACAGGAGAGGATTAGATACACGGCTCAGCAGACAGTATCACACAGGATAGGATTAGATACACGGCTCAGCAGACGGTATCACACAGGATAGGATTAGATACACGGCTCAGCAGACAGTATCACACAGGAGAGGATTAGATACACGGCTCAGCAGACGGTATCACACAGGATAGGATTAGATACACGGCTCAGCAGACGGTATCACACAGGGTAGGATTAGATACACGGCTCAGCAGACAGTATCACACAGTATAGGATTAGATACACGGCTCAGCAGACAGTATCACACAGGATAGGATTAGATACACGGCTCAGCAGACGGTATCACACAGGATAGGATTAGATACACGGCTCAGCAGACGGTATCACACAGGATAGGATTAGATACACGGCTCAGCAGACGGTATCACACAGGGTAGGATTAGATACACGGCTCAGCAGACAGTATCACACAGGAGAGGATTAGATACACGGCTCAGCAGACAGTATCACACAGGATAGGATTAGATACACGGCTCAGCAGACAGTATCACACAGGAGATGATTAGATACACGGCTCAGCAGACAGTATCACACAGGAGAGGATTAGATACACGGCTCAGCAGACAGTATCACACAGGAGAGGATTAGATACACGGCTCAGCAGACAGTATCACACAGGATAGGATTAGATACACGGCTCAGCAGACAGTATCACACAGGAGAGGATTAGATACACGGCTCAGCAGACAGTATCACACAGGATAGGATTAGATACACGGCTCAGCAGACTGTATCACACAGGAGAGGATCAGATACACGGCTCAGCAGACGGTATCACACAGGAGAGGATTAGATACACGGCTCAGCAGACGGTATCACACAGGATAGGATTAGATACACGGCTCAGCAGACGGTATCACACAGGATAGGATTAGATACACGGCTCAGCAGACGGTATCACACAGGATAGGATTAGATACACGGCTCAGCAGACGGTATCACACAGGAGAGGATTAGATACACGGCTCAGCAGACAGTATCACACAGGAGAGGATTAGATACACGGCTCAGCAGACAGTATCACACAGGATAGGATTAGATACACGGCTCAGCAGACGGTATCACACAGGATAGGATTAGATACACGGCTCAGCAGACAGTATCACACAGGAGAGGATTAGATACACGGCTCAGCAGACAGTATCACACAGGAGAAGATTAGATACACGGCTCCGCAGACAGTATCACACAGGAGAAGATTAGATACACGGCTCAGCAGACAGTATCACACAGGATAGGATTAGATACACGGCTCAGCAGACAGTATCACACAGGAGAGGATTAGATACACGGCTCAGCAGACAGTATCACACAGGATAGGATTAGATACACGGCTCAGCAGACGGTATCACACAGGAGAGGATTAGATACTCGGCTCAGCAGACAGTATCACACAGGAGAGGATTAGATACACGGCTCAGCAGATGGTATCACACAGGATAGGATTAGATACACGGCTCAGCAGACAGTATCACACAGGAGAGGATTAGATACACAGCTCAGCAGACAGTATCACACAGGATAGGATTAGATACACGGCTCAGCAGACAGTATCACACAGGATAGGATTAGATACACGGCTCAGCAGACAGTATCACACAGGATAGGATTAGATACACGGCTCAGCAGACAGTATCACACAGGAGAGGATTAGATACACGGCTCAGCAGACGGTATCACACAGGATAGGATTAGATACACGGCTCAGCAGACAGTATCACACAGGATAGGATTAGATACACGGCTCAGCAGACAGTATCACACAGGATAGGATTAGATACACGGCTCAGCAGACTGTATCACACAGGAGAGGATCAGATACACGGCTCAGCAGACAGTATCACACAGTATAGGATTAGATACACGGCTCAGCAGACAGTGTCACACAGGATAGGATTAGATACACGGCTCAGCAGACAGTATCACACAGGAGAGCATTAGATACACGGCTCAGCAGACAGTATCACACAGGATAGGATTAGATACACGGCTCAGCAGATGGTATCACACAGGATAGGATTAGATACACGGCTCAGCAGACGGTATCACACAGGATAGGATTAGATACACGGCTCAGCAGACGGTATCACACAGGGTAGGATTAGATACACGGCTCAGCAGACAGTATCACACAGGATAGGATTAGATACACGGCTCAGCAGACAGTATCACACAGGAGAGGATTAGATACACGGCTCAGCAGACAGTATCACACAGGATAGGATTAGATACACGGCTCAGCAGACAGTATCACACAGGATAGGAATAGATACACGGCTCAGCAGACTGTATCACACAGGAGAGGATCAGATACACAGCTCAGCAGACAGTATCACACAGGAGAGGATTAGATACACAGCTCAGCAGACAGTATCACACAGGATAGGATTAGATACACGGCTCAGCAGACAGTATCACACAGGATAGGATTAGATACACGGCTCAGCAGACAGTATCACACAGGATAGGATTAGATACACGGCTCAGCAGACAGTATCACACAGGAGAGGATTAGATACACGGCTCAGCAGACGGTATCACACAGGATAGGATTAGATACACGGCTCAGCAGACAGTATCACACAGGATAGGATTACATACACGGCTCAGCAGACAGTATCACACAGGAGAAGATCAGATACAGCAGCTCAGCAGACAGTATCACACAGGATAGGATTAGATACACGGCTCAGCAGACAGTATCACACAGGAGAGGATTAGATACACGGCTCAGCAGATGGTATCACACAGGATAGATTAGATACACGGCTCAGCAGACGGTATCACACAGGATAGGATTAGATACACGGCTCAGCAGACGGTATCACACAGTATAGGATTAGATACACGGCTCAGCAGACAGTATCACACAGGATAGGATTAGATACACGGCTCAGCAGACAGTATCACACAGGAGAGGATTAGATACACGGCTCAGCAGACAGTATCACACAGGATAGGATTAGATACACGGCTCAGCAGACTGTATCACACAGGAGAGGATCAGATACACAGCTCAGCAGACAGTATCACACAGGAGAGGATTAGATACACGGCTCAGCAGACAGTATCACACAGGAGAGGATTAGATACACAGCTCAGCAGACAGTATCACACAGGATAGGATTAGATACACGGCTCAGCAGACAGTATCACACAGGAGAGGATTAGATACACGGCTCAGCAGACAGTATCACACAGGAGAGGATTAGATACACGGCTCAGCAGATGGTATCACACAGGATAGATTAGATACACGGCTCAGCAGACTATCACACAGGAGAGGATCAGATACAGCAGCTCAGCAGACAGTATCACACAGGATAGGATTAGATACACGGCTCAGCAGACAGTATCACACAGGAGAGGATTAGATACACGGCTCAGCAGATGGTATCACACAGGATAGATTAGATACACGGCTCAGCAGACGGTATCACACAGGATAGGATTAGATACACGGCTCAGCAGACGGTATCACACAGTATAGGATTAGATACACGGCTCAGCAGACAGTATCACACAGGATAGGATTAGATACACGGCTCAGCAGACAGTATCACACAGGAGAGGATTAGATACACGGCTCAGCAGACAGTATCACACAGGATAGGATTAGATACACGGCTCAGCAGACTGTATCACACAGGAGAGGATCAGATACACAGCTCAGCAGACAGTATCACACAGGAGAGGATTAGATACACAGCTCAGCAGACAGTATCACACAGGAGAGGATTAGATACACATCTCAGCAGACAGTATCACACAGGATAGGATTAGATACACGGCTCAGCAGACAGTATCACACAGGAGAGGATTAGATACACGGCTCAGCAGACAGTATCACACAGGATAGGCTTAGATACACGGCTTAGCAGACGGTATCACACAGGATAGGATTAGATACACGGCTCAGCAAACGGTATCACACAGGATAGGATTAGATACACGGCTCAGCAGACGGTGTCACACAGGGTAGGATTAGATACACGGCTCAGCAGACGGTATCACACAGGGTAGGATTAGATACACGGCTCAGCAGATGGTATCACACAGGATAGGATTAGATACACGGCTCAGCAGACAGTATCACACAGGAGAGGATTAGATACACGGCTCAGCAGACAGTATCACACAGGATAGGCTTAGATACACGGCTTAGCAGACGGTATCACACAGGATAGGATTAGATACACGGCTCAGCAAACGGTATCACACAGGATAGGATTAGATACACGGCTCAGCAGACGGTGTCACACAGGGTAGGATTAGATACACGGCTCAGCAGACGGTATCACACAGGGTAGGATTAGATACACGGCTCAGCAGATGGTATCACACAGGATAGGATTAGATACACGGCTCAGCAGACAGTATCACACAGGAGAGGATTAGATACACGGCTCAGCAGACAGTATCACACAGGATAGGATTAGATACACGGCTCAGCAGACAGTATCACACAGGAGAGGATTAGATACACGGCTCAGCAGACAGTATCACACAGGATAGGATTAGATACACGGCTCAGCAGACAGTATCACACAGGATAGGATTAGATACACGGCTCAGCAGACAGTATCACACAGGAGAAGATTAGATAGACGGCTCAGCATACCGTATCACACAGGAGAAGATTAGATACACGGCTCAGCAGACAGTATCACACAGGATAGGATTAGATACACGGCTCAGCAGACAGTATCACACAGGATAGGATTAGATACACGGCTCAGCATACCGTATCACACAGGATAGGATTAGATACAC
The DNA here is from genome assembly GCF_046119375.1 of Phyllobates terribilis. Lineage (NCBI taxonomy): Eukaryota > Metazoa > Chordata > Amphibia > Anura > Dendrobatidae > Phyllobates > Phyllobates terribilis. The sequence goes on from NW_027362762.1 coordinate 970,297,113, forward strand.
GGCTCAGCAGATAGTATCACACAGGATAGGATTAGATACACGGCTCAGCAGATAGTATCACACAGGATAGGATTAGATACACGGCTCAGCAGACGGTATCACACAGGAGAGGATTAGATACATGGCTCAGCAGACAGTATCACACAGGAGAGGATTAGATACACGGCTCAGCAGACAGTATCACACAGGATAGGATTAGATACACAGCTCAGCAGACAGTATCACACAGGAGAGGATTAGATACACAGCTCAGCAGACAGTATCACACAGGAGAGGATTAGATACACGGCTCAGCAGACAGTATCACACAGGAGAGGATTAGATACACGGCTCAGCAGACGGTATCACACAGGGTGGGTACACAGATTACATCATACACATGATTGTATGACGCTCTGTCTTTGCTCCTCGCAGGCTCCGGACGTGGCACACATCTCTGTGGCAGTGCAGGGGGTCCTGGGGTCTCTTCTGACCTGTGGACTTCTGTTGTCCATCTTTTTCTTCATCTTCACCATTCGCTTCAGGAAAAATAGGTAAATCGGTGTGATCCGAATGTTACAGAGAATCCGGACCCCCAAAGGCTGTAAGTCAGTAAGTCCAGGGTCCCCGCTGCTCAGGACTCAGCGTTCAGTTTGCTGTTTATTCAGAACCACAAGAACATAACAGAAAGAGTCTATATGATATGTCCTGTTACATCGTGTCTGATCCTCCAGTCACCTCCAGAGCTGCACTCACTATTCTGCTGTTACATCGTGTCTGATCCTCCAGTCACCCCCAGAGCTGCACTCACTATTCTGCTGTTACATCGTGTCTGATCCTCCAGTCACCTCCAGAGCTGCACTCACTATTCTGCTGTTACATCGTGTCTGATCCTCCAGTCACCTCCAGAGCTGCACTCACTATTCTGCTGTTACATCGTGTCTGATCCTCCAGTCACCTCCAGAGCTGCACTCACTATTCTGCTGTTACATCGTGTCTGATCCTCCAGTCACCTCCAGAGCTGCACTCACTATTCTGCTGTTACATCGTGTCTGATCCTCCAGTCACCCCCAGAGCTGCACTCACTATTCTGCTGTTACATCGTGTCTGATCCTCCAGTCACCTCCAGAGCTGCACTCACTATTCTGCTGTTACATCGTGTCTGATCCTCCAGTCACCCCCAGAGCTGCACTCACTATTCTGCTGTTACATCGTGTCTGATCGTCCAGTCACCTCCAGAGCTGCGCTCACTATTCTGTTGTTACATCGTGTCTGATCCTCCAGTCACCTCCAGAGCTGCGCTCACTATTCTGCTGTTACATCGTGTCTGATCCTCCAGTCACCTCCAGAGCTGCGCTCACTATTCTGCTGTTACATCGTGTCTGATCCTCCAGTCACCCCCAGAGCTGCACTCACTATTCTGCTGTTACATCGTGTCTGATCCTCCAGTCACCCCCAGAGCTGCGCTCACTATTCTGCTGTTACATCGTGTCTGATCCTCCAGTCACCCCCAGAGCTGCACTCACTATTCTGCTGTTACATCGTGTCTGATCCTCCAGTCACCTCCAGAGCTGCACTCACTATTCTGCTGTTACATCGTGTCTGATCCTCCAGTCACCTCCAGAGCTGCACTCACTATTCTGCTGTTACATCGTGTCTGATCCTCCAGTCACCCCCAGAGCTGCACTCACTATTCTGCTGTTACATTGTGTCTGATCGTCCAGTCACCTCCAGAGCCGCACTCACTATTCTGCTGTTACATCGTGTCTGATCCTCCAGTCACCTCCAGAGCTGAACTCACTATTCTGCTGTTACATCGTGTCTGATCCTCCAGTCACCTCCAGAGCTGCACTCACTATTCTGCTGTTACATCGTGTCTGATCCTCCAGTCACCCCCAGAGCTGCACTCACTATTCTGCTGCTACATCGTGTCTGATCCTCCAGTCACCTCCAGAGCTGCACTCGCTATTCTGCTGTTACATCTTGTCTAATCCTCCAGTCACCTCCAGAGCTGCAGTCACTATTCTGCTGTTACATCGTGTCTGATCCTCCAGAGCTGCACTCGCTATTCTGCTGTTACATCATGTCTGATCCTCCAGTCACCTCCACAGCTGCGGTCACTATTCTGCTGTTACATTGTGCCTTATCCTCGAGTCACCTCCAGAGCTGCAGTCACTATTCTGCTATTACATCGTGTCTTATTCTCCAGTCACCTCCAGAGCTGCAGTCACTATTCTGCTATTACATAGTGTCTTATCCTCGAGTCACCTCCAGAGCTGCAGTCACTATTCTGCTGTTATATCGTGTCTTATCCTCCAGTCACCTCCAGAGCTGCAGTCACTATTCTGCTATTACATAGTGTCTTATCCTCCAGTCACCTCCAGAGCTGCAGTGACTATTCTGCTGTTACATTGTGTCTAATCCTCCAGTCACCTCCAGAGCTGCAGTCACTATTCGGCTGTTACATCATGTCTTATCCTCCAGTCACCTCCAGAGCTGCAGTAACTTTTCTGCTGTTACATCGTGTCTCATCCTCCAGTCACCTCCAGAGCTGCAGTCACTTTTCTGCTGTTATATCTTGTCTTATCCTCCAGAGCTGCACTCACTATTCTGCTGTTACATTGTGTCTAATCCTCCAGTCACCTCCAGAGCTGTAGTCACTATTCGGCTGTTACATAATGTCTTATCCTCCAGTCACCTCCAGAGCTGCAGTAACTTTTCTGCTGTTACATCGTGTCTCATCCTCCAGTCACCTCCAGAACTGCAGTCACTATTCTGCTGTTACATCATCTTTTATCCTCCAGTCACCTCCAGAGCTGCAGTCACTTTTCTGCTGTTATATCTTGTCTTATCCTCCAGAGCTGCAGTCACTATTCTGCTGTTACATCATCTTTTATCCTCCAGTCACCTCCAGAGCTGCAGTCACTTTTCTGCTGTTATATCTTGTCTTATCCTCCAGAGCTGCACTCACTATTCTGCTGTTACATCATCTTTTATCCTCCAGTCACCTCCAGAGCTGCAGTCACTATTCTGCTGTTACATCATCTTTTATCCTCCAGTCACCTCCAGAGCTGGGGATGTGTCTCTGACAGTCTTATGTAGAAGTCTGAGTGTAGCTCTGGATGTGACTAGAGTACAGTGCAGACCTCAGTGTGACTTGTGTCTCTATGTATCAGGATAGTGAAGATGTCCAGTCCCAACCTGAATCTGGTCATCGTATTTGGCAGCGTCTTCACCTACATCAGCGCCTTTATGTTTTCGGCACAAGGACGAGCTGTCTCCATGGAAACCATTATCCAGGTGAGTGGGCCGCGGACCCTGCACCGTCTCCGTATTCTTTTTTAATTGTCGTTTTGTTGTGGATTTCCTCTAAATTTGGAAATATTTAGTGATTTTTAAACAAGATCCCGTTCAATCTCCCAATAATCACTTCCATGACATCAACGTCTCCTAGAGACATCATCTGCTGTTATCCTCCAGTCACAGCCAGAGCTGCACTCATACTTCTGTTGCATCAGCTCTTATCCTCCAGTCACAGCCAGAGCTGCACTCATAATTCTGTTGCATCATCCCTTATCCTCCAGTCACAGCCAGAGCTGCACTCATAATGCTGTTACATCATCTGCTGTTATCGTCCAGTCACAGCTAGAGCTGCACTCATAATTCTGTTACATCATCTGCTGTTATCCTCTAGTCACAGCCAGAGCTGCACTCATAATTCTGTTACATCATCTGCTGTTATCCTCCAGTCACAGCTAGAGCTGCTCTCCTAATTCTGTTACATCATCTGCTGTTATCCTCCAGTCACAGCCAGAGCTCCACTCATAAATCTGTTACATCATCTCTTATCCTCCAGTCACAGCCAGAGCTGCAGTCACAGTCCTGATGGTTACTTGGATCACATCTCTCTGCTGCCCCCTGCTGTCACCATGTCTATACAGAGCATTTAAAGGGAACCTGTCAGGTGAGTCATGCTGCCCTATCCACAGGCGGCAGGATTGGCAGCAGGATTGGCAGCCGGGCAGCAGGATTGGCAGCAGGATTGGCAGCTGGGCAGCAGGATTGGCAGCAGGATTGGCAGCCGGGCAGCAGGATTGACAGCAGGATTGGCAGCAGGATTGTGGACGGGCAGCCGGATTGGCAGCAGGATTGTGGACGGGCAGCCGGATTGGCAGCAGGATTGTGGATGGGCAGCCGGATTGGCAGCAGGATTGACAGCAGGATTGGCAGCCGGGCAGCAGGATTGGCAGCAGGATTGGCAGCAGGATTGTGGACGGGCAGCCGGATTGGCAGCAGGATTGTGGACGGGCAGCCGGATTGGCAGCCGGATTGGCAGCTGGGCAGCAGGATTGGCAGCAGGATTGACAGCAGGATTGGCAGCCGGGCAGCAGGATTGGCAGCAGGATTGTGGACGGGCAGCCGGATTGGCAGCAGGATTGTGGACGGGCAGCCGGATTGGCAGCAGGATTGTGGACGGGCAGCCGGATTGGCAGCAGGATTATGGACAGGCAGCCGGATTGGCAGCAGGATTGTGGACGGGCAGCCGGATTGGCAGCCGGGCAGCAGGATTGGCAGCAGGATTGCGGCCGGGCAGTCGGATTGGCAGCCGGGCAGCAGGATTGGCAGCAGGATTGCGGACGGGCAGCCGGATTGGCAGTCTGGCAGCCGGATTGCCAGCAGGATTGGCAGCAGGATTGGCAGCAGGATTACGGACGGGTTACTATTTTCAGGATCGCTCTGGCGTTTCAGAGAAAACTATTCTGAAGATCCGGAGGGTTTCCGGGCATTAGCCTGCAGCCAGGCTGCGATCCCGGCTGCCTGAGGGTTGGGCGGGATGAATCGCCTGACAGGTTCCCTTTAAAGACTGTCAACACCTTTGACCTGGAAAACGAGGCTCCTCCATTCATTAGTGGTTACATTTAGGAAAGCAGAAATCCCATCCAAAGTCTTATCCAAAATCCGTCCTAATGACCCCTGTACTGATGTGGAAGAGCATTAATGGACTCGCTGATCGCCGTCTTCCCCGGTCTCCAGCGCCGCTCCGCTCCTCTTCTGGCCCAAGTGATCTGCAAATCGACAAACCGGATCACACAGGGGCCGCACTCTATGTGACACCCGGAAGTCGCACGTGGCGGCTCATTCTGATGCTCCATAGATTTACTTTGAGGGAATTGGCTCCATCCACACAGCGGTCCCTCCGTGAGCCGGCAAAGAGGCGGAGCGTCACATGGGACTGGAACGGCGCTGGAAACTGGAGAAGACGGCGATCGGAGAGTATTATAATGCACTTACACATCATTCCATAATTAATAAGGACGAATTATGAAATAATAGTTTTGATGTGACATCGTCTTTAATAGCATCACACAAGTTTCAGTCTCCAATCTTCTTTCCTTCATTAAATTTCAGACACCCCCTGCCAATAAGCCATTTGCAGCCTGATCCAATTTTCTCCCAGTAATATAGGCTGGATGTGAGATCTGTGTGTCTCTCCCAGTAATATAGGCTGAATGTGAGCTCTGTGTGTCTCTCCCAGGAATATAGGCTGAATGTGAGGTCTGTGTGTCCCCCAGTAATATAGGCTGGATGTGAGCACTGTGTGTCTCTCCCAGTAATACAGGCTGGATGTGAGATCTGTGTGTCTCTCCCAGTAATATAGGCTGAATGTGAGCTCTGTGTGTCTCCTCCAGTAATATAGGCTGGATGTGAGGTCTGTGTGTCTCTCCCAGTAATATAAGCTGGATGTGAGATCTGTGTGTCTCTCCCTGTAATATAGGCTTGATGTGAGGTCTGTGTGTCCTCCCAGTAATATAGGCTGCATGTGAGGTCTGTGTGTCTCTCCCTGTAATATAGGCTTGATGTGAGGTCTGTGTGTCTCTCCCAGTAATATAGGCTGGATGTGAGGTGTGTGTGTCCTCCCAGTAATATAGGCTGGATGTGAGCACTGTGTGTCTCTCCCAGTAATATAGGCTGGATGTGAGGTCTGGGTGTCTCTCCCAGTAATATAGGCTGGATGTGAAGTATGTGTGTGTCTCCCAGTAATATAGGCTGGATGTGAGCTCTGTGTCTCTTCCATTAATACAGGCTGGATGTGAGGTCTGTGTATCTCTTCCAGTAATACAGGCTGGATGTGAGATCTGTATGTCTCTCCCAGTAATATAGGCTGGATGTGAGCTCTGTGTGTCTCTTCCAGTAATATAGGCTGGATGTGAGATCTGTGTGTCTCTCCCAGGAATATAGGCTGAATGTGAGGTCTGTGTGTCTCTCCCAGTAATATAAGCTGGATGTGAGATCTGTGTGTCTCTCCCAGTAATATAGGCTGAATGTGAGCTCTTTGTGTCTCTCCCAGGAATATAGGCTGAATGTGAGGTCTGTGTGTCCCCCAGTAATATAGGCTGGATGTGAGCACTGTGTGTCTCTCCCAGTAATACAGGCTGGATGTGAGATCTGTGTGTCTCTCCCAGTAAAATAGGCTGAATGTGAGCTCTGTGTGTCTCCTCCAGTAATATAGGCTGGATGTGAGGTCTGTGTGTCTCTCCCAGTAATATAAGCTGGATGTGAGATCTGTGTGTCTCTCCCTGTAATATAGGCTGGATGTGAGGTCTGTGTGTCTCTCCCTGTAATATCGGCTTGATGTGAGGTCTGTGTGTCCTCCCAGTAATATAGGCTGGATGTGAGCACTGTGTGTCTCTCCCAGTAATATAGGCTGGATGTGAAGTCTGGGTGTCTCTCCCAGTAATATAAACTGGATGTGAGGTATGTGTGTGTCTCCCAGTAATATGGGCTGGATGTGACCTCTGTGTGTCTCTTCCAGTAATTTAGGCTGGATGTGAGCTTTTTGTGTCTCTCTCAGCAATATAGGCTGAACGTGAGCTCTGTGTGTCTATCCCAATAATATAGGCTGGATATGAGCTCTGTGTGTCTCTCCCAGTAATATAAGCTGGATGTGAGATCTGTGTGTCTCTCCCTGTAATATAGGCTGGATGTGAGGTCTGTGTGTCGCTCCCAGTAATATAGGCTGGATGTGAGGTCTGTGTGTCTCTCCCTGTAATATCGGCTTGATGTGAGGTCTGTGTGTCCTCCCAGTAATATAGGCTGCATGTGAGGTCTGTGTGTCTCTCCCTGTAATATAGGCTTGATGTGAGGTCTGTGTGTCTCTCCCAGTAATATAGGCTGGATGTGAGGTGTGTGTGTCCTCCCAGTAATATAGGCTGGATGTGAGCACTGTGTGTCTCTCCCAGTAATATAGGCTGGATGTGAGGTCTGGGTGTCTCTCCCAGTAATATAGGCTGGATGTGAAGTATGTGTGTGTCTCCCAGTAATATAGGCTGGATGTGAGCTCTGTGTCTCTTCCATTAATACAGGCTGGATGTGATGTCTGTGTATCTCTTCCAGTAATACAGGCTGGATGTGAGATCTGTATGTCTCTCCCAGTACTATAGGCTGGATGTGAGCTCTGTGTGTCTCTCCCAGTAATATAGGCTGGATGTGAGCACTGTGTGTCTCTCCCAGTAATATAGGCTGGATGGGAAGTCTGGGTGTCTCTCCCAATACTATAGGCTGGATGTGAGGTCTGTGTGTCTCTCCCAGTAATATAGGCTGGATGTGAGGTCTGGGTATCTCTCCCAGTAATATAAGCTGGATGTGAGGTATGTGTGTGTCTCCCAGTAATATAGGCTGGATGTGACCTCTGTGTGTCTCTCTCAGCAATATAGGCTGGATGTGAGGTCTGTATGTCTTTCAGTAATATAGGCTGAACGTGAGCTCTGTGTGTCTATCCCCATAATATAGGCTGGATATGAGCTCTGTGTGTCTCTCCCAGTAAGAAAGGCTGGATGTGAGCTCTGGGTGTCTATTCCAGTAATATAGGCTGGATGTGACCTCTGGGTGTCTCTCGAGGTAATATAGGCTGGATGTGACCTTTGTGTTTCTCTCCCAGTAATATAGGCTGGATGTGACCTCTGGGTGTCTCTCCCAGTAATATAGGCTGGATATGAGTTCTGGGTGTCTCTTCCAGTAATATAGGCTGGATGTGAGGTCTGGGTGTTTCTTCCAGTAATATAGGCTGGATGTGAGCTCTATGTGTCTCTCCCAGTAATATAGGCTGGCTGTGAGCTCTGTGTGTCTCTCCCAGTAATATAGGCTGGATGTGAGCTCTGTGTGTCCACCTAGTAATACAGGCTGGATGTGAGGTCTCTGTGTCTCTCCCTGTAATATCGGCTTGATGTGAGGTCTGTGTGTCTCTCCCAGTAATATAGGCTGGATGTGAGCTCTGTGTGTCCTCCCAGTAATATAGGCTGGATGTGAGCAGTGTGTGTCTCTCCCAGTAATATAGGCTGGATATGAGTTCTGGGTGTCTCTTCCAGTAATATAGGCTGGATGTGAGGTCTGGGTGTTTCTTCCAGTAATATAGGCTGGATGTGAGCTCTGTGTGTCTCTCCCAGTAATATGGGCTGGATGTGAGCACTGTGTGTCTCTCCCAGTAATATAGGCTGGATGTGAAGTCTGGGTGTCTCTCCCAGTACTATAGGCTGGATGTGAGGTCTGTGTGTCTCTCCCAGTACTATAGGCTGGATGTGACCTCTGTGTGTCTCTCTCAGCAATATAGGCTGGATGTGAGGTCTGTATGTCTTTCAGTAATATAGGCTGGATGTGAGCACTGTGAGTCTCTCCCAGTAATATAGGCTGGATGTGAAGTCTGGGTGTCTCTCCCAGTAATATAAACTGGATGTGAGGTATGTGTGTGTCTCCCAGTAATATGGGCTGGATGTGACCTCTGTGTGTCTCTTCCAGTAAATTAGGCTGGATGTGAGCTTTTTGTGTCTCTCTCAGCAATATAGGCTGAACGTGAGCTCTGTGTGTCTATCCCAATAATATAGGCTGGATATGAGCTCTGTGTTTCTCTCCCAGTAAGAAAGGCTGGATGTGAGCTCTGGGTGTCTCTTCCAGTAATATAGGCTGGATGTGACCTCTGGGTGTCTCTCTTGAGGTAATATAGGCTGGATGTGAGCTCTGTGTGTCTCTCCCAGTAATATAGGCTGGATGTGAGCTATGGGTGTCTCCGCCAGTAATATAGGCTGGATGTGAGGTCTGGGTGTTTCTTCCAGTAATATAGGCTGGATGTGAGGTCTGTGTGTCTCTTACAGTAATATAGACTGGATGTGAGGTCTGTGTGTCTCTCCCAGTAATATAGGCTGAATGTGAGCTCTGTGTGTCTCTCCCAGGAATATAGGCTGAATGTGAGGTCTGTGTGTCCCCCAGTAATATAGGCTGGATGTGAGCACTGTGTGTCTCTCCCAGTAATATAGGCTGGATGTGACCTCTGGGTGTCTCTCCCAGTAATATAGGCTGGATATGAGTTCTGGGTGTCTCTTCCAGTAATATAGGCTGGATGTGAGGTCTGGGTGTTTCTTCCAGTAATATAGGCTGGATGTGAGCTCTATGTGTCTCTCCCAGTAATATAGGCTGGCTGTGAGCTCTGTGTGTCTCTCCCAGTAATATAGGCTGGATGTGAGCTCTGTGTGTCCACCTAGTAATACAGGCTGGATGTGAGGTCTCTGTGTCTCTCCCTGTAATATCGGCTTGATGTGAGGTCTGTGTGTCTCTCCCAGTAATATAGGCTGGATGTGAGCTCTGTGTGTCCTCCCAGTAATATAGGCTGGATGTGAGCAGTGTGTGTCTCTCCCAGTAATATAGGCTGGATATGAGTTCTGGGTGTCTCTTCCAGTAATAAAGGCTGGATGTGAGGTCTGGGTGTTTCTTCCAGTAATATAGGCTGGATGTGAGCTCTGTGTGTCTCTCCCAGTAATATGGGCTGGATGTGAGCACTGTGTGTCTCTCCCAGTAATATAGGCTGGATGTGAAGTCTGGGTGTCTCTCCCAGTACTATAGGCTGGATGTGAGGTCTGTGTGTCTCTCCCAGTACTATAGGCTGGATGTGACCTCTGTGTGTCTCTCTCAGCAATATAGGCTGGATGTGAGGTCTGTATGTCTTTCAGTAATATAGGCTGGATGTGAGCACTGTGAGTCTCTCCCAGTAATATAGGCTGGATGTGAAGTCTGGGTGTCTCTCCCAGTAATATAAACTGGATGTGAGGTATGTGTGTGTCTCCCAGTAATATGGGCTGGATGTGACCTCTGTGTGTCTCTTCCAGTAATTTAGGCTGGATGTGAGCTTTTTGTGTCTCTCTCAGCAATATAGGCTGAACGTGAGCTCTGTGTGTCTATCCCAATAATATAGGCTGGATATGAGCTCTGTGTTTCTCTCCCAGTAAGAAAGGCTGGATGTGAGCTCTGGGTGTCTCTTCCAGTAATATAGGCTGGATGTGACCTCTGGGTGTCTCTCTTGAGGTAATATAGGCTGGATGTGAGCTCTGTGTGTCTCTCCCAGTAATATAGGCTGGATGTGAGCTATGGGTGTCTCCGCCAGTAATATAGGCTGGATGTGAGGTCTGGGTGTTTCTTCCAGTAATATAGGCTGGATGTGAGGTCTGTGTGTCTCTTACAGTAATATAGACTGGATGTGAGGTCTGTGTGTCTCTCCCAGTAATATAGGCTGAATGTGAGCTCTGTGTGTCTCTCCCAGGAATATAGGCTGAATGTGAGGTCTGTGTGTCCCCCAGTAATATAGGCTGGATGTGAGCACTGTGTGTCTCTCCCAGTAATACAGGCTGGATGTGAGATCTGTGTGTCTCTCCCAGTAATATAGGCTGAATGTGAGCTCTGTGTGTCTCCTCCAGTAATATAGGCTGGATATGAGGTCTGTGTGTCTCTCCCAGTAATATAAGCTGGATGTGAGATCTGTGTGTCTCTCCCTGTAATATAGGCTGGATGTGAGGTCTGTGTGTCTCTCCCTGTAATATCGGCTTGATGTGAGGTCTGTGTGTCCTCCCAGTAATATAGGCTGCATGTGAGGTCTGTGTGTCTCTCCCTGTAATATAGGCTTGATGTGAGGTCTGTGTGTCTCTCCCAGTAATATAGGCTGGATGTGAGGTGTGTGTGTCCTCCCAGTAATATAGGCTGGATGTGAGCACTGTGTGTCTCTCCCAGTAATATAGGCTGGATGTGAGGTCTGGGTGTCTCTCCCAGTAATATAGGCTGGATGTGAAGTATGTGTGTGTCTCCCAGTAATATAGGCTGGATGTGAGCTCTGTGTCTCTTCCATTAATACAGGCTGGATGTGATGTCTGTGTATCTCTTCCAGTAATACAGGCTGGATGTGAGATCTGTATGTCTCTCCCAGTAATATAGGCTGGATGTGAGCTCTGTGTGTCTCTCCCAGTAATATAGGCTGGATGTGAGCACTGTGTGTCTCTCCCAGTAATATAGGCTGGATGGGAAGTCTGGGTGTCTCTCCCAATACTATAGGCTGGATGTGAGGTCTGTGTGTCTCTCCCAGTAATATAGGCTGGATGTGAGGTCTGGGTATCTCTCCCAGTAATATAAGCTGGATGTGAGGTATGTGTGTCTCTCTCAGCAATATAGGCTGGATGTGAGGTCTGTATGTCTTTCAGTAATATAGGCTGAACGTGAGCTCTGTGTGTCTATCCCCATAATATAGGCTGGATATGAGCTCTGTGTGTCTCTCCCAGTAAGAAAGGCTGGATGTGAGCTCTGGGTGTCTATTCCAGTAATATAGGCTGGATGTGACCTCTGGGTGTCTCTCGAGGTAATATAGGCTGGATGTGAGCTTTGTGTTTCTCTCCCAGTAATATAGGCTGGATGTGACCTCTGGGTGTCTCTCCCAGTAATATAGGCTGGATATGAGTTCTGGGTGTCTCTTCCAGTAATATAGGCTGGATGTGAGGTCTGGGTGTTTCTTCCAGTAATATAGGCTGGATGTGAGCTCTATGTGTCTCTCCCAGTAATATAGGCTGGCTGTGAGCTCTGTGTGTCTCTCCCAGTAATATAGGCTGGATGTGAGCTCTGTGTGTCCACCCAGTAATACAGGCTGGATGTGAGGTCTCTGTGTCTCTCCCTGTAATATCGGCTTGATGTGAGGTCTGTGTGTCTCTCCCAGTAATATAGGCTGGATGTGAGCTCTGTGTGTCCTCCCAGTAATATAGGCTGGATGTGAGCAGTGTGTGTCTCTCCCAGTAATATAGGCTGGATGTGACGTATGTGTGTGTCTCCCAATAATATTGGCTGGATGTGAGCTCTGTGTCTCTCCCAGTAATACAGGCTGGATGTGAGGTCTGTATGTCTCTCCCAGTAATATAGGCTGGATGTGAGCTCTGTGTGTCTCTCCCAGTAATATAGGCTGAATGTGAGCTCTGTCTGCCTCTCCCAGTAATATAGGCTGGATGTGAGCTCTGTGTGTCCCTCCCAGTAATATAGGCTGGATGTGAGCTCTGTGTGTGTCTCCCAGTAATATAGGCTGGATGTGAGCTCTGTGTGTGTCTCCCAGTAATATAGGCTGGATGTGAGCTCTGTGTGTCTCTCCCAGCAATACAGGCTGGATGTGAGCTCTATGTATCCTCCCAGTAATATAGGCTGTATGTGATGTCTGTGTGTCTCTCCCAGTAATATAGGCTGGATGTGATGTCTGTGTGCCCATCCCAGTAATATTGGCTGGATGTGAGGTCTATGTGTGTCTCCCAGTAATATTGGCTGGATGTGAGGTCTGTGTGTGTCTCCCAGTAATATAAATTGCAAAAAGAACTTCGGCACTCCATACATGAAAATATAAGAAATATTGTATCTAGACTAATGTCACTTTGAAAAATGAAGGTTTTTTGCGCATAATTTGGCCAATTTATGAGTGCCCATCAACCACGTGTTCAGCCCAAGAGTGGCATATCCAGTGGTAGCGTAGCGTAGTTTCCCATCATACGAAGGTGACCTTGTCGTGGTTGATGGGCACACATAAATTGGCCAAATTATGCGCAAAAAGCCTTCATTTTTCAAAGTGACATTAGTCTAGATACAATATTTCTTATATTTTCATGTATGGAGTGCCGAAGTTCTTTTTGCAATTGATATTACTCTTTTCTTCAGAGCACCCGAATAGACCAGTGAGCGACCCCTCTCTTTTTTCTATTTCCCAGTAATATAGGCTGGATGTGAGCACTGTGTGTCTCTCCCAGTAATATAGGCTGGATGTGAGGTCTGTGTGTCTCTCCCTGTAATATAGGCTTGATGTGAGGTCTGTGTGTCTCTCCCAGTAATATAGGCTGGATGTGAGGTCTGTGTGTCCTCCCAGTAATATAGGCTGGATGTGAGCACTGTGTGTCTCTCCCAGTAATATAGGCTGGATGTGAGGTCTGGGTGTCTCTCCCAGTAATATAGGCTGTATGTGAGGTATGTGCGTGTCTCCCAGTAATATAGGCTGGATGTGAGGTCTGGGTGTCTCTCCCAGTAATATAGGCTGTATGTGAGGTATGTGCGTGTCTCCCAGTAATATAGGCTGGATGTGAGGTCTGTGTGTCTCTCCCAGTATTACAGTCTGAATGTGAGATCGGTATGTCTCTCCCAGTAATATAGGCTGGATGTGAGCTCTGTGTGTCTCTCCCAGTAATATTGGCTGGATGTGAGCTCTGTGTGTCTCTCCCAGTAATATAGGCTGGATGTGAGCTCTGTGTGTCTCTCCCAGTAATATAGGCTGGATGTGAGGTATGTGTGTGTCTCCCAGTAATATGGGCTGGATGTGAGCACTGTGTGTCTCTCCCAGTAATATAGGCTGGATGTGAAGTCTGGGTGTCTCTCCCAGTAATATAGGCTGTATGTGAGGTATGTGCGTGTCTCCCAGTAATATAGGCTGGATGTGAGGTCTGGGTGTCTCTCCCAGTAATATAGGCTGTATGTGAGGTATGTGCGTGTCTCCCAGTAATATAGGCTGGATGTGAGGTCTGTGTGTCTCTCCCAGTATTACAGTCTGAATGTGAGATCGGTATGTCTCTCCCAGTAATATAGGCTGGATGTGAGCTCTGTGTGTCTCTCCCAGTAATATTGGCTGGATGTGAGCTCTGTGTGTCTCTCCCAGTAATATAGGCTGGATGTGAGCTCTTTGTGTCTCTCCCAGTAATATAGGCTGGATGTGAGGTATGTGTGTGTCTCCCAGTAATATGGGCTGGATGTGAGCACTGTGTGTCTCTCCCAGTAATATAGGCTGGATGTGAAGTCTGGGTGTCTCTCCCAGTACTATAGGCTGGATGTGAGGTCTGTGTGTCTCTCCCAGTACTATAGGCTGGATGTGACCTCTGTGTGTCTCTCTCAGCAATATAGGCTGGATGTGAGGTCTGTATGTCTTTCAGTAATATAGGCTGGATGTGAGCACTGTGTGTCTCTCCCAGTAATATAGGCTGGATGTGAAGTCTGGGTGTCTCTCCCAGTAATATAAACTGGATGTGAGGTCTGTGTGTCTCCCAGTAATATGGGCTGGATGTGACCTCTGTGTGTCTCTTCCAATAATTTAGGCTGGATGTGAGCTTTTTGTGTCTCTCTCAGCAATATAGGCTGAACGTGAGCTCTGTGTGTCTATCCCAATAATATAGGCTGGATATGAGCTCTGTGTTTCTCTCCCAGTAAGAAAGGCTGGATGTGAGCTCTGGGTGTCTCTTCCAGTAATATAGGCTGGATGTGACCTCTGGGTGTCTCTCTTGAGGTAATATAGGCTGGATGTGAGCTCTGTGTGTCTCTCCCAGTAATATAGGCTGGATGTGAGCTCTGGGTGTCTCCGCCAGTAATATAGGCTGGATGTGAGGTCTGGGTGTTTCTTCCAGTAATATAGGCTGGATGTGAGGTCTGTGTGTCTCTTACAGTAATATAGACTGGATGTGAGGTCTGTGTGTCTCTCCCAGTAATATAGGCTTGATATGAGCTTTGTGTGTCTCTTCCAGTAATATAGGCTGGATGTGAACTCTGTGTGTCCCTTCCAGTAATATAGGCTGGATGTGAGGTCTGTGTGTCTCTTCCAGTAATATAGGCTGGATGTGAGCTCTGGGTGTCTCTCCCAGTAATATAGGCTGGATGTGAGCTCTGGGTGTCTCTCCCAGTAATATAGGCTGGATGTGAGCTCTGGGTGTCTTTTCCAGAAAATAGGTTGGATGTGAGGTCTGGGTGTCTCTTCCAGTAATATAGGCTGGATGTGAGGTCTGTGAGTCTCTCCTAGTAATATAGACTGGATGTGAGGTATGTGTGTCCTCCCAGTAATATATGCTGGATGTGAGCTCTGCATGTCTCTTCCAGTAATATAGGCTGGATGTGAGGTCTGTGTGTCTCTTACAGTAATATAGACTGGATGTGAGGTCTGTGTGTCTCTCCCAGTAATATAGGCTTGATGTGAGCTCTGTGTGTCTATTCCAGTATTATAGGCAGGATGTGAGCATTGTGTGTCTCTCCCAGTAATATAGGCTGGATGTGAGGTCTGTATGTCTCTCCCAGTAATATAGGCTGGATGTGAGGTCTGGGTGTTTCTTCCAGTAATATAGGCTGGATGTGAGGTCTGTGTGTGTCTATCCCAGTAATATAGACTGGATGTGAGGTGTGTGTGTCCTTCCAGTAATATAGGCTGATTGTGAGCTCTGGGTGTCTCTTCCAGTAATAAAGGCTGGATGTGAGGTCTGTGTGTATTTCTCCCAGTAATATAGACTGAATGTGAGGTGTGTGTGTCCTTCCAGTAATATAGGCTGGATGTGAGCTCTGGGTGTCTCTTACAGTAATATAGGCTGGATGTGAGGTCTGTGTGTCTCTCCCAGTAATATAGGCTTGATGTGAGCTCTGTGTGTCTCCCCCTGTAATAAAGGCTTGATGTGAGGTAGGTGTGTCTCTTCCAGTAATATAGGCTGGATGTGAGCTCTGTGTGTCTCTCCCAGTAATATAGGTGTATCTGAGATCTGTGTGTCTCTCCCAGTAATATAGGCTGGATGTGAGGTCTGTGTGTCTCCCCCAGTAATATAGGCTGGGATGTGATGTTTGTGTGTCTCTCCCAGTAATATAGGCTGGATGTGATGTCTGTGTTTCCCAGTAATATAGGCTGGATGTGAGGTCTATGTGTGCCTCCCAGTAATATTGGCTGGATGTGAGGTCTGTGTGTGTCTCCCAGTAATATAGGCTGGATGTGAGCACTGTGTGTGTCTCCCAGTAATATAGGCTGGATGTGACCTCTGTGTGTCTCTTCCAGTAATTTAGGCTGGATAAGAGCTTTTTGTGTCTCTCTCAGCAATATAGGCTGAACGTGAGCTCTGTGTGTCTATCCCAATAATATAGGCTGGATATGAGCTCTGGGTGTCTCTCCCAGTAATATAGGCTGGATGTGAGGTCTGTGTGTCTCTTACAATAATATAGACTGGATGTGAGGTCTATGTGTCTCTCCCAGTAATATAGGCTTGATTTGAGCTCTGTGTGTCTCTTCCATTAATATAGGCTGGATGTGAGGCCTGTGTGTCTCTCCCAGTAATATAGGCTGGATGTGAGCTCTGTGTGTCTCTTCCATTAAATAGGCTGGATGTGAGCTCTGTGTGTCTCTCCCAGTAATATAGGCTGGATGTGAGCTCTGTGTGTCTCTTTCAGTAATATAGGCTGGATGTGAGGTCTGGGTGTCTCTTCCAGTAATAAAGGCTGGATGTGAGGTCTGTGTGTCTCTTCCAGTAATATAGACTGGATGTGAGGTCTGTGTGTCCTCCCAGTAATATAGGCTGGATGTGAGCTCTGTGTGTCTCTCTCAGCAATATAGGCTGGATGTGAAGTCTGTATGTCTTTCAGTAATGTAGGCTAAATGTGAGCTCTGTGTGTCTCTCGCAGTAATATAGGCTGGATATGAGCTTTGTGTTTCACTCCCAGTAAAAAAGGCTGGATGTGAGCTCTGGGTGTCTCTTCCAGTAATATAAGCTGGATGTGAGGTCTGTGTGTCCTCCCAGTAATATAGGCTGGATGTGAGCTTTGGGTGTCTCTTCCAGTAATATAGGCTGGATGTGAGGTCTGTGTGTCTCTTACAATAATATAGACTGGATGTGAGCTCTGTGTGTCTCTCCCAGTAATATAGGCTGGATGTGAGGTCTGTGTGTCTCTCCCAGTAATATAGGCTGGATGTGAGCTCTGTGTGCCTCTGCCAGTAATATAGGCTAGATGTGGGGTCTGTGCGTCTATCCCAGTAATATAGGTTGGATGTGAGCTCTGTGTGTCTCTTCCAGTAATATAGGCTGGATGTGAGCTTTGGGTGTCTCTTCCAGTAATATAGGCTGGATGTGAGGTCTGTGTGTCCTCCCAGTAATATAGGCTGGATGTGAGCTCTGGGTGTCTCTTCCAGTAATATAGGCTGGATGTGAGGTCTGTGTGTCTCTTACAATAATATAGACTGGATGTGAGGTCTGTGTGTCTCTTACAATAATATAGACTTGATGTGAGGTCTGTGTGTCTCTTACAATAATATAGACTGGATGTGAGGTCTGTGTGTCTCTCCCAGTAATATAGGCTGGATGTGAGCTCTGTGTGTCTCTTCCAGTAATATAGGCTGGATGTGAGGTCTGTGTGTCCTCCCAGTAATATAGGCTGGATGTGAGGTCTGTGTGTCTCTCCCAGTAATATAGACTGGATGTGAGGTCTGGGTGTCTCTTCCAGTAATATAGGCTGGATGTGAGGTCTGTGTGTCCTCCCAGTAATATAGGCTGGATGTGAGCTCTGGGTGTCTCTTCCAGTAATATAGGCTGGATGTGAGGTCTGTGTGTCTCTTACAATAATATAGACTGGATGTGAGGTCTGTGTGTCTCTCCCAGTAATATAGGCTGGATGTGAGGTCTGTGTGTCCTCCCAGTAATACAGGCTGGATGTGAGCTCTGGGTTTCTCTTCCAGTAATATAGGCTGGATGTGAGGTCTGTGTGTCTCTCCCAGTAATATAGGCTTGAGGTGAGGTCTGTGTGTCTTTAGTAGCCTTCATTAAAAAAACATATTTAGAAAGTTGATTACAAAGACATGGGCCATGCACACGGTGAACAAGTAGGACAGTGTTCACACCACCAAAAGACTAAAACACTCAAAGACACAGTAAAAAAAAGTATAAAAATACTCTGTTGTAAAAAAGTAACAGTAAACAGCAAGTGCTAATAAAAAGGTGATAAAAAACAGGGTATTTGGTTGACACGTTTTTTGCAAAAAATGTATAATAAGCTGCTCTATCAAACGTCAAGGTAACCCAGATCAGAGCAGTCCCTAACTGATGTATTTAAAAACTGATGATGTGTATAGCACCTATATGAGCAGATCTGCAGGTAATGTCCATGTGGACACGCTGCAGAGGACGGCATCTATGTGTATTTAGAAAGTTGTTTAACTTTGTATTTAAGATGCAAATAAAAAATAAAAAAAAATTGTGATGTACATAGACTTGATCATGACCCAAACAAGATATACAGTGGGGAAAGTAAGTATTTGATCCACTGACGATTTTGCAGGTTTCCCACCTACAAAGAATGGAGAGGTCGGTAATGTTTATCGTCGGTCACTTCACCTGGGAGAAACAGAATCTAAAAATAAAATCACATTGTATGATTTTTACATAATTAATTTGTATTTTATTGCATGAAATAAGTATTTGATCACCAACCAAGCAGCAAGAATTCTGGCTCTCACAGACCGGTTAGTTTTTCTTTAAGAAGCCTCCTACTCTGCACTCATTACCTGTATTAATTGCACCTGTTTGAACTCGTTACCTGTATAAAAGACTCAGAGTGCTTGAGAGTGATCGGAGTGCTGGAGAGTGATCGGAGTGCTGGAGAGTGATCGGAGTGCTGGAGAGTGATTGCAGCGCGTGCCGCTCACTGTGTAGAGATTGGTGACTGTAACCGTCCCAATGGCTGTAAGTGAGCGGCTGCAGGGAGGATAGAAGATAATTTTCTCTTTGTAGCCGCAGGTACAATACGGCAGGAAGGATTCTAACACTATTTACCTGCAGATTAACGACATATCTACAGGTAAATAATGTTTCTGTACATGACAGGTTCCCTTTAATGCTGACTTGCTTTGCAGTGTAATTGTTAATATATGTTGATATAACCTACAATATATGACCCTCCGCCTACTAGAGTCACTGCCACTGTAGAAAGTTGTTTTTTTTTTTCTGCTCTCAGGCCAGAGTCAGTCTTCTATATATTGGCCTCAGTCTGGTGTTTGGGCCTCTGCTGGGGAAGAGCTGGAGACTTTACCGGGTGTTTACTCATCGAGTCCCCGATAAACGAGTGGTGAGTAATACAGGGACCACCATAACTGATACTGACTGTGTAACAAGCCAGGCTCCAGTGATGTCTGACATATTCTGAGTTACATCCTGTATTATACTCCAGAGCTGCACTCACTATTCTGCTGGTGCAGCCACTTTGTACATACATTACTGATCCTGAGTTACATCCTGTATTATACCCCAGAGCTGCACTCACTATTCTGCTGGTGCAGTCACTGTGTATATACATTACATTACTGATCCTGAGTTACATCCTGTATTATATCCCAGAGCAGCACTCACTATTCTGCTGGTGCAGTCACAATGTACATACCTTACATTACTGATCCTGAGTTACCTCCTATATTATACCCCAGAGCTGCACTCACTATTCTGCTGGTGGAGTCACTGTGTACATACATTACATTACTGATCCTGAGTTACATCCTGTATTATACTCCAGAGCAGCACTCACTATTCTGCTGGTGCAGTGACTGTGTACATACATTACATTACTGATCCTGAGTTACATCCTTTATTATACTCCAGAGCTGCACTCACTATTCTGCTGGTGCAGTCACTGTGTACATACATTACATTACTGATCCTGAGTTACCTCCTGTATTATACTCCAGAGCTGCACTCACTATTCTGTTGGTGGAGTCTCTGTGTACATACATTACATTACTGATCCTGAGCTACATCCTGTATTATACTCCAGAGCTGCACTCGCTATTCTGCTTGTGCAGTCACTGTGTACATACATTACATTACTGATCCTGAGTTACCTCCTGTATTATACTCCAGAGCTGCACTCACTATTCTGTTGGTG
Organism: Phyllobates terribilis; assembly: GCF_046119375.1. Lineage (NCBI taxonomy): Eukaryota > Metazoa > Chordata > Amphibia > Anura > Dendrobatidae > Phyllobates > Phyllobates terribilis. The sequence goes on from NW_027362762.1 coordinate 970,317,075, forward strand.
GAGTCTCTGTGTACATACATTACATTACTGATCCTGAGCTACATCCTGTATTATACTCCAGAGCTGCACTCGCTATTCTGCTTGTGCAGTCACTGTGTACATACATTACATTACTGATCCTGAGTTACATCCTGTATTATACTCCAGAGCTGCACTCACTATTCTGCTGGTGCAGTCACTGTGCACATACACGACATTACTGATCCTGAGTTACCTTCTGTATTATATTCCAGAGCTGCACTCACTATTCTGCTTGTGCAGTCACTGTGTACATACATTACATTACTGATCCTGAGTTACCTCCTGTATTATACTCCAGAGCTGCACTCACTATTTTGTTGGTGGAGTCTCTGTGTACATACATTACTGATCCTGAGTTACCTCCTGTATTATACCCCAGAGCTGCACTCACTATTCTGCTGGTGCAGTCACTGTGTACATACATTACATTACTGATCCTGAGCTACATCCTGTATTATACTCCAGAGCTGCGCTCACTATTCTGCTGGTGCAGTCACTGTGTACATACATTACATTACTGATCCTGAGTTACCTCCTGTATTATACTCCAGAGCTGCACTCACTATTCTGTTGGTGGAGTCTCTGTGTACATACATTACATTACTGATCCTGAGTTACATCCTGTATTATACTGCAGAGCTGCACTCACTATTCTGCTGGTGCAGTCACTGTGTACATACATTACATTACTGATCCTGAGTTACATCCTGTATTATACTCCAGAGCTGCACTCACTATTCTGCTGGTGCAGTCACTGTGTACATACATTACATTACTGATCCTGAGTTACATCCTGTATTATACTCCATAGCTGCACTCACTATTCTGCTGGTGCAGTCACTGTGTACATACATTACATTACTAGTCCTGAGTTACCTCCTGTATTATACTCCAGAGCTGCACTCACTATTCTGCTTGTGCAGTCACTGTGTACATACATTACATTACTGATCCTGAGTTACCTCCTGTATTATACTCCAGAGCTGCACTCACTATTCTGCTGGTGCAGTCACTGTGTACATACATGACATTACTGATCCTGATTTACATCCTGTATTATACTCCATAGCTGCACTCACTATTCTGCTGGTGCAGTCACTGTGTACATACATTACTGATCCTGAGTTACATCCTGTATTATACCCCAGAGCTGCACTCACTATTCTGCTGGTGCAGTCACTGTGCACATACATGACATTACTGATCCTGAGTTACCTCCTGTATTATACTCCAGAGCTGCACACACTATTCTGCTGGTGCAGTCACTGTGTACATACATTATATTACTGATCCTGAGTTACATCCTGTATTATACTCCAGAGCTGCACTCACTATTCTGCTGGTGCAGTCACTTTGCACATACATTACATTACTGATCCTGAGTTACCTCCTGTATTATACTCCAGAGCTGCACTCCCTATTCTGCTGGTGCAGTCACTGTGTACATACATTATATTACTGATCCTGAGTTACCTCCTGTATTATATTCCAGAGCTGCGCTCACTATTCTGCTGGTGCAGTCACTGTGTGCATACATTACATTACTGATCCTGAGTTACATCCTGTATTATACTCCAGAGCTGCACTCACTATTCTGCTGGTGCAGTCTCTGTGTACATACATTACATTACTGATCCTGAGTTACATCCTGTATTATACTCCAGAGCTGCACTCACTATTCTGCTGGTGCAGTCACTGTGTACACACATTATATTACTGATCCTGAGTTACATCCTGTATTATACTCCAGAGCTGCACTCACTATTCTGCTGGTGCAGTCACTGTGCACATACATGACATTACTGATCCTGAGTTACCTCCTGTATTATACTCCAGAGCTGCACACACTATTCTGCTGGTGCAGTCACTGTGTACATACATTATATTACTGATCCTGAGTTAAATCCTGTATTATACTCCAGAGCTGCACTCACTATTCTGCTGGTGCAGTCACTGTGCACATACATTACATTACTGATCCTGAGTTACCTCCTGTATTATACTCCAGAGCTGCACTCACTATTCTGCTGGTGCAGTCACTGTGCACATACATGACATTACTGATCCTGAGTTACCTCCTGTATTATACTCCAGAGCTGCACACACTATTCTGCTTGTGCAGTCACTGTGTACATACATTACATTACTGATCCTGAGTTACCTCCTGTATTATACCCCAGAGCTGCACTCACTATTCTGCTGGTGCAGTCAATGTGTACATACATTACATTACTGATCCTGAGTTACCTCCTGTATTATACTCCAGAGCTGCACACACTATTCTGCTGGTGCAGTCACTGTGTACATACATTACATTACTGATCCTGAGTTACATCCTGTATTATACTCCAGAGCTGCACTCACTATTCTGCTGGTGCAGTCACTGTGTACATACATTATATTACTGATCCTGAGTTACATCCTGTATTATACTCCACAGCTACACTCACTATTCTGCTGGTGCAGTCACTGTGCACATACATTACATTACTGATCCTGAGTTACCTCCTGTATTATACTCCAGAGCTGCACTCACTATTCTGCTGGTGCAGTCACTGTGTACATACATTACGTTACTGATCCTGAGTTACCTCCTGTATTATACCCCAGAGCTGCGCTCACTATTCTGCTGGTGCAGTCACTGTGTACATACATTACGTTACTGATCCTGAGTTATCTCCTGTATTATACTCCAGAGCTGCGCTAGCTATTCTGCTGGTGGAGTCACTGTGTACATACATTACATTACTGATCCTGAGTTACATCCTGTATTATACTCCAGAGCTGCACTCACTATTCTGCTGGTGCAGTCACTGTGTACATACATTATATTACTGATCCTGAGTTACATCCTGTATTATACTCCACAGCTGCACTCACTATTCTGCTGGTGCAGTCACTGTGCACATAAATTACATTACTGATCCTGAGTTATCTCCTGTATTATACTCCAGAGCTGCACTCACTATTCTGCTGGTGCAGTCACTGTGTACATACATTACGTTACTGATCCTGAGTTACCTCCTGTATTATACCCCAGAGCTGCGCTCACTATTCTGCTGGTGCAGTCACTGTGTACATACATTACGTTACTGATCCTGAGTTATCTCCTGTATTATACTCCAGAGCTGCGCTAGCTATTCTGCTGGTGGAGTCACTGTGTACATACATTACATTACTGATCCTGAGTTACATCCTGTATTATACTCCAGAGCTGCACTCACTATTCTGCTGGTGCAGTCATTGTGTACATACATTACATTACTGATTCTGAGTTACATCCTGTATTATACCCCAGAGCTGCACTCACTATTCTGCTGGTGCAGTCACTGTGTATATACATTACATTACTGATCCTGAGTTACCTCCTGTATTATACTCCAGAGCTGCACTCACTATTCTGCTGGTGCAATCACTGTGTACATACATTACAGTACTGATCCCGAATTACATCCTGTATTATACCCCAGAGCTGCACTCACTATTCTGCTGGTGCAGTCACAGTGCACATACATTACATTACTGATCCTGAGTTACCTCCTGTATTATACTCCAGAGCTGCACTCACTATTCTGCTGGTGCAGTAACTGTGCACATACATTACATTACTGATCCTGAGTTACCTCCTGTATTATACCCCAGAGCTGCACTCACTATTCTGCTGGTGCAGTCACTGTGTACACACATTACATTACTGATCCTGAGTTACCTCCTGTATTATACCCCAGAGCTGCACTCACTATTCTGCTGGTGCAGTCACTGTGTACATACATTATATTACTGATCCTGAGTTACATCCTGTATTATACTCCAGAGCTGCACTCACTATTCTGCTGGTGCAGTCACTGTGTACACACATTACATTACTGATCCTGAGTTACATCCTGTATTATACTCCAGAGCTGCACTCACTATTCTGCTGGTGCAGTCACTGTGCACATACATTACGTTACTGATCCTGAGTTACCTCCTGTATTATACTCCAGAGCTGCGCTAGCTATTCTGCTGGTGCAGTCACTGTGTACATACATTACATTACTGATCCTGAGTTACATCCTGTATTATACTCCAGAGCTGCACTCACTATTCTGCTGGTGCAGTCACTGTGTACATACATTATATTACTGATCCTGAATTACATCCTGTATTATACTCCACAGCTGCACTCACTATTCTGCTGGTGCAGTCACTGTGTACATACATTACATTACTGATCCTGAGTTACCTCCTGTATTATACTCCAGAGCTGCACACACTATTCTGCTGGTGCAGTCACTGTGTACATACATTATATTACTGATCCTGAGTTACATCCTGTATTATACTCCACAGCTGCACTCACTATTCTGCTGGTGCAGTCACTGTGCACATACATTATATTTCTGATCCTGAGTTACATCCTGTATTATACTCCAGAGCTGCACTCACTATTCTGCTGGTGCAGTCACTGTGTACATACATTACATTACTGATCCTGAGTTACCTCCTGTATTATACTCCAGAGCTGCACACACTATTCTGCTGGTGCAGTCACTGTGTACATACATTATATTACTGATCCTGAATTACATCCTGTATTATACTCCACAGCTGCACTCACTATTCTGCTGGTGCAGTCACTGTGCACATAAATTACATTACTGATCCTGAGTTACCTCCTGTATTATACTCCAGAGCTGCGCTCGCTATTCTGCTGGTGCAGTCACTGTGTACATACATTACATTACTGATCCTGAGTTACCTCCTGTATTATACTCCAGAGCTGCACACACTATTCTGCTGGTGCAGTCACTCTGTACATACATTATATTTCTGATCCTGAGTTACATCCTGTATTATACTCCAGAGCTGCACTCACTATTCTGCTGGTGCAGTCACTGTGCACATACATTACATTACTGATCCTGAGTTACCTCCTGTATTATACTCCAGAGCTGCACACACTATTCTGCTGGTGCAGTCACTGTGTACATACATTATATTACTGATCCTGAATTACATCCTGTATTATACTCCACAGCTGCACTCACTATTCTGCTGGTGCAGTCACTGTGCACATAAATTACATTACTGATCCTGAGTTACCTCCTGTATTATACTCCAGAGCTGCGCTCGCTATTCTGCTGGTGCAGTCACTGTGTACATACATTACATTACTGATCCTGAGTTACCTCCTGTATTATACTCCAGAGCTGCACACACTATTCTGCTGGTGCAGTCACTCTGTACATACATTACATTACTGATCCTGAGTTACATCCTGTATTATACTCCAGAGCTGCACTCGCTATTCTGCTGGTGCAGTCACTATGCACGTACATTACATTACTGATCCTGAGTTACCTCCTGTATTATACTCCAGAGCTGCACTCACTATTCTGCTGGTGCAGTCACTGTGCACGTACATTACATTACTGATCCTGAGTTACCTCCTGTATTATACTCCAGAGCTGCACACACTATTCTGCTGGTGCAGTCACTCTGTACATACATTATATTTCTGATCCTGAGTTACATCCTGTATTATACTCCAGAGCTGCACTCACTATTCTGCTGGTGCAGTCACTGTGCACATACATTACATTACTGATCCTGAGTTACCTCCTGTATTATACTCCAGAGCTGCACACACTATTCTGCTGGTGCAGTCACTCTGCACATACATTACATTACTGATCCTGAGTTACCTCCTGTATTATACCCCAGAGCTGCACTCACTATTCTGCTGGTGCAGTCACTGTGTACATACATTATATTACTGATCCTGAGTTACCTCCTGTATTATACTCCACAGCTGCACTCACTATTCTGCTGGTGCAGTCACTGTGTACATACATTACATTACTGATCCTGAGTTACATCCTGTATTATACTCCAGAGCTGCACTCACTATTCTGCTGGTGCAGTCACTGTGTACATACATTATATTACTGATCCTGAGTTACCTCCTGTATTATACTCCAGAGCTGCACTCACTATTCTGCTGGTGCAGTCACTGTGTACATACATTACATTACTGATCCTGAGTTACCTCCTGTATTATACTCCAGAGCTGCACTCACTATTCTGCTGGTGCAGTCACTGTGTACGTACATTACATTACTGATACGGAGTTACATCCTGTATTATACTCCAGAGCTGCACTCACTATTCTGCTGGTGGAGTCACTGTGTACATACATTACATTACTGATCCTGAGGTACATCCTGTATTATACTCCAGAGCTGCACTCACTATTCTGCTGGTGCAGTCACTGTGTACATACATTACATTACTGATCCTGAGTTACATCCTGTATTATACCCCAGAGCTGCACTCACTATTCTGCTGGTGCAGTCACTGTGTACATACATTACTGATCCTGAGTTACATCCTGTATTATATCCCAGAGCTGCACTCACTATTCTGCTGGTGCAGTCACTGTGCACATACACGACATTACTGATCCTGAGTTACCTCCTGTATTATATTCCAGAGCTGCACACACTATTCTGCTGGTGCAATCACTGTGTACATACATTATATTACTGATCCTGAGTTACCTCCTGTATTATATTCCAGAGCTGCGCTCACTATTCTGCTGGTGCAGTCACTGTGTGCATACTTTACATTACTGATCCTGAGTTACATCCTGTATTATACTCCAGAGCTGCACTCACTATTCTGCTGGTGCAGTCACTGTGTACATACATTACATTACTGATCCTGAGTTACATCCTGTATTATACTCCAGAGCTACGCTTACTATTCTGCTGGTGCAGTCACTGTGTACATACATTACATTACTGATCCTGAGTTACATCCTGTATTATACTCCACAGCTGCACTCATTATTCTGCTGGTGCAGTCACTGTGCACATACATTACATTACTGATCCTGAGTTACATCCTGTATTATACTCCAGAGCTGCACTCACTATTCTGCTGGTGCAGTCTCTGTGTACATACATTATATTACTGATCCTGAGTTACATCCTGTATTATACTCCAGAGCTGCACTCACTATTCTGCTGGTGCAGTCACTTTGCACATACATTACATTACTGATCCTGAGTTACCTCCTGTATTATACTCCAGAGCTGCACTCACTATTCTGCTGGTGCAGTCACTGTGTACATACATTACATTACTGATCCTGAGTTACATCCTGTATTATACTCCAGAGCTGCACTCACTATTCTGCTGGTGCAGTCACTGTGTACATACATTATATTACTGATCCTGAGTTACCTCCTGTATTATACTCCACAGCTGCACTCACTATTCTGCTGGTGCAGTCACTGTGTACATACATTACATTACTGATCCTGAGTTACATCCTGTATTATACTCCAGAGCTGCACTCACTATTCTGCTGGTGCAGTCACTGTGTACATACATTATATTACTGATCCTGAGTTACCTCCTGTATTATACTCCAGAGCTGCACTCACTATTCTGCTGGTGCAGTCACTGTGTACATACATTATATTACTGATCCTGAGTTACCTCCTGTATTATACTCCACAGCTGCACTCACTATTCTGCTGGTGCAGTCACTGTGTACATACATTACATTACTGATCCTGAGTTACATCCTGTATTATACTCCAGAGCTGCGCTCACTATTCTGCTGGTGCAGTCACTGTGTACATACATTACATTACTGATCCTGAGTTACATCCTGTATTATACGCCACAGCTGCGCTCACTATTCTGCTGGTGCAGTCACTGTGTATATACATTACATTACTGATCCTGAGTTACCTCCTGTATTATACTCCAGAGCTGCACTCACTATTCTGCTGGTGGAGTCACTGTGTACATACATTACATTACTGATCCTGAGTTACATCCTGTATTATACTCCAGAGCTGCACTCACTATTCTGCTGGTGCAGTCACTGTGTACATACATTACATTACTGATCCTGAGTTACCTCCTGTATTATACTCCAGAGCTGCACTCACTATTCTGCTGGTGCAGTCACTGTGTACATACATTATATTACTGATCCTGAGTTACATCCTGTATTATACTCCAGAGCTGCACTCACTATTCTGCTGGTGCAGTCACTGTGTACATACATTACATTACTGATCCTGAGTTACCTCCTGTATTATACTCCAGAGCTGCACTCACTATTCTGCTGGTGCAGTCACTGTGTACATACATTATATTACTGATCCTGAGTTACATCCTGTATTATACTCCAGAGCTGCACTCACTATTCTGCTGGTGCAGTCACTGTGTACATACATTACATTACTGATCCTGAGTTACCTCCTGTATTATACCCCAGAGCTGCACTCACTATTCTGCTGGTGCAGTCACTGTGTACATACATTACATTACTGATCCTGAGTTACATCCTGTGTTATACTCCAGAGCTGCACTCACTATTCTGCTGGTGCAGTCACTGTGCACGTACATTACATTACTGATCCTGAGTTACCTCCTGTATTATACCCCAGAGCTGCACTCACTATTCTGCTGGTGCAGTCACTGTGTACATACATTACAGTACTGATCCCGAATTACATCCTGTATTATACCCCAGAGCTGCACTCACTATTCTGCTGGTGCAGTCACAGTGCACATACATTATATTACTGATCCTGAGTTACATCCTGTATTATACCCCAGAGCTGCACTCACTATTCTGCTGGTGCAGTCACTGTGGACATACATGACATTACTGATCCTGAGTTACCTCCTGTATTATACTCCAGAGCTGCACACACTATTCTGCTGGTGCAGTCACTGTGTACATACATTACATTACTGATCCTGAGTTACATCCTGTATTATACCCCAGAGCTGCACTCACTATTCTGCTGGTGCAGTCACTGTGGACATACATGACATTACTGATCCTGAGTTACCTCCTGTATTATACTCCAGAGCTGCACACACTATTCTGCTGGTGCAGTCACTGTGTACATACATTACATTACTGATCCTGAGTTACATCCTGTATTATACTCCAGAGCTGCATTCACTATTCTGCTGGTGCAGTCACTGTGTACATACATTACATTACTGATCCTGAGTTACCTCCTGTATTATACTGCAGAGCTGCACTCACTATTCTGCTGGTGCAGTCACTGTGTACATATATTACATTACTGATCCTGAGTTACATCCTGTATTATACCCCAGAGCTGCACTCACTATTCTGCTGGTGCAGTCACTGTGTACATACATTACATTACTGATCCTGAGTTACATCCTGTATTATACTCCAGAGCTGCACTCACTATTCTGCTGGTGCAGTCACTGTGTACATACATTACATTACTGATCCTGAGTTACCTCCTGTATTATACTCCAGAGCTGCACTCACTATTCTGCTGGTGCAGTCACTGTGTACATACATTACATTACTGATCCTGAGTTACATCCTGTATTATACTCCAGAGCTGCACTCACTATTCTGCTGGTGCAGTCACTGTGTACATACATTACATTACTGATCCTGAGTTACCTCCTGTATTATACTCCAGAGCTGCACTCACTATTCTGCTGGTGCAGTCACTGTGCACATACATTACATTACTGATCCTGAGTTACATCCTGTATTATACCCCAGAGCTGCACTCACTATTCCGCTGGTGCAGTCACTGTGTACATACATTACATTACTGATCCTGAGTTACATCCTGTATTATACTCCAGAGCTGCACTCACTATTCTGCTGGTGCAGTCACTGTGTACATACATTACATTACTGATCCTGAGTTACATCCTGTATTATACTCCAGAGCTGCACTCACTATTCTGCTGGTGCAGTCACTGTGTACATACATTACATTACTGATCCTGAGTTACATCCTGTATTATACTCCAGAGCTGCACTCACTATTCTGCTGGTGCAGTCACTGTGCACATACATTACATTACTGATCCTGAGTTACATCCTGTATTATACTCCAGAGCTGCACTCACTATTCTGCTGGTGCAGTCACTGTGCACATACATTACATTACTGATCCTGAGTTACATCCTGTATTATACCCCAGAGCTGCACTCACTATTCTGCTGGTGCAGTCACTGTGTACATACATTACATTACTGATCCTGAGTTACATCCTGTATTATACTCCAGAGCTGCACTCAATATTCTGCTGGTGCAGTCACTGTGTACATACATTACATTACTGATCCTGAGTTACATCCTGTATTATACTCCAGAGCTGCACTCACTATTCCGCTGGTGCAGTCACTGTGTACATACATTACATTACTGATCCTGAGTTACATCCTGTATTATACTCCAGAGCTGCACTCACTATTCTGCTGGTGCAGTCTCTGTGTACATACATTATATTACTGATCCTGAGTTACATCCTGTATTATACTCCAGAGCTGCACTCACTATTCTGCTGGTGCAGTCACTTTGCACATACATTACATTACTGATCCTGAGTTACCTCCTGTATTATACTCCAGAGCTGCACTCACTATTCTGCTGGTGCAGTCACTGTGTACATACATTATATTACTGATCCTGAATTACATCCTGTATTATACTCCAGAGCTGCACTCACTATTCTGCTGGTGCAGTCACTGTGTACATACATTACATTACTGATCCTGAGTTACCTCCTGTATTATACTCCAGAGCTGCGCTCGCTCTTCTGCTGGTGCAGTCACTGTGTACATACATTACATTACTGATCCTGAGTTACATCCTGTATTATACTCCAGAGCTGCACTCACTATTCTGCTGGTGCAGTCACTGTGTACATACATTATATTACTGATCCTGAGTTACCTCCTGTATTATACTCCACAGCTGCACTCACTATTCTGCTGGTGCAGTCACTGTGTACATACATTACATTACTGATCCTGAGTTACATCCTGTATTATACTCCAGAGCTGCACTCACTATTCTGCTGGTGCAGTCACTGTGTACATACATTATATTACTGATCCTGAGTTACCTCCTGTATTATACTCCAGAGCTGCACTCACTATTCTGCTGGTGCAGTCACTGTGTACATACATTATATTACTGATCCTGAGTTACCTCCTGTATTATACTCCACAGCTGCACTCACTATTCTGCTGGTGCAGTCACTGTGTACATACATTACATTACTGATCCTGAGTTACATCCTGTATTATACTCCAGAGCTGCACTCACTATTCTGCTGGTGCAGTCACTGTGTACATACATTACATTACTGATCCTGAGTTACATCCTGTATTATACGCCACAGCTGCGCTCACTATTCTGCTGGTGCAGTCACTGTGTATATACATTACATTACTGATCCTGAGTTACCTCCTGTATTATACTCCAGAGCTGCACTCACTATTCTGCTGGTGGAGTCACTGTGTACATACATTACATTACTGATCCTGAGTTACATCCTGTATTATACTCCAGAGCTGCACTCACTATTCTGCTGGTGCAGTCACTGTGCACATACATTATATTACTGATCCTGAGTTACATCCTGTATTATACTCCAGAGCTGCACTCACTATTCTGCTGGTGCAGTCACTGTGTACATACATTACATTACTGATCCTGAGTTACATCCTGTGTTATACTCCAGAGCTGCACTCACTATTCTGCTGGTGCAGTCACTGTGCACGTACATTACATTACTGATCCTGAGTTACCTCCTGTATTATACTCCAGAGCTGCACACACTATTCTGCTGGTGCAGTCACTGTGTACATACATTATATTACTGATCCTGAGTTATATCCTGTATTATACTCCACAGCTGCACTCACTATTCTGCTGGTGCAGTCACTGTGTACATACATTACATTACTGATCCTGAGTTACCTCCTGTATTATACTCTACAGCTGCACTCACTATTCTGCTGGTGCAGTCACTGTGTACATACATTACATTACTGATCCTGAGTTACATCCTGTATTATACCCCAGAGCTGCACTCACTATTCTGCTGGTGCAGTCACTGTGGACATACATTACATTACTGATCCTGAGTTACCTCCTGTATTATACTGCAGAGCTGCACTCACTATTCTGCTGGTGCAGTCACTGTGTACATATATTACATTACTGATCCTGAGTTACATCCTGTATTATACCCCAGAGCTGCACTCACTATTCTGCTGGTGCAGTCACTGTGTACATACATTACATTACTGATCCTGAGTTACATCCTGTATTATACTCCAGAGCTGCACTCACTATTCTGCTGGTGCAGTCACTGTGTACATACATTACATTACTGATCCTGAGTTACCTCCTGTATTATACTCCAGAGCTGCACTCACTATTCTGCTGGTGCAGTCACTGTGTACATACATTACATTACTGATCCTGAGTTACATCCTGTATTATACTCCAGAGCTGCACTCACTATTCTGCTGGTGCAGTCACTGTGTACATACATTACATTACTGATCCTGAGTTACCTCCTGTATTATACTCCAGAGCTGCACTCACTATTCTGCTGGTGCAGTCACTGTGCACATACATTACATTACTGATCCTGAGTTACATCCTGTATTATACCCCAGAGCTGCACTCACTATTCCGCTGGTGCAGTCACTGTGTACATACATTACATTACTGATCCTGAGTTACATCCTGTATTATACTCCAGAGCTGCACTCACTATTCTGCTGGTGCAGTCACTGTGTACATACATTACATTACTGATCCTGAGTTACCTCCTGTATTATACCCCAGAGCTGCACTCACTATTCTGCTGGTGCAATCACTGTGTACATACATTACAGTACTGATCCCGAATTACATCCTGTATTATACCCCAGAGCTGCACTCACTATTCTACTGGTGCAGTCACAGTGCACATACATTACATTACTGATCCTGAGTTACCTCCTGTATTATACTCCAGAGCTGCACTCACTATTCTGCTGGTGCAGTAACTGTGCACATACATTACATTACTGATCCTGAGTTACCTCCTGTATTATACCCCAGAGCTGCACTCACTATTCTGCTGGTGCAGTCACTGTGTACACACATTACATTACTGATCCTGAGTTACCTCCTGTATTATACCCCAGAGCTGCACTCACTATTCTGCTGGTGCAGTCACTGTGTACATACATTATATTACTGATCCTGAGTTACATCCTGTATTATACTCCAGAGCTGCACTCACTATTCTGCTGGTGCAGTCACTGTGTACACACATTACATTACTGATCCTGAGTTACATCCTGTATTATACTCCAGAGCTGCACTCACTATTCTGCTGGTGCAGTCACTGTGCACATACATTACGTTACTGATCCTGAGTTACCTCCTGTATTATACTCCAGAGCTGCGCTAGCTATTCTGCTGGTGCAGTCACTGTGTACATACATTACATTACTGATCCTGAGTTACATCCTGTATTATACTCCAGAGCTGCACTCACTATTCTGCTGGTGCAGTCACTGTGCACATACATTACATTACTGATCCTGAGTTACATCCTGTATTATACTCCAGAGCTGCACTCACTATTCTGCTGGTGCAGTCACTGTGCACATACATTACATTACTGATCCTGAGTTACCTCCTGTATTATACCCCAGAGCTGCACTCACTATTCTGCTGGTGCAGTCACTGTGTACATACATTATATTACTGATCCTGAGTTACATCCTGTATTATACTCCACAGCTGCACTCACTATTCTGCTGGTGCAGTCACTGTGCACATACATTACATTACTGATCCTGAGTTACATCCTGTATTATACTCCAGAGCTGCACTCACTATTCTGCTGGTGCAGTCACTGTGTACATACATTACATTACTGATCCTGAGTTACCTCCTGTATTATACTCCAGAGCTGCACACACTATTCTGCTGGTGCAGTCACTCTGTACATACATTATATTTCTGATCCTGAGTTACATCCTGTATTATACTCCAGAGCTGCACTCACTATTCTGCTGGTGCAGTCACTGTGCACATACATTACATTACTGATCCTGAGTTACCTCCTGTATTATACTCCAGAGCTGCACACACTATTCTGCTGGTGCAGTCACTGTGTACATACATTATATTACTGATCCTGAATTACATCCTGTATTATACTCCACAGCTGCACTCACTATTCTGCTGGTGCAGTCACTGTGCACATAAATTACATTACTGATCCTGAGTTACCTCCTGTATTATACTCCAGAGCTGCGCTTGTTATTCTGCTGGTGCAGTCACTGTGTACATACATTACATTACTGATCCTGAGTTACCTCCTGTATTATACTCCAGAGCTGCACACACTATTCTGCTGGTGCAGTCACTCTGTACATACATTATATTTCTGATCCTGAGTTACATCCTGTATTATACTCCAGAGGTGCACTCACTATTCTGCTGGTGCAGTCACTGTGCACATACATTACATTACTGATCCTGAGTTACCTCCTGTATTATACTCCAGAGCTGCACTCACTATTCTGCTGGTGCAGTCACTGTGTACATACATTATATTACTGATCCTGAATTACATCCTGTATTATACTCCACAGCTGCACTCACTATTCTGCTGGTGCAGTCACTGTGCACATAAATTACATTACTGATCCTGAGTTACCTCCTGTATTATACTCCAGAGCTGCACACACTATTCTGCTGGTGCAGTCACTCTGTACATACATTACATTACTGATCCTGAGTTACATCCTGTATTATACTCCAGAGCTGCACTCGCTATTCTGCTGGTGCAGTCACTGTGCACGTACATTACATTACTGATCCTGAGTTACCTCCTGTATTATACTCCAGAGCTGCACTCACTATTCTGCTGGTGCAGTCACTGTGCACGTACATTACATTACTGATCCTGAGTTACCTCCTGTATTATACTCCAGAGCTGCACTCACTATTCTGCTGGTGCAGTCACTGTGTACATACATTACATTACTGATCCTGAGTTACCTCCTGTATTATACTCCAGAGCTGCACTCACTATTCTGCTGGTGCAGTCACTGTGTACGTACATTACATTACTGATACGGAGTTACATCCTGTATTATACTCCAGAGCTGCACTCACTATTCTGCTGGTGGAGTCACTGTGTACATACATTACATTACTGATCCTGAGGTACATCCTGTATTATACTCCAGAGCTGCACTCACTATTCTGCTGGTGCAGTCACTGTGTACAT
Source organism: Phyllobates terribilis (assembly GCF_046119375.1). NCBI lineage: Eukaryota > Metazoa > Chordata > Amphibia > Anura > Dendrobatidae > Phyllobates > Phyllobates terribilis. Next base: position 970,332,212 of record NW_027362762.1, read on the forward strand.
ACATTACATTACTGATCCTGAGTTACATCCTGTATTATACTCCAGAGCTGCACTCACTATTCTGCTGGTGCAGTCACTGTGTACATACATTACATTACTGATCCTGAGTTACATCCTGTATTATACCCCAGAGCTGCACTCACTATTCTGCTGGTGCAGTCACTGTGTACATACATTACTGATCCTGAGTTACATCCTGTATTATATCCCAGAGCTGCACTCACTATTCTGCTGGTGCAGTCACTGTGCACATACACGACATTACTGATCCTGAGTTACCTCCTGTATTATATTCCAGAGCTGCACACACTATTCTGCTGGTGCAATCACTGTGTACATACATTATATTACTGATCCTGAGTTACCTCCTGTATTATATTCCAGAGCTGCGCTCACTATTCTGCTGGTGCAGTCACTGTGTGCATACTTTACATTACTGATCCTGAGTTACATCCTGTATTATACTCCAGAGCTGCACTCACTATTCTGCTGGTGCAGTCACTGTGTACATACATTACATTACTGATCCTGAGTTACATCCTGTATTATACTCCAGAGCTACGCTTACTATTCTGCTGGTGCAGTCACTGTGTACATACATTACATTACTGATCCTGAGTTACATCCTGTATTATACTCCACAGCTGCACTCATTATTCTGCTGGTGCAGTCACTGTGCACATACATTACATTACTGATCCTGAGTTACATCCTGTATTATACTCCAGAGCTGCACTCACTATTCTGCTGGTGCAGTCACTGTGTACATACATTACATTACTGATCCTGAGTTACATCCTGTATTATACTCCACAGCTGCACTCACTATTCTGCTGGTGCAGTCACTGTGTACATACATTACATTACTGATCCTGAGTTACCTCCTGTATTATACTCCAGAGCTGCACTCACTATTCTGCTGGTGCAGTCACTGTGTAGATACATTACATTACTGATCCTGAGTTACATCCTGTATTATACTCCAGAGCTGCACTCACTATTCTGCTGGTGCAGTCACTGTGTACATACATTATATTACTGATCCTGAGTTACCTCCTGTATTATACTCCACAGCTGCACTCACTATTCTGCTGGTGCAGTCACTGTGTACATACATTACATTACTGATCCTGAGTTACATCCTGTATTATACTCCAGAGCTGCACTCACTATTCTGCTGGTGCAGTCACTGTGTACATACATTATATTACTGATCCTGAGTTACCTCCTGTATTATACTCCAGAGCTGCACTCACTATTCTGCTGGTGCAGTCACTGTGTACATACATTATATTACTGATCCTGAGTTACCTCCTGTATTATACTCCACAGCTGCACTCACTATTCTGCTGGTGCAGTCACTGTGTACATACATTACATTACTGATCCTGAGTTACATCCTGTATTATACTCCAGAGCTGCACTCACTATTCTGCTGGTGCAGTCACTGTGTACATACATTACATTACTGATCCTGAGTTACATCCTGTATTATACGCCACAGCTGCGCTCACTATTCTGCTGGTGCAGTCACTGTGTATATACATTACATTACTGATCCTGAGTTACCTCCTGTATTATACTCCAGAGCTGCACTCACTATTCTGCTGGTGGAGTCACTGTGTACATACATTACATTACTGATCCTGAGTTACATCCTGTATTATACTCCAGAGCTGCACTCACTATTCTGCTGGTGCAGTCACTGTGTACATACATTACATTACTGATCCTGAGTTACCTCCTGTATTATACTCCAGAGCTGCACTCACTATTCTGCTGGTGCAGTCACTGTGTACATACATTATATTACTGATCCTGAGTTACATCCTGTATTATACTCCAGAGCTGCACTCACTATTCTGCTGGTGCAGTCACTGTGTACATACATTACATTACTGATCCTGAGTTACCTCCTGTATTATACTCCAGAGCTGCACTCACTATTCTGCTGGTGCAGTCACTGTGTACATACATTATATTACTGATCCTGAGTTACATCCTGTATTTTACTCCAGAGCTGCACTCACTATTCTGCTGGTGCAGTCACTGTGTACATACATTACATTACTGATCCTGAGTTACCTCCTGTATTATACCCCAGAGCTGCACTCACTATTCTGCTGGTGCAGTCACTGTGTACATACATTACAGTACTGATCCCGAATTACATCCTGTATTATACCCCAGAGCTGCACTCACTATTCTGCTGGTGCAGTCACAGTGCACATACATTATATTACTGATCCTGAGTTACATCCTGTATTATACTCCAGAGCTGCACTCACTATTCTGCTGGTGCAGTCACTGTGCACATACATTATATTACTGATCCTGAATTACATCCTGTATTATACTCCAGAGCTGCACTCACTATTCTGCTGGTGCAGTCACTGTGTACATACATTACATTACTGATCCTGAGTTACATCCTGTGTTATACTCCAGAGCTGCACTCACTATTCTGCTGGTGCAGTCACTGTGCACGTACATTACATTACTGATCCTGAGTTACCTCCTGTATTATACTCCAGAGCTGCACACACTATTCTGCTGGTGCAGTCACTGTGTACATACATTATATTACTGATCCTGAGTTATATCCTGTATTATACTCCACAGCTGCACTCACTATTCTGCTGGTGCAGTCACTGTGTACATACATTACATTACTGATCCTGAGTTACCTCCTGTATTATACTCCACAGCTGCACTCACTATTCTGCTGGTGCAGTCACTGTGTACATACATTACATTACTGATCCTGAGTTACATCCTGTATTATACCCCAGAGCTGCACTCACTATTCTGCTGGTGCAGTCACTGTGGACATACATGACATTACTGATCCTGAGTTACCTCCTGTATTATACTCCAGAGCTGCACACACTATTCTGCTGGTGCAGTCACTGTGTACATACATTACATTACTGATCCTGAGTTACCTCCTGTATTATACTGCAGAGCTGCACTCACTATTCTGCTGGTGCAGTCACTGTGTACATATATTACATTACTGATCCTGAGTTACATCCTGTATTATACCCCAGAGCTGCACTCACTATTCTGCTGGTGCAGTCACTGTGTACATACATTACATTACTGATCCTGAGTTACATCCTGTATTATACTCCAGAGCTGCACTCACTATTCTGCTGGTGCAGTCACTGTGTACATACATTACATTACTGATCCTGAGTTACCTCCTGTATTATACTCCAGAGCTGCACTCACTATTCTGCTGGTGCAGTCACTGTGTACATACATTACATTACTGATCCTGAGTTACATCCTGTATTATACTCCAGAGCTGCACTCACTATTCTGCTGGTGCAGTCACTGTGTACATACATTACATTACTGATCCTGAGTTACCTCCTGTATTATACTCCAGAGCTGCACTCACTATTCCGCTGGTGCAGTCACTGTGTACATACATTACATTACTGATCCTGAGTTACATCCTGTATTATACTCCAGAGCTGCACTCACTATTCTGCTGGTGCAGTCACTGTGTACATACATTACATTACTGATCCTGAGTTACATCCTGTATTATACTCCAGAGCTGCACTCACTATTCTGCTGGTGCAGTCACTGTGTACATACATTACTGATCCTGAGTTACATCCTGTATTATACTCCAGAGCTGCACTCACTATTCTGCTGGTGCAGTCACTGTGCACATACATTACATTACTGATCCTGAGTTACATCCTGTATTATACTCCAGAGCTGCACTCACTATTCTGCTGGTGCAGTCACTGTGCACATACATTACATTACTGATCCTGAGTTACATCCTGTATTATACCCCAGAGCTGCACTCACTATTCTGCTGGTGCAGTCACTGTGTACATACATTACATTACTGATCCTGAGTTACATCCTGTATTATACTCCAGAGCTGCACTCACTATTCCGCTGGTGCAGTCACTGTGTACATACATTACATTACTGATCCTGAGTTACATCCTGTATTATACTCCAGAGCTGCACTCAATATTCTGCTGGTGCAGTCACTGTGTACATACATTACATTACTGATCCTGAGTTACATCCTGTATTATACTCCAGAGCTGCACTCACTATTCCGCTGGTGCAGTCACTGTGTACATACATTACATTACTGATCCTGAGTTACATCCTGTATTATACTCCAGAGCTGCACTCACTATTCTGCTGGTGCAGTCTCTGTGTACATACATTATATTACTGATCCTGAGTTACATCCTGTATTATACTCCAGAGCTGCACTCACTATTCTGCTGGTGCAGTCACTTTGCACATACATTACATTACTGATCCTGAGTTACCTCCTGTATTATACTCCAGAGCTGCACTCACTATTCTGCTGGTGCAGTCACTGTGTACATACATTATATTACTGATCCTGAATTACATCCTGTATTATACTCCAGAGCTGCACTCACTATTCTGCTGGTGCAGTCACTGTGTACATACATTACATTACTGATCCTGAGTTACCTCCTGTATTATACTCCAGAGCTGCGCTCGCTCTTCTGCTGGTGCAGTCACTGTGTACATACATTATATTACTGATCCTGAGTTATATCCTGTATTATACTCCACAGCTGCACTCACTATTCTGCTGGTGCAGTCACTGTGTACATACATTACATTACTGATCCTGAGTTACCTCCTGTATTATACTCCACAGCTGCACTCACTATTCTGCTGGTGCAGTCACTGTGTACATACATTACATTACTGATCCTGAGTTACATCCTGTATTATACCCCAGAGCTGCACTCACTATTCTGCTGGTGCAGTCACTGTGGACATACATGACATTACTGATCCTGAGTTACCTCCTGTATTATACTCCAGAGCTGCACACACTATTCTGCTGGTGCAGTCACTGTGTACATACATTACATTACTGATCCTGAGTTACCTCCTGTATTATACTGCAGAGCTGCACTCACTATTCTGCTGGTGCAGTCACTGTGTACATATATTACATTACTGATCCTGAGTTACATCCTGTATTATACCCCAGAGCTGCACTCACTATTCTGCTGGTGCAGTCACTGTGTACATACATTACATTACTGATCCTGAGTTACATCCTGTATTATACTCCAGAGCTGCACTCACTATTCTGCTGGTGCAGTCACTGTGTACATACATTACATTACTGATCCTGAGTTACCTCCTGTATTATACTCCAGAGCTGCACTCACTATTCTGCTGGTGCAGTCACTGTGTACATACATTACATTACTGATCCTGAGTTACATCCTGTATTATACTCCAGAGCTGCACTCACTATTCTGCTGGTGCAGTCACTGTGTACATACATTACATTACTGATCCTGAGTTACCTCCTGTATTATACTCCAGAGCTGCACTCACTATTCTGCTGGTGCAGTCACTGTGCACATACATTACATTACTGATCCTGAGTTACATCCTGTATTATACCCCAGAGCTGCACTCACTATTCCGCTGGTGCAGTCACTGTGTACATACATTACATTACTGATCCTGAGTTACATCCTGTATTATACTCCAGAGCTGCACTCACTATTCTGCTGGTGCAGTCACTGTGTACATACATTACATTACTGATCCTGAGTTACATCCTGTATTATACTCCAGAGCTGCACTCACTATTCTGCTGGTGCAGTCACTGTGTACATACATTACTGATCCTGAGTTACATCCTGTATTATACTCCAGAGCTGCACTCACTATTCTGCTGGTGCAGTCACTGTGCACATACATTACATTACTGATCCTGAGTTACATCCTGTATTATACTCCAGAGCTGCACTCACTATTCTGCTGGTGCAGTCACTGTGCACATACATTACATTACTGATCCTGAGTTACATCCTGTATTATACCCCAGAGCTGCACTCACTATTCTGCTGGTGCAGTCACTGTGTACATACATTACATTACTGATCCTGAGTTACATCCTGTATTATACTCCAGAGCTGCACTCACTATTCCGCTGGTGCAGTCACTGTGTACATACATTACATTACTGATCCTGAGTTACATCCTGTATTATACTCCAGAGCTGCACTCAATATTCTGCTGGTGCAGTCACTGTGTACATACATTACATTACTGATCCTGAGTTACATCCTGTATTATACTCCAGAGCTGCACTCACTATTCCGCTGGTGCAGTCACTGTGTACATACATTACATTACTGATCCTGAGTTACATCCTGTATTATACTCCAGAGCTGCACTCACTATTCTGCTGGTGCAGTCTCTGTGTACATACATTATATTACTGATCCTGAGTTACATCCTGTATTATACTCCAGAGCTGCACTCACTATTCTGCTGGTGCAGTCACTTTGCACATACATTACATTACTGATCCTGAGTTACCTCCTGTATTATACTCCAGAGCTGCACTCACTATTCTGCTGGTGCAGTCACTGTGTACATACATTATATTACTGATCCTGAATTACATCCTGTATTATACTCCAGAGCTGCACTCACTATTCTGCTGGTGCAGTCACTGTGTACATACATTACATTACTGATCCTGAGTTACCTCCTGTATTATACTCCAGAGCTGCGCTCGCTCTTCTGCTGGTGCAGTCACTGTGTACATACATTATATTACTGATCCTGAGTTACCTCCTGTATTATACTCCACAGCTGCACTCACTATTCTGCTGGTGCAGTCACTGTGTACATACATTACATTACTGATCCTGAGTTACATCCTGTATTATACTCCAGAGCTGCACTCACTATTCTGCTGGTGCAGTCACTGTGTACATACATTATATTACTGATCCTGAGTTACCTCCTGTATTATACTCCAGAGCTGCACTCACTATTCTGCTGGTGCAGTCACTGTGTACATACATTATATTACTGATCCTGAGTTACCTCCTGTATTATACTCCACAGCTGCACTCACTATTCTGCTGGTGCAGTCACTGTGTACATACATTACATTACTGATCCTGAGTTACATCCTGTATTATACTCCAGAGCTGCACTCACTATTCTGCTGGTGCAGTCACTGTGTACATACATTACATTACTGATCCTGAGTTACATCCTGTATTATACGCCACAGCTGCGCTCACTATTCTGCTGGTGCAGTCACTGTGTACATACATTACATTACTGATCCTGAGTTACCTCCTGTATTATACTCCAGAGCTGCACTCACTATTCTGCTGGTGGAGTCACTGTGTACATACATTACATTACTGATCCTGAGTTACATCCTGTATTATACTCCAGAGCTGCACTCACTATTCTGCTGGTGCAGTCACTGTGTACATACATTACATTACTGATCCTGAGTTACCTCCTGTATTATACTCCAGAGCTGCACTCACTATTCTGCTGGTGCAGTCACTGTGTACATACATTATATTACTGATCCTGAGTTACATCCTGTATTATACTCCAGAGCTGCACTCACTATTCTGCTGGTGCAGTCACTGTGTACATACATTACATTACTGATCCTGAGTTACCTCCTGTATTATACTCCAGAGCTGCACTCACTATTCTGCTGGTGCAGTCACTGTGTACATACATTACATTACTGATCCTGAGTTACCTCCTGTATTATACTCCAGAGCTGCACTCACTATTCTGCTGGTGCAGTCACTGTGTACATACATTATATTACTGATCCTGAGTTACATCCTGTATTATACTCCAGAGCTGCACTCACTATTCTGCTGGTGCAGTCACTGTGTACATACATTACATTACTGATCCTGAGTTACCTCCTGTATTATACCCCAGAGCTGCACTCACTATTCTGCTGGTGCAGTCACTGTGTACATACATTACAGTACTGATCCCGAATTACATCCTGTATTTTACCCCAGAGCTGCACTCACTATTCTGCTGGTGCAGTCACAGTGCACATACATTATATTACTGATCCTGAGTTACATCCTGTATTATACTCCAGAGCTGCACTCACTATTCTGCTGGTGCAGTCACTGTGCACATACATTATATTACTGATCCTGAGTTACATTCTGTATTATACTCCAGAGCTGCACTCACTATTCTGCTGGTGCAGTCACTGTGTACATACATTACATTACTGATCCTGAGTTACATCCTGTGTTATACTCCAGAGCTGCACTCACTATTCTGCTGGTGCAGTCACTGTGCACGTACATTACATTACTGATCCTGAGTTACCTCCTGTATTATACTCCAGAGCTGCACTCACTATTCTGCTGGTGCAGTCACTGTGTACATACATTATATTACTGATCCTGAGTTATATCCTGTATTATACTCCACAGCTGCACTCACTATTCTGCTGGTGGAGTCACTGTGTACATACATTACATTACTGATCCTGAGTTACCTCCTGTATTATACTCCACAGCTGCACTCACTATTCTGCTGGTGCAGTCACTGTGTACATACATTACATTACTGATCCTGAGTTACATTCTGTATTATACTCCAGAGCTGCAGTCACTATTCTGCTGGTGCAGTCACTGTGTACATACATTACTGATCCTGAGTTACATCCTGTATTATACCCCAGAGCTGCACTCACTATTCTGCTGGTGCAGTCACTGTGGACATACATGACATTACTGATCCTGAGTTACCTCCTGTATTATACTCCAGAGCTGCACACACTATTCTGCTGGTGGAGTCACTGTGTACATACATTACATTACTGATCCTGAGTTACCTCCTGTATTATACTGCAGAGCTGCACTCACTATTCTGCTGGTGCAGTCACTGTGTACATATATTACATTACTGATCCTGAGTTACATCCTGTATTATACCCCAGAGCTGCACTCACTATTCTGCTGGTGCAGTCACTGTGTACATACATTACATTACTGATCCTGAGTTACCTCCTGTATTATACTGCAGAGCTGCACTCACTATTCTGCTGGTGCAGTCACTGTGTACATATATTACATTACTGATCCTGAGTTACATCCTGTATTATACCCCAGAGCTGCACTCACTATTCTGCTGGTGCAGTCACTGTGTACATACATTACATTACTGATCCTGAGTTACATCCTGTATTATACTCCAGAGCTGCACTCACTATTCTGCTGGTGCAGTCACTGTGTACATACATTACATTACTGATCCTGAGTTACCTCCTGTATTATACTCCAGAGCTGCACTCACTATTCTGCTGGTGCAGTCACTGTGCACATACATTACATTACTGATCCTGAGTTACATCCTGTATTATACCCCAGAGCTGCACTCACTATTCCGCTGGTGCAGTCACTGTGTACATACATTACATTACTGATCCTGAGTTACATCCTGTATTATACTCCAGAGCTGCACTCACTATTCTGCTGGTGCAGTCACTGTGTACATACATTACATTACTGATCCTGAGTTACATCCTGTATTATACTCCAGAGCTGCACTCACTATTCTGCTGGTGCAGTCACTGTGTACATACATTACATTACTGATCCTGAGTTACATCCTGTATTATACTCCAGAGCTGCACTCACTATTCTGCTGGTGCAGTCACTGTGCACATACATTACATTACTGATCCTGAGTTACATCCTGTATTATACTCCAGAGCTGCACTCACTATTCTGCTGGTGCAGTCACTGTGCACATACATTACATTACTGATCCTGAGTTACATCCTGTATTATACCCCAGAGCTGCACTCACTATTCTGCTGGTGCAGTCACTGTGTACATACATTACATTACTGATCCTGAGTTACATCCTGTATTATACTCCAGAGCTGCACTCACTATTCCGCTGGTGCAGTCACTGTGTACATACATTACATTACTGATCCTGAGTTACCTCCTGTATTAGGCTGTGTGCCCACGTAGCGTTTTACAAGCGTTTTTGATGCGGAATTTCCGCAGCGGAAACGCTTGTAAAATGCTTGGTAACCCGCACCCCATGATCCCCAATGGGTTTCCGCAACTTCTATGCACATGCTGCGGATTTTTCCGCAGCGTTTATGCCGCGTTCAAAAATCCGCAGCATGTCATTTAATTTTGCGTTTCCGCAAGCGGAATTGCCTTTGTCCAATGCATAAAAAACGCAAGGCAATTCCGCATGTGGAAAACGCGTGATAAACGCGCGAAAAATACGCGATAAACGCGTGCGGAATTCCGCATGCGTTTTTCCGGGAGAGGACTTGCATTTATGCAGCAGAAATTTTCTGCTTCATAAATGCAACGTGGGCACATAGCCTTATACTCCCGAGCTGCACACAGATCATAGTTCATTCAGCAGTGATTATCTGTACATTTTCCTTCTACATATATCTTCTCTGCAGGTTAATTTATTATTTTCTTTGCAGCATTTGAATGAGGTTTCGTTACATTTTATTAACTATTGCTGGTAATGTAGCAGTCTGCAGTCGGTCCACCCCTCCTCAACACCCCGAAGTGAGGTTTGTGTTCAAGCTGCTTCCTGCTATGAATGTCCTTGTGAGGCAGGTGCAGTTATTATATACATACAGTGAATATAAAAAGTCTACACACCCCTGTCATATTCTAGGTTGTTGTCATATATATAAAAAAAAATCCTACCAGGAAGATTCATTTCAGAACTTTTCCCCTTTAAGGTGGCCTATAAACTGTATAAATCCATAGAGAAAAAAAAAAACAGGAATCTTTTCGGGTGGAAAAAGATAAATATGGAAGGAAAAAATTGTGGTTGCATAAATCTGCACACCCTTACATTTTGTTGCCATCCCCTGTGAATTTCTATCAGTGTTCAGTCTTTTTGGGTCGGGGTCTATCGGCACGTCAGTGTGGCGGTGCAGTTAGTATATTCCTTTGTCTGGGGCTGATCCTGATTACAGTGTGGCGGTGCAGTTAATATATTCCTTTGTCTGGGGGCTGTTCCTGATTACAGTGTGGCGGTGCAGTTAATATATTCCTTTGTCTGGGGGCTGATCCTGATTACAGTGTGGCGGTGCAGTTAATATATTCCTTTGTCTGGGGCTGATCCTGATTACAGTGTGGCGGAGCAGTTAATATATTCCTTTGTCTGGGGGCTGTTCCTGACTACAGTGTGGCGGTGCAGTTAATATATTCCTTTGTCTGGGGGCTGTTCCTGATTACAGTGTGGCGGTGCAGTTAATATATTCCTTTGTCTGGGGGCTGATCCTGATTACAGTGTGGTGGTGCAGTTAGTATATTCCTATGTCTGGGGGCTGATCCTGATTACAGTGTGGCGGAGCAGTTAGTATATTCCTTTGTCTGGGGCTGATCCTGATTACAGTGTGGCGGTGCAGTTAGTATATTCCTTTGTCTGGGGCTGATCCTGATTACAGTGTGGCGGTGCAGTTAGTATATTCCTTTGTCTGGGGGCTGATCCTGATTACAGTGTGGCGGTGCAGTTAGTATATTCCTTTGTTTGGGGGCTGATCCTGATTACAGTGTGGCGGTGCAGTTAGTATATTCATATGTCTGGGGCTGATCCTGATTACAGTGTGGCGGTGCAGTTAGTATATTCCTTTGTCTGGGGACTGATCCTGATTACAGTGTGGCGGAGCAGTTAGTATATTCCTTTGTCTGGGGCTGATCCTGATTACAGTGTGGCGGTGCAGTTAGTATATTCCTTTGTCTGGGGCTGATCCTGATTACAGTGTGGCGGTGCAGTTAGTATATTCCTTTGTCTGGGGGCTGATCCTGATTACAGTGTGGCGGTGCAGTTAGTATATTCCTATGTCTGGGGGCTGATCCTGATTACAGTGTGGCGGTGCAGTTAGTATATTCCTTTGTTTGGGGGCTGATCCTGATTACAGTGTGGCGGTGCAGTTAGTATATTCATATGTCTGGGGCTGATCCTGATTACAGTGTGGCGGTGCAGTTAGTATATTCCTTTGTCTGGGGACTGATCCTGATTACAGTGTGGCGGAGCAGTTAGTATATTCCTTTGTCTGGGGCTGATCCTGATTACAGTGTGGCGGAGCAGTTAATATATTCCTTTGTCTGGGGGCTGATCCTGATTACAGTGTGGCGGTGCAGTTAGTATATTCCTATGTCTGGGGGCTGATCCTGATTACAGTGTGGCGGTGCAGTTAGTATATTCCTTTGTCTGGGGACTGATCCTGATTACAGTGTGGCGGAGCAGTTAGTATATTCCTTTGTCTGGGGCTGATCCTGATTACAGTGTGGCGGTGCAGTTAGTATATTCCTTTGTCTGGGGACTGATCCTGATTACAGTGTGGCGGAGCAGTTAGTATATTCCTTTGTCTGGGGCTGATCCTGATTACAGTGTGGCGGTGCAGTTAGTATATTCCTTTGTCTGGGGACTGATCCTGATTACAGTGTGGCGGAGCAGTTAGTATATTCCTTTGTCTGGGGCTGATCCTGATTACAGTGTGGCGGAGCAGTTAGTATATTCCTTTGTCTGGGGCTGATCCTCATTACAGTGTGGCGGTGCAGTTAGTATATTCCTATGTCATTAATGATGACTGATTGTTCCTTCCCTGTAGATTATAAAGGATATCACGCTGCTGGGACTGGAGGCCGCGCTGCTGGTCACTGACGCTCTGCTGCTTCTCACCTGGGTGTTATCTGACCCTGTGATCTGTGCCCAGAATGTGAGCGCCCGCATTAAGGTAACACACCCGTGCCCACCATCGCTACTGCTAGTACTAGTCATGGTCACAATATTAGGCCACATAGCAGCGCTGACCTCGCCAGTCACATGGGGACAGAGAGGGATGAGCACAAAGACACAAATCTGCCGCTGTTAATAATACTGACTTATTGCTTCATTCCTCGCCCTTTTCAAGATCTTTTATTTGCTGATAGCAAGAATTCCCTGCTTCCATCCAGAGCCTTCCATCCAGAGCCTTCCATCCAGAGCCTTCCATCCATCCATAGCCGCCTTCCATCCATCCATAGCCGCCTTCCATCCATCCATAGCCGCCTTCCATCCATCCATAGCCGCCTTCCATCCATCCATAGCCGCCTTCCATCCATCCATAGCCGCCTTCCTTCTATCCATAGCCGCCTTCCATCCATCCATAGCCGCCTTCCATCCATCCATAGCCGCCTTCCATCCATCCATAGCCGCCTTCCATCCATAGCCTTCTTCTATCCATAGCCTTCTGCAGAATTCTGTCTCCACTGATACATTGTAACAATATGATCAGAAGATGAATTATCCTCAGTCTTTTTTTAACTGATTGCTGGGGACTGCTAAGACCTCCACTGACCCAGAGAGCGGTGCTCTGCAGTGCCCTGCTAGAAGGGTCTGGGGTCCACTCCAGCCATTGTCTATGGACCTGCTGGGGATGGTCGGGTTCTGCGCTCACCTTTTTCTGGCAGTGCCATAGAGAATAGCAGGAGCAGCTCCATTCTAACGCGGGGATTCAAAGCTCCCAGATCAGACCACGGCAATCAGTGATTTCTCACCTAACTCGGGGTGGGTGACGTCCCCTAAAGATGGGAATAATGCTCTAAGTCCATTTGGGTTCTGAGCTTCTGAATATAAATGAGAAAGCTCCCGCTCACTGACAACGAGCTGAGGTCTTGTGGTTGGGCAGAATTTGAAATAAAACTTATTTTGCAACAATGGAGAAATATTAACCTCACCCCCGAGCGGCCCTTGTAATCAGTGATGCCTGCGATTCCCATGTCAGACCTGAATTAGAGGGTTCAGCTGCTGCACCTTGACTGCAGCTCTGGGGGTCTCGGCCTATACGTCCCTAGTCCCTACCCCAGTCCTGCGCTGGTCCAGGCCCAGCCGCCCCTTTATTTGCTGCCTACATTATCATTTACAGATGTTACTTTCCTGCAGAATATGAATGAGATCCATATAACAGGAGTGCTTCACCTTCTCGCCCTCCCAGGCTGCGGATCGGGCCACATTCTGTGACGTCTCCAGGACTCGGCTCTGCTCCTCCAAGTACACGGACTTCTGGACCGCGCTACTGCTGGGCTGCAAGGTGCTGCATTATATCCTATCACACCCTTCCATCTGTCCTGTACAGGACGGGTGTGAGCTGTGATCCTAGCAGCCTCTTCATGAACCAGGAGGCTCAGGATGAACACAGCTGAGGAAGAATGGACCTGTGAAAGTACAGGAGAAGAATCCAGGCTATACAATGTGATTCTCATCCCTCTGTAAATTCCTCTCTTCTGTTCATTGCAGGCCATGTTTCTGGTTTATGGCACTTATCTGGCAGGTCTGACGAAGAATATCAGCACTCCCCCCGTGAACCAGTCTCTGGTCATCATGGTGGGCAGCAGCCTGGTGATCGTGGCCACTGTGGTCGTCCTATTAGTGTCACGTTTCTTCTATACCTGGCCCAGCCTGGTCTATGCGGTGACAGCTGGCAGCGTCCTCCTCTGCACCACAACCATCACCTGCCTCATCTTCATCCCGCAGGTAAACCCGTCCGACTGCACACACCTGGACCTTATCCCGACTCACCTGTCCTACACAGCCGACCAAACCTTATCATATAGCAGACACGACGGTATTATAGTAGTTATATTCTTGTACATAGGGGGCAGTATTATAGTAGTTATATTCTTGTACATAGGGGCAGTATTATAGTAGTTATATTCTTATACATAGGAGCAGTATTATAGTAGTTATATTCTTGTACATAGGGGCAGTATTATAGTAGTTATATTCTTGTACATAGGGGCAGTATTATAGTAGTTATATTCTTGTACATAGGGGGCAGCATTATAGTAGTTATATTCTTGTACATAGGGGCAGTATTATAGTAGTTATATTCTTATACATAGGGGCAGTATTATAGTAGTTATATTCTTGTACATAGGGGCAGTATTATAGTAGTTATATTCTTGTACATAGGAGCAGTATTATAGTAGTTATATTCTTGTATATAAGGGTCTGTATTATAGTAGTTATATTCTTGTACATAGGAGCAGTATTATAGTAGTTATATTCTTGTACATAGGAGCAGTATTATAGTAGTTATATTCTTGTACATAGGGGCAGTATTATAGTAGTTATATTCTTGTACATAGGGGCAGTATTATAGTAGTTATATTCTTGTACATAGGGGGCAGCATTATAGTAGTTATATTCTTGTACATAGGGGCAGTATTATAGTAGTTATATTCTTATACATAGGGGCAGTATTATAGTAGTTATATTCTTGTACATAGGGGCAGTATTATAGTAGTTATATTCTTGTACATAGGAGCAGTATTATAGTAGTTATATTCTTGTATATAAGGGTCTGTATTATAGTAGTTATATTCTTGTACATAGGAGCAGTATTATAGTAGTTATATTCTTGTACATAGGAGCAGTATTATAGTAGATATATTCCTGTACATAGAGGGCAGTATTATAGTAGTTATATTCTTGTATATAGGGGCAGTATTATAGTAGTTATATTCTTGTACATAGGGGCAGTATTATAGTAGTTATATTCTTGTATATAGGGGCAGTATTATAGTAGTTATATTCTTGTATATAAGGGTCTGTATTATAGTAGTTATATTCTTGTACATAGGAGCAGTATTATAGTAGTTATATTCTTGTACATAGGGGCAGTATTATAGTAGTTATATTCTTGTATATAAGGGTCTGTATTATAGTAGTTATATTCTTGTACATAGGAGCAGTATTATAGTAGTTATATTCTTGTATATAGGGGCAGTATTATAGTAGTTATATTCTTGTATATAAGGGTCTGTATTATAGTAGTTATATTCTTGTACATAGGAGCAGTATTATAGTAGTTATATTCTTGTATATAGGGGCAGTATTATAGTAGTTATATTCTTGTATATAAGGGTCTGTATTATAGTAGTTATATTCTTGTACATAGGAGCAGTATTATAGTAGTTATATTCTTGTACATAGGGGCAGTATTATAGTAGTTATATTCTTGTATATAGGGGCAGTATTATAGTAGTTATATTCTTGTACATAGGGGCAGTATTATAGTAGTTATATTCTTGTATATAAGGGTCTGTATTATAGTAGTTATATTCTTGTACATAGGAGCAGTATTATAGTAGTTATATTCTTGTACATAGGGGGCAGTATTATAGTAGTTATATTCTTGTACATAGGGGCAGTATTATAGTAATTATATTCTTGTACATAGGGGGCAGTATTATAGTAGTTATATTCTTGTATATAGGAGGCAGTATTATAGTAGTTATATTCTTGTATATAGGAGGCAGTATTATAGTAGTTATATTCTTGTACATAGGGGCAGTATTATAGTAGTTATATTCTTGTACATAGGGGCAGTATTATAGTAGTTATATTCTTGTACATAGGGGCAGTATTATAGTAGTTATATTCTTGTACATAGGGGCAGTATTATAGTAGTTATATTCTTGTACATAGGGGCAGTATTATAGTAGTTATATTCTTGTACATAGGAGGCAGTATTATAGTAGTTATATTCTTGTACATAGGAGGCAGTATTATAGTAGTTATATTCTTGTACATAGGGGCAGTATTATAGTAGTTATATTCTTGTACATAGGGGCAGTATTATAGTAGTTATATTCTTGTATATAAGGGTCTGTATTATAGTAGTTATATTCTTGTATATAAGGGTCTGTATTATAGTAGTTATATTCTTGTACATAGGGGCAGTATTATAGTAGTTATATTCTTGTACATAGGAGGCAGTATTATAGTAGTTATATTCTTGTACATAGGAGGCAGTATTATAGTAGTTATATTCTTGTACATAGGGGCAGTATTATAGTAGTTATATTCTTGTACATAGGGGCAGTATTATAGTAGTTATATTCTTGTACATAGGGGCAGTATTATAGTAGTTATATTCTTGTATATAAGGGTCTGTATTATAGTAGTTATATTCTTGTACATAGGAGCAGTATTATAGTAGTTATATTCTTGTACATAGGGGGCAGTATTATAGTAGTTATATTCTTGTACATAGGGGCAGTATTATAGTAATTATATTCTTGTACATAGGGGGCAGTATTATAGTAGTTATATTCTTGTATATAGGGGGCAGTATTATAGTAGTTATATTCTTGTATATAGGAGGCAGTATTATAGTAGTTATATTCTTGTATATAGGAGGCAGTATTATAGTAGTTATATTCTTGTACATAGGGGCAGTATTATAGTAGTTATATTCTTGTACATAGGAGCAGTATTATAGTACTTATATTCTTGTACATAGGGGGCAGTATTATAGTAGTTATATTCTTGTACATAGGGGGCAGTAATATAGTAGTTATATTCTTGTACATAGGGGGCAGTAATATAGTAGTTATATTCTTGTACATAGGGGCAGTATTATAGTAGTTATATTCTTGTACATAGGGGCAGTATTATAGTAGTTATATTCTTGTATATAAGGGTCTGTATTATAGTAGTTATATTCTTGTACATAGGAGCAGTATTATAGTAGTTATATTCTTGTACATAGGGGGCAGTATTATAGTAGTTATATTCTTGTACATAGGGGCAGTATTATAGTAATTATATTCTTGTACATAGGGGGCAGTATTATAGTAGTTATATTCTTGTATATAGGAGGCAGTATTATAGTAGTTATATTCTTGTATATAGGAGGCAGTATTATAGTAGTTATATTCTTGTACATAGGGGCAGTATTATAGTAGTTATATTCTTGTACATAGGGGCAGTATTATAGTAGTTATATTCTTGTACATAGGGGCAGTATTATAGTAGTTATATTCTTGTACATAGGGGCAGTATTATAGTAGTTATATTCTTGTACATAGGGGCAGTATTATAGTAGTTATATTCTTGTACATAGGAGGCAGTATTATAGTAGTTATATTCTTGTACATAGGAGGAAGTATTATAGTAGTTATATTCTTGTACATAGGGGCAGTATTATAGTAGTTATATTCTTGTACATAGGGGCAGTATTATAGTAGTTATATTCTTGTACATAGGGGCAGTATTATAGTAGTTATATTCTTGTACATAGGGGCAGTATTATAGTAGTTATATTCTTGTACATAGGGGCAGTATTATAGTAGTTATATTCTTGTACATAGGGGGCAGTAATATAGTAGTTATATTCTTGTACATAGGGGGCAGTAATATAGTAGTTATATTCTTGTACATAGGGGCAGTATTATAGTAGTTATATTCTTGTACATAGGGGCAGTATTATAGTAGTTATATTCTTGTACATAGGGGCAGTATTATAGTAGTTATATTCTTGTACATAGGAGCAGTATTATAGTAGTTATATTCTTGTACATAGTAGTTATATTCTTGTATATAGGAGCAGTATTATAGTAGTTATATTCTTGTACATAGGAGCAGTATTATAGTAGTTATATTCTTGTACATAAGGGGCAGTAATATAGTAGTTATATTCTTGTACATAGGGGTCAGTATTATAGTAGTTATATTCTTGTACATAGGGTCAGTATTACAGTAGTTATATTCTTGTACATAGGGTCAGTATTACAGTAGTTATATTCTTGTACATAGGGGGCAGTATTACAGTAGTTATATTCTTGTACATAGGAGCAGTATTATAGTAGTTATATTCTTGTACATAGGAGCAGTATTATAGTAGTTATATTCTTGTACATAGGAGCAGTATTATAGTAGTTATATTCTTGTACATAGGGGGCAGTATTATAGTAGTTATATTCTTGTACATAGGGGCAGTATTATAGTAATTATATTCTTGTACATAGGGGGCAGTATTATAGTAGTTATATTCTTGTATATAGGGGGCAGTATTATAGTAGTTATATTCTTGTATATAGGAGGCAGTATTATAGTAGTTATATTCTTGTATATAGGAGGCAGTATTATAGTAGTTATATTCTTGTACATAGGGGCAGTATTATAGTAGTTATATTCTTGTACATAGGAGCAGTATTATAGTACTTATATTCTTGTACATAGGGGGCAGTATTATAGTAGTTATATTCTTGTACATAGGGGGCAGTAATATAGTAGTTATATTCTTGTACATAGGGGGCAGTAATATAGTAGTTATATTCTTGTACATAGGGGCAGTATTATAGTAGTTATATTCTTGTACATAGGGGCAGTATTATAGTAGTTATATTCTTGTATATAAGGGTCTGTATTATAGTAGTTATATTCTTGTACATAGGAGCAGTATTATAGTAGTTATATTCTTGTACATAGGGGGCAGTATTATAGTAGTTATATTCTTGTACATAGGGGCAGTATTATAGTAATTATATTCTTGTACATAGGGGGCAGTATTATAGTAGTTATATTCTTGTATATAGGAGGCAGTATTATAGTAGTTATATTCTTGTATATAGGAGGCAGTATTATAGTAGTTATATTCTTGTACATAGGGGCAGTATTATAGTAGTTATATTCTTGTACATAGGGGCAGTATTATAGTAGTTATATTCTTGTACATAGGGGCAGTATTATAGTAGTTATATTCTTGTACATAGGGGCAGTATTATAGTAGTTATATTCTTGTACATAGGGGCAGTATTATAGTAGTTATATTCTTGTACATAGGAGGCAGTATTATAGTAGTTATATTCTTTTACATAGGAGGAAGTATTATAGTAGTTATATTCTTGTACATAGGGGCAGTATTATAGTAGTTATATTCTTGTACATAGGGGCAGTATTATAGTAGTTATATTCTTGTACATAGGGGCAGTATTATAGTAGTTATATTCTTGTACATAGGGGCAGTATTATAGTAGTTATATTCTTGTACATAGGGGCAGTATTATAGTAGTTATATTCTTGTACATAGGGGGCAGTAATATAGTAGTTATATTCTTGTACATAGGGGGCAGTAATATAGTAGTTATATTCTTGTACATAGGGGCAGTATTATAGTAGTTATATTCTTGTACATAGGGGCAGTATTATAGTAGTTATATTCTTGTACATAGGGGCAGTATTATAGTAGTTATATTCTTGTACATAGGAGCAGTATTATAGTAGTTATATTCTTGTACATAGTAGTTATATTCTTGTATATAGGAGCAGTATTATAGTAGTTATATTCTTGTACATAGGAGCAGTATTATAGTAGTTATATTCTTGTACATAGGGGGCAGTAATATAGTAGTTATATTCTTGTACATAGGGGTCAGTATTATAGTAGTTATATTCTTGTACATAGGGTCAGTATTACAGTAGTTATATTCTTGTACATAGGGTCAGTATTACAGTAGTTATATTCTTGTACATAGGGGGCAGTATTACAGTAGTTATATTCTTGTACATAGGAGCAGTATTATAGTAGTTATATTCTTGTACATAGGAGCAGTATTATAGTAGTTATATTCTTGTACATAGGAGCAGTATTATAGTAGTTATATTCTTGTACATAGGGGGCAATATTATAGTAGTTATATTCTTGTACATAGGGGGCAGTATTACAGTAGTTATATTCTTGTACATAGGAGCAGTATTATAGTAGTTATATTCTTGTACATAGGAGCAGTATTATAGTAGTTATATTCTTGTACATAGGAGCAGTATTATAGTAGTTATATTCTTGTACATAGGGGGCAATATTATAGTAGTTATATTCTTGTACACAGGAGCAGTATTATAGTAGTTATATTCTTGTACACAGGAGCAGTATTATAGTAGTTATATTCTTGTACATAGGAGCAGTATTATTGTAGTTATATTCTTGCACATAGGGGCAGTATTATAGTAGTTATATTCTTGTACACAGGAGCAGTATTATAGTAGTTATATTCTTATACACAGGAGCAGTATTATAGTAGTTATATTCTTGTACATAGGGGGCAGTATTATAGTAGTTATATTCTTGTACATAGGAGCAGTATTATAGTAGTTATATTCTTGTACATAGGGGGCAGTATTATAGTAGTTATATTCTTGCACATAGGGGCAGTATTATAGTAGTTATATTCTTGTACATAGGAGCAGTATTATAGTAGTTATATTCTTGTACATAGGGGCAGTATTATAGTAGTTATATTCTTGTACATAGGGGCAGTATTATAGTAGTTATATTCTTGTACATAGGGGCAGTATTATAGTAGTTATATTCTTGTACATAGGGGCAGTATTATAGTAGTTATATTCTTGTACATAGGGGGCAGTAATATAGTAGTTATATTCTTGTACATAGGGGGCAGTAATATAGTAGTTATATTCTTGTACATAGGGGCAGTATTATAGTAGTTATATTCTTGTACATAGGGGCAGTATTATAGTAGTTAGATTCTTGTACATAGGGGCAGTATTATAGTAGTTATATTCTTGTACATAGGAGCAGTATTATAGTACTTATATTCTTGTACATAGGGGGCAGTATTATAGTAGTTATATTCTTGTACATAGGGGGCAGTAATATAGTAGTTATATTCTTGTACATAGGGGGCAGTAATATAGTAGTTATATTCTTGTACATAGGGGCAGTATTATAGTAGTTATATTCTTGTACATAGGGGCAGTATTATAGTAGTTATATTCTTGTACATAGGGGGCAGTAATATAGTAGTTATATTCTTGTACATAGGGGGCAGTAATATAGTAGTTATATTCTTGTACATAGGGGCAGTATTATAGTAGTTATATTCTTGTACATAGGGGGCAGTAATATAGTAGTTATATTCTTGTACATAGGGGGCAGTAATATAGTAGTTATATTCTTGTACATAGGGGCAGTATTATAGTAGTTATATTCTTGTACATAGGGGCAGTATTATAGTAGTTATATTCTTGTACATAGGGGGCAGTAATATAGTAGTTATATTCTTGTACATAGGGGGCAGTAATATAGTAGTTATATTCTTGTACATAGGGGCAGTATTATAGTAGTTATATTCTTGTACATAGGGGCAGTATTATAGTAGTTATATTCTTGTACATAGGGGCAGTATTATAGTAGTTATATTCTTGTACATAGGAGCAGTATTATAGTAGTTATATTCTTGTACATAGTAGTTATATTCTTGTATATAGGAGCAGTATTATAGTAGTTATATTCTTGTACATAGGAGCAGTATTATAGTAGTTATATTCTTGTACATAGGGGGCAGTAATATAGTAGTTATATTCTTGTACATAGGGGTCAGTATTATAGTAGTTATATTCTTGTACATAGGGTCAGTATTACAGTAGTTATATTCTTGTACATAGGGTCAGTATTACAGTAGTTATATTCTTGTACATAGGGGGCAGTATTACAGTAGTTATATTCTTGTACATAGGAGCAGTATTATAGTAGTTATATTCTTGTACATAGGAGCAGTATTATAGTAGTTATATTCTTGTACATAGGAGCAGTATTATAGTAGTTATATTCTTGTACATAGGGGGCAATATTATAGTAGTTATATTCTTGTACATAGGGGGCAGTATTACAGTAGTTATATTCTTGTACATAGGAGCAGTATTATAGTAGTTATATTCTTGTACATAGGAGCAGTATTATAGTAGTTATATTCTTGTACATAGGAGCAGTATTATAGTAGTTATATTCTTGTACATAGGGGGCAATATTATAGTAGTTATATTCTTGTACACAGGAGCAGTATTATAGTAGTTATATTCTTGTACACAGGAGCAGTATTATAGTAGTTATATTCTTGTACATAGGAGCAGTATTATTGTAGTTATATTCTTGCACATAGGGGCAGTATTATAGTAGTTATATTCTTGTACACAGGAGCAGTATTATAGTAGTTATATTCTTATACACAGGAGCAGTATTATAGTAGTTATATTCTTGTACATAGGGGGCAGTATTATAGTAGTTATATTCTTGTACATAGGAGCAGTATTATAGTAGTTATATTCTTGTACATAGGGGGCAGTATTATAGTAGTTATATTCTTGCACATAGGGGCAGTATTATAGTAGTTATATTCTTGTACATAGGAGCAGTATTATAGTAGTTATATTCTTGTACATAGGGGCAGTATTATAGTAGTTATATTCTTGTACATAGGGGCAGTATTATAGTAGTTATATTCTTGTACATAGGGGCAGTATTATAGTAGTTATATTCTTGTACATAGGGGCAGTATTATAGTAGTTATATTCTTGTACATAGGGGGCAGTAATATAGTAGTTATATTCTTGTACATAGGGGGCAGTAATATAGTAGTTATATTCTTGTACATAGGGGCAGTATTATAGTAGTTATATTCTTGTACATAGGGGCAGTATTATAGTAGTTAGATTCTTGTACATAGGGGCAGTATTATAGTAGTTATATTCTTGTACATAGGAGCAGTATTATAGTACTTATATTCTTGTACATAGGGGGCAGTATTATAGTAGTTATATTCTTGTACATAGGGGGCAGTAATATAGTAGTTATATTCTTGTACATAGGGGGCAGTAATATAGTAGTTATGTTCTTGTACATAGGGGCAGTATTATAGTAGTTATATTCTTGTACATAGGGGCAGTATTATAGTAGTTATATTCTTGTACATAGGAGCAGTATTATAGTAGTCATATTCTTGTACATAGTAGTTATATTCTTGTATATAGGAGCAGTATTATAGTAGTTATATTCTTGTACATAGGAGCAGTATTATAGTAGTTATATTCTTGTACATAGGGGGCAGTAATATAGTAGTTATATTCTTGTACATAGGGTCAGTATTACAGTAGTTATATTCTTGTACATAGGGTCAGTATTACAGTAGTTATATTCTTGTACATAGGGGGCAGTATTACAGTAGTTATATTCTTGTACATAGGAGCAGTATTATAGTAGTTATATTCTTGTACATAGGAGCAGTATTATAGTAGTTATATTCTTGTACATAGGAGCAGTATTATAGTAGTTATATTCTTGTACATAGGGGGCAATATTATAGTAGTTATATTTTTGTACATAGGGGGCAGTATTACAGTAGTTATATTCTTGTACATAGGAGCAGTATTATAGTAGTTATATTCTTGTACATAGCAGCAGTATTATAGTAGTTATATTCTTGTGCATAGGGGGCAGTATTATAGTAGTTATATTCTTGTACATAGGGGGCAGTATTATAGTAGTTATATTCTTGTACATAGGGGCAGTATTATAGTAGTTATATTCTTGTACATAGCAGCAGTATTATAGTAGTTATATTCTTGTACATAGGGGCAGTATTATAGTAGTTATATTCTTGTACATAGGAGCAGTATTATAGTAGTTATATTCTTGTACATAGGAGCAGTATTATAGTAGTTATATTCTTGTACATAGGGGGCAATATTATAGTAGTTATATTCTTGTACACAGGAGCAGTATTATAGTAGTTATATTCTTGTACACAGGAGCAGTATTATAGTAGTTATATTCTTGTACATAGGAGCAGTATTATTGTAGTTATATTCTTGCACATAGGGGCAGTATTATAGTAGTTATATTCTTGTACACAGGAGCAGTATTATAGTAGTTATATTCTTATACACAGGAGCAGTATTATAGTAGTTATATTCTTGTACATAGGGGGCAGTATTATAGTAGTTATATTCTTGTACATAGGAGCAGTATTATAGTAGTTATATTCTTGTACATAGGGGGCAGTATTATAGTAGTTATATTCTTGCACATAGGGGCAGTATTCTAGTAGTTATATTCTTGTACATAGGAGCAGTATTATAGTAGTTATATTCTTGTACATAGGGGCAGTATTATAGTAGTTATATTCTTGTACATAGGGGCAGTATTATAGTAGTTATATTCTTGTACATAGGGGCAGTATTATAGTAGTTATATTCTTGTACATAGGGGCAGTATTATAGTAGTTATATTCTTGTACATAGGAGGCAGTATTATAGTAGTTATATTCTTGTACATAGGAGGAAGTATTATAGTAGTTATATTCTTGTACATAGGGGCAGTATTATAGTAGTTATATTCTTGTACATAGGGGCAGTATTATAGTAGTTATATTCTTGTACATAGGGGCAGTATTATAGTAGTTATATTCTTGTACATAGGGGCAGTATTATAGTAGTTATATTCTTGTACATAGGGGCAGTATTATAGTAGTTATATTCTTGTACATAGGGGGCAGTAATATAGTAGTTATATTCTTGTACATAGGGGGCAGTAATATAGTAGTTATATTCTTGTACATAGGGGCAGTATTATAGTAGTTATATTCTTGTACATAGGGGCAGTATTATAGTAGTTATATTCTTGTACATAGGGGCAGTATTATAGTAGTTATATTCTTGTACATAGGAGCAGTATTATAGTAGTTATATTCTTGTACATAGTAGTTATATTCTTGTATATAGGAGCAGTATTATAGTAGTTATATTCTTGTACATAGGAGCAGTATTATAGTAGTTATATTCTTGTACATAGGGGGCAGTAATATAGTAGTTATATTCTTGTACATAGGGGTCAGTATTATAGTAGTTATATTCTTGTACATAGGGTCAGTATTACAGTAGTTATATTCTTGTACATAGGGTCAGTATTACAGTAGTTATATTCTTGTACATAGGGGGCAGTATTACAGTAGTTATATTCTTGTACATAGGAGCAGTATTATAGTAGTTATATTCTTGTACATAGGAGCAGTATTATAGTAGTTATATTCTTGTACATAGGAGCAGTATTATAGTAGTTATATTCTTGTACATAGGGGGCAATATTATAGTAGTTATATTCTTGTACATAGGGGGCAGTATTACAGTAGTTATATTCTTGTACATAGGAGCAGTATTATAGTAGTTATATTCTTGTACATAGGAGCAGTATTATAGTAGTTATATTCTTGTACATAGGAGCAGTATTATAGTAGTTATATTCTTGTACATAGGGGGCAATATTATAGTAGTTATATTCTTGTACACAGGAGCAGTATTATAGTAGTTATATTCTTGTACACAGGAGCAGTATTATAGTAGTTATATTCTTGTACATAGGAGCAGTATTATTGTAGTTATATTCTTGCACATAGGGGCAGTATTATAGTAGTTATATTCTTCTACACAGGAGCAGTATTATAGTAGTTATATTCTTATACACAGGAGCAGTATTATAGTAGTTATATTCTTGTACATAGGGGGCAGTATTATAGTAGTTATATTCTTGTACATAGGAGCAGTATTATAGTAGTTATATTCTTGTACATAGGGGGCAGTATTATAGTAGTTATATTCTTGCACATAGGGGCAGTATTATAGTAGTTATATTCTTGTACATAGGAGCAGTATTATAGTAGTTATATTCTTGTACATAGGGGCAGTATTATAGTAGTTATATTCTTGTACATAGGGGCAGTATTATAGTAGTTATATTCTTGTACATAGGGGCAGTATTATAGTAGTTATATTCTTGTACATAGGGGCAGTATTATAGTAGTTATATTCTTGTACATAGGGGGCAGTAATATAGTAGTTATATTCTTGTACATAGGGGGCAGTAATATAGTAGTTATATTCTTGTACATAGGGGCAGTATTATAGTAGTTATATTCTTGTACATAGGGGCAGTATTATAGTAGTTAGATTCTTGTACATAGGGGCAGTATTATAGTAGTTATATTCTTGTACATAGGAGCAGTATTATAGTACTTATATTCTTGTACATAGGGGGCAGTATTATAGTAGTTATATTCTTGTACATAGGGGGCAGTAATATAGTAGTTATATTCTTGTACATAGGGGGCAGTAATATAGTAGTTATATTCTTGTACATAGGGGCAGTATTATAGTAGTTATATTCTTGTACATAGGGGCAGTATTATAGTAGTTATATTCTTGTACATAGGAGCAGTATTATAGTAGTTATATTCTTGTACATAGTAGTTATATTCTTGTATATAGGAGCAGTATTATAGTAGTTATATTCTTGTACATAGGAGCAGTATTATAGTAGTTATATTCTTGTACATAGGGGGCAGTAATATAGTAGTTATATTCTTGTACATAGGGGTCAGTATTATAGTAGTTATATTCTTGTACATAGGGTCAGTATTACAGTAGTTATATTCTTGTACATAGGGTCAGTATTACAGTAGTTATATTCTTGTACATAGGGGGCAGTATTACAGTAGTTATATTCTTGTACATAGGAGCAGTATTATAGTAGTTATATTCTTGTACATAGGAGCAGTATTATAGTAGTTATATTCTTGTACATAGGAGCAGTATTATAGTAGTTATATTCTTGTACATAGGGGGCAATATTATAGTAGTTATATTTTTGTACATAGGGGGCAGTATTACAGTAGTTATATTCTTGTACATAGGAGCAGTATTATAGTAGTTATATTCTTGTACATAGCAGCAGTATTATAGTAGTTATATTCTTGTGCATAGGGGGCAGTATTATAGTAGTTATATTCTTGTACATAGGGGGCAGTATTATAGTAGTTATATTCTTGTACATAGGGGCAGTATTATAGTAGTTATATTCTTGTACATAGCAGCAGTATTATAGTAGTTATATTCTTGTACATAGGGGCAGTATTATAGTAGTTATATTCTTGTACATAGGAGCAGTATTATAGTAGTTATATTCTTGTACATAGGAGCAGTATTATAGTAGTTATATTCTTGTACATAGGGGGCAATATTATAGTAGTTATATTCTTGTACACAGGAGCAGTATTATAGTAGTTATATTCTTGTACACAGGAGCAGTATTATAGTAGTTATATTCTTGTACATAGGAGCAGTATTATTGTAGTTATATTCTTGCACATAGGGGCAGTATTATAGTAGTTATATTCTTGTACACAGGAGCAGTATTATAGTAGTTATATTCTTATACACAGGAGCAGTATTATAGTAGTTATATTCTTGTACATAGGGGGCAGTATTATAGTAGTTATATTCTTGTACATAGGAGCAGTATTATAGTAGTTATATTCTTGTACATAGGGGGCAGTATTATAGTAGTTATATTCTTGCACATAGGGGCAGTATTCTAGTAGTTATATTCTTGTACATAGGAGCAGTATTATAGTAGTTATATTCTTGTACATAGGGGCAGTATTATAGTAGTTATATTCTTGTACATAGGGGCAGTATTATAGTAGTTATATTCTTGTACATAGGGGCAGTATTATAGTAGTTATATTCTTGTACATAGGGGCAGTATTATAGTAGTTATATTCTTGTACATAGGGGGCAGTAATATAGTAGTTATATTCTTGTACATAGGGGGCAGTAATATAGTAGTTATATTCTTGTACATAGGGGCAGTATTATAGTAGTTATATTCTTGTACATAGGGGCAGTATTATAGTAGTTAGATTCTTGTACATAGGGGCAGTATTATAGTAGTTATATTCTTGTACATAGGAGCAGTATTATAGTACTTATATTCTTGTACATAGGGGGCAGTATTATAGTAGTTATATTCTTGTACATAGGGGGCAGTAATATAGTAGTTATATTCTTGTACATAGGGGGCAGTAATATAGTAGTTATATTCTTGTACATAGGGGCAGTATTATAGTAGTTATATTCTTGTACATAGGGGCAGTATTATAGTAGTTATATTCTTGTACATAGGGGTCAGTATTATAGTAGTTATATTCTTGTACATAGGGTCAGTATTATAGTAGTTATATTCTTGTACATAGGGTCAGTATTACAGTAGTTATATTCTTGTATATAGGGTCAGTATTACAGTAGTTATATTCTTGTACAAAGGGGGCAGTATTACAGTAGTTATATTCTTGTACATAGGAGCAGTATTACAGTAGTTATATTCTTGTACATAGGAGCAGTATTATAGTAGTTATATTCTTGTACATAGGAGCAGTATTATAGTAGTTATATTCTTGTACATAGGAGCAGTATTATAGTAGTTATATTCTTGTACATAGTGGGCAATATTATAGTAGTTATATTCTTGTACATAGTAGTTATATTCTTGTACATAGGAGCAGTATTATAGTAGTTATATTCTTGTACATAGGAGCAGTATTATTGTAGTTATATTCTTGCACATAGGGGCAGTATTATAGTAGTTATATTCTTGTACACAGGAGCAGTATTATAGTAGTTATATTCTTATACACAGGAGCAGTATTATAGTAGTTATATTCTTGCACATAGGGGCAGTATTATAGTAGTTATATTCTTGTACATAGGAGCAGTATTATAGTAGTTATATTCTTGTACATAGGGGCAGTATTATAGTAGTTATATTCTTGTACATAGGGGCAGTATTATAGTAGTTATATTCTTGTACATAGGGGCAGTATTATAGTAGTTATATTCTTGTACATAGGGGCAGTATTATAGTAGTTATATTCTTGTACATAGGGGGCAGTAATATAGTAGTTATATTCTTGTACATAGGGGGCAGTAATATAGTAGTTATATTCTTGTACATAGGGGCAGTATTATAGTAGTTAGATTCTTGTACATAGGGGCAGTATTATAGTAGTTAGATTCTTGTACATAGGGGCAGTATTATAGTAGTTATATTCTTGTACATAGGAGCAGTATTATAGTAGTTATATTCTTGTACATAGGGGGCAGTATTATAGTAGTTATATTCTTGTACATAGGGGGCAGTAATATAGTAGTTATATTCTTGTACATAGGGGGCAGTAATATAGTAGTTATATTCTTGTACATAGGGGCAGTATTATAGTAGTTATATTCTTGTACATAGGGGCAGTATTATAGTAGTTATATTCTTGTACATAGGGGTCAGTATTATAGTAGTTATATTCTTGTACATAGGGTCAGTATTATAGTAGTTATATTCTTGTACATAGGGTCAGTATTACAGTAGTTATATTCTTGTACATAGGGTCAGTATTACAGTAGTTATATTCTTGTACATAGGGGGCAGTATTACAGTAGTTATATTCTTGTACATAGGAGCAGTATTATAGTAGTTATATTCTTGTACATAGGAGCAGTATTATAGTAGTTATATTCTTGTACATAGGAGCAGTATTATAGTAGTTATATTCTTGTACATAGGGGGCAATATTATAGTAGTTATATTCTTGTACATAGGGGGCAGTATTACAGTAGTTATATTCTTGTACATAGGAGCAGTATTATAGTAGTTATATTCTTGTACATAGGAGCAGTATTATAGTAGTTATATTCTTGTACATAGGGGGCAATATTATAGTAGTTATATTCTTGTACATAGTAGTTATATTCTTGTACATAGGAGCAGTATTATAGTAGTTATATTCTTGTACATAGGAGCAGTATTATTGTAGTTATATTCTTGCACATAGGGGCAGTATTATAGTAGTTATATTCTTGTACACAGGAGCAGTATTATAGTAGTTATATTCTTATACACAGGAGCAGTATTATAGTAGTTATATTCTTGTACATAGGGGGCAGTATTATAGTAGTTATATTCTTGTACATAGGAGCAGTATTATAGTAGTTATATTCTTGTACATAGGGGGCAGTATTATAGTAGTTATATTCTTGCACATAGGGGCAGTATTATAGTAGTTATATTCTTGTACATAGGGGCAGTATTATAGTAGTTATATTCTTGTACATAGGGGGCAGTATTATAGTAGTTATATTCTTATACACAGGAGCAGTATTATAGTAGTTATATTCTTGTACATAGGGGCAGTATTATAGTAGTTATATTCTTGTACATAGGAGCAGTATTATAGTAGTTATATTCTTGCACATAGGGGCAGTATTATAGTAGTTATATTCTTGTACATAGGAGCAGTATTATAGTAGTTATATTCTTGTACATAGGGGGCAGTATTACAGTAGTTATATTCTTGTACATAGGAGCAGTATTATAGTAGTTATATTCTTGTACATAGGAGCAGTATTATAGTAGTTATATTCTTGTATATAGGAGCAGTATTATAGTAGTTATATTCTTGTACATAGGAGCAGTATTATAGTAGTTATATTCTTGTACATAGGAGCAGTATTATAGTAGTTATATTCTTGCACATAGGGGCAGTATTATAGTAGTTATATTCTTGTACATAGGAGCAGTATTATAGTAGTTATATTCTTGTACATAGGGGGAAGTATTATAGTAGTTATATTCTTGTACATAGGGGCAGTATTATAGTAGTTATATTCTTGTATATAGGAGCAGTATTATAGTAGTTATATTCTTGTACATAGGGGGCAGTATTATAGTAGTTATATTCTTGTACATAGGAGCAGTATTATAGTAGTTATATTCTTGCACATAGGAGCAGTATTATAGTAGTTATATTCTTGTACGTAGGAGCAGTATTATAGTAGTTATATTCTTGTATATAGGGGGCAGTATTATAGTAGTTATATTCTTGTACATAGGGGCAGTATTATAGTAGTTATATTCTTGTACATAGGAGCAGTATTATAGTAGTTATATTCTTGCACATAGGGGCAGTATTATAGTAGTTATATTCTTGTACATAGGAGCAGTATTATAGTAGTTATATTCTTGTACATAGGGGGAAGTATTATAGTAGTTATATTCTTGTACATAGGGGCAGTATTATAGTAGTTATATTCTTGTACATAGGGGCAGTATTATAGTAGTTATATTCTTGTACATAGGGGGCAGTATTATAGTAGTTATATTCTTGTACATAGGAGCAGTATTATAGTAGTTACATTCTTGTACATAGGGGGCAGTATTATAGTAGTTATATTCTTGTACATAGGGGGCAGTATTATAGTAGTTATATTCTTGTACATAGGGGCAGTGTTATAGTAGGTATATTCTTGTACATAGGGGCAGTGTTATAGTAGGTATATTCTTGTACATAGGTGGCAGTATTATAGTAGTTATGTCCTTGTACATAGGTGGCAGTATTATAGTAGTTATATTCTTGTACATAGCAGCAGTATTATAGTAGTTATATTCTTGTACACAGGGGCAGTATTATAGTAGTTATAGTCTTGTACATAGGGGGCAGTATTATAGTAGTTATATTCTTGTACATAGGGGCAGTATTATAGCAATTATATTCTTGTACATAGGGGGCAGTATTATAGTAGTTATATTCTTGTACATAGGAGCAGTATTATAGTAGTTATATTCTTGTACATAGGGGGCAGTATTATAGTAGTTATATTCTTATACATAGGGGGCAGTATTATAGTAGTTATATTCTTATACATAGGGGGCAGTATTATAGTATTTACATTCTTATACATAGGGGGCAGTATTATAATAGTTCTATTCTTGTACATGGGAGGCAGTATTATAGTAGTTATATTCTTGTACATAGGGGGCAGTATTATAGTAGTTATATTCTTATACATAGGGGGCAGTATTATAGTAGTTATATTCTTATAGGGGGCAGTATTATAGTAGTTACATTCTTATACATAGGGGGCAGTATTATAGTATTTACATTCTTATACATAGGGGGCAGTATTATAGTAGTTATAATCTTGTACATAGGGGGCAGTATTATAGTAGTTATATTCTTGTACATAGGAGCAGTATTATAGTAGTTACATTCTTGTACATAGGGGGCAGTATTATAGTAGCTACATTCTTGTACATAGGAGCAGTATTATAGTAGTTATATTCTTGTACATAGGGGCAGTATTATAGTAGTTACATTCTTGTACATAGGGGGCAGTATTATAGTAGTTATATTCTTGCACATAGGGGCAGTATTATAGTAGTTACATTCTTGTACATAGGGAGCAGTATTATAGTAGTTATATTCTTGTACATAGGAGCAGTATTATAGTAGTTATATTCTTGTACATAGGGGCAGTATTATAGTAGTTATATTCTTGTACATAGGGGCAGTATTATAGTAGTTACATTCTTGTACATAGGAGCAGTATTATAGTAGTTATATTCTTGTACATAGGGGCAGTATTATAGTAGTTACATTCTTGTGCATAGGGAGCAGTATTATAGTAGTTATATTCTTGTACATAGGAGCAGTATTATAGTAGTTATATTCTTGTACATAGGGGCAGTATTATAGTAGTTATATTCTTGTACATAGGGGGCAGTATTATAGTAGTTATATTCTTGTACATAGGAGCAGTATTATAGTAGTTATATTCTTGTACATAGGGGGCAGTATTATAGTAGTTATATTCTTGTACATAGGGGGCAGTATTATAGTAGTTATATTCTTGTACATAGGGGGCAGTATTATAGTAGTTATATTCTTGTACATATGGGCAGTATTATAGTAGTTATATTCTTGTACATAGGGGGCAGTATTATAGTAGTTATATTCTTGTACATAGGGGGCAGTATTATAGTAGTTATATTCTTGTACATAGGGGGCAGTATTATAGTAGTTATATTCTTGTACATAGGGGGCAGTATTATAGTAGTTATATTCTTGTACATAGGAGCAGTATTATAGTACTTATATTCTTGTACATAGGGGGCAGTATTATAGTAGTTATATTCTTGTACATAGGGGGCAGTAATATAGTAGTTATATTCTTGTACATAGGGGGCAGTAATATAGTAGTTATATTCTTGTACATAGGGGCAGTATTATAGTAGTTATATTCTTGTGCATAGGGGTCAGTATTATAGTAGTTATATTCTTGTACATAGGGTCAGTATTACAGTAGTTATATTCTTGTACATAGGGTCAGTATTACAGTAGTTATATTCTTGTACATAGGGGGCAGTATTACAGTAGTTATATTCTTGTACATAGGAGCAGTATTATAGTAGTTATATTCTTGTACATAGGAGCAGTATTATAGTAGTTATATTCTTGTACATAGGAGCAGTATTATAGTAGTTATATTCTTGTACATAGGGGGCAATATTATAGTAGTTATATTCTTGTACATAGGGGGCAGTATTACAGTAGTTATATTCTTGTACATAGGAGCAGTATTATAGTAGTTATATTCTTGTACATAGGAGCAGTATTATAGTAGTTATATTCTTGTACATAGGAGCAGTATTATAGTAGTTATATTCTTGTACATAGGGGGCAATATTATAGTAGTTATATTCTTGTACATAGTAGTTATATTCTTGTACATAGGAGCAGTATTATAGTAGTTATATTCTTGTACATAGGAGCAGTATTATTGTAGTTATATTCTTGCACATAGGGGCAGTATTATAGTAGTTATATTCTTATACACAGGAGCAGTATTATAGTAGTTATATTCTTGTACATAGGGGGCAGTATTATAGTAGTTATATTCTTGTACATAGGAGCAGTATTATAGTAGTTATATTCTTGTACATAGGGGGCAGTATTATAGTAGTTATATTCTTGCACATAGGGGCAGTATTATAGTAGTTATATTCTTGTACATAGGAGCAGTATTATAGTAGTTATATTCTTGTACATAGGGGCAGTATTATAGTAGTTATATTCTTGTACATAGGGGGCAGTATTATAGTAGTTATATTCTTGTACATAGGAGCAGTATTATAGTAGTTATATTCTTGTACATAGGGGGCAGTATTATAGTAGTTATATTCTTGTACATAGGGGGCAGTATTATAGTAGTTATATTCTTGTACATAGGGGCAGTATTATAGTAGTTATATTCTTGTACATAGGGGCAGTATTATAGTAGTTATATTCTTGTACATAGGGGGCAGTATTATAGTAGTTATATTCTTGTACATAGGAGCAGTATTATAGTAGTTACATTCTTGTACATAGGGGGCAGTATTATAGTAGTTATATTCTTGTACATAGGGGGCAGTATTATAGTAGTTATATTCTTGTACATAGGGGCAGTGTTATAGTAGGTATATTCTTGTACATAGGGGCAGTGTTATAGTAGGTATATTCTTGTACATAGGTGGCAGTATTATAGTAGTTATGTCCTTGTACATAGGTGGCAGTATTATAGTAGTTATATTCTTGTACATAGCAGCAGTATTATAGTAGTTATATTCTTGTACATAGGGGCAGTATTATAGTAGTTATATTCTTGTACATAGGGGCAGTATTATAGTAGTTATATTCTTGTACATAGGGGGCAGTAATATAGTAGTTATATTCTTGTACATAGGGGGCAGTAATATAGTAGTTATATTCTTGTACATAGGGGGCAGTAATATAGTAGTTATATTCTTGTACATAGGGGCAGTATTATAGTAGTTATATTCTTGTACATAGGGGCAGTATTATAGTAGTTAGATTCTTGTACATAGGGGCAGTATTATAGTAGTTATATTCTTGTACATAGGAGCAGTATTATAGTACTTATATTCTTGTACATAGGGGGCAGTATTATAGTAGTTATATTCTTGTACATAGGGGGCAGTAATATAGTAGTTATATTCTTGTACATAGGGGGCAGTAATATAGTAGTTATATTCTTGTACATAGGGGCAGTATTATAGTAGTTATATTCTTGTACATAGGGGCAGTATTATAGTAGTTATATTCTTGTACATAGGAGCAGTATTATAGTAGTTATATTCTTGTACATAGTAGTTATATTCTTGTATATAGGAGCAGTATTATAGTAGTTATATTCTTGTACATAGGAGCAGTATTATAGTAGTTATATTCTTGTACATAGGGGGCAGTAATATAGTAGTTATATTCTTGTACATAGGGGTCAGTATTATAGTAGTTATATTCTTGTACATAGGGTCAGTATTACAGTAGTTATATTCTTGTACATAGGGTCAGTATTACAGTAGTTATATTCTTGTACATAGGGGGCAGTATTACAGTAGTTATATTCTTGTACATAGGAGCAGTATTATAGTAGTTATATTCTTGTACATAGGAGCAGTATTATAGTAGTTATATTCTTGTACATAGGAGCAGTATTATAGTAGTTATATTCTTGTACATAGGGGGCAATATTATAGTAGTTATATTTTTGTACATAGGGGGCAGTATTACAGTAGTTATATTCTTGTACATAGGAGCAGTATTATAGTAGTTATATTCTTGTACATAGCAGCAGTATTATAGTAGTTATATTCTTGTGCATAGGGGGCAGTATTATAGTAGTTATATTCTTGTACATAGGGGGCAGTATTATAGTAGTTATATTCTTGTACATAGGGGCAGTATTATAGTAGTTATATTCTTGTACATAGCAGCAGTATTATAGTAGTTATATTCTTGTACATAGGGGCAGTATTATAGTAGTTATATTCTTGTACATAGGAGCAGTATTATAGTAGTTATATTCTTGTACATAGGAGCAGTATTATAGTAGTTATATTCTTGTACATAGGGGGCAATATTATAGTAGTTATATTCTTGTACACAGGAGCAGTATTATAGTAGTTATATTCTTGTACACAGGAGCAGTATTATAGTAGTTATATTCTTGTACATAGGAGCAGTATTATTGTAGTTATATTCTTGCACATAGGGGCAGTATTATAGTAGTTATATTCTTGTACACAGGAGCAGTATTATAGTAGTTATATTCTTATACACAGGAGCAGTATTATAGTAGTTATATTCTTGTACATAGGGGGCAGTATTATAGTAGTTATATTCTTGTACATAGGAGCAGTATTATAGTAGTTATATTCTTGTACATAGGGGGCAGTATTATAGTAGTTATATTCTTGCACATAGGGGCAGTATTCTAGTAGTTATATTCTTGTACATAGGAGCAGTATTATAGTAGTTATATTCTTGTACATAGGGGCAGTATTATAGTAGTTATATTCTTGTACATAGGGGCAGTATTATAGTAGTTATATTCTTGTACATAGGGGCAGTATTATAGTAGTTATATTCTTGTACATAGGGGCAGTATTATAGTAGTTATATTCTTGTACATAGGGGGCAGTAATATAGTAGTTATATTCTTGTACATAGGGGGCAGTAATATAGTAGTTATATTCTTGTACATAGGGGCAGTATTATAGTAGTTATATTCTTGTACATAGGGGCAGTATTATAGTAGTTAGATTCTTGTACATAGGGGCAGTATTATAGTAGTTATATTCTTGTACATAGGAGCAGTATTATAGTACTTATATTCTTGTACATAGGGGGCAGTATTATAGTAGTTATATTCTTGTACATAGGGGGCAGTAATATAGTAGTTATATTCTTGTACATAGGGGGCAGTAATATAGTAGTTATATTCTTGTACATAGGGGCAGTATTATAGTAGTTATATTCTTGTACATAGGGGCAGTATTATAGTAGTTATATTCTTGTACATAGGGGTCAGTATTATAGTAGTTATATTCTTGTACATAGGGTCAGTATTATAGTAGTTATATTCTTGTACATAGGGTCAGTATTACAGTAGTTATATTCTTGTATATAGGGTCAGTATTACAGTAGTTATATTCTTGTACAAAGGGGGCAGTATTACAGTAGTTATATTCTTGTACATAGGAGCAGTATTACAGTAGTCATATTCTTGTACATAGGAGCAGTATTATAGTAGTTATATTCTTGTACATAGGAGCAGTATTATAGTAGTTATATTCTTGTACATAGGAGCAGTATTATAGTAGTTATATTCTTGTACATAGGAGCAGTATTATAGTAGTTATATTCTTGTACATAGTGGGCAATATTATAGTAGTTATATTCTTGTACATAGTAGTTATATTCTTGTACATAGGAGCAGTATTATAGTAGTTATATTCTTGTACATAGGAGCAGTATTATTGTAGTTATATTCTTGCACATAGGGGCAGTATTATAGTAGTTATATTCTTGTACACAGGAGCAGTATTATAGTAGTTATATTCTTATACACAGGAGCAGTATTATAGTAGTTATATTCTTGCACATAGGGGCAGTATTATAGTAGTTATATTCTTGTACATAGGAGCAGTATTATAGTAGTTATATTCTTGTACATAGGGGCAGTATTATAGTAGTTATATTCTTGTACATAGGGGCAGTATTATAGTAGTTATATTCTTGTACATAGGGGCAGTATTATAGTAGTTATATTCTTGTACATAGGGGCAGTATTATAGTAGTTATATTCTTGTACATAGGGGGCAGTAATATAGTAGTTATATTCTTGTACATAGGGGGCAGTAATATAGTAGTTATATTCTTGTACATAGGGGCAGTATTATAGTAGTTAGATTCTTGTACATAGGGGCAGTATTATAGTAGTTAGATTCTTGTACATAGGGGCAGTATTATAGTAGTTATATTCTTGTACATAGGAGCAGTATTATAGTAGTTATATTCTTGTACATAGGGGGCAGTATTATAGTAGTTATATTCTTGTACATAGGGGGCAGTAATATAGTAGTTATATTCTTGTACATAGGGGGCAGTAATATAGTAGTTATATTCTTGTACATAGGGGCAGTATTATAGTAGTTATATTCTTGTACATAGGGGCAGTATTATAGTAGTTATATTCTTGTACATAGGGGTCAGTATTATAGTAGTTATATTCTTGTACATAGGGTCAGTATTATAGTAGTTATATTCTTGTACATAGGGTCAGTATTACAGTAGTTATATTCTTGTACATAGGGTCAGTATTACAGTAGTTATATTCTTGTACATAGGGGGCAGTATTACAGTAGTTATATTCTTGTACATAGGAGCAGTATTATAGTAGTTATATTCTTGTACATAGGAGCAGTATTATAGTAGTTATATTCTTGTACATAGGAGCAGTATTATAGTAGTTATATTCTTGTACATAGGGGGCAATATTATAGTAGTTATATTCTTGTACATAGGGGGCAGTATTACAGTAGTTATATTCTTGTACATAGGAGCAGTATTATAGTAGTTATATTCTTGTACATAGGAGCAGTATTATAGTAGTTATATTCTTGTACATAGGGGGCAATATTATAGTAGTTATATTCTTGTACATAGTAGTTATATTCTTGTACATAGGAGCAGTATTATAGTAGTTATATTCTTGTACATAGGAGCAGTATTATTGTAGTTATATTCTTGCACATAGGGGCAGTATTATAGTAGTTATATTCTTGTACACAGGAGCAGTATTATAGTAGTTATATTCTTATACACAGGAGCAGTATTATAGTAGTTATATTCTTGTACATAGGGGGCAGTATTATAGTAGTTATATTCTTGTACATAGGAGCAGTATTATAGTAGTTATATTCTTGTACATAGGGGGCAGTATTATAGTAGTTATATTCTTGCACATAGGGGCAGTATTATAGTAGTTATATTCTTGTACATAGGGGCAGTATTATAGTAGTTATATTCTTGTACATAGGGGGCAGTATTATAGTAGTTATATTCTTATACACAGGAGCAGTATTATAGTAGTTATATTCTTGTACATAGGGGCAGTATTATAGTAGTTATATTCTTGTACATAGGAGCAGTATTATAGTAGTTATATTCTTGCACATAGGGGCAGTATTATAGTAGTTATATTCTTGTACATAGGAGCAGTATTATAGTAGTTATATTCTTGTACATAGGGGGCAGTATTACAGTAGTTATATTCTTGTACATAGGAGCAGTATTATAGTAGTTATATTCTTGTACATAGGAGCAGTATTATAGTAGTTATATTCTTGTATATAGGAGCAGTATTATAGTAGTTATATTCTTGTACATAGGAGCAGTATTATAGTAGTTATATTCTTGTACATAGGAGCAGTATTATAGTAGTTATATTCTTGCACATAGGGGCAGTATTATAGTAGTTATATTCTTGTACATAGGAGCAGTATTATAGTAGTTATATTCTTGTACATAGGGGGAAGTATTATAGTAGTTATATTCTTGTACATAGGGGCAGTATTATAGTAGTTATATTCTTGTATATAGGAGCAGTATTATAGTAGTTATATTCTTGTACATAGGGGGCAGTATTATAGTAGTTATATTCTTGTACATAGGAGCAGTATTATAGTAGTTATATTCTTGCACATAGGAGCAGTATTATAGTAGTTATATTCTTGTACGTAGGAGCAGTATTATAGTAGTTATATTCTTGTATATAGGGGGCAGTATTATAGTAGTTATATTCTTGTACATAGGGGCAGTATTATAGTAGTTATATTCTTGTACATAGGAGCAGTATTATAGTAGTTATATTCTTGCACATAGGGGCAGTATTATAGTAGTTATATTCTTGTACATAGGAGCAGTATTATAGTAGTTATATTCTTGTACATAGGGGGAAGTATTATAGTAGTTATATTCTTGTACATAGGGGCAGTATTATAGTAGTTATATTCTTGTACATAGGGGCAGTATTATAGTAGTTATATTCTTGTACATAGGGGGCAGTATTATAGTAGTTATATTCTTGTACATAGGAGCAGTATTATAGTAGTTACATTCTTGTACATAGGGGGCAGTATTATAGTAGTTATATTCTTGTACATAGGGGGCAGTATTATAGTAGTTATATTCTTGTACATAGGGGCAGTGTTATAGTAGGTATATTCTTGTACATAGGGGCAGTGTTATAGTAGGTATATTCTTGTACATAGGTGGCAGTATTATAGTAGTTATGTCCTTGTACATAGGTGGCAGTATTATAGTAGTTATATTCTTGTACATAGCAGCAGTATTATAGTAGTTATATTCTTGTACACAGGGGCAGTATTATAGTAGTTATAGTCTTGTACATAGGGGGCAGTATTATAGTAGTTATATTCTTGTACATAGGGGCAGTATTATAGTAATTATATTCTTGTACATAGGGGGCAGTATTATAGTAGTTATATTCTTGTACATAGGAGCAGTATTATAGTAGTTATATTCTTGTACATAGGGGGCAGTATTATAGTAGTTATATTCTTATACATAGGGGGCAGTATTATAGTAGTTATATTCTTATACATAGGGGGCAGTATTATAGTATTTACATTCTTATACATAGGGGGCAGTATTATAATAGTTCTATTCTTGTACATGGGAGGCAGTATTATAGTAGTTATATTCTTGTACATAGGGGGCAGTATTATAGTAGTTATATTCTTATACATAGGGGGCAGTATTATAGTAGTTATATTCTTATAGGGGGCAGTATTATAGTAGTTACATTCTTATACATAGGGGGCAGTATTATAGTATTTACATTCTTATACATAGGGGGCAGTATTATAGTAGTTATAATCTTGTACATAGGGGGCAGTATTATAGTAGTTATATTCTTGTACATAGGAGCAGTATTATAGTAGTTACATTCTTGTACATAGGGGGCAGTATTATAGTAGCTACATTCTTGTACATAGGAGCAGTATTATAGTAGTTATATTCTTGTACATAGGGGCAGTATTATAGTAGTTACATTCTTGTACATAGGGGGCAGTATTATAGTAGTTATATTCTTGCACATAGGGGCAGTATTATAGTAGTTACATTCTTGTACATAGGGAGCAGTATTATAGTAGTTATATTCTTGTACATAGGAGCAGTATTATAGTAGTTATATTCTTGTACATAGGGGCAGTATTATAGTAGTTATATTCTTGTACATAGGGGGCAGTATTATAGTAGTTATATTCTTGTACATAGGAGCAGTATTATAGTAGTTATATTCTTGTACATAGGGGCAGTATTATAGTAGTTACATTCTTGTACATAGGGGGCAGTATTATAGTAGCTACATTCTTGTACATAGGAGCAGTATTATAGTAGTTATATTCTTGTACATAGGGGCAGTATTATAGTAGTTACATTCTTGTACATAGGAGCAGTATTATAGTAGTTATATTCTTGTACATAGGGGCAGTATTATAGTAG
Organism: Phyllobates terribilis; assembly: GCF_046119375.1. NCBI lineage: Eukaryota > Metazoa > Chordata > Amphibia > Anura > Dendrobatidae > Phyllobates > Phyllobates terribilis. The sequence goes on from NW_027362762.1 coordinate 970,373,725, forward strand.
TTACATTCTTGTGCATAGGGAGCAGTATTATAGTAGTTATATTCTTGTACATAGGAGCAGTATTATAGTAGTTATATTCTTGTACATAGGGGCAGTATTATAGTAGTTATATTCTTGTACATAGGGGGCAGTATTATAGTAGTTATATTCTTGTACATAGGAGCAGTATTATAGTAGTTATATTCTTGTACATAGGGGGCAGTATTATAGTAGTTATATTCTTGTACATAGGGGGCAGTATTATAGTAGTTATATTCTTGTACATAGGGGGCAGTATTATAGTAGTTATATTCTTGTACATATGGGCAGTATTATAGTAGTTATATTCTTGTACATAGGGGGCAGTATTATAGTAGTTATATTCTTGTACATAGGGGGCAGTATTATAGTAGTTATATTCTTGTACATAGGGGGCAGTATTATAGTAGTTATATTCTTGTACATAGGGGGCAGTATTATAGTAGTTATATTCTTGTACATAGGAGCAGTATTATAGTACTTATATTCTTGTACATAGGGGGCAGTATTATAGTAGTTATATTCTTGTACATAGGGGGCAGTAATATAGTAGTTATATTCTTGTACATAGGGGGCAGTAATATAGTAGTTATATTCTTGTACATAGAGGCAGTATTATAGTAGTTATATTCTTGTGCATAGGGGTCAGTATTATAGTAGTTATATTCTTGTACATAGGGTCAGTATTACAGTAGTTATATTCTTGTACATAGGGTCAGTATTACAGTAGTTATATTCTTGTACATAGGGGGCAGTATTACAGTAGTTATATTCTTGTACATAGGAGCAGTATTATAGTAGTTATATTCTTGTACATAGGAGCAGTATTATAGTAGTTATATTCTTGTACATAGGAGCAGTATTATAGTAGTTATATTCTTGTACATAGGGGGCAATATTATAGTAGTTATATTCTTGTACATAGGGGGCAGTATTACAGTAGTTATATTCTTGTACATAGGAGCAGTATTATAGTAGTTATATTCTTGTACATAGGAGCAGTATTATAGTAGTTATATTCTTGTACATAGGAGCAGTATTATAGTAGTTATATTCTTGTACATAGGGGGCAATATTATAGTAGTTATATTCTTGTACATAGTAGTTATATTCTTGTACATAGGAGCAGTATTATAGTAGTTATATTCTTGTACATAGGAGCAGTATTATTGTAGTTATATTCTTGCACATAGGGGCAGTATTATAGTAGTTATATTCTTATACACAGGAGCAGTATTATAGTAGTTATATTCTTGTACATAGGGGGCAGTATTATAGTAGTTATATTCTTGTACATAGGAGCAGTATTATAGTAGTTATATTCTTGTACATAGGGGGCAGTATTATAGTAGTTATATTCTTGCACATAGGGGCAGTATTATAGTAGTTATATTCTTGTACATAGGAGCAGTATTATAGTAGTTATATTCTTGTACATAGGGGCAGTATTATAGTAGTTATATTCTTGTACATAGGGGGCAGTATTATAGTAGTTATATTCTTGTACATAGGAGCAGTATTATAGTAGTTATATTCTTGTACATAGGGGGCAGTATTATAGTAGTTATATTCTTGTACATAGGGGGCAGTATTATAGTAGTTATATTCTTGTACATAGGGGCAGTATTATAGTAGTTATATTCTTGTACATAGGGGCAGTATTATAGTAGTTATATTCTTGTACATAGGGGGCAGTATTATAGTAGTTATATTCTTGTACATAGGAGCAGTATTATAGTAGTTACATTCTTGTACATAGGGGGCAGTATTATAGTAGTTATATTCTTGTACATAGGGGGCAGTATTATAGTAGTTATATTCTTGTACATAGGGGCAGTGTTATAGTAGGTATATTCTTGTACATAGGGGCAGTGTTATAGTAGGTATATTCTTGTACATAGGTGGCAGTATTATAGTAGTTATGTCCTTGTACATAGGTGGCAGTATTATAGTAGTTATATTCTTGTACATAGCAGCAGTATTATAGTAGTTATATTCTTGTACACAGGGGCAGTATTATAGTAGTTATAGTCTTGTACATAGGGGGCAGTATTATAGTAGTTATATTCTTGTACATAGGGGCAGTATTATAGTAATTATATTCTTGTACATAGGGGGCAGTATTATAGTAGTTATATTCTTGTACATAGGAGCAGTATTATAGTAGTTATATTCTTGTACATAGGGGGCAGTATTATAGTAGTTATATTCTTATACATAGGGGGCAGTATTATAGTAGTTATATTCTTATACATAGGGGGCAGTATTATAGTATTTACATTCTTATACATAGGGGGCAGTATTATAATAGTTCTATTCTTGTACATGGGAGGCAGTATTATAGTAGTTATATTCTTGTACATAGGGGGCAGTATTATAGTAGTTATATTCTTATACATAGGGGGCAGTATTATAGTAGTTATATTCTTATAGGGGGCAGTATTATAGTAGTTACATTCTTATACATAGGGGGCAGTATTATAGTATTTACATTCTTATACATAGGGGGCAGTATTATAGTAGTTATAATCTTGTACATAGGGGGCAGTATTATAGTAGTTATATTCTTGTACATAGGAGCAGTATTATAGTAGTTACATTCTTGTACATAGGGGGCAGTATTATAGTAGCTACATTCTTGTACATAGGAGCAGTATTATAGTAGTTATATTCTTGTACATAGGGGCAGTATTATAGTAGTTACATTCTTGTACATAGGGGGCAGTATTATAGTAGTTATATTCTTGCACATAGGGGCAGTATTATAGTAGTTACATTCTTGTACATAGGGAGCAGTATTATAGTAGTTATATTCTTGTACATAGGAGCAGTATTATAGTAGTTATATTCTTGTACATAGGGGCAGTATTATAGTAGTTATATTCTTGTACATAGGGGGCAGTATTATAGTAGTTATATTCTTGTACATAGGAGCAGTATTATAGTAGTTATATTCTTGTACATAGGGGCAGTATTATAGTAGTTACATTCTTGTACATAGGGGGCAGTATTATAGTAGCTACATTCTTGTACATAGGAGCAGTATTATAGTAGTTATATTCTTGTACATAGGGGCAGTATTATAGTAGTTACATTCTTGTACATAGGAGCAGTATTATAGTAGTTATATTCTTGTACATAGGGGCAGTATTATAGTAGTTACATTCTTGTGCATAGGGAGCAGTATTATAGTAGTTATATTCTTGTACATAGGAGCAGTATTATAGTAGTTATATTCTTGTACATAGGGGCAGTATTATAGTAGTTATATTCTTGTACATAGGGGGCAGTATTATAGTAGTTATATTCTTGTACATAGGAGCAGTATTATAGTAGTTATATTCTTGTACATAGGGGGCAGTATTATAGTAGTTATATTCTTGTACATAGGGGGCAGTATTATAGTAGTTATATTCTTGTACATAGGGGGCAGTATTATAGTAGTTATATTCTTGTACATATGGGCAGTATTATAGTAGTTATATTCTTGTACATAGGGGGCAGTATTATAGTAGTTATATTCTTGTACATAGGGGGCAGTATTATAGTAGTTATATTCTTGTACATAGGGGGCAGTATTATAGTAGTTATATTCTTGTACATAGGGGGCAGTATTATAGTAGTTATATTCTTGTACATAGGAGCAGTATTATAGTACTTATATTCTTGTACATAGGGGGCAGTATTATAGTAGTTATATTCTTGTACATAGGGGGCAGTAATATAGTAGTTATATTCTTGTACATAGGGGGCAGTAATATAGTAGTTATATTCTTGTACATAGGGGCAGTATTATAGTAGTTATATTCTTGTGCATAGGGGTCAGTATTATAGTAGTTATATTCTTGTACATAGGGTCAGTATTACAGTAGTTATATTCTTGTACATAGGGTCAGTATTACAGTAGTTATATTCTTGTACATAGGGGGCAGTATTACAGTAGTTATATTCTTGTACATAGGAGCAGTATTATAGTAGTTATATTCTTGTACATAGGAGCAGTATTATAGTAGTTATATTCTTGTACATAGGAGCAGTATTATAGTAGTTATATTCTTGTACATAGGGGGCAATATTATAGTAGTTATATTCTTGTACATAGGGGGCAGTATTACAGTAGTTATATTCTTGTACATAGGAGCAGTATTATAGTAGTTATATTCTTGTACATAGGAGCAGTATTATAGTAGTTATATTCTTGTACATAGGAGCAGTATTATAGTAGTTATATTCTTGTACATAGGGGGCAATATTATAGTAGTTATATTCTTGTACATAGTAGTTATATTCTTGTACATAGGAGCAGTATTATAGTAGTTATATTCTTGTACATAGGAGCAGTATTATTGTAGTTATATTCTTGCACATAGGGGCAGTATTATAGTAGTTATATTCTTATACACAGGAGCAGTATTATAGTAGTTATATTCTTGTACATAGGGGGCAGTATTATAGTAGTTATATTCTTGTACATAGGAGCAGTATTATAGTAGTTATATTCTTGTACATAGGGGGCAGTATTATAGTAGTTATATTCTTGCACATAGGGGCAGTATTATAGTAGTTATATTCTTGTACATAGGAGCAGTATTATAGTAGTTATATTCTTGTACATAGGGGCAGTATTATAGTAGTTATATTCTTGTACATAGGGGGCAGTATTATAGTAGTTATATTCTTGTACATAGGAGCAGTATTATAGTAGTTATATTCTTGTACATAGGGGGCAGTATTATAGTAGTTATATTCTTGTACATAGGGGGCAGTATTATAGTAGTTATATTCTTGTACATAGGGGGCAGTATTATAGTAGTTATATTCTTGTACATAGGGGCAGTATTATAGTAGTTATATTCTTGTACATAGGGGGCAGTATTATAGTAGTTATATTCTTATACACAGGGGCAGTATTATAGTAGTTATATTCTTGTACATAGGGGGCAGTATTATAGTAGTTATATTCTTGTACATAGGGGCAGTATTATAGTAGTTATATTCTTGTACATAGGGGGCAGTATTACAGTAGTTATATTCTTGTACATAGGAGCAGTATTATAGTAGTTATATTCTTGTATATAGGAGCAGTATTATAGTAGTTATATTCTTGTACATAGGAGCAGTATTATAGTAGTTATATTCTTGTACATAGGAGCAGTATTATAGTAGTTATATTCTTGCACATAGGGGCAGTATTATAGTAGTTATATTCTTGAACATAGGAGCAGTATTATAGTAGTTATATTCTTGTACATAGGGGGAAGTATTATAGTAGTTATATTCTTGTACATAGGGGCAGTATTATAGTAGTTATATTCTTGTATATAGGAGCAGTATTATAGTAGTTATATTCTTGTACATAGGGGGCAGTATTATAGTAGTTATATTCTTGTACATAGGAGCAGTATTATAGTAGTTATATTCTTGCACATAGGAGCAGTATTATAGTAGTTATATTCTTGTACGTAGGAGCAGTATTATAGTAGTTATATTCTTGTATATAGGGGGCAGTATTATAGTAGTTATATTCTTGTACATAGGGGCAGTATTATAGTAGTTATATTCTTGTACATAGGAGCAGTATTATAGTAGTTATATTCTTGTACATAGGAGCAGTATTATAGTAGTTATATTCTTGCACATAGGGGCAGTATTATAGTAGTTATATTCTTGTACATAGGAGCAGTATTATAGTAGTTATATTCTTGTACATAGGGGGAAGTATTATAGTAGTTATATTCTTGTACATAGGGGCAGTATTATAGTAGTTATATTCTTGTACATAGGGGGCAGTATTATAGTAGTTATATTCTTGTACATAGGGGGCAGTATTATAGTAGTTATATTCTTGTACATAGGGGGCAGTATTATAGTAGTTATATTCTTGTACATAGGAGCAGTATTATAGTAGTTACATTCTTGTACATAGGGGCAGTATTATAGTAGTTATATTCTTGTACATAGGGGGCAGTATTATAGTAGTTATATTCTTGTACATAGGGGCAGTATTATAGTAGTTATATTCTTGTACATAGGGGGCAGTATTATAGTAGTTATATTCTTATACACAGGGGCAGTATTATAGTAGTTATATTCTTGTACATAGGGGGCAGTATTATAGTAGTTATATTCTTGTACATAGGGGCAGTATTATAGTAGTTATATTCTTGTACATAGGGGGCAGTATTACAGTAGTTATATTCTTGTACATAGGAGCAGTATTATAGTAGTTATATTCTTGTATATAGGAGCAGTATTATAGTAGTTATATTCTTGTACATAGGAGCAGTATTATAGTAGTTATATTCTTGTACATAGGAGCAGTATTATAGTAGTTATATTCTTGCACATAGGGGCAGTATTATAGTAGTTATATTCTTGTACATAGGAGCAGTATTATAGTAGTTATATTCTTGTACATAGGGGGAAGTATTATAGTAGTTATATTCTTGTACATAGGGGCAGTATTATAGTAGTTATATTCTTGTATATAGGAGCAGTATTATAGTAGTTATATTCTTGTACATAGGGGGCAGTATTATAGTAGTTATATTCTTGTACATAGGAGCAGTATTATAGTAGTTATATTCTTGCACATAGGAGCAGTATTATAGTAGTTATATTCTTGTACGTAGGAGCAGTATTATAGTAGTTATATTCTTGTATATAGGGGGCAGTATTATAGTAGTTATATTCTTGTACATAGGGGCAGTATTATAGTAGTTATATTCTTGTACATAGGAGCAGTATTATAGTAGTTATATTCTTGTACATAGGAGCAGTATTATAGTAGTTATATTCTTGCACATAGGGGCAGTATTATAGTAGTTATATTCTTGTACATAGGAGCAGTATTATAGTAGTTATATTCTTGTACATAGGGGGAAGTATTATAGTAGTTATATTCTTGTACATAGGGGCAGTATTATAGTAGTTATATTCTTGTACATAGGGGGCAGTATTATAGTAGTTATATTCTTGTACATAGGGGGCAGTATTATAGTAGTTATATTCTTGTACATAGGAGCAGTATTATAGTAGTTACATTCTTGTACATAGGGGCAGTATTATAGTAGTTATATTCTTGTACATAGGGGGCAGTATTATAGTAGTTATATTCTTGTACATAGGGGCAGTGTTATAGTAGGTATATTCTTGTACATAGGGGCAGTGTTATAGTAGGTATATTCTTGTACATAGGTGGCAGTATTATAGTAGTTATGTCCTTGTACATAGGTGGCAGTATTATAGTAGTTATATTCTTGTACATAGCAGCAGTATTATAGTAGTTATATTCTTGTACACAGGGGCAGTATTATAGTAGTTATAGTCTTGTACATAGGGGGCAGTATTATAGTAGTTATATTCTTGTACATAGGGGGCAGTATTATAGTAGTTATATTCTTGTACATAGGAGCAGTATTATATTAGTTATATTCTTGTACATAGGGGGCAGTATTATAGTAGTTATATTCTTATACATAGGGGGCAGTATTATAGTAGTTATATTCTTATACATAGGGGGCAGTATTATAGTATTTACATTCTTATACATAGGGGGCAGTATTATAATAGTTCTATTCTTGTACATGGGAGGCAGTATTATAGTAGTTATATTCTTGTACATAGGGGGCAGTATTATAGTAGTTATATTCTTATACATAGGGGGCAGTATTATAGTAGTTATATTCTTATAGGGGGCAGTATTATAGTAGTTACATTCTTATACATAGGGGGCAGTATTATAGTATTTACATTCTTATACATAGGGGGCAGTATTATAGTAGTTATAATCTTGTACATAGGGGGCAGTATTATAGTAGTTATATTCTTGTACATAGGAGCAGTATTATAGTAGTTACATTCTTGTACATAGGGGGCAGTATTATAGTAGCTACATTCTTGTACATAGGAGCAGTATTATAGTAGTTATATTCTTGTACATAGGGGCAGTATTATAGTAGTTACATTCTTGTACATAGGGGGCAGTATTATAGTAGTTATATTCTTGCACATAGGGGCAGTATTATAGTAGTTATATTCTTGTACATAGGGGCAGTATTATAGTAGTTATATTCTTGTACATAGGAGCAGTATTATAGTAGTTATATTCTTGTACATAGGGGCAGTATTATAGTAGTTATATTCTTGTACATAGGGGGCAGTATTATAGTAGTTATATTCTTGTACATAGGAGCAGTATTATAGTAGTTATATTCTTGTACATAGGGGCAGTATTATAGTAGTTATATTCTTGTACATAGGAGCAGTATTATAGTAGTTATATTCTTGTACATAGGAGCAGTATTATAGTAGTTATATTCTTGCACATAGGGGCAGTATTATAGTAGTTATATTCTTGTACATAGGAGCAGTATTATAGTAGTTATATTCTTGTACATAGGGGGCAGTATTACAGTAGTTATATTCTTGTACATAGGAGCAGTATTATAGTAGTTATATTCTTGTACATAGGAGCAGTATTATAGTAGTTATATTCTTGTATATAGGAGCAGTATTATAGTAGTTATATTCTTGTACATAGGAGCAGTATTATAGTAGTTATATTCTTGCACATAGGGGCAGTATTATAGTAGTTATATTCTTGTACATAGGAGCAGTATTATAGTAGTTATATTCTTGTACATAGGGGGAAGTATTATAGTAGTTATATTCTTGTACATAGGGGCAGTATTATAGTAGTTATATTCTTGTATATAGGAGCAGTATTATAGTAGTTATATTCTTGTACATAGGGGGCAGTATTATAGTAGTTATATTCTTGTACATAGGAGCAGTATTATAGTAGTTATATTCTTGCACATAGGAGCAGTATTATAGTAGTTATATTCTTGTACGTAGGAGCAGTATTATAGTAGTTATATTCTTGTATATAGGGGGCAGTATTATAGTAGTTATATTCTTGTACATAGGGGCAGTATTATAGTAGTTATATTCTTGTACATAGGAGCAGTATTATAGTAGTTATATTCTTGTACATAGGAGCAGTATTATAGTAGTTATATTCTTGCACATAGGAGCAGTATTATAGGAGTTATATTCTTGTACATAGGGGGCAGTATTATAGGAGTTATATTCTTGTACATAGGAGCAGTATTATAGGAGTTATATTCTTGTACATAGGAGCAGTATTATAGGAGTTATATTCTTGTACATAGGGGGCAGTATTATAGGAGTTATAATCTTGTACATAGGAGCAGTATTATAGTAGTTATATTCTTGTACATAGAGGCAGTATTATAGTAGTTATATTCTTGTACATAGGGGCAGTATTATAGTAGTTATATTCTTGTACATAGGGGGCAGTATTATAGTAGTTATATTCTTGTATATAGGAGCAGTATTATAGTAGTTATAATCTTGTACATAGGGGGCAGTATTATGGTAGTTATATTCTTGTACATAGGGGCAGTATTATAGTAGTTATATTCTTGTACATAGGGGCAGTGTTATAGTAGGTATATTCTTGTACATAGGGGCAGTGTTATAGTAGGTATATTCTTGTACATAGGGGGCAGTATTATGGTAGTTATATTCTTGCACATAGGGGGCAGTATTATAGTAGTTATATTCTTGTACATAGGGGGCAGTATTATAGTAGTTATATTCTTGTACATAGGGGCAGTATTATAGTAGTTATATTCTTGTATTATAGTAGTTATATTCTTGTATATAGGGAGCAGTATTATAGTAGTTATATTCTTGTACATAGGGGCAGTATTATAGTAGTTATATTCCTGTATATAGGGAGCAGTATTATAGTAGTTATATTCTTGTACATAGAGGCAGTATTATAGTAGTTATATTCTTGTACATAGAGGCAGTATTATAGTAGTTATATTCTTGTACATAGGGGGCAGTATTATAGTAGTTATATTCTTGTACATAGGAGCAGTATTATAGTAGTTAGATTCTTGTACATAGGGGCAGTATTATAGTAGTTATATTCTTGTACATAGGGGCAGTATTATAGTAGTTATATTCTTGTACATAGGGGGCAGTATTATAGTAGTTATATTCTTGTACATAGGAGCAGTATTATAGTAGCTATATTCTTGTACATAGGGCGCAGTATTATAGTAGTTATATTATTGTACATAGGAGCAGTATTATAGTAGTTATATTATTGTACATAGGAGCAGTATTATAGTAGTTAGATTCTTGTACATAGGGGCAGTATTATAGTAGTTAGATTCTTGTACATAGGAGCAGTATTATAGTAGTTAGATTCTTGTACATAGGAGCAGTATTATAGTAGCTATATTCTTGTACATAGGGCGCAGTATTATAGTAGTTATATTCCTGTACATAGGAGCAGTATTATAGTAGCTATATTCTTGTACATAGGGCGCAGTATTATAGTAGTTATATTATTGTACATAGGAGCAGTATTATAGTAGTTAGATTCTTGTACATAGGGGCAGTATTATAGTAGTTAGATTCTTGTACATAGGAGCAGTATTATAGTAGTTAGATTCTTGTACATAGGGGCAGTATTATAGTAGTTAGATTCTTGTACAGAGGGAGCAGTATTATAGTAGTTATATTCTTGTACATAGGGGCAGTATTATAGTAGTTATATTCTTGTACATAGGGGCAGTATTATAGTAGTAATATCCCTGTACATAGGGGCAGTGTTATAGTAGTAATATCCCTGTACATACGGTACGGTATTATAGTAGTTGTATGCCTGCCCAGTATTGTTACTGATTCCGGCTCCTTCTTGTCACTGCAGGCTCATGCACAACCTGTAATTTTATGGACATGCCATACTATGGGTTTCCGGACCCCCGTTATTAGTTATGTGTGTGAAGCTCTTGGTTCTGGGCACATTGCAGTTTCTTAAGTGAGCTGCTTGGCAGGAGAAGCAGATATCAGATACTCATGTTTCCAGTAGGGGGCAGCAGAACACCTTACGGGATGAGATATTCTGCACTGGGCGGCTGCGCCGACATCAGCATTTCCAGCACGGAGTGTGCATTGTACTCGCATCCTTCTCGCATCCTTCTCGCATCCTTCTCGCATCAGCCACATACATCTCATGACGGGAAGTCTGAATTATGACCTAGCAGCGGATGCTTCTGTAGTAATTGGAGCAGACTATTCCTTCCAGCACTGATTGTATACAGGTATTGTCATAGCTCAGGGGTGAGGTCAGGGGCTGCAGAGACCTCATTATCCTACCTGTATGGAGCCACATGAGACTCACAATGCAGGAATGGTTCTTACCCAATCATAATGTGGCACCCCTGAGGGTTCAGTCACCACAGAGGTACTGCATCTCACCCAGAGGTGTGGTATCTCACTCTCAGGTAAGGATGGAGTACTACCCGGGACCCTAACACCTGCATCCAACACTACACTACTCCAGACCAGCAGGAGGGGCAAGATGCATCGCTTCCCTGCTGAGCCCTGTCCCTGGCTGGAGTGGGGTGAACCATGTAGTGGGTGTGGGTGGAGGAAGTAAATCAGGGGAGCATTGGAAGAAGTGATATAAAAAGAGGGTGGAACATTCTAGAGGGGCTCAGTCAGTGAGTTCAGTCTGAGGGGAGAAGTAGAAGGAGCAGGAGCTCTGTTGGAGCTCTGCTCTGGAGGAGGGCTTAGCCAGAGAGAGGCCCAGGACTGGAGAGAGAGAGAGAGGAGCAGGAGGAAGGCTCCAGGAACGTGGAAGGGACCCCAGGGGTACGGGCAGTGCTGGAGGCCACCCGTACGCCCGAATCTACCAGGAGGTGGAGGGGTCAGGTCGCACAGAGGGGACCGGTCCCTAAACTAGCAGAGTTCTTCATGTCTCAACTAGGAAACCGGAGGCTGCAGTATTTCAGGTACTGCAGCCACAAGCCACATCGGTCTCACCAAGAAGGTGGCCATAGATGACCCAGGGGACAGAGAAGACGTCGCCCGACAAGGTCCGCGCTCACTGGATTGGGATACTAGGTGTGAGGTGCAGGGAGACGGCCAGAAGGAACACACAGAAGGGGGTCCCGCTATGTACTCTGGAGGTACCTGAGGGCTGGCTGAACCCTCCCTGAGTAAGCACAGGACGACGTGGGAAGTTACCCTGGCCCTGGTAACTTGGAGTCTGAAAATCGTGAGTAAAACCCTGAAGACTGCACCCCACTGTCTCTGTCAGTTATTGCTGCTGCGCCTTCACCCCCCTGCACTACACTGCACCCCGAGTGCTACTTCATACGAACAACGTCTACACTGCCCTGGAGCTAAGCTCTACCTGTGGAGAGCTGAACCAACTCTGCTGCATTCACACCAGCTCCAGAGGACTGCTCCGCAGCGGCAGCTCCACATAGCCGCATACAACAGGTGGCGTCACGAACTGTATATATAAAAACTATATTTCCCTTTCAAATCACCCCTTTTATTGACCGCCCTGGGTCACAGACCGGGTCACTGCCACTGTGACATCCCCCAGCATCGACCGGCCCGGCACCGAGTACCCCACGGCCCAGGGGGCGCGTCAATAACAGTGGGGTCATAACGCCAGCCTCGGAGACCGTGTTATACATGATGAGACCGCCAACTCATCACATGTGCAGCTCAGAGATGATACAGGAGATGGAAGGAGGACGAGGGCACTTACAGAAGCCGCCCGGGGATCGCTCATCCTACAGCGCCACACCTAACTACAGGTTCTATAAGATATTGCAGCTCAACACCAGTGAAGAGATTGGAGCCCAACAGCAATACCACACACAGCCATGGACACATGGGGCGCTCTTGCTTTAAAAAAAAGATTCCATATTTTTCTATTACTGGTCAGCCGCTTTACCTCCAGCATTACTGAATACAGACTTCCAAGCACACTGGAAGGATGATTTCTCTCTGCCAGTATAGTGTCATGGGTGTTTCAGGGTTGACAGACAGTCATAAGGTGTCCGGCTGTAGAAGGTCGCTGCGTTTGGCCTTACAAACATCTCCCTGATCCTTTTAGGTTTCCTCTCTCTTTAGGACCCAGCGGTGATCCTCACCTTTCTTGAGGATTATACCTTTCCCTTTAGGACCCTGAGGTATCCTCACCTTTCTGATGTTAATCAGCACTTCCTTGCTGTGTCCTTAAATGCACTCAGATTCTCAGAGTTGCTAGTGATGGCCTGTGTTACCTATTCAGGCCTGGGATTCTAGTAGTCGGCTAGACTTTCCTTGGAGTTCCTTCGTGAATTGTTGCCGTGTTTTCTTCGGTGTCATCGTGGAGCTAAGTGTTTTCCGCTGTTTGTGTCCCTTGTGTGTATTTTAGTTTGTAGTGGGGCTGACTCGGTGCTCTCCCCTCCCCCTCCCTAGCTAGGGCCTAGCCTTAGGGTCAGCTAGGGCCAGGTTTCCTGCTCAGCGATAGATGCAGAATCTATTTAGGGTCTATAGGGGAATCAGGGTTTGTTGTCTAGCTCTGTTTAGGGGTCTCCACTCTCCCTTTCCCTATTTGTAGGGCTCCCTCCCCTTTTCCCATCGTTATGCGCTGGGTTCTCTCCATACCTAGCGTAACATTATCACCATCCAGTTAGAAAAAAAAAACGAAAGTCAGTTTGTTTGTTTTCTATATTTTTTGTGTTCTGGATCCGTTTCGGGGCTGGCAGAGCAGCTTCGGAGTTTATCCCTGGAGCTGACTGACCTTCGATCAGCGTTCAGCAGCAGTGGCAGCGGACTCCTAATGTTGGGGAGTCTGCGGGTAGGCCGGTCCAGCTGGAGCCCAAAATTGCCCTCCCAGACAGGTGTTCAGGAGGTAGATACAAGCTTCTTTAACAAAAAAACAACTTGTAAGTTGTATTTTAGGCTTCGTCTCTACTCTTCTGGAGATGAGGATTTCCTTGTAACAGTGAGATCACAATCCTGGGCTTTCTCTTTGCCACAGGACTCTGCTTGCCTCTGATCGGTTGAAGGATTTTTCGGGGCTCTGGCCCTCATCTATGATGATCTTGACCGATTCTCCTTGGCTGATTCCAGGGGGGATCGGTCAGCGGAGACCTATAGTTTCGAGTTTCGTAGATGAGCAACCGATACCAAGTGGAATGACCCGGCTCTTAGAAGCCAATTTTGTCAGGGTCTTTCAGAAAGGTTGAAGGATGCCTTGGCAGTTTACAAACCACCGGGGTCCTTGGAGGCTGCCATGTCGTTGGCAATACACGTAGATAGACGCCTTCGGGATAGGAGGGTGAGACCACCTTCTCCAGAGCCCCTTTTTCCAGTGGAGCTGGAGTCAGCATGGTTGATGCTGGGTTTGTGAGAACTCATGGGCTTATTTGCAGTAGGTTAACTTAAGGCCCCGTCACACTTAGCGACGCTGCAACGATCCCGACAACGATACGACCTGTCAGGGATCGTTGCTGCGTCGCTATGTGGTCGCTGGTGAGCTGTCAAACAGGCAGGCTCACAAACGATCAGGGGAGTAGCGACATCGTGGAAAGAATCTTTCCACGATGTCCTGCTCCTGGTTACCAGCCTGATGAAGCAGGAGCAGACTGGTAACCATGATAAACAGCGGGTTACTAGGGGCAAACGCGCTCCTAGTAACCCGTTGTTTATCATGGTTACCAGCCTGCTACGGTGAGCAGGAGGTTACCGCTCACTTTAGCAGGCTCGTAACCATGATAAACAGAGGGTTACTAAGTGCGCGTGTGCCCCTAGTAACCCGATGTTTACCATAGTTACCAGCCTGATCGCTGCTCCCGCTGGTCACACACAGCGATGTGTGCTGACCAGCGGGAGGGCAACGACCAAAAAATGGTCCAGGACACTTTGCAGCGATTAGCGACCTCACAGCAGGGGCCTGATCGCTGCAAAGTGTCACACATAGCGACATCGCTGGTGAGGTCGCTGTTGCGTCACAAAACCGTGATCTCGCTATGTGAGACGGCGGCTTAAGCCCATCTCCATTTATGCCACTGACATAGCGCCACTTGCTCAGAGCTGTCTGACACAGATTGTACATGATAAGACTGGGGGTGGGGCCTCTTCATTATGAAGTAATTCCTTGTTATGCCCTGGTCGGTCTTCCCACTCCTGTTGTACTGGGTCTACCCTGGTTGGTGAAACATAATCTTGTAGTGGATTGGCAATCCAGAGAAATTGTGGAGTAGGGAGATTACTGTCATGAAAACTGCTTAAGCACTTCTCTTTCTGCAGTCTCTACTGAGACCTTACGTGCATTTTTGTCTGGTTTTGAAAACGTATTTTCTGAGAAGGGGTGACAGGATTTGCCTCCTCATCGTGATGACTGTCCCATTAACCTGATTCCCGGAGGTAAACTTCCCAAGTTCAGACTCTGAGAGACAAGCCATGAAGGATTTCATTGCTGAGAGTCTGGAGAAGAGACATATCAGACCCTCCTCTTCGCCTGTGGTGGCAGGGTTCGTCTTCATTAAGAAGAACGATGGGGGTCTCCATCCCTATTTAGATTTCTGGGAATTGAATCAAATACCGTCCCAGATCCGTAACCTCTTTGATCTGATTCTGGATTTATTCAACCAGATTGTGGGAGCTAAAGTGTTCTCAAAGTTGGATTTAAGGGGAGCCTACAATCTGGTTAGAATTAGAGAAGGGGATGAATGGAAAACGGCTTTCAATACCCCTGAGGGGCATTTCAAGAGTCTGGTTATGCCTTTTGGTCTCACCAATGCACCTGCGATTTTCCACCATTTATTGTGCAGGTTTGTGGTGGTCTATTTGGATGATATTTTTATTTACTCACCTGATTTAGACACATCAGGGTCATGTTAAACAGGTACTACGGATTTTAAGAGATAACAAACTTTAAGCCAAACTGGAAAAATGTATTTTCTCTGTTCATGAGTGTCATGGGTGTGTCAGATGTGATAGTCGCCCTGCAGTTGGTTGCAGAGGATTTCTTCGTTTGGCATTACATACACCTTCTTAGCTGTTTCACTCTAGGACCCAGCAGCTACCTCCTTCCTGCTAATTGACACCCTGGCCTGGGTGTTTAAATAGTTTCATTTGCAGTAGGAAGGTGCCGGTGATACTCACATGTTTCCTTGTGAATGCTTGGAGCTCTCAGACTGCTATCTTCCTCTGTGGTGCTAGGAGGACACTTGGAGTGCTCTCTGATGTCGGCTAAAGCTAAGCTACTTTTCCCCGTGTCTGTCTCCCTTGTTGTCTTTAGTTGTTAGTGCGGATCAACTAGTGCTCATCCCCCCTTCCCTATCCAGGGCCAAGCGCTAGGGAAAGACAGGGTTTAAGTTCGTGTGCGGCGATTGGTGAGGAACCAATATAGGGACATTAGTGGAGACAGGGTGATATCAGATCAGCCTAGAAGGTCTCCACTCCCCCCTTTCCCTAGAGTCTGGGCTCCCTTTTCCTCTTCCCTTTGTGTTACACTTAGTCTTTCACACACCTTGTGTGACATTATCACCGGCCGTGTACATTTAGATAAAAAAACAAAACAAAAACAAAACTGACACTTGGGTTTAATTGTGTGTTTTGTTTTTTTTCCTTTCTCCTTGGTATGGGTGCAGTTGCAGAGCGGCTGCACAGTCTGTCTCTGGAGGTGAATGACCTCCGCTGTGAGGTTCAGGAACAGCATCAGCAGCTACAGGTTGCCCTCCCGGACAGGTTTTCAGGAGGTAGGGACAGGTTTTTTGTATTGAAGGAGGCATGCAAACTGTATTTTAAACTTTGTCCTTACTCCTCGGGTAATGAGGAGCAACGGGTTGGAATTGTGATCCTCAGTCATGGGCGTTTTCGTTACTGCAGGACTCTGTTTGTCTTCTGTCTGTGGAGGGGTTTTTAGGGGCACTGGCCCTCATCTATGATGTCCCTGATCGAGTCGCCTTGGATGAGTTTAGGCTACGTCGTCTTCAGCAGGGGAATCGGTCAGTGGAAACGTACGGTTCGGAATTCTGCAGATGGGCAACGGATTCCAAATGGAATGACTCAGCCCTCAGAAGCCAATTTTGTGAGGGGCTTACGGAATGGTTGAACGATGCCTTGGCAGTATATGAAACCCCTCAGTCCTTGGAGGCTGCCATGTCTTTGGCTATACGTCTTGATAGACGTCTTCAGGATAGACGGGTGAGACCACCTTCTCCGGGGCCTTCTTGTTGGGGTTATGTACCTCTGCCATGGGAGCGGTCTGGCGGTGAACCAGTACTGGGGGAGGTAGAGGAACCCATGCAGTTAGGGGGTGTCTCTACATCATACAGTTCCCCGGAGATTCGCAAGAACAAAGGCGTATTTTTTTTATGGGCAAAAGGAACATTTTGTTGGGACCTGTCCTTCAATTCCTAAACAAAAGGAGACTCGATTAACCCTTGGTAGTCTGGAGTTGGATAAGCAAGGGGTGCATTTGTCGCCAACCTGCAGTTCCCGGTTTGTCCTGACTGCAGAGGTGGTGCTAGAGAGCAAAACCGAGAAAATTTCTGTGTTTGTTGACAGTGGAGCCGAAGTCAGCATGATTGATGCTGAGTTTGTGAAAACTCATGATCTTCCTTGCTGTACTTTAGATAAACCTATTTCCATCTTCGCCATTGACTCGGCGCCACTTGTACAGAAAGCATTTACTCAGATTGTACATAATGTAAAACTGAGGATGGGCTCGGTTCATTGTGAAATAATCCCTTGCTATGTCCTGGACAGTCTTCCTACCCCAATTGTTTTAGGTCTTCCCTGGCTGGTGAAACATAATCCGTTGGTGGATTTGCAAACCGGGGAGATTATTGAATGGGAAGATTACTGCCATGAGAACTGTTTAGATATTTCCCTTGCTACAGTCTCTACGAAAATATTACCTGCTTTTCTGTCTTGTTTTGATGATGATTTTTACGAGAAGGGATGTCAGAATTTGCCTCCTCATTGTGCATATGACTGTGCTATTAACCTGACCCCCGGAGCTAAACTACCAAAGTCCAGACTGTATAATCTTTCTGGCCCTGAGAGACAAGCCATGAAGGATTTCATTGCGGAAAGTCTGGAGAAGGGACATATCAGACCTTCATTTACGCCTGTGGCGGCAGGGTTCTTCTTTGTCAAGAAAAAAAGATGGCGGTCTACGTCCCTGTTTAGATTTTCGGGAATGAAATCAAATTAACATCCGAGATCCATACTCTCTTCCCGATTTGTTCTGCCAGGTTGTAGGAGCTAAAGTATTCTCCAAGTTGGATTTAAGGGGAGTCTACAATCTGGTTAGAATCAGAGAAGAGGACGAATGGAAAACAGCGTTCAATACCCCAGAAGGGCATTTCGAGAGTCTGGTTATGCCTTTCGGTTTGACCAATGCACCTGCGGTATTCTAGCATTTCATAAATTATATTTTCCATCATTTGGTGGGGAGGTATGGGGTGGTCTATCTGGACGATATTTTGGTTTACTCACCTGATTTTGAGACACATCGGGGGTATGTTAAGCAGGTGCTCCAGATATTAAGGCATAACAAACTTTATGCCAAACTAGAAAAGTGTTTTCGCTGTTCAGGAGGTGCAGTTTTTGGGGTACTTGTCATCTTCGGGTTTTTGTATGGATCCGGAGAAGATCTGTGCAGTCCTTGATCGGGACCGTCGCAAGAACCTGAAGGCCCTACAACGTTTTCTGGGCTTTACTAATTTTTACTGGAAATTCATCCAAAATTACTCAGTAATTGTGAGACCCCTTACTGACATGACAAGGAAAGGGTCTGATTTTTCCAAATGATCGGATGCCTCCTTCCAGGCTTTTTTTCTTCCTTAAAGAATTATTTTGCCACTGCACCTATACTCAGTCAACCCGATGTTTCCCTTCATTGTGGAGGTCGATGCGTCGGATGTCGGGGTTGGGGCTGTGTTGTCTCAGGGTTCGTCCCCTGGTAAATGGCATCTCTGTGCCTTCTTTTTTAAAAAATTGTCTTCGGCTGAGAGAAATTATGACGTGGATAATAGGGAACTTTTGGCGATCAAATTGGCATTCGAAGAATGGCGACATTGGTTGGAGAGGGCTGTCCATCCTATTACTGTTATTACTGACCATAAGAACCTGTTATCTCTCTCAGCTAAACGTCTCAACCCTAGACAAGCCAGATGGTCCCTGTTTTTTACTAAGTTCAATTTTGTTGCCACTTTTCGTCCAGGGGTCAAAAATTTCAAGGCTGATGCTTTGTCCCGGAGC
The DNA here is from genome assembly GCF_046119375.1 of Phyllobates terribilis. Classification (NCBI taxonomy): domain Eukaryota; kingdom Metazoa; phylum Chordata; class Amphibia; order Anura; family Dendrobatidae; genus Phyllobates; species Phyllobates terribilis. The sequence goes on from NW_027362762.1 coordinate 970,392,853, forward strand.
TTCCCTGGTGGTGGTGATCATGAGAACCCTACCCCGATATTACAGAAAGGGGTAGTCATTTCAGCACTTTATCCTGAACTGGAGGGTGAGATGTTGGAGGCACAGGGGGACGCCCCTGCCTCCTGCTCTTCAGGAAAGTTATTTGTACCATCTAATCTGTGCTGCAAAGTAATTAAGGAACATCATAACTCTGTGCTTGCTGGGCATCCAGGTGGTAAGGCAACCGCGGACCTCCTCTCTTGTCGTTGTAGGTGGCCGGGGTTTCATCGGGATGTAATTGAACACGTAGCTGCTTGTAGTATTTGCGCGCGTTCTAAGGTTTCGCATACCCGTCCGTCTGGTACTCTTCTTCCGCTACCTATTCCTAGCAGGCCGTGGACACACTTGTCCATGGATCTTATTCCTACCTACCGGTTTCTGCCTGCAAAACGGTGTTTTTGGTGGTAGTAGATAGGTTCAGTAAAATGGTTCACTTTGTCGCATTGCCTGCACTTCCAAATGCCAAGACACTTGCTCAGGTGTTCATAAATGAGATTGTGAAGCTTCACCGGGGTCCCTCCGATGTGGTGTCAGATCGGGGAACCCAGTTTGTTTCCAAGTTCTGAAAGGCATTCTGTTCTCGACTGGGGGTGCAGCTGTCCTTTTCCTCTGCCTTCCACCCTCAGTCGAATGGACAGATCGAGCGCATCAATCAGAATTTGGACACCTACCTCAGGTGTTTCGTCTCCGAAAATCAGGAGGATTGGGCATCCTACTTACCACTGGCAGAATTTGCCATTAATAATCATTGTCAGGAATCCACTGGCAGGTCACCGTTCTTCGGTGCATACGGTTATCACACACAGTTTGGTACCTTTAGTGGTGGAGGAGGAACGTTTTGCTTAATCGCTCTCCTCGGTATGGCGGGGGGTTCTGAGTAATTTAAAGATCATGGGAGACAGGTATAAAGGTATGGCTGACAGAAAACACTTTCCAGGTCCGGACCTGAATGTGAATGACTTTGTGTGGTTGTGTACCAGGAATATAAGATTGAAAGTTCCTTCTTGGAAGCTGGGACCTAGGTTTATTGGTCCCTATAAAATAACCGCCGTCATTAACCCAGCAGCGTTTTGTCTTGCACTTCCTCAGGCCCTTAAGATCCACAATGTTTTCCACAAGTCCTTACCCTTACTCAAGAAGTATGTGGAACCTCTTGAGCCCTCACCTCTACCGCTACCCCCAGTAATTGTTGATGGTAATCTGGAGTTCCAGATTTCGAGGATTGTAGATTCTAGTCTCCAACGTCGTTCTCTACAATACTTGGTGCACTGGAAGAATTATGGTTGAGAGGAGAGAATGTGGGTTTCAGCATCAGAGGTGAACGCTCCCAGGTTGGTTCATTCATTTCACACCTCTCCTGAGAAACCTGGTCCTGATTGTCCGGAGGCCACTCGTAGAGGGTGTGGCGGGTGAGGGGGGGATACTGTCACGGGTGTGTCAGATGTGATAGTCGCCCTGCAGTTGGTTGCAGAGGATCTCTTCGTTTGGCATTACAGACACCTTCTTAGCTGTTTCACTCTAGGACCCAGCGGCTACCTCCTTTCTGCTAATTGACACCCTTGCCTGGGTGTTTAAATAGTTTCACTTTGCAGCAGGAAGGTGCCGGTGATACTCACGTTTCCTTGTGGTGCTAGGAGGACACTTGGAGTTCTCTCTGAAGTCGACTAAAGCTAAGCTACTTTTTCCCATGTCTGTCTCCCTTGTTGTCTTTAGTTGTTAGTGGAGATCGACTAGTGCTCATCCCCCCTTCCCTATCCAGGGCCAAGCGCTAGGGAAATATAGGGTTTAGGTTTGCGTGTGGCGATTGTTGAGGAACCAATATAGGGACGTTGGTGGAGACAGGGTGATATCCGTATGCAGTAACCACCACTCCACCACATTACTGCATGACCTCCTCTACCCTCACCTACTGTATCCTCACCCATCCCTTGTAGAATGTGAGCCCTCGCGGGCAGGGTCCTCGCTCCTCCTGTATCAGTCGCTGACTCGTTTTGTTAAGATTATGTAAATGTTTTTGCTATGTATATCCCTATCACATGTAAAACGCCATGGAATAAATGGCGCTATAATAATAAATAATAATAATATCAGATCAGCCTAGGAGGTCTCCACTCCCCCATTTCCCTAGAGTCTTGGCTCCCTTTTCCCCTTCCATTTGTGTTGCACTTAGTCTTTCACACACCTTGCGTGACAATGAGGTGCAATTTTTGTGGTATCTGTTGTCACTGTCGGGTTTTCAGATAGATCCGGAGAAGATCCATGCTATACTTGATTGGGATCGTCCTGAGAACTTGAAGGCATTGCAGTGCTTTCCTAATTTTTACCAGAAATTTATCCAAAATTATTCGGTAATAGTGAAACCCCTCACTGACGTGACAAAAAAGGGGTCAGATTTTTCTAATTGGTCGAATGCCGCCCAGCAGGCTTTTTCCTCTTTAAAGAGCTGTTTTGCCACGGCACCTATACTTAGTCAACCCGATGTTTCTCAACCTTTCATGGTTGAAGTTGATGCATCGGAGGTGGGGGTTGGGGCTGTGATGTCTCAGGGTCCGTCCCCTGGTAAATGGCGTCCATGCGCTTTCTTTTCCAAGAAGTTATTTTCGGCCGAGAGAAATTATGACGTGGATAATGGGGAGCTTTTGGCGATTAAATTGGCTTTCGAGGAATTGCGACATTGGTTGGAGGGGGCTGTCCATCCTATTACAGTTATCACGGACCATAAGAACTTGTCATATCTCCAGTCTGCTAAGCATCTCAACCCTAGGTAGGCTAGATGGTCTTTGTTTTTTACAAGGTTCAATTTTGTTGTCTCTTTCCGTCCAGGGGTTAAAAACATCAAGGCTGATGCGTTGTCCCGGAGCTTCCCTGGTGGTGGTGACCATGAGAACCATGTCCCTATTTTGAAGAAGGGGGTGGTCATTTCGGCCTTGCACTGTCGCGCAAAGAGTGGGAAGGACTTGGTGCAACACAGAGGGAAGAGGGAAAGGGATTTCAGACACTAGGGAAAGAGGGGAGTGGAGACCTCCTAGTCTGGTCTAGCGTCACCCTGTCTCAACTAACATCCCTGTATTGGCTCTTCACCAATCGCCGCACATGTGCCTCGCCCTGACTTTATCTGGTGTATGGCTAAGGCTAGGGAAGGGAGGAGATCTGCTGTTAATCAGCACTTCCTTGCTGTGTCCTTAAATACACTCAGATCCTCAGAGAGTTGCTGGCGATAGCATGTATACTTATTCAGGCCTGGGATTCTAGTAGTCGGCTAGACTTTCCTTGGAGTTCCTTCGTGGATTGTTGCCGTGCTTTTTCCGGTGTATTCCCCTGCTTGTTTCCCTTGTGTGTATTTTAGTTTGTAGTGGGGCTGACTTGGTGCTCTCCCCTCCCCCTCCCTAGCTAGGGCCTAGCCTTAGGGTCAGCTAGGGCCAGGTTTCCTGCTCAGCGATAGATGCAGAATCTATTTAGGGTCTATAGGGGAATCAGGGTTTGTTGTCTAGCTCTGTTTAGGGGTCTCCACTCTCCCTTTCCCTATTTGTAGGGCTCCCTCCCCTTTTCCCATAGTTATGCGCTGGGTTCTCTCCATACCCAGCGTGACTTCTAGGAGGAATTTGTGAATGATCAGATGCAATGGGTTCGTCTGTATAAAGGACGGAGCGTCTTATGCACCATCTATACAATTATCAGACAACTTTCTGCACCTCATGCCCAAAAATGTAATAAAATATGCATAAACAGAATCGTCCTGACCATGAACCACGGCTGTAGAATCAGCGGGGCATCATTTATAGACACGTATGTAAGACCCCGGAGCGTCTCCCTGCCGGCATCTGACATCCATATAATTAGTGTATGGCAGGGGGAGGAGGGGGATGCAGTTGCAGCTTCTCTCCAGTGTCTGTGAGCATGCACAACACTGCTCTGACATCACACCGCCACAAAACCACTGAAAATCAGCAGCTCACACCCAACAGTTCAGCACGGGAAGATTGGGTGGTTTTACACTGCAACCACAAAGCCGGCTCCATATCTAAAACATGGAAAGCCTGTAACCTCTCGAGACTCCGCCAACCTGATGATCCAGAACAGGAGAAGTCTCTGATCCAAACCTAAGTCCTGAGAATGGGGGCTCCATGATCCCCTACCCTGGGGGGCTGCACGTCTATATGACCGCTCTATTAAGCTCCAGTGGACTTCGGGGGCAGCGGCCCCCTCTTTACTGTGTGGTCTTGGATGGGGATAAATTGAGCGGCCATTCTCCTAATAGGCAGGGTACAGAGGTGACATCTGGCGTGTACCCACAGTGTGGTAAAGGAGCACTCCAAGAAAATGTAAACCCCATGTAATACCTAGTGCATGGCCAGAGGGGGCAGAGTTTTCTGTTATGTGGTCAAGCGCTGCCCCTCTAGGACCTGCACTGGCCATTATTAGGTTTGCCTAAAGTATATTTAGTATTTTGGGTGCAACCAGTAATTGCGGCTGGATGTCTGAATGTTTTTGGCCCCCTCTGTGATGGCTCCCCTCCCCCTATACCGAGGGTCTGAATGCACTTTGTGATGGGCCGTGGCTCTGCTCTGTCTCTGCAGCTTTTGCAATGGAAGCAGTTTGAAGACGAGCCGAGTCAAAGCACCATGCAGATGGCCAAGTACTTCACCAGTCCCTGCAAGAGTATGAGGTCTATGTACAGCGAAGAGCAAATCTACCAGCTGCTGGGAGAGAACACCTCCATGAGACGGCTGCTGACCGAGGTGAGTCTGACCGACACTCCCAGTTATTGATTGGGCCCCGGCATACCCCGGCCTGGCCTCGGCATCCTCAGCCCTGCACTAGCATCTAAGGCTCTGTTCCCACATGTCAGAAATCTGCAGCAAAACTGGTCTCTGGCAGGAAATCAGCTGCGTCAAAAATGCAGGTTTTGCTGTGTTTTTTTTTTTTAAGCGCTTTTTCAGCGTTTATTTCACTGTCCTTCTGTCTCTATTTATGTATGTACATAAAGTTCAGTAAAAAAAATAAAATAAAAAAAGAGCCCCATTCTATTTTGCCATCAAAAACGCTGACAAAATTTACCTGCGTTTTCTTCACCACCCATTACTTCTTATGGATGAAAGAAGTGACCGGCTCTATTCTCCAAAAACCCAAATGAGGCACAAAATACACAGCAAAAAAACAACAACAACAAGGTGTCAGAGAACTCTGGATTCCCGTAGACTTTGCTGGTGCTGCAAAACGCAGCTGAAAATTTGCATAAAAATCTGCAGCAAAATACGCTGCAAAACCCAACGTGTGTGAACATAGCCTAGCACTGTATGCTTATTACTTAGTGGGGAGGGAGACACCCAGCACTGAAGTCAGAATTCATGGTGAACCGATTCCATAGATTTCTATGTAATCGTTCCCAGTCATCCAGCTCATTGGTTGCTGAAGCGGATCAGTCCTGGGTTAAGTCCAAAATTGAAGCATTCAGCATTTTCTGTCCCAGAAATGGACGCCAGCCCGGTGCACAAATCTCCATTTATTGTGTCTGGTTCAAATATAAATGAATGGGCCGGACGTAACGGATCTATGGGCATAACTAGAGTCCGATGGGCCCCGGTGCAAGATTTGTATCGCAACTCCCATCCTGGTGTGTGTGTATGTATGTATGTATACACCTGCATGTACACACAAACACACACCCAAAGTCATGGACAAAAGTCTTGTCATCCTTGAAATTGTTGCAGAAAATGAAGTATTTCTCCCAGAACAGTATCACAATTACACGGTTTGTTATACACCGGTTTATTTCGTTTGTGTGAATTGGAACAACACAAAAAAACAGGCAAATCTGACATAATGTCACACACAACTTCAAAAATGGTCTAGACAAAATGTTGGTCACCATCAACTTAATATTTGGTTGCACATCCTTTGGAATAAATAACTGCAATCAGTCGCTTCCTATAACCATCAGCTTCTTCCTCCTCAGCCGGGATCTTGGACTCTTCTTACAATCTGCTCCAGGTCTCTCATATGTGAAGACGTCTTCTCCCAACATCAATTGTAAGATCTCTCCACAGGTGATCAATGGCTTCATTCTGTTTTCGGTTAACAGTAGAATGATGTGCTTTACCAAAAAGCTCTATCTTGGTCTCATCTGTCCACAAGACGCTTTCCCAGAAGGATTTTGGTTACTCATGTACATTTTGGCAAACTGCAGTCTAGCTTTATGTCTGTGTGAGCAGTGGGGTCCTCCTGGGTGTCCTCCCATAGCGTTTCGTTACATTCCCATGTGGACGGATAGTTGGCGCTGACACTGATGCCCCCCGACCGTGCAGGACAGCTTCAATTTCTTCAGAACATGATTGGAGCTGCTTATCCACCATCCAGACTATCCTGCGTTGCAACCTTTCATCAATTTTTCTCTGCAGTCCACTTCCAGGGAGATTAGCTACAGTGCGATGGGTTGTAAACTCCTTAACTATGTTGCGCACCGTGGACAAAGGAACATCAAGATCTCTGGAGATGGACTTGTAACCTTGAGCTTGTTTATACTGTTCAACAATTTTGGTTGTCAAGTCCTCAGACAGTTCTCTACTCCTCTTTCTGTTCTCCATGCTTAGTGTGGCACACACAGACACATAATGCAAAGATTGAGTCAACGTCTCCCCTGAAACAACGTTATTTACCCACAATTTTGGAAAGTGCCAACAATTTTGTTCGGCCCATTTTTGGGGTTTTGTGTGAAATTTTGTCCAATTTGCCATTTTTTTTCTCTGTTTTATTGTGTTGTTCCAATACACACAAAGGAAATAATCATGTGTATAACAAAACTTGTATAATTGTGATAATTTTCTGGAAAAATACTTCATTTCCTAGAACAATTTCAAGGGTGCCAACACTTTTGACCATGACTGTACATACAGTGTGTCCCTTATCCTGAGCCCTATCCTGATAATATAAATATATAATATATATATATATATATATATATATATATTACACACACACACACACTACCGTTCAAAAGTTTGGGGTCACCCAGACAATTTTGTGTTTTCCATGATACTTTTATTTATCAAATGAGTTGCAAAATGATTAGAAAATATCGTCCAGACACTGACAAGGTTAGAAATAATGATTTTTATTAGAAAGAATAATTTTCTCCTTCACACTTTGCTTTGGTCACACAATGCTCCTTTGCAGCAATTCCAGCATTGCAGACCTTTGGCATCCTAGCTGTTAATTTGCTGAGGTCATCTTGAGACATTTCCCCCCCATGCTTCCTGAAGCCCCTCCACAAGCTGGATTGGCTTGATGGGCACTTTTTGCACCATACGGTCAAGCTGCTCCCACAACAGCTCAATGGGGTTGAGATCTGGTGACTGCGCTGGCCGCTCCATTACAGATAGAATACCAGCCGCCTGCTTCTTCCCTATAGTTCATGTATAATTTGGAGGTGAGCTTTGGGTCATTGTCCTGTTGTAGGATGAAATTGGCTCCAATCAAGCACTGTCCACAGGGTATGGCATGGCGTTGCAAAATGGAGTGATAGCCTTCCTTATTCAAAATCCCATTTACTTTGTACAAATCTCTCACTTTACCAGCACCAAAGCAACCCCAGACCATCACATTGCCTCCACCATGCTTGACAGATGGCGTCAGGCACTCTTCCAGCATCTTTTCACTTGTTCTGCATCTCACAAATGTTCTTCTGTGTGATCCAAACACCTCAAACTTTGATTCATCTGTCCATAAAACTTTTTTCCAATCTTCCTCTGTCCAATGTCTGTGTTCTTTTGCCCATATTTTCCTTTTATTAGCCAGTCTCGGATATGGCTTTTTCTTTGCCACTTTGCCCTGAAGGCCAGCATCCCGGAGTCGCCTCTTCACTGTAGACATTGACACTGGCGTTTTGCTTGTACTATTTAATGAAGCTGCCAGTTGAGGAGCTGTGAGGCGTCGATTTCTCACACTAGAGACTCTAATGTCCTTGTCTTGTTGCTCAGTTGTGCAGCGGGGTCTCCCACTTCTCTTTCTACTCTGGTTAGAGCCTGTTTGTGCTCTCCTATAATGTCCTTGTCTTGTTGCTCAGTTGTGCAGCGGGGCGTCCACTTCTCTTTCTACTCTGGTTAGAGCCTGTTTGTGCTCTCCTATAATGTCCTTGTCTTGTTGCTCAGTTGTGCAGCGGGGCCTCCCACTTCTCTTTCTACTCTGGTTAGAGCCTGTTTGTGCTCTCCGCTGAAGGGAGTAGTACACACCGTTGTAGGAAATCTTCAGTTTCTTGGCAACTTCTCACATGGAATAGCCTTCATTTCTAAGAACAAGAATAGATGGTCGAGTTTCACATGAAAGTTCTCTTTTTCTGCTCCAGATTCTCAACTAGCTCAAAGGAAGGTCAATTTTATACCTTCTCAAATCAGCCAAACCGTTTTCCGCTGGGCTCACATACTTGTGCAAGGGTTTTCTAAACATCCATTAGCTTCTTACACAGTTAGCAAACACAATGTACCATTAAAACACTGGAGTGGTGGTTGATGGAAATGAGCCTCTATATACCTATGTAGATACTGCGATAAAAACAAGACGTTTGCAGCTAGAATAGTCATTTACCACATTAACAATGTATAGAGGGTATTTCTGATTCATTTAATGTTAGCTTCATTGAAAAAAAAAAAAGTGCTTTTCTTTCAAAAATAATGAAATTTCTAAATGACCCCAAACTTTTGAACGGTAGTGTATATATAACATATACGCACACGCTCGCATACATACATACATATACAGCGGGGAAAATAAGTATTTGATACACTGCTGATTTTGTAAGTTTTCCCACCTACACAGAATGGAGAGGGCTGTAATTTTTATCATACGTCCCTTAACCTGTGAGAGACAGAAAAAAATAAAAATAAAAAACCAGAAAAAAAAACACATTGTATGATTTTTACATAATTAATTTGCATTTTATTGCATGAAATAAGTATTTGATACAATCGAAAAACAGAACTTAATATTTGGTCCAGAAACCTTTGTTACAATTACAGAGGTCAGACGTTTCCTGTAGATCTTGTCCAGGTTTGCAGACACTGCAGCAGGGATTTTGGCCCCCTCCTCCATACATATCTTCTCCAGTTCTTTTAGGTTTCGGGGCTGTCGCTGGGGAACATTGAGTTTCAGCTCCCTCCAAAGATTTCCTATTGGGTTCAGGTTTGGAGACTGGCTAGGCCACTCCAGGGCCTTGAAATGATTCTTATGGAGCTACTCAGTTTCCTTGGCTTTGTGTTTCGGGTCACTGTCATGCTGGAAGACCCAGCCACGACCCATCTTCAATGCTCTCACTGAAGGAAGGAGGTTGTTGGCCAAAATCTCGCGATACATGACCCCATCCATCTGCCCTTCAATACGGTGCAGACGTCCTGTCCCCTTTGCAGAAATGCACCCCCAAAGTATGATGTTTCCCCCACCATGCTTCACGGTTGGGACGGAGTTTTTGGGGTTGTACTCCTCCTTCTTCCTCCTCCAAAGACAGCGAGTGGAGTTGATAACAAAAAGTTCTATTTTGTTCTCATCTGATCACATGACCTTCTCCCGTGCCTCCTCTCGTCATCTAGATGCTCATTGGTGAACTTCAAACGGACCTGGACATGTGCTGGCGTGAGCAGGGGGACCTTGCGTGCCCTGCAGGATTTTAATCCATGACAGCGAAGTGTGTCACTAACGGTAATATGTGAGACTGTGGTCCCAGCTCTCTTCAGGTCAGTGACCAGGTCCTCCCGTGTAGTTCTGGGCTGATTCCTGACCTGTCTCAGAATCATCCTTACCCGACAAGGCGAGATCTTACATGAAGCCCCAGACAGAGGAAGATTGACAGTCATCTTGTGTTTATTCCATTTTCTAATAACTGCGCCAACAGTTGTTGCCTTCTCACCAAGCTGCTTGCCTATTGTCCTATAGCCCATCCCAACCTTGTGCAGGTCTACAATTTTGTCCCTAGTTCCCTTAGACAGCTCTTTGGTCTTGGCCGTGGTAGAGAGGTTGGAGTGATTGAGTGTGGACAGGTGTCTTTTATACAGGTAACAAGTTCAAACAGGTGCAGTTACTATAGGTAATGAGTGCAGAGTAGGAGGCTTCTTAAAGAAAACTAACAGGTCTGTGAGAGCCAGAATTCTTGCTGGTTGGTCGGTGATCAAATACTTATTTCATGCAATAAAATGCAAATTAATTATTTAAAAATCATATAATGTGATTTTCTGGATTTGTTTTTAGATTGTGTCTCTAACAGTTGAAGTGAACCTGCGATATAAATAACGGTTTATTTGCTTTATAAACCGGTCAAAAGCAAACTGCAAACAGCCTTTAGTGCTGGCAAAAACAAAGAAAACAGTCCTTTGCGCAAAGTCACTGGTTAGCCAGCGCTGTGGTCACACAAGCTAGTAGGCATTCAGTGCACGGCCCAGTCTGGAGACAACCACACACAGGAGGCCTTTTCCCTCCACACACACACAAACCATGTTCCAAACAGCAGCCTCCATTTTATAGGCTGTTAACCACACCCAGAGGTGAGGTATGTGGGTAGCTGGACCCACCCAACTCTCCAAGCTACCCATAACCCGGTCCCAGGTGCATCAAACAGCCTCTTAGTGCTTACGTGCACTAGAGAAACACTATGGGCTACATCACAGAGGACAGCCATCTCTGTGACACATACATCCCATCAACTATGCGACTATTAGCCACCTTACATACCTCCCCCTCTGCCTAAAGCCGTGGGGCTTGGCACCTTCTACCACTAGACAGGGGATTCTCGAGAGGGCATTGGCATTACCATGTAGCTTCCCTGCACTATGTTCTACATGGAAATTGAAATCCTGTAGGGCTAAAAACCAGCGGGTGACCCTAGCATTTTTACCCTTTGTTTCCCTCATCTATTTGAGTGGGGCATGGTCGTCGGATACCAATCTAAACTTACGTCCTAAAAGATAGTACCGTAACGTGTCCACCGCCCACTTTATGGCCAAGCACTCTTTTTCTCTATGACCGAATAATTCTTCTCACATGAGGACAGCTTTCTACTCAGGTAGAGAACAGGATGCTCCTCCCCGTGAATCTCCTGGGAATGCACCGCTCCAAAACCGACATCTGAGGTGTCCATTTGGAGTACAAATTCTTTCTTAAAGTCGGGGGTAATCAGATCCACTTTCATTTCTTGAAAGGCCATCTCCGCCTCTGCAGTCCACTTATCCAAAGCTGATTTTGTCCCCTTAAGCAGGTCAGTCAGGGGTGCGGCCATCATGGCGAAGTTTGGGATAAACCTCCTGTAGTATCCCACAATCCCCAGGAAGGCTCTAACCTGCTTTTTTGACAGCGGTCTTGGCCAGGTTTGGATTGCCTTCATTTACTGATTTGAGGTTTGACTTCGCCTCTACCCATTACATAACCCAGGTATTTGGCTTTTTCTCTCCCCATGGCATATTTCTTTGGGTTTATTGAAAAACCCACCTTTCTTAAAGCATCAAACATAGCCTGGACCTTTTCCAGGTGACTCTCCCAGTCTGGGCTGAAGATAACAATATCGTCCAGGTATGCTGCGGCGTATTTCTTATGGGCTGAAAGGATTCAATCCATGGCTCTCTGGAAGGTAGCAGGGGCCCCCTGCAGTCCAAACGGCACCCGGACATAATGGAACGCAGTCTTCTACTTGGCTCCCTGTGCCATAGGGATCTGCGAATATCCCTTCATCAAATCCAAGGTGTAACATCTCTGGCGACGTGCTTGCATGGCTTACCACCTCTCACCATGCAAGACCGCAATCTTACCTATCAGGCCAGGCTGCACACTTTGCTCCAGTACCTGCTGTTTGTATGTCTCTTGTCTGCTGGCTTAGGGCGGCGGCACTGTTACTTCTTGATTCTTAAAACTACAGTGTGCACAGTCCTAATGCATCCCCAGCCTATTGCTGTGAGTCACTGGATACTTAAACCCCCTCCACCCAGTAGGAGGGGCCTGAGCAACACTTTCCATCTGTTTGTTCCTTGCAACTGAGTTGCCAGGTCCTGTCCTGTATCTAGTCTGTTTCTGCCACCCTGGGGGCTGTATACCCATGCCTGTTACCTGTACCTGTGACTTTTAGTCAGTTTCCGCCACCCTGGGGGCTGAGTTCCCAGGCTCATTCCTGTATTTTGTTCCCGGTTCAGATCCTGTCTGAACAGTGTCCTAGTCCGTTACCTCTTTGTCTCTATGTCTGTACCTTCCCCTTTTCCTGCAATATCTTAACCTGCACCTAACTCCAACTCGTTGTCTCTGTACTTCTGTTTGTGAGTTTTGTGTCCACTCGCTACTTCACTGCAAGTACCTTGTGTGTATCTGGTTCTGCTCACCCTGTTTCCCTGCCTCTGTATCTAACTCCTGTGTTCCAGCTATCTTCTTGTGTTTTCCAGTCTGTTCCATGTGAACAGAGCCCTGTCCTGTCTACCGCATCTGCGGGTTTTGCTTTGCTTGTTTACCGCACCTGCGGTTTTGCTCTGCTTTGCTTGTTCACCGCATCTGCGGGTTTTGCTCTGCTTTGCTTGTTCACTGCATCTGCGGGTTTTGCTCTGCTTGTTTACCGCACCTGCGGTTTTGCTCTGCTCTGCTTGTCTACCGCACTTGCGGGTTTTGCTCTGCTCCGCTTGTCTACCGCACTTGCGGGTTTTGCTCTGCTCCGCTTGTCTACCGCACTTGCGGGTTTTGCTCTGCTCCGCTTGTCTACCGCACCTGCGGTTTTTGCTCCGCTCTGCTTGTCTACCGCACCTGCGGCTCCTTTCCTGTATCCCAGTCTGTACTGGTCCCTATCCTGCCTACGTTTCTACCTGCCAGTACCCGCCTGTCTGCATGTCAGCCGTGCCTGCCTGTGCCCACCTGACTGCATGCCAGTCGTGCCTGCCAGTACCCACCTGTCAACATACCAGCTGTGCCTGTCAATATCCACCTGTCTGCATACCAGCCGTGCCTGCCAGTACCCACCTGTCAATATGCCAGTCTAACCTGCCTGTTCCTGCATTCCCCAGTGTGGGTCAACAGCTGTGACCGGGGTCTGACCTGGAGTAGCACCTGGTCTCTCTGCTCGGTTCCTCCCTGGTTCACGGAGTCGATTGAGCCGCCGTGCGACCTTGGTTGGACCGGGTTGATACTCAGTTACGCCCCTCCAGGCACTCCTTGGTTCATGGTCCAGTGGGATCACTAATCACGTTCACGCCAGTCAGTCCGGGCGTGAGCGTAACACAAGGTAGTTATGTACCTTGCTGGTCCAAGTCTCTCGATCAACTCATCGAAGCGTGGCACGGGACATGTGTCGAATTTGGAGACCTCATTCAACTTCCATCATTGCATAATCTCCATTCACCATCGGGCTTTGGGACCAAGACAATCGGGCTCGACCAACCGCTCTTGGATTCCTCAATGACCCAGAATTTCAGCATACGAGCCACTTCTTTGGAGATCAACTCTCGTTGGATCTCAGGTATCCGATATGGCTTCAGGTTCACCCGCACATGTGGCTCCGTCAGAACCTCGTGTTCTTTGCCCCTTGTGCAGCCCGGCAATTCCGAGAACAGATCCCTGTTCTTCTGCAGCAACTTCCGACACTGCTGTTTTTGGGCCTTCGTTAGGGTCTCCGTTATTGCAACTCCTCCAACCTCACCTTCTGATTTGACCATTAAGCAAGGAGCTTCAACCCCCTCTCTGTCTTGCCACGGCTTGATGAGGATGACATGGTATATCTGGTATGGCTTATGTCGTCCTGGTTGATGAATCTTGTAGTTCACTTCACCAGCCTTTTTCACTACTTCATACGGCCCTTGCCACTTGGCCAAAAACTTACTTTCCACTGTAGGAATCAAGACAAGGACTCTGTCACCAGGATTGAACTGCCGCACTCTGGCTGACTGGTTGTAGACCCTGGCCTGCGCCTCCTGTGCCTGGAGATGTTATTTTACGATGGGCATCACCTTCGCAATCCTCTCCTGCATCAGGGCGACATTGTCGATGACGCTCCTGTGGAGCGTGACCTCGGCTTCCCAGGTTTCATTTGCTACGTCATGAGATCCTGCGGATGTCGGCCGTACAGGAGTTCAAATGGCGAGAACCCAGTAGAGGGCTGTGGGACTTCATGGATAGAGAACAATAGATACGGCAGGAGACAGTCCCAGTCTCTCCCGTCCTGTTTGTATGGCCTGCCTCAGCATACTCTTCAGGGTTTTGTTGAACCTCTCCATGAGGCCATCTGTCTGAGGATGGTATACTGATGTTCTCAGTTGGGAGATTTGCAGGACCTTGCACAATTCCCTCATCACCTTACTCATCCTTTGGCAACCATGTCCGGGAGTAAATATTGACTAACTCACCAGCTATACTCTTGGAGGAGAAGTTTCTCAGAGGAATCGTTTCAGGATAGCGGGTGACATAGTCCAAGATGACCAATATATATTGATGCCCACGAGCAGACCAACCATAGCAATTCTCTCAAACGGCACTTCAATAATGGGCAATGGCACGAGGGGACTTCGAAAGTGAGAGGTGGGGGCGTTTAACTGGCAAGTCGGGCAGGACCTATCAATACTTTAATATTTCCTGGTGACACCCGGGCCAATAGAACCTCTGCATAATCCGTTCCTGCATTTTTTCCACCCCGGCACCAATAACTGTTCCACAAGCTCCGCCATCACTTCCGTAACACGGTACAACAACTCCCCACTCATCATAAAATGGGGAAACCCACAACCCTTCCCCCACAGATCCCAAAATAAACAAAAGTCCCGGCCTATAATAATAGGGTGCAACAAGTCCTGAATGACTCCGACCTTGTGGGCCTTAGTACTGTGGGCCGTTTCAATGTCCACTCTGGTCATGGGGTAGTCCTTAGCATCACCATGAATGCTCCGTACCCCAACCTTTTTCCCCAGGATCAGTAGGAGAGGAAGCGTGAACCTCACAAGGGTCACCAGACTCCCGGAGTCTAGCAGTGCCATTACCTGCCGATCGTTCACCTTCACGGGGCATGATTGTGGCCCCTCGCTGGGTGGACAGTTCACACTGCAGGCCGGATAAGCATAATATGAACAGCGGCGTCCTATGCTGCAGTCCATCTGCTCGGGGGTGAGGGGACAACAGGCAGCTATATGGCCTAGGCCGTGGCACCTCCAGCAAATAACATCACCCGTAGGGACCTTGGGCATTTCCTCCCCCACCCCTTTGCACCTTGGACGCCCCACCCCCTTTTTGGGCTTCCACCCCTTGTTGGCACCCCCAGTATGTAGTGGGCTTCCTTCCCAAGGAACCCTCAACCCCCTGGTATCTCTCGACCAGTCTAATCAGTTCATCGGCATTCCAGGGATCACTCTGGGAAACCCAAGTCTGTATTGGCCTCAGCAGTTAATGCACAAACCGGCCCATCACCACCCGCTCTACCATCTGCGCAGGCGTAGAGGACTCCGGCTGCAGCCACTTCTGGACCAGGTGCAAAAGGTCAAACATCTAGGAGCGAGGGGGTTTGTCCCAGTGATATGCCCAGCACTGGACCCGCTGCGCTCTGAAAGTCAGTTACCCCCAAGCGTGCCAGAATCTCAGTTTTTAGCTTGCCGTACTCTTTAGCGTCCTGCAAAGCTAAATCATAATAAGCCTTCTGGGGTTCCCCTGTCAAGTATGGCGCCAGGAGCTCTGCCCACTGGTCTGGCGGAAGTTTCTCACTCTCGGCGACCCTTTCAAGCACCATCAGGAAGGCCTCTACTTTATCCCCCTGGGTCAATTTCTGCAAGGCTCGTCTTACCGCCTTCCGGACGTGGAAGTCATCAGCCGGTCTTTGGGACGCTCGTCCTACCCTGGATGGTGGTTGCCAGAAGCTATATCTGCTGTTGCTGCTCCTGCTGGTGCTGTTGGATCTGCTGTAACAGCATGCTGGTCTCCTGCTGGTGCTGCTGCGACTGGACCAGGTGTTTCAGCAGGTCCTACATTTTGTCCGGCATCCCTTGTTGACTTGTGGCAGACTTCACCCAGGACATGCAGTCCTTCCTGTAGCAGTCACATGTATCTGCTGGGAACCCAGATTTTAGACACAGCTGACTGTGAACAACCAACATCTTTTGCAACATTGCGTGATGATTTACCTTCTTTTAAGAGTTTGATAATCCTCTCCTTTGTTTCAATTGACATCTCTCCTGTTGGAGCCATGATTCATGTCAGTCCACTTGGTGCAACCAAGGTGTGATCACTCCTTTTTAGATGCAGACTAACGAGCAGATCTAATTTGATGCAGGTGTTAGTTTTGGAAATTAAAATTTACAGGGTGATTCCATAATTTTTTCCTCAGAATTGAGTGATTCCATGTTTTCCCTCTGCTTGGTCTGAAAAAAATTACCCTTACTGAGTACCACATTTTTAATCTTGATTTGTTTTAGTGTTTCTTAAAGCCATAAAGTTGCCATTTGAAATGACTTTAGTTTTGCGCCATGTCTGCGATCTGCTTTTTTTCAACAACATTAAACAACTGAATGAACATCCTCCGAGCCCGGTGATTCCATAATTTTTGCCAGGGGTTGTAATATGTCCCTTATCCTGGGCCCCATTCTGGTATATATGTCCCCCATTCAGCTGCTGTTGTTTAATGCATAGAAAAAAAAATTCTACTTGCTTTTCCGCCACATGGCGTCCTCTTCTGAAGCCGGCAGCTGACTTAAGCGTGCAAGCTTCGGGAGCGCATGACATCACTGCCCCAGTCACGTGCAAGCTGACGTCAGTTGCTGGCCTCTGATTGGCCAGCAGCATGTAGTGCCACAAATGGACCCGAGGTGTCTGTGAGCCGCAATACACTTCAGCTGGATGTGTGTCAAAAGACGCACACCAGTTGAAGTTTGTCGGTGTAGGCAGGCCCCCACCCACACGGGCACGGTCGTTACGCCCCTGATGGACACCTAGAATTATTCTGAGGTTCGAATGTCTGAAGTGGAGGTTGGAAAGTGACATGACACAATGTATTGATGCAGGGGCGAACGTAGGCAGGAGAGGCCCTGTGCAAGAGCAGTATATGAGCCCTTTACAGTCTTATCATATTGCACACTGCCCCCTGCTTTGGAGGCGGTAGTGGCCCCCTTGTCTCGGGCCCCAGTGCGGCTGCAGAGGTTGCACAAAATGCTTTGTCCGCCCCGCGGCTGCAGAGGCTGCACCAACGCCTTGTCCGCCCTGCAGCTGCACAGGTTGCACCAATGCTTTGTCCGCCCCGCGGCTGCAGAGGATGCCCCAACGCTTTGTCCACTCCGCGGCTGCACAGGTTGCACCAACGCTTTGTCCGCCCCGTGGCTGCACAGGTTGCACCAACGCTTTGTCCGCCCCGTGGCTGCACAGATTGCACCAACACTTTGTCCACCCCGCGGCTGCACAGGTTGCACCAACGCTTTGTCCGCCCCGCGGCTGCACAGGTAGGTTGCACCAACGCTTTGTCCGCCCCGCGGCTGCAGAGGTTGCACCAACGCTTTGTCCGCCCCGCGGCTGCACAGGTAGGTTGCACCAATGCTATGTCCGCCTCGCGGCTGCACAGGTTGCACCAACGCTTTGTCCGCCCCGCGGCTGCAGAGGATGCACCAACGCTTTGTCCGCCCCGTGGCTGCACAGATTGCACCAACGCTTTGTGCACCCCGCGGCTGCACAGGTTGCACCAACACTTTGTCCACCCCGCGGCTGCACAAGTTGCACCAACGCTTTGTCCGCCTCGCGGCTGCACGGGCTTCACAAACACTTTGTCCGCCCCGCGGCTGCACAGGTAGGTTGCACCAACGCTTTGTCCGCCCCGCGGCTGCAGAGGTTGCACCAACGATTTGTCCGCCCCGCGGCTGCACAGGTTGCACCAACGCTTTGTCCGCCCCGCGGCTGCACAGGTTGCACCAACGCTTTGTCCGCCCTGCGGCTGCACAGGTAGGTTGCACCAACGCTTTGTCCACCCCGCGGCTGCACAGGTTGCACCAACGCTTTGTCCGCCCTGCGGCTGCACAGGTAGGTTGCACCAACGCTTTGTCCGCCCCGCGGCTGCAGAGGTTGCACCAACGCTTTGTCCGCCCCGCGGCTGCACAGGTTGCACCAACGCTTTGTCCGCCCCGCGGCTGCAGAGGATGCACCAACGCTTTGTCCGCCCTGCGGCTGCACAGGTTGCACCAACGCTTTGTCCGCCCCGTGGCTGCACAGATTGCACCAACGCTTTGTCCGCCCCGCGGCTGCACGGGCTTCACAAACACTTTGTCCGCCCCGCGGCTGCACAGGTAGGTTGCACCAACACTTTGTCCGCCCCGTGGCTGCACAGATTGCACCAACGCTTTGTCCGCCCCGCGGCTGCACGGGCTTCACAAACACTTTGTCCGCCCCGCGGCTGCACAGGTAGGTTGCACCAACGCTTTGTCCGCCCCGCGGCTGCAGAGGTTGCACCAACGCTTTGTCCGCCCCGCGGCTGCAGAGGTTGCACCAACGCTTTGTCCGCCCTGCGGCTGCACAGGTTGCACCAACGCTTTGTCCGCCCTGCGGCTGCACAGGTAGGTTGCACCAACGCTTTGTCCGCCCCTGCGGCTGCACAGGTAGGTTGCACCAACGCTTTGTCCGCCCCTGCATTAGTGGAGGTGGAACAATAAAGAGTATCAGGAAGAGATGGCATACATTGTAACAAACACTCAGCTGTGAGAACAACTAGGAAAGGGTTTTTAACCCCTGAATACAAACGGGAATTTTCCAATTCACAGACGGCAGAGATTTTAAAATAAGTAATGGATTGAGACACAACATATATCAGAAAGTGTTTTATTGCCTGGTAATTAGAGGGGTTTATGCTTAGAATTGATCCTCCATATCTGTGGGGTCGGCCACCTCCGCCCGGATGTAAGCAGTGATTGGTCCCGGAGCAGCACAGCGCCGCTCACTGTAGTGCTCATTATGGGATACTGCAGCTCCTATTGAAGTGAATGTGTGTAGAGCTAAGCTGCTGCTTGCTGAGGGGGCTGGGTACTGGACCACCACCAGTTAGACATGGATGACCTATGCCATGGCTATGCAATCAATATCTTAAGCCTAGTAAACCCTTTACGCTGACCTTTGTCCTGTCAGTAAATGTCTTTCTCTGTTTGTTTCACATGACAGAAGAACGCAGTGATAGAAAGTCTCCAGGAGCAGGTGACCAACGCCAAGGAGAAGCTGGTGGAGCTCCTGAAGCCAGAAGGCAGCGTGGAGATTACACAGGTCTCTGCCACCTCCACGCTGACCCTTAATCAGCATAAGGCCACTACAGAGACCACTGCTAATCCAGAAGACAAGGGACCCCTGACGGCCGGCCAAGACGATGACTTAACCCACAACACGGTCATCCAGGCTGATGTGAACTGCAAGGATGAAGACGTGAAGCCCCCTGCTGAGGAGAGAGACTATTTCCATGACATTGTCCTATCTGCAGGGCCAAGCCCAGACAACGACCTAGCGGCAGTCTCCAGAAACGTCAGCTTTGTGGACAACGTTACCAAGTCTCATAGGGAGTACATAGAGAGATCAGTGGATGGCCCGACTGAGGCTTGGGAGCAACTGTCCCGAAAGGTGAACTACGTCAGCAGTGAGAAGCTTCAGGAGATCCTCAGGGAGCTCAGCGTGGAGACCCTGTCAGGGTGTAATCAGGGGTCTCCTCAAAGGCAGAGACGTGCCAGCCACAGCGTCCCACGAGAGCCCATACCACATCCCCCCGAAGGGTTCCGAAATGTATGCATCAGCTTGTCCCCATACATAACACGGAGAAGAAGGCATGGATACGGCCGCAGAAGCGTCTCCACCACCTCGCAGTACTCTAGACCCGAATTTCCTCCAACCCACTGTCTTATTGGTGTCAGTGACAGGTATAACAGGACAAACCCTCTAAGTTATGACCCGGGTGATAGAAGACTGGATGAAGCAAACCTCGAACGTTCCTATCATTCTTCAGATCCAACGAAGACTGTGGACTCGTGTGGCCAAGAAAATGGTGACCTGTGGATAACCAAATTATCAGAGCCACCAGAGACGTCAAATGGCTCCCGCCATGCTAACCACTGGAACCATATGGGCACAGAGGCCTTCAGACCACAGACCCTCTGCTCAGAGTCAGACTCCAGTAGCTCAGAGGAGACTATGTGTTACTGCCACAGACCGTACTGCGACATGTGTTCACCACATACGTGTGACTCCAGCGACAGCTGTAACACTGACACAGAGACCGCAGACCGGCTGTACGGGTGGCCGGATCAGCTCTGCGCCACGCGGACGGTCATAAACTTTAAAGAGGACCTTACACCAACTTTTGTTTGATGGTTAAGCCAGTTGTGATTCCCCTCTCCCTTTCTAACTCAAGGCTGACAGCCCAACGTGTGTCTAGAGAGACAGAAACGTGTCCTGGGTGGTCATTTATGACTTTGTGAATTGTGATCTGTGTGGGAGCCATACCTGTAAATCAGTGGGCGGCTTAGTGTGATGGATCTGGTTTGTTCCCTTAGCCAGAAGCAGAGGAATGAGGAACTTGAATAATAAAAACTTTCCTCTGTAGGGCTTCCAGTCCAAAGAGCACTTTTTCCCCTAAAAAATTGCTGTGATATCGAAAAACAATCCTCAGCTTTCTGATCAGCTCGTTCTCTCCCTCTCCCAGCAGAAGTCTCAGCACAATCTCAGACTGCAGCATTAACCTATGCTGAATCGTGTATGTGTGTATGTGGGTAGAAAAAAAATATGTGCGTCTGCAAAAAAAAAAGTCAGAGAAATGTCTGTGTTTGAAAAGAAACAGGTGAGTGCCATGCTTCTTTGAGATGGAAGCCATTATTTCCACGAGGTCATGTCGCACCACCAGTATCTGTTAACATTGTCCCCTAAGTGTTGTGCCTTGTCTCATAAGACGGCGCTGCGCTGCTGCACTTCTCTCCACTCACATGTCCGTTTTTCATCTGAATCACAGATAAAAATTATCCATATACTGTAAGTCTATAGGTCTGTGAACAATCAGCACACATTGACATCTGTTTCTTGTCCATGTGCTGTCCATCCGTGTGCCGTCTGTCTGTGTGCTGTCCATCCGTGTCCGGCCCGTCCGTCTGTGTGCTGTATGTGTGAAGTTCGTCCGTGTGCAGACAGTCCGTGTGCTGTCCATGTGCTGTCCATCCGTGTGCCGTCTGTCTGTGTGCTGTATGTGTGCTGTCCATCCGTGTGCTGTCTGTGTGCTGTCCATCCGTGTACCGTCTGTCTGTGTGCTGTATGTGTCCTGTCCGTCCGTGTGCTGTATGTGTGAAGTTCGTCCATGTGCAGTCTGTCTGTGTGCTGTATGTGTGCTGTCCATCCATGTGCTGTCCATCCGTGTACCATGTGTGCTGTATGTGTGCTGTCCATCCGTGTGCTGTATGTGTGCTGTATGTGTGCTGTCCATCTATGTGCCATCCATCTGTGTGCTGTATGTGTGCTGTCTATCCATGTCCTGTCCCGTCCGTCTGTGTGCTGTGTGTGAAGTTCGTCCATGTGCAGACCGTCCGTGTGCCGTCTGTCTGTGTGCTGTATGTGTGCTGTCCATCCATGTGCTTTCATCCGTGTACCGTCTGTCTGTGTGCTGTATGTGTGCTGTCCATCTGTGTACCATCTGTGTGCTGTATGTGTGCTGTCCATCCGTGTGCCGTCTGTCTGTGTGCTGTCCATCCGTGTGCCGTCTGTCTGCTGTATGTGTGCTGTCCATCCATGTGCTTCCATCCTTGTGCCATCTGTTTGTGTGTGTGCTTCCATCATGTGCCGTCTGTGTGCTGTCCATCCGTGTGCCGTCTGTGTGCTGTCCATCCGTGTGCTGTCCATCCGTGTGCTGTCCATCCGTGTGCTGTCCATCCGTGTGGTGTGTGTGCTGTCCATCTATGTGCTGTCCATCTATGTGCTGTCCATCTGTGTGCTGTCTATCCATGTCCTGTCCATCCGTCTGTGTGCTGTGTGTGAAGTTCGTCCATGTGCAGACCGTCCGTGTGCTGTCCATCCGTGTGCCGTCTGTCTGTGTGCTGTCCATACATGTGCTTTCATCCGTGTACCGTCTGTCTGTGTGCTGTATGTGTGCTGTCCGTGTGCTGTCCATCTGTCTGTGTGCTGTATGTGTGCTGTCCATCCTTATGCCGTCTGTGTGTGCGCTGTCCATCCTTATGCCGTCTGTCTGTGTGCTGTATGTGTGCTGTCCATCCTTGTGCCGTCTGTCTGTGTGCTGTACGTATTTAAACACTGTAGCGGAAGGAGAAAGTTGGCAATTTACTATTTTTTATCATACAATAAAAAAAATCACAGATGAAACTGACAAGTGACCAAACGAGGATCCAAAACACTGGTGAAAATCGGATCATCTATTTTGTATTCGTAGAACAATCGCTGATGTCTGAATGAGGCCTTAGGATTTTTTTTAACACAAAGTAAACTCTTGGAAATTATGGCCTTTAGCAGAAAAAGCGTCCTCAGCTCTGACAGCTCAGTCACAAGGAGGGAAGTTGTGGTTTTGGACTGACAAGTGGATGGGCTTCAAAAAATAAAATAATCCAAACCCAAATGTCTAACAGAGCAGCGCCCCGTGGAGCAGCGCCCCAACAGAGCAGAGCCCCAACAGAGCAGAGCCCCGCGGAGCAGCGCCCCGTGGAGCATCGCCCCACAGAGCAGCGCTCCGCAAAACAGCGCCCCACCTCACAGAGCAGCGCCCCAACAGAGAAGCGCGCCAACAGAGCAGCGCCCCAACAGAGCAGCGCTGCGCAAAACAGCGCCCCACCTCACAGCACCCCGCCCCACAGAGCAGCGCCCCCGGGACGTCGCTGCTAATCAGCGGTGAATTCTGGAGTCTGAACAGATCAGAAGTTGAAAGTTGGACGTTTTTTCCTTTTCATCTGAATTAACTTGTTTAGGGATTAATTATCCGCCATTGTGCCGGGCCGTGTCCGCCATTGTGCCCGGGCCGTGTCCGCCATTGTGCCCGGGCCGTGTCCGCCAATGTGCCCGGGCCGTGTCCGCCAATGTGCCCGGGCCGTGTCCGCCAATGTGCCCGGGCCGTGTCCGCCATTGTGCCCGGGCCGTGTCCGCCATTGTGCCCGGGCCGTGTAAGCCAATGTGCCTGGGCCGTGTCCGCCATTGTACCTGCCTTTGTGTAGCATCCCCTCTTCTTCTTACAACAGTCTGTAAACACCGGGAGGTGAGGAGATAATCGCTGGAGTTTTGGGAGAGGAAAGTTGGTCCCTTCTTGTCTGTCAGATTCTCGCTGCTTCTCAGCTCGGGGTCTTTGCTGGATTATATTATACTAGCTATTGAGCCCGTTCTACGCCTGGGTGGCGAGCATTTTATTGGTATATGGTCTCCCATGCTGGAATGTGCTGCCCCCCTCCTGGTATTTGTGCTGCCCCTATCCTGTCCCCACCATCCTATCCTGGTATGCATGGCACCCCTCATCCCCATCCTGGTATGCATGGCACCCCATCCCTCAACCCTATCCTGGTATGCATGGCACCCCTCACCCCCAGTCCTGGTATGTATGGCACCCCTCATCCCCAATCCTGGTATGCATGGTCCCCCATCCCTATCCTGATATGTATGGTGCCCCTCATCCTGGTATGGATGGTACCCCTCATCCCTATCCTGGTATGCATGGCACCCCTCATCCCCAAACCTGGTACAGTGCATTGTGAAAGTATTTGGGCCCCTTGAACTTTTCTACCTTTTGCCACATTTCTGGCTTCAAACATAAAGATATAAAATTCTAACTTTTTTGGGAAGAATCAACAACAAGTGGGACACAATCGTGAAGTGGAATGAAATTTATTGGATATTTTAAACTTTTTAAAAAAATTAAAAACTGAAAAGTGGGGCGTGCAATATTATTCGGCCCCCTTGAGTTAATACTTTGTAGCGCCACCTTTTGCTGCGATTACCGCTGCAAGTCGCTTGGGGTATGTCTCTGTTTTGCACATCGAGAGGCTGAAATTCTTGCCCATTCTTCCTTGCAAAACAGCTCGAGCTCATTGAGGTTGGATGGAGGGCGTTTGTGAACAGCGGTTTTCAGCTCTTTCCACAGATTCTCAATCGGATTCAGGTCTGGACTTTGACTTGGCCATTCTAACACCTGGATACGTTTATTTTTGAACCATTCCATTGTAGATTTTGCTTTATGTTTGGGACCATTGTCTTGTTGGAAGATAAATCTCCGTCCCAGTCTCGGGTCAACAGGTTTTCTTCCAGAATGGTCCTGCATTTGGCTCCGTCCATCTTCCCATCAATTTTAACCATCTTCCCTGTCCCTGCTGAAGAAAAGCAGGCCCAAACCATGATGCTGCCACCACCATATTTGACAGTGGGGATGGTGTTTTGAGGGTGATGAGCTGTGTTGCTTTTACGCCAAACATATCGTTTTGCATTGTTGCCTAAAAGTTCGATTTTGGTTTCATCTGACCAGAGCATCTTATTCCACATGTTTGTTGTGTCTCCCAGGTGGCTTGTGGCAAACTTCAAACGAGACTTTTTATGGATATCTTTGAGAAATGGCTTTCTTCTTGCCACTCTTCTATAAAGGCCAGATTTGTGCAGTGTACGACTGATTGTTGTCCTATGGACAGACTCTCCCACCTCAGCTGTAGATCTCTGCAGTTCATCCAGAGTGATCATGGGCCTTTTGGCTGCATCTCTGATCAGTCTTCTCCTTGTTCGAGATGAAAGTTTAGAGGGACGGCCGGGTCTTGGTAGATTTCAAGCGGTCTGATACTCCTTCCATTTCAATATGATCGCTTGCACAGTGCTCCTTGAGATGTTTAAAACTTGGGAAATCTTTTTGTATCCAAATCCGGCTTTAAACTTCGCCACAACAGTATCTCGGACCTGCCTGGTGTGTTCCTTGGTCTTCATGATGCTCTCTGCACTTGATACTGAACCCTGAGACTATCACACAGCAGAGACCCCTGAGACTATCACAGAGCAGGTGCATTTATATGGAGACTTGATTACACACAGGTGGATCCTATGTATCATTACCAGTCATTTAGGACAACATTGGATCATTCAGAGATCCTCACTGAACTTCTGTACTGAAAGTAAAGGGGCCGAATAATATTGCACGCCCCACTTTACAGTTTTGAATTTGTTAAAGTTTAAAATATCCAATAAATTTCGTTCCACTTCACCATTGTGTCCCACTTGTTGTTGATTCTTCCCAAAAAAATTTGAATTTTATATCTTTATATTTGAAGCCAGAAATGTGGCAAAAGGTAGAAAAGTTCAAGGGGGCCAAATACTTTCACAAGGCACTGTATCCCTCATCCTGGTATGCATGGCCCCCTCATCCCCAATCCTGGTTTGTATGGCTTCCTCATCCCTTATCCTGGTATGCATGGTCCCCCTCATCCCTATCCTGGTATGCATGGTACCCTCACCCCCCAATCCTGGTATGCATGGTCCCCTCACCCCCCAATCCTGGTATGCATGGTCCCCTCACCCCCCAATCCTGGTATGCATGGTCCCCTCACCCCCCATTCCTGGTATGTGTGGTACCCCTCATTCACCAATCCTGGTATGCATGGTACCCTGCATTCCTATCCTGGTATGGATGGTACCCCTCATCCCTATTCTGGTATGTATAGTACCCCTCATCCTGGCATGCATGGCACACCTCATCCCCAATCCTGGTTTGTATGGCTCCCTCATCCTGGTATGCATGGTACCCCTCATCCCTATTCTGGTATGTATGGTACCCCTCATCCTGGTATGCATGGTACCCCTCATCCTGGTATGCATGGCACCCCATCCTGATATGCATGGCACCCCGCATTCCTATCCTGGTATGTATGTTACCCCTCATCCCTATTCTGGTATGCATGGTCCCCTCACCCTCCAATCCTGGTATGCATGGCACCCCTCACCCCCCAATCCTGGTATGCATGGCACCCCTCACCCCCCAATCCTGGTATGCATGGCACCCCTCATCCCCAATCCTGGTATGCATAGCACCCCTCATCCCCAATCCTGGTATGCATAGCACCCCTCACCCCCCAATCCTGGTATGCATGGCACCCCTCACCCCCCAATCCTGGTATGCATGGCACCCCTCATCCCCAATCCTGGTATGCATAGCACCCCTCACCCCCCAATCCTGGTATGCATAGCACCCCTCACCCCCCAATCCTGGTATGCATGGCACCCCTCACCCCCCAATCCTGGTATGCATGGTCCCCTCACCCCCCATTCCTGGTATGCATGGCACCCCTCAATCCTGGTATGCATGGCACCCTTTCACGTTGCACACATACAAACAAACAATTATACTCACCTTTCTTCCCTGTGCTCCAGCGCTGCGGTGTCCTGTTCTGCCAGAGGCCGGGGGAGGAGTGCGGCGCCGGAGTACACGCGTTCCCGTCCGGCGCCATTTTGCTGAAGACACACTGCAAATGTGTCTTCAGTAAAATGCCGCCGGATAGCGCATGCGCCGACTCCGACGCCTCACTCCTGCCTCAGTCTCCGGCAAAGAGAGGCGCCGCGGCAATGCTCCTCCTCAGGTAAGTATGCAAGTATGGCGCCGGAGATCGCAGTATGCGTTCAGTGTCTACACATACCGCGATCTCTGGCGCCATACACTCCTCTTACCTGTAACGGCTCCATGCGTTCTGTCTGGAGCCAGACTGTGCAGGCGTGTCGTGCTTGCGCAGTCTATAAAGGCTTCAGACAGAGATGCGCATCCCCGATTATATTATAGATGTTTTCTATTGGTGAAAGGGCCGGACTGAAGGTGACTGCTTCACCCGTTAAACTCTTTTTCTGCGGAGCTGTGCTGCTGTGATGAATGCAGTATCGGGTTTATCATTGCCCTGCTGGTCTTCTCTGAAATAAATGCTGTCTGGACGGAGTAGATTTTCTCACACCTTTATATTAGTGCCTATGGCAGGCACTAATGTCCCCCATACAGTAAACTGTGTGTTCTCCTCCATAACAAGCTGGACGGTCCCTCTCCTCCATAACAAGCTGGGTGGTTCCTCTCCTCCATAACAAGCTGGACGGTCCCTCTCCTCCATAACAAGCTGGACGGTCCCTCTCCTCCATAACAAGCTGGACGGTCCCTCTCCTCCATAACAAGCTGGACGGTCCCTCTCCTCCATAACAAGCTGGACGGTCCCTCTCCTCCATAACAAGCTGGGTGGTTCCTCTCCTGCTGAATCTATAAGACATGGAACCACAAAACAGTTTTTCATTTTGTCTCTGTCCATTATGAGCTTTGGCTTTGAGAAAACGGCATTGTTTCTGGATTGTGCTGATATTCGGCTTCTTCCTTACATGATGGAGCGGTCACTTGTATTTGTGGATTGTACGGCGACTTGTGATCACAGACTATTTCTGGAAGTTTCCTGCTCCCATGCAGTGATTTGTACGATGGGATCCTGCCTGTATTTAGTGCAGTGCGGCCTCAGGGCCCGGAGATCCTGAGCCTCCAATACTGACTGTCGGCCTTGTACCTTGTGCAGATGGATCTCTCCAGAATCTCCAACTTCTCTGATGATATTTTGTGCTGTAGCTGGGGGAGATTCAGTCTTTGTTATTTTATATCATACATGTCAAACTCTGGCCCGCAGGGTGGTTTTATTTGGCCTGCAACACTAGAACCACCAACCCTGTGGAGCCATTATTCTGTATGTAGGACTATGTGGAGCCCATTATACTGATTATAGGACTTTGCGGGGACCATTATTCTGTATGTAGGACTATGTGGAGCCCATTATACTGAATATAGGACTTTGCGGGGACCATTATTCTGTATGGGGGGCCATTATACTGTATGGAGGACTATGTGGGGCCATTATTCTGTATGGAGGACTATGTGGGGCCATTATACTGTATGGAGGACTATGTGGGGCCATTATACTGTATGGAGGACTATGTGGGGCCATTATACTGTATGGAGGACTATGTGGGGCACATTATGCTGTATGGAGGACTATGTGGGGCACATTATACTGTATGGAGGACTATGTGGGGCCCATTATTCTGTATGGAGGGCTATGGGGGGCCATTATACTGTATGGAGGACTATGTGGGGCCATTATTCAAATGGAGGACTCTGTGGGGCCATTATACTGTATGGAGGACTATGTGAGGCCCATTATACTGTATGGAGGACTATGTGGGTCCCATTATTCTGTATGGAGGACTATGTGGAGCCATTATACTGTACTGAGCACTATGCGGGGCCATTATACTGTATGGAGGACTATGTGGGGCCATTATACTGTATGGAGGACTGTGCGGGGCCATTATACTGTATGGAGGACTATGTGGGGTCTACTATACTGTATGGAGGACTATGTGGGGCCCATTATTCTGTATTGAGGGCTATGGGGGGCCCATTATACTGTATGGAGGACTATGTGGGGCCCATTATTCTGTATGGAGGACTATGTGGGGTCTATTATACAGTATGGAGGACTATGTGGAGCCCATTATACTGTATACTGGTTGGCCCGTGACTTTGTCCAAGTTTTTAATTTTGGCACTGTGTGTGTTTGAGATCCCTGTTTTACATTGAAAAACATTATTCTGAAGTTGTTCCACAATTTTTAACCGCAGTTCTCAGATCGGTGATCTCCGACCATCTTTACTTCGGAGAGACTCTGCCTCTCTCACATGCTCTTTGTACACAGTCATGTGACTTAGTTGGACATAGACCCTCTGGCTGTTTTTACACCACTTACTTTTCCAGCCTTTGGTTGATGTCCCAGCTGTTCTGAGATTTGTCGCTGACATCAATTTCTAAAGGAGATAATTTTTTCAAACGAAATGGAGAAATGTCCATGTCTGATCTGAGTGATAAAGTGTGGAGAAGAGATTTCCAAGTCATTGCATCCTTGATTTCTTTACATCTTACACAACCGCTCAACTTTGTTTTTAAATTGGGATTTGTAAATGAGGAGCTGGAGCTGTAGTATAAGGGGTGTGGTCTCATGTAATTATATTAGTGATGTCATCACCAGGGGGCGGGGCTGACAGCCTCTCACACATGTATACAGCGGGGTGTCAGCAGTGATAGATGAGGAGCTGGTGCTGGAGTATAAGGGGTGCAGCTTTCAGGAATGATCTGAGCAGATTAGCCCTCGGGGCTAAACATTGAGTAATCTGAGATTTTTGGTGCAGTCACTGGACGCTTTGTACTCTGAGGCGCATTACAGTCATGTATAATTACAGTCTGCAACGCAGACACGGGGGGCCGGACGCAGACAGTGGGGGGAGGACACACATACCGGGGCAGATGCAGATATTGGGGCGGACGAAGAGACGAGGGCGGATGCAGACACAGGGGCCGGACGCAGACAGTGGAGGAGGACACACATACTGGGGTAGATGCAGATATTGGGGCGGATGCAGACACGGGGTCCAGACGCTGACACCGGGGTAGATGCAGATATTAGGGCGGATGCAGACACGGGGTCCAGACGCTGACACCGGGGTAGATGCAGATATTAGGGCGGATGCAGACACGGGGTCCGGACGCAGACACCGGGGTAGATGCAGATATTAGCGCGGATGCAGACACGGGGTCCGGACGCAGACACCGGGGTAGATGCAGATATTAGGGCGGATGCAGACATGGGGTCCAGACGCAGACACCGGGGTAGATGCAGATATTAGGGCGGATGCAGACACGGGGTCCGGACGCAGACACCGGGGTAGATGCAGATATTAGCGCGGATGCAGACACGGGGTCCGGACGCAGACACCGGGGTAGATGCAGATATTAGGGCGGATGCAGACATGGGGTCCAGACGCAGACACCGGGGTAGATGCAGATATTAGGGCGGATGCAGACACGGGGTCCGGAAGCAGACACCGGGGTAGATGCAGATATTAGGGCGGATGCAGACACGGGGTCCGGAAGCAGACACCGGGGTAGATGCAGATATTAGGGCGGATGCAGACACGGGGTCCGGACGCAGACACCGGGGTAGATGCAGATATTAGGGCGGATGCAGACACGGGGTCCAGACGCAGACACCGGGGTAGATGCAGATATTAGGGCGGATGCAGACACGGGGTCCGGACGCAGACACCGGGGTAGATGCAGATATTGGGGCGGATGCAGACACGGGGTCCGGACGCAGACACCGGGGTAGATGCAGATATTAGGGCGGATGCAGACACGGGGTCCGGACGCAGACACCGGGGTAGATGCAGATATTGGGGTGGATGCAGACACGGGGGTCCGGACGCAGACACCGGGGTAGATGCAGATATTGGAGCAGACACCGGGACGGCTCATCACAAATGTGGAAGGTGAAATCTGCTCCAAACCTGAAATCAATATCCGCTGCGTGTGAAGGCGAGTGCGGCCTCCTGTGATGGATGAGCAGTCAGGATGAGTGGTAACGTCTAGACATGTCTGACACTGATCTCCTCCATGAAGGTGCTGACATGTATCCACTGCTGCAGAGGCCTCCAGATTGTGCTGGGACTGCTCCACGTGTGCAGCGTCTGATGATCTGGGCAGAGCCCTGGTCACTGTAATGGAGAACTGTCAGTACAGAGCTGCAGTACTGTGTATAGCCTGTGCACATAAGTGGCGCTCTCTGCAAGAAAAAATATCACACAACTCCATCTACTATATAATTGTCTTAGTCCGCCCGCCCGTCCGTCCGTCCGATCCCGCGTCGCTCATTGGTCCAGCAGCGGCCAATCAGCGCCGCGGGATTTCAGAAAAAAGATGGCGGCCGTTAGCGGCTCATCTGCGGGACGGAGCTCAGCGGCGTTGCAGCCGTGAGATGAGCGCCTCGAGGCGCTCATGTCCCGGCCGGTAGCAGCGGAAGGACCGCCGGTGTCGCTGACATCCATGCGGAAGGGAGGACCGGGGAGCGGCGCTGCGGGTCGGGATACTTCTGCTGCGAGCAGTCGCTCATGTCCCGGGTTCTCGCCGCGGAAGTAGCCGCACAGGCAGCGCCGCTCCCCGGTCCTCACCAAGACGATTCGATGATTGGTCGGGTCCGAAGACCGCGACCAATCACTGACCTTAGCGCAAAAGTTAAATAACGCTGTGCTGATTGGTCGCGGACGCTGCCCGCGACCAATCACCGATTTGGGCGCCAAATTTAAATATCGGCCGCGACCAATCAGCACAGTAGTGGTTAACTTTAGCCGCAAGATCAGTGATTGGTTGCGGGCCAAGACCGCGACCAATCACCGATTTGTGCGGCACATTTAAATAGCGACCGCGACCAATTGGATGTCAGCGCCGCTCCCCGGTCCTCCCTTCACACCCTAGCCGCATGGATGTCAGCGCCGCTGCCTGTGCGGGTACTTCCGCTGCGAGAACCCGGGACATGAGCGGGCGCTCGCAGCAGAAGTATCCCGACCCGCAGCGCCGCTCCCCGGTCCTCCCTTCACACCCTAGCCGCTGATGTCCCCACAGTATCCGCATGCTATTACAAAGGTCCAGACATTTGTGTTAAAAATCGCTGATTGGTCGCAGGCGGTGCCTGTGACCAATCACCGATTTGGGCGCCAAATTTAAATATGGGCCGCGACCAATCACCGATCTTGGCTCCAAATTAAACACCGCTGTGCTGATTGGTCGCCGACGCTATTTAAATGTGGCGCCAAAATCGGTGATTGGTCGCGGGCAGCGCCAGCGACCAATCAGCGATTTTTAACACAAATGTCCGGACCTTTGTAACACCATGCGGATACTGTGGGGACATCAGCGGCTAGGGTGTGAAGGGAGGACCGGGGAGCGGCGCTGCGGGTCCGGATATTTCTGCTGCGAGCGCCCGCTCATGTCCCGGGTTCTCGCAGCGGAAGTACCCGCACAGGCAGCGGCGCTCCCCGGTCCTCACTAATACGATTCCGCTCCCCGATCCTCACCAGTACGATTCGCTGATTGGTCGCGTGCGGAGAGCGCGACCAATCAGCGATCTTGGCGCTAAAGTTAAACACCGCTCTGCTGATTGGTCGCGGCCGCTGCCCGCGACCAATCACCGATTTGGGCGCCACATTTAAATAGCGGCCGCGACCAATCAGCGATCTTGCCGCCACATTTAAACACTGCTGTGCTAATTGGTCGCGGACGCCAGCCGCAACCAATCAGCGAGCTTGGCGCAAAATTTAAACAACGCTCTGCTGATTGGTCGCGGTCGCGACTAATCAGCGATTTTGGTGCCAAATTTAAACACGCTCTCCATTCCTCAATAACACGGTTCGCTGATTGCTCGCGGCCGCCGCCCGCGACCAATCAGCGATTTTGGCGCAAAATTTAAACAACGCTCTGCTGATTATTCGCTTCTGACGGCCGCGACCAATCAGCGACTTTGGGGCCAAATTTAAACCCCGCTCTCCTGATTGGTCGAGGCCGGCGACCGCGACCAATCAGCAGAGCGTTGTTTAAATTTGGCGCCAATCTCGTTGATTGGTCGCGGCCGCCATCAGCGATTTGGGCGCCAAATTTAAACGCAGCTCTGCTAATTGCGCCCCATCGGCAGCATACCTATTCTAGAATACCCGATGCGTTCGAATCGGGCCACCATCTAGTTAATAATAACAATCATTGTGTGCGTGGGTGTTTTGCAGAAGAGGATTCTGGAGCTGTACATCACTCCTCTATAGGGTGCAGAGTCCGTCATCATCACTGGACATATGGAAACACATCTGGGCCCCGATCCATCATTGCCCTCGTCCCTTTTTTTTGTCTGCATCCAGTTCATTATTTGCGCCTTTTTGAAGTGCATTTGATATGGGCTGGCGTTTTTTTTTTTTTTGTTTTCCACCTTCTGTGCAGAGTTTAGCGATTACAGATGTTTTCAGCCAATTCTTTATGTGCAACTTTTTAAAAGGTCGCAAAATTTGGAGCAACTTCACTCTGCCACATTTTGTGAAACATGCCACGTTTTTGTGCTAAAAAACCCCCAGAAAACAGATCATTTTTTACTTTGCACAAAATTTATGAACCACGTGCGCGATTTTGAGGAATTTAGCACAAAAAAGGGTCAGCTACTTCCACAAGAGAAAACATTGGAGGTGACCTTAAAACCACAAACGATGAATCGAGTATACAGAGTAATTGGTGCATGAATTTTACACAAAGCCAGAACTGAATCCTAAAAGGCCGGACTGTCAGGAAACGAACACATACATGTCAAAGTCTGGGCACCCCTGGTCAAAATTACTGTCATTGTGAACAGTTAATCAAGTTGAAGATGAAATGATCTCTAAAAGGCCTAAAGTTACAGATGACACATCTCCTTTGTATATAATATATATACAGGTGCATCTCACTAAATTAGAATATCATCGAAAAGTGAATTTATTTCCGTTCTTCAATACAAAAAGTGAAAACTCCTATATTATATAGAGTCATTACACACAGAGGGATCTATTCTATAGAGTCATTACACACAGAGGGATCTATTCTATAGAGTCATTACACACAGAGGGATCTATTCTATAGAGTCATTACACACAGAGGGATCTATTCTATAGAGTCATTACACACAGAGGGATCTATTCTATAGAGTCATTACACACAGAGGGATCTATTCTATAGAGTCATTACACACAGAGGGATCTATTCTATAGAGTCATTACACACAGAGGGATCTATTCTATAGAGTCATTACACACAGAGGGATCTATTCTATAGAGTCATTACACACAGAGGGATCTATTCTATAGAGTCATTACACACAGAGGGATCTATTCTATAGAGTCATTACACACAGAGGGATCTATTCTATAGAGTCATTACACACAGAGCGATCTATTCTATAGAGTCATTACACACAGAGGGATCTATTCTATAGAGTCATTACACACAGAGGGATCTATTCTATAGAGTCATTACACACAGAGGGATCTATTCTATAGAGTCATTACACACAGAGGGATCTATTCTATAGAGTCATTACACACAGAGGGATCTATTCTATAGAGTCATTACACACAGAGGGATCTATTCTATAGAGTCATTACACACAGAGGGATCTATTCTATAGAGTCATTACACACAGAGGGATCTATTCTATAGTCATTACACGCAGAGGGATCTATTCTATAGTCATTACACGCAGAGGGATCTATTCTATAGTCATTACACACAGAGGGATCTATTCTATAGAGTCATTACACACAGAGCGATCTATTCTATAGAGTCATTACACGCAGAGGGATCTATTATATAGTCATTACACACAGAGGGATCTATTATATAGAGTCATTACACACAGAGGGATCTATTCTATAGTCATTACACACAGAGGGATCTATTCTATAGAGTCATTACACGCAGACGGATCTATTCTATAGAGTCATTACACGCAGAGGGATCTATTCTATAGAGACATTACACGCAGAGGGATCTATTCTATAGAGTCATTACACGCAGAGGGATCTATTCTATAGAGTCATTACACGCAGAGGGATCTATTCTATAGAGTCATTACACACAAAGCGATCTATTCTATAGAGTCATTACACACAGAGGGATCTATTATATAGTCATTACACGCAGAGGGATCTATTCTATAGAGTCATTACACGCAGAGGGATCTATTCTATAGAGTCATTACACGCAGAGGGATCTATTCTATAGTCATTACACACAGAGGGATCTATTATATAGAGTCATTAAACACAGAGGGATCTATTCTATAGAGTCATTACACGCAGAGGGATCTATTCTATAGTCATTACACAGAGGGATCTATTCTATAGAGTCATTACACACAAAGCGATCTATTCTATAGAGTCATTACACGCAGAGGGATCTATTCTATAGAGTCATTACACGCAGAGGGATCTATTCTATAGAGTCATTACACGCAGAGGGATCTATTCTATAGAGTCATTACACGCAGAGGGATCTATTCTATAGTCATTACACACAGAGGGATCTATTATATAGAGTCATTAAACACAGAGGGATCTATTATATAGAGTCATTACACGCAGAGGGATCTATTCTATAGAGTCATTACACACAGAGGGATCTATTCTATAGAGTCATTACACACAGAGGGATCTATTCTATAGAGTCATTACACACAGAGGGATCTATTATATAGTCATTACACGCAGAGGGATCTATTCTATAGAGTCATTACACGCAGAGGGATCTATTCTATAGAGTCATTACACGCAGAGGGATCTATTCTATAGTCATTACACACAGAGGGATCTATTATATAGAGTCATTAAACACAGAGGGATCTATTATATAGAGTCATTACACGCAGAGGGATCTATTCTATAGAGTCATTACACGCAGAGGGATCTATTCTATAGAGTCATTACACGCAGAGGGATCTATTCTATAGAGTCATTACACGCAGAGGGATCTATTCTATAGAGTCATTACACGCAGAGGGATCTATTCTAGTCATTACACAGAGGGATCTATTCTATAGAGTCATTACACACAAAGCGATCTATTCTATAGAGTCATTACACACAGAGGGATCTATTATATAGTCATTACATGCAGAGGGATCTGTTATATAGAGTCATTACACACAGAGTGATCTATAATATAGAGTCATTACACACAGAGGAATCTATTATATAGAGTCATTACACACAGAGGGATCTATTATATAGAGTCATTACACACAGAGGGATCTATTATATAGTCATTACATGCAGAGGGATCTGTTATATAGAGTCATTACACACAGAGTGATCTATAATATAGAGTCATTACACACAGAGGGATCTATTATATAGTCATTACACAGAGGGATCTATTATATAGAGTCATTACACGCAGAGCGATCTATTATATAGAGTCATTACACGCAGAGGGATCTATTATATAGAGTCATTACAAGCAGAGCGATCTATTATATAGAGTCATTACACGCAGAGGGATCTGTTATATAGAGACATTACACACAGAGTGATCTATTATATCAGGGGTCTCAAACTCGGCTGGGTATATGGGCCGCACATGGAAAAAATTTGAATTTGGGGGGCCGCATTCTTTGTTCAATGAGACATTTTTAGTGATACCATTTTTTTTTGTATACACCTTTTGAACATTTTTTCCGTGTTTATTTTTTTATAGCTTGGGTCGTTATGGATGTGGTGATGATAAACGTGCACTTTTTTGTGTTTACTTTAGTTTACATATAAAACAGCATTTTTAGTGCCCAATATTTTTTCATGCTTTATTTTTATTTTTTAGATTTTTACAATTTTGTTTCCCCCAATTGGCCACATTCAGTAATATTGTCTTACAATTAGCATCATATAGTAATAATGGCAAACATCTTGTACTAATGTGCCCCATCCAGGTCCCCATCCTGTGGCTATGTGCCCCATCCCGGTCCCCATCCTGTGGCTATGTGCCCCATCCCGGTCCCCATCCTGTGGCTATGTGCCCCATCCCGGTCCCCATCCTGTGGCTATGTGCCCCATCCCGGTCCCCATCCTGTGGCTATGTGCCCCATCCCGGTCCCCATCTTGTGGCTATGTGCCCCATCCCGGTCCCCATCTTTGGCTATGTGCCCCATCCAGGTCCCCATCTTGAGGCTATGTGCCCCATCCAGGTCCCCATCTTGTGGCTATGTGCCCCATCCCGGTCCCCATCCTGAGGCTATGTGCCCCATCCCGGTCCCCATCTTGAGGCTATGTGCCCCATCCAGGTCCCCATCTTGAGGCTATGTGCCCCATCCAGGTCCCCATCTTGAGGCTATGTGCCCCATCCAGGTCCCCATCTTGTGGCTATGTGCCCCATCCAGGTCCCCATCCTGAGGCTATGTGCCCCATCCCGGTCCCCATCCTGTGGCTATGTGCCCCATCCCGGTCCCCATCCTGTGGCTATGTGCCCCATCCCGGTCCCCATCTTGTGGCTATGTGCCCCATCCCGGTCCCCATCTTGTGGCTATGTGCCCCATCCCGGTCCCCATCTTGTGGCTATGTGCCCCATCCAGGTCCACATCCTGTGGCTATGTGCCCCATCCCGGTCCCTATCTTGTGGCTATGTGCCCCATCCAGGTCCACATCCTGTGGCTATGTGCCCCATCCAGGTCCACATCCTGTGGCTATGTGCCCCATCCAGGTCCCCTCTTGTGGCTATGTGCCCCCTGTTCTTCACACACATAAAATAGAAAAAAAAAAAAAGATGATTCTCACCTGTCCTCCGTTCCCTCGGCGGCCTTCCTGCAGATGTGGCCCGCAGGCACCACAGAGTCCGACCCCTTGACGATCCCGACCTGGTCCAGGAGGAGCCGCCGACAGCAGCGCTGCATTGCCGCACACAGACTGTCTCCCAGCACTGCATTTTCAATGTCAGCCGCCGGCCAATCAGAGGCCAGCAGCTGATAGCTGCGTATGGCAATGACGTCATACTCGCTGCGCCGACACGCAGATATCAGCTGCTGGCCTCTGATTGGCCGGCGGCTGGCATTGTAAATGCAGTGCTGGGAAACAGTCTCTGTGCGGCAATGCAGCGCTGCTGTCGGCGGCTCCTCCTGGACCAGGTCGGGATCGTCAAGGGGTCTGTGCCTGCGGGCCGTATAAAGCAGCCTCAGGGGCCACATGCGGCCCGAGGGCCGCGTGTTTGAGACCCCTGTATTATATAGAGTCATTACACACAGAGGGATCTGTTATATAGAGTCATTACACACAGAGGGATCTGTTATATAGTCATTACACGCAGAGGGATCTATTCTATAGAGTCATTACACGCAGAGGGATCTATTATATAGAGTCATTACACGCAGAGGGATCTATTATATAGAGTCATTACACACAGAGGGATCTATTATATAGAGTCATTACACACAGAGATCTATTCTATAGAGTCATTACACGCAGAGGGATCTATTCTATAGAGTCATTACACGCAGAGGGATCTATTCTATAGAGTCATTACACGCAGAGTGATCTATTCTATAGAGTCATTACACGCAGAGGGATCTATTCTATAGTCATTACACAGAGGGATCTATTCTATAGAGTCATTACACACAAAGCGATCTATTCTATAGAGTCATTACACACAGAGGGATCTATTATATAGAGTCATTACACGCAGAGGGATCTATTATATAGAGTCATTAAACGCAGAGCGATCTATTATATAGAGTCATTACACGCAGAGGGATCTATTCTATAGAGTCATTACACGCAGAGGGATCTATTCTATAGAGTCATTACACGCAGAGGGATCTATTCTATAGAGTCATTACACACAGAGGGATCTATTCTATAGTCATTACACACAGAGGGATCTATTATATAGAGTCATTAAACACAGAGGGATCTATTATATAGAGTCATTACACACAGAGGGACCTATTATATAGAGTCATTACACACAGAGGGATCTATTATGTAGAGTCATTACACACAGAGGGATCTATTATATAGAGTCATTACACACAGAGGGATCTATTATATAGAGTCATTACACACAGAGGGATCTATTATATAGAGTCATTACACACAGAGGGATCTGTTATATAGAGTCATTACACGCAGAGGGATCTATTCTATAGAGTCATTACACACAGAGGGATCTATTATATAGTCATTACACACAGAGGGATTATATAGTCATTACACACAGAGGGATCTGTTATATAGAGTCATTACACGCAGAGGGATCTATTCTATAGAGTCATTACACACAGAGGGATCTATTATATAGTCATTACACACAGAGGAATCTATTATATAGTCATTACACACAGAGGAATCTATTATATAGAGTCATTACACACAGAGGAATCTATTATATAGAGTCATTACACAGAGGGATCTATTATATAGAGTCATTACACACAGAGGGATATATTATATAGTCATTACACACAGAGGGATCTATTATATAGAGTCATTACAAGCAGAGCGATCTATTATATAGAGTCATTACACGCAGAGGGATCTATTATATAGAGTCATTACACGCAGAGGGATCTATTATATAGAGTCATTACACGCAGAGGGATCTATTATATAGAGTCATTACACGCAGAGGGATCTATTATATAGAGTCGTCACACGCAGAGGGATCTATTATATAGAGTCGTCACACGCAGAGGGATCTATTATATAGAGTCGTCACACGCAGAGGGATCTATTATAGAGTCGTCACACGCAGAGGGATCTATTATATAGTCGTCACACGCAGAGGGATCTATTATATAGAGTCGTCACACGCAGAGGGATCTATTATATAGAGTCATTACACGCAGAGGGATCTATTATAGAGTCATTACACACAGAGGGATCTATTATATAGAGTCATTACACACAGAGGGATCTATTATATAGTCATTACGCACAGAGGAATCTATTATATAGAGTCATTACACACAGAGGGATCTATTACATAGTCATTACACACAGAGGGATCTATTATATAGTCATTACACACAGAGGGATTATATAGTCATTACACACAGAGGGATCTGTTATATAGAGTCATTACACAGAGGGATCTATTATATAGAGTCATTACACACAGAGGGATCTATTATATAGAGTCATTACACGCAGAGGGATCTGTTATATAGTCATTACACGCAGAGGGATCTATTATATAGAGTCATTACACGCAGAGCGATCTATTATATAGAGTCATTACACGCAGAGGGATCTATTATATAGAGTCATTACACGCAGAGGGATCTATTATATAGAGTCATGACACGCAGAGGGATCTATTATATAGAGTCGTCACACGCAGAGGGATCTATTATATAGAGTCGTCACACGCAGAGGGATCTATTATATAGAGTCGTCACACGCAGAGGGATCTATTATATAGAGTCGTCACACGCAGAGGGATCTATTATATAGAGTCGTCACACGCAGAGGGATCTATTATATAGAGTCGTCACACGCAGAGGGATCTATTATATAGAGTCGTCACACGCAGAGGGATCTATTATATAGAGTCGTCACACGCAGAGGGATCTATTATATAGAGTCGTCACACGCAGAGGGATCTATTATATAGAGTCGTCACACGCAGAGGGATCTATTATATAGAGTCGTCACACGCAGAGGGATCTATTATATAGAGTCGTTACACGCAGAGGGATCTACTATATAGTCGTCACACGCAGAGGGATCTATTATATAGAGTCGTCACACGCAGAGGGATCTATTATATAGAGTCATTACACACAGAGGGATCTATTATATAGTCATTACACACAAAGGAATCTATTATATAGAGTCATTACACACAGAGGGATCTATTATATAGTCATTACACACAGAGGGATCTATTATATAGTCATTACACAGAGGGATCTATTAAAGAGTCATTACACACAGAGGGATCTATTATATAGTCATTACACAGAGGGATCTATTATATAGAGTCATTACACACAGAGGGATCTATTATATAGTCATTACACACAGAGGGATTATATAGAGTCATTACACACAGAGGGATCTGTTATATAGAGTCATTACACACAGAGGGATCTATTATATAGAGTCATTACACACAGAGGGATCTATTATATAGAGTCATTACACGCAGAGGGATCTGTTATATAGTCATTACACGCAGAGGGATCTATTATATAGAGTCATTACACGCAGAGCGAACTATTATATAGAGTCATTACACGCAGAGGGATCTATTATATAGAGTCATTACACGCAGAGCGAACTATTATATAGAGTCATTACACGCAGAGCGATCTATTATATAGAGTCATTACACGCAGAGGGATCTATTATATAGAGTCATTACAAGCAGAGCGATCTATTATATAGAGTCATTACACGCAGAGGGATCTGTTATATAGAGACATTACACACAGAGTGATCTATTATATCAGGGGTCTCAAACTCGGCTGGGTATATGGGCCGCACATGGAAAAAATTTGAATTTGGGGGGCCGCATTCTTTGTTCAATGAGACAATTTTAGTGATACCATTTTTTTTTTTGTATACACCTTTTGAACATTTTTTTCCGTGTTTATTTTTTTATAGCTTGGGTCGTTATGGATGTGGTGATGATAAACGTGCACTTTTTTGTGTTTACTTTAGTTTACATATAAAACAGCATTTTTAGTGCCCAATATTTTTTCATGCTTTATTTTTATTTTTTTAGATTTTTACAATTTTGTTTCCCCCAATTGGCCACATTCAGTAATATTGTCTTACAATTAGCATCATATAGTAATAATGGCAAACATCTTGTACTAATGTGCCCCATCCAGGTCCCCATCTTGTGGCTATGTGCCCCATCCAGGTCCCCATCTTGTGGCTATGTGCCCCATCCAGGTCCTCATCTTGTGGCTATGTGCCCCATCCAGGTCCACATCCTGTGGCTATGTGCCCCATCCAGGTCCACATCCTGTGGCTATGTGACCCATCCCGGTCCCCATCTTGTGGCTATGTGCCCCATCCAGGTCCCCATCTTGTGGCTATGTGCCCCATCCAGGTCCCCATCTTGTGGCTATGTGCCCCATCCAGGTCCCCATCTTGAGGCTATGTGCCCCATCCCGGTCCCCATCCTGAGGCTATGTGCCCCATCCCGGTCCCCATCCTGTGGCTATGTGCCCCATCCCGGTCCCCATCTTGTCGCTATGTGCCCCATCCAGGTCCCCATCCTGTCGCTATGTGCCCCATCCCGGTCCCCATCCTGTGGCTATGTGCCCCATCCCGGTCCCCATCCTGTGGCTATGTGCCCCATCCCGGTCCCCATCCTGTGGCTATGTGCCCCATCCAGGTCCACATCCTGTGGCTATGTGCCCCATCCAGGTCCACATCCTGTGGCTATGTGCCCCATCCAGGTCCACATCCTGTGGCTATGTGCCCCATCCAGGTCCACATCCTGTGGCTATGTGCCCCATCCAGGTCCACATCCTGTGGCTATGTGCCCCATCCAGGTCCCCATCTTGTGGCTATGTGCCCCATCCAGGTCCCCATCTTGTGGCTATGTGCCCCATCCAGGTCCACATCTTGTGGCTATGTGCCCCATCCCGGTCCCCATCCTGTGGCTATGTGCCCCATCCCGGTCCCCATCCTGTGGCTATGTGCCCCATCCCGGTCCCCATCCTGTGGCTATGTGCCCCATCCCGGTCCCCATCCTGTGGCTATGTGCCCCATCCCGGTCCCCATCCTGTGGCTATGTGCCCCATCCCGGTCCCCATCTTGTGGCTATGTGCCCCATCCCGGTCCCCATCTTGTGGCTATGTGCCCCATCCCGGTCCCCATCTTGAGGCTATGTGCCCCATCCAGGTCCCCATCTTGAGGCTATGTGCCCCATCCAGGTCCCCATCCTGTGGCTATGTGCCCCATCCCGGTCCCCATCCTGTGGCTATGTGCCCCATCCAGGTCCCCATCCTGTGGCTATGTGCCCCATCCCGGTCCCCATCTTGTACTAATGTGCCCCATCCAGGTCCCCATCTTGTGGTTATGTGTCCCATCCAGGTCCCCATCTTGTGGCTATGTGCCCCATCCAGGTCCCCATCTTGTGGCTATGTGCCCCATCCAGGTCCCCATCTTGAGGCTATGTGCCCCATCCCGGTCCCCATCCTGAGGCTATGTGCCCCATCCCGGTCCCCATCCTGTGGCTATGTGCCCCATCCCGGTCCCCATCTTGTGGCTATGTGCCCCATCCAGGTCCCCATCCTGTGGCTATGTGCCCCATCCAGATCCCCATCCTGTGGCTATGTGCCCCATCCAGGTCCCCATCCTGTGGCTATGTGCCCCATCCCGGTCCCCAT
This sequence comes from Phyllobates terribilis, assembly GCF_046119375.1. NCBI lineage: Eukaryota > Metazoa > Chordata > Amphibia > Anura > Dendrobatidae > Phyllobates > Phyllobates terribilis. The sequence continues at coordinate 970,435,578 of NW_027362762.1, forward strand.
CCTGTGGCTATGTGCCCCATCCAGGTCCACATCCTGTGGCTATGTGCCCCATCCAGGTCCACATCCTGTGGCTATGTGCCCCATCCAGGTCCCCATCTTGTGGCTATGTGCCCCATCCCGGCCCCCATCTTGTGGCTATGTGCCCCATCCAGGTCCCCATCTTGTGGCTATGTGCCCCATCCAGGTCCCCTCTTGTGGCTATGTGCCCCCTGTTCTTCACACACATAAAATAGAAAAAAAAAAAAGATGATTCTCACCTGTCCTCCGTTCCCTCGGCGACCTTCCTGCAGATGTGGCCCGCAGGCACCACAGAGTCCGACCCCTTGACGATCCCGACCTGGTCCAGGAGGAGCCGCCGACAGCAGCGCTGCATTGCCGCACACAGACTGTCTCCCAGCACTGCATTTTCAATGTCAGCCGCCGGCCAATCAGAGGCCAGCAGCTGATAGCTGCGTATGGCAATGACGTCATACTCGCTGCGCCGACACGCAGATATCAGCTGCTGGCCTCTGATTGGCCTGCGGCTGACATTGAAAATGCAGTGCTGGGAAACAGTCTCTGTGCGGCAATGCAGCGCTGCTGTCGGCGGCTCCTCCTGGACCAGGTCGGGATCGTCAAGGGGTCTGTGCCTGCGGGCCGCATAAAGCAGCCTCAGGGGCCACATGCGGCCCGAGGGCCGCGTGTTTGAGACCCCTGTATTATATAGAGTCATTACACACAGAGGGATCTATTATATAGAGTCATTACACACAGAGGGATCTGTTATATAGAGTCATTACACACAGAGGGATCTATTATATAGAGTCATTACACGCAGAGCGATCTATTATATAGTCATTACACGCAGAGGGATCTATTATATAGAGTCATTACAAGCAGAGCGATCTATTATATAGAGTCATTACACGCAGAGGGATCTATTATATAGAGTCATTACACGCAGAGGGATCTATTATATAGAGTCATTACACGCAGAGGGATCTATTATATAGAGTCGTCACACGCAGAGGGATCTATTATAGAGTCGTTACACGCAGAGGGATCTATTATAGAGTCGTCACACGCAGAGGGATCTATTATATAGAGTCGTCACACACAGAGGGATCTATTATATAGAGTCATTACACACAGAGGGATCTATTATATAGTCATTACACAGAGGGATCTATTATATAGTCATTACACACAGAGGGATCTATTATATAGTCATTACACACAGAGGGATTATATAGAGTCATTACACACAGAGGGATCTGTTATATAGAGTCATTACACACAGAGGGATCTATTATATAGAGTCATTACACACAGAGGGATCTATTATATAGTCATTACACGCAGAGGGATCTGTTATATAGTCATTACACGCAGAGGGATCTATTATATAGAGTCATTACACGCAGAGCGATCTATTATATAGAGTCATTACACGCAGAGGGATCTATTATATAGAGTCATTACAAGCAGAGCGATCTATTATATAGAGTCATTACACGCAGAGGGATCTGTTATATAGTCATTACACGCAGAGGGATCTATTATATAGAGTCATTACACGCAGAGCGATCTATTATATAGAGTCATTACACGCAGAGGGATCTATTATATAGAGTCATTACACGCAGAGGGATCTATTATATAGAGTCATTACAAGCAGAGCGGTCTATTATATAGAGTCATTACACGCAGAGGGATCTGTTATATAGTCATTACACGCAGAGGGATCTATTATATAGAGTCATTACAAGCAGAGCGATCTATTATATAGAGTCATTACACGCAGAGGGATCTGTTATATAGAGACATTACACACAGAGTGATCTATTATATCAGGGGTCTCAAACTCGGCTGGGTATATGGGCCGCACATGGAAAAAATTTGAATTTGGGGGGCCGCATTCTTTGTTCAATGAGACATTTTTAGTGATACCATTTTTTTTTTGTATACACCTTTTGAACATTTTTTCCGTGTTTATTTTTTTATAGCTTGGGTCGTTATGGATGTGGTGATGATAAACGTGCACTTTTTTGTGTTTACTTTAGTTTACATATAAAACAGCATTTTTAGTGCCCAATATTTTTTCATGCTTTATTTTTATTTTTTAGATTTTTACAATTTTGTTTCCCCCAATTGGCCACATTCAGTAATATTGTCTTACAATTAGCATCATATAGTAATAATGGCAAACATCTTGTACTAATGTGCCCCATCCAGGTCCCCATCCTGTGGCTATGTGCCCCATCCAGGTCCCCATCTTGAGGCTATGTGCCCCATCCCGGTCCCCATCCTGTGGCTATGTGCCCCATCCCGGTCCCCATCTTTGTGGCTATGTGCCCCATCCAGGTCCCCATCTTGTGGCTATGTGCCCTATCCAGGGCCCCATCCAGGTCCCCATCCTGTGGCTATGTGCCCCATCCCGGTCCCCATCCTGTGGCTATGTGCCCCATCCAGGTCCACATCTTGTGGCTATGTGCCCCATCCAGGTCCACATCCTGTGGCTATGTGCCCCATCCCGGTCCCCATCTTGTACTAATGTGCCCCATCCAGGTCCCCATCTTGTGGCTATGTGCCCCATCCAGGTCCCCATCTTGTGGCTATGTGCCCCATCCAGGTCCCCATCTTGTGGCTATGTGCCCCATCCAGGTCCCCATCTTGAGGCTATGTGCCCCATCCCGGTCCCCATCCTGAGGCTATGTGCCCCATCCCGGTCCCCATCCTGTGGCTATGTGCCCCATCCCGGTCCCCATCTTTGTGGCTATGTGCCCCATCCAGGTCCCCATCTTGTGGCTATGTGCCCTATCCAGGGCCCCATCCAGGTCCCCATCCTGTGGCTATGTGCCCCATCCCGGTCCCCATCCTGTGGCTATGTGCCCCATCCAGGTCCACATCTTGTGGCTATGTGCCCCATCCAGGTCCACATCCTGTGGCTATGTGCCCCATCCAGGTCCACATCTTGTGGCTATGTGCCCCATCCCGGTCCCCATCTTGTGGCTATGTGCCCCATCCAGGTCCCCATCCTGTGGCTATGTGCCCCATCCAGGTCCCCTCTTGTGGCTATGTGCCCCATCCAGGTCCCCTCTTGTGGCTATGTGCCCCATCCAGGTCCCCTCTTGTGGCTATGTGCCCCCTGTTCTTCACACACATAAAATAGAAAAAAAAAAAGATGATTCTCACCTGTCCTCCGTTCCCTCGGCGGCCTTCCTGCAGATGTGGCCCGCAGGCACCACAGAGTCCGACCCCTTGACGATCCCGACCTGGTCCAGGAGGAGCCGCCGACAGCAGCGCTGCATTGCCGCACAGAGACTGTTTCCCAGCACTGCATTTCCAATGCCAGCCGCCGGCCAATCAGAGGCCAGCAGCTGATAGCTGCGTATGGCAATGACGTCATACTCGCTGCGCCGACACGAAGATATCAGCTGCTGGCCTCTGATTGGCCGGCGGCTGGCATTGGAAATGCAGTGCTGGGAAACAGTCTCTGTGCGGCAATGCAGCGCTGCTGTCGGCGGCTCCTCCTGGACCAGGTCGGGATCGTCAAGGGGTCTGTGCCTGCGGGCCGCATAAAGCAGCCTCAGGGGCCACATGCGGCCCGAGGGCCGCGTGTTTGAGACCCCTGTATTATATAGAGTCATTACACACAGAGGGATCTATTATATAGAGTCATTACACACAGAGGGATCTATTATATAGAGTCATTACACACAGAGGGATCTATTATATAGAGTCATTACACGCAGAGGGATCTATTATATAGAGTCATTACAAGCAGAGCGATCTATTATATAGAGTCATTACACGCAGAGGGATCTATTATATAGAGTCATTACATGCAGAGGGATCTATTATATAGAGTGATTACACGCAGAGGGATCTATTATATAGAGTCATTACACGCAGAGGGATCTATTATATAGAGTCGTCACACGCAGAGGGATCTATTATATAGAGTCGTCACACGCAGAGGGATCTATTATATAGAGTCGTCACACGCAGAGGGATCTATTATAGAGTCGTCACACGCAGAGGGATCTATTATATAGTCGTCACACGCAGAGGGATCTATTATATAGAGTCGTCACACGCAGAGGGATCTATTATATAGAGTCATTACACGCAGAGGGATCTATTATAGAGTCATTACACACAGAGGGATCTATTATATAGAGTCATTACACACAGAGGGATTATATAGTCATTACACACAGAGGGATCTGTTATATAGAGTCATTACACAGAGGGATCTATTATATAGTCATTACACACAGAGGGATCTATTATATAGAGTCATTACACGCAGAGGGATCTGTTATATAGTCATTACACGCAGAGGGATCTATTATATAGAGTCATTACACGCAGAGCGATCTATTATATAGAGTCATTACACGCAGAGGGATCTATTATATAGAGTCATTACACGCAGAGGGATCTATTATATAGAGTCATGACACGCAGAGGGATCTATTATATAGAGTCGTCACACGCAGAGGGATCTATTATATAGAGTCGTCACACGCAGAGGGATCTATTATATAGAGTCGTCACACGCAGAGGGATCTATTATATAGAGTCGTCACACGCAGAGGGATCTATTATATAGAGTCGTCACACGCAGAGGGATCTATTATATAGAGTCGTTACACGCAGAGGGATCTACTATATAGTCGTCACACGCAGAGGGATCTATTATATAGAGTCGTCACACGCAGAGGGATCTATTATATAGAGTCATTACACACAGAGGGATCTATTATATAGTCATTACACACAAAGGAATCTATTATATAGAGTCATTACACACAGAGGGATCTATTATATAGTCATTACACACAGAGGGATCTATTATACAGTCAATACACAGAGGGATCTATTAAAGAGTCATTACACACAGAGGGATCTATTATATAGTCATTACACAGAGGGATCTATTATATAGAGTCATTACACACAGAGGGATCTATTATATAGTCATTACACACAGAGGGATTATATAGAGTCATTACACACAGAGGGATCTGTTATATAGAGTCATTACACACAGAGGGATCTATTATATAGAGTCATTACACACAGAGGGATCTATTATATAGAGTCATTACACGCAGAGGGATCTGTTATATAGTCATTACACGCAGAGGGATCTATTATATAGAGTCATTACACGCAGAGCGAACTATTATATAGAGTCATTACACGCAGAGGGATCTATTATATAGAGTCATTACACGCAGAGCGAACTATTATATAGAGTCATTACACGCAGAGCGATCTATTATATAGAGTCATTACACGCAGAGGGATCTATTATATAGAGTCATTACAAGCAGAGCGATCTATTATATAGAGTCATTACACGCAGAGGGATCTGTTATATAGAGACATTACACACAGAGTGATCTATTATATCAGGGGTCTCAAACTCGGCTGGGTATATGGGCCGCACATGGAAAAAATTTGAATTTGGGGGGCCGCATTCTTTGTTCAATGAGACAATTTTAGTGATACCATTTTTTTTTTGTATACACCTTTTGAACATTTTTTTCCGTGTTTATTTTTTTATAGCTTGGGTCGTTATGGATGTGGTGATGATAAACGTGCACTTTTTTGTGTTTACTTTAGTTTACATATAAAACAGCATTTTTAGTGCCCAATATTTTTTCATGCTTTATTTTTATTTTTTTAGATTTTTACAATTTTGTTTCCCCCAATTGGCCACATTCAGTAATATTGTCTTACAATTAGCATCATATAGTAATAATGGCAAACATCTTGTACTAATGTGCCCCATCCAGGTCCCCATCCTGTGGCTATGTGCCCCATCCAGGTCCCCATCTTGTGGCTATGTGCCCCATCCAGGTCCCCATCTTGTGGCTATGTGCCCCATCCAGGTCCTCATCTTGTGGCTATGTGCCCCATCCAGGTCCACATCCTGTGGCTATGTGCCCCATCCAGGTCCCCATCTTGTGGCTATGTGCCCCATCCAGGTCCCCATCTTGTGGCTATGTGCCCCATCCAGGTCCCCATCTTGTGGCCATGTGCCCCATCCAGGTCCCCATCTTGTGGCTATGTGCCCCATCCAGGTCCCCATCTTGTGGCTATGTGCCCCATCCAGGTCCCCATCTTGTGGCTATGTGCCCCATCCCGGTCCCCATCTTGAGGCTATGTGCCCCATCCAGGTCCCCATCCTGTGGCTATGTGCCCCATCCAGGTCCCCATCCTGTGGCTATGTGCCCCATCCCGGTCCCCATCCTGTGGCTATGTGCCCCATCCCGGTCCCCATCCTGTGGCTATGTGCCCCATCCCGGTCCCCATCCTGTGGCTATGTGCCCCATCCAGGTCCCCTCTTGTGGCTATGTGCCCCATCCAGGTCCCCTCTTGTGGCTATGTGCCCCATCCAGGTCCCCTCTTGTGGCTATGTGCCCCCTGTTCTTCACACACATAAAATAGAAAAAAAAAAAGATGATTCTCACCTGTCCTCCGTTCCCTCGGCGGCCTTCGTGCAGATGTGGCCCGCAGGCACCACAGAGTCCGACCCCTTGACGATCCCGACCTGGTCCAGGAGGAGCCGCCGACAGCAGCGCTGCATTGCCGCACACAGACTGTTTCCCAGCACTGCATTTTCAATGCCAGCCACCGGCCAATCAGAGGCCAGCAGCTGATAGCTGCGTATGGCAATGACGTCATACTCGCTGCGCCGACACGCAGATATCAGCTGCTGGCCTCTGATTGGCCGGTGGCTGGCATTGAAAATGCAGTGCTGGGAAACAGTCTCTGTGCGGCAATGCAGCGCTGCTGTCGGCGGCTCCTCCTGGACCAGGTCGGGATCGTCAAGGGGTCTGTGCCTGCGGGCCGCATAAAGCAGCCTCAGAGGCCACATGCGGCCCGAGGGCCGCGTGTTTGAGACCCCTGTATTATATAGAGTCATTACACACAGAGGGATCTATTATATAAAGTCATTACACACAGAGGGATCTATTATATAGAGTCATTACACACAGAGGGATCTGTTATATAGTCATTACACGCAGAGGGATCTATTATATAGAGTCATTACACGCAGGGCGATCTATTATATAGAGTCATTACACGCAGAGCGATCTATTATATAGAGTCATTACACGCAGAGGGATCTATTATATAGAGTCGTCACACGCAGAGGGATCTATTATATAGAGTCGTCACACGCAGAGGGATCTATTATATAGAGTCGTCACACACAGAGGGATCTATTATATAGAGTCGTCACACGCAGAGGGATCTATTATATAGAGTCGTCACACGCAGAGGGATCTATTATATAGAGTCGTCACACACAGAGGGATCTATTATATAGAGTCGTCACACGCAGAGGGATCTATTATATAGAGTCGTCACACGCAGAGGGATCTATTATATAGAGTCGTCACACGCAGAGGGATCTATTATATAGAGTCGTTACACGCAGAGGGATCTATTATATAGTCATTACACACAGAGGAATCTATTATATAGAGTCATTACACACAGAGGGATCTATTATATAGTCATTACACACAGAGGGATCTATTATATAGTCATTACACAGAGGGATCTATTATAGAGTCATTACACACAGAGGGATCTATTACATAGTCATTACACAGAGGGATCTATTATATAGAGTCATTACACACAGAGGGATCTATTATATAGTCATTACACACAGAGGAATCTATTATATAGAGTCATTACACACAGAGGGATCTATTATATAGTCATTACACACAGAGGGATTATATAGAGTCATTACACACAGAGGGATCTGTTATATAGAGTCATTACACGCAGAGCGATCTATTATATAGAGTCATTACACGCAGAGGGATCTATTATATAGAGTCATTACAAGCAGAGCGATCTATTATATAGAGTCATTACACGCAGAGGGATCTGTTATATAGAGACATTACACACAGAGTGATCTATTATATCAGGGGTCTCAAACTCGGCTGGGTATATGGGCCGCACATGGAAAAAATTTGAATTTGGGGGGCCGCATTCTTTGTTCAATGAGACATTTTTAGTGATACCATTTTTTTTTTGTATACACCTTTTGAACATTTTTTCCGTGTTTATTTTTTTATAGCTTGGGTCGTTATGGATGTGGTGATGATAAACGTGCACTTTTTTGTGTTTACTTTAGTTTACATATAAAACAGCATTTTTAGTGCCCAATATTTTTTCATGCTTTATTTTTATTTTTTAGATTTTTACAATTTTGTTTCCCCCAATTGGCCACATTCAGTAATATTGTCTTACAATTAGCATCATATAGTAATAATGGCAAACATCTTGTACTAATGTGCCCCATCCAGGTCCCCATCCTGTGGCTATGTGCCTCATCCAGGTCTCCATCTTGTGGCTATGTGCCCCATCCAGGTCCACATCCTGTGGCTATGTGCCCCATCCCGGTCCCCATCTTGTGGCTATGTGCCCCATCCAGGTCCCCATCTTGAGGCTATGTGCCCCATCCCGGTCCCCATCTTGAGGCTATGTGCCCCATCCCGGTCCGCATCCTGAGGCTATGTGCCCCATCCCGGTCCGCATCCTGAGGCTATGTGCCCCATCCCGGTCCCCATCCTGTGGCTATGTGCCCCATCCCGGTCCCCATCCTGTGGCTATGTGCCCCATCCAGGTCCCCATCCTGTGGCTATGTGCCCCATCCCGGTCCCCATCCTGTGGCTATGTGCCCCATCCCGGTCCCCATCCCGGTCCCCATCCTGTGGCTATGTGCCTCATCCAGGTCCCCATCCTGTGGCTATGTGCCCCATCCAGGTCCCCATCCTGTGGCTATGTGCCCCATCCAGGTCCCCATCCTGTGGCTATGTGCCCCATCCCGGTCCCCATCTTGTGGCTATGTGCCCCATCCAGGTCCCCATCTTGTGGCTATGTGCCCCATCCAGGTCCCCATCTTGTGGCTATGTGCCCCATCCAGGTCCCCATCTTGAGGCTATGTGCCCCATCCAGGTCCCCATCTTGAGGCTATGTGCCCCATCCCGGTCCCCATCCTGTGGCTATGTGCCCCATCCCGGTCCCCATCTTGTGGCTATGTGCCCCATCCCGGTCCCCATCTTGTGGCTATGTGCCCCATCCCGGTCCCCATCTTGTGGCTATGTGCCCCATCCAGGTCCCCATCCTGTGGCTATGTGCCCCATCCAGGTCCCCATCCTGTGGCTATGTGCCCCATCCAGGTCCCCATCCTGTGGCTATGTGCCCCATCCAGGTCCCCATCCTGTGGCTATGTGCCCCATCCAGGTCCCCATCCTGTGGCTATGTGCCCCATCCAGGTCCCCATCCTGTGGCTATGTGCCCCATCCCGGTCCCCATCCTGTGGCTATGTGCCCCATCCCGGTCCCCATCCTGTGGCTATGTGCCCCATCCCGGTCCCCATCCTGTGGCTATGTGCCCCATCCCGGTCCCCATCTTGTGGCTATGTGCCCTATCCAGGTCCACATCCTGTGGCTATGTGCCCCATCCAGGTCCACATCCTGTGGCTATGTGCCCCATCCAGGTCCACATCTTGTGGCTATGTGCCCCATCCAGGTCCCCATCCTGTGGCTATGTGCCCCATCCAGGTCCCCATCTTGTGGCTATGTGCCCCATCCAGGTCCCCATCTTGTGGCTATGTGCCCCATCCAGGTCCCCTCTTGTGGCTATGTGCCCCATCCAGGTCCCCTCTTGTGGCTATGTGCCCCATCCAGGTCCCCTCTTGTGGCTATGTGCCCCCTGTTCTTCACACACATAAAATAGAAAAAAAAAAAAGATGATTCTCACCTGTCCTCCGTTCCCTCGGCGGCCTTCCTGCAGATGTGGCCCGCAGGCACCACAGAGTCCGACCCCTTGACGATCCCGACCTGGTCCAGGAGGAGCCGCCGACAGCAGCGCTGCATTGCCGCACACAGACTGTTTCCCAGCACTGCATTTTCAATGTCAGCCGCCGGCCAATCAGAGGCCAGCAGCTGATAGCTGCGTATGGCAATGACGTCATACTCGCTGCGCCGACACGCAGATATCAGCTGCTGGCCTCTGATTGGCCGGCGGCTGGCATTGGAAATGCAGTGCTGGGAAACAGTCTCTGTGCGGCAATGCAGCGCTGCTGTCGGAGGCTCCTCCTGGACCAGGTCGGGATCATCAAGGGGTCTGTGCCTGCGGGCCGCATAAAGCAGCCTCAGGGGCCGCATGCGGCCCGCGGGCCGCGTGTTTGAGACCCCTGTATTATATAGAGTCATTACACACAGAGGGATCTATTATATAGAGTCATTACACACAGAGGGATCTATTATATAGTCATTACACACAGAGGGATTATATAGAGTCATTACACACAGAGGGATCTGTTATATAGAGTCATTACACACAGAGGGATCTATTATATAGAGTCATTACACACAGAGGGATCTATTATATAGAGTCGTCACACGCAGAGGGATCTATTATATAGAGTCGTTACACGCAGAGGGATCTATTATATAGTCGTCACACGCAGAGGGATCTATTATATAGAGTCGTCACACGCAGAGGGATCTATTATATAGTCGTCACACGCAGAGGGATTTATTATATAGAGTCGTCACACGCAGAGGGATCTATTATATAGAGTCGTCACACACAGAGGGATCTATTATATAGAGTCATTACACACAGAGGGATCTATTATAGAGTCATTACACGTGGAGGGATCTATTATATAGAGTCATTACACGGGGAGGGATCTATTATATAGAGTCATTACATGGGGAGGGACCTATTATATAGAGTCATTACACGGGGAGGGACCTATTATATAGAGTCATTACACACAGAGGGACCTATTATATAGAGTCATTACACACAGAGGGACCTATTATATAGAGTCATTACACACAGAGGGATCTATTATATAGAGTCATTACACACAGTGATCTATGATATAGTCATTACACGCAGAGGGATCTGTTATATAGTCATTACACACAGAGTGATCTGTTATATAGAGTCATTACACACAGAGTGATCTATTATATAGTCATTACACACAGAGGGATTATATAGAGTCATTACACACAGGAATCTGTTATATAGAGTCATTACACAGAGGGATTATATAGAGTCATTACACACAGAGGGATCTGTTATATAGTCATTACACGCAGAGGGATCTATTATATAGAGTCATTACATGCAGAGCGATCTATTATATAGAGTCATTACAAGCAGAGCGATCTATTATATAGAGTCATTACACGCAGAGGGATCTGTTATATAGAGACATTACACACAGAGTGATCTATTATATAGAGTCATTACACACAGAGGGATCTGTTATATAGAGACATTACACACAGAGTGATCTATTATATAGTCATTACACACAGAGGGATCTATTATATAGAGTCATTACACACAGAGGGATCTGTTATATAGAGTCATTACACACAGAGGGATCTGTTATATAGAGTCATTACACACAGAGGGATCTGTTCTATAGAGTCATTACACACAGAGGGATCTATTCTATAGAGTCATTACACACAGAGGGATCTATTCTATAGAGTCATTACACAGAGGGATCTATTATATAGTCATTACACACAGAGGGATCTATTATATAGTCATTACACACAGAGGGATCTATTATATAGTTATTACACGCAGAGGGATCTGTTATATAGAGTCATTACACACAGAGTGATCTATAATATAGAGTCATTACACACAGAGGGATTATATAGAGTCATTACACACAGAGGGATCTGTTATATAGTCATTACACACAGAGGGATCTATTATATAGAGTCATTACACACCGAGGGATCTGTTATATAGTCATTACACGCAGAGGGATCTGTTATATAGTCATTACACGCAGAGGGATCTATTATATAGAGTCATTACACGCAGAGCGATCTATTATATAGAGTCATTACACGCAGAGGGATCTATTATAGAGTCATTACACGCAGAGGGATCTATTATATAGAGTCATTACAAGCAGAGCAATCTATTATATAGAGTAATTACACGCAGAGGGATCTATTATATAGAGTCATTACACGCAGAGGGATCTATTATATAGAGTCATTACAAGCAGAGCGATCTATTATATAGAGTCATTACACGCAGAGGGATCTATTATATAGAGTCATTACACGTAGAGGGATCTATTATATAGAGTCATTACACGCAGAGGGATCTATTATATAGTCATTACACGCAGAGGGATCTATTATATAGAGTCATTATACGCAGAGGGATCTATTATATAGAGTCATTACAAGCAGAGCTTTCTATTATATAGAGTCATTACACGCAGAGGGATCTATTATATATTGTCATTACACGCAGAGGGATCTATTATATAGAGTCATTACACGCAGAGGGATCTATTATATAGAATCATCACACGCAGAGGGATCTATTATATAGTCATTACACGCAGAGGGATCTATTATATAGTCATTACACGCAGAGGGATCTATTATATAGAGTCATTACACGCAGAGGGATCTATTATATAGAGTCGTTACACGCAGAGGGATTATATAGAGTCATTACACACAGAGGGATTATATAGAGTCATTACACACAGAGGGATCTATTATATAGAGTCATTACACACAGAGGGATCTATTATATAGTCATTGCACGCAGAGGGATCTATTCTATAGAGTCATTACACACAGAGGGATCTATTATATAGTCATTACACACAGAGGAATCTATTATATAGAGTCATTACACACAGAGGGATCTATTATATAGTCATTACACGCAGAGGGATCTGTTATATAGTCATTACACGCAGAGGGATCTATTATATAGAGTCATTACACGCAGAGGAATCTATTATATAGTCATTACACACAGCGGAATCTATTATATAGAGTCATTACACACAGAGGGATCTATTATATAGAGTCATTACACACAGAGGGATCTATTATATAGAGTCATTACACACAGAGGGATCTATTATATAGAGTCATTACACACAGAGGGATCTATTATATAGTCATTACATGCAGAGGGATCTGTTATATAGAGTCATTACACACAGAGGGATCTATTATATAGTCATTACACAGAGGGATCTATTATATAGAGTCATTACACACAGAGGGATCTATTATATAGTCATTACACACAGAGGAATCTATTATATAGAGTCATTACACACAGAGGGATCTATTATATAGTCATTACACACAGATGGATCTATTATATAGTCATTATGACGCGCCCCCTGGGCCAGTGCTGTAGGGGATACCCGGATCTCGATGGGGGTAGTAGTCCTTGTGGCGGTGACCCGGTCCGTGCCCAGGGTGTCAAACTAAGTGGCAGTCTATGGCAGTAGATGTTAACTTGATTGTCGACTACGCCACCCGTTGAGTGCGGCTTTGAAGCCGCCGCTGCAGAGCAGTCCACTGAGGCCGGTGGTATATGTGCAGCAGTGATGATATAACCCCCAACGGGAGGGGTATGGCCTCAGGGCAGCAGGTGTGGATGATGGGGGTTGTTGTGGTGTAGAAAGGAGACTCTGAGACGGGAGGTGCAGTTCAGGGTTTTTACTTACTGATGTTCTTTTGGTCACTCTGGCCTTGAGTGACCACCCGAGCCGTGCTGCATCCACCAGGTCCTGGACTCGGCCAACCCCCAGGCAATTCTGGAGCGTGGCCCTGAGCTCCTTTCTGACTTTCCCTTTCTACTGGCCGTTCCCACCAGGGATCCACTTATGTCCGGCTCCCTCGGGTCTCTTGTTGGTTGCACCTTTTCTGGGTTCCCTGACCCTATGCTTGGTGTGCCTTTCTAGTGGATCTGGTGAGGGTCGTGGCAGATCCTGACCACGACCTCCGGTTCCTGGCTAAGGTGTGCTTTGGCCTCTGCCAGCTTGGGTTCCGGTACCCTGGTCCGCCAACCCTTCACCCTTCTGTCTGTATTCTGGGGTCTTGGGGTTCTTTCTTCTTTCCTCTCTGGGTCCTTCTGACTCCTCTCTCTCTCTCTCTCTCAGCAGGCCTTGCTCTGGAGCTGGGCCCAGCCGGAGCCACAGCTCCCTGTCAGCCCTTCTGGCTGAGCTTCTCTGCTCTGCTCAGACTCTCTCAAAAGACCCTGTCTCTAGATGGTGCCCACCTTATATACTCCCTCTATGCGTGAGCTCAGGTGACCAGCACCCAATGAGCTCCTAGCCTTACCCAGACTGCTCCCCCTATCTGCCCCTACACTACTGGGATGTTCCACCCCCCTCCCACTCCAGCCAGGGACAGACGCAGTCGTACCTGCACATAAACTGGTGGGAGTACCGTCGTTCTGTCCCCCGGAAATGGGATGTATGTAGTGCATGCAGCTAACTGAGCTCAGTACCACACTCCATCCTTATCCGGGAGTGGAATACCACACCTCTGGCTTGAGGTGTAATACCCCTGTAGCAGCCGAGTCCTCAGGGTGCTACAATTACACACAGCGGAATCTATTATATAGAGTCATTACACACAGAGGGATCTATTATATAGTCATTACACACAGAGGAATCTATTATATAGTCATTACACGCAGAGGGATCTATTATATAGAGTCATTACACGCAGAGCGATCTATTATATAGAGTCATTACACGCAGAGGGATCTATTATATAGAGTCATTACAAGCAGAGCGATCTATTATATAGAGTCATTACACGCAGAGGGATCTGTTATATAGAGACATTACACACAGAGTGATCTATTATATCAGGGGTCTCAAACTCGGCTGGGTATATGGGCCGCACATGGAAAAAATTTGAATTTGGGGGGCCGCATTCTTTGTTCAATGAGACATTTTTAGTGATACCATTTTTTTTTGTATACACCTTTTGAACATTTTTTCCGTGTTTATTTTTTTATAGCTTGGGTCGTTATGGATGTGGTGATGATAAACGTGCACTTTTTTGTGTTTACTTTAGTTTACATATAAAACAGCATTTTTAGTGCCCAATATTTTTTCATGCTTTATTTTTATTTTTTAGATTTTTACAATTTTGTTTCCCCCAATTGGCCACATTCAGTAATATTGTCTTACAATTAGCATCATATAGTAATAATGGCAAACATCTTGTACTAATGTGCCCCATCCCGGTCCCCATCTTGTGGCTATGTGCCCCATCCAGGTCCCCTCTTGTGGCTATGTGCCCCATCCCGGTCCCCATCTTGTCGCTATGTGCCCCATCCAGGTCCCCATCTTGTCGCTATGTGCCCCATCCCGGTCCCCATCCTGTGGCTATGTGCCCCATCCCGGTCCCCATCCTGTGGCTATGTGCCCCATCCCGGTCCACATCTTGTGGCTATGTGCCCCATCCAGGTCCCCATCTTGTGGCTATGTGCCCCATCCAGGTCCCCTCTTGTGGCTATGTGCCCCATCCAGGTCCCCTCTTGTGGCTATGTGCCCCATCCAGGTCCCCTCTTGTGGCTATGTGCCCCATCCAGGTCCCCATCCTGTGGCTATGTGCCCCATCCAGGTCCCCATCCTGTGGCTATGTGCCCCATCCAGGTCCCCATCCTGTGGCTATGTGCCCCATCCAGGTCCCCTCTTGTGGCTATGTGCCCCATCCAGGTCCCCATCTTGTGGCTATGTGCCCCATCCAGGTCCCCTCTTGTGGCTATGTGCCCCATCCAGGTCCCCATCTTGTGGCTATGTGCCCCATCCCGGTCCCCATCTTGTGGCTATGTGCCCCATCCAGGTCCCCATCCTGTGGCTATGTGCCCCATCCAGGTCCCCTCTTGTGGCTATGTGCCCCATCCAGGTCCCCTCTTGTGGCTATGTGCCCCATCCAGGTCCCCTCTTGTGGCTATGTGCCCCCTGTTCTTCACACACATAAAATAGAAAAAAAAAAAGATGATTCTCACCTGTCCTCCGTTCCCTCGGCGGCCTTCCTGCAGATGTGGCCCGCAGGCACCACAGAGTCCGACCCCTTGACGATCCCGACCTGGTCCAGGAGGAGCCGCCGACAGCAGCGCTGCATTGCCGCACACAGACTGTTTCCCAGCACTGCATTTTCAATGTCAGCCGCCGGCCAATCAGAGGCCAGCAGCTGATAGCTGCGTATGGCAATGACGTCATACTCGCTGCGCCGACACGCAGATATCAGCTGCTGGCCTCTGATTGGCCGGCGGCTGGCATTGGAAATGCAGTGCTGGGAAACAGTCTCTGTGCGGCAATGCAGCGCTGCTGTCGGAGGCTCCTCCTGGACCAGGTCGGGATCATCAAGGGGTCTGTGCCTGCGGGCCGCATAAAGCAGCCTCAGGGGCCGCATGCGGCCCGCGGGCCGCGTGTTTGAGACCCCTGTATTATATAGAGTCATTACACACAGAGGGATCTATTATATAGAGTCATTACACACAGAGGGATCTATTATATAGTCATTACACACAGAGGGATTATATAGAGTCATTACACACAGAGGGATCTGTTATATAGAGTCATTACACACAGAGGGATCTATTATATAGAGTCATTACACACAGAGGGATCTATTATATAGAGTCGTCACACGCAGAGGGATCTATTATATAGAGTCGTTACACGCAGAGGGATCTATTATATAGTCGTCACACGCAGAGGGATCTATTATATAGAGTCGTCACACGCAGAGGGATCTATTATATAGAGTCGTCACACGCAGAGGGATCTATTATATAGTCGTCACACGCAGAGGGATTTATTATATAGAGTCGTCACACGCAGAGGGATCTATTATATAGAGTCGTCACACGCAGAGGGATCTATTATATAGAGTCGTCACACACAGAGGGATCTATTATATAGAGTCATTACACGGGGAGGGATCTATTATATAGAGTCATTACACGGGGAGGGATCTATTATATAGAGTCATTACATGGGGAGGGACCTATTATATAGAGTCATTACACGGGGAGGGACCTATTATATAGAGTCATTACACACAGAGGGACCTATTATATAGAGTCATTACACACAGAGGGATCTATTATATAGAGTCATTACACACAGAGTGATCTATTATATAGAGTCATTACACACAGAGTGATCTGTTATATAGAGTCATTACACACAGAGTGATCTATTATATAGTCATTACACACAGAGGGATTATATAGAGTCATTACACACAGAGGAATCTGTTATATAGAGTCATTACACAGAGGGATTATATAGAGTCATTACACACAGAGGGATCTGTTATATAGAGTCATTACACACAGAGGGATCTGTTATATAGTCATTACACGCAGAGGGATCTATTATATAGAGTCATTACACGCAGAGCGATCTATTATATAGAGTCATTACATGCAGAGCGATCTATTATATAGAGTCATTACAAGCAGAGCGATCTATTATATAGAGTCATTACACGCAGAGGGATCTGTTATATAGAGACATTACACACAGAGTGATCTATTATATAGAGTCATTACACACAGAGGGATCTGTTATATAGAGACATTACACACAGAGTGATCTATTATATAGTCATTACACACAGAGGGATCTATTATATAGAGTCATTACACACAGAGGGATCTGTTATATAGAGTCATTACACACAGAGGGATCTGTTCTATAGAGTCATTACACACAGAGGGATCTGTTCTATAGAGTCATTACACACAGAGGGATCTATTCTATAGAGTCATTACACACAGAGGGATCTATTCTATAGAGTCATTACACACAGAGGGATCTATTATATAGTCATTACACACAGAGGGATCTATTATATAGTCATTACGCACAGAGGGATCTATTATATAGTTATTACACGCAGAGGGATCTGTTATATAGAGTCATTACACACAGAGTGATCTATAATATAGAGTCATTACACACAGAGGGATTATATAGAGTCATTACACACAGAGGGATCTGTTATATAGAGTCATTACACACCGAGGGATCTATTATATAGAGTCATTACACACCGAGGGATCTGTTATATAGTCATTACACGCAGAGGGATCTGTTATATAGTCATTACACGCAGAGGGATCTATTATATAGAGTCATTACACGCAGAGCGATCTATTATATAGAGTCATTACACGCAGAGGGATCTATTATAGAGTCATTACACGCAGAGGGATCTATTATATAGAGTCATTACAAGCAGAGCAATCTATTATATAGAGTAATTACACGCAGAGGGATCTATTATATAGAGTCATTACACGCAGAGGGATCTATTATATAGAGTCATTACAAGCAGAGCGATCTATTATATAGAGTCATTACACGCAGAGGGATCTATTATATAGAGTCATTACACGTAGAGGGATCTATTATATAGAGTCATTACACGCAGAGGGATCTATTATATAGTCATTACACGCAGAGGGATCTATTATATAGAGTCATTACACGCAGAGGGATCTATTATATAGAGTCATTACAAGCAGAGCTTTCTATTATATAGAGTCATTACACGCAGAGGGATCTATTATATATTGTCATTACACGCAGAGGGATCTATTATATAGAGTCATTACACGCAGAGGGATCTATTATATAGAGTCATTACACGCAGAGGGATCTATTATATAGAGTCATTACACGTAGAGGGATCTATTATATAGAGTCATTACACGCAGAGGGATCTATTATATAGTCATTACACGCAGAGGGATCTATTATATAGAGTCATTACACGCAGAGGGATCTATTATATAGAGTCATTACAAGCAGAGCTTTCTATTATATAGAGTCATTACACGCAGAGGGATCTATTATATATTGTCATTACACGCAGAGGGATCTATTATATAGAGTCATTACACGCAGAGGGATCTATTATATAGAATCACCACACGCAGAGGGATCTATTATATAGTCATTACACGCAGAGGGATCTATTATATAGTCATTACACGCAGAGGGATCTATTATATAGAGTCATTACACGCAGAGGGATCTATTATATAGAGTCGTTACACGCAGAGGGATTATATAGAGTCATTACACACAGAGGGATTATATAGAGTCATTACACACAGAGGGATCTGTTATATAGTCATTGCACGCAGAGGGATCTATTCTATAGAGTCATTACACACAGAGGGATCTATTATATAGTCATTACACACAGAGGGATCTATTATATAGAGTCATTACACACAGAGGGATCTATTATATAGTCATTACACGCAGAGGGATCTGTTATATAGTCATTACACGCAGAGGGATCTATTATATAGAGTCATTACACGCAGAGGAATCTATTATATAGTCATTACACACAGCGGAATCTATTATATAGAGTCATTACACACAGAGGAATCTATTATATAGAGTCATTACACACAGAGGGATCTATTATATAGAGTCATTACACACAGAGGGATCTATTATATAGAGTCATTACACACAGAGGGATCTATTATATAGTCATTACACAGAGGGATCTATTATATAGAGTCATTACACACAGAGGGATCTATTATATAGTCATTACACACAGAGGAATCTATTATATAGAGTCATTACACACAGAGGGATCTATTATATAGTCATTACACACAGAGGAATCTATTATATAGAGTCATTACACACAGAGGGATCTATTATATAGTCATTACACACAGAGGAATCTATTATATAGAGTCATTACACACAGAGGGATCTATTATATAGTCATTACACACAGAGGGATCTATTATATAGTCATTATGACGCGCCCCCTGGGCCAGTGCTGTAGGGGATACCCGGATCTCGATGGGGGTAGTAGTCCTTGTGGCGGTGACCCGGTCCGTGCCCAGGGTGTCAAACTAAGTGGCAGTCTATGGCAGTAGATGTTAACTTGATTGTCGACTACGCCACCCGTTGAGTGCGGCTTTGAAGCCGCCGCTGCAGAGCAGTCCACTGAGGCCGGTGGTATATGTGCAGCAGTGATGATATAACCCCCAACGGGAGGGGTATGGCCTCAGGGCAGCAGGTGTGGATGATGGGGGTTGTTGTGGTGTAGAAAGGAGACTCTGAGACGGGAGGTGCAGTTCAGGGTTTTTACTTACTGATGTTCTTTTGGTCACTCTGGCCTTGAGTGACCACCCGAGCCGTGCTGCATCCACCAGGTCCTGGACTCGGCCAACCCCCAGGCAATTCTGGAGCGTGGCCCTGAGCTCCTTTCTGACTTTCCCTTTCTACTGGCCGTTCCCACCAGGGATCCACTTATGTCCGGCTCCCTCGGGTCTCTTGTTGGTTGCACCTTTTCTGGGTTCCCTGACCCTATGCTTGGTGTGCCTTTCTAGTGGATCTGGTGAGGGTCGTGGCAGATCCTGACCACGACCTCCGGTTCCTGGCTAAGGTGTGCTTTGGCCTCTGCCAGCTTGGGTTCCGGTACCCTGGTCCGCCAACCCTTCACCCTTCTGTCTGTATTCTGGGGTCTTGGGGTTCTTTCTTCTTTCCTCTCTGGGTCCTTCTGACTCCTCTCTCTCTCTCTCTCTCAGCAGGCCTTGCTCTGGAGCTGGGCCCAGCCGGAGCCACAGCTCCCTGTCAGCCCTTCTGGCTGAGCTTCTCTGCTCTGCTCAGACTCTCTCAAAAGACCCTGTCTCTAGATGGTGCCCACCTTATATACTCCCTCTATGCGTGAGCTCAGGTGACCAGCACCCAATGAGCTCCTAGCCTTACCCAGACTGCTCCCCCTATCTGCCCCTACACTACTGGGATGTTCCACCCCCCTCCCACTCCAGCCAGGGACAGACGCAGTCGTACCTGCACATAAACTGGTGGGAGTACCGTCGTTCTGTCCCCCGGAAATGGGATGTATGTAGTGCATGCAGCTAACTGAGCTCAGTACCACACTCCATCCTTATCCGGGAGTGGAATACCACACCTCTGGCTTGAGGTGTAATACCCCTGTAGCAGCCGAGTCCTCAGGGTGCTACAATTACACACAGCGGAATCTATTATATAGAGTCATTACACACAGAGGGATCTATTATATAGTCATTACACACAGAGGAATCTATTATATAGTCATTACACGCAGAGGGATCTATTATATAGAGTCATTACACGCAGAGCGATCTATTATATAGAGTCATTACACGCAGAGGGATCTATTATATAGAGTCATTACAAGCAGAGCGATCTATTATATAGAGTCATTACACGCAGAGGGATCTGTTATATAGAGACATTACACACAGAGTGATCTATTATATCAGGGGTCTCAAACTCGGCTGGGTATATGGGCCGCACATGGAAAAAATTTGAATTTGGGGGGCCGCATTCTTTGTTCAATGAGACATTTTTAGTGATACCATTTTTTTTTGTATACACCTTTTGAACATTTTTTCCGTGTTTATTTTTTTATAGCTTGGGTCGTTATGGATGTGGTGATGATAAACGTGCACTTTTTTGTGTTTACTTTAGTTTACATATAAAACAGCATTTTTAGTGCCCAATATTTTTTCATGCTTTATTTTTATTTTTTAGATTTTTACAATTTTGTTTCCCCCAATTGGCCACATTCAGTAATATTGTCTTACAATTAGCATCATATAGTAATAATGGCAAACATCTTGTGGCTATGTGCCCCATCCCGGTCCCCATCCTGTGGCTATGTGCCCCATCCCGGTCCCCATCCTGTGGCTATGTGCCCCATCCCGGTCCCCATCCTGTGGCTATGTGCCCCATCCCGGTCCCCATCCTGTGGCTATGTGCCCCATCCCGGTCCCCATCCTGTGGCTATGTGCCCCATCCCGGTCCCCATCCTGTGGCTATGTGCCCCATCCCGGTCCCCATCCTGTGGCTATGTGCCCCATCCCGGTCCCCATCCTGTGGCTATGTGCCCCATCCCGGTCCCCATCCTGTGGCTATGTGCCCCATCCCGGTCCCCATCCTGTGGCTATGTGCCCCATCCCGGTCCCCATCCTGTGGCTATGTGCCCCATCCCGGTCCCCATCTTGTGGCTATGTGCCCCATCCAGGTCCCCATCTTGTGGCTATGTGCCCCATCCCGGTCCCCATCTTGTGGCTATGTGCCCCATCCAGGTCCACATCCTGTGGCTATGTGCCCCATCCAGGTCCACATCCTGTGGCTATGTGCCCCATCCAGGTCCCCATCTTGTGGCTATGTGCCCCATCCAAGTCCCCATCCTGTGGCTATGTGCCCCATCCAGGTCCCCATCTTGTGGCTATGTGCCCCATCCAGGTCCCCATCTTGTGGCTATGTGCCCCATCCAGGTCCCCATCTTGTGGCTATGTGCCCCATCCAGGTCCCCTCTTGTGGCTATGTGCCCCATCCAGGTCCCCATCTTGTGGCTATGTGCCCCATCCAGGTCCCCATCTTGTGGCTATGTGCCCCATCCAGGTCCCCTCTTGTGGCTATGTGCCCCATCCAGGTCCCCTCTTGTGGCTATGTGCCCCATCCAGGTCCCCATCTTATGGCTATGTGCCCCATCCAGGTACCCTCTTGTGGCTCTGTGCCCCATCCAGGTCCCCATCTTGTGGCTATGTGCCCCATCCAGGTCCCCATCTTGTGGCTATGTGCCCCATCCAGGTCCCCTCTTGTGGCTATGTGCCCCATCCAGGTCCCCTCTTGTGGCTATGTGCCCCCTGTTCTTCACACACATAAAATAGAAAAAAAAAAAGATGATTCTCACCTGTCCTCCGTTCCCTCGGCGGCCTTCCTGCAGATGTGGCCCGCAGGCACCACAGAGTCCGACCCCTTGACGATCCCGACCTGGTCCAGGAGGAGCCGCCGACAGCAGCGCTGCATTGCCGCACACAGACTGTCTCCCAGCACTGCATTTTCAATGTCAGCCGCCGGCCAATCAGAGGCCAGCAGCTGATAGCTGCGGTGGCAATGACGTCATACTCGCTGCGCCGACACGCAGATATCAGCTGCTGGCCTCTGATTGGCCGGCGGCTGGCATTGGAAATGCAGTGCTGGGAGACAGTCTCTGTGCGGCAATGCAGCGCTGCTGTCGGCGGCTCCTCCTGGACCAGGTCGGGATCGTCAAGGGGTCTGTGCCTGCGGGCCGCATAAAGCAGCCTCAGGGGCCGCATGCGGCCCGCGGGCCGCGTGTTTGAGACCCCTGTATTATATAGAGTCATTACACACAGAGGGATCTATTATATAGAGTCATTACACACAGAGCGATCTGTTATATAGAGTCATTACACACAGAGGGATCTGTTATATAGAGTCATTACACACAGAGGGATCTATTATATAGAGTCATTACACGCAGAGCGATCTATTATATAGAGTCATTACATGCAGAGGGATCTATTATATAGAGTCATTACACGCAGAGGGATCTATTATAGAGTCGTCACACGCAAAGGGATCTATTATATAGAGTCGTCACACGCAGAGGGATCTATTATATAGTCATTACACACAGAGGAATCTATTATATAGTCAATACACACAGAGGGATCTATTATATAGAGTCATTACACACAGAGGGATCTATTATATAGTCATTACACACAGAGGGATTATATAGAGTCATTACACACAGAGGGATCTGTTATATAGAGTCGTTACACAAAGAGGGATCTATTATATAGAGTCGTTACACAAAGAGGGATCTATTAAATAGAGTCGTTACACACAGAGGGATCTATTATATAGAGTCATTACACACAGAGGGATCTATTATATCATAGAATCATAGAATCATAGAATGGTAGAGTTGGAAGGGACCTCCTGGGTCATCTGGTCCAACCCCCTGCTCAAAGCAGGATTCACTAGATCAACTCAGACAGATGTCTGTCCAGCCTCTGTTTGAAGACGTCCATTGAAGGGGAACTCACCACCTCTCGTGGCAGCCTGTTCCACTCATTAATCACCCTAACTGTCAAAAAGTTTTTTCTAATATCTAATCTGTGTCTCCTCCCATTTAGTTTCATCCCATTGCTTCTAGTCTTTCCTTGTGCAAATGAGAATAAAGATGATCCTTCTACAATGTGACAGCCCTTGACATATTTGTAGACAGCTATTAAGTCTCCTCTCAGTCTTCTTTTTTGCAAGCTAAACATTCCCAAATCCTGCAACCGTTCCTCATAGGACATGGTTTGCAGACCAGTCACCATTCTGGTCGCTCTTCTCTGAACTTGCTCCAGTTTGTCTATGTCTTTTTTAAAATGTGGTGCCCAAAACTGTACACAGTATTCCAGATGAGGTCTGACCAAAGAGGAGTAAAGACCGATAATGACTTCACGTGATCTAGACTGTATGCTTCTGTTAATACATCCCAGAATTGTATTTGCCTTTTTTGCTGCTGCATCACACTGTTGACTCATGTTCAGTCTATGATCTATTAGTATACCTAAGTCTTTTTCACATGTACTGTTGCTTAGCTCTATTCCTCCCATTCTGTATATGCTTTTTTCATTTTTATTGCCCAGATGTAGTACTTTGCATTTTTCCCTGTTAAAAACCATTCTGTTGGTTGCTGCCCACTGCTCCAGTTTATTTAGGTCTTTTTGAATCCTCTCTCTCTCTTCTCTAGTATTAGCTATCCCTCCTAGCTTTGTGTCATCAGCAAATTTAATCAGTTTACCCTCAATTCCTTCATCTAAATCATTGATAAAGATGTTGAACAATACAGGTCCCAGGACGGAGCCCTGTGGTACCCCACTTGAGACATTCATCCAGCTGGATGTGAAGCCATTTACAACCACCCTTTGAGTCCGATCACTAAGCCAGTTATGAATCTACCTAACAGTTGCCTGGTCCATTGCATACTTGGTCATTTTTTCAATAAGGATGATGTGAGATACTTTGTCAAATGCTTTGCTGAAGTCAAGATATACTATATCTACAGCATTTCCCTGATCCACCCAGTCAGTGATTCTGTCATAGAAGGAAATTAAGTTAGTCTGACATGACTTGTTAGTTACAAACCCATGCTGACTCTGGTTAATCACTTCATTCTTATCCATGTACTTACATACATGTTGTTTAATAATTTGTTCAAAGATCTTTCCTGGTATAGAAGTCAGACTCACCGGCCTATAGTTCCCTGGGTCCACCTTCTTCCCCTTTTTGAAGATAGGAACAACATTTGCTCTTCTCCAGTCTTCTGGGACTTCTCCTGTTCTCCAAGAATTTTCAAAGATTATGGAGAGTGGTTCTAAAATTTCTTCTACGATCTCCTTCAGTACTCTGGGGTGTAATTCATCTGGACCTGGTGACTTGAACTCATTTATGTTAGCTAAATATTCCCTCACAATCTTTCTGTTTACAGATAACTTGGATTCCTCTATTCCTTTAAAAGGACAGTGAAGATCAGTTGATGTTACATTTTCTTTCTGAGAGAAAACAGATGCAAAATAGGAATTAAAAAGTTCGGCCTTCTCAACATCCTCTCTTACCATTTCTCCATTTTCATCCTGTAAAAATCCTATAGCATCTTTGACTTTTCTTTTACTTTTGACATACCCCCAAAATCCTTTTTTATTGCTTTTGACATCTCTTGCAAGCCTTAATTCATTGTCAGCTTTAGCTAACCTGATACGTGCCCTGCAGGATCTGCAGACTGCATTATAATCTTCTTTAGATATGCCTCCCTCTTTCCATTTAATAAACATTTCTTTCTTTCTTTTTAGCATGTGTTTAAGTTCTGTGTTCATCCATCCTGGTTTCCTTAAATGCTTCCCATTCTTCCTACTTTTCGGGATTGTTAACGATTGTGCTTTGAGAATCTCATTTTTAAAAATTTCCCATCCTTCCTGGACATTTTTGTCCTTAAGGACATCCAGCCATTGGATCCCTCCTATTCTCTTTCTGAGTCTCTTAAAATCTGCCTTTCTAAAATCTAACCTTGAAGTTTGAGTCTTCACATGTCTTCCTCCTCTAGTTATCCAAAATTCTATAATAGCATGATCGCTGCCTCCTAGGGTCCCAGCCACCTTTACCTCCTCAACCATTTCCTCCCTGTTTATAAGGATTAGATCCAAAGTAGCAGATCCCCTTGTTTTCTCCCCTACCTTTTGGAAGATAAAGTTGTCAGCAAGAGAGGATAAGAATTTGCTTGACCTGTTAGTTTTACTTGAGAGAGATTCCCAACAAATGTCTGGATAGTTGAAATCTCCCATGACCACTACGTCATATTTTTTGGAGAACTTGGTCATTTGATACATAAAGAGTTCATCCATATCTTCAGCTTGCCCAGGTGGCCTGTAGTAAATGCCTACAATGGTGTCCTTTCCGTTGTTCTCTCCTTGTATTCTTACCCAAACAGTTTCCACAGAACTCCCAGTCTCTGAAGCTTCAATCTCTGTGCAGATATTCGCTTTTCTAACATACAATGCAACACCTCCTCCTCGTTTATCAAGTCTGTTTCTTGCAAATAAGTTGTATCCTTTTAGCCTTTTATTCCAATCATGTGTATCGTCCCACCAAGTTTCAGTGATTCCAATGACATCATATTCCTTTTCCTGCATTAGTAGTTCCAATTCTCCTTGTTTGTTGCCCATGCTTTGTGCATTTGTATAAAAACATTTTAGTTTGTGATTGGTTTCTCTTCCTCCCATATTTTTATTATTTAAATTGTTTTGTCTTTGTTCTTCCTTTCCACTTCCAGTAGCAGAGATCTCAATAGTATTTGTCAGCTGTATGGCTTTTTCTGGCCTTTTGCTTCCCTTCCCACATTGTTCTAGTTTAAAGCTCTCCTGATGAGTTGTCATGAAAACAACACCCACTCTTGGGTCAGACCTTGCAGCTCTCTGGCGCCCCCTTATCCTGCTGGTCAAACACGGTATTGACAGAGGATAAGCACGGGTGCAGCTGCTCTCATTTATGTCGACTATTGCGGCACGTGATGTGACAGGACGTATATATACCACCAGTTCCTTCCAGGAACGTATATATACCTCCGACCAGCCACCCTCAAACCACAATATCACATAAATACTGGTATACTGCCACCACCGATCGCTTAACAGGTGGATCGGGTACCTGGTAGGTAACGTGAATTAGCGGGTGAGGAACGTGTTTGCTCGACATAGGACAAGAAGAAAGAAACTGGTAAATAATTAATGATTTACTCCCAAAAGGTGGGCAGTGTTTACAAAATATATACAAGATATTATAAAGGAGACAATTTACATGTATGCATAAACAGTTATTAAAATAAAAGGGATAAGTAATAGCAAAACCTGCTTCACAAGGTGATGGTCTCAGATTCTGTGGGAGGGACGGCTCCCCGGAAATTAGAGGTGATTCTTCTTACGCCGCGTGATGTGCGTGCGTTCGACGTCCCTGAGAAGAATGACCTGAAAATGGCCGATTTGCTTTTTAGTAAGCAGCCAAAACTCTGGGGAACACCCCTTATTTACCTTACAAGGGGGGCTCGGCTTTGCGAGCCCACCCAGCTGCAGAAGACCTAACAGATCCTTCAGATTCCATATCTTGGTGTGGGGGGGTCCCACATCCAAGAGGGAGACATCATCTTGACCGTCACCAATATTCATGAAGATAGATATTAAATATGAAACCTCTATGACGCTCAGAAGCTCAGAATCCATTATCTCAGTTCCCGGTCATTCCTCAGTTATGCAAGTTATACTATTGTAATGGGAAAAAGGTGAGCATTCAAAAAACGTGGTTCCGATGTTTCTGTCAGACCTGTGCGTGATTAAAATTGGCATAAAACGTTTGTACAATTAAACAATGGGATTTTTTGGAGGGATTTTCCGGTTTGTACTAGCGCTTGCCCTGGACTGAGGTTTTATGGCGGGTCATAAAAATTCCTGGTTTGGGGAAAAGCAAAAGTGAGTTCTGTGTCTTCACTTACAAACAGATAGGGGGTGGTTTTTTTTTCTTTTTTAAAAACATCTCTCATTTTTTAAAACTCGGGCAAAAATACCTTTTGCCTGACACCTCCCCCTTTTTGACTGCGCTATGGAGGTAGGACCTTCTGGTACTCCTCCAAGCGTATGTCTGGAGGCTCCCCTCGCCGGGACAACCCATCGGCATTGCCATGCTCGCTGCCCCTGCGGTGTTGAACGGTAAAGTCGTACTGCTGGAGGGTGAGGCTCCAGCGTAACAACCTTCCGTTGGCACCTGACATGGTGTGCAGCCAACTCAGGGGGTTGTGGTCAGTCACGACAGTGAAGGGGCGCCCGTACAAGTAAGGCTGTAAGCGGTTGAGGGCCCATACAATGGCCAGGCACTCCTTCTCTATGGTGGAATAGGCCACTTCCCTCGGCAGCAGTTTCCGGCTTAGGTACAACAAGGGGTGTTCTTGGTTCCCCGAGTCGACCTGGCTGAGTACAGCACCGAGGCCAAATTCACTGGCGTCGGTCTGTACTAAGAGTGGCCGTGTGCCGTCGACCGCCTTTAGTACAGGAGAGCTGCTCAGGGCAGTCTTCAAAGCCCTAAAGGCCACCTCGCATTCATCCGTCCATTTGACGGAATGGGGTAGGCTCTTCCTGGTGAGGTCTGTCAAGGGCTTCGCAAGGCTACTATAGTCCTGCACAAAGCGTCTATAGTACCCTGCGGTGCCCAAGAAGGACTGCACCTGCTTCTTGGTCCTGGGGGTGGGCCAGGACACGATAGCGTCCACCTTCCCAGGCTCTGGCTTCAGAGTACCCCCACCTACCCGGTGCCCCAGGTAGTGGACCTCGTTCATGCCCATCTGGCACTTTCCCGGCTTGATGGTCAAGCCCGCCTGGTGAATGCGCCCGAGCACCTGCTGCAGATGCTCGAGGTGATCCTCCCAGGTGGGACTGAAGATGGCAATGTCATCCAGGTACGCTACTGCGTATCTCTCCAGTCCCTGGAGCAGGTGGTTGACCATTCGCTGGAACGTGGCAGGGGCATTTTTCATGCCGAAGGGCATGACCGTGGATTCATACAATCCGAAGGGGGTGATAAAGGCGGACTTCTCCTGAGCCCCGGGGCTCAAGGGAATCTGCCAATATCCCCGACTCAAATCCATAATGGAGAGATAGCTCGCGCTGGCTAACCGCTCCAGCAGCTCCTCAATGCGTGGCATTGGTTGTGCGTCAGAGGCGGTGATAGCGTTGAGCCCCCTGTAGTCCACACAGAACCGGGTGGTCCGGTCCTTCTTAGGCACCAGGACTACAGGTGAGGCCCACGCGCTCTTGGACCGCTTAATCACCCCCAACTGCAGCATCTCCTCGACCTCCTGGCGCATGACATGCTGCACCTCGTCGGAGATTCGATAGGCTGTCCGCCGGAGTGGGGCATGATTCCCGGTGTCCACTTCATGGACCGCCACTTCAGTCCTGCCAGGCAGGTTGGTGAACACTGCTTGGAAGGGTTTCAGCACTGCTTGCATCTGAGACCTCTGGTCTGCGGATAGCAAGTCGCTTAGCTCTACATCCTCTAGGGACCCGCTGGCCTTCGCTTGGGCGAGCATGTCCAAGAGGGGGTCATCCTCCCCATCCTCGGGCAGGTTGCAGACCGGTAGGACGCAGGTTCCACGTTCTTGATGAGCCTTCATCATATTAACGTGAAACGCCTTCCGCCTACCCCGCTCGTGGTCGTGTGATCACGTAGGTGACCGGGTTGAGCTGTTGGTGAATGACGTACGGGCCTTCCCAGGCCGCCTGAAGCTTGTCCTTTGGTACGGGGACCAGCACCCACACCTTCTGACCCACCTGGTAGGTCCGTTCTCGGGCGTTCTGGTCGTACCAATGCTTCTGGTCAGCCTGGGCTTGCGCCATGTTGTCATGCACCAACTGCGTCAAGGTCTGCATCTTGTCACGGAAGCGCATGACATACTCCACGATGGACACTCCTGGGGAGCTCGGCTCTTCTTCCCAGAATTCCCTTATCAACCCAAGGGGTCCTCGGACACGCCTGCCATACAGGAGCTCAAAGGGGGAGAACCCCGTCGAGGCCTGTGGAACCTCTCTGTAAGCAAATAGCAGGTGTGGGAGGTAACGCTCCCAGTCGCGACCCTGGGTCTCAACCAGCATTTTTAACATCTGTTTGAGGGTACCGTTGAATCGCTCACACAAACCATTGGTCTGTGGGTGATACGCACTCGATACCAGATGCTGCACCTGCATTTTCTTACATAGGGCCTCCATTAAGCGTGACATGAACTGAGTCCCCTGGTCGGTAAGCATCTCCCTGGGAAATCCTACTCGCAAAAAGATGGCCAAGAGGGCGTCCGCCACCTTATCCGCCCTAATTGAGGACAGGGCTACTGCCTCCGGATACCGGGTAGCATAGTCTACCACGGTAAGGATGAATCGTTTTCCAGAGCTGCTGGGTATGGCCAGTGGTCCCACAATGTCCACAGCAATCCTCTGGAAAGGCTCCTCTATCACTGGCAAAGAGATCAGGGGGGCTTTGGGGGCCGGCCCTGACTTTCCCACTCTTTGACACGTGGTACAGGAGCGACAGTAGTTCACCACATCTGTCCTCATTTTGGGCCAATAAAAGTGATGAGACAGCCGGGCCTTGGTTTTGCTAACCCCCAAGTGTCCAGCGAGTGGAATTTCATGGGCGATCCGCAACAACTCGTCCCTGAATTGGTAGGGGACGACCAGCTGTCTTTCCCTCAGCCACTCCTGTTGGGGTGTACAGGGAACTGTCTCCCGGTACAACCTCCCTTGGTCCCAGAATACCCTCTCCTTATCCGACTCGGAGGTGGGTTTCTCCGCGAGGCTCCTTAACGTCTCCAGACTATCATCTGAGTGCAGAGCTGCCTGAAACTCCTGGCTGGAGGAAGCCAGAAGTGAGGTTAAGGCCACGTCCTCACTGGGACCCTCTGGGACCGGCTCTGGGTCCATACCTGATTCAGTTATTCCTCTGTTCGAGGGGGGTCCAGAAGGCAGGGCGTTACTTGCATTCTGGGCACTCTGACTGCGGGTAACAGCGGCTATATAGGCCGTCTCCCCGGGGAATAACACCGTCTCATTAGCCTGAGAGGCCATGAGAACTACTTCTCCATCATCCTCCATTACCTCAGGCACAGTGCTACGTATGCGGCAGCTACCATCAGCCAGGTCTCCATCTGTTGTGACACTGGTCACTGGCACAGCACCACCTGCTTCATGGTCCTCGTGCCTCTCCCCATTACCCTTGGCACTGACATTTGCTCCTGCTAGGGGATCCTCAGCAACATCACCCCGCAGAGTGACATGGCTGAGTTCTCCTGCACCTTCCAATACAACAACATCATCATCATCATCATCATCATGTAAAGCATTGACATTCACATTATTAGCATTAACCTTACCAACCGTATCAGATCGGGGAGGGGTGTCAGGGACATAATAAGCAAACATCCTCCCCAAATCAGTTCCCAACAAAACATTTGCAGGTAGGTTTTTGGATACTCCCACTTCCTTCACCCCACTCCCCGCACCCCAATCAATAAAAACCCGGGCCATGGGCAAGGGGCATCGGACGCCCCCAATCCCAGTGACAGTCAGGGTCTTTCCTGGAATAAGCGCTTCAGGGGACACCAGTTCAGGTCGGATGAGGGTTTGTTCGGCCCCAGTGTCCTTGAGGCCTACAGTGAGAGTGTCCCCCACCCTGACAGACTGAAAGTTTTCACAGGCCCTCCCAACCGGCCCACCCACCAAAAGAACTGAAGCATTAGGCCCTGGGGCCTTGGATGGGGGGTTCTTCCTCTGCTTCTCTGGGCAAGTGGCGCTGAGATGACCAGTCTGGTTGCAGGAATAACACCTGCGGGCATCGGATGCAGGCAGGGCCTTGGCAACGGGAAAAAGGCCTCCGGAAGGTCGGCTGGCAGGGGCAGGGATGGTGGTTGATGGCTTACCCCCTTTCCAGCTGGCGACGACCGGCTTCCGCACCTCTGGTCTCCGGTTGGCCTCGTAGGTGTCTGCGATCTGCGCTGCTTTATTGGCATCAGGTGGCTCCCGATCCATCACGAACTGCCGTACCTCAGTGGGACACAGATGCAGGAACTGGTCTTTCACCATCAGGTCCTTTAGCTGCTCAAAGGTGGTCGCTGACAGTCCTTGGATCCACTGCTCAAAGTTGATTCTGAGCCCGTCTACCACATCACGGTAGGTGTCCTGTGGTCCACGCTGGAGGGTTCTGAATTTTTTCCGGTAAACCTCCGGAGTCAGCTGGTACTTTTTTATCAGGGCCTGCTTGACGGCCTCATAGTCTCCATCCTGCTCTCGAGGGAGGGAAGCAAACACCTCCAAAGCTTTTCCTCGGAGCCCTGGAGTCAAATATCTTGCCCATTGGTCCATGGGCAGCTGATACTGCCTGCAGGCCTTTTCAAAGCCTCGCAGAAATGTGTCCAAGTCCCCATCCTTTTCCATCACAGGGAAGTGCTCAGGACGAGGTTTAAAGCAGCTGGCACTGTTGGACTCACGGGTCTGCGTAGAGGGCGACTCCTTCTGAATCCGGGCTAGCTCCAGCTGGTGTTGTCGGTCAGCTTGTCGCTCAGCAGCCTCTCGGTCAGCTTGTCGCTCAGCCCGCTCCTGGAATTTCAGGATCAGCTCCAGTCGTCCATCATGATTGTCTGTGGCGAGCTCCTCCAAGGCCATCTGCAGGTGGGGGTCCACACTACCCTGGTTGCGGGTATGGCTGGCAATCACCGGTTGGACCCCGGCAGCAACACCATCCGGGCCCTGGCTGGCCGCCCCCTCATCAGGGCTCTGCTGTCGGACGGGCTCTGCAGCACCTTGTAACAGTTCAGAAATCATTTGTTCTTTGCTTTTGCCGTGGGGGTCAATGCCTTTGGTTATACATATTCCAGTAAGAGTGTCCTTTTTCTGCTGGTGATACCAGGACTCCCCAACTACGACCATGATCACCAAAATAAAAATAGAAAAGAAAAAGCGAAGAAGGGTAGGGGTAACTGCTACACATACAGTATTGTCTCAGATCTAATAAACACTGAGTTCGATCTTCAAAACTTTTGTGCAAGTTTTTAGTGAGAGGAATGATTGCTCAAACCAGATCACTAATGTCCTATGATCCCACCGCTTGCCACCAATTTGTCATGAAAACAACACCCACTCTTGGGTCAGACCTTGCAGCTCTCTGGCGCCCCCTTATCCTGCTGGTCAAACACGGTATTGACAGAGGATAAGCACGGGTGCAGCTGCTCTCATTTATGTCGACTATTGCGGCACGTGATGTGACAGGACGTATATATACCACCAGTTCCTTCCAGGAACGTATATATACCTCCGACCAGCCACCCTCAAACCACAATATCACATAAATACTGGTATACTGCCACCACCGATCGCTTAACAGGTGGATCGGGTACCTGGTAGGTAACGTGAATTAGCGGGTGAGGAACGTGTTTGCTCGACATAGGACAAGAAGAAAGAAACTGGTAAATAATTAATGATTTACTCCCAAAAGGTGGGCAGTGTTTACAAAATATATACAAGATATTATAAAGGAGACAATTTACATGTATGCATAAACAGTTATTAAAATAAAAGGGATAAGTAATAGCAAAACCTGCTTCACAAGGTGATGGTCTCAGATTCTGTGGGAGGGACGGCTCCCCGGAAATTAGAGGTGATTCTTCTTACGCCGCGTGATGTGCGTGCGTTCGACGTCCCTGAGAAGAATGACCTGAAAATGGCCGATTTGCTTTTTAGTAAGCAGCCAAAACTCTGGGGAACACCCCTTATTTACCTTACAAGGGGGGCTCGGCTTTGCGAGCCCACCCAGCTGCAGAAGACCTAACAGATCCTTCAGATTCCATATCTTGGTGTGGGGGGGTCCCACATCCAAGAGGGAGACATCATCTTGACCGTCACCAATATTCATGAAGATAGATATTAAATATGAAACCTCTATGACGCTCAGAAGCTCAGAATCCATTATCTCAGTTCCCGGTCATTCCTCAGTTATGCAAGTTATACTATTGTAATGGGAAAAAGGTGAGCATTCAAAAAACGTGGTTCCGATGTTTCTGTCAGACCTGTGCGTGATTAAAATTGGCATAAAACGTTTGTACAATTAAACAATGGGATTTTTTGGAGGGATTTTCCGGTTTGTTCCAGTGCTTGCCCTGGACTGAGGTTTTATGGCGGGTCATAAAAATTCCTGGTTTGGGGAAAAGCAAAAGTGAGTTCTGTGTCTTCACTTACAAACAGATAGGGGGTGTTTTTTTTTTCTTTTTTAAAAACATCTCTCATTTTTTAAAACTCGGGCAAAAATACCTTTTGCCTGACATGAGTGTAGCAAGGCGACTTCCAAATACATGTTTTCCAGTCTTCGTAAGGTGCACCCCATCTCTAGCAAGTAGTCCATCGTATAGGTAATTCATTCCGTGATCCAGAAATCCAAATCCTTGTTGACGGCACCATCGACGTAGCCAGTTGTTCACCTGTAGAATCTTATTCCACCTCATTGTTCCATGGCCATCCACTGGGAGGATGGATGAGGAGACCACCTGCGCTCCCAATTCTTTCACTTTCTTGCCTAAGTCTTCAAAGTCACTGCAGATGGTTTCCAGGTCCTTTCTTGCGGTGTCATTTGTCCCCACATGTATTAGCAGGAATGGGTAGTGATCTGTAGGTCTGAAGAGTCTTGATATCCTGTCAGACACATCTTTAATTTTTGCTCCTGGAAGACAGCACATTTCTCTTGAGGTTATGTCTGGTCTGCAGATAGCGGCCTCTGTTCCTCTTAACAGGGAATCCCCCATGACCACCACTCTCCGTTTTTTCTTCACAACATTCTTCTTTCTCCATCCAGGAGGATTCTGAGGACTTACAAGGTTATTCATTGCTGGCATTGTCTTATCTTGCTGTATTTCTTCATGGTGCTCCTGCGTGAGAGCCTGGTACTGGTTCCTGAGCAGTATGGCTGCTGACTGCCTCTCGATCCTCCGGCTTCTGTGGGTCACAGGCTTCCATTCCTCTGTTTCGTCAGGTGCAGTTCGAATTTCTTCTCTTTCTGAATCATGAAGAGATAATTCTGCTCTGTCTAAGAACTCTTCACCTTCCTTAATGATTTTCAAGGTAGTTAACCTCTCTTCTAGATTTCGCAACTTTTCCTCCAACAGGGACACAAGCTGCATTTCTGGCATGTGAAGTTTGGCTTTTCCACTGGCAAGTCTGTGAACATGTAGCAGGATATGCAGCTCACCAAATGGCTCCTGGACTCTTCCATGTTCTTATTGTTAATGTTCTGAAAACAGTGAAAAAAGCTTAAAAAAAAGCTTCAAAATGCCGGCGCGCGGTTTACCGATGTCCTCTTTTCAGCTCCAACAGCCAAAATCCAGTGTTCTTTGAGCTCGCGGAGACTCTTCACTTACCCCAAAATGCAGTGGGAATATGCAAATTATCTCCTCAGGACTCCTCCCCTGGTTTACCGATGTCCTCTTTTCAGCTCCAACAGCCAAAATCCAGTGTTCTTTGAGCTCGCGGAGACTCTTCACTTACCCCAAAATGCAGTGGAATATGCAAATTATCTCCTCAGGACTCCTCCCCTGGTATAGAGTCATTACACACAGAGGGATCTGTTATATAGTCATTACACGCAGAGGGATCTATTATATAGAGTCATTACACGCAGGGGGATCTATTATATAGAGTCATTACACGCAGAGGGATCTATTATATAGAGTCATTATAAGCAGAGCGATCTATTATATAGAGTCATTACACGCAGAGGGATCTATTATATAGAGTCATTACACGCAGGGGGATCTATTATATAGTCATTACACGCAGAGGGATCTATTATCTAGAGTCGTTACACAAAGAGGGATCTATTATATAGAGTCGTTACACAAAGAGGGATCTATTATATAGAGTCGTTACACAGAGGGATCTATTATATAGAGTCGTCACACAAAGAGGGATCTATTATATAGAGTCGTCACACGCAGAGGGATCTATTATATAGAGTCGTCACACGCAGAGGGATCTATTATATAGAGTTATTACAAGCAGAGGGATCTGTTATATAGTCATTACACGCAGAGGGATCTATTATATAGAGTCATTACACACAGAGGGATCTGTTATATAGTCATTACACGCAGAGGGATCTATTATAGAGAGTCATTACACGCAGAGCGATCTATTATATAGAGTCATTACATGCAGAGGGATCTATTATATAGAGTCATTACAAGCAGAGCGATCTATTATATAGAGTCATTACACACAGAGGGATCTATTATATAGAGTCATTACACACAGAGGGATCTATTATATAGTCATTACACACTGAGGGATTATATAGAGTCATTACACACAGAGGGATCTATTATATAGAGTCATTACACAGAGAGGGATCTATTATATAGAGTCATTACACGCAGAGCGATCTATTATAGAGAGTCATTACACGGGGAGGGACCTATTATATAGAGTTATTACACGGGGAGGGACCTATTATATAGTGTCATTACACGCAGAGGGACCTATTATATAGAGTCATTACACACAGAGGGATCTATTCTATAGAGTCATTACACGCAGAGGGATCTATTATATAGAGTCATTACACGCAGAGGGATCTATTATATAGAGTCATTACAAGCAGAGCAATCTATTATATAGAGTCATTACACGCAGAGGGATCTATTATATAGAGTCATTACACGCAGAGGGATCTATTATATAGAGTCATTACAAGCAGAGCGATCTATTATATAGAGTCATTACACGCAGGGGGATCTATTATATAGAGTCATTACACGCAGGGGGATCTATTATATAGAGTCATTACACGCAGAGGGATCTATTATATAGTCATTACACGCAGAGGGATCTATTATATATAGTCATTACAGAGGGATCTATTATATAGAGTCATTACACACAGAGGGATCTATTATAGAGTCATTACACGCAGAGCGATCTATTATATATAGTCATTACACACAGAGGGACCTATTATATAGAGTCATTACACGCAGAGGTATCTATTATATAGAGTCATTACAAGCAGAGCTATTATATAGAGTAATTACACGCAGAGGGATCTATTATATAGAGTCATTACACGCAGAGGGATCTATTATATAGAGTCATTACACGCAGAGGGATCTATTATATAGAGTCATTACAAGCAGAGCTATCTATTATATAGAGTCATTACACGCAGAGGGATCTATTATATAGAGTCATTACACGCAGGGGGATCTATTATATAGAATCATTACACGCAGAGGTATCTATTATATAGAGTCATTACAAGCAGAGCTATTATATAGAGTCGTTACACGCAGAGGGATCTATTATATAGAGTCGTTACACGCAAAGGGATCTATTATGTAGAGTAGCTACACGCAGAGGGATCTATTTATATAGAGTCATTACACACAGAGGGATCTATTATATAGAGTCATTACACACAGAGGGATCTGTTATATATAGTCATTACAGAGGGATCTATTATATAGAGTCATTACACACAGAGGGATCTATTATAGAGTCATTACACGCAGAGCGATCTATTATATATAGTCATTACACACAGAGGGACCTATTATATAGAGTCATTACACGCAGAGGGATCTATTATATAGAGTCATTACACACAGAGGGATCTATTATATAGAGTCATTACAAAAAAGAGGGATCTATTATATAGTCATTACACGCAGAGGGATCTATTATATAGAGTCATTACAAGCAGAGCGATCTATTATATAGAGTCATTACACGCAGAGGGATCTGTTATATCAGGGGTCTCAAACTCGGCTGGGTATATGGGCCGCACATGGAAAAAATTTGAATTTGGGGGGCCGCATTCTTTGTTCAATGAGACATTTTTAGTGATACCATTTTTTTTTTGTATACACCTTTTGAACATTTTTTCCGTGTTTATTTTTTTATAGCTTGGGTCGTTATGGATGTGGTGATGATAAACGTGCACTTTTTTGTGTTTACTTTAGTTTACATATAAAACAGCATTTTTAGTGCCCAATATTTTTTCATGCTTTATTTTTATTTTTTAGATTTTTACAATTTTGTTTCCCCCAATTGGCCACATTCAGTAATATTGTCTTACAATTAGCATCATATAGTAATAATGGCAAACATCTTGTACTAATGTGCCCCATCCAGGTCCCCATCCTGTGGCTATGTGCCTCATCCAGGTCTCCATCTTGTGGCTATGTGCCCCATCCAGGTCCCCATCTTGTGGCTATGTGCCCCATCCCGGTCCCCATCTTGTGGCTATGTGCCCCATCCCGGTCCCCATCCTGTGGCTATGTGCCCCATCCCGGTCCCCATCTTGTGGCTATGTTCCCCATCCCGGTCCCCATCTTGTGGCTATGTGCCCCATCCAGGTCCCCATCTTGTGGCTATGTGCCCCATCCAGGTCCCCATCTTGAGGCTATGTGCCCCATCCAGGTCCCCATCTTAAAGCTATGTGCCCCATCCGGGTCCCCATCCTGTGGCTATGTGCCCCATCCCGGTCCCCATCCTGTGGCTATGTGCCCCATCCCGGTCCCCATCTTGTGGCTATGTGCCCCATCCAGGTCCCCATCTTGTGGCTATGTGCCCCATCCAGGTCCCCATCTTGTGGCTATGTGCCCCATCCAGGTCCCCATCTTGTGGCTATGTGCCCCATCCAGGTCCCCTCTTGTGGCTATGTGCCCCATCCAGGTCCCCTCTTGTGGCTATGTGCCCCATCCAGGTCCCCTCTTGTGGCTATGTGCCCCCTGTTCTTCACACACATAAAATAGAAAAAAAAAAAGATGATTCTCACCTGTCCTCCGTTCCCTCGGCGGCCTTCCTGCAGATGTGGCCAACAGGCACCACAGAGTTCGACCCCTTGACGATCCCGACCTGGTCCAGGAGGAGCCGCCGACAGCAGCGCTGCATTGCCGCACACAGACTGTCTCCCAGCACTGCATTTTCAATGTCAGCCGCCGGCCAATCAGAGGCCAGCAGCTGATAGCTGCGTATGGCAATGACGTCATACTCGCTGCGCCGACACGCAGATATCAGCTGCTGGCCTCTGATTGGCCGGCGGCTGGCATTGGAAATGCAGTGCTGGGAAACAGTCTCTGTGCGGCAATGCAGCGCTGCTGTCGGCGGCTCCTCCTGGACCAGGTCGGGATCGTCAAGGGGTCTGTGCCTGCGGGCCGCATAAAGCAGCCTCAGGGGCCGCATGCGGCCCGCGGGCCGCGTGTTTGAGACCC
Organism: Phyllobates terribilis; assembly: GCF_046119375.1. Lineage (NCBI taxonomy): Eukaryota > Metazoa > Chordata > Amphibia > Anura > Dendrobatidae > Phyllobates > Phyllobates terribilis. The sequence goes on from NW_027362762.1 coordinate 970,474,631, forward strand.
CTGTATTATATAGAGTCATTACACACAGAGGGATCTATTATATAGAGTCATTACACACAGAGGGATCTATTATATAGAGTCATTACACACAGAGGGATCTATTATGTAGAGTCATTACACACAGAGGGATCTATTATATAGAGTCATTACACGGGGAGGGATCTATTATATAGAGTCATTACACGGGGAGGGATCTATTATAGAGAGTCATTACACGGGGAGGGACCTATTATATAGAGTTATTACACGGGGAGGGACCTATTATATAGTGTCATTACACGCAGAGGGACCTATTATATAGAGTCATTACACACAGAGGGATCTATTCTATAGAGTCATTACACGCAGAGGGATCTATTCTATAGAGTCATTACACGCAGAGGGATCTATTCTATAGAGTCATTACACACAGAGGGATCTATTCTATAGAGTCATTACACACAGAGGTATCTATTCTATAGAGTCATTACACAGAGGGATCCATTCTATAGAGTCATTACACACAGAGGCATCTATTCTATAGAGTCATTACACACAGAGGCATCTATTATATAGTCATTACACACAGAGGGATCTATTATATAGAGTCATTACACACAGAGGGATCTATTATATAGAGTCATTACACACAGAGGGATCTATTATATAGTCATTACACACAGAGGGATCTGTTATATAGAGTCATTACACACAGAGGGATCTGTTATATAGTCATTACACGCAGAGGGATCTATTATATAGTCATTACACACAGAGGGATCTATTCTATAGAGTCATTACACACAGAGGGATCTATTCTATAGAGTCATTACACACAGAGGGATCTATTATATAGAGTCATTACACACAGAGGGATCTATTATATAGAGTCATTACACACAGAGGGATCTATTATATAGTCATTACACACAGAGGGATCTATTATATAGTCATTACACACAGAGGGATTTATTATATAGAGTCATTACACGCAGAGGGATCTGTTATATAGTCAGTACACGCAGAGGGATCTATTATGTAGAGTAGTTACACGCAGAGGGATCTATTTATATAGAGTCATTACACACAGAGGGATCTGTTATATATAGTCATTACACACAGAGGGATCTATTATATAGAGTCATTACACACAGAGGGATCTGTTATAGAGTCATTACACACAGAGGGATCTGTTATATAGTCATTACACGCAGAGGGATCTATTATATAGAGTCATTACAAGCAGAGCGATCTATTATATAGAGTCATTACACGCAGAAGGATCTATTATATAGCGTCATTACACGCAGAGGGATCTATTATATAGAGTCATTACACGCAGAGGGATCTATTATATAGAGTCATTACTCGCAGAGGGATCTATTATATAGAGTCATTACACGCAGAGGGATCTATTATATAGAGTCATTACACGCAGAGGGATCTATTATATAGAGTCATTACACGCAGAGGGATCTATTATATAGAGTCATTACACGCAGATGGATCTATTATATAGAGTCATTACACGCAGAGGGATCTATTATATAGAGTCATTACACGCAGAGGGATCTATTATATAGAGTCATTACACGCAGAGGGATCTATTATATAGAGTCATTACACGCAGAGGGATCTATTATATAGAGTCATTACACGCAGAGGGATCTATTATATAGAGTCATTACACGCAGAGGGATCTATTATATAGAGTCATTACACGCAGAGGGATCTATTATATAGAGTCATTACACGCAGAGGGATCTATTATATAGAGTCATTACACGCAGAGGGATCTATTATATAGAGTCATTACACGCAGAGGGATCTATTATATAGAGTCGTTACACGCAGTGGGATCTATTATGTAGAGTCGTTACACGCAGAGGGATCTATTTATATAGAGTCATTACACACAAAGGGATCTATTATATAGAGTCATTACACACAGAGGGATCTATTATATAGAGTCGTCACACAAAGAGGGATCTATTATATAGAGTCCTTACACGCAGAGGGATCTATTATATAGAGTCCTTACACGCAGAGGGATCTATTATATAGAGTCGTTACACGCAGTGGGATCTATTATGTAGAGTCGTTACACGCAGAGGGATCTATTTATATAGAGTCATTACACACAAAGGGATCTATTATATAGAGTCATTACACACAGAGGGATCTGTTATATATAGTCATTAAACACAGAGGGATCTATTATATAGAGTTATTACACGCAGAGTGATCTATTATATAGAGTCATTACACGCAGAGGGATCTATTATATAAAGTCATTACACACAGAGGGATCTATTATGTAGAGTCATTACACACAGAGGGATCTATTATAGAGTCATTACACGGGGAGGGATCTATTATATAGAGTCATTACACGGGGAGGGATCTATTATATAGAGTCATTACACGGGGAGGGACCTATTATATAGAGTCATTACACGCAGAGGGACCTATTATATAGAGTCATTACACACAGAGGGACCTATTATATAGAGTCATTACACACAGAGGGATCTATTATATAGAGTCATTACACACAGTGATCTATTATATAGAGTCATTACACGCAGAGGGATCTGTTATATAGAGTCATTACACACAGAGGCATCTATTATATAGTCATTACACACAGAGTGATCTATTATATAGAGTCATTACACGCAGAGGGATCTGTTATATAGAGTCATTACACGCAGAGGGATCTATTATATCGAGTCATTACACGCAGAGGGATCTATTATATAGAGTCATTACACGCAGAGGGATCTATTCTATAGAGTCATTACACACAGAGGGATCTATTCTATAGAATCATTACACACAGAGGGATCTATTCTATAGAGTCATTACACACAGAGGGATCTATTCTATAGTCATTACACACAGAGGGATCTATTTTATAGAGTCATTACACACAGAGGGATCTATTATATAGAGTCATTACACACAGAGGGATCTATTATATAGAGTCATTACACACAGAGGGATCTATTATATAGTCATTACACACAGAGGAATCTATTATATAGTCATTACACACAGAGGGATCTATTATATAGAGTCATTACACACAGAGGGATCTATTATATAGTCATTACACACAGAGGGATCTATTATATAGTCATTACACACAGAGGGATTATATAGAGTCATTACACACAGAGGGATCTGTTATATAGAGTCATTACACACAGAGGGATCTATTATATAGTCATTACACACAGAGGAATCTATTATATAGAGTCATTACACACAGAGGGATCTATTATATAGAGTCATTACACACAGAGGGATCTATTATATAGTCATTACACACAGAGGGATCTATTATATAGTCATTACACACAGAGGGATTATATAGAGTCATTACACACAGAGGGATCTGTTATATAGAGTCATTACACACAGAGGGATCTATTATATACAGTCATTACACACAGAGGGATCTATTATATAGAGTCATTACACGCAGAGGGATCTGTTATATAGTCATTACACGCAGAGGGATCTATTATAGAGAGTCATTACACGCAGAGCGATCTATTATATAGAGTCATTACATGCAGAGGGATCTATTATATAGAGTCATTACAAGCAGAGCGATCTATTATATAGAGTCACTACACACAGAGGGATCTATTATATAGAGTCATTACACACAGAGGGATCTGTTATATAGAGTCATTACACACAGAGTGATCTATTATATAGTCATTACACACTGAGGGATTATATAGAGTCATTACACAGAGGGATCTGTTATAGAGTCATTACACACAGAGGGATCTATTATATAGAGTCATTACACAGAGAGGGATCTATTATATAGAGTCATTACAAGCAGAGCAATCTATTATATAGAGTCATTACACGCAGAGGGATCTATTATATAGAGTCATTACACGCAGAGGGATCTATTATATGGAGTCATTACACGCAGAGGGATCTATTATATAGAGTCATTACACGCAGAGCTATCTATTATATAGAGTCATTACACGCAGAGGGATCTATTATATAGAGTTATTACACGCAGAGGGATCTATTATATAGAGTCATTACACGCAGAGGGATCTATTATATAGAGTCATTACACGCAGAGGGATCTATTATATAGAGTCATTACACACAGAGGGATCTATTATATAGAGTCATTACACACAGAGGGATCTATTATGTAGAGTCATTACACACAGAGGGATCTATTATAGAGTCATTACACGGGGAGGGATCTATTATATAGAGTCATTACACGGGGAGGGATCTATTATATAGAGTCATTACACGGGGAGGGATCTATTATATAGAGTCATTACACGGGGAGGGACCTATTATATAGAGTCATTACACACAGAGGGACCTATTATATAGAGTCATTACACACAGAGGGATCTATTATATAGAGTCATTACACACAGAGGGATCTATTATATAGAGTCATTACACAGAGTGATCTATTATATAGTCATTACACGCAGAGGGATCTGTTATATAGAGTCATTACACACAGAGTGATCTATTATATAGTCATTACACACAGAGGGATCTATTCTATAGAGTCATTACACACAGAGGGATCTATTATATAGTCATTACACACAGAGGGATCTATTATATAGAGTCATTACACACAGAGGGATCTATTATATAGTCATTACACACAGAGGGATCTATTCTATAGAGTCATTACACACAGAGGGATCTATTATGTAGAGTCATTACACACAGAGGGTTCTATTATATAGTCATTACACACAGAGGAATCTATTATATAGAGTCATTACACACAGAGGGATCTATTATATAGAGTCATTACACACAGAGGGTTCTATTATATAGTCATTACACACAGAGGGATTATATAGAGTCATTACACACAGAGGGATCTGTTATATAGAGTCATTACACACAGAGGGATCTATTATATAGTCATTACACACAGAGGGATCTATTATATAGAGTCATTACACACAGAGGGATCTATTATATAGAGTCATTACACACAGAGGGATCTATTATATAGTCATTACACACAGAGGGATCTATTATATAGTCATTACACACAGAGGGATTATATAGAGTCATTACACACAGAGGGATCTGTTATATAGAGTCATTACACACAGAGGGATCTATTATATAGTCATTACACACAGAGGGATCTATTATATAGTCATTACACACAGAGGGATTATATAGAGTCATTACACACAGAGGGATCTGTTATATAGAGTCATTACACACAGATGGATCTATTATATAGTCATTACACACAGAGGAATCTATTATATAGAGTCATTACACACAGAGGGACCTATTATATAGAGTCATTACACACAGAGGGATCTATTATATAGTCATTACACGCAGAGGGATCTATTATAGAGAGTCACTACACGCAGAGCGATTATATAGAGTCATTACAAGCAGAGCGATCTATTATATAGAGTCATTACAAGCAGAGGGATCTATTATATAGAGTCATTACACGCAGGGGGATCTATTATATAGAGTCATTACACGCAGGGGGATCTATTATATAGAGTCATTACACGCAGAGGTATCTATTATATAGAGTCATTACAAGCAGAGCTATCTATTATATAGAGTCATTACACGCAGAGGGATCTATTATATAGAGCCATTACACGCAGAGGGATCTATTATAGAGTCATTACACGCAGAGGGATCTATTATATAGAGTCATTACACGCAGAGCTATCTATTATATAGAGTCATTACACGCAGAGGGATCTATTATATAGAGTCATTACACGCAGAGGGATCTATTATATAGAGTCGTTACACAAAGAGGGATCTATTATATAGAGTCGTCACACGCAGAGGGATCTATTATTTAGAGTCCTTACACGCAGAGGGATCTATTATATAGAGTCGTTACACGCAGAGGGATCTATTATATAGAGTCGTTACACGCAGAGGGATCTATTATATAGAGTCGTTACACGCAGAGGGATCTATTATATAGAGTCGTTACACGCAGAGGGATCTATTATGAAGAGTCGTTACACGCAGAGGGATCTATTATATAGAGTCGTTACACGCAAAGGGATCTATTATGTAGAGTAGTTACACGCAGAGGGATCTATTTATATAGAGTCATTACACACAGAGGGATCTGTTATATATAGTCATTACAGAGGGATCTATTATAAAGAGTCATTACACACAGAGGGATCTATTATAGAGTCATTACACGCAGAGCGATCTATTATATAGAGTCATTACACACAGAGGGATCTATTATATAGAGTCATTACACGCAGAGCGATCTATTATATAGAGTCATTACACACAGAGGGATCTGTTATATAGAGTCATTACACACAGAGGGATTATATAGAGTCATTACACACAGAGGGATCTATTCTAGAGTCATTACACACAGAGGGATCTATTCTATAGAGTCATTACACAGAGGGATCTATTCTATAGAATCATTACACACAGAGGGATCTATTATATAGTCATTACACACAGAGGGATCTATTATATAGTCATTACACGCAGAGGGATCTATTATATAGAGTAATTACACACAGAGTGATCTATAATATAGAGTCATTACACACAGAGGGATCTATTCTATAGTCATTACACACAGAGGAATCTATTATATAGAGTCATTACACACAGAGGGATCTATTCTATAGTCATTACACACAGAGGAATCTATTATATAGAGTCATTACACACAGAGGGATCTATTATATAGTCATTACACAGAGGGATCTATTATATAGTCATTACACACAGAGGGATTATATAGAGTCATTACACACAGAGGGATCTATTATATAGAGTCATTACACAGAGGGATCTATTATATAGAGTCATTACACACAGAGGGATCTATTATATAGAGTCATTACACACAGAGGGATCTATTATATAGAGTCATTACACACAGAGGGATCTATTATATAGAGTCATTACACACAGAGGGATCTATTATATAGAGTCATTACACACAGAGGGATCTATTATATAGAGTCATTACACACAGAGGGATCTATTATATAGAGTCATTACACGCAGAGCGATCTATTATATAGAGTCATTACACACAGAGGGATCTGTTATATAGAGTCATTACACACAGAGGGATCTATTATATAGAGTCATTACACGCAGAGGGATCTGTTATATAGTCATTACACGCAGAGGGATCTATTATATAGAGTCATTACACGCAGAGCGATCTATTATATAGAGTCATTACATGCAGAGGGATCTATTATATAGAGTCATTACAAGCAGAGCGATCTATTATATAGAGTCATTACAAGCAGAGCGATCTATTATATAGAGTCATTACACACAGAGGGATCTGTTATATAGAGACATTACACACAGAGGGATCTGTTATATAGAGTCATTACACACAGAGGGATCTGTTATATAGTCATTACACGCAGAGGGATCTATTATATAGTCATTACACACAGAGGGATCTATTCTATAGAGTCATTACACACAGAGGGATCTATTCTATAGTCATTACACACAGAGGAATCTATTATAAAGAGTCATTACACACAGAGGGATCTATTATATAGTCATTACACAGAGGGATCTATTATATAGTCATTACACACAGAGGGATTATATAGAGTCATTACACACAGAGGGATCTATTATATAGAGTCATTACACACAGAGGGATCTATTATATAGAGTCATTACACACAGAGGGATCTATTATGTAGAGTCATTACACACAGAGGGATCTATTATATAGAGTCATTACACACAGAGGGATCTATTATATAGAGTCATTACACACAGAGGGATCTATTATATAGAGTCATTACACACAGAGTGATCTATTATATAGTCATTACACACAGAGGGATCTGTTATATAGAGTCATTACACACAGAGGGATCTATTATATAGAGTCATTACACGCAGAGGGATCTGTTATATAGTCATTACACGCAGAGGGATCTATTATATAGAGTCATTACACGCAGAGAGATCTATTATATAGAGTCATTACACGCAGAGCGATCTATTATATAGAGTCATTACATGCAGAGGGATCTATTATATAGAGTCATTACACGCAGTGGGATCTGTTATATAGAGTCATTACACACAGAGTGATCTATTATATAGTCATTACACACAGAGGGATCTATTATATAGAGTCATTACACACAGAGGGATCTATTATATAGAGTCATTACACACAGAGGGATCTATTATATAGAGTCATTACACACAGAGGAATCTATTATATAGAGTCATTACACACAGAGGAATCTATTATATAGTCATTACACACAGAGGGATCTATTATATAGTCATTACACACAGAGGGATCTATTATATAGTCATTACACACAGAGGGATCTATTATATAGTCATTACACGCAGAGGGATCTGTTATATAGAGTCATTACACACAGAGTGATCTATAATATAGAGTCATTACACACAGAGGGATCTATTATATAGAGTCATTACACACAGAGGAATCTATTATATAGAGTCATTACACACATAGGGATCTATTATATAGAGTCATTACACACAGAGGGATCTGTTATATAGAGACATTACACACAGAGTGATCTATTATATAGTCATTACACGCAGAGGGATCTATTATATAGTCATTACACGCAGAGTGATACATAATATAGTCATTACACACAGAGGGATTATATAGAGTCATTACACACAGAGGGATCTGTTATATAGAGTCATTACACACAGAGGGATCTGTTATATAGTCATTACATGCAGAGGGATCTATTATATAGTCATTACACGCAGAGCGATCTATTATATAGAGTCATTACACGCAGAGGGATCTATTATATAGAGTCATTACACGCAGAGGGATCTATTATATAGTCATTACAAGCAGAGCGATCTATTATATAGAGTCATTACACGCAGAGGGATCTATTATATAGAGTCATTACACGCAGAGGGATCTATTATATAGAGTCATTACAAGCAGAGCGATCTATTATATAGAGTCATTACACGCAGAGGGATCTATTATATAGAGTCATTACACACAGAGGGATCTATTATATAGAGTCATTACACACAGAGGGATCTATTATATAGAGTCGTTACACGCAGAGGGATCTATTATATAGAGTCGTTTCACGCAGAGGGATCTATTATATAGAGTCGTTACACAAAGAGGGATCTATTATATAGAGTCGTTACACAAAGAGGGATCTATTATATAGAGTCGTCACACAAAGAGGGATCTATTATATAGAGTCGTCACACGCAGAGGGATCTATTATATAGAGTCGTCACACGCAGAGGGATCTATTATATAGAGTCGTCACACGCAGAGGGATCTATTATATAGAGTCGTTACACGCAGAGGGATCTATTCTATTGAGTCATTACACAGAGGGATCTATTATATAGTCATTACACACAGAGGGATTACATAGAGTCATTACACACAGAGGGATCTATTATATAGAGTCATTACACACAGAGGGATCTATTATATAGAGTCATTACACGCAGAGGGATCTATTATATAGAGTCATTACACGCAGAGCGATCTATTATATAGAGTCATTACATGCAGAGGGATCTATTATATAGAGTCATTACAAGCAGAGCGATCCATTATATAGAGTCATTACACGCAGTGGGATCTGTTATATAGAGACATTACACACAGAGTGATCTATTATATAGAGTCATTACACACAGAGGGATCTGTTATATAGAGACATTACACACAGAGTGATCTATTATATAGTCATTACACACAGAGGGATCTATTATATAGAGTCATTACACACAGAGGGATCTGTTATATAGAGTCATTACACACAGAGGGATCTATTATATAGAGTCATTACACAGAGGGATCTATTATATAGAGTCATTACACACAGAGGAATCTATTATATAGAGTCATTACACACAGAGGAATCTATTATATAGAGTCATTACACACAGAGGGATCTATTATAGAGTCATTACACACAGAGGGATCTATTATATAGTCATTACACACAGAGGGATCTATTATATAGTCATTACACGCAGAGGGATCTGTTATATAGAGTCATTACACACAGAGTGATCTATAATATAGAGTCATTACACACAGAGGGATCTATTATATAGAGTCATTACACACAGAGGGATCTATTATATAGTCATTACACACAGAGGAATCTATTATATAGAGTCATTACACACAGAGGAATCTATTATATAGAGTCATTACACACAGAGGAATCTATTATATAGAGTCATTACACACAGAGGGATCTGTTATATAGAGACATTACACACAGAGTGATCTATTATATAGTCATTACACACAGAGGAATCTATTATATAGAGTCATTACACACAGAGGGATCTATTATATAGAGTCATTACACACAGAGGGATCTATTATATAGAGTCATTACACACAGAGGGATCTATTATGTAGAGTCATTACACACAGAGGGATCTATTATATAGAGTCATTACACGGGGAGGGACCTATTATATAGAGTCATTACACGCAGAGGGACCTATTATATAGAGTCATTACACGCAGAGGGACCTATTCTATAGAGTCATTACACGCAGAGGGATCTATTCTATAGAGTCATTACACGCAGAGGGATCTATTCTATAGAGTCATTACACGCAGAGGGATCTATTCTATAGAGTCATTACACGCAGAGGGATCTATTCTATAGAGTCATTACACACAGAGGTATCTATTCTATAGAGTCATTACACAGAGGGATCTATTCTATAGAATCATTACACACAGAGGGATCTATTCTATAGAGTCATTACACACAGATGGATCTATTCTAGAGAGTCATTACACACAGATGGATCTATTCTAGAGAGTCATTACACACAGAGGGATCCATTCTATAGAGTCATTACACACAGAGGGATCCATTCTATAGAGTCATTACACACAGAGGGATCTATTATACAGAGTCATTACACACAGAGGGATCTATTATACAGAGTCATTACACACAGAGGGATTATATAGAGTCATTACACACAGAGGGATCTGTTATATAGAGTCATTACACACAGAGGGATCTATTATATAGAGTCATTACACGCAGAGGGATCTGTTATATAGTCAGTACACGCAGAGGGATCTATTATGTAGAGTAGTTACACGCAGAGGGATCTATTATATAGTCATTACACACAGAGGGACCTATTATATAGAGTCATTACACACAGAGGGATCTATTATATAGAGTCATTACACGCAGAGGGATCTATTATATAGAGTCATTACAAGCAGAGCGATCTATTATATAGAGTCATTACACGCAGAGGGATATGTTATATAGAGACATTACACACAGAGTGATGTATTATATCAGGGGTCTCAAACTCGGCTGGGTATATGGGCCGCACATGGAAAAAATTTGAATTTGGGGGGCCGCATTCTTTGTTCAATGAGACATTTTTAGTGATACCATTTTTTTTTTTGTATACACCTTTTGAACATTTTTTCCGTGTTTATTTTTTTATAGCTTGGGTCGTTATGGATGTGGTGATGATAAACGTGCACTTTTTTGTGTTTACTTTAGTTTACATATAAAACAGCATTTTTAGTGCCCAATATTTTTTCATGCTTTATTTTTATTTTTTAGATTTTTACAATTTTGTTTCCCCCAATTGGCCACATTCAGTAATATCGTCTTACAATTAGCATCATATAGTAATAATGGCAAACATCTTGTACTAATGTGCCCCATCCCGGTCCCCATCTTGTGGCTATGTGCCCCATCCCGGTCCCCATCCTGTGGCTATGTGCCCCATCCCGGTCCCCATCCTGTGGCTATGTGCCCCATCCCGGTCCCCATCTTGTGGCTATGTGCCCCATCCCGGTCCCCATCTTGTGGCTATGTGCCCCATCCAGGTCCACATCCTGTGGCTATGTGCCCCATCCAGGTCCACATCTTGTGGCTATGTGCCCCATCCCGGTACCCATCTTGTGGCTATGTGCCCCATCCAGGTCCACATCCTGTGGCTATGTGCCCCATCCAGGTCCCCATCTTGTGGCTATGTGCCCCATCCAGGTCCCCATCTTGTGGCTATGTGCCCCATCCAGGTCCCTATCTTGTGGCTATGTGCCCCATCCAGGTCCCCTCTTGTGGCTATGTGCCCCATCCAGGTCCCCTCTTGTGGCTATGTGCCCCATCCAGGTCCCCTCTTGTGGCTATGTGCCCCCTGTGCTGTTCTTCACACACATGAAATAGAAAAAAAAAAAAGAGGATTCTCACCTGTCCTCCGTTCCCTCGGCGGCCTTCCTGCAGATGTGGCCCGCAGGCACCACAGAGTCCGACCCCTTGACGATCCCGACCTGGTCCAGGAGGAGCCGCCGACAGCAGCGCTGCATTGCCGCACACAGACTGTCTCCCAGCACTGCATTTTCAATGTCAGCCGCCGGCCAATCAGAGGCCAGCAGCTGATAGCTGCGTATGGCAATGACGTCATACTCGCTGCGCCGACACGCAGATATCAGCTGCTGGCCTCTGATTGGCCGACGGCTGGCATTGGAAATGCAGTGCTGGGAAACAGTCTCTGTGCGGCAATGCAGCGCTGCTGTCGGCGGCTCCTCCTGGACCAGGTCGGGATCGTCAAGGGGTCTGTGCCTGCGGGCCGCATAAAGCAGCCTCAGGGGCCGCATGCGGCCCGCGGGCCGCGTGTTTGAGACCCCTGTATTATATAGAGTCATTACACACAGAGGGATCTATTATATAGAGTCATTACACACAGAGGGATCTATTATATAGAGTCATTACACAGAGAGGGATCTGTTATATAGAGTCATTACACACAGAGGGATCTGTTAAATAGTCATTACACGCAGAGGGAGCTATTATATAGAGTCATTACACGCAGAGGGATCTATTATATAGAGTCATTACACGCAGAGGGATCTATTATATAGAGTCATTACACGCAGAGCGATCTATTATATAGAGTCGTCACACGCAGAGGGATCTATTATATAGAGTCGTCACACGCAGAGGGATCTATTATATAGAGTCGTCACACGCAGAGGGATCTATTATATAGAGTCGTCACACGCAGAGGGATCTATTATATAGAGTCGTCACACGCAGAGGGATCTATTATATAGAGTCGTCACACGCAGAGGGATCTATTATAGAGTCGTCACACGCAGAGGGATCTATTATATAGAGTCGTCACACGCAGAGGGATCTATTATATAGAGTCGTCACACGCAGAGGGATCTATTATATAGAGTCGTCACACGCAGAGGGATCTATTATATAGAGTCGTCACACGCAGAGGGATCTATTATATAGAGTCGTCACACGCAGAGGGATCTATTATATAGAGTCGTCACACACAGAGGGATCTATTATATAGAGTCATTACACACAGAGGGATCTATTATATAGAGTCATTACACACAGAGGGATCTATTATATAGAGTCATTACACACAGAGGGATCTATTATGTAGAGTCATTACACACAGAGGGATCTATTATATAGAGTCATTACACACAGAGGGATCTATTATGTAGAGTCATTACACACAGAGGGATCTATTATATAGAGTCATTACACGGGGAGGGACCTATTATATAGAGTCATTACACGCAGAGGGACCTATTATATAGAGTCATTACACGCAGAGGGATCTATTCTATAGAGTCATTACACGCAGAGGGATCTATTCTATAGAGTCATTACACGCAGAGGGATCTATTCTATAGAGTCATTACACGCAGAGGGATCTATTCTATAGAATCATTACACACAGAGGGATCTATTCTATAGAGTCATTACACACAGATGGATCTATTCTAGAGAGTCATTACACACAGAGGGATCCATTCTAGAGAGTCATTACACACAGAGGGATCCATTCTATAGAGTCATTACACACAGAGGGATCCATTCTATAGAGTCATTACACACAGAGGGATCTATTATACAGAGTCATTACACACAGAGGGATCTATTATACAGAGTCATTACACACAGAGGGATCTATTATATAGTCATTACACACAGAGGGATCTGTTATATAGAGTCATTACACACAGAGTGATCTATAATAGAGTCATTACACACAGAGTGATCTATTATATAGAGTCATTACACACAGAGGGATCTATTATATAGTCATTACACACAGAGGAATCTATTATATAGAGTCATTACACACAGAGGGATCTATTATATAGAGTCATTACACACAGAGGGATCTATTATATAGTCATTACACACAGAGGGATTATATAGAGTCATTACACACAGGGATCTGTTATATAGAGTCATTACACACAGAGGGATCTATTATATAGAGTCATTACACGCAGAGGGATCTGTTATATAGTCAGTACACGCAGAGGGATCTATTATGTAGAGTAGTTACACGCAGAGGGATCTATTATATAGTCATTACACACAGAGGGACCTATTATATAGAGTCATTACACACAGAGGGACCTATTATATAGAGTCATTACACACAGAGGGACCTATTATATAGAGTCATTACACGCAGAGGGATCTATTATATAGAGTCATTACACGCAGAGGGATCTATTATATAGAGTCATTACAAGCAGAGCGATCTATTATATAGAGTCATTACACGCAGAGGGATATGTTATATAGAGACATTACACACAGAGTGATCTATTATATCAGGGGTCTCAAACTCGGCTGGGTATATGGGCCGCACATGGAAAAAATTTAAATTTGGGGGGCCGCATTCTTTGTTCAATGAGACATTTTTAGTGATACCATTTTTTTTTTGTATACACCTTTTGAACATTTTTTCCATGTTTAATTTTTTATAGCTTGGGTCGTTATGGATGTGGTGATGATAAACGTGCACTTTTTTGTGTTTACTTTAGTTTACATATAAAACAGCATTTTTAGTGCCCAATAGTTTTTCATGCTTTATTTTTATTTTTTAGATGTTTACAATTTTGTTTCCCCCAATTGGCCACATTCAGTAATATCGTCTTACAATTAGCATCATATAGTAATAATGGCAAACATCTTGTACTAATGTGCCCCATCCAGGTCCCCATCTTGTGGCTATGTGCCCCATCCCGGTCCCCATCTTGTGGCTATGTGCCCCATCCCGGTCCCCATCCTGTGGCTATGTGCCCCATCCCGGTCCCCATCCTGTGGCTATGTGCCCCATCCCGGTCCCCATCTTGTGGCTATGTGCCCCATCCCGGTCCCCATCTTGTGGCTATGTGCCCCATCCAGGTCCCCATCTTGTGGCTATGTGCCCCATCCGGGTCCCCATCTTGAGGCTATGTGCCCCATCCCGGTCCCCATCCTGTGGCTATGTGCCCCATCCCGGTCCCCATCCTGTGGCTATGTGCCCCATCCCGGTCCCCATCTTGTGGCTATGTGCCCCATCCCGGTCCCCATCTTGTGGCTATGTGCCCCATCCCGGTCCCCATCTTGTGGCTATGTGCCCCATCCAGGTCCACATCCTGTGGCTATGTGCCCCATCCAGGTCCACATCTTGTGGCTATGTGCCCCATCCCGGTACCCATCTTGTGGCTATGTGCCCCATCCAGGTTCCCATCCTGTGGCTATGTGCCCCATCCAGGTCCCCATCTTGTGGCTATGTGCCCCATCCAGGTCCCCATCTTGTGGCTATGTGCCCCATCCAGGTCCCCATCTTGTGGCTATGTGCCCCATCCAGGTCCCCTCTTGTGGCTATGTGCCCCATCCAGGTCCCCTCTTGTGGCTATGTGCCCCATCCAGGTCCCCTCTTGTGGCTATGTGCCCCCTGTTCTTCACACACATAAAATAGAAAAAAAAAAAAGATGATTCTCACCTGTCCTCCGTTCCCTCGGCGACCTTCCTGCAGATGTGGCCCGCAGGCACCACAGAGTCCGACCCCTTGACGATCCCGACCTGGTCCAGGAGGAGCCGCCGACAGCAGCGCTGCATTGCCGCACACAGACTGTCTCCCAGCACTGCATTTTCAATGTCAGCCGCCGGCCAATCAGAGGCCAGCAGCTGATAGCTGCGTATGGCAATGACGTCATACTCGCTGCGCCGACACGCAGATATCAGCTGCTGGCCTCTGATTGGCCGGCGGCTGGCATTGGAAATGCAGTGCTGGGAGACAGTTTGTGTGCGGCAATGCAGCGCTGCTGTCGGCGGCTCCTCCTGGATCAGGTCGGGATCGTCAAGGGGTCTGTGCCTGCGGGCCGCATAAAGCAGCCTCAGGGGCCGCATGCGGCCCGCGGGCCGCGTGTTTGAGACCCCTGTATTATATAGAGTCATTACACACAGAGGGATCTATTATATAGAGTCATTACACACAGAGGGATCTATTATATAGAGTCATTACACACAGAGGGATCTGTTATATAGAGTCATTACACACAGAGGGATCTGTTAAATAGTCATTACACGCAGAGGGAGCTATTATATAGAGTCATTACACGCAGAGGGATCTATTATATAGAGTCGACACACGCAGAGGGATCTATTATATAGAGTCGTCACACGCAGAGGGATCTATTATATAGAGTCGTCACACGCAGAGGGATCTATTATATAGAGTCGTCACACGCAGAGGGATCTATTATAGTCGTCACACGCAGAGGGATCTATTATAGTCGTCACACGCAGAGGGATCTATTATATAGAGTCGTCACACGCAGAGGGATCTATTATATAGAGTCGTCACACGCAGAGGGATCTATTATATAGAGTCGTCACACGCAGAGGGATCTATTATATAGAGTCGTCACACGCAGAGGGATCTATTATATAGAGTCGTCACACGCAGAGGGATCTATTATATAGAGTAGTCACACGCAGAGGGATCTATTACATAGAGTCGTCACACGCAGAGGGATCTATTATATAGAGTCGTCACACGCAGAGGGATCTATTATATAGAGTCGTCACACGCAGAGGGATCTATTATATAGAGTCATTACACACAGAGGGATCTATTATATAGAGTCATTACACGGGGAGGGATCTATTATATAGAGTCATTACATGGGGAGGGATCTATTATAGAGAGTCATTACACGGGGAGGGACCTATTATATAGAGTCATTACACGCAGAGGGACCTATTATATAGAGTCATTACACGCAGAGGGACCTATTCTATAGAGTCATTACACGCAGAGGGATTTATTCTATAGAGTCATTACACGCAGAGGGATCTATTCTATAGAGTCATTACACGCAGAGGGATCTATTCTATAGAGTCATTACACGCAGAGGGATCTATTCTATAGAGTCATTACACGCAGAGGGATCTATTCTATAGAGTCATTACACACAGAAGTATCTATTCTATAGAGTCATTACACAGAGGGATCTATTCTATAGAATCATTACACACAGAGGGATCTATTCTATAGAGTCATTACACACAGATGGATCTATTCTATAGAGTCATTACACACAGAGGGATCCATTCTAGAGAGTCATTACACACAGAGGGATCCATTCTATAGTCATTACACACAGAGGGATCTATTATATAGTCATTACACACAGAGGCATCTATTATATAGTCATTACACACAGAGGGATCTATTATATAGAGTCATTACACACAGAGGGATCTATTATAGAGTCATTACACACAGAGGGATCTATTATATAGAGTCATTACACACAGAGGGATCTATTATATAGAGTCATTACACGCAGAGGGATCTATTATATAGTCATTACATGCAGAGGGATCTATTATATAGAGTCATTACACGCAGAGGGAGCTATTATATAGAGTCATTACACGCAGAGGGATCTATTATATAGAGTCATTACACACAGAGGGATCTATTATATAGAGTCATTACACACAGAGGGATCTGTTATATAGAGTCATTACACACAGAGGGATCTGTTATATAGAGTCATTACACACAGAGGGATCTATATAATGAGTCATTACACACAGAGGGATCTATAATATAGAGTCATTACACACAGAGGGATCTATAATATAGAGTCATTACACACAGAGGGATCAATTATAGTCATTACACACAGAGGGATCTATTATATAGAGTCATTACACACAGAGGGATCTATTATATAGAGTCATTACACACAGAGGGATCTATTATATAGTCATTACACACAGAGGGATTATATAGAGTCATTACACACAGAGGGATCTGTTATATAGAGTCATTACACACAGAGGGATCTGTTATAGAGTCATTACACACAGAGGGATCTATATAATGAGTCATTACACACAGAGGGATCTATAATATAGAGTCATTACACACAGAGGGATCTATAATATAGAGTCATTACACACAGAGGGATCTATTATATAGTCATTACACACAGAGGGATCTATTATATAGAGTCATTACACGCAGAGGGATCTATTATATAGAGTCATTACACGCAGAGGGATCTATTATATAGAGTCATTACACGCAGAGGGATCTATTATATAGTCATTACATGCAGAGGGATCTATTATATAGAGTCATTACACGCAGAGGGATCTATTATATAGAGTCGTCACACAAAGAGGGATCTATTATATAGAGTCGTCACACGCAGAGGGATCTATTATATAGAGTCCTTACACGCAGAGGGATCTATTATATAGAGTCGTTACACGCAGTGGGATCTATTATGTAGAGTCGTTACACGCAGAGGGATCTATTATATAGAGTCGTTACACGCAGAGGGATCTATTATATAGAGTTGTTACACGCAGAGGGATCTATTTATATAGAGTCGTTACACGCAAAGGGATCTATTACGTAGAGTAGTTATACGCAGAGGGATCTATTTATATAGAGTCATTACACACAAAGGGATCTATTATATAGAGTCATTACACACAGAGGGATCTGTTATATATAGTCATTAAACACAGAGGGATCTATTATATAGAGTCATTACACACAGAGGGATCTATTATATAGTCATTACACACAGAGGAATCTATTATATAGAGTCATTACACACAGTGTTCTATAATATAGAGTCATTACACACAGAGTGATCTATAATATAGAGTCATTACACACAGAGGGATCTATTATATAGAGTCATTACACACAGAGGGATCTATTATATAGAGTCATTACACACAGAGGGATCTGTTATATAGAGTCATTACACACAGAGGGATCTATTATATAGAGTCATTACACACAGAGGGATCTAATATATAGTCATTACACGCAGAGGGATCTGTTATATAGTCATTACACGCAGAGGGATCTATTATATAGAGTCATTACACGCAGAGCGATCTATTATATAGAGTCATTACACACAGAGGGATCTATTATATAGAGTCATTACACACAGAGGGATCTATTATATAGAGTCATTACACGCAGAGGGATCTATTATATAGTCATTACATGCAGAGGGATCTATTATATAGAGTCATTACACGCAGAGCTATTTATTATATAGAGTCATTACACGCAGGGGGATCTATTATATAGAATCATTACACGCAGAGGGATCTATTATATAGTCATTACACGCAGAGGGATCTATTATATAGAGTCATTACACGCAGAGGGATCTATTATATAGAGTCGTTACACGCAGAGGGATCTAATATATAGAGTCGTTACACGCAGAGGGATCTAATATATAGAGTCGTTACACGCAGAGGGATCTAATATATAGAGTCGTTACACAAAGAGGGATCTATTATATAAAGTCGTTACACAAAGAGGGATCTATTATATAGAGTCGTTACACAAAGAGGGATCTATTATATAGTCATTACACACAGAGGAATCTATTCTATAGAGTCATTACACACAGAGGGATCTATTATATAGTGATTACACAGAGGGATCTGTTATATAGAGTCATTACATGCAGAGGGATCTATTATATAGAGTCATTACACGCAGAGGGATCTATTATATAGAGTCATTACACACAGAGGGATCTATTATAGAGTCATTACACACAGAGGGATCTATTATATAGTCATTACACGCAGAGGGATCTGTTATATAGAGTCATTACACACAGAGTGATCTATTATATAGAGTCATTACACGCAGAGCGATCTATTATATAGAGTCATTACACGCAGAGCGATCTATTATATAGTCATTACACGCAGAGCGATCTATTATATAGAGTCATTACACACAGAGGGATCTATTATATAGAGTCATTACACACAGAGGGATCTGTTATATAGAGTCATTACACAGAGTGATCTATTCTATAGAGTCATTACACACAGAGGGATCTATTCTATAGAGTCATTACACACAGAGGGATCTATTCCAGAGTCATTACACACAGAGCGATCTATTCTATAGAGTCATTACACACAGAGGGATCTATTCTATAGAGTCATTACACACAGAGGGATCTATTCTATAGAGTCATTGCACACAGAGGGATCTATTAGAGTCACTACACACAGAGGGATCTATTAGAGTCATTACAGAGTGATCTATTATATAGTCATTACACGCAGAGGGATCTGTTATATAGAGTCATTACACACAGAGTGATCTATAATAAAGAGTCATTACACACAGAGGGATCTATTATATAGTCATTACACACAGAGGAATCTATTATATAGAGTCATTACACACAGAGGGATCTATTATATAGAGTCATTACACACAGAGGGATCTATTATATAGAGTCATTACACACAGAGGGATCTATTATATAGTCATTACACACAGAGGGATCTATTATATAGAGTCATTACACACAGAGGGATCTATTATATAGTCATTACACACAGAGGGATCTATTATATAGTCATTACACACAGAGGGATTATATAGAGTCATTACACACAGAGGGATCTGTTATATAGAGTCATTACACGCAGAGGGATCTATTCTATAGTCATTACACACAGAGGTATCTATTATATAGAGTCATTACACACAGAGGGATCTATTATATAGTCATTACACACAGCGGAATCTATTATATAGTCATTACACACAGCGGAATCTATTATATAGAGTCATTACACACAGAGGGATCTATTATAGAGTCATTACACACAGAGGGATCTATTATATAGAGTCATTACACACAGAGGGATCTATTATATAGTCATTACATGCAGAGGGATCTGTTATATAGAGTCATTACACACAGAGTGATCTATAATATAGAGTCATTACACACAGAGGGATCTATTATATAGTCATTACACAGAGATCTATTATATAGAGTCATTACACAGAGGGATCTATTATATAGTCATTACACACAGAGGAATCTATTATATAGAGTCATTACACACAGAGGGATCTATTATATAGTCATTACACAGAGAGGGATCTATTATATAGTCATTACACACAGAGGGATCTATTATATAGAGTCATTACACACAGAGGGATCTATTATATAGAGTCATTACACACAGAGGGATCTGTTATATAGTCATTACACACAGAGGGATTATATAGAGTCATTACACAGAGGGATCTGTTATATAGAGTCATTATACACAGAGGGATCTATTATATAGAGTCATTACACACAGAGGGATCTATTATATAGAGTCATTACACGCAGAGGGATCTGTTAGAGTCATTACACGCAGAGGGATCTATTATATAGAGTCATTACACGCAGAGGGATCTATTATATAGAGTCATTACACGCAGAGGGATCTATTATATAGAGTCATTACACGCAGAGGGATCTATTATATAGTTATTACATGCAGAGGGATCTATTATATAGTCATTACATGCAGAGGGATCTATTATATAGAGTCATTACACGCAGAGCTATTTATTATATAGAGTCATTACACGCAGGGGGATCTATTATATAGAATCATTACACGCAGAGGGATCTATTATATAGAGTCATTACACGCAGAGGGATCTATTATATAGAGTCGTTACACGCAGAGGGATCTAATATATAGAGTCGTTACACGCAGAGGGATCTAATATATAGAGTCGTTACACAAAGAGGGATCTATTATATAGAGTCTTTACACAAAGAGGGATCTATTATATAGAGTCGTTACACGCAGAGGGATCTATTATATAGAGTCGTTACACAAAGAGGGATCTATTATATAGAGTCGTTACACAAAGAGGGATCTATTATATAGAGTCGTTACACAAAGAGGGATCTATTATATAGAGTCGTTACACAAAGAGGGATCTATTATATAGTCGTTACACACAGAGGAATCTATTCTATAGAGTCATTACACACAGAGGGATCTATTATATAGAGTCATTACACACAGAGGGATCTATTATATAGTCATTACACACAGAGGAATCTATTATATAGAGTCATTACACACAGAGGGATCTATTATATAGAGTCATTACACACAGAGGGATCTATTATATAGAGTCATTACACACAGAGGGATCTATTATATAGTCATTACACACAGAGGGATCTATTATATAGAGTCATTACACACAGAGGGATCTATTATATAGTCATTACACACAGAGGGATCTATTATATAGTCATTACACACAGAGGGATCTATTATATAGTCATTACACACAGAGGGATTATATAGAGTCATTACACACAGAGGGATCTGTTATATAGAGTCATTACACGCAGAGGGATCTATTCTATAGTCATTACACACAGAGGGATCTATTATATAGTCATTACACACAGAGGGATCTATTATATAGAGTCATTACACACAGAGGGATCTATTATATAGTCATTACACACAGCGGAATCTATTACATAGTCATTACACACAGCGGAATCTATTATATAGAGTCATTACACACAGAGGGATCTATTATAGAGTCATTACACACAGAGGGATCTATTATATAGAGTCATTACACACAGAGGGATCTATTATATAGTCATTACACGCAGAGGAATCTATTATATAGAGTCATTACACACAGAGTGATCTATAATATAGAGTCATTACACACAGAGGGATCTATTATATAGTCATTACACAGAGATCTATTATATAGAGTCATTACACACAGAGGGATCTATTATATAGTCATTACACACAGAGGAATCTATTATATAGAGTCATTACACACAGAGGGATCTATTATATAGTCATTACACAGAGAGGGATCTATTATATAGTCATTACACACAGAGGGATCTATTATATAGAGTCATTACACACAGAGGGATCTGTTATATAGTCATTACACACAGAGGGATTATATAGAGTCATTACACACAGAGGGATCTGTTATATAGAGTCATTATACACAGAGGGATCTATTATATAGAGTCATTACACACAGAGGGATCTATTATATAGAGTCATTACACGCAGAGGGATCTGTTATATAGTCATTACACGCAGAGGGATCTATTATATAGAGTCATTACACGCAGAGCGATCTATTATATAGTCATTACACGCAGAGGGATCTATTATATAGAGTCATTACACGCAGAGGGATCTATTATATAGAGTCATTACAAGCAGAGCTATCTATTATATAGAGTCATTACACGCAGAGGGATCTATTATATAGAGTCATTACACGCAGGGGGATCTATTATATAGAATCATTACACGCAGAGGGATCTATTATATAGTCATTACACGCAGAGGGATCTATTATATAGAGTCATTACACGCAGAGGGATCTATTATATAGAGTCATTACACGCAGAGGGATCTATTATATAGAGTCGTTACACGCAGAGGGATTATATAGAGTCATTACACACAGAGGGATCTATTATGTAGAGTCATTACACACAGAGGGATCTATTATATAGAGTCATTACACACAGAGGGATCTATTATATAGAGTCATTACACGGGGAGGGATCTATTATATAGAGTCATTACACACAGAGGGATCTATTATATAGTCATTACACACAGAGGGATTATATAGAGTCATTACACACAGAGGGATCTGTTATATAGAGTCATTACACGCAGAGGGATCTATTATATAGTCATTACACACAGAGGGATTATATAGTTATTACACACAGAGGGATCTGTTATATAGAGTCATTACATGCAGAGGGATCTATTCTATAGAGTCATTACACACAGAGGGATCTATTATATAGTCATTACACACAGAGGGATCTATTATATTGAGTCATTACACACAGAGGGATCTATTATATAGTCATTACACACAGCGGAAGCTATTATATAGTCATTACACACAGCGGAATCTATTATATAGAGTCATTACGCACAGAGGAATCTATTATATAGAGTCATTACACACAGAGGGATCTATTATAGAGTCATTACACACAGAGGGATCTATTATAGAGTCATTACACACAGAGGGATCTATTATATAGTCATTACACACAGAGGGATCTATTATATAGTCATTACACACAGAGGAATCTATTATATAGAGTCATTACACACAGAGGGATCTATTATATAGAGTCATTACACACAGAGGTATCTATTATATAGTCATTACACACAGAGGGATTTATTATATAGAGTCATTACACACAGAGGGATCTATTATATAGAGTCATTACACACAGGGATCTGTTATATAGAGTCATTACACACAGAGGGATCTGTTATATAGAGTCATTACACACAGAGTGATCTATTATATAGTCATTACACACAGAGGGATTATATAGAGTCATTACACACAGAGGGATCTGCTATATAGAGTCATTATACACAGAGGGATCTATTATATAGAGTCTTTACACACAGAGGGATCTATTATATAGAGTCATTACACGCAGAGGGATCTGTTATATAGTCATTACACGCAGAGGGATGTATTATATAGAGTCATTACACGCAGAGGGATCTATTATATAGTCATTACACGCAGAGGGATCTATTATATAGAGTCATTACACGCAGAGGAATCTATTATATAGAGTCATTACAAGCAGAGCTATCTATTATAAAGAGTCATTACACGCAGAGGGATCTATTATATAGAGTCATTACACACAGAGGGATCTATTATATAGAGTCATTACAAGCAGAGCTATCTATTATATAGAGTCATTACACGCAGAGGGATCTATTATATAGAGTCATTACACGCAGGGGGATCTATTATATAGAATCATTACACGCAGAGGGATCTATTATATAGTCATTACACGCAGAGGGATCTATTATATAGAGTCATTACACGCAGAGGGATCTATTATATAGAGTCGTTACACGCAGAGGGATTATATAGAGTCATTACACACAGAGGGATCTATTATGTAGAGTCATTACACACAGAGGGATCTATTATATAGAGTCATTACACACAGAGGGATCTATTATATAGAGTCATTACACGGGGAGGGATCTATTATATAGAGTCATTACACACAGAGGGATCTATTATATAGTCATTACACACAGAGGGATTATATAGAGTCATTACACACAGAGGGATCTATTATATAGTCATTACACACAGCGGAATCTATTATATAGTCATTACACACAGCGGAATCTATTATATAGAGTCATTACACACAGAGGAATCTATTATATAGAGTCATTACACACAGAGGGATCTATTATAGAGTCATTACACACAGAGGGATCTATTATAGAGTCATTACACACAGAGGGATCTATTATAGAGTCATTACACACAGAGGGATCTATTATATAGTCATTACACACAGAGGGATCTATTATATAGTCATTACACACAGAGGAATCTATTATATAGAGTCATTACACACAGAGGAATCTATTATATAGAGTCATTACACACAGAGGGATCTATTATATAGAGTCATTACACACAGAGGTATCTATTATATAGTCATTACACACAGAGGGATCTATTATATAGAGTCATTACACACAGAGGGATCTATTATATAGAGTCATTACACACAGGGATCTGTTATATAGAGTCATTACACACAGAGGGATCTGTTATATAGAGTCATTACACACAGAGGGATCTATTATATAGTCATTACACACAGAGGGATTATATAGAGTCATTACACACAGAGGGATCTGCTATATAGAGTCATTATACACAGAGGGATCTATTATATAGAGTCATTACACACAGAGGGATCTATTATATAGAGTCATTACACGCAGAGGGATCTGTTATATAGTCATTACACGCAGAGGGATCTATTATATAGAGTCATTACACGCAGAGCGATCTATTATATAGAGTCATTACACGCAGAGGAATCTATTATATAGAGTCATTACAAGCAGAGCTATCTATTATATAGAGTCATTACACGCAGAGGGATCTATTATATAGAGTCATTACACACAGAGCGATCTATTATATAGAGTCATTACAAGCAGAGCTATCTATTATATAGAGTCATTACAAGCAGAGCTATCTATTATATAGAGTCATTACAAGCAGAGCTATCTATTATATAGAGTCATTACAAGCAGAGCTATCTATTATATAGAGTCATTACACGCAGAGGGATCTATTATATAGAGTCATTACACGCAGGGGGATCTATTATATAGAATCATTACACGCAGAGGGATCTATTATATAGTCATTACACGCAGAGGGATCTATTATATAGAGTCATTACACGCAGAGGGATCTATTATATAGAGTCATTACACGCAGAGGGATCTATTATATAGAGTCATTACACACAGAGGGATCCATTATATAGTCATTACACACAGAGGGATTATATAGAGTCATTACACACAGAGGGATTATATAGAGTCATTACACACAGAGGGATCTGTTATATAGAGTCATTACACGCAGAGGGATCTATTCTATAGAGTCATTACACACAGAGGGATCTATTATATAGTCATTACACACAGAGGGATCTATTATATAGAGTCATTACACACAGAGGGATCTATTATATAGTCATTACACACAGCGGAATCTATTATATAGAGTCATTACACACAGAGGGATCTATTATATAGAGTCATTACACACATAGGGATCTATTATATAGAGTCATTACACGCAGAGGGATCTGTTATATAGTCATTACACAGAGGGATCTATTATATAGAGTCATTAAACACAGAGGGATCTATTATATAGTCATTACACACAGAGGAATCTATTATATAGAGTCATTACACACAGAGGGATCTATTATATAGTCATTACACACAGAGGGATCTATTATATAGAGTCATTACACACAGAGGGATCTATTATATAGAGTCATTACACAGAGGGATCTATTATATAGAGTCATTACACGCAGAGGGATCTATTATATAGAGTCATTACACGCAGAGGGATCTATTATATAGTCGTCACACGCAGAGGGATCTATTATATAGAGTCGTCACACGCAGAGGGATCTATTATATAGAGTCGTCACACGCAGAGGGATCTATTATATAGAGTCATTAAACACAGCGGAATCTATTATATAGTCATTACACACAGCGGAATCTATTATATAGAGTCATTACACACAGAGGGATCTATTATATAGAGTCATTACACACATAGGGATCTATTATATAGAGTCATTACACGCAGAGGGATCTGTTATATAGTCATTACACAGAGGGATCTATTATATAGAGTCATTAAACACAGAGGGATCTATTATATAGTCATTACACACAGAGGAATCTATTATATAGAGTCATTACACACAGAGGGATCTATTATATAGTCATTACACACAGAGGGATCTATTATATAGTCATTACACACAGAGGGATCTATTATATAGAGTCATTACACACAGAGGGATCTATTATATAGAGTCATTACACACAGCGATCTGTTATATAGAGTCATTACACACAGAGTGATCTATTATATAGTCATTACACACAGAGGGATTATATAGAGTCATTACACGCAGAGGGATCTATTATATAGAGTCATTACAAGCAGAGCGATCTATTATATAGAGTCATTACACGCAGAGGGATCTGTTGTATAGAGACATTACACACAGAGTGATCTATTATATCAGGGGTCTCAAACTCGGCTGGGTATATGGGCCGCACATGGAAAAAATTTGAATTTGGGGGGCCGCATTCTTTGTTCAATGAGACATTTTTAGTGATACCATTTTTTTTTTGTATACACCTTTTGAACATTTTTTCCGTGTTTATTTTTTTATAGCTTGGGTCGTTATGGATGTGGTGATGATAAACGTGCACTTTTTTGTGTTTACTTTAGTTTACATATAAAACAGCATTTTTAGTGCCCAATATTTTTTCATGCTTTATTTTTATTTTTTTAGATTTTTACAATTTTGTTTCCCCCAATTGGCCACATTCAGTAATATTGTCTTACAATTAGCATCATATAGTAATAATGGCAAACATCTTGTACTAATGTGCCCCATCCCGGTCCCCATCCTGTGGCTATGTGCCCCATCCCGGTCCCCATCCTGTGGCTATGTGCCCCATCCCGGTCCCCATCCTGTGGCTATGTGCCCCATCCCGGTCCCCATCCTGTGGCTATGTGCCCCATCCCGGTCCCCATCCTGTGGCTATGTGCCCCATCCCGGTCCCCATCCTGTGGCTATGTGCCCCATCCCGGTCCCCATCTTGTGGCTATGTGCCCCATCCCGGTCCCCATCCTGTGGCTATGTGCCCTATCCCGGTCCCCATCTTGTGGCTATGTGCCCCATCCCGGTCCCCATCTTGTGGCTATGTGCCCCATCCCAGTCCCCATCTTGTGGCTATGTGCCCCATCCCGGTCCCCATCCTGTGGCTATGTGCCCCATCCCGGTCCCCATCCTGTGGCTATGTGCCCCATCCCGGTCCCCATCTTGTGGCTATGTGCCCCATCCCGGTCCCCATCTTGTGGCTATGTGCCCCATCCCGGTCCCCATCTTGTGGCTATGTGCCCCATCCAGGTCCCCATCTTGTGGCTATGTGCCCCATCCAGGTCCCCATCCTGTGGCTATGTGCCCCATCCAGGTCCCCATCTTGTGGCTATGTGCCCCATCCAGGTCCCCATCTTGTGGCTATGTGCCCCATCCAGGTCCCCATCTTGTGGCTATGTGCCCCATCCAGGTCCCCATCTTGTGGCTATGTGCCCCATCCAGGTCCCCATCTTGTGGCTATGTGCCCCATCCAGGTCCCCATCTTGTGGCTATGTGCCCCATCCAGGTCCCCATCTTGTGGCTATGTGCCCCATCCAGGTCCCCATCTTGTGGCTATGTGCCCCATCCAGGTCCCCATCTTGTGGCTATGTGCCCCATCCAGGTCCCCATCTTGTGGCTATGTGCCCCATCCAGGTCCCCATCTTGTGGCTATGTGCCCCATCCAGGTCCCCTCTTGTGGCTATGTGCCCCCTGTTCTTCACACACATAAAATAGAAAAAAAAAAAAGATGATTCTCACCTGTCCTCCGTTCCCTCGGCGGCCTTCCTGCAGATGTGGCCCGCAGGCACCACAGAGTCCGACCCCTTGACGATCCCGACCTGGTCCAGGAGGAGCCGCCGACAGCAGCGCTGCATTGCCGCACACAGACTGTCTCCCAGCACTGCATTTTCAATGTCAGCCGCCGGCCAATCAGAGGCCAGCAGCTGATAGCTGCGTATGGCAATGACGTCATACTCGCTGCGCCGACACGCAGATATCAGCTGCTGGCCTCTGATTGGCCGGCGGCTGGCATTGGAAATGCAGTGCTGGGAAACAGTCTCTGTGCGGCAATGCAGCGCTGCTGTCGGCGGCTCCTCCTGGACCAGGTCGGGATCGTCAAGGGGTCTGTGCCTGCGGGCCGCATAAAGCAGCCTCAGGGGCCGCATGCGGCCCGCGGGCCGCGTGTTTGAGACCCCTGTATTATATAGAGTCATTACACACAGAGGGATCTATTATATAGAGTCATTACACACAGAGGGATCTATTATATAGAGTCATTACACACAGAGGGATCTGTTATATAGAGTCATTACACACAGAGGGATCTGTTATATAGTCATTACACGCAGAGGGATCTATTATATAGAGTCATTACACGCAGAGCGATCTATTATATAGAGTCATTACACGCAGAGCGATCTATTATATAGAGTCATTACAAGCAGAGGGATCTATTATATAGAGTCATTACACGCAGAGGGATCTATTATATAGAGTCATTACACGCAGAGGGATCTATTATATAGAGTCATTACACGCAGAGGGATCTATTATAGAGTCGTCACACGCAGAGGGATCTATTATATAGAGTCGTCACACGCAGAGGGATCTATTATATAGAGTCGTCACACGCAGAGGGATCTATTATATAGAGTCGTCACACGCAGAGGGATCTATTATATAGAGTCGTCACACGCAGAGGGATCTATTATATAGAATCGTCACACGCAGAGGGATCTATTATATAGAATCGTCACACGCAGAGGGATCTATTATATAGAGTCATCACACGCAGAGGGATCTATTATATAGAGTCATTACACACAGAGGGATCTATTATAGAGTCATTACACACAGAGGGATCTATTATATAGAGTCATTACACACAGAGGGATCTATTATATAGAGTCATTACACACAGAGGGATCTATTATGTAGAGTCATTACACACAGAGGGATCTATTATATAGAGTCATTACACGGGGAGGGATCTATTATATAGAGTCATTACACTGGGAGGGACCTATTATATAGAGTTATTACACGGGGAGGGACCTATTATATAGAGTCATTACACGCAGAGGGACCTATTATATAGAGTCATTACACACAGAGGGACCTATTATATAGAGTCATTACACAGAGGGATCTATTCTATAGTATCATTACACACAGAGGGATCTATTCTATAGAGTCATTACACACAGATGGATCTATTCTATAGAGTCATTACACACAGAGGGATCCATTCTATAGAGTCATTATGTGGCACCCCAGGGGTCTGGTTTCCACAATAATAGCAATATTATGTCTGAGAGCAGGTGGGAGGTCTCTTGGTCAGGGATCTTATCCAGGCCACACCTCCTGCCCAGTCCTGGGAGGGGAAGAACTTCCCCTATATAAACCTGGGGCTGAGGCAGGGTTAGGAGAGAGAGAGAGAGAGAACAAGAGTAGAGAAGAGAAGTAGCATAGGAAGAAACAACAGGAGCTCTGTGGGAGCAGTGCTACAAGGAGTCAGGGGCTGGCAGCTGCAGAGCTCGCCCTGACTGAGAAGTTATCACCGGACCCGGAGTCCGAGGCTGTGGGGACTAATCCTTACCCAGCAGCAGAAACTGACCGGCAGGGGATTGCAGGTCCTCTGGCCCAGAAACCCGAAGGCACGGTCACACGCGTGGGACCAGCACCACCATCGTGGAGCGGAAGCCATTAGAAGGCCCCGAGTCACCGGCCATACGGGTGAGCACCACACGGTACACTCAGGGACGTGGGCTACTTTAACCCGCCTCTAGCAAGGTAGCCAGAAGAGTACAGTTAGCTGGGAAGGCCTACAACTCCGCCTGGCCAGGGGAGATCCCATCTGCTCAAGGACTGACCAGGCCCCGATCGCTAGCAAGTACTCCGGGAGGGTCTATCTTTGTCACCAGTAAAGACCCTGAACTACACGCATCGTCTCTGAGTGGTTCCTGCTACCCCCATCATCCACGTCGGCTGCCCTGAGGCCATACCCCTCCCGTTGGGGGTTATACCATCCCTGCTGCACCATCCTTCCACTGGCCTCAGCGGTCTGCCCTGCAGCGGCAGCTCCAAAGCTGCATTCAACGGGTGGCGTAGTCATCCAACATCTACTGCTAGTAGACTCGCCACTTAGTTTGACTCCCTGGGCACGGACCGGGTCACCGCCACGCGGGTAAGCCCCCGTGCACGCGATTCCGCACGACACAGAAGGCCCAGGGGCGCGTCAACTTCACACAGAGGGATCTATTCTATAGAGTCATTACACACAGAGGGATCCATTCTATAGAGTCATTACACACAGAGGGATCTATTATATAGTCATTACACACAGAGGGATCTATTATATAGAGTCATTACACACAGAGGGATATATTATATAGAGTCATTACACACAGAGGGATATATTATGTAGAGTCATTACACACAGAGGGATCTATTATAGAGTCATTACACACAGAGGGATCTATTATATAGAGTCATTACACACAGAGGGATCTGTTATATAGTCATTACACGCAGAGGGATCTATTATATAGAGTCATTACAGGCAGAGCGATCTATTATATAGAGTCATTACAGGCAGAGCGATCTATTATATAGAGTCATTACAGGCAGAGGGATCTATTATATAGAATGATTACACGCAGAGGGATCTATTATATAGAGTCATTACACACAGAGGGACCTATTATATAGAGTCATTACACACAGAGGGATCTATTATGGAGTCATTACACGCAGAGGGATCTATTCTATAGAGTCATTACACGCAGAGGGATCTATTCTATAGAGTCATTACACACAGAGGGATCTATTCTATAGAGTCATTACACACAGAGGGATCTATTCTATAGAGTCATTACACACAGAGGGATCTATTCTATAGAGTCATTACACACAGAGGGATCTATTCTATAGAGTCATTACACAGAGGGATCTATTCTATAGAATCATTACACACAGAGGGATCTATTCTATAGAGTCATTACACACAGATGGATCTATTCTATAGAGTCATTACACACAGAGGGATCCATTCTATAGAGTCATTATGTGGCACCCCAGGGGTCTGGTTTCCACAATAATAGCAATATTATGTCTGAGAGCAGGTGGGAGGTCTCTTGGTCAGGGATCTTATGCATGCCACACCTCCTGCCCAGTCCTGGGAGGGGAAGAACTTCCCCTATATAAACCTGGGGCTGAGGCAGGGTTAGGAGAGAGAGAGAGAGAACAAGAGTAGAGAAGAGAAGTAGCATAGGAAGAAACAACAGGAGCTCTGTGGGAGCAGTGCTACAAGGAGTCAGGGGCTGGCAGCTGCAGAGCTCGCCCTGACTGAGAAGTTATCACCGGACCCGGAGTCCGAGGCTGTGGGGACTAATCCTTACCCAGCAGCAGAAACTGACCGGCAGGGGATTGCAGGTCCTCTGGCCCAGAAACCCGAAGGCACGGTCACACGCGTGGGACCAGCACCGCCATCGTGGAGCAGAAGCCATTAGAAGGCCCCGAGTCACCGGCCATACGGGTGAGCACCACACGGTACACTCAGGGACGTGGGCTACTTTTACCCGCCTCTAGCAAGGTAGCCAGAAGAGTACAGTTAGCTGGGAAGGCCTACAACTCCGCCTGGCCAGGGGAGATCCCATCTGCTCAAGGACTGACCAGGCCCCGATCGCTAGCAAGTACTCCGGGAGGGTCTATCTTTGTCACCAGTAAAGACCCTGAACTACACGCATCGTCTCTGAGTGGTTCCTGCTACCCCCATCATCCACGTCGGCTGCCCTGAGGCCATACCCCTCCCGTTGGGGGTTATACCATCCCCGCTGCACCATCCTTCCACCGGCCTCAACGGTCTGCCCTGCAGCGGCAGCTCCAAAGCTGCATTCAACGGGTGGCGTAGTCATCCAACATCTACTGCTAGTAGACTCGCCACTTAGTTTGACTCCCTGGGCACGGACCGGGTCACCGCCACGAGACTACTACCCCCATCTGATCTGGCTCCGGGTAAGCCCACGTGCACGCGATTCCGCACGACACAGAAGGCCAAGGGGCGCGTCAACTTCACACAGAGGGATCTATTCTATAGAGTCATTACACGCAGAGGGATCTATTATATAGAGACGTTACACGCAGAGCGATCTATTATATAGAGTCATTACAGGCAGAGCGATCTATTATATAGTCATTACACGCAGAGGGATCTATTATATAAAGTCATTACACGCAGAGGGATCTATTATATAGAGTCATTACACGCAGAGGGATCTATTATATAGAGTCGACACACGCAGAGGGATCTATTATATAGAGTCGACACACGCAGAGGGATCTATTATATAGAGTCGACACACGCAGAGGGATCTATTATATAGAGTCGTTACACGCAGAGGGATCTATTATATAGAGACGTTACACGCAGAGGGATCTATTATATAGAGACATTACACGCAGAGTGATCTATTATATAGTCATTACACACAGAGTGATCTATTATATAGTCATTACACACAGAGGGATCTATTATATAGAGTCATTACACAGAGGGATCTATTATATAGTCATTACACACAGAGGGATCTATTATATAGTCATTACACACAGAGGGATCTATTATAGAGTAATTACACACAGAGGGATCTGTTATATAGAGTCATTACACACAGAGGGATCTATAATAGAGTCATTACACACAGAGGGATCTATTAGAGTCATTACACACAGAGGGATCTATTATATAGAGTCATTACACGCAGAGGGATCTATTATATAGTCATTACACGCAGAGGGATCTATTATATAGAGTCATTACACGCAGAGCGATCTATTATATAGAGTCATTACATGCAGAGGGATCTATTATAGAGTCATTACAAGCAGAGCGATCTATTATATAGAGTCATTACACACAGAGGGATCTATTATATAGAGTCATTACACAGAGGGATCTATTATATAGTAATTACACACAGAGGGATTATATAGAGTCATTACACACAGAGGGACCTGTTATATAGAGTCATTACACACAGAGGGATCTATTATATAGAGTCATTACACACAGAGGGATCTATTATATAGAGTCATTACACGCAGAGGGATCTATTATATAGTCATTACACGCAGAGGGATCTATTATATAGAGTCATTACAAGCAGAGCGATCTATTATATAGAGTCATTACACGCAGAGCGATCTATTATATAGAGTTATTACACGCAGAGGGATCTATTATATAGAGTCATTACACGCAGAGGGATCTATTATATAGAGTCATTACACGCAGAGGGATCTATTATATAGAGTCATTACACGCAGGGGGATCTATTATATAGAATCATTACACGCAGAGGGATCTATTATATAGTCATTACACGCAGAGGGATCTATTATATAGAGTCGTTACACAAAGAGGGATCTATTATATAGAGTCGTTACACAAAGAGGGATCTATTATATAGAGTCATTACAAGCAGAGCGATCTATTATATAGAGTCATTACAAGCAGAGCGATCTATTATATAGAGTCATTACACGCAGAGGGATCTGTTATATAGAGACATTACACACAGAGTGATCTATTATATCAGGGGTCTCAAACTCGGCTGGGTATATGGGCCGCACATGGAAAAAATTTGAATTTGGGGGGCCGCATTCTTTGTTCAATGAGACATCTTTAGTGATACCATTTTTTTTTTGTATACACCTTTTGAACATTTTTTCCGTGTTTATTTTTTTATAGCTTGGGTCGTTATGGATGTGGTGATGATAAACGTGCACTTTTTTGTGTTTACTTTAGTTTACATATAAAACAGCATTTTTAGTGCCCAATATTTTTTCATGCTTTATTTTTATATTTTAGATTTTTACAATTTTGTTTCCCCCAATTGGCCACATTCAGTAATATCGTCTTACAATTAGCAT
The DNA here is from genome assembly GCF_046119375.1 of Phyllobates terribilis. NCBI lineage: Eukaryota > Metazoa > Chordata > Amphibia > Anura > Dendrobatidae > Phyllobates > Phyllobates terribilis. Next base: position 970,510,110 of record NW_027362762.1, read on the forward strand.
CATATAGTAATAATGGCAAACATCTTGTACTAATGTGCCCCATCCCGGTCCCCATCCTGTGGCTATGTGCCCCATCCAGGTCCCCATCCTGTGGCTATGTGCCCCATCCCGGTCCCCATCCTGTGGCTATGTGCCCCATCCCGGTCCCCATCCTGTGGCTATGTGCCCCATCCAGGTCCCCATCTTGTGGCTATGTGCCCCATCCAGGTCCCCATCTTGTGGCTATGTGCCCCATCCAGGTCCCCATCTTGTGGCTATGTGCCCCATCCAGGTCCCCATCTTGTGGCTATGTGCCCCATCCAGGTCCCCATCTTGTGGCTATGTGCCCCATCCAGGTCCCCATCTTGTGGCTATGTGCCCCATCCAGGTCCCCATCTTGAGGCTATGTGCCCCATCCAGGTCCCCATCTTGAGGCTATGTGCCCCATCCAGGTCCCCATCTTGAGGCTATGTGCCCCATCCGGGTCCCCATCCTGTGGCTATGTGCCCCATCCGGGTCCCCATCCTGTGGCTATGTGCCCCATCCCGGTCCCCATCCTGTGGCTATGTGCCCCATCCAGGTCCCCATCCTGTGGCTATGTGCCCCATCCAGGTCCCCATCTTGTGGCTATGTGCCCCATCCAGGTCCCCATCTTGTGGCTATGTGCCCCATCCAGGTCCCCATCTTGTGGCTATGTGCCCCATCCAGGTCCCCATCTTGAGGCTATGTGCCCCATCCAGGTCCCCATCTTGAGGCTATGTGCCCCATCCAGGTCCCCATCTTGAGGCTATGTGCCCCATCCGGGTCCCCATCTTGAGGCTATGTGCCCCATCCGGGTCCCCATCCTGTGGCTATGTGCCCCATCCCGGTCCCCATCCTGTGGCTATGTGCCCCATCCCGGTCCCCATCCTGTGGCTATGTGCCCCATCCAGGTCCCCATCCTGTGGCTATGTGCCCCATCCAGGTCCCCATCCTGTGGCTATGTGCCCCATCCAGGTCCCCATCCTGTGGCTATGTGCCCCATCCAGGTCCCCATCCTGTGGCTATGTGCCCCATCCAGGTCCCCATCCTGTGGCTATGTGCCCCATCCAGGTCCCCATCCTGTGGCTATGTGCCCCATCCAGGTCCCCATCCTGTGGCTATGTGCCCCATCCAGGTCCCCATCTTGTGGCTATGTGCCCCATCCAGGTCCCCATCTTGTGGCTATGTGCCCCATCCAGGTCCCCTCTTGTGACTATGTGCCCCATCCAGGTCCCCTCTTGTGGCTATGTGCCCCATCCAGGTCCCCTCTTGTGGCTATGTGCCCCCTGTTCTTCACACACATAAAATAGAAAAAAAAAAAAGATGATTCTCACCTGTCCTCCGTTCCCTCGGCGGCCTTCCTGCAGATGTGGCCCTCAGGCACCACAGAGTCCGACCCCTTGACGATCCCGACCTGGTCCAGGAGGAGCCGCCGACAGCAGCGCTGCATTGCCGCACACAGACTGTCTCCCAGCACTGCATTTTCAATGTCAGGCGCCGGCCAATCAGAGGCCAGCAGCTGATAGCTGCGTATGGCAATGACGTCATACTCGCTGCGCCGACACGCAGATATCAGCTGCTGGCCTCTGATTGGCCGGCGGCTGGCATTGGAAATGCAGTGCTGGGAAACAGTCTCTGTGCGGCAATGCAGCGCTGCTGTCGGCGGCTCCTCCTGGACCAGGTCGGGATCGCCAAGGGGTCTGTGCCTGCGGGGCGCATAAAGCAGCCTCAGGGGCCGCATGCGGCCCGCGGGCCGCGTGTTTGAGACCCCTGTATTATATAGAGTCATTACACACAGAGGGATCTATTCTATAGAGTCATTACACACAGAGGGATCTATTCTATAGAGTCATTACACACAGAGGGATCTGTTATATAGAGTCATTACACACAGAGGGATCTGTTATATAGTCATTACACGCAGAGGGATCTATTATATAGAGTCATTACACGCAGAGCGATCTATTATATAGTCAGTACACGCAGAGCGATCTATTATATAGAGTCATTACACGCAGAGCGATCTATTATATAGAGTCATTACACGCAGAGCGATCTATTATATAGAGTCATTACACGCAGAGGGATCTATTATATAAAGTCGTTACACGCAGAGGGATCTATTATATAGAGTCGTCACACGCAGAGGGATCTATTATATAGAGTCGTTACACAAAGAGGGATCTATTATATAGAGTCATTACACACAGAGGGATCTATTATATAGAGTCATTACACATAGAGTGATCTATTATATAGTCATTACACAGAGGGATTATATGGAGTCATTACACACAGAGGGATCTATTATATAGAGTCATTACACAGAGGAATCTATTATATAGAGTCATTACACACAGAGGGATCTATTATATAGAGTCATTACACACAGAGGGATCTATTATATAGAGTCATTACACACAGAGGGATCTATTATATAGTCATTACACACAGAGGGATCTATTATATAGTCATTACACGCAGAGGGATCTGTTATATAGAGTCATTACACACAGAGGGATCTATTATATAGAGTCATTACACACAGAGGGATCTATTATATAGTCACTACACACAGAGGAATCTATTATATAGAGTCATTACACACAGAGGAATCTATTACATAGAGTCATTACACACAGAGGGATCTATTATATAGAGTCATTACACACAGAGGGATCTATTATATAGAGTCATTACACGCAGAGGGATCTGTTATATAGTCATTACACGCAGAGGGATCTATTATATAGAGTCGTTACACGCAGAGGGATCTATTATATAGAGTCGTTACACAAAGAGGGATCTATTATATAGAGTCGTTACACAAAGAGGGATCTATTATATAGAGTCGTCACACGCAGAGGGATCTATTATATAGAGTCGTCACACGCAGAGGGATCTATTATATAGAGTCGTCACACGCAGAGGGATCTATTATATAGAGTCGTTACACGCAGAGGGATCTATTATATAGAGTCATTACATGCAGAGGGATCTATTATATAGAGTCATTACAAGCAGAGCGATCTATTATATAGAGTCATTACACACAGAGGGATCTATTATATAGAGTCATTACACGCAGAGGGATCTGTTATATAGTCATTACACACAGAGGGATCTATTATATAGAGTCATTACACGCAGAGGGATCTATTATATAGAGTCATTACACGCAGAGGGATCTATTATATAGAGTCATTACACGCAGAGGGATCTATTATATAGAGTCATTACACGCAGAGGGATCTATTATATTACACGCAGAGGGATCTATTATATAGAGTCATTACAAGTAGAGCGATCTATTATATAGAGTCATTACACGCAGAGGGATCTATTATATAGAGTCATTACACGCAGAGGGATCTATTATATAGAGTCATTACACGCAGAGGGATCTATTATATAGAGTCATTACACGCAGAGGGATCTATTATATAGAGTCATTACACGCAGAGGGATCTATTATATAGAGTCATTACACGCAGAGGGATCTATTATATAGAGTCATTACACGCAGGGGGATCTATTATATAGAGTCATTACACGCAGAGGGATCTATTATATAGTCATTACACGCAGAGGGATCTATTATAGAGTCATTACACGCAGAGGGATCTATTATATAGAGTCGTTACACACAGAGGGATCTATTATATAGAGTCGTTACACGCAGAGGGATCTATTATATAGAGTCGTTACACGCAGAGGGATCTATTATATAGAGTCGTTACACAAAGAAGGATCTATTATATAGAGTCGTCACACGCAGAGGGATCTATTATATAGAGTCGTCACACGCAGAGGGATCTATTATATAGAGTCGTTACACGCAGAGGGATCTATTATATAGAGTCATTACACGCAGAGGGATCTATTATATAGAGTCATTACACGCAGAGGGATCTATTATATAGAGTCATTACACGCAGAGGGATCTATTATATAGAGTCGTTACACGCAGAGGGATCTATTATATAGACTCGTTACACGCAGAGGGATATATTATATAGACTCGTTACACGCAGAGGGATCTATTATATAGAGTCATTACACACAGAGTGATCTATTATATAGAGTCATTACACGCAGAGGGATCTATTATATAGTCATTACACACAGAGGGACCTATTATATAGAGTCATTACACATAGAGGGACCTATTATATAGAGTCATTACACGCAGAGGGATCTATTATATAGAGTCATTACACACAGAGGGACCTATAATATAGAGTCATTACACGCAGAGGGATCTATTATATAGTCATTACAAAAAAGAGGGATCTATTATATAGAGTCATTACACGCAGAGGGATCTATTATATAGTCATTACAAGCAGAGCGATCTATTATATAGAGTCATTACACGCAGAGGGATCTATTATATAGAGTCATTACAAGCAGAGCGATCTATTATATAGAGTCATTACACGCAGAGGGATCTGTTATATAGAGACATTACACACAGAGTGATCTATTATATCAGGGGTCTCAAACTCGGCTGGGTATATGGGCCGCACATGGAAAAAATTTGAATTTGGGGGGCCGCATTCTTTGTTCAATGAGACATTTTTAGTGATACCATTTTTTTTTGTATACACCTTTTGAACATTTTTTCCGTGTTTATTTTTTTATAGCTTGGGTCGTTATGGATGTGGTGATGATAAACGTGCACTTTTTTGTGTTTACTTTAGTTTACATATAAAACAGCATTTTTAGTGCCCAATATTTTTTCATGCTTTATTTTTATTTTTTAGATTTTTACAATTTTGTTTCCCCCAATTGGCCACATTCAGTAATATTGTCTTACAATTAGCATCATATAGTAATAATGGCAAACATCTTGTACTAATGTGCCCCATCCAGGTCCCCATCTTGTGGCTATGTGCCCCATCCCGGTCCCCATCTTGTGGCTATGTGCCCCATCCAGGTCTCCATCTTGTGGCTATGTGCCCCATCCAGGTCTCCATCTTGTGGCTATGTGCCTCATCCAGGTCTCCATCTTGTGGCTATGTGCCCCATCCAGGTCCACATCCTGTGGCTATGTGCCCCATCCCGGTCCCCATCTTGTGGCTATGTGCCCCATCCCGGTCCCCATCCTGTGGCTATGTGCCCCATCCCGGTCCCCATCTTGTGGCTATGTGCCCCATCCCGGTCCCCATCTTATGGCTATGTGCCCCATCCCGGTCCCCATCTTGTGGCTATGTGCCCCATCCCGGTCCCCATCTTGTGGCTATGTGCCCCATCCCGGTCCCCATCTTGTGGCTATGTGCCCCATCCCGGTCCCCATCTTGAGGCTATGTGCCCCATCCGGGTCCCCATCTTGAGGCTATGTGCCCCATCCGGGTCCCCATCCTGTGGCTATGTGCCCCATCCCGGTCCCCATCTTGAGGCTATGTGCCCCATCCGGGTCCCCATCTTGAGGCTATGTGCCCCATCCGGGTCCCCATCCTGTGGCTATGTGCCCCATCCCGGTCCCCATCCTGTGGCTATGTGCCCCATCCCGGTCCCCATCCTGTGGCTATGTGCCCCATCCCGGTCCCCAACCTGTGGCTATGTGCCCCATCCAGGTCCACAACCTGTGGCTATGTGCCCCATCCAGGTCCACAACCTGTGGCTATGTGCCCCATCCAGGTCCACATCCTGTGGCTATGTGCCCCATCCAGGTCCACATCCTGTGGCTATGTGCCCCATCCAGGTCCACATCCTGTGGCTATGTGCCCCATCCAGGTCCACATCCTGTGGCTATGTGCCCCATCCAGGTCCCCATCTTGTGGCTATGTGCCCCATCCAGGTCCCCATCCTGTGGCTATGTGCCCCATCCAGGTCCCCATCTTGTGGCTATGTGCCCCATCCAGGTCCCCTCTTGTGGCTATGTGCCCCATCCAGGTCCCCTCTTGTGGCTATGTGCCCCATCCAGGTCCCCTCTTGTGGCTATGTGCCCCCTGTTCTTCACACACATAAAATAGAAAAAAAAAAGATGATTCTCACCTGTCCTCCGTTCCCTCGGCTGCCTTCCTGCAGATGTGGCCCGCAGGCACCACAGAGTCCGACCCCTTGACGATCCCGACCTGGTCCAGGAGGAGCCGCCGACAGCAGCGCTGCATTGCCGCACACAGACTGTCTCCCAGCACTGCATTTTCAATGTCAGCCGCCGGCCAATCAGAGGCCAGCAGCTGATAGCTGCGTATGGCAATGACGTCATACTCGCTGCGCCGACACGCAGATATCAGCTGCTGGCCTCTGATTGGCCGGCGGCTGGCATTGGAAATGCAGTGCTGGGAAACAGTCTCTGTGCGGCAATGCAGCGCTGCTGTCGGCGGCTCCTCCTGGACCAGGTCGGGATCGTCAAGGGGTCTGTGCCTGCGGGCCGCATAAAGCAGCCTCAGGGGCCGCATGCGGCCCGCGGGCCGCGTGTTTGAGACCCCTGTATTATATAGAGTCATTACACACAGAGGGATCTATTATATAGAGTCATTACACACAGAGGGATCTATTCTATAGAGTCATTACACACAGATGGATCTATTCTATAGAGTCATTACACACAGAGGGATCCATTCTATAGAGTCATTACACACAGAGGGATCTGTTATATAGAGTCATTACACACAGAGGGATCTATTATATAGAGTCATTACACGCAGAGCGATCTATTATATAGAGTCATTACACACAGAGGGATCTGTTATAGAGTCATTACACACAGAGGGATCTATTATATAGTCATTACAAGCAGAGGGATCTATTATATAGAGTCATTATACGCAGAAGGATCTATTATATAGAGTCATTACACGCAGAGGGATCTATTATATAGTCATTACACGCAGAGGGATCTATTATATAGTCATTACACGCAGAGGGATCTATTATATAGAGTCATTACACGCAGAGGGATCTATTATATAGTCATTACACGCAGAGGGATCTATTATATAGTCATTACACGCAGAGGGATCTATTATATAGAGTCAATACAAGCAGAGAGATCTATTATATAGAGTCATTACACGCAGAAGGATCTATTATATAGAGTCATTACACGCAGAGGGATCTATTATATAGAGTCATTACACGCAGAGGGATCTATTATATAGTCGTTACACAAAGAGGGATCTATTATATAGAGTCGTCACACGCAGAGGGATCTATTATATAGAGTCGTTACACGCAGAGGGATCTATTATATAGAGTCATTACACGCAGAGGGATCTATTATATAGAGTCGTTACACGCAGAGGGATCTATTATATAGAGTCATTACACGCAGAGGGATCTATTATATAGAGTCGTTACACGCAGAGGGATCTATTATATAGTCATTACACGCAGAGGGATCTATTATATAGAGTCATTACACGCAGAGGGATCTATTATATAGTCATTACACGCAGAGGGATCTATTATACAGTCATTACACGCAGAGGGATCTATTATATAGAGTCATTACACGCAGAGGGATCTATTATATAGAGTCATTACACGCAGAGGGATCTATTATATAGAGTCATTACACGCAGAGGGATCTATTATATAGAGTCATTACACGCAGAGGGATCTATTATATAGAGTCATTACACGCAGAGGGATCTATTATATAGAGTCATTACACGCAGAGGGATCTATTATATAGAGTTATTACACGCAGAGGGATCTATTATATAGTCATTACACGCAGAGGGATCTATTATATAGAGTCATTACACGCAGAGGGATCTATTATATAGTCGTTACACAAAGAGGGATCTATTATATAGAGTCGTCACACGCAGAGGGATCTATTATATAGTCGTTACACGCAGAGGGATCTATTATGTAGAGTCATTACACGCAGGGGGATCTATTATATAGAGTCATTACACACAGAGGGATCTATTATAGAGTCATTACACACAGAGGGATCTATTATATAGAGTCATTGCAAAAAAGAGGGATCTATTATATAGAGTCATTACACACGGAGTGATCTATTATATAGAGTCATTACACACGGAGGGATCTATTATATAGAGTCATTACACACGGAGGGATCTATTATATAGAGTCATTACACACGGAGGGATCTATTATATAGAGCCATTACACACGGAGGGATCTATTATATAGAGTCATTACACACACACAGAGGGATCTATTATATAGAGTCATTACACTCAGTAAATGCCTCAATACTTGGTCGGCTCCTTGTGCATCAACTACTGCATCAATGCGGCAATGTGGCATGGAGGGATCAGCCTGTGGCATGGAGGGATCAGCCTGTGGCATGGAGGGATCAGCCTGTGGCCCTGCTGAGGGGTTATGGAAGCCCAGGTGGCTTTGATAGCTGCCTTCAGCTCGTCTGCATTGTTGGCTCTGGGGTCTCTCATCTTCCACTTGACAATACCCCATAGATTCTCTATAATAGATCCTCTATGGGGTTAAGGTCAGGCGAGTTTGCGGCCAATCAAGCACAGTAATACTGTTGTGTGTAAACCAGGTATTGGTACTTTTGGCCGTGTGGACAGGGGCCAAGTCCTGCTGGAGAATGACATTTCCATCTCCATAAAGCTTGTCGGCAGAGGGAAGCATGAAGGGCTGTAAAATGTCCTGGTAGACGGCTGCTTGATATAAACACAGTGGACAGGGCCGGCCCCAGGTTTTTCTGGGCCCCGGGCGAAAGAGTCTCAGTGGCCCCTCTAACACATACCACGATTCATGATGCACAGATACCGCAGAGAAATATATATATATATATATATATATATATATATATATATATATATATATATATATATATATATATATATATATATATATATATATATATATATATATATATATATATATATATATATATATATATATATATATAGTACTAGGCCGAAGATTTCACTTCTTACATTACATGAGTGATATCTACTGTAAATTCCACAATAGCTCAGAAACCGGCGAATCCTCACAGCGCACAGTGTAGACCGAACAGTATAGTCCTCCATACAGTATTATGGCCCCCATATAACACTCCACACAGTATACTGGCCCCCATATAATGCTCCATGCAAGCTGGGCCCCATAACTCCATACATAAAAGAATAAAAAAAATCAAATACTCACCTCACCTGCTGCCGCTGCTCTCATCGCTGCTGCCGCTGCTCTCACCTGCTGCCGCTGCTCTCACCTGCTGCCGCTGCTCTCACTTGCTGCCGCTGCTCTCACCTGCTGCCGCCGCTGCTCTCACCTGCTACCGCTGCTCTCACCTGCTACCGCTGCTCTCACCTGCTGCCGCTGCTCTGAACACCTCAGCGTCGCCATCTTCCCGCGCTCTGCCACACTGACTGCTTAGCAGAAGGCATGGTGGAAAAACGTCATCACGCCCTCTGACCTGAGATGTCACAGTCAGGAGAGGAGGAAGACACCGGAGCTGTGGAGGCACGGGTAGAGGTAAGTATTGCTCAGGGCCCTGATATCCGGCACAAGGGGGGGCCCCACTCGCAGGAGCTGGCATCGGTCTCCTCTGCTCACAGGCTCCATAGCACACCAGGGTGCCCGACAGCGAGTGGGTCTCCGCCTGCTCAGGGCCCTGGCACTTGCCCAGGTGTTGACGCCGGGCCTGACAGCGGACCTACACCAGCAGATGACATGGCTCCCCAAACCATTACACATGACATGGCTCCCCAAACATCACTAGTCTTCCTCATGATTGTGGAGCCTACTGAAACAGACTAAGTGACCTTTATAAATGCATAGGAAGCTTTTGCAGGTGTTTTTTGTTAATTATTCTAATTTACTGAGATAATAACGTTTGTCTTTTCATTGCCTGTAAGCCATAATCATCAACATTAACAGAAATAAACACGTGAAATAGATCCCTCTGCGTGTAATGACTCTATATAATAGATCCCTCTGCGTGTAATGACTCTATATAATAGATCCCTCTGCGTGTAATGACTCTATATAATATAGGAGGTTGTCTATTTGTATTGAAGAACTGAAATAAATTCACTTTTTGATGATATTCTAATTGTCATCATTTACGTTTTAAAAATTACAAAAAGGAAAATGGGTCGATGCAAAAGTTTGGGCGCCCTTGGAGATCTGTGTGCTCAGATAACTTTGACCAAGATTTCAGACCTTATTTAGCCTGTTAGGGCTATGATTTGTTCACTATCATCGTTAGGAAAGGCCGGTGATGCAAATTTCTCAGCTTTAGAAAAACCTCCTCTAACCTTGTGCCAAAAACCAGCAGCCGCCATGGGGTCTTCTAAGCAGCGGCCGAGCACTGAGAATGGTGAAGGCCACAAAGCAGGAGAAGCTATAAGAGAGCAAAGTGTTTTCAAGTTGCCCTTTCCTCAGTTCAAAATGTAATTAAGAAAAGGCAGCTACCAAGAACAGTGGAGGTCAAGATAAGGTCTGGAAGACCAAGCAAAACTTCAATGAGAGCTGTTTGTAGGATTGCTAGACAGGCAAATCAGAACCCCCACTTCACTGCAAAAAGACCTTCAGAAAGATTTAGCAGACTCTGGAGTTGTGGTACATTGTTCAGAGACACCTGCACAAATATGGCTTCACATCATAAAATTCAGCCTCAGAAGTGCAAAACAACATCTAAACAAGCCTGGTGCATTTTGGAAACAAGTCCTGTGGACAGATGAGGTTAAAATAGAAATCTTTGGCCACAATGATCAAAGATATGTGTGGAGAACAAAGGGCACAGAATTTCAGGAAAAGAACATCTCCCCAACCATTGGTGATGGATCAATCATGCTTTGGGGTTGTGATGAAACCAATGGCACAGGGAACATCTCACGGGTAGAGGGAAGAAAGGAATCAATGAAATTTCAACAAATTCTTGATGCAAACATAACACCATTGTCAGGCAAAAGGTATTTTTGCCCGAGTTTTTAAAAATGAGAGATGTTTTAAAAAAGGAAAAAAAAAACCCCACACCCTATCTGTTTGTAAGTGAAGACATAGAACTCACTTTTGCTTTTCCCCAAACCAGGAATTTTTATGACCCGCCATAAAACCTCAGTCCAGGGCAAGCGCTGGTACAAACCGGAAAATCCCTCCAAAAAATCCCATTGTTTAATGGTACAAACGTTTTATGCCAATTTTAATCACGCACAGGTCTGACAGAAACATCGGAACCACGTTTTTGGAATGCTCACCTTTTTCCCATTACAATAGTATAACTTGCATAACTGAGGAAGGACCGGGAACTGAGATAATGGATTCTGAGCTTCTGAGCGTCATAGAGGTTTCATATTTAATATCTATCTTCATGAATATTGGTGACGGTCAAGATGATGTCTCCCTCTTGGATGTGGGACCCCCCCACACCAAGATATGGAATCTGAAGGATTTTTTAGGTCTTCTGCAGCTGGGTGGGCTCGCAAAGCCGAGCCCCCCTTGTAAGGTAAATAAGGGGTGTTCCCCAGAGTTTTGGCTGCTTACTAAAAAGCAAATCGGCCATTTTCAGGTCATTCTTCTCAGGGACGTCAAACGCACGCACATCACGCGGCGTAAGAAGAATCACCTCTAATTTCCGGGGAGCCGTCCCTCCCACAGAATCTGAGACCATCACCTTGTGAAGCAGGTTTTGCTATTACTTATCCCTTTTATTTTAATAACTGTTTATGCATACATGTAAATTGTCTCCTTTATAATATCTTGTATATCTTTTGTAAACACTGCCCACCTTTTGGGAGTAAATCATTATTATTTACCAGTTTCTTTCTTCTTGTCCTATGTCGAGCAAACACGTTCCTCACCCGCTAATTCACGTTACCTACCAGGTACCCGATCCACCTGTTAAGCGATCGGTGGTGGCAGTATACCAGTATTTATGTGATATTGTGGTTTGAGGGTGGCTGGTCGGAGGTATATATACGTTCCTGGAAGGAACTGGTGGTATATATACGTCCTGTCACATCACGTGCCACAATAGTCGACATAAATTAGAGCAGCTGCACCCGTGCTTATCCTCTGTCAATACCGTGTTTGACCAGCAGGATAAGGGGGCGCCAGAGAGCTGCAAGGTCTGACCCAAGAGTGGATGTTGTTTTCATGACAAATTGGTGGCAAGCGGTGGGATCATAGGACATTAGTGATCTGGTTTGAGCAATCATTCCTCTCACTAAAAACTTGCACAAAAGTTTTGAAGATCGAACTCAGTGTTTATTAGATCTGAGACAATACTGTATGTGTAGCAGTTACCCCTACCCTTCTTCGCTTTTTCTTTTCTATTTTTATTTTGGTGATCATGGTCGTAGTTGGGGAGTCCTGGTATCACCAGCAGAAAAAGGACACTCTTACTGGAATATGTATAATCAAAGGCATTGACCCCCACGGCAAAAGCAAAGAACAAATGATTTCTGAACTGTTACAAGATGCTGCAGAGCCCGTCCGACAGCAGAGCCCTGATGAGGGGGCGGCCAGCCAGGGCCCGGATGGTGTTGCTGCCGGGGTCCAACCGGTGATTGCCAGCCATACCCGCAACCAGGGTAGTGTGGACCCCCACCTGCAGATGGCCTTGGAGGAGCTCGCCACAGACAATCATGATGGACGACTGGAGCTGATCCTGAAATTCCAGGAGCGGGCTGAGCGACAAGCTGACCGAGAGGCTGCTGAGCGACAAGCTGACTGACAACACCAGCTGGAGCTAGCCCGGATTCAGAAGGAGTCGCCCTCTACGCAGACCCGTGAGTCCAACAGTGCCAGCTGCTTTAAACCTCGTCCTGAGCACTTCCCTGTGATGGAAAAGGATGGGGACTTGGACACATTTCTGCGAGGCTTTGAAAAGGCCTGCAGGCAGTATCAGCTGCCCATGGACCAATGGGCAAGATATTTGACTCCAGGGCTCCGAGGAAAAGCTTTGGAGGTGTTTGCTTCCCTCCCTCGTGAGCAGGATGGAGACTATGAGGCCGTCAAGCAGGCCCTGATAAAAAAGTACCAGCTGACTCCGGAGGTTTACCGGAAAAAATTCAGAACCCTCCAACGTGGACCACAGGACACCTACCGTGATGTGGTAGACGGGCTCAGAATCAACTTTGAGCAGTGGATCCAAGGACTGTCAGCGACCACCTTTGAGCAGCTAAAGGACCTGATGGTGAAAGACCAGTTCCTGCATCTGTGTCCGACTGAGGTACGGCAGTTCGTGATGGATCGGGAGCCACCTGATGCCAATAAAGCAGCGCAGATCGCAGACACCTACGAGGCCAACCGGAGACCAGAGGTGCGGAAGCCGGTCGTCGCCAGCTGGAAAGGGGGTAAGCCATCAACCACCATCCCTGCCCCTGCCAGCCGACCTTCCGGAGGCCTTTTTCCCGTTGCCAAGGCCCTGCCTGCATCCGATGCCCGCAGGTGTTATTCCTGCAACCAGACTGGTCATCTCAGCGCCACTTGCCCAGAGAAGCAGAGGAAGAACCCCCCATCCAAGGTCCCAGGGCCTAATGCCTCAGTTCTTTTGGTGGGAGGGCCGGTTGGAAGGGCCTGTGAAAACTTTCAGTCTGTCAGGGTGGGGAACACTCTCACTGTAGGCCTCAAGGACACCGGGGCCGAACGAACCCTCATCCGACCCGAACTGGTGTCCCCTGAAGCGCTTATTCCAGGAAAGACCCTGACTGTCACTGGGATTGGGGGCGTCCGATGCCCCTTGCCCATGGCCCGGGTTTTTATTGATTGGGGTGCGGGGAGTGGGGTGAAGGAAGTGGGAGTATCCAAAAACCTACCTGCAAATGTTTTGTTGGGAACTGATTTGGGGAGGATGTTTGCTTATTATGTCCCTGACACCCCTCCCCGATCTGATACGGTTGGTAAGGTTAATGCTAATAATGTGAATGTCAATGCTTTACATGATAATGAATGGATGATGATGATGAAGATGAATGAATGGATGATGATGATGAAGATGAATGAATGGATGATGATGATGAAGATGAATGAATGGATGATGATGATGAAGATGAATGAATGGATGATGATGATGAAGATGAATGAATGGATGATGATGATGAAGATGAATGAATGGATGATGATGATGAAGATGAATGAATGGATGATGATGATGAAGATGAATGAATGGATGATGATGATGATGATGAATATGATGATGAAGATGAATGATGATGATGAAGATGAATGATGATGATGAAGATGAATGATGATGATGAAGATGAATGATGATGATGAAGATGAATGATGATGATGAAGATGAATGATGATGATGAAGATGAATGATGAAGATGAATGATGATGATGAAGATGAATGATGAATGAAAGATGAATGATGAATGAGGAAGATGAAGATGAATGAGGAAGATGAAGATGAATGAGGAAGATGAATGAGGAAGATGAAGATGAAGATGAAGATGAATGAGGAAGATGAAGATGAAGATGAAGATGAAGATGAAGATGAAGATGAAGATGAAGATGAAGATGAAGATGAAGATGAAGATGATGATGATGATGATGATGATGATGATGATGATGATGATGATGATGATGATGATGATGATGATGATGATGATGATGATGATGATGATGATGATGATGATGATGATGATGATGATGATGATGATCTGCGGGGTGATGTTGCTGAGGATCCCCTAGCAGGAGCAAATGTCAGTGCCAAGGGTAATGGGGAGAGGCACGAGGACCATGAAGCAGGTGGTGCTGTGCCAGTGACCAGTGTCACAACAGAAGGTGACCTGGCTGATGGTAGCTGCCGCATATGTAGCACTGTGACTGAGGTAATGGAGGATGATGGAGAAGTAGTTCTCATGGCCTCTCAGGCTAATGAGACGGTGTTATTCCCCGGGGAGACGGCCTATATAGCCGCTGTTACCCGCAGTCAGAGTGCCCAGAATGCAAGTAACGCCCTGCCTTCTGGACCCTCCTCAGACAGAGGAATAACAGGATCAGGTATGGACCCAGAGCCGGTCCCAGAGGGTTCTAGTGAGGACGTGGCCTTAACCTCACTTCTGGCTTCCTCCAGCCAGGAGTTTCAGGCAGCTCTGCACTCAGATGCTAGCCTGGAGACGTTAAGGAGCCTCGCTGAGAAGCCCACCTCAGAGTCTGATAAGGAGAGGGTATTCTGGGACCAAGGGAGGTTGTACCGGGAGACAGTTCCCTGTACACCCCAACAGGAGTGGCTGAGGGAAAGACAGCTGGTCGTCCCCTACCAATTCAGGGACGAGTTGTTGCGGATCGCCCATGAAATTCCACTCGCTGGACACTTGGGGGTTAGCAAAACCAAGGCCCGGCTGTCTCATCACTTTTATTGGCCCAAAATGAGGACAGATGTGGTGAACTACTGTCGCTCCTGTACCACGTGTCAAAGAGTGGGAAAGTCAGGGCCGGCCCCCAAAGCCCCCCTGATCTCTTTGCCAGTGATAGAGGAGCCTTTCAGAGGATTGCTGTGGACATTGTGGGACCACTGGTCACACCCAGCAGCTCTGGAAAACGTTTCATCCTTACCGTGGTAGACTATGCTACCCGGTATCCGGAGGCAGTAGCCCTGTCCTCAATTAGGGCGGATAAGGTGGCGGACGCCCTCTTGGCCATCTTTTCGCGAGTAGGATTTCCCAGGGAGATGCTTACCGACCAGGGGACTCAGTTCATGTCACGCTTAATGGAGGCCCTATGTAAGAAAATGCAGGTGCAGCATCTGGTATCGAGTGCGTATCACCCACAGACCAATGGTTTGTGTGAGCGATTCAACGGTACCCTCAAACAGATGTTAAAAATGCTGGTTGAGACCCAGGGTCGCGACTGGGAGCGTTACCTCCCACACCTGCTATTTGCTTACAGAGAGGTTCCACAGGCCTCGACGGGGTTCTCCCCCTTTGAGCTCCTGTATGGCAGGCGTGTCCGAGGACCCCTTGGGTTGATAAGGGAATTCTGGGAAGAAGAGCCGAGCTCCCCAGGAGTGTCCATCGTGGAGTATGTCATGCGCTTCCGTGACAAGATGCAGACCTTGACGCAGTTGGTGCATGACAACATGGCGCAAGCCCAGGCTGACCAGAAGCATTGGTACGACCAGAACGCCCGAGAACGGACCTACCAGGTGGGTCAGAAGGTGTGGGTGCTGGTCCCCGTACCAAAGGACAAGCTTCAGGCGGCCTGGGAAGGCCCGTACGTCATTCACCAACAGCTCAACCCGGTCACCTACGTGATCACACGACCACGAGCGGGGTAGGCGGAAGGCGTTTCACGTTAATATGATGAAGGCTCATCAAGAACGTGGAACCTGCGTCCTACCGGTCTGCAACCTGCCCGAGGATGGGGAGGATGACCCCCTCTTGGACATGCTCGCCCAAGCGAAGGCCAGCGGGTCCCTAGAGGATGTAGAGCTAAGCGACTTGCTATCCGCAGACCAGAGGTCTCAGATGCAAGCAGTGCTGAAACCCTTCCAAGCAGTGTTCACCAACCTGCCTGGCAGGACTGAAGTGGCGGTCCATGAAGTGGACACCGGGAATCATGCCCCACTCCGGCGGACAGCCTATCGAATCTCCGACGAGGTGCAGCATGTCATGTGCCAGGAGGTCGAGGAGATGCTGCAGTTGGGGGTGATTAAGCGGTCCAAGAGCGCGTGGGCCTCACCTGGTGCCTAAGAAGGACCGGACCACCCGGTTCTGTGTGGACTACAGGGGGCTCAACGCTATCACCGCCTCTGACGCACAACCAATGCCACGCATGGAGGAGCTGCTGGAGCGGTTAGCCAGCGCGAGCTATCTCTCCATTATGGATTTGAGTCGGGGATATTGGCAGATTCCCTTGAGCCCCGGGGCCCAGGAGAAGTCCGCCTTTATCACCCCCTTCGGATTGTATGAATCCACGGTCATGCCCTTCGGCATGAAAAATGCCCCTGCCACGTTCCAGCGAATGGTCAACCACCTGCTCCAGGGACTGGAGAGGTACGCAGTAGCGTACCTGGATGACATTGCCATCTTCAGTCCCACCTGGGAGGATCACCTCGAGCATCTGCAGCAGGTGCTCGGGCGCATTCACCAGGCGGGCTTGACCATCAAGCCGGGAAAGTGCCAGATGGGCATGAACGAGGTCCACTACCTGGGGCACCGGGTAGGTGGGGATACTCTGAAGCCAGAGCCTGGGAAGGTGGACGCTATCGTGTCCTGGCCCACCCCCAGGACCAAGAAGCAGGTGCAGTCCTTCTTGGGCACCGCAGGGTACTATAGACGCTTTGTGCAGGACTATAGTAGCCTTGCGAAGCCCTTGACAGACCTCACCAGGAAGAGCCTACCCCATTCCGTCAAATGGACGGATGAATGCGAGGTGGCCTTTAGGGCTTTGAAGACTGCCCTGAGCAGCTCTCCTGTACTAAAGGCGGTCGACGGCACACGGCCACTCTTAGTACAGACCGACGCCAGTGAGTTTGGCCTCGGTGCTGTACTCAGCCAGGTCGACTCGGGGAACCAAGAACACCCCGTGTTGTACCTAAGCCGGAAACTGCTGCCGAGGGAAGTGGCCTATTCCACCATAGAGAAGGAGTGCCTGGCCATTGTATGGGCCCTCAACCGCTTACAGCCTTACTTGTACGGGCGCCCCTTCACTGTCGTGACTGACCACAACCCCCTGAGTTGGCTGCACACCATGTCAGGTGCCAACGGAAGGTTGTTACGCTGGAGCCTCACCCTCCAGCAGTACGACTTTACCGTTCAACACCGCAGGGGCAGCGAGCATGGCAATGCCGATGGGTTGTCCCGGCGAGGGGAGCCTCCAGATATACGCTTGGAGGAGTACCAGAAGGTCCTACCTCCATAGCGCAGTCAAAAAGGGGGAGGTGTCAGGCAAAAGGTATTTTTGCCCGAGTTTTTAAAAATGAGAGATGTTTTAAAAAAGGAAAAAAAAAACCCCACACCCTATCTGTTTGTAAGTGAAGACATAGAACTCACTTTTGCTTTTCCCCAAACCAGGAATTTTTATGACCCGCCATAAAACCTCAGTCCAGGGCAAGCGCTGGTACAAACCGGAAAATCCCTCCAAAAAATCCCATTGTTTAATGGTCCAAACGTTTTATGCCAATTTTAATCACGCACAGGTCTGACAGAAACATTGGAACCACGTTTTTTGAATGCTCACCTTTTTCCCATTACAATAGTATAACTTGCATAACTGAGGAATGACCGGGAACTGAGATAATGGATTCTGAGCTTCTGAGCGTCATAGAGGTTTCATATTTAATATCTATCTTCATGAATATTGGTGACGGTCAAGATGATGTCTCCCTCTTGGATGTGGGACCCCCCCACACCAAGATATGGAATCTGAAGGATTTTTTAGGTCTTCTGCAGCTGGGTGGGCTCGCAAAGCCGAGCCCCCCTTGTAAGGTAAATAAGGGGTGTTCCCCAGAGTTTTGGCTGCTTACTAAAAAGCAAATCGGCCATTTTCAGGTCATTCTTCTCAGGGACGTCGAACGCACGCACATCACGCGGCGTAAGAAGAATCACCTCTAATTTCCGGGGAGCCGTCCCCCCCACAGAATCTGAGACCATCACCTTCTGAAGCAGGTTTTGCTATTACTTATCCCTTTTATTTTAATAACTGTTTATGCATACATGTAAATTGTCTCCTTTATAATATCTTGTATATATTTTGTAAACACTGCCCACCTTTTGGGAGTAAATCATTAATTATTTACCAGTTTCTTTCTTCTTGTCCTATGTCGAGCAAACATGTTCCTCACCCGCTAATTCACGTTACCTACCAGGTACCTGATCCACCTGTTAAGCGATCGGTGGTGGCAGTATACCAGTATTTATGTGATATTGTGGTTTGAGGGTGGCTGGTCGGAGGTATATATACGTTCCTGGAAGGAACTGGTGGTATATATACGTCCTGTCACATCACGTGCCACAATAGTCGACATAAATTAGAGCAGCTGCACCCGTGCTTATCCTCTGTCAATACCGTGTTTGACCAGCAGGATAAGGGGGCGCCAGAGAGCTGCAAGGTCTGACCCAAGAGTGGGTGTTGTTTACATGACAACCATCTGTAGAAAACTGAAGATGAAAAGAGGATGATTCTACAAATGGATAATGATCCAAAACACAGGTCACAATCCACAATAGACGACCTCAAAAGGCGCAAGCTGAAGGTTTTACAATGGCCCTCACAGTCCCCTGATCTGAACATCATTGAAAATCTGTAGCTAGACCTCAAAATAGCAGAGGAGGCAAGACGACCCAGGAATCTCCCAGAAATGGAAGAATTCTCCAAGGAAGAATAGAGGAAAATCGCTCAAACAAGAACCGAAAGACTCTGGTTTGGCTACAAAAAGCGTTTACAAGCTGTGATACCTACAAAAGGGGGCGCTACTAGGTGCTAACCATGCAGGGGGCACAAATGTTTGCATTGGCCCATTTTCCTTTTTGTTATTTTTAAAAATTAGAAAGATGACAAAATTATACATACACTATATTTATATATATATATATATATATATATATATATATATATATATATATATATATATATATATATATATATATATATATATATATATATATATATATATATATATATATATATATATATATACACACACACATACAGTACAGACCAAAAGTTTGGACACACCTTCTCATTTAAAGATTTTTCTGCATTTTCATGACTATGAAAATTGTACATTCACACTGAAGGCATCAAAACTATGAATTACCACATGTGGAATTATATACTTACCAAAAAAGTGTGAAACAACTGAAAATATGTCTTATATTCTAGGTTCTTCAAAGTAGCCACCTTTTGCTTTGATGACTGCTTTGCACACTCTTGGCATTCTCTTGATGAGCTTCAAGAGGTCGTCACCGGAAATGGTCTTCCAGCAATCTTGAAGGAGTTCCCAGAGATGCTTAGCACTTGTTGGCCCTTTTGCCTTCACTCTGCGGTCCAGGTCACCCCAAACCATCTCGATTGGGTTCAGGTCTGGTGACTGTGGAGGCCAGGTCATCTGGCGTAGCCCCCCATCACTCTCCTTCTTGGTCAAATAGCCCTTACACAGCCTGGAGGTGTTTGGGGTCATTGTCCTGTTGAAAAATAAATGATGGTCCAACTAAACGCAAACCGGATGGAATAGCATGTCGCTGCAAGATGCTGTGGTAGCCATGCTGGTTCAGTATGCCTTCGATGTTGAATAAATCCCCAACAGTGTCACCAGCAAAGCCCCCCACACCATCACACCTCCTCCTCCATGCTTCACGGTGGGAACCAGGCATGTAGAGTCCATCCGTTCACCTTTTCTGCGTCGCACAAAGACACGGTGGTTGGAACCAAAGATCTCAAATTTGGACTCATCAGACCAAAGCACAGATTTCCACTGGTCTAATGTCCATTCCTTGTGTTCTTTAGCCCAAACAAGTCTCTTCTGCTTGTTGCCTGTCCTTAGCAGTGGTTTCCTAGCAGCTATTTTACCATGAAGGCCTGCTGCACAAAGTCTCCTCTTAACAGTTGTTGAAGAGATGTGTCTGCTGCTAGAACTCTGTGTGGCATTGACCTGGTCTCTAATCTGAGCTGCTGTTAACCTGCGATTTCTGAGGCTGGTGACTCGGATAAACTTATCCTCAGAAGCAGAGGTGACTCTTGGTCTTCCTTTCCTGGGGCGTTCCTCATGTGAGCCAGTTTCTTTGTAGCGCTTGATGGTTTTTGCAACTGCACTTGGGGACACTTTCAAAGTTTGCCCAATTTTTCTGACTGACCCTCATTTCTTAAAGTAATGATGGCCACTCGTTTTTCTTTACTTAGAATTTGTATTATGGCAAGAAAAAAGCAGCTAACAGTCTATTCAGTAGGACTATCAGCTGTGTATCCACCAGACTTCTGCACAACACAACTGATGGTCCCAACCCCATTTATAAGGCAAGAAATCCCACTTATTAAACCTGACAGGGCACACCTGTGAAGTGAAGACCATTTCCGGTGACTACCTCTTGAAGCTCATCAAGAGAATGCCAAGAGTGTGCAAAGCAGTCATCAAAGCAAAAGGTGGCTACTGTAAAGAACCTAGAATATAAGACATATTTTCAGTTGTTTCACACTTTTTTGTTAAGTATATAATTCCACATGTGGTAATTCATAGTTTTGATGCCTTCAGTGTGAATGTACAATTTTCATAGTCAAGAAAATACAGAAAAATCTTTAAATGAGAAGGTGTGTCCAAACTTTTGGTCTGTACTGTATAAATATATGCTCAAAATAACAAGAATTTTGACCAGGGGTGCACAAACTTCTACATACCGCTGTAACAAGCTGTAAAAACCTGTCCTGCGTTTTCCCTGTCTCCTCCCATGTTTGTATGTCACGAGGATCCTTCAGCTGGTTGTGCCCTTGTGGGATGTTCTTCCCAGAGCATTAGCGGGTGACTGTGTCCCTCAGCATCTAGAATCCTCAGTTCCCCCTTTATCAGGAAAGCAGACGTCGGCTGAGGCTCCGGGTGCAGACGCTGACAGCCGGGACAAGTCGGCCTTTCCCTAAGCTCCAATAAGAAAAGCCACCGATCCGTGACTCTTGCTGTGACCTTCTACATCGGAGACTTGGAAAGAGGTTTATTAGAGGTTCTTTCTCTCAGACCGAATCCATGTGCACATTTTTTTTGCATTTGGGTGAATTATGTCAAATTCTTATGCCTTCAAATGTATCACAAAAAAATAGGATCAGTAATGTAATGTATGTACACAGTGACTGCACCAGCAGAATAGTGAGTGCAGCTCTGGAGTATAATACAGGATATAACTCAGGATCAGTAATGTAATGTATGTACACAGTGACTGCACCAGCAGAATAGTGAGTGCAGCTCTGGAGTATAATACAGGAATGTAACTCAGGATCAGTAATGTAATATATGTACACAGTGACTGCACCAGCAGAATAGTGAGTGCAGCTCTGGAGTATAATACAGGATATAACTCAGGATCAGTAATGTAATGTATGTGCACAGTGACTGCACCAGCAGAATAGTGAGTGCAGCTCTGGAGTATAATACAGGATGTAACTCAGGATCAGTAATATAATGTATGTACACAGTGACTGCACCAGCAGAATAGTGAGTGCAGCTCTGGAGTATAATACAGGATGTAACTCAGGATCAGTAATGTAATGTATGTACACAGTGACTGCACCAGCAGAATAGTGAGTGCAGCTCTGGAGTATAATACAGGATGTAACTCAGGATCAGTAATGTATGTACACAGTGACTGCACCAGCAGAATAGTGAGTGCAGCTCTGGAGTATAATACAGGAGGTAACTCAGGATCAGTAATGTAATGTATGTACACAGTGACTGCACCAGCAGAATAGTGAGTGCAGCTCTGGGGTATAATACAGGAGGTAACTCAGGATCAGTAATGTAATGTATGTACACAGTGACTGCACCAGCAGAATAGTGAGTGCAGCTCTGGAGTATAATACAGAATGTAACTCAGGATCAGTAATGTAATGCATGTACACAGTGACTGCACCAGCAGAATAGTGAGTGCAGCACTGGAGTATAATACAGGATGTAACTCAGGATCAGTAATGTAATGTATGTACACAGTGACTGCACCAGCAGAATAGTGAGTGCAGCTCTGGGGTATAATACAGGATGTAACTCAGGATCAGTAATGTAATGTATGTACACAGTGACTGCACCAGCAGAATAGTGAGTGCAGCTGTGGAGTATAATAGAGGAGGTAACTCAGGATCAGTAATGTAATGTACGTGCACAGTGACTGCACCAGCAGAATAGTTAGTGCAGCTCTGGAGTATAATACAGGATATAACTCAGGATCAGTAATGTAATGTATGTACAGTGACTGCACCAGCAGAATAGTGAGTGCAGCTCTGGAGTATAATACAGGATGTAACTCAGGATCAGTAATGTAATGTATGTACACAGTGACTGCACCAGCAGAATAGTGAATGCAGCTCTGGAGTATAATACAGGATGTAACTCCGGATCAGTAATGTAATGTATGTACACAGTGACTGCACCAGCAGAATAGTGAGCGCAGCTCTGGAGTATAATACAGGAGGTAACTCAGGATCAGTAATGTAATTTATGTACACAGTGACTGCACCAGCAGAATAGTGAGTGCAGCTCTGGAGTATAATACAGGATGTAACTCAGGATGAGTAATGTAATGTATGTACACAGTGACTGCACCAGCAGAATAGTGAGTGCAGCTCTGGAGTATAATACAGGAGGTGACTCAGGATCAGTAATGTAATGTATGTACAGTGACTGCACCAGCAGAATAGTGAGTGCAGCTCTGGAGTATAATACAGGATGTAACTCAGGATCAGTAATGTAATGTATGTACACAGTGACTGCACCAGCAGAATAGTGAGTGCAGCTCTGGAGTATAATACAGGAGGTAACTCAGGATCAATAATGTAAGGTATATACACAGTGACTGCACCAGTAGAATAGTGAGTGCAGCTCTGGAGTATAATACAGGAGGTAACTCAGGATCAGTAATGTAATTTATGTACACAGTGACTGCACCAGCAGAATAGTGAGTGCAGCTCTGGAGTATAATACAGGATGTAACTCAGGATCAGTAATGTAATGTATGTACACAGTGACTGCACCAGCAGAATAGTGAATGCAGCTCTGGAGTATAATACAGGAGGTAACTCAGGATCAGTAATGTAAGGTATATACACAGTGACTGCACCAGCAGAATAGTGAGTGCAGCTCTGGAGTATAATACAGGATGTAACTCAGGATCAGTAATGTATGTACACAGTGACTGCACCAGCAGAATAGTGAGTGCAGCTCTGGAGTATAATACAGGAGGTAACTCAGGATCAGTAATGTAATGTATGTACACAGTGACTGCACCAGCAGAATAGTGAGTGCAGCTCTGGAGTATAATACAGGATGTAACTCAGGATCAGTAATGTAATGTATGTACACAGTGACTGCACCAGCAGAATAGTGAGTGCAGCTCTGGAGTATAATACAGGATGTAACTCAGGATCAGTAATGTAATGTATGTGCACAGTGACTGCACCAGCAGAATAGTGAGTGCAGCTCTGGAGTATAATACAGGATGTAACTCAGGATCAGTAATGTAATGTATGTGCACAGTGACTGCACCAGCAGAATAGTGAGTGCAGCTCTGGAGTATAATACAGGATGTAACTCAGGATCAGTAATGTATGTACACAGTGACTGCACCAGCAGAATAGTGAGTGCAGCTCTGGAATATAATACAGGAGGTAACTCAGGATCAGTAATGTAATGTAATATATATACACAGTGACCGCACCAGCAGAATAGTGAGTGCAGCTCTGGAGTATAATACAGGAGGTAACTCAGGATCAGTAATGTAATGTATGTGCACAGTGACTGCACCAGCAGAATAGTGAGTGCAGCTCTGGAGTATAATACAGGATGTAACTCAGGATCAGTAATGTAATGTATGTACACAGTGACCGCACCAGTAGAATAGTGAGTGCAGCTCTGGAGTATAATACAGGAGGTAACTCAGGATCAGTAATGTAATTTATGTACACAGTGACTGCACCAGCAGAATAGTGAGTGCAGCTCTGGAGTATAATACAGGATGTAACTCAGGATCAGTAATGTAATGTATGTACACAGTGACTGCACCAGCAGAATAGTGAGTGCAGCTCTGGAGTATAATACAGGATGTAACTCAGGATCAGTAATGTAATGTATGTACACAGTGACAGCAACAGCAGAATAGTGAGTGCAGCTCTGGAGTATAATACAGGATGTCACTCAGGATCAGTAATGTAATGTATGTACACATTGACCTCACCAGCAGAATAGTGAGTGCAGCTCTGGAGTATAATACAGGAGGTAACTCAGGATCAGTAATGTAATGTATGTACACAGTGACCGCACCAGCAGAATAGTGAGTGCAGCTCTGGAGTATAATACAGGAGGTAACTCAGGATCAGTAATGTAATGTATGTACACAGTGACCGCACCAGCAGAATAGTGAGTGCAGCTCTGGAATATAATACAGGATGTAACTCAGGATCAGTAATGTAATGTATGTACACAGTGACCGCACCAGCAGAATAGTGAGTGCAGCTCTGGAGTATAATACAGGAGGTAACTCAGGATCAGTAATGTAATGTATGTACACAGTGACTGCACCAGCAGAATAGTGAGTGCAGCTCTGGAGTATAATACAGGAGGTAACTCAGGATCAGTAATGTAATGTACGTACACAGTGACTGCACCAGCAGAACAGTGAGTGCAGCTCTGGAGTATAATACAGGAGGTAACTCAGGATCAGTAATGTAATGTATGTACACAGTGACTCCTCCAGCAGAATAGTGAGTGCAGCTCTGGAGTATAATACAGGAGGTAACTCAGGATCAGTAATGTAATGTATGTACACAGTGACTGCACCAGAAGAATAGTGAGTGCAGCTCTGGAGTATAATCCCCTGTGATAGATCATGTGATAGTTCACGGGAAATTAATTTGGCACAATATTAATTGTGCTGCCTCATCTGAGAGCAGCACAATATAGGGGCAGATACCCTGATTCCAGCGATGTGTCACTTTTTCAGCTGCTTGTTGTCATTTTGAGAAAATCAGTGTTTTATCTGCTGCAGATCTAGCAGCTCTCTGAATGCTGCGCTCTGTATAGCCCTGCCCACACCACTGATTGGCAGCTTTCTGCCCATGCTCAGTGTACACAGAAATCTACTGATCAGTGATGGGGGTGGGGTCCTACAGAACTTACTAGTCAATTACCTTCTGACAAATCAATGATTTTATCAAAACAACACTAAGCAGCCCAGTAAGTGACACATTACTGGAATCAGTGCCTCTAACCCTACATTATGCTGCTCTCAGATTAGGTGGCAAAAACCTGATGACAGATTCCCTTTAAAGGAGCTGTAAACACAAAAAAAGTTTGTATTAAAAAAATACAAGCCATTTGTGAAATTAACTTTTTTTCATTGTTAATTCACATTAGACTGTATCTTCAACACTTTTGTCAGCAGGTCTTATTACAGACTCTGAATAGGGCAGCTCTCTCCCTCTCCCTCAGCAGAAAGTCACAGCATGGTTAAAAAACGGGATCTTTTATGATTTTCTCATAATAAATAAAAAAGGACATGCAAGTCCTCCAAACTATTTTCAGTTTCTCTATAGGGGAGGTCCTAAATCTTTCTTGTTCTTTAGTTGATCACATGTCAAAAAGGCAAAGCATTTACTATGAACTCGCCTAAAAAAATATACACTTGGAGAGTAATGTCATCATCTGCATGTAAATATTCCTTGACTCTAAGGGCTCAATCACACTGTCGTATAACACGGCCGAATGCTATGTGTTGTTTTATCGGATAGGACTCGGCCCTATGTTATACTATGGGACAGTGCAGATCTGCGATTATTGGCATGAGAAAATAATCTCATTCGATATTCGGACCAGGTGCACTCATACAAGTCTATGGGTGCACGTAAAACATTGGACTGCACTCGGATGTCATCCAAGTGCAGTCTGATGAACACTCACAGAGACTATGGAGAAGATGGAGAAATTAAGTTCTCCGTCTTCTCCATATCTGTGCTGCGAGAGAATCGGATCACACTCAGTTGAAGCTCTGACAGAGTTTGAGCCGAGTGTCATTAGCATAATTGGCCCTATTCTCTTGCTTGAGAGAATATATGGCTTAGTGAGTGGACCCTAAAACTGAATAGTAGTGACGCACAGGCACCTCACAAGCGGGATCCATGTAGCTCTCAGATGTCATGTAGGTAGGGCTTCATTCCATGGGGTAGGCCTTAATTTCAAGGCATATAAAAAAATGGACTTCAAATAAAAATTAAATGAACACAAAAAGCACTAACTGAATTATTTTTTTCGTATTTATGTTTGCAGCCCCTTTAAAAACCCTTTGAGGACCAAGGCACATATATGTCCCATAGTTTTAAACTGGAAAAAAATTTGATTGAATAAAATTTAAGGTCCTCGAAGGTTTAAGTAGGTCATAAATTCATATGAATACTTGCTCATACAATTGCACATGCCAAAAGATGAAGAAGAACAGAATCAAAAATATGACATTAAGTGGAGCACTTACAGGTATTCAAGGTGAAAGAGACCAGCAAAGGCATCGTCTCGAATGACAGTAAATGAGTTAGAATTCAGCAAGCTGAAAATGAAGAGAGCAGGTTAGAAGCGAACCAGACTTTATGGTGCTCAGAATTAGTCAAGCAGAATTTATTGACTGCTCTTGCAAAGCACTGAGACTCCCGCTGTGTACAGATAGCGCCGTGCGGCCTCCCGCTGTGTATAGATGGCACCGTATAGATGGCTACGTGCGGCCTCCTGCTGAGTATACGTGTATAGATGGCTACGTGCGGCCTCCTGCTGAGTATACGTGTATAGATGGCTACGTGCGGCCTCCCGCTGTGTATAGATGGCACCGTATAGATGGCTACGTGCGGCCTCCTGCTGAGCATACGTGTATACATGGCTACGTGCAGCCTCCTGCTGAGTATACGTGTATAGATGGCTACGTGCGGCCTCCTGCTGAGTATAGATGCCGCACGGGGCTCCCCCCAGAGACAGCAGGAGGCCGCACAGCGCCATCTATACTCAGCGGGAGACCGCACGTAGCCATCTATACACAGCAGGAGGCCACACGGCGACATCTATACTCAGCGGGGGGCCGCACGTAGCCATCTATATACAGCAGGGGGCGCACGGCGCCATCTATACACAGCGGGGGGGCCGCACGTAGCCATCTATACACAGCAGGGGGGCGCACGTAGCCATCTATACACAGCAGGGGGGCGCACGTAGCCATCTATACACAGCGGGGGGGCGCACGGCGCCCCCCCAGAGACATCAGGAGGCCGCACGGCGCCAACTATACTCAGCAGGAGGCCGCATGCAGTCATACACACACAAACATATACAGACACGCATAAACACATTTGAAACACAAAAATACATACAAACAGACATCACACAATGACATCTGCCCACACACACACAGACATCACACACACACACACACATCTGTGTGTGTGTATGTATAGTGTGTGTGTGTATAATGTGTGTGTGTGTGTATAGTGTGTGTGTGTATTTTTTTTTTAAGTTAAAAACAAGTAAAATGCATGCGGCATCAATATCAAGACTCCAGATATAAGGGCCTATTCACACTGAATTTTGCAATGCATTCATCTCCTCTTTCCAGGCTTCTATCTAAATCCCTGAAAAATGGCATTCAGATGGGCCTTGACACGGCCATTGATTTGAACAAAGGCAAACCGAGGCTAAAGTCTGAATCTTTAGGCTCCATTTGCTCGGCTTTCAGATGTCTCATTTCAGACAGCACAATCCTGAATTTCAGGGATTCAGTTGTAAGCCTTGTGTAAAGACCTGAATGCAGCGCTGAATGTAGTGTGAATAGGTCCTTACATCCTACACCACCTCAGGGGATTGTTGTTATGGAGTATTGCCCCTGGGTGGCCGCAGTTATGACCACCACCAGGGCTCGCGGTCACCCACCCTAGCTTTGGTATTCTGGGGAGCTGGTATAATGAATATCTGAGAAGAGCCCTAGAGAAGCAAGAACATTGGACAACCAAGAGGTGGTGGCCTCAAGTCAGGTGTAGTGTTCAACAGGGCAAGACTTTCTAACCTGCCCACACACACACACACACACACACACACACACACACACACACACACACACACCTGCCCACACACACACACATACATACATACACACACATATACCCACACACACACACTCACCATCCCCCGGCTCCATTCCTCCTGCCTGCGCTCTCTCTCTCTTTTCGGGTGCAGCGCTGCAGGCCGGGGCGCACTGCGTGACGTCACAGCTAGGAGACACAGCCGCGCACAGGGCCGTGTCTCCTAGCAGTGACGCGGCCGGGCCAGCACAGGGAAGTTAACTGCGGCAGTGCTGGCCCGGCCGATGAAGAAGTAGCGGCGGCCGCTGCTGGGGGAGCGGTCCGGGCCCCCCCCTCCCGCCACTGCTACCGGTATGTGCCGCGGCGGCCCGCACATATAATGAGGGCAATCCGGCATTAGACACCCCGCCTGGAGCCGCGGGCCCCCTGCAGGCTCGGGGACCCGGGCGGCCGCCCGGATTGCCCTCATTATAATCCGCCTATGTACAGGATGTAACTCAGGATCAGTAATGTAATGTATGTACACAGTGACTGCACCAGCAGAATAGTGAGCGCAGCTCTGGGGTATAATACAGGATGTAACTCAGGATCAGTAATGTAATGTATGTACACAGTGACTACACCAGCAGAATAGTGAGCGCAGCTCTGGAGTATAATACAGGATGTAACTCAGGATCAGTAATGTAATGTATGTACACAGTGACTCCACCAGCAGAATAGTGAGTGCAGCTCTGGAGTATAATACAGGATATAACTCAGGATCAGTAGCTCAGAGTTAATATTCACTGATTGAGGGCCTCAAGACTCTGTAAATTAGAGTCCACTAAATTACATTTTATCACTGACTTGGTTGGACTCAAAATATTATGTAAAATATAACCTTTAGTGATGAGCGAGCATGTTCGCTACTGCTCGGTACTTGCCCGGGCATCTCACTGCCGAGTATTTCCGGGGTTGCTCAGCAGGAGCTCGGGTCTCCTCCCTGCATGTTGACGCTCTTTAGAGAGCCAATGAACATGCAGGGATGGCCTGCCATGCACTGTAATGCCGTAGCCATGTTGGTTGTGGCATTACAGTGATTGGTTGGCCGCACAGCGTCATCAGGTCTATATAAGACCTGGCGCCGCCATGCTCGTCACAGTCACTCCGGATCAGACAGTGTAGGGAGAGCTGCTGCTGTGTCAGGGAGAGATTTGCTTGTGTATTACGTGGTGTAGGGAGAAAAACCGTACATTACACATATCCATCTTAACAAACAGTCCTTCTGAGGACTAATCCATCTGCAGAGATATCAGGCAGGCGGTGTATATAGGCAGGCAGTGTATATAGCTGACTGCAGTGCATATAGCACATGAGGCTCCATTCCAGTTTTGTCTGCTGTTGCTGTTAGATATTTCTAGACAAAGGCGCAGGTCTCAGGAATATTTTTTTTTTTTTATCTTAATTCTCATTATTTGCTTAAAAAGCAATCCAGAGAACACCGTTTTTCTGCGCCATTTGCTTGTCGGCACTGCAGAATACAGCCAGGTCCTTTCCATATTACAGCGCTAGAAATCCAGCTATTTAAAACTGTGTTTTCTCCGTCACATATTCAGAAAATACTGCCATTTCTGGCCTCCATTAAAAATTTCTTTCAGTGTGTCAGTGAAGCAATTCACACCAGTTTGCTGTTAAAAATAGTTCCCTACAGGCCAAGTATTTAAAACTGTGGTTTCTCCGTCACACGGATCACATATAACTTTGCTCCAAATTCAGCCATTTGTAGTGAGCGTGGAAGATACTGTCCTCCATTTAAAATGGGCAAGACGCGTGGCAAGTGACGGGGAAGTGGACGTGATGGTGATGGTGCATGCAGAGGCCGAGGCCGTGGGCAAGCTGAAATTGTGCCACAACAAACACCCACATCTTCTCGCCCGACCTTCCTGTCCCAATTCCTAGGGGACCGCGGCACACCACTATTGAACGCAGAGCAGTGTCAAAAGGTTCATGGTTGGATAGCGGATAATGCTTCCAGTCACTTTGCCACCATCACCCCCACCACCCTGTCTTCCACACGGTCAAGTCTCAGTAGCCGTGAGTCTGGACCGCATATTCCTCACCCTGATCCTCCTTCATCCCACCATGCCGAGTGTCCGGAGACAACTGATCCCACACTTGGACACTCCGAAGAGCTGTTCACTTTTCCATTTATAGATTTGGGTCTCTCGCCCGGTCCACTTGAAGCGGGGCAAGAGGAGATCGCATGTAGCGATGCCAAAGTATTTGAGCAGCCACGGTCACACGAAGGCAACGGTGGGAAAGTGTCACAAGAGGTGGATGATGATGAGACACAATTGCCAGAAAGTCAGGAGGAGGACCAGGGTGCAGAAGTGGAAGACGAGGTGGTGGATGATATAATAACTGACCCAACCTGGCAGGAGGACATGCACAGCGAGGACAGGAGCACACAGGGGGAGGGAGGCAGAGCACCCCAAGAGGCAGGATAGAAGCAGTGTGGTGACCGCAGACAGAAGGCAGGCAACCGTTCCCCGTAACACCAACACGATGTAAGTTGCCAGTACATCTGTTAGTTCTTCCTGAGTCTGGTTGTTTTTTAACCCCTTTACCCCCGAGGGTGGTTTGCACGTTAATGACCAGGCCAATTTTTACAATTTTGACTACTGTCACTTTATGAGGTAATTACTCTGGAGCTTCAACGGATCCCCCTGATTCTGAGACTGTTTTTTCGTGACATATTGGACTTCATGATTGTGGTAAAATTTCTTCGATATCACTTGCGTTTATTTGTGAAAAAAACGGAAATTTGGCGAAAATTTAGCAATTTTCAAAATTTTAATTTTTATGTCCTTAAATCAGAGAGATAGGTCACACAAAATAGTTAATAAATAACATTTCCCACATGTCTACTTTACATCAGCACAATTTTGGAACCAAAATTTTTTTTATTAGGGAGCTATAAGGGTTAAAATCTGACCAGCGATTTCTCATTTTTACACCAAAATTTGCAAAAACATTTTTTTTAGGGACCACATCACATTTGAAGTCACTTTGAGGGGTCTTTATGACTGAAAATACCCAAAAGTGACACCATTCTAAAAACTGCACCCCTCAAGGTGCTCAAAACCACATTCAAGAACTTTATTAACCCTTCAGGTGCTTCACAGGAATTTTTGGAATGTGGAAGGAAATAATGAACATTTAACTTTTTTCACAAAAATGTTACTTTAGACCCAATTTTTTTTATTTTCGCAGGGGTAACAGGAAAAAATGGACCCCGAAATTTGTTGTGCAATTTCCCCTGGGCGCGCAGATACCCCATATGTGGGGAAAAAAACACTGTTTGGGTGCACGGCAGGGTTCGGAAGGTAAGGAGCGCCATTTGACTTTTTGAATGTAAAATTTGCATGAAAAATTAGCGGACGCCATGTCGTGTTTGGCGAGCCCCTGATGTGCCTAAACAGTGGAAACCCCCCACAAGTGACCCCATTTTGGAAACTACACCCCTCAAGGATTTTATCAAGGGGTATAGTTAACATTTTGAACCCAGAGGTACAACACAGAATTTGATAACATTAGGTCATCATATTGAATAAGTTGTCATTAGTCTTGAGCGCAAGTGCTCGCTACTTGAGTTTGCATCGGGTACTCAGGTATGCATCATGTATCACGGGTGCCCCCCCCACAAATGACACCATTTTGGAAACTAGACCCCTCAGGGAACTTATCTAGATATGTGGTGAGCACCTTGAACCCCCAGGGGCTTCACAGAAGTTTATAACATTGAGCCATAAAAATAAAATTTTCACATTTTTCCCACAAAAATGTTTTTCAGCCCCCACTTTTGCATTTTCATAAGGGTAACAGAAGAAATTGCACCATGCAGTTTGTTGGGCAATTTATCCTGAGTAAGCAGATACCCCATATGTGGGGGAAAACCACTGTTTGGGCACATGGCAGGGCTCGGAAGGGAAGGAGCACCATTTCACTTTTTGAATGTTAAATTTGCTTGAATAATTAGCGGATGTGCCCCTGATGTGCCTAAACAGTGGAAACCCCCCACAAGTGACACCATTTTGGAAACTAGACCCCTCAGGGAACTTATATAGATGTGTGGTGAACCCCCAAGTGCTTTACAGAAGTTTATAACATGGAGCCGTGAAAATAAAAAAAAAAAAAAAAAAAAAAATCAAACTTTTTCAACAAAAATTATGTTTTAGCCCCAATTTTTTTTATTTTCACAAGGGTAAGAGGAGAAAATGGACCCCAAAAACTTTTGTGCAATTTCTCCTGAGTACGCCAATACCCCATATGTGGGGAAAATACAGTGTTTGGGCGCACGGCAGAGTTCAGAAGGGAAGGAGCACTGTGTGACTTTTTGAACGCAAAATCGGCTGGAATCGAGAGCGGACACCATGTCGCGTTTGGAGAGCCCCTGATGTGCCTAAATAGTGGAAACCCCCCACAAGTGACCCCATTTTGGAAACTACACCCCTCAAGGATTTTATCAAGGGGTATAAACATTTTGAACCCAGAGGTACAACACAGAATTTGATAACATTAGGTCATCATATTGAATAAGTTGTCATTAGTCTTGAGCGCAAGTGCTCGCTACTTGAGTTTGCATCGGGTACTCAGGTATGCATCATGTATCACGGGTGCTCGAGTGACATGCTTGAGTCCCCGCCCGCATTTTTCACGGTTATTAGACACCCAAAAAAAAAACATGCGAGGATCGCTCGTGCATGGCAGGCAATCCCCGCTAGTTTTTTTTTGGCCACGAAGCATATGGGGCGGAGACTCGAGCATGTCACTCAAGCACCCACGATACTCAATGCATACCCGAGCACCCGATGCAAACTCAAGTAACGAGCACTAGCGCTCAACACTAGTTGCCATATCGTTTTTTTTTTTTTTTAACTTTTTTAAAAAAATCCCAACCCCAACCCTAGCCCTAACCCCAACCCCAACACTAGCACAACCCTAACCCCAACCCTAACCCTAGCGTTTATTTTTTACGCCGTTCCTCGTGCGGTATAAGTGATTAGACGACTTTATTCTTCGGGTCGGTGCGATTACAGCGATACCAGAATCATATGGGGTTTTTATGATTGACAGCTGTCACACACTAAAAGACGCATTTTTTTGTAAAATCTAGTTTGTGCATCGCCATATTTTGAGAGCTATAATTTTTCCATATTTTGGCCGACAGAGTCATGTGACGGCTCGTTTTTTGCGGGATGAGTTGATGTTTTTATTGGTGCCATTTTCAGGCACGTGACATTTTTTGATCACTTTCTATTCCGATTTTTGGGAGGCAGAATAATCAAAAACCAACAATTCAGGTTTTTTTTTTTTTTTTTTTTTATTCTGTTCCGCGTGTGGTAAAATTGATAAGGCAGCTTTATTCTTCGGGTCAGTACGTTTACAGCAGTACCACATTTATATCATTTTTCTATGTTTTGGTGCTTTTACATAAAAGCAATTTTATAGAAAAAATGATTTTTATGCATCGCTTTATTCTGAGAGCTATAACTTTTTTATTTTTCGGATGATGGAGCTGTATGGCAGCTTGTATTTTGCGGGACGAGATGACGTTTTCAGCGGTATCATTTTTATTTATAGTCATCTTTTTGATCGCGTGTTATTCCATTTTTTGTTTGGCGGTATGATGATAAAAAACGAAGCAAAAAACAATGGTTTATTTTATTTTTTTACCATGTTCACTGAAGGGGTTAACTAGTGGAACAGTTTTATAGGTCAGGTCGTTGCGGACGCGCCGATACCAAATATGCGTACTTTTTTTTTATAATAATTTATTGATGGGTACATTATATTTTTATTTTTGGTGGATTATTTTTTTTTTTCTATTTTTACAATTTTTTTTTTCACTTTCTGACAGTTTTTTTTACTTTTATACTTTGTCCCACTATGGGACTTTCACTTTTTTTATTCTGATCGCCTGCATAGCATAGGGATGGAGCACCATACCTGTGCCATGCAGGCTGTCAGTGCTGCACAGGGAGAAGATAGTTTGGTCATGCACTGCGCATGACCAAAAAAAATCTTCCTGCTGTCATCGGGTCGTCATGGCAACATCCGGGAAGCCGCGGCAGACAGCGCTGGAGGCCAGAAGAGGAGGCGAGTATTGCAATCACCTCCCCTTAGCCACCGCAATGCTGCGATCGACTTCGATCGCAGCATTTTGGGGGGTTAATGTGCCGGGAGCGGTGCGGGACCGCTCCCTGCACATAGTACCGGGTGTCAGCTGTGACAATCAGCTGACACCCGGCGGCGATCGCGCCCGCACAGCCTGTGTGCGCGCGCGATTGCAATGACGTATTAATATGGGTCAGGCTCTTAAAGCCCAGGGCACAGACGCATATTAATACGTCTTGGGCTTTAAAGGGGTTAAAGACTCTGCCGATAACCCCAAACAGACCATTTGCACCACCTGCTAGGCCAGCATCAGCAGGGGTGGCAAAACTACGAGCCTGACCACCACCAGCATGATCAGGCACATGGCAGCAAAGCACCCGACTTTGTGGGCCGAACCCCAGAGTCCAGGAACAGTGTCTGTGGGTGGCACCACTGCTTCTTCCGCTGCTGTGCGTGCAAGCCAATCCCCTGTCCATGGTGCATGCGAAGATGCCTCCTGTCCTGCACCTGTCGTTACACACTCTCAAGTAGCAGCATCAGGAAGCACATCCATGTCCTTGTCCCAGCGCATCGTTCAGTTGTCCATACCCCAGTCCTTGGAACACAAGCGCAAATACGCAGCCAACGCCCCACAGGCCACACTACTAAATTCTCACATTTCACGACTGCTTGCGCTCCTGGCGTGCCCTGCCGCTAGCGTTTTATCAGAGCGGGTTTTTAGTGCCGCTGGTGGAATTATAACTGATAAGAACATCCGCCTGTCAACTGAAAATGCTGACAGGCTGACTCTTATAAAAATGAACAAGGGCTGGATTGGGCCAGACTTCTCAACACCAACGAATGATAGCAGCGTAACACACTCAAATCCAGTGTCTTTTTTTGGGAGGTGTATTCCCATGTACCTCTTCACACCCACACATGGGTATAGGCTTCCTGATTTTGGCTATTTGCTCTTGTCCTCCTCCTTCTCCTCATCCTCCACCACCATATCACCAGGGTGACTGTGGTCCGTGATGCAACACCCACATAATTTGTTTAAAGGGTGTTTATGATGGCCGTAAAAAAAAATAATTTATACAGCATGTTCATGTATACCCCCCAGGGGTAAATGTTTGTCAGCCCATACACTTAGTGCATGGGCATTACAAGTATAGGAGACCCACTCCTTTCTAATGGGAACATTTTTTTATGAGGCCCTCCTCCACGTCTCTTCCAAGGGCCATTGAAGTGCCTCCAAATTTTTGGCAGCCCTTGCATTCACTGCATAGGCCAACACTATGGGAGACTCTTTCCTTTCTAATGGGAATTTGTCGTTACTGTGGCCCTGCTCTATGTGTCTTTAAATTCTTAGTGGGGTTTTTCCTAAAATTGTCAGCCGTTGTACTTACTGCATACCCTATAACTGTATAGCAGACCCTCTCCTTTCTAATGGGAACATGTCGTACCTTGTTACTGTGGCCCTGCTCTATGTGCCTTTAAATACATAGTGGGGTTTTTCCCAAATTTTGGCAACCCTTGCAGTCACAGCATGGGCATTACCACTTATAGGAGACCCGCTCCTTTATAATGGGAACATTTTTTTTTACTGAGACCCTCCTCTATGTCTCTTCAAAGGGGTATTGGGTTGCGTCCAAATTTTTGGCAGCCCTTGCAGTCACTGGATACGCAATAACAGTATAGGAGACCCACTTGTTAATAATGGGAACAACAAAGCATAGCCGGCTGCTGGCTCTCTAACAATAGCTAGGGCCGACTGCTGGCCCTTTAAGAATAGTAAGGGCCATCTGATGGCCCTATAAAAATAGGCTTTATGACTTTCAGAGTCCCGCCATCATAAAGAAAACAGGATGTGTCTGATGATGTGTCACACACCACGTGGCCAGCTAAGGTTATAAAATGTTAAAATCACATTTCCCGGTGAATGCAATTGTCATTAAAAATAACGTAAAAAACCCCAAAACAATAGGATCTTTCTTTAGTGTAAAAAACAGCGTCACCAATTTAACCTCAATGTAATCACATTGTTCAGCTCATGCACCTCCTCCTCCATCTCCGAAATGACCACATCAGTCATAAGCTGACAGCACTGCCTTGGCCAAGCGGCAACAGGCTGTGCTTCTCCATATCCATCACAAGAGATGTAAAGTTAAAACATTCATTTTATTAGTTCTATTAAAAAAGCGCCATATGTAAGGCAGACCTTACGAGTTTCGAACCAAACAGGGGTTCTTAATCATAGGTTGCACTAGCCGCATGCTTAAAAGACGCATCGCAGAACATGTTACTGGAGGACTCCGAATTCTAATGCAGTGAGTCCTCCATGTCAGGGCTCAGCAAACATTTTGCTGATCTTCACTGTGGTGATCTCTCCACACTTAAGGTTACTGGTATAGATAAGGTGCAAAGCCAAATACGTGGAGGTGATAGAGGCAAGCTTCTCCTAGCCAGAGAAGCCTCATGGATTCTTAAACTTAACTCTCACATTCCCAATGGTCTGAATTTTCGCAATGATCTAATGTACATTTTTGGATACTTTTATCTAATGGTGTACTTAATTTGCCAGCATACCATGCACATAAGTTTAATTTATGCATATTACAGAGCAATTATCCTCAGGAGGATTTTCATTCACTAATGAACTTCCTGTTCTTTGTTGTCTCCACCCTATTTTCTCTTTTGTTTTCAGTCCATCTACTATATAGTTGTCTTATCCCGTCTGTCTGTCTGTCCTGGAAATCCCGGGTCGCTGATTGGTCCGGCCGCGGCCAATCAGCGATGCGGCATTTCTGAAAAACATTGCGGCCGTTAGCGGCTCATGTGCGGCACAGAGGTCAGTGGCGATGCAGCCGGGAGATGCAGCCGGCTACTCGCAGCATAAGTCCCCCGACCGCAGGCGCCGCTGACCTACATGCGGCTATCGTCGGGAGATCAGCGGCTACGGCCGCTTATCTCCCGATGACAAGTGTGACGCCCCTTCCCTCCTCCCGTCCCTCCCCCCGCTCGATCAGGACCCCGGCACCCGGCGTCATACTTACCCCTCCCCTCCCCTCTCGTCCCTCCCCCTGCTCGATCAGGACCCCGGCGTCATACTTACCCCTCCCCTCTCCTCCCTCCCCCCGCTCGATCAGGACCTCGACACCATACTTACCCCTCCCCGTGCCTCCGCAGCAGCTCCTGTGTCATCCGTTGATGCTCTGTGACGTCTCAGGTCAGAGGGCGCGGTGACGTCTTTACACCGCGCTCTCTCCTGACCGGTCACATCGCACAGCGTCAACATGCCGGCTACGCTGGAGTCCAGAGAAGCAGCTGAGAAGGGAGGTGAGTATTGGATTTTTTTTTTTTGTATGGGGCCATAGGGGACCTGTATGGGGCACTATGGGGGGATGGATACACAGGGGATATGACTTCCTGCATGGAGCATTATATGGGGGGAGAGGTGACATCCTACATGGGGCATTATATGGGGGGGGAGTGGTCACATCCTACATGGGGCATTATATGGGGGGGAGAGGTGACATCCTGCATGGGGCATTATATGGGGGGGAGAGGTGACATCCTGCATGGGGCATTATATGAGGGGAGAGGTGACATCCTGCATGGGGCATTATATGAGGGGGAGAGGTGACATCCTGCATGGGGCATTATATGAGGGGGAGAGGTGACATCCTGCATGGGGCATTATATGGGGCGGGCGGGGAGAGGTGACATCCTACATGGGGCATTATATGGGGGGGGGGGGGGGGAGAGGTCACATCCTACATGGCCCATTATATGGGGGAGAGGTCACATCCTGCATGGGGCATTATATGGGGGGAGAGGTCACATCCTACATGGGGCGAGAGGTGACATCCTACATGGGGCATTATATGGGGGGAGAGGTGACATCCTACATGGGGCATTATATGGGGGGAGAGGTCACATCCTGCATGGGGCATTATATGGGGGGAGAGGTGACATCCCACATGGGGCATTATATGGGGGGAGAGGTGACATCCCGCATGGGGCATTATATGGGTGGGGGGGGGGGGAGGTGACATCCTACATGGGGCATTATATGGGGGGAGAGGTGACATCCCACATGGGGCATTATATGGGGGAGAGGTGACATCCTACATGGGGCATTATATGGGGGGAGAGGTGACATCCTGCGTGGGGCATTATATGGGGGGGGGGGGGGGGGAGAGGTGACATCCTACATGGGGCATTATATGGGAGGGGGGGGGGGGGGGGGGGGAGAGGTGACATCCTACATGGGGCATTATATGGGGGAGAGGTGACATCTTGCATGGGGCATTATATGGGGGGAGAGGTGACTTCCTGCATGGGGCATTATAAAGGAGGATCGGGAGACATATGCTAGAATACCCGATGCATTAGAATCGGGCCACCATCTAGTATGTATATATATGTCTTTTCTCTATAGCAATGTTATGATAACGATCCGTTTGGTTTGAAACGCGTAAGGTATGCCTTACATATGGCGCTTTTTTAATGGAACTAATAAAATGGACGTTTTAACTTTCCATCTCTAGTGATAGATACAGAGAAGGTGCTGGAGTTTTTCTAATCTACTCCTTACTGCTTCTCATCCCTGGATTTGCTACCAAGGATTTACGTGCATCAGTGGACCCTTAACATACAGCCAGGCATGGTCTTGTGCGAAAGTCGGCGGAACCTTGTGATGGAGAAATGACAGCCGGGGTAGATACGGTTTCCCTCTATGCCAGTCCTTTCACCGAGCTAAAGAATATGGCTGTGGTGAAATACAACTCAGCAAAAAAAGCTGTGGACTGGCTCCGTACCGTCCCTAGCCACATTCACCTGTCCATGTGTTTGTGGTTAGGCGGTCCTTCCCAGTAAGTGCACTGGGGAGGGCACGGGTAATGTTGTGGGACCCGTGCTTGTGGAAGGCGGAGACGACACCGGGAAAAACAGTGGCGGCTGGGGACAGAGTATGGATACCCGGTCGCCACCATAAGATTGTGGACAGCTTCCGTCTCCACGAGCCTAAAAGGCTACATTTCAAGTGCAAGCAGCTGCCCAGAAATCTGGCAGTTTAGTGTTGCTTCCTGTGGGTGGCTGGCTACATAGATGCGCTTGCATTCCAAGTAACAAAAAACTAAGCAGATGGTGGCCTCCATCATCATCATCATCATCATCATAGTCTCACCTCGGCACTATAAACTCTCCTGAAGGCGAAGCCAGGGCCCGCCGGAGGAGTCTCCGGTTCTCTGGTGGGCCCGTCCAACCCAGCCGAAAAGCAGCCCTGGCTAGGAAAAGTGTGGGGGAAGGTCCTTGGACACTCTATGGCTGCTTTTTTAATGTGGCTCGGCCATGCTTATGCATGTTATTTCTCAAACCGCATTACAGATCAGGCCATTGTTCAACTCTGTATTCAAGAAATTAAATGTGCAAAGAAAGATATGCGTGTGTGTCAAAGCACCACCGACAAGGGCGAGTTGATGTTGGACGGGTTGCCATTGCTTCTGCAACAAGCTGCATTACAGGACTTCCTGTGAGAAATGACATGCAGGGTAGATAGGGTTTCCCTCTATGCCAGTCCTTTCACCGAGCTAAATACAACTGTCAGCAAAAAAAAAAAAGTTGTGGACTGGCTCCGTACCATCCCTGGCCACATGTTTGTGGTTAGGCAGTCCTTCCCAGTAAGTGCACTGGGGAGAGCCGGGGTAATGTTGTGGGCCCCGTGCTTGTGGAATGCGGAGGCTATACCGGGAAATATAGTGGCGGCTGGGGACCGAGTATGGACACCAGGCCGCCGCCGGCATGAGGTTGTTAAAAGCTTCCGCCTCAACGCCTAAAAGGCCACATTTCAAGTGCAAGCAGCTGTCAAAAATCTGGCAGTATAGTATTGCAGCCTGTGGGTGGCTGGCTGCATACTTGCGCTTGCATTCCAAGGAATGGGGTAGGGACAACTGAACGGGGAAAAGGATGTGGACGGTGATTGTTGCAAGTCTGCAACGACCGGTGCATGGCGGGAGGCATCTTCGCATGCGCCAAGGATCACTTATGATGGGCACACTTTTAGGCAGTGACCTGGGAGTCAGATGCTTCCAGAGGTCTTTCCCAAGCTGTTCCCATGTCTTTTCAACACTGTATGCATGTGTCTGATGATGTGTCACACACCACATGGCCAGATAAGGTTGTAAAATGTTAAAATGACATTTCCCGGTGAATGCATTTGTCTTGGTTGAAAGCAATGCAAAAGTGCAAAAACGCATCAAAAACGCTACGTGTTAACATAGCCCAAGGTGTGGAGGAGTATTTTTGGTTTTGGTTATTTATTACCCTGGAAAGGATGTTCCTTAACACATTTCCCAGGAAAATCCATTTTGGTTTAGTTTTTATATGTTTTATTGTGAGTCTGTAAAAGTGGCGTAATACTCTGACAACGTTGCTGACAGCAGTGACCTGGGGGTCAGAAATGCTTCCAGGGGGTCTTCCCCATGCTGTTCCCATGTCATTTGAGCACTGTTCCCATCGATTTGGGCAATTTTTAGGCCCTCTGCAGACCGCCGGGGGGGAGCCGCCTGAAAAATGCTTGAGTTTCCCATAGACTTACATTGGGCTCGTTGCACGGGTCGAGCCCCCGAGTATTCCAATGTGCTCAACCCGAGCAACGAGCACCCGAGCATTTTAGTGCTCGCTCATCACTAATAACCTTTATTATTCATAGAATTAAAATAAAATTAAAAAGACTTGGATACTAATCTTAAATTTCCTAACTATGTCGCCTTGATATCTTACAGCAGCATAATCATCTGCTAAATACTATTTTTAAAACCACCTCATCTATTTTCCTCTAGTCCTATACTACAGTCATGGCCAAAAGTATTGAGAATGAGACAAATAGTAATTTTGCCAAAGTTTACTGCGTCATTTTTTGTGATGGCAATTTGCATATACTCCTGAATGTCAAAGAGTGACCAGCTTAACAGCAATTACTGTACTTGCAAAGTCAATATTTGCCCAGTAAATGAACTTTAACCCCCAAAACACATTTCAACATCATTGCAGTCCTGCCTTAAAAGGAGCAGCTAACATCGTTTTAGTGATTGATCCATTAACACAGGTGTGGGTGTTGATGAGGACAGGGCTGGCGATCAATCAGTCTTGATTAAGTAAGAATGACATCACTGGACACTTTAAAAGGAGGCTGGTTCTTGGTATCATTGTTTCTCTTCAGTTAACCATGGTTATCTCTAAAGAAACACGCGTGCAGCCATCATTGCACTGCACAAAAATGGCCTAACAGGGAAGAGTATCGCAGCTACAAAGATTGCACCTCAGTCAACAATCTATCGCATCATCAAGAACTTCAAGGAGAGAGCTTCCATTGTTGTCAAAAAGGCTCCAGGGCGCCCAAGAAAGACCAGCAAGCGCCAGGACCGTATCTTAAAACTGTTTCAGCTGCGGGATGGAACTATCAGCAGTGCCGAGCTTGCTCAGGAATGGCAGCAGGCTGGTGTGAGTGCTTCTGCACGCACTGTGAGGCGGAGACTCTTTGAGCAAGGGCTGGTTTCAAGGAGGGCAGCAAAGAAGCCACTTCTCTCCAGAAAAAACATCAGGGACCGACTGATATTCTGCAAAAGGTATAGGGAGTGGACTGCTGAGGACTGGGGCAAAGTCATTTTCTCTGATGAATCCCCTTTTCGATTGTTTGGGACATCTGGAAAACAGCTTATTCGGAGAAGAAGAGGTGAGCGCTACCACCAGTCTTGTCTCATGCCAACTGTAAAGCATCCTGAAAGCATTCATGTGTGGGGTTGCTTCTCAGCCAAGGGAATCGGCTCACTCACAGTCTTGCCTAAAAACACAGCCATGAATAAAGAATGGTACCAGAATGTCCTCCAAGAGCAACTTCTCCCAAGCGTCCAAGAGCAGTTTGGCGCCCATCAATGCCTTTTCCAGCATGATGGAGCACCTTGCCATAAAGCAAAGGTGATAACTAAATGGCTCATGGAACAAAACATAGAGATTTTGGGTCCATGGCCTGGAAACTCCCCAGATCTTAATCCCATTGAGAACTTGTGGTCAATCATCAAGAGACGGGTGGACAAACAAAAACCAACAAATTCTGGCAAAATGCAAGCATTGATTATGCAAGAATGGACTGCTATCAGTCAGGATTTGGTCCAAAAGTTGATTGAGAGCATGCCAGGGAGAATTACAGAGGTCTTGAAGAAGAAGGGGCAACACTGCAAATATTGACTTGCTGCATTAACTCATTCTAACTGTCAATATAACCTATTGGTCCTCATAATATGATTGCAATTATATTTCTGTATGTGATATAAACATCAGACAAACACTAATAAAAACCAGAGGCCAGCAGATCATGGGAAAATATCATTTTGGTGTCATTCTCAAAACTTTTGGCCATGACTGTATTGCGCGTTGCCCTGTCTTGCTCCAATTCATAGAAATGTCCCAAAGCAGCCTATTAGGTGGAGGATAATAAACGTTTTCACCTAAATCACTCACTCCTCACATAGTGCAGTATTGTATTGTGATTATAAACTACTCGCTCCTGTTATAGTCATTTAATCCTTTGTTCCCAGCTATAATTCAGCTGATGATATTGGGGACTCAATGATTAATACATCGCTAGTGAGACTACTGTCACCTTGTATGAGTTTCCACTGTCACTTAATAGCACTTCGATTGTATATTCAAAGCTCACTGCACTGCTAGCCACAGCAATCACCACTGCTGCTAATGAACCAGGCTTCTCTTATTACACATTCCCTGCATAGCGTT
The DNA here is from genome assembly GCF_046119375.1 of Phyllobates terribilis. NCBI lineage: Eukaryota > Metazoa > Chordata > Amphibia > Anura > Dendrobatidae > Phyllobates > Phyllobates terribilis. The sequence continues at coordinate 970,553,697 of NW_027362762.1, forward strand.
CATAGACTTACTGCACCTCGACGCGTTTCACCCACATTACTTGTGGGCACATCAGGATTGTTTTAATTGAGCAGTCTCATAGCTGCACTGTAATTCTCACAGAGCTCTCTCTCCCGGATGGATGCAAGCCGAGTTCCTCCATGTATACATGATTCAGTGAGTGATGGTGTTCACTGCAGATGAGATGGTTTGGATTTTGAGAATGGGGCAGGTGAACTCATATCTCCTGACCAAGGCCGGCTTCGGTGCATGGTCACCTGCTCACCACCTTCAGCCATTCTAGAATCTCTGGAGAAACCTCCCGCTTATTAGCTGCTCACATTCCTGATCCCCATTCACTTACTGGAGCTGCTCCTTTAGAAGTGACACTTCTATGTGCAGCTTATTCTGGTCTCATGACTGCGTTCTGAAAGTGAAGTTTGGCATCAGGGCTCCAATGTCAATGAAGAAATCCTTTACTGTGAAACCGCATTGATGAAGTGCAGACGTCTCTCCACAATCGGCCTGAACACATGGGGGGGCTAGTGGCTTAAGGCCAGGTCCACACGAGACTATTTCACTGTCTATAGAGTCTGAAAGCCGATCTCCTGACCGGCCTTAGGACCGTGGACACAGGAGTCCGGGGGTCATTCCGGGCATCGCAGTCTGTATATGCACCGAGAAAGCAGCTCACGTGAACCCGGCCAAACACCCATCCCGCCAGCCTCAGCCCATTTTCCCCTGCTCACCCCCGGCGGGCTCAGCCCATTTTCCCCAGCCCGCCCCCGCCGGGCTCAGCCCATTTCTCCCGGCCCACCCCCGCCGGGCTCAGCCCATTTCTCCCGGCCCACCCCCGCCGGGCTCAGCCCATTTCTCCCGGCCCACCCCCGCCGGGCTCAGCCCATTTCTCCCCCGGCCCGCCCCCCTCAGCCCTTTTTCCCCGGCCCGCACGGCTCATCCCGTTTTCCATGTCCCGCCGGGCTCAGCCCATTTCCCCCAGCCCGTCCCCCCTCAGCCCATTTTTCCCAGGCCCACCCGCACCGGGCTCAGCCCATTTCCCCCTCAGCCCATTTCCCCCATCCCACCCCCACCAGGCTCAGACCATTTCCCGGGCCCACCCCCGCCAGGCTCGGCCCATCCCCCCACTCACTTGTCACAGTGTTATTAGCTGTTCATCACTATAGAAACAAAGTCCTGAGGAGACAGCTCTTACCTGACCTTTCAGGGTACAAGGACCTATAGAAACCTATGGGAACAGAACAAGGTGGTAAATTTATAGCATAAACCACATGACAACGTGCCACCTATCCGCCATTCTGTTACTATAGCAACTCTACTTCAATCAGACCGCCGACAGACAGCGAAAGGTCACATTTCCGGCGTCTTAAAAGGCCCTGGCCACACCCACTTCCGCTACTATCTTTCAGCGGCAATTGCTCATTCCGACCAATCAGGAGACACCTTTCATTCCACGCTCGCCTCGCCCTTACCCTGAGGCGTTAATAAAGACGGGCAGATGAATAACCAATCAGCATCTGATTTATACCCATGAAGAGGCGGGTTTGTGTATTCTGAAATTCAATTGGGTAAGATTCCTAGAATGGTTAGATTCGAGCCAATCAGCGTAGAACATCGTTAGGAGTGCGCTATGGAAAGAGGAGCCCGGAGAGGGAGCAGAAGGGAACCTGACGACGGTCGTTATTGGTCCGTACTAGGTATCGGGACCGCCCCATTTTCACTGTCTCTCCTCCTGATTGGAGCCTGAACGCTGGCGAGTGATGAAGGCGGAGTGAGGAGGGAGTGTGACGTCATGAAGGCTCTGGCTGCGCGGCCCGCCCCTGCTCCTATTCTCCATCCCCTCCTGCGCACTCTGCGCTCCGTAACTGCGCTCTGTGCTCGGCGCTCTACGTCATCAGTGGTGGGGGGGAGGAGGAGAGCATTGCAGGAGAAACCCGACAGGCAAATGCGCTCAGACGGACTGAGAGTGACAAAGGGAAAGAGTGAGCAGAGGGCGGAGAGCAACCGGAGACGGCCACACTGTCCGCCGCGGTGACAGGAAGCACGGGAGCCAGCGAGCGCCGCCGGCCGTCACCTGACGTGAGCGGAGGCCGAACCGCCCGACCGCCGGCCATCCGCGCATTGTCTGCAGCGGCAGCGCTGTGAGGGCTCCGGGGCCTGAGGAAGCCGCCATGAGCGCAGACTGCGGCCTGAGCCGTCCTCCATCCCGGCTGTGAGCGCCCCCGGAGGACAGGGAGGACCCCTGATAATACAGGGAGGCCACCCAATTATAAAGGGACCCCAAAATAACGGAAACGGACCTCCCGATAATACTGAGGGACCCCTAATAATACAGGGAGACCACCCAATTATAAAGGGACCGCCAAATAACAGAAACGGTTCCCCCGATAATACAGGGAGACCACTCAATTATAAAGGGACCCCCAAATAACAGAAGCGGACCCCCTGATAATACAGGGAGACCCCCTAATAATATAGAGGGACCCCCAATAACAGAAAGGGACGCCCCCCTAGTAGTCAGGGACCCAAATATTACTACCAAGACCTAATCATTTAGGATCTCTTAAAATATAGAGACCCCCAATTAAGAAATAAGAGGGACCTCATGAGATGAGCCCTTAGTGCAGAGACCCCGTACCACTATTCTGCAGTGTTGCTGAGCCCTTACACTGGGACCCCCAGTATTATCAGTGCTGTCACCTGCCCGGCTTGTCAGATGTCCGTGTCATTGAGCCCCGCCAGTAACCTATGAGGACCCCCACGTTCCTGCCAGGGCTCCAGATCTCCTTCCTGTTAGGTTAGTCCCCCCTCAGGCCGTGTCGCTCTTGTCATTCGGGTCCCCCGGTAATTCTCGCTGTGGCCTGCCGTGTGACCCCCTACATCTGCTGGAGGCCGGAGTGTGTGGCATGCTGGACGAGGAGTGACCTGCGGAGGATTCGCTGACTGTACGCAGGCTCAGGCTCGCTGCTGATTTCCGACCACCCGTTTTGCAGAGAGGGGTGCGAGGAGTCTTGGCCGCCGGGGTCTTCATGTGTTTGTCCTCTATCCGGCTTTCATAACGAAGAGAGAGAAGCAGGAGGTGCAGCATGTCGGGGAGGCCGCGAACCACTTCCTTTGCAGAGAGCTGCAAACCCGTACAACAACCCTCATCATTCGGCAGCATGAAAGTCAGCCGTGAGTACCCCAAATCTTTACCTCTGGGGGGGGCTGTGGCCAGCTGTCAGGGCTGCGCCATCCTTTAGATTTGGGGGGCGGGCTCCAGGGTGGGGGCCCCTCACTGCCTGCCCTGATGTATCACACGTGTAGATCCTATATACATGGGGTCACCTGCATCCACTTGGGGGGGCACAGTGGTCCATACCATCTCACCTTGGCAGGGGCCTCCGGTGCTTATTCTGGTCTGAAGGGGCTGATACAGTGTTGCAGTGTGTCTTGTCATCTGCTACATTGTATAGTGCTGCAGTATAAGGACCCGGCCGTTCTGTCCCCCCATACTAGTTAAGGACCCAGCCCTTCTATCCCCCCATACTAGTTAAGGACCCGGCCCTTCTATCCCCCCATACTAGTTAAGAACCCGGCCCTTCTATGCCCCCCTTACTAGTTAAGGACCTGGCCCTTCTATGCCCCCCTTACTAGTTAAGAACCCGGCCCTTCTATGCCCCTCATACTAGTTAAGAACCCGGCCCTTCTATGCCCCCCATACTAGTTAAGGACCCGGCCCTTCTATCAACCCCATACTAGTTAAGGACCCGGCCCTTCTATCAACCCCATACTAGTTAAGGACCCGGCCCTTCTATCAACCCCATACTAGTTAAGGACCCGGCCCTTCTATCAACCCCATACTAGTTAAGGACCCGGCCCTTCTATCAACCCCATACTAGTTAAGGACCCGGCCCTTCTATCAACCCCATACTAGTTAAGGACCCGGCCCTTCTATGCCCCCCATACTAGTTAAGGACCCGGCCCTTCTATGCCCCCCATACTAGTTAAGGACCCGGCCCTTCTATGCCCCCCATACTAGTTAAGGACCCGGCCCTTCTATGCCCCCCATACTAGTTAAGGACCCGGCCCTTCTATGCCCCCCATACTAGTTAAGGACCCGGCCCTTCTATGCCCCAGCATACTAGTCACTAGTTTGCCCATTTTCCTATTTAGTAGCTGTACAATGGGGATGTGCGGTTCAGCTCCTGTATTTCGCCGGTTCATGTATTGGCGCACCCTGCAGGATCCTCCATTGCTGCAGCGTGCGATGATGGCAGCTGCACGGTTAATGCTCTGCCGGCTGCCATTGTGCAGGACCTGCAGCTGTCTTCCCGGCTTGCAGACAGCCCCACCTTAAAAGCAGGCTGCAGCACAGGCATCGGCGGGGCCTCCCTCTCCTCCGCCGGCAGATGAGCCCCATTTTCCAGCAGTCTTCCTCCCGCCCCACCCTTTTTCACCTTCAATAGGCAGAGAGAATAGTGACCCCCATAGCTGCAGATCTGCCATGCAGGAGAGGACTACCACCCCCCCAGCCACACACGATCCGCCCCTCATTCACTGCTCATGGCTCCTTTCATGTGTTGGAGACCCTGCAAAAGCCATATTTCACTATGCATCATCCTTAAAGTGACAGCGTAGGGATGCAGCCATGATGCTGAGGTCCACTCTGGGCTCTTAAAGGGGCTCTGTTCATTCATTTTCTGTGCAAGATAAATGAGGCTTGATGCACGGAGGCCGGCCCTGTTGTACTGCAGGGATGTGACGTGTGCTGGCATATAAAGGGTTATTAGGAGGAGTCAGTATGAGACCTGCTCTGCACTGCATAAATCTCACTGCTGGTATATATGACCGTCCCTGGCTCGTGTCCCTTGGGGCTGGCCTTTGCATTCTGGGTAATGGTATTCGGGTCCTGAGTGGCAGCGCCGTCCTCCTCCGGTGCCGGCATGCCTCCGCCTGAGTCGCTGGTTCTGTAGATGATGGATATCTTTTGCTGCATATTCCCCATTAATGATTCAGGAGGTCTAGGAGGGGACGTCTGCAGGCTCCGTGCCCCGGGGTGGGGGCTCAGCTGTCCGGGGAGCTGCCTGCTGTGTCATTAGGGCTGTGATAAGCGCCCTAATGACACTGCTCTGCGGGGCGTCTGACTTTTTGGGTTGTATTTAGGGATTTTTTTAGTGATTGACTAATAATTGTCCCCAGTAGGTGATGGGGGCTGTGAGCAGGTCAGCGGGGGGCGCACCCTGCAGATGCTGACTGCTGCTCCTAGGGATCAGCTGCCTGCCTGAGATCTTGGGGCAGAGCCATCTACGTCTGCAGGTCGGCCGTCCCCGTACACGTTGGGTTTCCTTGTGATGCTTCTGTAGGAGAGAAGTGTCATCGATGTGGACGGCAGCCACTTCTCCGGCCCCCTCTGTGCCGTGGACATAGGAGGGTTATTCCCGCAGAAGTCGTGGATCGGCCCCGTAGCCGGGGACATTCCCAGTCAGCAGATTCCTCCACCAACGTGGCCGCCCCATTCATCGGGATGATGTCCCCTAATCCGATTCCTCCTGCGTGAGCCCTGACTCTGGGGATTGTATTCCCGTCCTGTGAGCTTGTCCCAGAAATGAGTGATAACAGGGAGCAATAGCATTCATTCAGCCGCTAAGGGAGAGAAGCCGGCAGGACTCGTCTGCTTTTTAGTTTTCCGGTATATAAGCGTTTGTGCACACGTTAAGTGTTTGCTGCAGACATTTCTGCATCAAAACTGTTTCTGTACAGGAAATCGCTGCATAAAAAGCGACGTTTCTTCATACGTTTTTTATTATTTTCCCAGTCATTTGGGTGAAAAATGCAGTAAAAACGCTGAAAAAATTTCCACGATGAAGATGTGAACCTGTGATAAAACATACGGAAAAACTGTGACGGGATCATCCCCTAAACGTTCATCCATCTTTAACCCCGTGCAGTTTGCCGTCCAGAGCCGCATTGCCCCTGGGTTGTGCCTGGCAGCCCCCGTCCTGCGGTTTGCCGGTCCCATTTCTCCTCGTGTTATCCGGGGATCCACATGCTGGTTGCATCTCTGCTGATAGGAAACTTGCCGATTCCCCGGCAGACGAGGATTCTGTGACCTTCCAGGCTCCGCTCAGCTTTAGGCTTTGATTATTAAACGGAACCAAAGTGCAAAATAAAAAGAGGAAAAAATGCCGTTCACCAGATTACAAATCAGCACGGCAAGATCTTTGCAGACACTGAGCAAGCAGGGGATACTGTGAGATTACAGCTCCGACTCCGGCAGAATAGGGAGCAGGGGATGCTGTGAGATTACAGCTCCGACTCCGGCAGAATAGGGAGCAGGGGATGCTGGGAGATTACAGCTCCGACTCCGGCTGAATAGGGAGCAGGGGATGCTGGGAGATTACAGCTCCGACTCCGGCTGAATAGAGAGCAGGGAATGCTGGGAGATTACAGCTCCGACTCCGGCTGAATAGGGAGCAGGGAATGCTGGGAGATTACAGCTCCGACTCCGGCTGAATAGGGAGCAGGGGATGCTGGGAGATTACAGCTCCGACTCCGGCTGAATAGGGAGCAGGGGATGCTGTGAGATTACAGCTCCGACTCCGGCTGAATAGGGAGCAGGGGATGCTGGGAGATTACAGCTCCGACTCCGGCTGAATAGGGAGCAGGGGATGCTGGGAGATTACAGCTCCGACTCCGGCTGAATAGGGAGCAGGGGATGCTGGGAGATTACAGCTCCGACTCCGGCTGAATAGGGAGCAGGGGATGCTGGGAGATTACAGCTCCGACTCCGGCTGAATAGGGAGCAGGGGATGCTGGGAGATTACAGCTCCGACTCCGGCTGAATAGGGAGCAGGGGATGCTGGGAGATTACAGCTCCGACTCCGGCTGAATAGGGAGCAGGGGATGCTGGGAGATTACAGCTCTGACTCCGGCTGAATAGGGAGCAGGGGATGCTGGGAGATTACAGCTCTGACTCCGGCTGAATAGGGAGCAGGGGATGCTGGGAGATTACAGCTCTGGCTGAATAGGGAGCAGGGGATGCTGGGAGATTACAGCTCCGACTGAATAGGGAGCAGGGGATGCTGGGAGATTACAGCTCCGACTGAATAGGGAGCAGGGGATGCTGGGAGATTACAGCTCCGACTCCGGCTGAATAGGGAGCAGGGGATGCTGGGAGATTACAGCTCCGACTCCGGCTGAATAGGGAGCAGGGGATGCTGGGAGATTACAGCTCCGACTCCGGCAGAATAGGGAGCAGGGGATGCTGGGAGATTACAGCTCCGACTCCGGCAGAATAGGGAGCAGGGGATGCTGGGAGATTACAGCTCCGACTCCGGCAGAATAGGGAGCAGGGGATGCTGGGAGATTACTGCTCCGACTCCGGCTGAATAGGGAGCAGGGGATGCTGGGAGATTACAGCTCCGACTCCGGCTGAATAGGGAGCAGGGGATGCTGGGAGATTACAGCTCCGACTCCGGCTGAATAGAGAGCAGGGGATGCTGGGAGATTACAGCTCTGACTCCGGCTGAATAGGGAGCAGGGGATGCTGGGAGATTACAGCTCTGGCTGAATAGGGAGCAGGGGCTGCTGGGAGATTACAGCTCCGACTGCGGCTGAATAGGGAGCTGTTTCCACTGTGTGACGGGTTATGTCTGTAATTGTGGTCCTGTCGGTGCACATTTGTGCTGGGCGTCCTATATGAGGTCAGTGGCCGGCCGGGGGTTGCAGATCTGGTGACTGCAGCGTCAGGGGTGTCCTGTCCTCTGCACAGATGGTGCGCCCTGGCTCCCGCCGGCGCCCTCGCCCCCTGGCTCCCGCCGGCGCCCTCGCCCCCTGGCTCCCGCCGGCGCCCTCGCCCCCTGGCTCCCGCCGGCGCCCTCGCCCCCTGGCTCCCGCCGGCGCCCTCGCCCCCTGGCTCCCGCCGGCGCCCTCGCCCCCTGGCTCCCGCCGGCGCCCTCGCCCCCTGGCTCCCGCCAGCACCCTCACTATCCAGAGACACTGGACATTTTCTGCCATGATCCTTTTGATGTACCTGGATTATTGTGAGATGTTTCGGCTTTTTGCCTGATTTTCCAGTACAAAGAATATAATGGTGAGCAGTGATCCCTCCATTAAGCGACATCAATCCCTGCACAATAAATGACTGATGTGTCCACAGTCCTAGTGATGGCAGCTCACATGCGCTGGTCGTGGTGTTCTGTGCCGTCTTTGCCGGGCATCACTTGGTATCTCGGCACCAGCTTTACCCTTTATGGCCCTATGTATGTACTGGACGGAGGCGGCTACTTGTGCACACAATATGGAGCGATGCAGAGCAGCCTTTTACCCTCCCACCCCCTGGATGTTTGGAGACTACAAGTCCCAGTAAGGCCAGACAGCTAGAACTGTATATAATGTAGTCTGTGGCTTTCTTTGCATGCTGGGAGTTGTAGTCTCTCAAAATCTGTGGAGTTAGGTGACTGGACAAGTGTGGAGTAGGCTTCCTTGTGGGGTCCCCAGCGATTGAGGCCCAGTTCTCACCCCTCCGGTATCCCTGTCCCCTCCCCCGTCTCTCCTCCTATCATAAAGCCGTCATTAAGGACCAGTAATGGATTGGGATCGCTCTCAGGTCTCGGATCACTCAAGGACTGGATCAGATCATTACTGGAGCGTCATTCCTGAGTCACATTTCCGCCCGTGTCCTGGAAGCCCAGCCATCTATGTAATACTCTGCTCCGCCCACCGCTATTGTAGTCCTCATTTAGTCGCTGCTTCTGTACCGGTTCATAACCTTCAGGAGACTAGAGCTCTGCAACTGGAGAGAACAAAGCTGGAGCCCATGATGTCACTGCAGCCGGTGTGATGTCACCTAATGTAAGACGAGAGCTGATGTCACTGCAGCCGGTGTGGTGATGTCACCTAATGTTAGTCTGTAGATGATGATGTCACTGCAGCCGGTGTGGTGATGTCACCTAATGTTAGGCTGCAGATGATGATGTCACCTGATACATGAATAGGAAACGTTTCATTCCTCTCCAGTTCAGGTCGGGGTTCTCCTCTTGGTCCTCTCGGCTCTTCAGGACGGCTTTTTAATGACTGCTCTATAGAACCTGTTGATGTTCTCCAAAATCCTGCAGAGCAGCGACGTCTTAAAGTGATGATGTGGCAAAAAAGCAGCCGCATTACCTGCCATGGCAGCGATGAGTGTCATGTCCGCTGTACAGGGCTCCGGCTTCTGGGCATTGATTGCTCTGCAGAGACGGCCCGGGCCCCTGCTACACTCCGGGGCGCGGCTGAGAAGCGTAACTGCCCACATCATACCCATAGACCCCGACGTGGACGGATCCCACCATCCGGGCCGACTACAAGTCTGCAGTTATTTCTCAGCTCGTCACCTTCACACTGAGCTCCATAGGATAAAAGCACCACAAGGTTGTGACCTACATCCGATGCTGCCGCCCGGCGACTACACAGAAGGGTCCATATAATGGTCTCCAGTAACCTGTACTGACCACCGCAGAGGACATGGAGCGGCCCGCCATGGACCTGCACAGCCTCGCTTTACTCCACGTTGCAATGCACATCTTTTGTGGTGTTCCCGTCTGTATTGTAATCTCCATCACAGAAAACCACTGAGACCTGACGGACCCCATTATAGTGGGCTTGGTTTGTTGCATCAGTTCAGATGTTCTGGTGGATAAGAAGAACAGGTTTATTGGTGCAGATGCAAACGGAGCCTGAGATGGGAGTTTTACGTGAAGGGTTAATTGTAATCTCGGCTGATTATCTGCCGCCCCAGTGTATGGACTTCCTGTTATTCCCTTTTGTCCTCCCACCTAAACTACAGACTGAAGTGTCCAGAAGCTGTTTCCCGTCACCCCCTGATCTGCGGTCGTGTGTAATCCGCCTCTCCCTTACTGTGTGATGAGGTTCATGCAGGCCAATGACCGAACCCGCCACCGGTCACCTGCAGCCTCTCGTGTCCTGGCCGCCAGGCCCGTTATGTCACCTGCAGCCTCTCGTGTCCCGCCCCCCGAGCCCGTTATGTCACCTGCAGCCTCTCATGTCCCGGCCGCCGGGCCCGTTATGTCACCTGCAGCCTCTCGTGTCCCGCCCCCCGGGCCCGTTATGTAACCTGCAGCCTCTCGTGTCCCGGCCGCCGGGCCCGTTATGTCACCTGCAGCCTCTCGTGTCCCGGCCGCCGGGCCCGTTATGTCACCTGCAGCCTCTCGTGTCCCGGCCGCCGGGCCCGTTATGTCACCTGCAGCCTCTCGTGTCCCGCCCCCCCGAGCCCGTTATGTCACCTGCAGCCTCTCGTGTCCCGCCCCCCCGGGCCCGTTATGTAACCTGCAGCCTCTCGTGTCCCGGCCGCCGGGCCCGTTATGTCACCTGCAGCCTCTCGTGTCCCGGCCGCCGTTCCCGTTATGTCACCTGCAGCCTCTCGTGTCCCGCCCCCCGAGCCCGTTATGTCACCTGCAGCCTCTCGTGTCCCGGCCGCCGGGCCCGTTATGTCACCTGCAGCCTCTCGTGTCCCGGCCGCCGGGCCCGTCATGTCACCTGCAGCCTCTCGTGTCCCGGCCGCCGGGCCCGTCATGTCACCTGCAGCCTCTCGTGTCCCGGCCGCCGGGCCCGTCATGTCACCTGCAGCCTCTCGTGTCCCGGCCGCCGGGCCCGTCATGTCACCTGCAGCCTCTCGTGTCCCGGCCGCCGGGCCCGTCATGTCACCTGCAGCCTCTCGTGTCCCGGCCGCCGGGCCCGTCATGTCACCTGCAGCCTCTCGTGTCCCGCCCCCCGAGCCCGTCATGTCACCTGCAGCCTCTCGTGTCCCGGCCGCCGGGCCCGTCATGTCACCTGCAGCCTCTCGTGTCCCGGCCGCCGGGCCCGTCATGTCACCTGCAGCCTCTCGTGTCCCGGCCGCCGGGCCCGTCATGTCACCTGCAGCCTCTCGTGTCCCGGCCGCCGGGCGGCCTGTAGTGTTCATTGATGTGACATGCGCCTGACTGTCGGAGGAGGACAGAGACTTTGCCCCCATATAGTCCGGAGTTCTATGTAATGGCTCCATAAGGCCGCTGGTCACATATGGAGCTTGGGGAGCAGAGGGTTGTATCTCCCCATTATTGGGGTCCTCACCAGGCTCCCGGGTCAGTGATCCGGATCTACAACCCCAGAGAACGTAGAATCTAAGGGTCCCCCAGAAAAGCGATGGAAAGTGCCGTGTCCTTGGGTGCAGGGGCGGCTCCTTTAATTGCCCACTCCTTCTGATGACTGTGCCCCACTTGTAAATGAGGTGAGGACACCAGAGTAGAGGCCAGGACGCCTTTCTGGATCTTAAATGAAGGAAAAGGTTAATGACTTTTTGGTTGCTCAGCTGAGGATGGCGGAAAGTTCTGCAGCGCGTCTCCTCACATCTGGAATGATTTGTCAAGATGAAAAAGACATGGATCTGCTGAAGACACAAGATACGGTGCAGGAGGGGGAAGGAGGCCTCTCGTTATACTCCGGTGGAGGAGGAGGAGGCCTCCCGGTCTACGCTGGTGGAGGAGGACGACTCTGGGTATACGGCGGAGGAGGAGGACGACTTTGGGTATACGCCGGCGGAGGAGGACGGCGACTCTGGGTATACGCCGGCGGAGGAGGACGGCGACTCTGGGTATACGCCGGCGGAGGAGGAGGATGACGACGACTCTGGGCATACGCCGGCGGAGGAGGAGGATGACGACGACTCTGGGCATACGCCGGCGGAGGAGGAGGATGACGACGACTCTGGGCATACGCCGGCGGAGGAGGAGGATGACGACGACTCTGGGCATACGCCGGCGGAGGAGGAGGATGACGACGACTCTGGGCATACGCCGGCGGAGGAGGAGGATGACGGTGACTCTGGGCATACGCCAGCGGAGGAGGCCTGGCTGCTTGGGTCTAGATTAATTCTTAGAATGTGGTGGACGTGGAGTTTCCAATCTTATTGCCTCCAGCATTTGGCATCATCTGAATGGTGCCCCTGCTGAAGGCTTTTGGAGCGCACACTCCTGCATTCAGTGGGGATGGTGTGGAGCGTCGACGGCGGCCTGTTGGTTACCAGGTGGTGCTCATGGAGCGGCTGAGCTGGTGGCCACTTGTCTGCACACAATGGCTGGGTGGCGTTCTCCTGCGGCCCTGCCCTCGCGCCCTCCTGTATCCCCCTGTGCCCCTGCCCTCCAGGAATGTGTGAAGTGCTGTGACCTCACCCCAGATGATCCGTAACCCATGAGCACCGCATTACACCCAGTCACTGAGCGGTGAGTCAGGCTGTAAACAAGGGGATCATTGTGACATGTGCACCAGCAGGTTCAGTGGGTACGCAGCACTTGTCGCCAGTACAGGTGCATTTCTCCAGGTGCATCAGGCCTGGGTTATGCTGTGGATTTGTACAACTGCATTTTTGAGGTTCGATTCATAGGACATCACTGTCACAAAAATTCTAATGATTGATGATTGAATTGTGCATAAGACAAGACTGAAAAAAAGGCAGCTCCACTTACCAACACCAGGTCCCAATAACCGTGCAGGACGCCGCAGCCCCATGTTAAAGGCGCCTCCCCAGGTGCAAAACAATAGTGCAACAACCACTCACACCCCGACCAGTCATAGCGGGCGGCTGCCTGATATAAATGTACCTGGATGAGGCTTGTATAGGGCGCCAGTCACACAGGTACGTGTGGTGCACAGGGTCAGGCTTGCAGGCTATTGGTGACCACCATACTATCAGATCAGGCGGCTAGCCGGCACTATATAAGTACACCCCACAGGGACAGACACCACAATTTACCCAGCCTACACTAAACCTAACCTGTTGCCAGTACAGGTGCGTTTCATCAGGTGCATCAGGCCTCAGCTATTCTATGGATTTGTACAACTGCATTTCTGACGTTCGATTCATAGGACTTCACTGTCACAAAAATTGTTGTGACCTCGATGATTTGAAGAACTGATATAATGAAAAAAGTCAGAGTAGGAAATGAAGAATTGTTCTGCTGAAGGGGTCAGAGGAGGATGGGAAGAATTGCGTGTCACAAATACGGCGGCCGCTCCACAACAAGGGGGAACTTATCTGACTGCATTCTCCTGAGGTTGATATGTGATGACACGGGAGAGCGAGCGGGATGGACTGTATTCCCAATCCGCTGGTCACACAGGTGCACCGCGCCCTGGCGTCCTGCTTTGCTCACCGTCCTGCATTGCCCACGCGCCCCGGCGTCCTGCTTTGACCACGCGCCCCGGCGTCCTGCTTTGCCCCGGCGTCCTGCTTTGCCCATGCGCCCCGGCGTCCTGCCCTTGTCTTTCCATCACACGATCAGGGGAGACTTATAGACACTGGAAGTAATCAATGACTTGTTCTAACACATGACAGCAAGCAGAGATCTTAACCTCAAGTCATTGCCATAGAAAGTGAATTGAAGCCTGGTATAATCACCCGGTACATCAGCCGTGTGCGCCTCACCCGGAATACCCCTTTAAGACTTTTAATGAATGAGCGGACTGAGGGCCCTTGGGGCCATGCGCCATCATCGTGTAGGTTTCCCTGTAGGCCACATTATTAACCCTCTTCTGTCTGGATTACGCATCATTCGGATATGAGATCTTTGTGGTTTTGCTCTTGACCCCGATACCGACCCTGGGGGTCTTGCGTGTGGGTAGTGGGCAGGTGGTACGGGTGACCCCTTAGTTGCCAGTACAGAATAGAGAGGGGTCCATCTCTGATCGTCATTTGTAGGGGCCACATCTTTCGCCCCCTCATCCTGATGTGGTGCAGGGTCTGCCATGCAGGTGTAATAATACGGCCCTATTCTGCGGCTCAGGGCCATGTATCACTGGTGCGCCAGGCTGGGATGTGGTTAGAGGGCAGTCACCACTTCATCACCGGGTGCAGTCTGGTTGTATGACTGGACCGTATTGTGCTGACCGATCAGGTTTGTACTGGCGCCCTGCAAAGTGTCCCCAAGTGCAGTTGCAAAAACCATCAAGCGCTACAAAGAAGCTGGCTCACATGAGGACCGCCCCAGGAAAGGAAGACCAAGAGTCACCTCTGCTTCTGAGGATAAGTTTATCCGAGTCACCAGCCTCAGAAATCGCAGGTTAACAGCAGCTCAGATTAGAGACCAGGTCATTGCCACACAGAGTTCTAGCAGCAGACACATCTCTTCAACAACTGTTAAGAGGAGACTTTGTGCAGCAGGCCTTCATGGTAAAAGAGCTGCTAGGAAACCCCTGCTAAGGACAGGCAACAAGCAGAAGAGACTTGTTTGGGCTAAAGAACATGAGAAATGGACATTAGACCAGTGGAAATCTGCTTTGGTCTGATGAGTCCAAATTTGAGATCTTTGGTTCCAACCACCGTGTCTTTGTGTGACACAGAAAAGGTGATCGGATGGACTCTACATGCCTGGTTCCCACCGTGAAGCATGGAGGAGGAGGTGTGATGGTGTGGGGGGGCTTTGCTGGTGACACTGTTGGGGATTTATTCAAAATTGAAGGCATACTGAACCAGCATGGCTACCACAGCATCTTGCAGCGACATGCTATTCCATCCGGTTTGCGTTTAGTTGGACCATCATTTATTTTTCAACAGGACAATGACCCCAAACACACCTCCAGGTTGTGTAAGGGCTATTTGACCAAGAAGGAGAGTGATGGGGGGCTACGCCAGATGACCTGGCCTCCACAGTCACCAGACCTGAACCCAATCGAGATGGTTTGGGGTGAGCTGGACCGCAGAGTGAAGGCAAAAGGGCCACCAAGTGCTAAGCATCTCTGGGAACTCCTTCAAGATTGTTGGAAGACCATTTCCGGTGACTACCTCTTGAAGCTCATCAAGAGAATGCCAAGAGTGTGCAAAGCCGTCATCAAAGCAAAAGGGGGCTACTGTGAAGAACCTAGAATATAAGACATATTTTCAGTTGTTTCACACTTTTTTGTTAAGTATATAATTCCACATGTGGTAATTCATAGTTTTGATGCCTTCAGTGTGAATGTACAATTTTCATAATCAAGAAAATACAGAAAAATCTTTAGATGAGAAGGTGTGTCCAAACTTTTGGTCTGTACTGTATCTGTATACTGCAGCTGTATGGGTGAATGTGACAATGGTGGATCCCCCCCGTGGAGTGTGGGGTCTGCGTGTGGAGGGTACAGGGGGTCTCCTCCACTCATCTGATGATATAAGGGGCTAAGTAATGAAAACCTTTACATCAGTGCAGACGCCCACCCATTGTAACAAGCCCGTGAGAGGTGCCAGGAGATGCTGATAATGGGAGTAGTAGTCTCGTCTGTCAGGGCTGTGGTCGGATCTCTTGGGATTGCTGTCCCTCTCCGGTCTGACCCTGTGTAGCCCCGGGCACATGGGTTTATAATGCCCACCCCCATGTGTTCCCTCTCACCCACTGCTAATGATTCCACAGTTAAAAATTACCCAGTAATCTGCAGCTATAGCTCTGGGGTCAAGGATGGCGACTGCGCCGGGGCACAACCCCGAGCAACAGCTGAGGGCTGGGAGCGCTGCAGACCGCCGTCACCCCCCAGCAATGGCTGATAACAAGGAGCAGTAGCTTGCACTAGGCTCCAGGGTGTGTGCAGATGTCTGGCTGTGATCTCTTGTCTGCACATGCTTAGATGATATCAGCAGAGTCAGTCCTACACCATCAGTCATGTATCGCCTGCCCGTATCATACCCCAACCCCGGCTGTCCTGCCCCTGCACTCCCTGCTTGATCAGTGTCTGCACAGAGCTTGCTCTGGTGATCCTGGGAAGTGTGCTAGACACTCACCATTCTAGGACTGTTGGGTGGGTGTCAGTGCCTGCTTGCTCATTTGGGGCGTTGTCTTGTATAATGGGTGGGGAGGGCTTTTCCTCCGTGCAGTGCTGGGTGCCCATGAGGAGGCCGCCGTGCCCATGAGGAGGCCGCCGTGCTGCAGCAGTGTCTCCTCGCTGGTCACCAGACATCTTGTAGGGCTCCTCTATAGGTTGGACATTCTGGCAGGAGGCTGCCCTCATTACGTGGCCCCAGAGACTCTGGTCATCGGAGGATGGTGACTGCATGCTTTTCCCATGGAGCATCACCTGTACGGCTCCAAACCACTGTTGAGTACGGCCCCCCGAACATCACCCCGAAAAGGCGGGCCCACTCACACGGGTGTTACACATGGGGTGCTGGAGGAGCCTGGTGCGGTAGCGCCCGCTGGAGGAGCCTGGTGCGGTAGCGCCCGCTGGAGGAGCCTGGTGCGGTAGCGCCCGCTGGAGGAGCCTGGTGCGGTAGCGCCCGCTGGAGGAGCCTGGTGCGGTAGCGCCCGCTGGAGGAACCCGGCGCGGTAGCGCCCGCTGGAGGAGCCCGGCAGGGCTGTAGAGTCAGTAAGGCAAATCTCCGACTCCCTCATACACGGCTCATGTGTAAGTGATAAATTTATCTTAGATGAATCTGTGCTGCAGTAAAAGTCCAGACCCTGAGATCAGGAATAGGACGGACATTTATAGGACATTTCAGAACTCCCAAATTCTTATGAAAAAATATTCACCACAAACTGTATTGAACGACTGCACCCAATGTATTATATATTTTAGGAGTCGGTCCATTTTATACCGACTCCAACTCCATGACTCTACAGCCCTGGAGCTCGGTGGTAGTGTCTGCTGGTAGTGCCCGCTGGAGGAGCCCGGCGGCAGTGTCTGCTGGTAGTGCCCGCTGGAGGAGCCCGGCGGCAGTGTCTGCTGGTAGTGCCCGCTGGGGGAGCCCGGCGGCAGTGTCTGCTGGTAGTGCTCGCTGGAGGAGCCCGGCGGCAGTGTCTGCTGGTAGTGCCCGCTGGAGGAGCCCAGCGGCAGTGTCTGCTGGTAGTGCCCGCTGGGGGAGCCCGGCGGCAGTGTCTGCTGGTAGTGCCCGCTGGGGGAGCCCGGCGGCAGTGTCTGCTGGTAGTGCCCGCTGGAGGAGCCCGGCGGCAGTGTCTGCTGGTAGTGCCCGCTGGAGGAGCCCGGCGGCAGTGTCTGCTGGTAGTGCCCGCTGGAGGAGCCCGGCGGCAGTGTCTGCTGGTAGTGCCCGCTGGAGGAGCCCGGCGGCAGTGTCTGCTGGTAGTGCCCGCTGGAGGAGCCCGGCGGCAGTGTCTGCTGGTAGTGCCCGCTGGAGGAGCCTGACGGCAGTGTCTGCTGGTAGTGCCCGCTGGAGGAGCCTGACGGCAGTGTCTGCTGGTAGTGCCCGCTGGAGGAGGCCGGTGGTAGTGTCTGCTGGTAGTGCCCGCTGGAGGAGCCTGACCGCAGTGTCCGGTGGTAGTGCCCGCGGGAGGAGCCTGACGGCAGTGTCTGGTGGTAGTGCCCGCTGGAGGAGCCTGACGGCAGTGTCTGGTGGTAGTGCCCGCTGGAGGAGCCCGGCGGCAGTGTCTGGTGGTAGTGTCCGCTGGAGTAGCCCGGTGGTAGTGCCCGCTGGAGGAGCCTGAGGGCAGTGTCCGGTGGTAGTGCCCGGTGGTAGTGCCCGCTGGAGGAGCCCGGTGCTGTAAGAGAGTTGCTTTTCCTCCAGGAAGGGGCCACATCCTTCACGCTGCAGGTTATGGGGCCCTTATCAGCATGTGCACCTCTATATTAGGATGCTAGTCCTGGTCCCGGGCGTCCTGGCAGCGCTCACGGATCCTCCGCTCTCCTTCCTGTTTTGAGTACACAGGACCGCTGGTGTTTGATGTCTCAGGAATGTGGCCGGACAGCAGACGCTTTGTTCTTTAGCTGCGGCCGGCGGAGATTTCTGATTGATGAGGATTTATAATGTGGTGTCGTGATCATGTCACTGATCCGCCTGCTGCCGGCCCTTGTAGGTCTGTCCCATATGTGGCACTGGACCAGGGATATCCCAGATGCCAGAAAATGCATCATGGCTGCTCACGTCCCCATGTATATCGTCCAGTATCGCCGTGTATGGCTCCTAGCCCTGGGATTCACTGCACCGGTGTCATCTGGTGACAACGGTGTATATGGCGGGTCTTGTGTGGGGGTGTCCCCGGTATAGGGCGGGGGTTCCCGGTATACAGCGGGTCTTGTGTGGGGGTGTCCCCGGTATAGGGCGGGGGTTCCCGGTATACAGCGGGTCTTGTGTGGGGGTGTCCCCGGTATAGGGCGGGGGTTCCCGGTATACAGTGGATCTTGTGTGGGGGGGGGCTCCCGGTATACAGTGGATCTTGTGCGGGGGGGCTCCCGGTATACAGTGGATCTTGTGCGGGGGGGCTCCCGGTATACAGTGGATCTTGTGCGGGGTGGCTCCCGGTATACAGTGGATCTTGTGCAGGGGGGCTCCCGGTATACGGTGGATCTTGTGCGGGGGGGCTCCCGGTATACGGTGGATCTTGTGCGGGGGGGCTCCCGGTATACGGTGGATCTTGTGCGGGGGGGCTCCCGGTATACGGTGGATCTTGTGCGGGGGGGCTCCCGGTATACGGTGGATCTTGTGCGGGGGGGCTCCCGGTGTACGGTGGATCTTGTGCGGGGGGGCTCCCGGTATACGGTGGATCTTGTGCGGGGGGGCTCCCGGTATACGGCGGATCTTGTGCGGGGGGGCTCCCGGTATACGGCGGATCTTGTGCGGGGGGGCTCCCGGTATACGGCGGGTCTTGTGCGGGGGTTCCCGGTATACGGCGGGTCTTGTGCGGGGGCTCCCGGTATACGGCGGGTCTTGTGCGGGGGCTCCCCGGGATACGGTGGGGGTTCCCGGTATACAGTGGATTTTGTGCGGGGGGTTCCCGGTATAAGGCAGGGGTTCCCGGTATACAGTGGATCTTGTGTGGGGGTTCCCGGTATATGGCTGGTCTTGTGCTTGGGTTCCTGGTATACAGTGGATCTTGTGCGGGGGGGTTCCCGGTATACGGCGGGTCTTGTGCGGGGGGTTCCCGGTATACAGTGGATCTTGTGCGGGGGGGTTCCCGGTATATGACTGGTCTTGTGCTTGGGTTCCTGGCATACAGTGGATCTTGTGTGGGGGTTCCTGGTATACAGTGGATCTTGTGCGGGGGTTCCTGGTATACGGCGGGTCTTGCGGAGTGTGTTCCTGGCAAGCAATAATTGGTACCTATCAAAAGTGGACATGTTGTCATCAGGACTGGACCACAGAGCAGAAGAAGAAAGTGCCTGATGTGAGGAGTGGCTTTTTCCATCATGTTGGTCCCCGTTCCACTACTGACCTGGGTAGATGGCAGGGGGCGGCTGCCTGCATGTACGCCCTGGTGCAGGGGGCGGCTGCCTGCATGTGCGCCGTGGTGCAGGGGGCGGCTGCCTGCATGGGCGCCGTGGTGCAGGGGGCGGCTGCCTGCATGGGCGCCGTGGTGCAGGGGGCGGCTGCCTGCATGGGCGCCGTGGTGCAGGGGGCGGCTGCCTGCATGGGCGCCGTGGTGCAGGGGGCGGCCGCCTGCATGGGCGCCGTGGTGCAGGGGGGCGGCCGCCTGCATGGGCGCCGTGGTGCAGGGGGCGGCCGCCTGCATGGGCGCCGTGGTGCAGGGGGCGGCCGCCTGCATGGGCGCCGTGGTGCAGGGGGCGGCCGCCTGCATGGGCGCCGTGGTGCAGGGGGCGGCCGCCTGCATGGGCGCCGTGGTGCAGGGGGCGGCCGCCTGCATGGGCGCCCTGGTGCAGGGGGGCGGCCGCCTGCATGGGCGCCCTGGTGCAGGGGGGCGGCCGCCTGCATGGGCGCCCTGGTGCAGGGGGGCGGCCGCCTGCATGGGCGCCGTGGTGCAGGGGGCGGCCGCCTGCATGGGCGCCGTGGTGCAGGGGGCGGCCGCCTGCATGGGCGCCGTGGTGCAGGGGGCGGCCGCCTGCATGGGCGCCGTGGTGCAGGGGGGCGGCCGCCTGCATGTGCGCCCTGGTGCAGGGGGGCGGCCGCCTGCATGTGCGCCCTGGTGCAGGGGGGCGGCCGCCTGCATGTGCGCCCTGGTGCAGGGGGGCGGCCGCCTGCATGTGCGCCCTGGTGCAGGGGGCGGCTGCCTGCATGTGCGCCCTGGTGCAGGGGGCGGCTGCCTGCATGTGCGCCGTGGTGCAGGGGGCGGCTGCCTGCATGTGCGCCGTGGTGCAGGGGCGGCCGCATGGGCGCGCGAGCGGTATTCCTCGGTGTACGCAGCTCTCACCCCTACCGATGTGTTCCCTTGCTCTCTGCAGCTGCAGGATCCTGTTTGTCGTCTTTTGCTTTGAATATCACAGATTGTGTAGACAGCGCTGGTGGGGGGGGGATGGGAATGGTCCACATAGGAGCCTGATTACACCCCAGCAGTGGGGTCTCTTCCACTCCCCTCCTGCAGCCACAGCAGCTCGGCCTTTACATGATCTTCATGTTCTCAGTCTCATACTATAGATGAATGCTCCCTATAGAAGGGAGATTAGATTGCAGGCTCCTGGGGTCAGAGGTGATTAGATGTTTGTTCAGGAGCTCAGCAGCTTTGTGTTTCTGCTCTTCACCTTTTTCACAACCTTCATTGTTTAGCTACAGGATCTCAGTCTCTGGATGTAAAGGAGAATGTTCTCAGTCACTGACAGCAAGCAGGGATCTAACAGAGCGCTGCTCAGTGACCTCTGCAGACCGCGGCTCTTAATGGGAATTAATTGGATCACGCTGCTTGGAAATCCACTTGTCTCTCTCAATAAATGCCCTGGGCAAGATCACAACCCTCTGCCCTTCTTCCTGGCACGATGTACACTGCCTTGAAAAGTCTTCACACCCCATGAACATTTCTCACATTCCACCACATGTACATGTATGTTATTGGTATTTTCTGTGATACAAAGTAACAAGTATCTGTGGGGTCTGTCTCTCCACCTTTCTCTGCAGTCTTTTGGGGTCTGTCTCTCCACCTTTCTCTGCAGTCTTTTGGGGTCTGTCTCTCCACCTTTCTCTGCAGTCTTTTGGGGTCTGTCTCTCCACCTTTCTCTGCAGTCTTTTGGGGTCTGTCTCTCCACCTTTCTCTGCTGCAGTCTTTTGGGGTCTGTCTCTCCCACCTTTCTCTGCAGTCTTTTGGGGTCTGTCTCTCCACCTTTCTCTGCTGCAGTCTTTTGGGGTCTGTCTCTCCCACCTCTTGCTGCAGTCTTTTGGGGTCTGTCTCTCCCACCTTTCTCTGCTGCAGTCTTTTGGGGTCTGTCTCTCCCACCTTTCTCTGCTGCAGTCTTTTGGGGTCTGTCTCTCCCACCTTTCTCTGCTGCAGTCTTTTGGGGTCTGTCTCTCCCACCTCTCGCTGCAGTCTTTTGGGGTCTGTCTCTCCCACCTCTTGCTGCAGTCTTTTGGGGTCTGTCTCTCCCACCTTTCGCTGCAGTCTTTTGGGGTCTGTCTCTCCCACCTCTCGCTGCAGTCTTTTGGGGTCTGTCTCTCCCACCTCTTGCTGCAGTCTTTTGGGGTCTGTCTCTCCCACCTTTCTCTGCGACAGTCTTTTGGGGTCTGTCTCTCCCACCTCTCGCTGCAGTCTTTTGGGGTCTGTCTCTCCCACCTCTCGCTGCAGTCTTTTGGGGTCTGTCTCTCCCACCTCTCGCTGCAGTCTTTTGGGGTCTGTCTCTCCCACCTCTCGCTGCAGTCTTTTGGGGTCTGTCTCTCCCACCTTTCTCTGCAGTCTTTTGGGGTCTCTCTCCCACCTTTCTCTGCAGTCTCTTGGGGGTCTGTCTCTCCCGCGTTGCACATCTAGAGGTGACATTTTGCCCCGTCTTCTTTGCACTCTTGCTCTCGCTCAGTGATCGGATGGAGACGTCTGTGATCAGTAATTTTCACGTCTTGTCACATTTTCTGTGGGATTTGGGTCTGGACTGTGACTGCGCCGTTCACACACAGGAATATGCTCTGCTTTAAGCCCTCCATTGTAGCTCTGCAGGATGTTGAGGGTCGTTGTCCTGCTAGAAGGTGAACCTACGCCCGGTCTCAGGTCTCCTGCGGCTTCTCACAGGCTTTCCTCCAGGATTGTCCTGTATTTGGCTCCATCTATCTCCCCATCACCTCTGATCAGCTTCTCTGCCCCTGCTGGAGATAAGTCTCTCCACAGCAGGATGCTGCCACCACCATGTGTGACGGTGGGGATGGTGTTTTCTGGGTGATGTGCAGTGTTAGTTTTCCGTCACACATAGGGTTTTACATTTAGCCCATTACTTCTCCTTTGGTCTCTTCTGACCCTTCCTCCACATTCTCGCTGTGTCCCCTACATGGGATTTCTTATGGCTTTCACAAATGTCTTTCTTCTTGCTGCTCTTCCATAAAGGGCAGATTTGAGAACTATATGACTAATAGTTGTCCTGTGGATCTCTGCAGCTCCTCCAGTGACCATGGACCTCTCGGCTGCTTCTCTCATTAGAGCTCTCCTTTCTTGGGATGTCCATTTCGGTGGACGGCCATGTCTTGGGAGGTTTGCAGTTGTGCCATACTCCTTGCATATTTGGATGATGGATTGATGCTCCATGAGATGTTCAGAGCTTGAGCTATTTTTGATAACCTAACCCTGCTTTACTCTTCTCCACAACTTTATCCCTGATCTGTCTGGTGGGCTCCTTGGTTTTCATCTTTATCCCTGATCTGTCTGGTGGGCTCCTTGGTTTTCATCTTTATCCCTGACCTGTCTGGTGGGCTCCTTGATTTTCATCTTTATCCCTGACCTATCTGGTGGGCTCCTTGGTTTTCATCTTTATCCCTGACCTGTCTAGTGGGCTCCTTGATTTTCATCTTTATCCCTGACCCGTCTGGTGGGCTTCTTGGTTTTCCTCTTTATCCCTGACCTGTCCGATGGGCTCCTTGGTTTTCATGATTCCCTTTGATCCCCAATGTTCTTACATAAACCTCTGAGGCCTTCACAGAACAGCCGTAGTTATACTGAGAAGAATCACATCCAGGTAGACGCAATGTACGAATTATGTGACGTCTGGAGGCGATTGGTCACTGAGGATGTTATTTAGGGGTATCAGAGGACTGAATACTAATGCACAATGTTCAGATTTATATTTGTAAAATAATTAGTAAGCCCTGTATAATTTCCTTTACACATCACAAATACTTGTTACTTTTGTATCTCAGAAAATCCCAATCAAATACGTTTATATTTGTGGTGTAACGTGAAAAAATGTGGAAAAGTTCACAGGGTGTGAATACTTTTTCAAGGCAGTGTATTGTCTGCAGCCGCATGCTCTCCTTCGCCCGCCCCTCCTCCACTGGTACATTTCTGCTCTCTGCTTTGAATTAGGTGGTCCCCCATTAGTAACCCTTTCATGTCTCCATACATAAATCAGGGATTGTGGTTAGCGGTGGGCTCGGTGCCAAGAAGCAGATATGCAGCTAATTAGCAGGAAGCTGGGCAAGACGGGGCCAGTCACTGTGATTGACCGTGCCCATGGAGCCCGCAGTGCCATCCCCTCTGACGGCCAATCACTGGGATCAATCTACCTGTTACCATGTCACTTCTGTGTCAGGGTCAGCATAAATGGGGGCAGGTGCGCAGCTACTGAGTGACGACATGCTCCAGTCACAGCCAGAGCTGCAGTCCAGATCTACACCAGTCATAGTCTAATGTTGTCTAATGTGAAAACTGCTGTATGTCCCATGATTCATTGCTGCACATTGGATTGTTGGCCCAACGCTGGCCTGTCATGTAACCCCCACCCCCTCTCACCTGCTGTGTGTGCTGGGGGGGCCGTGTGCGGGGGGGGGGCGCAGCAGGGCCGTGTGTGCGCGGGGGGGGGCGCAGCAGGGCCGTGTGTGCCCGGGGGGGGGGGGGCCGCAGCAGGTCCGTGTGTGCGCGGGGGGGGCCGCAGCAGGGCCGTGTGTGCGCGGGGGGGGGCCGCAGCGCCTCGTGCCCGTCCCGCGCTCGCTGTTTGTGCTCTTCACTTCCTGACGTTGGCACTAACCACCTTATGACGCTTTTGTTTTACCAGGAGACAAGGATGGCAGTAAAGTCACCACGGTGGTGGCCACGCCGGGGCAGGGCCCAGACCGGCAGCAAGAGGTCAGCTACACGGACACCAAGGTGATCGGCAATGGCTCCTTCGGTGTTGTCTACCAGGCCAAACTCTGTGACTCAGGGGAGCTGGTGGCCATTAAAAAGGTTCTGCAGGACAAGAGGTTCAAGGTGAGTGCGGCCGGGGGTCCTGCCGGGGTCCGGCGTCACACTTTGGGTGGGGGGCTTCACATTGCCTGTGGTGCACAGTGTTACGGTACTTCTAGGCTTTCGCTGTGTTCTTGTGATCCTATGCTGCACTCGCCGCCGGTGTAAATTCTCTCCTGAGTTTTTGGGTTTCTTTTGACTATTCAAAAAAAAGAAGCCTGACCGGAGTGGGGGGGCGCCGGATGTGAAATGTCCCCACCGGATCACAGGGCCCATCTCATTGATTTCTGTTTGGTCCCTCTTCGTGTAGTTGTACTGAACATGTCCTTTGCCCCCCAAAATCAGTGCATTGTTCACCTGAAATACTCTGTGCTGCTGTAAATTGTGTATGTCTGTCTAGGAGCTCCTACAATATCGGCACACTGCTCTCCTGAAATGCTCTGTGATCCAGACCTGCCTGCGATCATTACTGCCTGCCTTGTCATACGGTTTTGCCTTGAATTTCAGCAAGGACTTAAACGACGACCGGCTTTTGCATTTTTTGCTGCTTTTACAGGCGACTGTGTAAATGCCGCCATGTCCCTGCCTGTTATGTCCGGCTCTGGGGCCTGCACCTCGGTGGGGCGATGCTCGGCTGAGGGGGAGCTGGTTGTGCCCGATGCTCGGCTGAGGGGGAGCTGGTTGTGCCCGATGCTCGGCTGAGCGGGCGCTGGTTGTGCCCCTTGCTCGGCTGAGCGGGCGCTGGTTGTGCCCCTTGCTCGGCTGAGTGGGCGCTGGTTGTGCCCCATGCTCGGCTTAGCGGGCGCTGGTTGTGCACCATGCTCGGCAGAGTGGGCGCTGGCTGTGCCCCATCCTTGGCGGCGACCTCAGGAGACGTGGCCTGACTGCGGTGCTGCTATTAATATTCACGTTGTGCCGTAGGTGCTGTGTGATTTGTGACGTGCCGGAGTCCAGACTCATCCCCTCCTCCTCAGCTTTGTGTTTGCTTGCAGCAGAGAGGACTCTGCCGCCAGCTTGTGTGCCAGGGCTCTGGTGAAGCGCTGCGAAGGGGAGAATCTGCTCAGTGGCCCCTTATAGTCCCCTCCACCATGGGCATGTAGCAGCTCCGGGATCAGTGATTTTCTGTAGGTGCCTCTCTGTCACATGCATCATCGGTGCTGGTGCCGGATCTCGGCTGCCATCGTCTTCACTCTTGCTGGGCAGGGAGGTTGCGGGGCAGGGAGGTTGCGGGGCAGGGAGGTTGCGGGGCTGGGAGGTTGCGGGGCTGGGAGGTTGCGGGGCAGGGAGGTTGCGGGGCAGGGAGGTTGCGGGGCAGGGAGGTTGCGGGGCAGGGAGGTTGCGGGGCAGGGAGGTTGCGGGGCAGGGAGGCTGCGGGGCTGGGAGGCTGCGGGGCTGGGAGGTTGCGGGGCAGGGAGGTTGCGGGGCAGGGAGGTTGCGGGGCAGGGAGGTTGCGGGGCAGGGAGGTTGCGGGGCAGGGAGGTTGCGGGGCTGGGAGGTTGCGGGGCAGGGAGGTTGCGGGGCAGGGAGGTTGCGGGGCTGGGAGGTTGCGGGGCTGGGAGGTTGCGGGGCTGGGAGGTTGCGGGGCTGGGAGGTTGCGGGGCTGGGAGGTTGCGGGGCTGGGAGGTTGCGGGGCAGGGAGGTTGCGGGGCTGGGAGGTTGCGGGGCTGGGAGGTTGCGGGGCTGGGAGGTTGCGGGGCAGGGAGGTTGCGGGGCTGGGAGCTGTTTCTCTGCTCCTCCCTTCTCCTTGTCCTGAGTTTTGCAGCACTGAGGTAATTTGCCTCTCAGGGGTTTAGGGAAGCTGGGTGACTTCTGCTTCTTAGTGTGCAGGATGTGTGACCTGTGATCACAGCCGGAGGTGCAGATCCTGAGCGGAGACACTGCACCTGGGGGAAGTAGCGTGGCTGGAGCTGCCTGTACACCACACCGGGGGAGAAGTCGCCGAGCAAGCGGCAGGCGGAGCGCCGAGCAATGTAGAGGCCACATCCAGGATCGCACATATGCTCGCAGTCAGTGGGGTGGCGGGTGCGGGGCTAGGGGCCACTGCAGCAGTTCGGGGGGGGCTGGGCTGGAGGTCACTGCAGCAGATGGGGGGGGGGGGGTGTTGGGCTGGAGGTCACTGCAGTGGGGGGGGGGGCTGGAGGTCACTGCAGCAGTTCGGGGGGGGCTGGGCTGGAGGTCACTGCAGCAGATGGGGGGGGTGTTGGGCTGGAGGTCACTGCAGTGGGGGGGGGGCTGGAGGTCACTGCAGTGGGGGGGGCTGGAGGTCACTGCAGTGGGGGGGGCTGGAGGTCACTGCAGTGGGGGGGGGGCTGGAGGTCACTGCAGTGGGGGGGGGCTGGAGGTCACTGCAGTGGGGGGGGGGCTGGAGGTCACTGCAGTGGGGGGGGGCTGGAGGTCACTGCAGTGGGGGGGGGCTGGAGGTCACTGCAGTGGGGGGGGGCTGGAGGTCACTGCAGTGGGGGGGGCTGGAGGTCACTGGGGGGGGGGGGGCTGGAGGTCACTGCAGTTGGGGGGGGGCTGGAGGTCACTGCAGTTGGGGGGGGGGGCTGGAGGTCACTGCAGTTGGGGGGGGGGGCTGGAGGTCACTGCAGTTGGGGGGGGGCTGGAGGTCACTGCAGTGGGGGGGGGCTGGAGGTCACTGCAGTGGGGGGGGGGGCTGGAGGTCACTGCAGTGGGGGGGGGCTGGAGGTCACTGCAGTGGGGGGGGGCTGGAGGTCACTGCAGCGGGGGGGGCTGGAGGTCACTGCAGCGGGGGGGGTGCTGGGCTGGAGGTCATTGCAGCGGGGGGGGATGCTGGAGGTCACTGCAGTGGGGGGGGGCTGGAGGTCACTGCAGTGGGGGGGGGGGCTGGAGGTCACTGCAGTGGGGGGGGGGCTGGAGGTCACTGCAGTGGGGGGGGCTGGAGGTCACTGCAGTGGGGGGGGCTGGAGGTCACTGCAGTGGGGGGGGGGGCTGGAGGTCACTGCAGTGGGGGGGGCTGGAGGTCACTGCAGTTGGGGGGGGCGCTGGAGGTCACTGCAGTTGGGGGGGGGGCTGGAGGTCACTGCAGTGGGGGGGGCTGGAGGTCACTGCAGTGGGGGGGGGCTGGAGGTCACTGCAGCGGGGGGGGCTGGAGGTCACTGCAGCGGGGGGGGTGCTGGGCTGGAGGTCATTGCAGCGGGGGGGGATGCTGGAGGTCACTGCAGCGGGGGGGTGCTGGGCTGGAGGTCACTGCAGCGGGGGGGATGCTGGAGGTCACTGCAGCGGGGGGGGTGCTGGGCTGGAGGTCACTGCAGCAGATGGGGGGGGTGTTGGGCTGGAGGTCACTGCAGTGGGGGGGGCTGGAGGTCACTGCAGTGGGGGGGGCTGGAGGTCACTGCAGTGGGGGGGGCTGGAGGTCACTGCAGTGGGGGGGGCTGGAGGTCACTGCAGTGGGGGGGGGCTGGAGGTCACTGCAGTGGGGGGGGGCTGGAGGTCACTGCAGTGGGGGGGGCTGGAGGTCACTGCAGTGGGGGGGGGCCTGGAGGTCACTGCAGTGGGGGGGGGCCTGGAGGTCACTGCAGCGGGGGGGGGCTGGAGGTCACTGCAGCGGGGGGGGGCTGGAGGTCACTGCAGCGGGGGGGGCTGGAGGTCACTGCAGCGGGGGGGGCTGGAGGTCACTGTAGCGGGGGGGTGCTGGGCTGGAGGTCACTGCAGCGGGGGGGGGTGCTGGGCTGGAGGTCACTGCAGCGGGGGGGATGCTGGAGGTCACTGCAGCGGGGGGTGCTGGGCTGGAGGTCACTGCTGCGGTGGGGGGGTGCTGGGCTGGAGGTCACTGCAGCGGGGGGGATGCTGGAGGTCACTGCAGCGGGGGGGATGCTGGAGGTCACTGCTGCGGTGGGGGGGTGCTGGGCTGGAGGTCACTGCGGCAGATGGGGGGTGCTGGGCTGGAGGTCACTCCAGCCGATGGGGGGTGCTGGGCTGGAGGTCACTGCAGCCGATGGGGGGGTGCTGGGCCGGAGGTCACTGCAGCAGATGGGGGGTGCTGGGCCGGAGGTCACTGCAGCAGATGGGGGGTGCTGGGCTGGAGGTCACTGCAGCAGATGGGGGGTGCTGGGCTGGAGGTCACTGCAGCAGATGGGGGGTGCTGGGCTGGAGGTCACTGCAGCAG
This sequence comes from Phyllobates terribilis, assembly GCF_046119375.1. Taxonomy (NCBI): domain Eukaryota; kingdom Metazoa; phylum Chordata; class Amphibia; order Anura; family Dendrobatidae; genus Phyllobates; species Phyllobates terribilis. Next base: position 970,581,831 of record NW_027362762.1, read on the forward strand.
ATGGGGGGTGCTGGGCTGGAGGTCACTGCAGCAGATGGGGTAGTGGGTTCGTCGCTGATTCCTACTTCTGCCATTTGCTGCATTCTGTGTGCTGGTTAGTTTGCCACCATAGATCGCCCCTGGTGATTGTGGCGTCAAGATATGCAGCAGGGGTTGAGGTGTGCGGCGGCCTCCTTTTCTCCCGGGCCTCGCGGCGGCCTCCTTTTCTCCCGGGCCTCGCGTTGATGTCCAGACGGCAGCAGCTGGGATCAGACACATTGCAGCAGAGGAACAGCTGTCGGGACAGACAAAACCCCCGCTGGACCCTCCCCCACATCACCCCCCAAATATCACCCCCCTCCCACATATCCCCAGATCTGGTGCTGGGACAAAGGAATTCACGCAGGTCACATGTCAGACACAGAGCGTATTAACCCTTCCTTGCCCGGGCAGAGTCACGTGACTCCTGGGGTATAGACCCCGGATGTGTAACATGAGGGCGCTATTCCATAGAGACCGCCGGTCACAGCAGAATTTCAGGGTCGCTCCTTTGTGTTGAGCAATGGTTAAAGCGTCAGTGATCATCATCCAGTGATCAAGGGGGAGGGGAGGCCTCTGTCACACAAAAGAGCACTGCAATCACTGCCTGAAATGGCTGATAACAGAGAGTAGTAGCTTGTGAAGGCTGGCGACTGGGTCTGAAATAACCCCTAGATATCTACAGGATTGTCTGCACCGATACACTGTGAGAAACCTTCATTTGTGTGCAGGATGGCCGCCATATGAGGTGTAGTAACTGGGAGGCTTTATATATGGCGGCAGATGGAGCAGATGTCACAGCGGGAGGGGGGCTTTATGCTTGATGGCTTTATGTCCCGGGTGCTCTCTTGCCGGTTGGCCTCCGGTCCCGGGTGCTCTCTTGCCGGTTGGCCTCCGGTCCCGGGTGCTCTCTTGCCGGTTGGCCTCCGGTCCCGGGTGCTCTCTTGCCGGTTGGCCTCCGGTCCCGGGTGCTCCTGATTTGGCGGGGTGGGGTCCTGGCTGTTCCGGTCACCGTTCTTGTGGTAGACCGTGAGCCTTTGTTCTGGCTGCTATCCTTGTGGACTTGTGTACAGGATGCTATTGCCCTGGTGGGCCTTGGGTCACTGAGCCCAGCGTGTATGGTGGAGGGGACAACCCATCTTTAATTATATAACCAAGTATTTCTGAATTAGGGTGTGTGCACACCATCCTTTCCGGCAGCGCTGTGAACGCAGTACACTTTATACTCTCTGCTGCGTCCACAGCGCTGCACCCGGTGAATCCTATGTGTTCATTGAACCGTTCACCGCATCCTATACATTGCACTGGTAGAATTAACATGCTTCTTTCTGGAAAGACGCACTGCATGTCCGTGTCCGCAGGTGCACAGAGATGTATAGTGGACATGGGATTTCTAGAAATAACATCCACTGCTGTAACACCTGGACGCTGCGGATTGCGCAAGTGCGCTGCGTCAAATCTGCAGCCATTCCTGGCCGTGTGCACGCACCCTTAGCGCATTTTCCCAGACTTTAACATTCCTGGTGACACCCGGCACCCCCTCGATCAGCTGTTCCCAGTGTCAGCGGCGGCTGGCACTGTTCAGTTACCGGGCTCCACAGCGCCATCGACTGTTTAATGGCCGCAGCCGGGTTCTGAACATCCGCCCCCTATTAATCTGAATGTGCAGTACCCGGGCATGGCCATTATACTCTCGATGGCGCTGTGCAACTCCGTAACTGAGCAGTGTCGGCTGCTGCTGACACCGGGAACAGCTGATCATTGGGGGTGCATTGTATCGCACCCCCCATCATAAGGCTTTTCATTATTGTTAAAGTCCTGGCCAACCCCTTTAAAGGGTTTTTTCATTAGAGATGACCCTGTTCAGCACATGACCCCAGGCCCTGCTCCCAGCTACCTGGACAAACACCTGATGTGCCAGGAAAGCCGCGGCCGGCCTCGCATTCATCTGCAGGTAAAATGGAGCAGCACAGAGGAATCGCACAGAGACCGTTTGTCCTGATCCGGCACAGGTATAAGAATTGTTCAGGAGACAGGCTCTTTAATAGCGGGGGTCCTATGTTCTGTGTAGAGACCACCTACACAGAGCAGCTCTAACTCTGAAGAACCTGCTATGTCCGTACATTTCATGAATTCACTGAGAGAGCGCAGTGCTATGTTCTCTGTATCCTCGGTGCGGGGTTATTGCTCGGTCTCTGTATCCTCAGTGCAGGGTTATTACTCGGTCTCTGTATCCTCGGTGCTGGGTTATTACTCGGTCTCTGTATCCTCGGTGCGGGGTTATTGCTCGGTCTCTGTATCCTCGGTGCGGGGTTATTACTCGGTCTCTATATCCTCAGTGCAGGGTTATTACTCGGTCTCTGTATCCTCGGTGCGGGGTTATTACTCGGTCTCTGTATCCTCGGTGCAGGGTTATTACTCGGTCTCTGTATCCTCAGTGCAGGGTTATTACTCGGTCTCTGTATCCTCGGTGCGGGGTTATTACTCGGTCTCTGTATCTTCGGTGTGGGGTTATTACTCGGTCTCTGTATCCTCGGTGCGGGGTTATTACTCGGTCTCTGTATCCTCGGTGCGGGGTTATTACTCGGTCTCTGTATCCTCGGTGCGGGGTTATTACTCGGTCTCTGTATCCTCGGTGCAGGGTTATTACTTCTTCCCTGTATCCTCGGTGCAGGGTTATTACTTGGTCTCTGTATCCTCGGTGCAGGGTTATTACTCGGTCTCTGTATCCTCGGTGCAGGGTTATTACTCGGTCTCTGTATCCTCGGTGCGGGGTTATTACTCGGTCTCTGTATCCTCGGTGCAGGGTTATTACTCGGTCTCTGTATCCTCGGTGGGGGGTTATTACTCGGTCTCTGTATCTTCGGTGTGGGGTTATTACTCGGTCTCTGTATCCTCGGTGCGGGGTTATTACTCGGTCTCTGTATCCTCGGTGCGGGGTTATTACTCGGTCTCTGTATCCTCGGTGCGGGGTTATTACTCGGTCTCTGTATCCTCGGTGCAGGGTTATTACTTCTTCCCTGTATCCTCGGTGCAGGGTTATTACTTGGTCTCTGTATTCTCGGTGCTGGGTTACTACTCGGTCTCTGTATCCTCGGTGCGGGGTTATTACTCGGTCTCTGTATCCTCGGTGCTGGGTTATTACTTCTTCCCTGTATCCTCGGTGCAGGGTTATTACTCGGTCTCTGTATCCTCGGTGCTGGGTTACTACTCGGTCTCTGTATCCTCGGTGCGGGGTTATTACTCGGTCTCTGTATCCTCGGTGCTGGGTTATTGCTCGGTCTCTGTATCCTCGGTGCGGGGTTATTACTCGGTCTCTGTATCCTCGGTGCTGGGTTATTATTTCTTCCCTGTATCATCGGTGCGGGGTTATTACTTCTTCCCTGTATCCTCTATGCGGGGTTATTACTCGGTCTCTGTATCCTCGGTGCTGGGTTATTACTCGGTCTCTGTATCCTCGGTGCAGGGTTATTACTCGGTCTCTGTATCCTCGGTGCGGGGTTATTACTCGGTCTCTGTATCCTCGGTGCTGGGTTATTACTCGGTCTCTGTATCCTCAGTACGGGGTTATTACTTCTTCCCTGTATTCTTGGTGTGGGGTTATTACTCGGTCTCTGTATCCTCGGTGCGCGGTTATTACTTCTTCCCTGTATCCTCGGTGCAGGGTTATTACCTGGTCTCTGTATCCTCGGTGCAGGGTTATTACTCGGTCTCTGTATCCTCGGTGCTGGGTTATTACTTTTTCCCTGTATCCTCGGTGCTGGGTTATTGCTCGGTCTCTGTATCCTCGGTGCGGGGTTATTACTCGGTCTCTGTATCCTCGGTGCTGGGTTATTATTTCTTCCCTGTATCATCGGTGCGGGGTTATTACTTCTTCCCTGTATCCTCTATGCGGGGTTATTACTCGGTCTCTGTATCCTCGGTGCTGGGTTATTACTCGGTCTCTGTATCCTCGGTGCTGGGTTATTACTCGGTCTCTGTATCCTCGGTGCGGGGTTATTACTCGGTCTCTGTATCCTCGGTGCGGGGTTATTACTCGGTCTCTGTATTCTCGGTGCGGGGTTATTACTTGGTCTCTGTATCCTCGGTGCGGGGTTATTACTTGGTCTCTGTATCCTCGGTGCGGGGTTATTACTCGGTCTCTGTATCTTCGGTGCGGGGTTATTACTTGGTCTCTGTATCTTCGGTACGGGGTTATTACTTGGTCTCTGTATCTTCGCTGCGGGGTTATTACTCGGTCTCTGTATCCTCGGTGCTGGGTTATTACTCGGTCTCTGTATCTTCGGTGCGGGGTTATTACTTGGTCTCTGTATCTTCGGTACGGGGTTATTACTTGGTCTCTGTATCTTCGGTGCGGGGTTATTACTTGGTCTCTGTATCCTCGGTGCGGGGTTATTACTCGGTCTCTGTATCCTCGGTGCTGGGTTATTACTCGGTCTCTGTATCCTCAGTACGGGGTTATTACTTCTTCCCTGTATTCTTGGTGTGGGGTTATTACTCGGTCTCTGTATCCTCGGTGCGCGGTTATTACTCTGGCGGGTGATTCCAGAATCCGCGGCCGGTTATAGGGGCCAAAAACCTTGTAGGAGCTGGTGGAGGCCGGGGGGGGGGGGGGGGGGCGGGAGCTGATGGGGGGGCGGAGGCTGCGGGGCGGGAGCTGGCGGAGGCCGCGGGGCGGAGGCTGGCGGAGGCCGCGGGGCTGGGGCTGGTGGTGCCCTCTGCTGGGTCTGGGAAGCCTCTTCCCGTGGTGCTGCCCTCTGCTGGCGTGACTCTGTAGCACGCTAGTTCTGCGCCGCCTCCATTCCTCCTCCTCCGGTCTGTGCAGTTTTATCCTTGCATCTTATCAGCTGTAATGGCTTTTTATAGTTTGGAGTCATCGGCCTGAAATAGTGTTAGGATGACGGCGTGTAGCTGCAGATCCCCGCGGACACCATGACACGAGCGCCGGGGCTCCCTGGGATCTGGGAGTTCTGTCATTTCTTCCCTGGGTTTATTTTTCCAATTTCCTGCAGAATGACGGTGTCGTCTTTTGCTGGCGGCTGCAGTGATGGGGGGGATTCATGAGCGGGGGGATTCTTTTCTCTTTATGCTGTTGGCTCTGCGTTAGTTGCTGCTAATAATGTCTGCAGGGTGCGAGCGGCTCCACATCTCGGGACGGGCAGCGGACAGGAGGGCGAGCCCGGGAAGATTCATGGTGATCTACAAAGTCCTCTGTCTGCTGTCAGTGAATAGTTGTGTGACCTTTACATCACGAAGCTGAAAACCAGACTGTAAGCTTCTCCAACGGAAGGGTTGCCATAATTGTAACCCAGGCCGCGGTGATGGCGGCCACATTGGTGTCCGGGCTCTCCCGCGCTCCTCTGCGGTGATGGTGGCCACATTGATGTCCGGGCTCTCCCACGCTCCTCCGCGGTGATGGCAGCCACATTGGTGTCTGAGCTCTCCCACGCTCCTCCGCGGTGATGGCAGCCACATTGGTGTCCGGGCTCTCCCACGCTCCTCTGCGGTGATGGCGGCCACATTGGTGTCCGGGCTCTCCTGTGCTCCTCTGCGGTGATGGTGGCCACATTGATGTCCGGGCTCTCCCACGCTCCTCCGTGGTGATGGCAGCCACATTGGTGTCCGGGCTCTCCCGCGCTCCTCTGCGGTGATGGCGGCCACATTGGTGTCCGGGCTCTCCCGCGCTCCTCCGCGGTGATGGCAGCCACATTGGTGTCCGGGCTCTCCCACGCTCCTCTGCGGTGATGGCAGCCACATTGGTGTCAGGGCTCTCCTGCGCTCCTCTGCGGTGATGGTGGCCACATTGGTGTCCGGTCTCTCCCATTCTCCTCCGCGGTGATGGAAGCCACATTGGTGTCCGGGCTCTCCCGCGCTCCTCCGTGGTGATGGTGGCCACATTGATGTCCGGGCTCTCCCACGCTCCTCCGTGGTGATGGCAGCCACATTGATGTCCGGGCTCTCCCGCGCTCCGCCGCGGTGATGGTAGCCACATTGGTGTCCGGGCTCTCCCACGCTCCTCTGCGGTGATGGCGGCCACATTGATGTCAGGGCTCTCCTGCGCTCCTCTGCGGTGATGGTGGCCACATTGGTGTCCGGTCTCTCCCATTCTCCTCCGCGGTGATGGAGGCCACATTGGTGTCCGGGCTCTCCCGCGCTCCTCTGCGGTGATGGCGTCCACATTGATGTCCTTGCTCTCCCGCGCTCCTCTGCGGTGATGGCGGCCACATTGATGTCCGGGCTCTCCCGTGGTGATGGCGGCCACATTGGTGTCCGGGCTCTCCCGCGCTCCGCCGCGGTGATGGTGGCCACATTGATGTCCGGGCTCTCCCGCGCTCCGCCGCGGTGATGGTGGCCACATTGGTGACCGAGCTCTCCCGCGCTCCTCCGCGGTGATGGCGGCCACATTGATGTCCGGGCTCTCCCGCGCTCCTCCGTGGTGATGGCGGCCACATTGATGTCCGGGCTCTCCCGCGCTCCTCCGTGGTGATGGCGGCCACATTGATGTCCGGGCTCTCCCGTGGTGATGGCGGCCACATTGGTGTCCGGGCTCTCCCGCGCTCCTCCGTGGTGATGGCGGCCACATTGATGTCCGGGCTCTCCCGCGCTCCTCCGTGGTGATGGCGGCCACATTGATGTCCGGGCTCTCCCGCGCTCCGCCGCGGTGATGGTGGCCACATTGATGTCCGGGCTCTCCCGCGCTCCGCCGCGGTGATGGTGGCCACATTGGTGACCGAGCTCTCCCGCGCTCCTCCGCGGTGATGGCGGCCACATTGATGTCCGGGCTCTCCCGCGCTCCTCCGTGGTGATGGCGGCCACATTGATGTCCGGGCTCTCCCGCGCTCCTCCGTGGTGATGGCGGCCACATTGATGTCCGGGCTCTCCCGTGGTGATGGCGGCCACATTGGTGTCCGGGCTCTCCCGCGCTCCTCCGTGGTGATGGCGGCCACATTGATGTCCGGGCTCTCCCGCGCTCCTCCGTGGTGATGGCGGCCACATTGATGTCCGGGCTCTCCCGCGCTCCTCCGTGGTGATGGCGGCCACATTGATGTCTGGGCTCTCCCGCGCTCCTCCGTGGTGATGGCGGCCACATTGATGTCCGGGCTCTCCCGCTCTCCTCAGCGGTGATGCCACTTTCTGTAGCGCGGTCACCTCTGCTGCGTCATTGATGTAGGCCCGGTGACATTTCTTCTATTGGCTCCTGACATGTTGTAGCAGCTAATATTGGTGGCCTCCTCTCCCATCATTGTATAGTTTACGGATGATGACTACTCATTAATGACAATCAATGTTCTTATATTTCAGAACCGAGAGCTGCAGATAATGAGGAAACTGGATCACTGCAACATTGTGCGGCTCCGCTACTTCTTCTATTCCAGTGGGGAGAAGGTGAGCGATGTGTGACTGGAGGCCTTGCCACGTGCCGGGGTAGTGTGACTGGAGGCCTTGCCACGTGCCGGGGTAGTGTGACTGGAGGCCTTGCCACGTGCCGGGGTAGTGTGACTGGAGGCCTTGCCACGTGTCGGGGGGGTGACTGGAGGCCGGGCCACGTGTCGGGGGTGGGGGTGTGTGACGTGTCGGGGGGGGGGGTGACTGGAGGCCGGGCCACGTGCCGGGGTTGTGTGACTGGAGGCCTTGCCAAGTGCCGCTGTTGTGTGATTGGAGGCCTTGCCACGTGCCGGGGTTGTGTGACTGGAGGCCTTGCCACGTGCCGGGGGGGGGGTGTGTGACTGGAGGCCGGGCCACGTGTCGGGGGGGGTGACGTGTCGGGGGGGTGACTGGAGGCCGGGCCACGTGCCGGGATTGTGTGACTGGAGGCCGGGCCACGTGCTGGGGTTGTGTGACTGGAGGCCTTGCCACGTGCCGGGGTTGTGTGACTGGAGGCCTTGCCACGTGTCGGGGTTGTGTGACTGGAGGCCTTGCCACGTGCCGGGGTAGTGTGACTGGAGACCTTGCCACGTGCCGGGGTAGTGTGACTGGAGGCCGGGCCACGTGCCGGGGGTAGTGTGACTGGAGGCCTGGCCACGTGCCGGGGGTAGTGTGACTGGAGGCCTGGCCACGTGCCGGGGGTAGTGTGACTGGAGGCCTGGCCACGTGCCGGGGTAGTGTGACTGGAGGCCTTGCCACGTGCCGGGGTAGTGTGACTGGAGGCCTTGCCACGTGCCGGGGTAGTGTGACTGGAGGCCTTGCCACGTGCCGGGGTGGTGTGACTGGAGGCCTTGCCACGTGCCGGGGTAGTGTGACTGGAGGCCTTGCCACATGTCGGGGGGGTGACTGGAGGCCGGGCCACGTGTCGGGGGTGGGGGTGTGTGACGTGTCGGGGTTGTGTGACTGGAGGCCGGGCCACGTGCCGGGGTTGTGTGACTGGAGGCCTTGCCAAGTGCCGCTGTTGTGTGATTGGAGGCCTTGCCACGTGCCGGGGTTGTGTGACTGGAGGCCTTGCCACGTGCCGGGGGGGGTGTGACTGGAGGCCGGGCCACGTGTCGGGGGGGGGTGACTGGAGGCCGGGCCACGTGCCGGGATTGTGTGACTGGAGGCCGGGCCACGTGCCGGGGTTGTGTGACTGGAGGCCTTGCCACGTGCCGGGGTTGTGTGACTGGAGGACTTGCCACGTGTCGGGGTTGTGTGACTGGAGGCCTTGCCACGTGTCGCGGTTGTGTGACTGGAGGCCTTGCCACGTGTCGGGGTTGTGTGACTGGAGGCCTTGCCATGTGCCGGGGTTGTGTGACTGGAGGTCGGGCCACGTGCCGGGGTTGTGTGACTGGAGGCCGGGCCACGTGCCGGGGTTGTGTGACTGGAGGCCGGGCCACGTGCCGGGGTTGTGTGACTGGAGGCCGGGCCACGTGCCGGGGTTGTGTGACTGGAGGCCGGGCCACGTGCCGGGGTTGTGTGACTGGAGGCCTTGCCGGGGGTGGGGGTGTGTGACGTGTCGGGAGGGGGGTGTGACAGGAGGCCGGGCCACGTGCCGGGGGTGGGGGTGTGTGACGTGTCGGGGGGGGTGTGACTGGAGGCCTTGCCACGTGCCGGGGGTGGGGGTGTGTGACGTGTCGGGGGGGGTGTGACTGGAGGGAGGGCCACGTGTCGGGGGTGGGGGTGTGTGACGTGTCGGGGGGGGTGACTGGAGGCCGGGCCACGTGCCGGGGGTGGGGGTGTGTGACTGGAGGCCGGGCCACGTGCCGGGGTAGTGTGACTGGAGGCCGAGCCACGTGCCGGGGGTGGGGTGTGTGACGTGTCTGGGGGGTGTGACTGGAGGCCGGGCCACGTGTCGGGGGGGGTGTGACTGGAGGCCGGGCCACGTGCCAGGGGTGGGGTGTGTGACGTGTCGGGGGGGGTGTGACTGGAGGCCGGGCCACGTGCCGGGGGTGGGGTGTGTGACGTGTCGGGGGGGGGGGTGACTGGAGGCCGGGCCACGTGCCGGGGGTGGGGGTGTGTGACTTGTCGGGGGGGGGGTGTGACTGGAGGCCGGGCCACGTGCCGGGGGTGGGGTGTGTGACGTGTCGGGGGGGGTGTGACTGGAGGCCGGGCCACGTGCCGGGGGTGGGGTGTGTGACGTGTCGGGGGGGTGTGACTGGAGGCCGGGCCACGTGCCGGGGGTGGGGGGTGTGACGTGTCGGGGGGGGTGTGACTGGAGGCCGGGCCACGTGCCGGGGGTGGGGTGTGTGACGTGTCGGGGGGGGGGTGTGACTGGAGGCCTTGCCACGTGCCGGGGGTGGGGTGTGTGACGTGTCGGGGGTGTGTGACTGGAGGCCGGGCCACATGCCGGGGGTGGGGTGTGTGACGTGTCGGGGGGGGTGTGACTGGAGGCCGGGCCACGTGCCGGGGGTGGGGTGTGTGACGTGTCGGGGGGGTGTGACTGGAGGCCGGGCCACGTGCCGGGGTAGTGTGACTGGAGGCTTTGCCACTTGCCGGGGGTGGGGTGTGTGACGTGTCGGGGGGGGTGTGACTGGAGGCCTTGCCACGTGCCGGGGGTGGGGTGTGTGACGTGTCGGGGGGGGTGTGACTGGAGGCCGGGCCACGTGCCGGGGGTGGGGTGTGTGACGTGTCGGGGGGGTGTGACTGGAGGCCGGGCCACGTGCCGGGGGTGGGGTGTGTGACATGTCGGGGGGGGGTGTGACTGGAGGCTTTGCCACTTGCCGGGGGTGGGGTGTGTGACGTGTCGGGGGGGGTGTGACTGGAGGCCTTGCCACGTGCCGGGGGTGGGGTGTGTGACGTGTCGGGGGGGGTGTGACTGGAGGCCGGGCCACGTGCCGGGGGTGGGGTGTGTGACGTGTCGGGGGGGGGGGGTGACTGGAGGCCGGGCCACGTGCCGGGGGTGGGGGTGTGTGACTTGTCGGGGGGGGGTGTGACTGGAGGCCGGGCCACGTGCCGGGGGTGGGGTGTGTGACGTGTCGGGGGGGGTGTGACTGGAGGCCGGGCCACGTGCCGGGGGTGGGGTGTGTGACGTGTCGGGGGGGTGTGACTGGAGGCCGGGCCACGTGCCGGGGGTGGGGTGTGTGACGTGTCGGGGGGGTGTGACTGGAGGCCGGGCCACGTGCCGGGGGTGGGGTGTGTGACGTGTCGGGGGGGGGGGTGTGACTGGAGGCCTTGCCACGTGCCGGGGGTGGGGTGTGTGACGTGTCGGGGGTGTGTGACTGGAGGCCGGGCCACATGCCGGGGGTGGGGTGTGTGACGTGTCGGGGGGGGTGTGACTGGAGGCCGGGCCACGTGCCGGGGGTGGGGTGTGTGACGTGTCGGGGGGGTGTGACTGGAGGCCGGGCCACGTGCCGGGGTAGTGTGACTGGAGGCTTTGCCACTTGCCGGGGGTGGGGTGTGTGACGTGTCGGGGGGGGTGTGACTGGAGGCCTTGCCACGTGCCGGGGGTGGGGTGTGTGACGTGTCGGGGGGGGTGTGACTGGAGGCCGGGCCACGTGCCGGGGGTGGGGTGTGTGACGTGTCGGGGGGGTGTGACTGGAGGCCGGGCCACGTGCCGGGGGTGGGGTGTGTGACATGTCGGGGGGGGGTGTGACTGGAGGCCTTGCCACGTGCCGGGGGTGGGGTGTGTGACGTGTCGGGGGGGTGTGACTGGAGGCCTTGCCACGTGTCGGGGGTGGGGGTGTGTGACGTGTCGGGGGGGTGTGACTGGAGGCCGGGCCACGTGCCGGGGGTGGGGTGTGTGACGTGTCGGGGGTGTGTGACTGGAGGCCGGGCCACGTGCCGGGGTAGTGTGACTGGAGGCTTTGCCACTTGCCGGGGGTGGGGTGTGTGACGTGTCGGGGGGGGGTGTGACTGGAGGCCGGGCCACGTGCCGGGGGTGGGGTGTGTGACGTGTCGGGGGGGTGTGACTGGAGGCCGGGCCACGTGCCGGGGGTGGGGTGTGTGACGTGTCGGGGGGGTGTGACTGGAGGCCGGGCCACGTGCCGGGGTAGTGTGACTGGAGGCTTTGCCACTTGCCGGGGGTGGGGTGTGTGACGTGTCGGGGGGGGGTGTGACTGGAGGCCTTGCCACGTGCCGGGGGTGGGGTGTGTGACGTGTCTGGGGGGTGTGACTGGAGGCCGGGCCACGTGTCGGGGGTGGGGGTGTGTGATGTGTCGGGGGGGGGGGTGTGACTGGAGGCCGGGCCACGTGAGATGTGTGTGCCCTCTTGTGCACCTCTGTATGGGATCGGACCACTTTTGTGGCATTGGATTTGTGCCCCCATTACCCTCCATGCTTCGATAGTCGCTGCCATCTCTGTGACTCCTCGTTGTTCTTTGCTCCCGGTTACGTTACATTATGTCACATTACGTTACATTTCTGCACTCCTGATTATCAGACTGTCTGGATTATCAGATTTCCCCTCCGGTGAGGATCATTATGTTGATGCTCTTCTTGCGCTTTCTAGAAGGACGAGGTGTACCTGAATCTGGTGCTGGACTACGTTCCGGAGACGGTGTACCGAGTGGCCAGACATTACAGCCGAGCCAAGCAGGCGCTGCCCATGATCTACGTGAAGGTGATTTATGTGGCGCAGAGTGTACGGCCTCACGGGAAGGATGAAGGATAAGGGGAGCGTCTGCCCGTGAACACCGCGACCGCCGCCATCACAGGAGCTGCAGGAACGCTCATCAGAACTGTCCTGAAGGGGAGGCTGGGTGCCCGGGGATTGGGAGGCCGGATGCATGGGCATTGGCAGGCTGAGGACTGGGAGGCCGGGTACCCGGGGATTGGGAGGCCGAGGGAGGGTGCATTGTATTGGGGAGGCCGGGTGCCCGGGGATTGGGAGGCCGGGTGCCCGGGGATTGGGAGGCCGGGTGCATGGGCATTGGCAGGCTGAGGACTGGGAGGCCGGGTACCCGGGGATTGGGAGGCCGAGGGAGGGTGCATTGTATTGGGGAGGCCGGGTGCCCGGGGATTGGGAGGCCGGGTGCATGGGCATTGGCAGGCTGAGGACTGGGAGGCTGGGTGCCCGGGTATTGGGAGGCCGGGTGCATGGGCATTGGCAGGCTGAGGACTGGGAGGCCGGGTGCCCGGGGATTGGGAGGCCGAGGGTGGGTGCATTGTATTGGGGAGGCCGAGTGCCCGGGGATTGGGAGGCCGGGTGCATGGGCATTGGCAGGCTGAGGACTGGGAGGCCAGGTGCCCGGGGATGGCGTTGTGCTGTCACTCTCAAAGCTTGTTATAGTGGTTTCTGTTATTTTATGTAAATGAAGCTTAATAGTGGTAACCGGTAACCTTGGTTTCGTTTCTCCTCCATTCCTACGATCTCTGCTTGTTTTTGCTGAATGGAAATATGCAGAGAGTAAAATCCTGTGCAAGGGTTGGGTGGCTTAGGATGGCACTCTGCAGTCTGGCGGGGGGTTCAGTTAGTGACGATGATGCTCGGCGGTAACACGGAGGTTCTGTGGATGAATGGATAAAGATGGTGCTTAGAAGTATTAAGGGATTTCAGGGGGGGTTGAGTTGGTGAGAATGGGTCCGGTAGTATTGTGGGGGGTTGGGTTGGTGAGCATGGTCCCTGGCAGTATTATGGGGGGGTTGGGTTGGTGAGGCTGGTCCCTGGCAGTATTGTGGGGGGTTGGGTTGGTGAGGATGGTGCATTGCAGTATTGTGGGGGGTTGGGTTGGTGGCGATGGGTCCGGCAGTATTGTGGGGGGTTGGGTTGGTGAGGATGGTCTCTGGCATTATTATGGGGGGTTGGGTTGGTGAGGATGGGTCCGGCAGTATTGTGGGGGGTTGGATTGGTGAGGATGGCGTCCCGCAGTATTGTGGGGGGTTGGATTGGTGAGGATGGCGCCCGGCAGTATTGTGGGGGGTTGGGTTGGTGAGGATGGTCCCTGGCAGTATTGTGGGGGATTGGGTTGGTGAGGATGGGTCTGGCAGTATTGTGGGGGGTTGGGTTGGTGAGGATGGCGCCTAGCAGTATTGTGGGGGGTTGGGTTGGTGGTGATGGGTCCGGCAGTATTGTGGGGGGTTGGGTTGGTGAGGATGGTCCCTGGCAGTATTATGGGGGGTTGGGTTGGTGAGGATGGGTCTGGCAGTATTGTTGGGGGTTGGGTTGGTGGCGATGGGTCTGACAGTTGGGTTGGTGAAGATGACGCCTTGCTGTATTGCAGGGGTGCTGTGTACCCTACAGTAACTCTCGTCCGTCTCCTCTTTTCTCCGCAGTTGTACATGTATCAGCTGTTCCGCAGTTTAGCTTACATCCATTCCTTTGGGATCTGCCATCGGGACATAAAGCCACAGAACCTGCTGCTGGACCCCGACACTGCGGTGCTGAAGCTTTGTGACTTCGGCAGGTAAGAAGCCGGTGCTCGTCCATCGCCCCGGACCCACCTGTAAAGTCACTACGATGCGCCAGCAGCCCAGCTTCCCGGAGCGGGTGTAAGAAAGATGGAGAGAAGGTGATGATGGGAGTTATAGTTTGTGCATCGTCTATGGACCTGTGACTGTCAGCTCCTGAGGACACGGATGATGGGAGTTATACATTGTGTGTCATCTAAGGCCGTGATTGTGATCGGTGACATTAGATCAGGACGTGGCGCTCCAATGTACTGACAGCAAGCAGAGATGTCACCAAAGCAAGCGGAGCCTCACTAGGTGGTGACAGTGAGTGAGGTCTAGAGGGCAAACGTGGCATCTGTGAGAACGCTGCGCCCCGGAACCGCCCCGCGCATCTGACGCCCCCGGAACCACCCCGCGTATCTGACTCGCCCCGCGTATCTGACGCCCCCAGAACCACCCCGCGTATCTGTCTCGCCCCGCGCATCTGACACCCCCCCCCCCCCCCCCTGTGTATCTGACGCCCGGAGAAGTTTGTCGACAAAATCGTCGACAAGCTCGATCAGCAGTTTCACTTTGACTCTCACATGTTTCCATCACAGTCCAAATGAAATAGAGGATGTTGGGGGTTATTCCAGGATGCAGCTGAGCCCACGATACAGCGCAAAACACGTGATAACCGGCATGACACTACGATTATACGTAATCATACACATAGTGTATATATATATATATATATATATATATATATATATATATATATATACAGGGGATATGTGACTGGTATATACTGTGTGTACAGATATCAGGTGTTATATACAGGAGATATGTGACTGGTATATACTGTGTGTACAGATATCAGGTGTTATATACAGGGGATATGTGACTGGTATATACTGTGTGTACAGATATCAGGTGTTATATACAGGGGATATGTGACTGGTATATACTGTGTGTACAGATATCAGGTGTTATATACAGGGGATATGTGACTGGTATATACTGTGTGTACAGATATCAGGTGTTATATACAGGGGATATGTGACTGGTATATACTGTGTGTACAGATATCGGGTGTTATATACAGGGGATATGTGACTGGTATATACTGTGTGGACAGATATCAGGTGTTATATACAGGGGATATGTGACTGGTATATACTGTGTGTACAGATATCAGGTATTATATACAGGGGATATGTGACTGGTATATACTGTGTGTACAGATGTCAGGTGTTATATACAGGAGATATGTGACTGGTATATACTGTGTGTACAGATATCAGGTGTTATACCAGTCACATATTCCCTGTATATAACACCTGATATCTGTACACACAGTATATACCAGTCACATATCCCCTGTATATAACACCTGATATCTGTATATATAGTATATACCAGTCACATATCCCCTGTATATAACACCTGATATCTGTATATATAGTATATACCAGTCACATATTCCCTGTATATATACTGTGTGTAAAGATATCAGGTGTTATATACAGGAGATATGTGACCGGTATATACTGTGTGTACAGATATCAGGTGTTATATACAGGGGATATGTGACTGGTATATACTGTGTGTACAGATATCAGGTGTTATATACAGGGGATATGTGACTGGTATATACTGTGTGTACAGATATCAGGTGTTATATACAGGGGATATGTGACTGGTATATACTGTGTGTACAGATATCAGGTGTTATATACAGGGGATATGTGACTGGTATATACTGTATACAGATATCAGGTGTTATATACAGGGGATATGTGTCCGGTATATACTGTGTGTACAGATATCAGGTGTTATATACAGGGGATATGTGACTGGTATATACTGTGTGTACAGATATCAGGTGTTATATACAGGGGATATGTGACTGGTATATACTGTGTGTACAGATATCAGGTGTTATATACAGGAGATATGTGACTGGTATATACTGTGTGTACAGATATCAGGTGTTATATACAGGGGATATGTGACTGGTATATACTGTGTGTACAGATATCAGGTGTTATATACAGGGGATATGTGACTGGTATATACTGTGTGTATAGGTATCAGGTGTTATATACAGGAGATATGTGACTGGTATATACTGTGTGTACAGATATCAGGTGTTATATACAGGGGATATGTGACTGGTATATACTGTGTGTACGGATGTCAGGTGTTATATACAGGAGATATGTGACTGGTATATACTGTGTGTACAGATATCAGGTGTTATATACAGGGGATATGTGACTGGTATATACTGTGTGTACAGATATCAGGTGTTATATACAGGGGATATGTGACTGGTATATACTGTGTGTACAGATATCAGGTGTTATATACAGGGGATATGTGACTGGTATATACTGTGTGTATAGATATCAGGTGTTATATACAGGGGATATGTGACTGGTATATACTGTGTGTACAGATATCAGATGTTATATACAGGAGATATGTGACTGGTATATACTGTGTACAGATATCAGGTGTTATATACTGGGGATATGTGACCGGTATATACTGTGTGTACAGATATCAGGTGTTATATACAGGAGATATGTGACCGGTATATACTGTGTGTACAGATATCAGGTGTTGTATACAGGGGATATGTGACTGGTATATACTGTGTGTACAGATATCAGGTGTTATATACAGGAGATATGTGACTGGTATATACTGTGTGTACAGATATCAGGTGTTATATACAGGGGATATGTGACTGGTATATACTGTGTGTACAGATATCAGGTGTTATATACAGGGGATATGTGACTGGTATATACTGTGTACAGATATCAGGTGTTATATACAGGGGATATGTGACTGGTATATACTGTGTGTACAGATATCAGGTGTTATATACAGGAGATATGTGACTGGTATATACTGTTTGTATAGGTATCAGGTGTTATATACAGGAGATATGTGACTGGTGTATACTGTGTGTACAGATATCAGGTGTTATATACAGGGGATATGTGACCGGTATATACTGTGTGTACAGATATCAGGTGTTATATACAGGAGATATGTGACCAGTATATACTGTGTGTACAGATATCAGGTGTTATATACAGGGGATATGTGACTGGTATATTCTGTGTGTACAGATATCAGGTATTATATACAGGAGATATGTGACTGGTATATACTGTGTGTACAGATATCAGGTGTTACATACAGGGGATATGTGACTGGTATATACTGTGTGTACAGATATCGGGTGTTATATACAGGGGATATGTGACCGGTATATACTGTGTACAGATATCAGGTGTTATATACAGGGGATATGTGACTGGTATATACTGTTTGTATAGGTATCAGGTGTTATATACAGGAGATATGTGATTGGTATATACTGTGTGTACAGATATCAGGTGTTATATACAGGGGATATGTGACTGGTATATACTGTGTGTACAGATATCAGGTGTTATATACAGGGGATATGTGACTGGTATATACTGTGTGTACAGATATCAGGTGTTATATACAGGGGATATGTGACTGGTATATACTGTGTGTATAGGAATCAGGTGTTATATACAGGAGATATGTGACTGGTATATACTGTGTGCACAGATATCAGGTGTTATATACAGGGGATATGTGACTGGTATATACTGTGTGTACAGATATCAGGTGTTATATACAGGGGATATGTGACTGGTATATACTGTGTGTATAGCTATCAGTTGTTATATACATGAGATATGTGATTGGTATATACTGTGTGTACAGATATCAGGTGTTATATACAGGGGATATGTGACTGGTATATACTGTGTGTACAGATATCGGGTGTTATATACAGGGGATATGTGACCGGTATATACTGTGTACAGATATCAGGTGTTATATACAGGGGATATGTGACTGGTATATACGGTTTGTATAGGTATCAGGCGTTATATACAGGAGATATGTGATTGGTATATACTGTGTGTACAGATATCAGGTGTTATATACAGGGGATATGTGACTGGTATATACTGTGTGTACAGATACCAGGTGTTATATACAGGGGATATGTAGCTGGTATATACTGTGTGTACAGATATCAGGTGTTATATACAGGGGATATGTGACTGGTATATACTATATATACAGATATCAGGTGTTATATACAGGGGATATGTGAGTGGTATATACTGTGTGTACAGATATCAGGTGTTATATACAGGAGATATGTGACTGGTATATACTGTGTGTACAGATACCAGGTGTTACATACAGGGGATATGTAGCTGGTATATACTGTGTGTACAGATATCAGGTGTTATATACAGGGGATATGTGACTGGTATATGCTATATATACAGATATCAGGTGTTATATACAGGAGATATGTGACTGGTATATACTGTGTGTACAGATATCAGGTGTTATATACAGGGGATATGTGACTGGTATATACTGTGTGTACAGATATCAGGTGTTATATACAGGGGATATGTGACTGGTATATACTGTGTGTACAGATATCAGGTGTTATATACAGGAGATATGTGACTGGTATATACTGTGTACTGATATCAGGTGTTATATACAGGGGATATGTGACTGGTATATACTGTGTACAGATATCAGGTGTTATATACAGGGGATATGTGACTGGTATATACTGTGTACTGATATCAGGTGTTATATACAGGAGATATGTGACTGGTATATACTGTGTGTACAGATATCAGGTGTTATATACAGGGAATATGTGACTGGTATATACTGTGTGTACAGATATCAGGTGTCATATACAGGGGATATTTGACTGGTATATACTGTGTGTACAGATATCGGGTGTTATATACAGGGGATATGTGACTGGTATATACTGTCTGTACAGATATCAGGTGTTATATACAGGGGATATGTGACTGGTATATACTGTGTGTACAGATATCAGGTGTTATATACAGGGGATATGTGACTGGTATATACTGTGTGTACAGATATCAGGTGTTATATACAGGGGATATGTGACTGGTATATACTGTGTGTACAGATATCAGGTGTTATATACAGGAGATATGTGACTGGTATATACTGTGTGTACAGATATCAGGTGTTATATACAGGAGATATGTGACTGATATATACTGTGTGTACAGATATCAGGTGTTATATACAGGGAATATGTTACTGGTATATACTGTGTGTACAGATATCAGGTGTTATATACAGGGGATATGTGACCGGTATATACTGTGTGTACAGATATCAGGTGTTATATACAGGGGATATGTGACCGGTATATACTGTGTGTACGGATATCGGGTGTTATATACAGGGGATATGTGACCGGTATATACTGTGTACAGATATCAGGTGTTATATACAGGGGATATGTGACTGGTATATACTGTTTATATAGGTGTCAGGTGTTATATACAGGAGATATGTGATTGGTATATACTGTGTGTACAGATATCAGGTGTTATATACAGGGGATATGTGACTGGTATATACTGTGTGTACAGATATCAGGTGTTATATACAGGGGATATGTGACTGGTATATACTGTGTGTACAGATATCAGGTGTTATATACAGGAGATATGTGACTGGTATATACTGTGTGTACAGATATCAGGTGTTATATACAGGGGATATGTAGCTGGTATATACTGTGTGTACAGATATCAGGTGTTATATACAGGGGATATGTGACTGGTATATACTATATATACAGATATCAGGTGTTATATACAGGAGATATGTGACTGGTATATACTGTGTGTACAGATATCAGGTGTTATATACAGGGGATATGTGACTGGTATATACTGTGTGTACAGATATCAGGTGTTATATACAGGAGATATGTGACCGGTATATACTGTGTACAGATATCAGGTGTTATATACAGGGGATATGTGACTGGTATATACTGTGTGTACAGATATCAGGTGTTATATACAGGAGATATGTGACTGGTATATACTGTGTACTGATTTCAGGTGTTATATACAGGAGATATGTGACTGGTATATACTGTGTACAGATATCAGGTGTTATATACAGGGGATATGTGACTGGTATATACTGTGTACTGATATCAGGTGTTATATACAGGGGATATGTGACTGGTATATACTGTGTGTACAGATATCAGGTGTTATATACAGGGGATATGTGACTGGTATATACTGTGTGTATAGCTATCAGTTGTTATATACATGAGATATGTGATTGGTATATACTGTGTGTACAGATATCAGGTGTTATATACAGGGGATATGTGACTGGTATATACTGTGTGTACAGATATCGGGTGTTATATACAGGGGATATGTGACCGGTATATACTGTGTACAGATATCAGGTGTTATATACAGGGGATATGTGACCGGTATATACTGTGTGTACAGATATCAGGTGTTATATACAGGGGATATGTGACCGGTATATACTGTGTGTACAGATATCAGGTGTTATATACAGGGGATATGTGACCGGTATATACTGTGTGTACAGATATCAGGTGTTATATACAGGGGATATGTGACTGGTATATACTGTGTGTATAGATATCAGGTGTTATATACAGGGGATATGTGACTGGTATATACTGTGTGTACAGATATCAGATGTTATATACAGGAGATATGTGACTGGTATATACTGTGTACAGATATCAGGTGTTATATACAGGAGATATGTGACTGGTATATACTGTGTACAGATATCAGGTGTTATATACAGGGGATATGTGACCGGTATATACTGTGTGTACAGATATCAGGTGTTATATACAGGGGATATGTGACTGGTATATACTGTGCATACAGATATCAGGTGTTATATACAGGGGATATGTGTCCGGTATATACTGTGTGTACAGATATCATGTGTTATATACAGGGGATATGTGACTTGTATATACTGTGTACAGATATCAGGTGTTATATACAGGAGATATGTGACTGGTATATACTGTGTACAGATATCAGGTGTTATATACATGGGATATGTGACCGGTATATACTGTGTGTACAGATATCAGGTGTTATATACAGGAAATATGTGACCGGTATATACTGTGTGTACAGATATCAGGTGTTTTATACAGGGGATATGTGACTGGTATATACTGTGTGTACGGATATCAGGTGTTATATACAGGGGATATGTGACTGGTATATACTGTGTAGAGATATCAGGTGTTATATACAGGGGATATGTGACTGGTATATGCTGTGTGTACAGATATCAGGTGTTATATACAGGGGATATGTGACTGGTATATACTGTGTGTATAGGTATCAGGTGTTATATACAGGAGATATGTGACTGGTATATACTGTGTGTACAGATATCAGGTGTTATATACAGGGGATATGTGACTGGTATATACTGTGTGTACAGATATCAGGTGTTATATACAGGGGATATGTGACTGGTATATACTGTGTGTATAGCTATCAGTTGTTATATACATGAGATATGTGATTGGTATATACTGTGTGTACAGATATCAGGTGTTATATACAGGGGATATGTGACTGGTATATACTGTGTGTACAGATATCGGGTGTTATATACAGGGGATATGTGACCGGTATATACTGTGTACAGATATCAGGTGTTATATACAGGGGATATGTGACTGGTATATACTGTTTGTATATGTATCAGGTGTTATATACAGGAGATATGTGATTGGTATATACTGTGTGTACAGATATCAGGTGTTATATACAGGGGATATGTGACTGGTATATACTGTGTGTACAGATATCAGGTGTTATATACAGGGGATATGTGACTGGTATATACTGTGTGTACAGATATCAGGTGTTATATACAGGGGATATGTGACTGGTATATACTGTGTGTACAGATATCAGGTGTTATATACAGGGGATATGTGACTGGTATATACTGTGTGTATAGGTATCAGGTGTTATATACAGGAGATATGTGACTGGTATATACTGTGTGTACAGATATCAGGTGTTATATACAGGGGATATGTGACTGGTATATACTGTGTGTACAGATATCAGGTGTTATATACAGGGGATATGTGACTGGTATATACTGTGTGTATAGCTATCAGTTGTTATATACATGAGATATGTGATTGGTATATACTGTGTGTACAGATATCAGGTGTTATATACAGGGGATATGTGACTGGTATATACTGTGTGTACAGATATCGGGTGTTATATACAGGGGATATGTGACCGGTATATACTGTGTACAGATATCAGGTGTTATATACAGGGGATATGTGACTGGTATATACTGTTTGTATAGGTATCAGGTGTTATATACAGGAGATATGTGATTGGTATATACTGTGTGTACAGATATCAGGTGTTATATACAGGGGATATGTGACTGGTATATACTGTGTGTACAGATATCAGGTGTTATATACAGGGGTTATGTGACTGGTATATACTGTGTGTACAGATATCAGGTGTTATATACAGGGGATATGTGACTGGTATATACTGTGTGTACAGATATCAGGTGTTATATACAGGGGATATGTGACTGGTATATACTGTGTGTATAGGTATCAGGTGTTATATCCAGGAGATATGTGACTGGTATATACTGTGTGTACAGATATCAGGTGTTATATACAGGGGATATGTGACTGGTATATACTGTGTGTACAGATATCAGGTGTTATATACAGGGGATATGTGACCGGTATATACTGTGTACAGATATCAGGTGTTATATACAGGGGATATGTGACTGGTATATACTGTTTGTATAGGTATCAGGCGTTATATACAGGAGATATGTGATTGGTATATACTGTGTGTACAGATATCAGGTGTTATATACAGGGGATATGTGACTGGTATATACTGTGTGTACAGATACCAGGTGTTATATACAGGGGATATGTAGCTGGTATATACTGTGTGTACAGATATCAGGTGTTATATACAGGGGATATGTGACTGGTATATACTATATATACAGATATCAGGTGTTATATACAGGGGATATGTGACTGGTATATACTGTGTGTACAGATATCAGGTGTTATATACAGGAGATATGTGACTGGTATATACTGTGTGTACAGATACCAGGTGTTATATACAGGGGATATGTAGCTGGTATATACTGTGTGTACAGATATCAGGTGTTATATACAGGGGATATGTGACTGGTATATGCTATATATACAGATATCAGGTGTTATATACAGGAGATATGTGACTGGTATATACTGTGTGTACAGATATCAGGTGTTATATACAGGGGATATGTGACTGGTATATACTGTGTACAGATATCAGGTGTTATATACAGGAGATATGTGACCGGTATATACTGTGTACAGATATCAGGTGTTATATACAGGGGATATGTGACTGGTATATACTGTGTGTACAGATATCAGGTGTTATATACAGGAGATATGTGACTGGTATATACTGTGTACTGATATCAGGTGTTATATACAGGGGATATGTGACTGGTATATACTGTGTACAGATATCAGGTGTTATATACAGGGGATATGTGACTGGTATATACTGTGTACTGATATCAGGTGTTATGTACAGGAGATATGTGACTGGTATATACTGTGTGTACAGATATCGGGTGTTTTATACAGGGGATATTTGACTGGTATATACTGTGTGTACAGATATCGGGTGTTATATACAGGGGATATGTGACTGGTATATACTGTCTGTACAGATATCAGGTGTTATATACAGGGGATATGTGACTGGTATATACTGTGTGTACAGATATCAGGTGTTATATACAGGGGATATGTGACTGGTATATACTGTGTGTACAGATATCAGGTGTTATATACAGGGGATATGTGACTGGTATATACTGTGTGTACAGATATCAGGTGTTATATACAGGAGATATGTGACTGGTATATACTGTGTGTACAGATATCAGGTGTTATATACAGGGGATATGTGACTGGTATATACTGTGTGTACAGATATCAGGTGTTATATACATGGGATATGTGACTGGTATATACTGTGTGTACAGATATCAGGTGTTATATACAGGAGATATGTGACTGATATATACTGTGTGTACAGATATCAGGTGTTATATACAGGGAATATGTTACTGGTATATACTGTGTGTACAGATATCAGGTGTTATATACAGGGGATATGTGACCGGTATATACTGTGTGTACAGATATCAGGTGTTATATACAGGGGATATGTGACCGGTATATACTGTGTGTACAGATATCAGGTGTTATATACAGGGGATATGTGACTGGTATATACTGTGTGTATAAATATCAGGTGTTATATACAGGGGATATGTGACTGGTATATACTGTGTGTACAGATATCAGATGTTATATACAGGAGATATGTGACTGGTATATACTGTGTACAGATATCAGGTGTTATATACAGGAGATATGTGACTGGTATATACTGTGTACAGATATCAGGTGTTATATACAGGGGATATGTGACCGGTATATACTGTGTGTACAGATATCAGGTGTTATATACAGGGGATATGTGACTGGTATATACTGTGTGTACAGATTTCAGGTGTTATATACAGGGGATATGTGACTGGTATATACTGTGTGTACAGATATCAGGTGTTATATACAGGAGATATGTGACTGGTATATACTGTGTACAGATATCAGGTGTTATATACAGGGGATATGTGACCGGTATATACTGTGTGTACAGATATCAGGTGTTATATACAGGGGATATGTGACTGGTATATACTGTGTGTACAGATATCAGGTGTTATATACAGGGGATATGTGACTGGTATATACTGTGTGTACAGATATCAGGTGTTATATACAGGGGATATGTGTCCGGTATATACTGTGTGTACAGTATATAACACCTGATATGTGTACACAGTATATACCAGTCACATATCTCCTGTATATAACACCTGATATCTGTACACAGTATATACCAGTCACATATCCCCTGTATATAACACCTGATATCTGTACACACAGTATATACCAATCACACCGGTCACATATCCCCTGTATATAACACCTGATGTCTGTACACACATTATATACCAGTCACATATCCCCTGTATATAACACCTCATATCTGTATATATAGTATATACCGGTCACATATTCCCTGTATATATACTGTGTGTACAGATATCTGGTGTTATATACAGGGGATATGTGACTGGTATATACTGTGTGTACAGATATCAGGTGTTATATACAGGGGATATGTGACTGGTATATACTGTGTACAGATATCAAGTGTTATATACAGAGGATATGTGACTGGTATATACTGTGTATATAGGTATCAGGTGTTATATACAGGAGATATGTGATTGGTATATACTGTGTGTACAGATATCAGGTGTTTTATACAGGGGATATGTGACTGGTATATACTGTGTGTACGGATATCAGGTGTTATATACAGGGGATATGTGACTGGTATATACTGTGTAGAGATATCAGGTGTTATATACAGGGGATATGTGACTGGTATATGCTGTGTGTACAGATATCAGGTGTTATATACAGGGGATATGTGACTGGTATATACTGTGTGTACAGATATCAGGTGTTATATACAGGGGATATGTGACTGGTATATGCTGTGTGTACAGATATCAGGTGTTATATACAGGGGATATGTGACTGGTATATACTGTGTGTATAGGTATCAGGTGTTATATACAGGAGATATGTGACTGGTATATACTGTGTGTACAGATATCAGGTGTTATATACAGGGGATATGTGACTGGTATATACTGTGTGTACAGATATCAGGTGTTATATACAGGGGATATGTGACTGGTATATACTGTGTGTATAGCTATCAGTTGTTATATACATGAGATATGTGATTGGTATATACTGTGTGTACAGATATCAGGTGTTATATACAGGGGATATGTGACTGGTATATACTGTGTGTACAGATATCGGGTGTTATATACAGGGGATATGTGACCGGTATATACTGTGTACAGATATCAGGTGTTATATACAGGGGATATGTGACTGGTATATACTGTTTGTATAGGTATCAGGTGTTATATACAGGAGATATGTGTTTGGTATATACTGTGTGTACAGATATCAGGTGTTATATACAGGGGATATGTGACTGGTATATACTGTGTGTACAGATATCAGGTGTTATATACAGGGGATATGTGACTGGTATATACTGTGTGTACAGATATCAGGTGTTATATACAGGGAATATGTGACTGGTATATACTGTGTGTACAGATATCAGGTGTTATATACAGGGGATATGTGACTGGTATATACTGTGTGTATAGCTATCAGTTGTTATATACATGAGATATGTGATTGGTATATACTGTGTGTACAGATATCAGGTGTTATATACAGGGGATATGTGACTGGTATATACTGTGTGTACAGATATCAGGTGTTATATGCAGGGGATATGTGACCGGTATATACTGTGTACAGATATCAGGTGTTATATACAGGGGATATGTGACTGGTATATACTGTTTGTATAGGTATCAGGCGTTATATACAGGAGATATGTGATTGGTATATACTGTGTGTACAGATATCAGGTGTTATATACAGGGGATATGTGACTGGTATATACTGTGTGTACAGATACCAGGTGTTATATACAGGGGATATGTAGCTGGTATATACTGTGTGTACAGATATCAGGTGTTATATACAGGGGATATGTGACTGGTATATACTATATATACAGATATCAGGTGTTATATACAGGGGATATGTGACTGGTATATACTGTGTGTACAGATATCAGGTGTTATATACAGGAGATATGTGACTGGTATATACTGTGTGTACAGATACCAGGTGTTATATACAGGGGATATGTAGCTGGTATATACTGTGTGTACAGATATCAGGTGTTATATACAGGGGATATGTGACTGGTATATGCTATATATACAGATATCAGGTGTTATATACAGGAGATATGTGACTGGTATATACTGTGTGTACAGATATCAGGTGTTATATACAGGGGATATGTGACTGGTATATACTGTGTACAGATATCAGGTGTTATATACAGGAGATATGTGACCGGTATATACTGTGTACAGATATCAGGTGTTATATACAGGGGATATGTGACTGGTATATACTGTGTGTACAGATATCAGGTGTTATATACAGGAGATATGTGACTGGTATATACTGTGTACTGATATCAGGTGTTATATACAGGGGATATGTGACTGGTATATACTGTGTACAGATATCAGGTGTTATATACAGGGGATATGTGACTGGTATATACTGTGTACTGATATCAGGTGTTATGTACAGGAGATATGTGACTGGTATATACTGTGTGTACAGATATCAGGTGTTATATACAGGGAATATGTGACTGGTATATACTGTGTGTACAGATATCAGGTGTCATATACAGGGGATATGTGACTGGTATATACTGTGTGTAAAGATATCAGGTGTTATATACAGGGGATATGTAGCTGGTATATACTGTGTGTACAGATATCAGGTGTTATATACAGGGGATATGTGACTGGTATATACTGTGTGTACAGATATCGGGTGTTTTATACAGGGGATATTTGACTGGTATATACTGTGTGTACAGATATCGGGTGTTATATACAGGGGATATGTGACTGGTATATACTGTCTGTACAGATATCAGGTGTTATATACAGGGGATATTTGACTGGTATATACTGTGTGTACAGATATCAGGTGTTATATACAGGGGATATGTGACTGGTATATACTGTGTGTACAGATATCAGGTGTTATATACAGGGGATATGTGACTGGTATATACTGTGTCTACAGATATCAGGTGTTATATACAGGAGATATGTGACTGGTATATACTGTGTGTACAGATATCAGGTGTTATATACAGGGGATATGTGACTGGTATATACTGTGTGTACAGATATCAGGTGTTATATACATGGGATATGTGACTGGTATATACTGTGTGTACAGATATCAGGTGTTATATACAGGAAATATGTGACTGATATATACTGTGTGTACAGATATCAGGTGTTATATACAGGGAATATGTTACTGGTATATACTGTGTGTACAGATATCAGGTGTTATATACAGGGGATATGTGACCGGTATATACTGTGTGTACAGATATCAGGTGTTATATACAGGGGATATGTGACCGGTATATACTGTGTGTACAGATATCAGGTGTTATATACAGGGGATATGTGACTGGTATATACTGTGTGTATAGATATCAGGTGTTATATACAGGGGATATGTGACTGGTATATACTGTGTGTACAGATATCAGATGTTATATACAGGAGATATGTGACTGGTATATACTGTGTACAGATATCAGGTGTTATATACAGGAGATATGTGACTGGTATATACTGTGTACAGATATCAGGTGTTATATACAGGGGATATGTGACCGGTATATACTGTGTGTACAGATATCAGGTGTTATATACAGGGGATATGTGACTGGTATATACTGTGTGTACAGATATCAGGTGTTATATACAGGGGATATGTGACTGGTATATACTGTGTGTACAGATATCAGGTGTTATATACAGGGGATATGTGTCCGGTATATACTGTGTGTACAGATATCAGGTGTTATATACAGGGGATATGTGACTGGTATATACTGTGTACAGATATCAGGTGTTATATACAGGAGATATGTGACTGGTATATACTGTGTACAGATATCAGGTGTTATATACAGGGGATATGTGACCGGTATATACTGTGTACAGATATCAGGTGTTATATACAGGAAATATGTGACCGGTATATACTGTGTGTACAGATATCAGGTGTTATATACAGGGGATAAGTGACTGGTATATACTGTGTGTACGGATATCAGGTGTTATATACAGGGGATATGTGACTGGTATATACTGTGTAGAGATATCAGGTGTTATATACAGGGGATATGTGACTGGTATATACTGTGTGTACAGATATCAGGTGTTATATACAGGGGATATGTGACTGGTATATACTGTGTGTACAGATATCAGGTGTTATATACAGGGGATATGTGACTGGTATATACTGTGTGTATAGCTGTCAGTTGTTATATACATGAGATATGTGATTGGTATATACTGTGTGTACAGATATCAGGTGTTATTTACAGGGGATATGTGACTGGTATATACTGTGTGTACAGATATCAGGTGTTATATACAGGGGATATGTGACTGGTATATACTGTTTGTATAGGTATCAGGTGTTATATACAGGAGATATGTGATTGGTATATACTGTGTGTACAGATATCAGGTGTTATATACAGGGGATATGTGACAGGTATATACTGTGTGTACAGATATCAGGTGTTATATACAGGGGATATGTGACTGGTATATACTGTGTGTACAGATATCAGGTGTTATATACAGGAGATATGTGACTGGTATATACTGTGTGTACAGATATCAGGTGTTATATACAGGGGATATGTAGCTGGTATATACTGTGTGTACAGATATCAGGTGTTATATACAGGGGATATGTGACTGGTATATACTATATATACAGATATCAGGTGTTATATACAGGAGATATGTGACTGGTATATACTGTGTGTACAGATATCAGGTGTTATATACAGGGGATATGTGACTGGTATATACTGTGTGTACAGATATCAGGTGTTATATACAGGAGATATGTGACCGGTATATACTGTGTACAGATATCAGGTGTTATATACAGGGGATATGTGACTGGTATATACTGTGTGTACAGATAGCAGGTGTTATATACAGGGGATATGTGATTGGTATATACTGTGTGTACAGATATCAGGTGTTATATACAGGGGATATGTGACTGCTATATACTGTGTACAGATATCAGGTGTTATATACAGGAGATATGTGATTGGTATATACTGTGTGTACACATATCAGGTGTTATATACAGGAAATATGTGACTGGTATATACTGTGTACAGATATCAGGTGTTATATACATGGGATATGTGACTGGTATATACTGTTTGTATAGGTATCAGGTGTTATATACAGGGGATATGTGACTGGTATATACTGTGTACTGATATCAGGTGTTATATACAGGGGATATGTGACTGGTATATACTGTGTACAGATATCAGGTGTTTTGTACAGGGGATATGTGACTGGTATATACTGTGTACTGATATCAGGTGTTATATACAGGAGATATGTGACTGGTATATACTGTGTGTACAGATATCAGGTGTTATATACAGGGGATATGTAGCTGGTATATACTGTGTGTACAGATATCAGGTGTTATATACAGGGGATATGTGACTGGTATATACTATATATACAGATATCAGGTGTTATATACAGGGGATATGTGACTGGTATATACTGTGTGTACAGATATCAGGTGTTATATACAGGAGATATGTGACTGGTATATACTGTGTGTACAGATACCAGGTGTTATATACAGGGGATATGTAGCTGGTATATACTGTGTGTACAGATATCAGGTGTTATATACAGGGGATATGTGACTGGTATATGCTATATATATTCAGATATCAGGTGTTATATACAGGAGATATGTGACTGGTATATACTGTGTGTACAGATATCAGGTGTTATATACAGGGGATATGTGACTGGTATATACTGTGTACAGATATCAGGTGTTATATACAGGAGATATGTGACCGGTATATACTGTGTACAGATATCAGGTGTTATATACAGGGGATATGTGACTGGTATATACTGTGTGTACAGATATCAGGTGTTATATACAGGAGATATGTGACTGGTATATACTGTGTACTGATATCAGGTGTTATATACAGGGGATATGTGACTGGTATATACTGTGTACAGATATCAGGTGTTATATACAGGGGATATGTGACTGGTATATACTGTGTACTGATATCAGGTGTTATGTACAGGAGATATGTGACTGGTATATACTGTGTGTACAGATATCGGGTGTTTTATACAGGGGATATTTGACTGGTATATACTGTGTGTACAGATATCGGGTGTTATATACAGGGGATATGTGACTGGTATATACTGTCTGTACAGATATCAGGTGTTATATACAGGGGATATGTGACTGGTATATACTGTGTGTACAGATATCAGGTGTTATATACAGGGGATATGTGACTGGTATATACTGTGTGTACAGATATCAGGTGTTATATACAGGGGATATGTGACTGGTATATACTGTGTGTACAGATATCAGGTGTTATATACAGGAGATATGTGACTGGTATATACTGTGTGTACAGATATCAGGTGTTATATACAGGGGATATGTGACTGGTATATACTGTGTGTACAGATATCAGGTGTTATATACATGGGATATGTGACTGGTATATACTGTGTGTACAGATATCAGGTGTTATATACAGGAGATATGTGACTGATATATACTGTGTGTACAGATATCAGGTGTTATATACAGGGAATATGTTACTGGTATATACTGTGTGTACAGATATCAGGTGTTATATACAGGGGATATGTGACCGGTATATACTGTGTGTACAGATATCAGGTGTTATATACAGGGGATATGTGACCGGTATATACTGTGTGTACAGATATCAGGTGTTATATACAGGGGATATGTGACTGGTATATACTGTGTGTATAAATATCAGGTGTTATATACAGGGGATATGTGACTGGTATATACTGTGTGTACAGATATCAGATGTTATATACAGGAGATATGTGACTGGTATATACTGTGTACAGATATCAGGTGTTATATACAGGAGATATGTGACTGGTATATACTGTGTACAGATATCAGGTGTTATATACAGGGGATATGTGACCGGTATATACTGTGTGTACAGATATCAGGTGTTATATACAGGGGATATGTGACTGGTATATACTGTGTGTACAGATTTCAGGTGTTATATACAGGGGATATGTGACTGGTATATACTGTGTGTACAGATATCAGGTGTTATATACAGGAGATATGTGACTGGTATATACTGTGTACAGATATCAGGTGTTATATACAGGGGATATGTGACCGGTATATACTGTGTGTACAGATATCAGGTGTTATATACAGGGGATATGTGACTGGTATATACTGTGTGTACAGATATCAGGTGTTATATACAGGGGATATGTGACTGGTATATACTGTGTGTACAGATATCAGGTGTTATATACAGGGGATATGTGTCCGGTATATACTGTGTGTACAGTATATAACACCTGATATGTGTACACAGTATATACCAGTCACATATCTCCTGTATATAACACCTGATATCTGTACACAGTATATACCAGTCACATATCCCCTGTATATAACACCTGATATCTGTACACACAGTATATACCAATCACACCGGTCACATATCCCCTGTATATAACACCTGATGTCTGTACACACATTATATACCAGTCACATATCCCCTGTATATAACACCTCATATCTGTATATATAGTATATACCGGTCACATATTCCCTGTATATATACTGTGTGTACAGATATCTGGTGTTATATACAGGGGATATGTGACTGGTATATACTGTGTGTACAGATATCAGGTGTTATATACAGGGGATATGTGACTGGTATATACTGTGTACAGATATCAAGTGTTATATACAGAGGATATGTGACTGGTATATACTGTGTATATAGGTATCAGGTGTTATATACAGGAGATATGTGATTGGTATATACTGTGTGTACAGATATCAGGTGTTTTATACAGGGGATATGTGACTGGTATATACTGTGTGTACGGATATCAGGTGTTATATACAGGGGATATGTGACTGGTATATACTGTGTAGAGATATCAGGTGTTATATACAGGGGATATGTGACTGGTATATGCTGTGTGTACAGATATCAGGTGTTATATACAGGGGATATGTGACTGGTATATACTGTGTGTACAGATATCAGGTGTTATATACAGGGGATATGTGACTGGTATATGCTGTGTGTACAGATATCAGGTGTTATATACAGGGGATATGTGACTGGTATATACTGTGTGTATAGGTATCAGGTGTTATATACAGGAGATATGTGACTGGTATATACTGTGTGTACAGATATCAGGTGTTATATACAGGGGATATGTGACTGGTATATACTGTGTGTACAGATATCAGGTGTTATATACAGGGGATATGTGACTGGTATATACTGTGTGTATAGCTATCAGTTGTTATATACATGAGATATGTGATTGGTATATACTGTGTGTACAGATATCAGGTGTTATATACAGGGGATATGTGACTGGTATATACTGTGTGTACAGATATCGGGTGTTATATACAGGGGATATGTGACCGGTATATACTGTGTACAGATATCAGGTGTTATATACAGGGGATATGTGACTGGTATATACTGTTTGTATAGGTATCAGGTGTTATATACAGGAGATATGTGTTTGGTATATACTGTGTGTACAGATATCAGGTGTTATATACAGGGGATATGTGACTGGTATATACTGTGTGTACAGATATCAGGTGTTATATACAGGGGATATGTGACTG
Organism: Phyllobates terribilis; assembly: GCF_046119375.1. Taxonomy (NCBI): domain Eukaryota; kingdom Metazoa; phylum Chordata; class Amphibia; order Anura; family Dendrobatidae; genus Phyllobates; species Phyllobates terribilis. Next base: position 970,615,162 of record NW_027362762.1, read on the forward strand.
GTATATACTGTGTGTACAGATATCAGGTGTTATATACAGGGAATATGTGACTGGTATATACTGTGTGTACAGATATCAGGTGTTATATACAGGGGATATGTGACTGGTATATACTGTGTGTATAGCTATCAGTTGTTATATACATGAGATATGTGATTGGTATATACTGTGTGTACAGATATCAGGTGTTATATACAGGGGATATGTGACTGGTATATACTGTGTGTACAGATATCAGGTGTTATATGCAGGGGATATGTGACCGGTATATACTGTGTACAGATATCAGGTGTTATATACAGGGGATATGTGACTGGTATATACTGTTTGTATAGGTATCAGGCGTTATATACAGGAGATATGTGATTGGTATATACGGTGTGTACAGATATCAGGTGTTATATACAGGGGATATGTGACTGGTATATACTGTGTGTACAGATACCAGGTGTTATATACAGGGGATATGTGACTGGTATATGCTATATATACAGATATCAGGTGTTATATACAGGGGATATGTGACTGGTATATACTGTGTGTACAGATATCAGGTGTTATATACAGGGGATATGTGACTGGTATATACTGTGTACAGATATCAGGTGTTATATACAGGAGATATGTGACCGGTATATACTGTGTACAGATATCAGGTGTTATATACAGGGGATATGTGACTGGTATATACTGTGTGTACAGATATCAGGTGTTATATACAGGAGATATGTGACTGGTATATACTGTGTACTGATATCAGGTGTTATATACAGGGGATATGTGACTGGTATATACTGTGTACAGATA